>NC_137177.1:12726039-13943053 GCF_951804945.1 Podarcis cretensis | reverse complement strand
TATGTGGCTGAGTATGGGTGCTGAGTGTTGGACTGGAGTCTGAGACGCCAGGGTTTAAATCCCCACTCAGCCATGAAGCTCACTGGGTGACCTTGGGGAGTCCCTGCCTCTCAGCATAATAAACCTGACATGGTTAAATGCACAAAAGAAGAACCATTTCCTTGGAGAAATTGTGGGCTATAAAGGCAATAAATAAATACTAAATAATGCTAGTTTACACAAGAAAGTCATTCCTTGGGGTGACCAAGAGTAAGTGAGAAGATTCAGCTCACCTATGTTGCTACTCACAGCACTAGAGGAACAGATTTGAGTATGATTGCAGGGTTGACGGCTGCTCTTTTCACATGAGGTACTCATTTCATAACAGTAGTCACATGAAATAAATGCCGCTGCAGAAAGAAGATAGAGGTTGGTGGAAGAGATTTCTTGAGATGGTAAAGAACTATAATATGGGAGGTGTCCTTCTTCTTAAGCAGGTGTCATGCAAAAGGGCAGATGTGTGTTAGCTGTAATGTTCATATTAATTATTGGGTGCCATATTTAGCCACTGCAACTTTCCCTTCCATAGAATGGCTTCTTAGAGTATCCCTCTATGCACCGGTTGAAAAAAGAAATAGGAAAAGGAACAGAAATATCTCAATCTTGATGCAAGCCAATGATTTAATACTCTGAACTACCCTGCTTCATGGTGTGAAAGGAGAACACAGTCAAAAGTAAAAAAAAAAAAAAAGGTGTTTAAAGCAAGAAACTACAGAAGAAACCTGCTCATTTATATACTTAGGTGTATTTGTTAGTGAAACCCTCTCTGGGAAGAGTCATATTGAGGCAGTGAAAGTCAAAGCACCGAAAACCAAAGGCACATTAATGAAATTCTATTACAATAAGGGAGGGCAGCTGAATGAAGCTGTCCTAAAGATACTTTGTAGCAAAGTGCTTACTGAAATGCTCTATGGCACTGAAATCTGGGGCTCTGAGTCAAACTCCCTTAAAGTTTTTGAAACTGTGCAGAATAAAAATGATTTTGAAACCATACACCGTACCACCAGTAATATCAACAGCTTTTATTTCTGCAGAATCTAGGTGGCCCACAAGTCAGGCAAGAGTGAAATGTGCTCACTTAAAGTGTGTGTGTGTGTGTGTGTGTCTTTTAAATTGCTTCTTTGCCAATGCAACATTTTCCTGTGCTGTACTATATGGAATTGGGGGCCAAGTTGGTTTTGGTGATTGTTAGGTTTAATCTGAAATCAAGCTAGAATTAAGTTTGTGGGTGTCTCTGGTATCTTCTCTCTCTTACATTATGGGTGTTGGTATAGATTTGTTTGTTCTGTGTTATTTTTGTATACTATTGCTACAAGTTTGTTATGGCCTTTGACTTTGAATAAATGTTAGCTAAGGGACCTGCAACTACTTAGAAATGGCAAGTTTTCCCCTTGGTATCCACTCCTGAGAACAAAGCTTTCTAGAGATATTTATCACATCAAAGGTTTGCCAATCTCCTTAAAAAATGTATTTGTTGAGCTCCATTTCCAAGTGAAACCCAGGACAGCCTTGGATGTCTGCTATAACAAGCACAGACTTTCCATTTCTGATTCACCTCAGGTGGAATTCATGACTCATACCATCTCCTGGTATGCCCTGCAGAGGACCTTAAGGTCCATGAATAATCATAGTATAGAGGTCCCAGGCCCTAAGGAAGTCAGATTATCCTCCACCAGGACCAGGGCCTTCTCAGTGATGGCTCCCACCTGGTGGAATGCTCTGTCCCATGAGACCAGGGCCCTGCAGGATTTAACTTCCTTCCGCAGGGCCTGTAAGACAGAGCTATTCTGCCTGGCTTTCAATTTGAGCTTAGTCTGATCTTTTATTCCCCTTCCTTCCCTCCCCCTCCCCTTTTTATGAAGATTACCCGCTCTGGGATCCCACAGCTAATTCCCCCCTGTCTCCTCGCTGGCCCAAATAGGACTAATTTAGCCAGCTGGCCCTGGTGATCATCTAATGTTTATTGGATGGGAGAATACTCATCTTGATCACTGCCATCCTACCCGTCCATGATAATTTCAGCCTATTCCAGGTATCTAGGTCTTTCTTAATTTCTTTCCATATCTTGGTATAGTTATCTTCTACTAAATTTATATTTTTCGGGGATATCCATATTCCCAGGTATTTTACCCTTTTCGTCACCTTAATACCTATTTTTTGCTCCAGCTGTTTTTCTGTATCATCGTCCAGGTTCTTTGTTAAGATTTTAGTTTTATTCTTATTTAATTTGAACCCAGACAATCTACCAAATTCCTCTAAAAGTTCTATTGCATTACTGGCGCTGTCCATTGGGTCCTCTAAAGATAAAACCAGGTCATCGGCATAAGCCTTTAATTTATATTCTTTTCCTCCAACTCTTATCCCTCTTATTTTTGATGACTCCCTTATTTTATTTGCGATTATTTCCAAAACCATAATGAATAACAGGGGGGACAGTGGGCAACCCTGTCTTGTACCCTTCGTAATCGTAAAGGAATTGGAGAGATTATTGTTGATAATCACCTTAGCCCTTTGGCCAGAGTATATTGCCTTTATGCCCTCCATGAAAGGGCCTTCTATTCCTACTGTTTTCATGCATTGTAGTAGGAAATTCCAAGAGACGTTATCGAAGGCCTTTTCGGCATCAATGAAAATTAGAGCCGCAGTGATGTCTATCCTCATATCTAGGTATTCAATAATATTTAATATGTGCCGGACGTTATCTTTCTGTTGCCTATTGGGGAGGAATCCCGCTTGATCTTTATGAATAGATCTCTTTAAGTACTGCTTAAGTCTATTCGCTAAAATGTCAGCGAAAATTTTATAGTCACTGTTGAGCAGGGAAATTGGCCTGTAATTTCTTATATCTGTTTTTTCAGTTTCCGGTTTTGGTATTCCGCCTGGCTTTCAATTTGAACTTAGTCTGCTCTTTTATTCCCCTTCCTTCCCTCCCCCTCCCCTTTTTATGAAGATTACCCGCTCTGGGATCCCACAGCTAATTCTGCCCTGTCTCCTCACTGGCCCAAATAGGACTAATTTAGCCAGCTGGCCCTGGTGATCATCTAATGTTTATTGGATGGATTTTCCCCCTAAATTGATTTTTGAATTCTGAATTTATTGTTATTCACGTTTTATACTGTATTTTATGCTGTTTTTGTTGCATCAATTAAGTGTTTTAAATTTGTTGTTATCCTCCCTGAGCCTGGTTGTTTGAACCGGGAAGGGTGGGGTATAAATAAAATTATTATTATTATTATTATTATTATTATTATTGTGCTCCTTAAATAGAAACCTAAGAGATCACTTTCTGAAACCTTTGTTTGCAAAAGCAACACCCGAGAAGAAATAGTTTGGTTTCTTTTGTTAGACAATAATGGCTTTTTAGAATGCCCCTCTATGCACCGACTGAAAAAATTAATAGGAAAAGGAATTAGATAAGATTGCTATAAGTTGTTTTGGTGATTCCATACATTATGGATGTTGGCTTATATTATGGATGTCTGCTCTGTATTATTTTATTAATACCATTCCTACAAGTTTGTCATGGCCTTTGGCTAGTGCAATAAAGTTAGGAACTATACGTGAAATGCTCACTGCTGCTTCAGTACTTGAGATTTTCTCACTCACACACCATTTCCCCATTACCTGACTCTTGTCTTCGAAGGGAGCCTGGCTTAGAGAACACTTACTAAGGGCAACGATATTAGAGAAGTAGGTAATGGTTGGTGTGAATGTATATATACACACCCAAACACACACAGACACACACACACACACACACACAGAGAGAGAGAGAGAGAGAGAGAGAGAGAGAGAATGAGAATTACCTTTTAATCAGGGTGGTATATATGGATATTTTAACTATGATGTATATTTTAATCATTCTGGATTTTAAAAAAGATGCAGATTTCTTTTGTTGCTGTTTTTTTCTAAATAGGACAGAAGCCATTTGGGAATGAAGCAATACATATATTAATGAATAAATAATAATATATTCTAGATAGAACGGTTTTCCTAAGTATCCCGGAAACTGTAGCCTTCACTTATTAGTATGGTTAATCAGATTCCTACATCACAGAAATACATGTTTGCAACTAACTATACTTGGTCATCAGGGCTTAAGTGCTTAAACTCTTGAGTTTACTCTCCTTGGTAAGCCAGCAGTCCTTATTCTCTATTATGCTGTCTTCTCTCACATTCCCGCCCAAGCAACAAACATTTCTGGAGTCATCAAAAGATGACAAAAGGAATCCCATTCTATTGTTTCCTACTTACCTGAAGAAGGCAGGGCTAAGAGGAGGCTCAGAAGTGTTTTCATCATTTTTGAAAGATCAGGAAACTCAGAGATGGACCAGGCAAGAGAACTGATACAGGGAGAGCTTTTACTTGGAGATATTTATAGGCCAAGGATTCATGCTGTGGGCAACAGCTGGGAACAAATGGTTCTGTGAGGTCTGGGAGTGGGGGCTGTGTGTCTGCCAAGAAGACGCAGAGGGACATAGTGAATTTCAAAGCTCGGTGTTGAAATTAGCTTAATTGTTTATTTTTTATTTCATTAGTTCTTGCCAAAAACCTCTAAGCATTTTTTTTTCTTTATTATTAACGTACAATTTAAATTGTAATGGCACCAAAGAAAGAATCGAGGGATTACAAAGGCAAGGGCAAAACCAAGATGCAACCTGCATAGAAACCCCCCCCCCCCAAATATCCTCCTCCAAAGGATTCCTCTTCTGAGAAGGAGGAAGGTCTGGATATCAGATAGTTCTTGGTAAGACTTGGTAAGACTGTAAGCAAGGGAGTAGCCCTCAGCTGAGAAGAGTAGCCCTCAGCCTTCAGCATCTCAGAAATCCCTTAACCCATCGTGGCTTCATAGTGCCTGAAGGTACTGGTGGCTTCAACAAGGAAGACTGATTCTCCTGTCAGGGAAGTGGTAATCCTTCCATAGGGAAAAAGCAAAGATAAGTGGGCTCCTGTGGTTTCTTAATTAAATTTATTTTGGTGTGCAGTTCCTTCGGGAGGTAGATAGAAGGCCAACTTAAAGCCTACTTTACTCCTCGCAAGGTAGGCTTCCCCAGTAATATCAGAATTAGAAACCTTAGACTACATTTTCCACATACAATTTGTTTCCTCTGATGAAATTCATGGTTCCTAAATTATAAATGAAAAAGGTGCCCTACCAAAATCCCCCCTTTTTTATCTTGCCCCATTTCTATTCTCCCAATGCAATGGGTATAGAAACATACAATCTGCTCCTTTCAGACAGTGGCATAGCGTGGGGGTTGCAGGGGGGCCGGCCTCACCGGGCGCAACATCTGGGGGGCGCTCGCACTCGCAGCTCTCTGCCCCTACCTGGCTCACTCACTTTCTCTCACTGCAGTGCTGGCTGTGCGAATCCGATCCGAGCCGCCAGGTCGCCGCCCACGTGGAGGGGGGGTGCCAGGCGTGCGGTTAGGGGGCGCAAATTACTTGCCTTGCCCCGGGTGCTGACAAGCCATGCTATGCTGCTGCTTTCAGACATTCCTGTTTCATGCAGCAGGACTCCTAAAGGTCTTTCATTTTATTGGTATTCTTTTTTTAAAAAGGATGATGGGTTTCTCTTGGAAATTAGGTGCATTTACCATGAGCCATTGCCTTTGCCTTTGCTTTTGTTTTACGTGGTTTCTAACTTGGTTGGAAAGAGCATATTTTTTTTTTTATCATCTTCCAGGCCCCAGAAAAAAGCTCTGCTGAGGTGGTAAAACTAGGCATTGCTCAGGATTATTGTCAGGGAACTGCAGGCAGCGAGGGAGGAAAGAATTAGTGGATACAGGGAACGATCTCCACTGCTCAGTACTGAGTCCTCCTCAGAAGACAGAGAAGAGGATAGTGAGTCTGGGGAGGAAGGGGTGCTTCAGAGAGAGGGGGATCCACGTCACAGGGGAAAACGGAAGGGGCTGAGCCGTTGGCTCTGTTGGTCTCGAGGGAGAGGGAAAAGAGAAAGTAGTTAGAGCAATGCGTCATGAGAGACGGGTCGCTTTGTTTATTCTGCATGTAATCTTGTCAGAAGGAAATAAAGAAAGGAATTTATGGCTGGCTGCCGGGGGGAGTGTTTCTCTGCTAAGTGCAGCAACACATGCAGCTGGCTAGCTGACAGTTATAGACAGGTACCAGGGTTCTGCCATTTCATTCCTCCTTGTTCCAATTGCATCACATTGCTGGCAAAGAGTGAAGATACTTTGAGTCATCTGATCTGCTTGCCTTTAGCCACGTTGCCTTTAACTGAATAAAGCTAGATGTTTACATCCGCTTCACTACCCATCTTTAGTAACAACATCATCCTTATGCATTATATTTCTCTATTAACTGGAAACCTTTTTTATTTTCTGATACCTGAACCATTTTTAACAATGTATATTTTATTGGCTTT
The DNA here is from genome assembly GCF_951804945.1 of Podarcis cretensis. Taxonomy (NCBI): domain Eukaryota; kingdom Metazoa; phylum Chordata; class Lepidosauria; order Squamata; family Lacertidae; genus Podarcis; species Podarcis cretensis. Next base: position 13,936,629 of record NC_137177.1, on the reverse strand, counting down.
TATAAATGTATAACAAAGAAACAACAACACTAAGCAGCTACACAAAAGCAGAATACCCCATCCTTTCTGCAATCTCTCCAGCTACCACATAAGTATCCATATTTTTCAAACATTTGTTCTTCTTTTAAATTTTCAACAACATTCTTCTATGTTATTTCATCAGCCTTGTATGGAAGCATCCATCCAGAGTGTGGTCATCTTCAACTAAAGCATCAAACAGGTGACGACATCCAGATTTGTGATGATTCTGCTGATAGCACATTGCTTAGATGCTTTTAGCTAGGATACGAAGTAAATGGCCACAGGATGGCATAAAATGCATCCGTTGTTTCTTTCTTTTCAGCACTGTTACATTATGGTTTATTTTCTCAGTTATATTCAATATTCATACATTTGGTCTCTTCCCGAAGCATGTCATTAACTCAACATTTGGACAACCAATAATCTTGATGCATCATGCAAGTATAGAAAGTGATCTGTTCTCTTAAGAGACTTCTTAAACCATGTAAAGTATGAAAGAAAACACAACTGTGGGGTAAAATCAATTTGTTCCTATACAACAGTGGTTCTCAACCTGTGGGTCCCCAGATGTCATTGGACTACATCTCCCATCATCCCTGACCACAGATCATGCTGGCTATGAATGATGGGAGTTGTAGTCCAACAACATCTGGGGACCCACAGGTTGAGAAACACTGCCACAGAATATTAAAATTATTGAATATATTCTTCACACAAAGCCAAAAAATGTATTCTGTGGCATCCCCATCTCGAATGGTGGTATGTCTCTCTATAACTGGAATACCTCCACCACATTGACACTATTCCAATATTAATGGGGGAGAAGTTCACCGGTGTGCTATGCCACCTATGGAAGCGGGTGGCGCTGTGGGTAAAACCTCAGCGCCTAGGACTTGCCGATCGTCAGGTCGGCGGTTCGAATCCCCGCAGCGGGGTGCGCTCCCATTGCTCGGTCCCAGCGCCTGCCAACCTAGCAGTTCGAAAGCACCCCCGGGTGCAAGTAGATAAATAGGGACTGCTTACTAGCGGCAAGGTAAATGGCATTTCCGTGTGCTGCGTTCGCTCGCCAGATGCAGCTTGTCACGCTGACCACGTGACCTGGAAGTGTCTTCGGACAGCGCTGGCCCCCGGCCTCTTAAGCGAGATGGGCGCGCAACCCCAGAGTCGGACACGACTGGCCCGTACGGGCAGGGGTACCTTTACCTTTATGCCACCTATGCATTACCTGAATATCCAAGGTCCATAAGAAGTAGTTTATTGAGGGATTAAGAGATATGTTTAAGAGAGTTTGTGTACTGGTCCAGTAAACGCTTCCGCTGCGCAACCAGCAACAGTTCTCTTTGCAGAGCATTAATTAAGTCCAGTGCAGAGATTCTTGTTGTAGTACAAGCTTCAGAGTCTCAGCAGCAAAGAAATAACGACACAGGGAAGCCTGTCTTTCCAAAGACAGGTTTATTGCAGAAAGATAACAGAAACACCTCCGGAGCTTTCAGACATTTTGCTTCACGCCCCCACAGCAGAGAAAACAAACACTCTTTATATACTGAGCAACTTAACAACTTAACGAGCTTGACTACTTAAAGTCACATGACATTGCTAACTTGCCAGCGTCTTAGGTTTCACACCCTAACACCCCCTCTCGCTGGCAATACAAAAACAAAATTACTTCAGACCCATTTCTTCACAAAAGTTTTCATGCCGCTGAAACCCAAGCGGTTTTGTAAAACCATCAGCTTGATTTTCATGACTGGGACAGTAATTTAATTTAACAATTCCTGCTTTTACCGTTTGACAAACATTTTGAAAGCGGATATCCAAATGTTTTGTACGACCTTTAAACTGCCCATTTTGTGCTAACTTAAGACACGGTTGATTATCACCCCATACAGTGATTGGAGTGATGGACTTTTCATACATCTCTTGTGCCAAGCATTTGTAAAATTCTAGATCTCTACATAACTCAGATAAGGCACAGAACTCAGCTTCTGTTGACGACAAAGCAATCAGGTTCTGTTTCTTGGATCTCCACCCAATCAGAGAGTTACCAAATTTTATTACACAGCCAGACACTGATTTTCTATCCTTTAAATTTCCCCAATCACTATCTGCCCAAGAAGTAATCTGTGCTTGTCCTTCAGAAGATAATTCAAGGCAAAAATCTTTGGTGTATTGTAAATATCTTAACACTCTTTGAATTCCTTTCCATGCATTTACACTAGGTTTTGAAGCTTCTCTGCTGAGTAAGTTAACAGCGTAAGCAATGTCTGGTCTACTCCATTGCGAAAGATGAAGTAAGCTTCCCAGTGCTGACTGAAAGATTTCAGCACGCTTGAATTCAGCACTATCCTTGAACTCATTGTCTTTTACAAAACCCATTTCCATTGGCGTTCTAACACCTGCACACTCCGTCATGCCAAACTTTTTCAACATTTGCAATATCTTGCCTTTTTGATTCAGTAGAAAACTGCCATTTTTGGTCCTATCTATCTGAACACCAAGATAGACCTTTACATCACCAAGATTCTTAACTTTGAAGTGTTTATTTAACTCTTTGGCTAGTTTTTTTTTTTACTTGTTCTTGTGTCTTTGAAGTATAAATCAGGTCATCTACATAAACAAGCAAAGATTCTTGGGCATCTCCTGAACCTCTGAAATATAAGCAATTGTCAGCCTTGCTCCTGCTAAAACCAATGCCTACCAAAACGTCATTCAAACACTCATTCCAATTATGAGCAGATTGCTTGAGTCCATAAATAGATTTATGTAGTTTCCATACCTGATTTGATTTACCAACTTTCAATCCTGGCGGTAGCTCCATATAGAGCTCTTCAGCCAAGTCTGAATGAAGATAAGCTGTAGAGACATCAAATTGATTCACTTTGAACCCTTTCTGAGCAGCAACTGCTAATAGTGCCCGAAGGGTTTCACTCCTTGAAGTGGGTGCATAGACTTCGGAATAATGTAGCCCCTTTCTTTGAGTAAAACCTCGAGCTACAAGCCTTGCTTTGTACTCTGGTTTCCCCATCGCTGTTGTCTTTATCCTGTACACCCACCTACAACTTACTGCCTTGGTACCTTCTGGCAGTTTGGTGATGGAAAACACACCCAGTTCTTTCATAGAATTCAACTCTTTTTGCATGGCCTCACGCCACCTACTGGCCTCCTCCTGGGGTAATTGCTCAACCTCCTCAAAACTTTCAGGTTCGCAATTTGCCAAACCAGCCCAAACACTAATAGCTTGGTACCTTTCAGGAGGTATCCCTTTGTTGGCACGCTTGGAACGCCTTAACAGTTCCTGGGATGTTCCTTCAGTTTCTCCCTCTGACCCAGAATCACTAGTCATCACCTGTTTGTCACTAGTAGTTGAAGAACATTCTGATTCTGACTTTACACATCTCTCTTGCTGTACGGGTGAACTTTTAGAGCTAGAAGATTCTGACTTTACAGACTTGGGTGAACTAGGCGATTTCTCACCCTTGTCCTCAGCCTCAAATTCCTCAGCCTGTTCTGGAACTAATACCTGCCCTGGGGCCTGAGTTTCATTGTTACTGTTCACCACATCAAATAGTATGTCAGGATTTCCATGAATTTTATTCCAACCATCCTGTTCACAAAATTCTGCACTTCTGCTGATTGTGATTTTTGTTTGATTGCCTTCTACATTCACAAATCTCCAACCTTTTGTGTTTGCTTGATAACCACAGAAAAGCATTTCTTTAGATCTAGGATCGCCTTTCCTACGTTGTGCCCTAGGCACCAGGACATAAGCACGACATCCAAAAACTCTTAGATGATCAATTTTTGGTTTTTTCCCAAATAGCATGAAGTAAGGAGTGTTGCCTACTGTGCTATTGTACACTCTGTTAAAAGTATAATTCGCATACAGTGCAGCCTCAGCCCAAAACCGCTGTGGAAGTCCAGAATCAAACAGCAAAGCAGCAATGGCTTCCTGTAATGTTCGAAATTTTCTTTCGGCAACTGCATTCTCCTGTGGTGAATAGGGATTGGTAAGTCTATGAACTATACCTTTCCTTTTTAACCACGTCTCCAGCGTGTGGTTCACATATTCCCCACCACGATCTGATTGTATTTTACGCACCCTGGTGTCAAATTTCCATTCGACTTCTTCAATCCAATCCATCAGGATGGAAGCTGCTTGTGATTTTTCTTTCAGAAAGAAAACCCAACTAGCCCTTGAAAAATCATCCACCAAAATTTGCATAAATCTCGCACCTCCAAGCGATTTGACTGGCATAGGGCCACACACGTCTGTGTGCACAAGTTCAAAGGGTTTCTTACTTACTCTATCAGATCTAGGATAGTTACATGTCTTAACCTTAGCATGTTTACAAGCACAACAATCCAGAAAATTTGGACAGGGTTTAATCTTACACTCCTCAGCTAAATCTGGCATCTTGCTTACATACTTAAAGCATATATGAGCTAACCTTCTGTGTAGTAGATGTGCACAACCTGTATGAGGAGCCTTATTTACACACTTAGCTTGCGCTTCACCTGTTGAACATCTACCTGCTGCTAACTGCTCTTCATCCAAAACAAAAAGCCCATCCTCACAGGGAATTTTAACTAGCTTCTTCCCCTGTTTCGAAATGGTGCACACATCATTTTCAAACTCAACCTTAAAACCACTTTTTACCAGGCATGACACACTCAAAAGTCCATTCTTCATTCCTGGAAGAACGAAAACAGGAAGGTTAGTTTGCAAACAATTAACATAAATTGTGCCTTTAAGGTTCATTTCTCGTTTACTATTGTCTGCTATAGTCACAGTTTTTGCAACTGGCAATGTCTTGCAGTTCATCAAGCTACCACTAGATGTCGCTGGAACTAAATTGTGACTTGCTCCACTGTCAATTATCCACTTCAAGGTTTGTTGGCTCCTTTTAGGACTCTGTTGTGCTGCCATTGCAGATAGTCCCTTATCAGCACCTGCTCCCCCTCTGGATCGTTGATTCTTGTAGTTCTCACTTCGTCTTCCCCTGTAGCTCCGGAAACTGACCTTGGACTGTTGAAATTCCCGTTGCTTTTCTGGACACTTTGCTATCAAATGAAACCTGCTGCCACATCGAAAACATGACTTGCTGGCCATGGCAGACACTTGTGAGGCTTCCTTACAGCTCTGCCTGCTAGTTCCCCCACGCTCTATGGTGGCTCTATGGTGAATTCGCCTAAGAGCTTCCCAAATTTCAAATGCAGACCTTAAATTTTCCACATGAGGTAATTGGGAATCGTCTATCGATACCATCAACATGCATCTAGCTTTAGTGTCCATTTTATCATGTTCCCTGTTCTGAGCATGTGCAGCAGCCTGTTGCTCTGCTGTGGCATCTGCTGCAACAGCCACAAACGGCTTTCGCCTCTGGACATAGTCAGCCCACACTTCTTTGGCTTCCAACCAGACTTGAGCCCTCTTAGACCACTGCACGTAATTAGCAGAGTTCAACTTTGTAAAGGGAACCTGGAAATTTTCCACTGCCATTCTTGGGGTCGGCTGCTACTCCCTCTGTGTGCCCTTGCTTCTCTTTCCCCTTGGGATTTGTCTTACTCACTTTTCAGACGCCTCCAGCCTTCTCTGAAGCCTTTTAAACTTTTTTCTCCGTCCGTCTCTTCACTAGCAACCTACCACCGTCCTCTGGTTTTTATTAACAAAACAAAAACACAACGGGAGGTCAAGCTAGCCTTTTGCAGCTAATGAAGCTGTAAATCTTCACTTACGCAGCTCTCTCAACTTTCTGCAGCCTCTCAGTTCCTTTAAGAGCTGGATTTACGACCAAGCCGGTCTTCTCTCATCTGAAAGCTGCTTTCACTTTCTCTGCACACCATACAGCTGTAGAAACGTAGAAGGAGCCATAACCTAAGAGAGTTTGTGTACTGGTCCAGTAAACGCTTCCGCTGCGCAACCAGCAACAGTTCTCTTTGCAGAGCATTAATTAAGTCCAGTGCAGAGATTCTTGTTGTAGTACAAGCTTCAGAGTCTCAGCAGCAAAGAAATAACGACACAGGGAAGCCTGTCTTTCCAAAGACAGGTTTATTGCAGAAAGATAACAGAAACACCTCCGGAGCTTTCAGACATTTTGCTTCACGCCCCCACAGCAGAGAAAACAAACACTCTTTATATACTGAGCAACTTAACAACTTAACGAGCTTGACTACTTAAAGTCACATGACATTGCTAACTTGCCAGCGTCTTAGGTTTCACACCCTAACAATGTTGACTATGAACCAGTGCCTCCATCTTTGCTCTCACTTGGTGTGGGGTCCAACTTTATTGGTTATACAAAATTAGTTCCATGGCAAAGTTCTGGTCTTCAAGGGCCCAGATCAAAATGTAGCTAAAGCCTATAGGAACAGCTCAGGTAAGTGCTCATGTGGTAAAGGTGGACATAGTTCAGGGGTACTGATGGGTGCCAGGGACACAGTATTATAATAATTTGGTGGTGGCTGCCCTTAGCCACACTGTTTTGGATGGAACCAAGCTAATGCCTTACAGCTGCTTCGAACCCAGTCTTCAATGTGAATCTCATCCATATGTCCTAAATCTGGAGCTATTCAAAAACAGGCTGCACTGTCATCTGTTAGGGATTCTCTAATGTTGGCTTTTCTGCCTTGGATAGGCACATAAAACGTACATGGTTCTACAGGGGTGGAATGTGGAGTTATTGATAAATGTTTGAAGGCAAAGATCAACAACACAAGGATGTGAGATAAACACCTTAAAATGAAATTACAAAATGAAATAACAAGGCTTGTGATTGTAACACTTTGCTGCCACTCTAAAATGACTGTAGACGTCCAACAACCACGTCCCCTTGCCTATAGAGAACAATGCAAATTCAAAACTGTCACCTGCAATCTGATTGAACAAATGTCCTAGGCTGTGGTGCAGTTGCAGATGACATAAAAGCGGATGATATGCCCCACACTGTTCCATGTCCCATTAACTGCTGTGGAGCACTACAAAACATCTTAAGCAAACAAGACAAAGGAGAAGAAAGAGCAAAGAAAACAATAACACCCAAACTCCAAAGAGCCCAGTGAGAACTGAGCATGTCGGTAGCTCCAGAATGTTGTGTGTCAGTAGAACTAGAAAGATGTAAAGTGGGGCAGTGGGGGAGGGGGAGAGAATGGCCTTCCTGAGGAAGAGCAGCACTGCCAACATTTTGTTGCTGGTCTCATTTGTGTATATATAGACATGACAGCATGCTTCTTGCAAACATATGCAGATTTCTGGCTGTCCTAGGGGAATAGGGTGGGTTGTCATGAAAGGTACACCTCTGGAAATGCCCAGCTTTGCACAACTGTTAAAGAGGTCAGTTTTAGCCAAGATTATGTTTGTTCATGAAAGATAGCATACAGAGAGTTCAATGTTACTTGAAGATTGGAAGCCATTTTGTTGTTGCAGGACATCTTTCTACGGATCTACTGCAGTGGCAGAGAAGCTTTTCAGACTGGGAAAACATTTTCTTTCTTTTCAACACTGTTACATTATGGTTTATTTTCTAAGTTATATTCAATATAACATTTTATTACTTTTGGTCTCTTCCCCAAACATGTAATTTCCTCCACATTTGGACAACCAATAATCTTGATGCAACATGCAAGTATAGAAAGTGATCTGTTCTCTTAAGAGACTTCTTAAACCATGTAAAGTACGTAAGAAAACACAACTGTGGGGTAAAATCAATTTGTTCCTTTAGACAATGGTTCTCAAACTGTGGGTCACCAGATGTCATTGGACTACAACTCCCATCATCCCTGACCACAGATCATGCTGGCTGTGAATGATGGGAGTTGGAGTCCAACAACATTTGGGGACGCACAGGTTGAGAAACACTGCCACAGAATATTAAAATTATTGAATATATTTTCCACACAAAGCCAAAAAATGTATTCTGTGGCATCCCCATCTCGAATGGTGGTATGTCTCTCTATAACTGGAATACCTCCACCACATTGACACTATTCAAAATTAATGAGAAGTTCACCGGTGTGCTTTGTCACCTAAGCATTACCTGAATATCCAAGGGAACTAGTTTATTGAGGGATTAAGAGATATGTTGACTATGAACCAGTGGCTCCATCTCTGCTCTCACTTGGTGTGGGGTCCAACTTTCTTGAGAGTACAAAGTTAGTTCCCAGGGCAAAGTTCTGGTCTTCAGGGGCCCAGATCAAAATGTAGCTAATGCCTAAAGGCACAGCTCAGGTTAAGTGCTCATGTGGTAAAGCTGGACATAGTTCAGGGGTACTGATGGATGCCAGGAACACAGTGTTGTGTCATGAATATTGGACAATGACGCCAAAGTCATTACTGAGACCTGATGAAATCATTTTCTGGAACTTTGACCCTCCTTGTTCTAACTGCATCAGATCGTTGTGAAAGAGAGAGGATAATTTGTGACACTTGATCTGTTTGGTGAGATTATATAATTATAATAATTTGGTGGTGGCTTCCCTTAGCCAGACTGTTTTGAATGGAACCAAGCTAATGCCTTACAGCTGCTTCGAACCCCATCTTCAGTATGAATCTTATCCCTATGCCCTAAATCTGGAGCTATTCAAGAACAGGCTGCACAGTGATCTGTTGGGGATCCTCTAATGTTGGCTTTTCTGCCTTGGATAAGATGTTAGACTAGACAACCTCCCAGAATCAAATCTCACGCACAAAACGTACATGGTTCTACAGGGGTGGAATGTGGAGTTATTGCTAAATGTTTGAAGGCAAAGACCAACAAGACAAGCATGTGAGAAAAAACGCCTTAACATGAAATTATGAAAATGAAATAACAAGGCTTGTGATTGCAACACTTTGCTGCCACTCTAAAATGGCGGTAGATGTGCAACAACCACATCCCCTTGCCTAAAGAGAACCCTGCAATTTCAAAACTGATTGAAGAAATGTCCTGGGCTGTGCTGCAGTTGCACATGACATAAAAGCAGATGATTTGCACCACACTGTTCCATGTCCCATTAGCTGCTGTGCAGAAGTACAGTGGTACCTCGGGTTAAGTACTTAATTCGTTCCGGAGGTCCGTTCTTTTTTTTTATGATATTTTATTAAATTTCCTCAATAGAGAGATTCTAAAACAATAAATGGGAAAAACACAAGAAAAATACAAAACCACAAAAATACAAAAATATGAAAATACAAACACTTAACATAGAGAAAAAGAAAGGAAAAAGGAGAACACTCTTTTCAAATTCATATCCTTCATAACCTTATTTTCTTGACTTCCACCCGCCCTCCTTTCTTGTATTCCTCTTCAAACTTAATTTAGCAAATTCATTTATATTAGTTTTATCCTTTAAGAGTTCCTTCAAATATTATTGTAATGGGATAAGGGGTTGCTTGTGCGTAAGCGCCACACCGCTCCAAGCTGAGTAGTTGGCTAAAACTTTCCCTGCCCGGACAGCCCTTACTTAGTAACTGTCTTAATCGCTGGCAGAATCCGTCAGTGGGCATTTCCTGAATTTCTTCCAACATAAAAGCTCCTTAACCAAGAGTCTCCGCCTAGCTTCCCTGCGCGACAGCTTTCTGCGCAGAGTGGGCATCCCAATGGGAGGTCCTGAGCTCTCTCCGCTGCCCTCGCTGGAAGCGTCTCTGAGCCTTCCCTCCGACGCTTCCCCCTCCTCTCCTTCCTCAGCGGAAGTTCTCCCCCTGCTGGTTCCCTCCCCAGCGTCTGGGAGCCTCACCACCTCCCTGGGCTCCGATGGCAGTTCCCTGACAATTATATTATTCAAATTTTCATCCAGTATCTATCCCTTCTTTCATATTCTTATTTATCTTATTCACTTGAACCTCTTCGTTTCATTTCAATGTCCTCAACATTCAAAGATTTTACAATGTTTTTGTAAGTAATTTTTAAACTTCTTCCAATCTTCTTCCACCTGCTCTTCTCCTTGATCTCGTATTCTGCCAGTCATTTCTGCCATTTCCATGTAGTCCATTACTTGCATCTGCCATTCTTCCACGGTGGGTAGATCTTGTGTCTTCCAATGCTTTGCGACGAGAATTCTTGCTGCTGCTGTGGCATACAAAAAGAAAGTTCTATCCTTCTTTGGCACCAATTGGCCGACCATGCCCAGGGGAAAGGCCTCTGGTTTCTTCAGGAAAGTATATTTAAATTTCATTATATATCATCTCCCAGAAAGCCTTAATCCTTGGGCATGTCCATCAAAGGTGAAAGAATGTACCTTCAGTTTCTTTACATTTCCAGCATTTATTATCGGGCAAATGGTAAATTTTTGCAAGCTTGACTGGGGTCATGCACCACCTATACATCATTTTCATAATATTCTCCCTTAAGGCATTACATGCCGTAAATTTAATTCCAGTGGTCCATAACTGTTCCCAGTCAGCAAACATAATGTTATGTCCAACATCTTGTGCCCATTTAATCATAGCAGATTTTACTGTCTCATCCACAGTATTCCATTTCAACAGCAGGTTATACATTCTTGATAATATCTTAGCATTGGGTTCAAACAATTCGGTTTCTAATTTTGATTTTTCCACCTGGAAGCCAATCTTTTTATCTAAATTATAGGCCTCTCTTACTTGAAAATAATGTAACCAATCTCGCACCTTGTCTTTGATTTTTTCATAACTCTGCAATTTCAGTTTATCACCCTCCTGCTCCAAAATTTCCCAATACCTTGGCCGGAGGTCCGTTCTTAAGCTGAAACTCTTCTTAACCTGAAGCACCACTCTAGCTAATGGGACCTCCTGCTGCTGCCCCACCGCCGGAGCACAATTTCTGTTCTCATGCTGAAGCAAAGTTCTTAACCTGAGGTACTATTTCTGGGTTAGTGGAGTCTGTAACCTGAAGCGTATGTAACCTGCAGCGTATGTAACCCGAGGTACCACTGTACAAAACATCTTAAGCAAACAAAACAAAGGAGAAGAAAGAGCAAAGAAAACAATAACACCCAAACACCCGAACTCCAAAGAGCCCAGTGAGGACTGAGCATGTCAGTAGGCCCAGAATGTTGTGTGTCAGTTGAACTAGAAAGATGTAAAGTGGGGCATGGGGGGGGGGGGGAGAACGGCCTTCCTGAGGAAGAGCAGCACTGCCAACATTTTGTTGCTGGTCTCATTTGTGTATTTATAGACATGACAGCATGCTTCTTGCAAACATATGCAGATTCCTGGCTGTCCTAGGGGAATAGTGTAGCACCCTGCTTGTGGTTAACACTTAGCTGGAATGAAATATTCAACGCAGCAAAAGAGAAATTAAAATAATAATTTATTTGTCAGACAAATAAATATGAGGCACAGTGGTATATGGTTACCAAGCTCTGGCCTGGCCTCCTGCCATTCTGGCCAGCACTTATATTTCCTTAATCCAGCCCCCTTGCTCCTCCTGTGGCTGCTTCTGTCCAGCCTGGTTGAAATTCCTATTGGCTGTTTGCTAGAACCAATCACAAAAGATACACCCATTTCCTCCTGTCCTTTTATGGGAATCAAAAAGCTATATATTTTTCTATCTATAAATGACAAATAAGTAGTAATATATCTTACATGTGTCTCAACAAGGAATCTTAATTACCAGCTCACCTCTTGCCCTCCTTGCCCTATTGCCTTCCAAAACAGATGGTTAATCTTGAATTTTTATCTTAAACATATGTCAAGGATTTTGAGTTCACATCAACATTGAGAGATCTCCTTCATTTGAAGGTTTCTAAACAAAAGGCCTGACAACCATATATCAGGAGTGCTCGATGGCGTCTCCTGTCTGGCAAGGGGGGCTGGTGGCTGATGGCCCCTGTGATCTCTTCCAACTATATGAAATAAGAATCTAGCATTTCTTAAATCCTTTGCATAATTATATTTAAGCTAATATATTTAATACATAAATAACCTTTTAAAAGGAAAAGAAATCTTAAAAGGATCTTAGTTTAAGAAAGAAACAGCTTTAGAAAAGACTTCCCAAAAATATTCTCTTCTCCAGCCAAGCCAGTTGTCTTTTTCACTGCTCTTGACCTTTTTAACCTTAGGAAGAAGATATGGCTCATTTTACTATTTATCAACCCTTAATTTGTAGGGTCAGTGTAACCTTGGCTCTCAGCCTGTAATTCCCTTTTTACAACTTTGAGAATTGTTTTCTGCTATAAATCAGGGGGCCCCCTTGTCTAGGAGAAAAACATTTTGCCAAGGTTCTTAGGCAGCTGCTCTTCTGCCTGGCATGAAACATTTGAAAATCTTTAAGCTCATTTTAAAATACAAGCCCTGATTAAACATATAAGCTTTAATAAAAATGCAGGCTTATGATTAGATGCCTCATTCCCCCCTTTCAAGCTCAAGGACCTTCATCCCAAGTGTCCTTGATAGCTTGACCTTCATCATATTCCTGAGGTAAAGCTCTGTATAGGGCCATGATATGAGGTAGAGTTTCATTCGAAATCATCTTGCTAATTGTACTTCTAAAACATGAAATGATACATGGCACCATACATAAAACCATTACTACTACTGTCAAGAAAAACAAGCAAGACAATAGTATCCCTTTGAGTCCTGCGACATTAGGTAACCAATTGGTGAGCCATCCCATATCCCATCCTTCCCATGTTTGTACTGGGACATGTGCTATATTCTCCATCTTTGTGGCCAACACACGGATTGCCTCACCATTATCAGAAATGTTAAAGCAACAGGCATTCCCTGTCAAGTTCAAGACTCCACATAGGCCTCCCTGCCTGGCAAGTACATAATCCATTCCCATTTTCAGCTGCAAAATGGCAGCTCTACTTTCATCCAACTGTTGTGCAATAAGTCTCAAACTCTGGGCCATTGCATTGGTTACAAGTTCCACCACTACTGCTTGCAATCGAATTATTCTGTTTAGATTATAAATAGGATCCCGTGCTCCTTGTATGAGCTCACCAGGATTCCAGGAGGCAGGATCATAATTGGCTATAATGCGCTCTGGTGGCCAATCATCAGTACCGCTCCAACTTTGGGTACTTCCTCCTGCTATATGAGAAATGTCAGCGTTTCTTCGTGTACGCTTGGCCGAACTAGTGGGCATAATCCACATTGGTGGTAATACCCATCCCAAGAAACAAGTCCCACTCCATTTGGAAGGGAGTTTCTTGTATGCCCATTCTCCACATATCCACCACAACCATCGGGTCTGAGGTTTTTGGTACGTGGAGTGCATAAGGCGAAATATCAAAAGGGGTACAGAATTCACAGTGCAGTATGTTAGATTGCCTTCTTCTGTCACAGTTATGTTCCACACCATTTTCCATGCATGAATAAAAGGAGGTGCACAGGGCAAGGTATTCCGAGTTCGATACGTAGTACCGTTTGCCCAGGTTTGACTATTTTTAATATAATCCCAAGTATAGTGGCAATGGGAAGAGCCTATCATGGTAGGATCAGCTGCATCTGATGATTTATGCACACAGAATTCCCCTTGCACAGGTATAACTCGTATTGGTTTAGTTGAGTTCCATCCGGGGAAATTCTGTACTTCTGTTTGGTGTGGCATTTCGCTTACCATACCAATGGCATTTAATGGTATTGGTAATAAGGGCATACCTCCCTCTGAATCACCTGGCCCAAGAAAGCAAACAAGGCAATTAGTCCTATTTGCAACATTGGCTACCATCTCAGCTAAGCCTACCCACATATTGTGGTCATGGCGGAATCCATATTTAGCAAATTTGGTCAGATTCAAGGACCCTTCCCCTTCCCAAGGGATCAGGATTAATAATAAAATCATGTTGATGTCTAGTATATGCATTCCTTCCACAAAAGATTACCTTATTGTGATAGCAAATAAATATTAGTCCCAATATAATTCCCCCAGTGACAAAAATGGGGAACCACCAAGACCAAAACATATATCCCGAGGATCCCCAATGAGTAATATCCTTTATAATTGTTCCACAAGGGGGCAGTCAATCAATTGTATAAGAGAATCTTTCCGTTCACAGTCGCTGGTTCAGACGCTCCTCAAGCTTCAGGCGTGCGCAGGTCAGCCAGCTTCCAGGTTGTGGCTGCAGCAGGACGGTCGTCTAAATGTTGCCCGTGACCTAGCCCGTTCCCGGTAGGGCTAGATACAGGGGTTTTTGGAGAGAGTCAGTTTTAAAGGATTAGAGGGGTCACCTTTGCACGTCCAACTGCCTTCGGACTTCTTCAAACGAGAGTGATGAATCCAGGGGGTCACCTCAGCTACCTTCACCGCTGTTGGAGTAGAGAGCAAGACGGTGTAAGGTCCACGCCACTTAGGTGCAAGTGGATCGCGTTTCCACTCTTTCACCCATACGCTATCGCCAGCCTGGAACTGATGAATCGGCTCGGCAATGCTGCACGGCGTGCGCTCGAGGGCCCACCTGTTAAGAGAAACAAAAACACGGAAGAGAGACAAAAACACGGGAGAGAGATTGCACTTATCCCTGTGTCACATGGACATGGTCTCCTATTTGTTTAAGGTCAGCTGGAATATCCTGAACAAAGGAGGGCGGCCTCCCATACAGGAGCTCAAAAGGTGACAACTTAAGTCTTTTTGTGGGTGCACACCGAACACAAAACAGTGTTATGGGTAACACATCTACCCTTCTGAGACTTTAGACATATTAGTGGGCTTCTGGCATGCCCTGCGGATACCTTGCACAAGTGTCTGGCGGTAGGTGGTAAGTCTGGCCAGGTGAATTGCATTGTTTGGATCCCAATTAGGATCTTCCAAGGGAAAGTTGTCCTGAAGATGACGATCAATATTAAAAATATTTCCCACTCTGGCCTGCTCACGCAAATATATCTGCCTTTTCAATTATGTCTCTCCTTTCCTCAGTGGTGAAAAGAGTATTTAGGAGCTGGCGACAATCTGTCCAAGTAGGACTATGAGTATTTACTATTGAAGTCACCAAGTCCATCATAGCCTGAGGTTTTTCTGCGAAAGATGGGGTGTGTGTTTTCCAATTCATCAGATCCGTAGTCGTGAATGGAATATATTGCAGGGTCAAAGTTCGAGGTGGCCGTGGTCCGGGTTGCCTGTTAACCAGCACAGGCTCCTCAAGTGCATCAAATACTCTTCTAAGAGGGGCTACTACGTGACCTTTCTCTTCACTTTGCTCTAGGGGCCTCAAATCATAGGGGATGGTATTTGTCCCAAGGCGTTCTTTTAGCAGCTTTATACGCCTGGCTGTATTGCTTGCTGACCGATCAAGGTCTCCCTGTAACTTCTGTAATATTTCTCTGGGACTTGGATGTACAGGGGTTTGGGGTGGGCAATCAGTTGTTCCACTAAAGGAGACTGTAGATGGAGGTCTATTAGGAGTCACAGGTGGAATAACCACTTCTGCTTGGGCTTTATTATAGGACTCCAATGCCTCCTGAAGATATTTATCATAATCTATCAAGGAATCAAGCTCTGTGACTCCACCCCCATTATTCATTCCACTTTCTTGCCTTGGGGTTACAACTGGTGGAGTGTTTGGATTAGGCTCCCTTCGATGTGGAGCATAGGGTGGAGGTGGAAGCACCTCTTCCTCTGGTCCCTCAAAAATGGGTTTGAGTTTATTTGGCAAGATTCCTTTCCTAGCTTCGGCTTTTACAGCCAATAATTTGCATTGTTTGACTTTGCATTTCCTTATCCATGGAGGATTATTATTTAATGTGCTCAGCCAAGAATCTATATATGAAAATTGTTCTGGGCACCCTCCAGTTTCTTTGGTGATATCAGACCAAAGTTTGCTTACTAAATTTATATCAAAGGTTCCCTGAGATGGCCATCCAGTATTTTGTTTTGGCCATTCTAATTCACATAACGTTCTCAAGTGTTCTGGCGTCATTTTGACTCCATATGCCCCTGAGAAGGCTTTCTTAAAATTATTTAACATACATTCAAGAGGTGTATTTCCCCCCTTTGAACCCCCAACTCCCATTGTATGGCCCTGTGAAGTATCCACTCAGTCACTCACACACGCGCTTTGTGAGGTTCCTTGCCCAGATGGAGTCGCCTCACTGGGAACCGAAGTACTACTCACTCCACACTCAGGTCAGCTACAGATTGTTCTGTACTTTCTCACACATACAATGCGCTGGATACTTCACCACACTCTACCTCCCAACCTTTACCTATAACAGATCACCATCTGATGTACCCAGCCACCTAGCGTACTCAGTTCCCCCTTACTGAGAGACAGAAGTTTGATCAAGACTTCTCTTCCTCCCAATTAATTGGAGGGCCAAAACCCCTTTGTGCACTTACCCTTGGCTGGCTCCCTGTTTATTTCTCTGGTTCCCCCCGGTCCGTCGCCGCCAGTGAGCAGGGTATCAGACAGACGAGTCTTCTGCGTTCCCCTGGAAAAATTTCCCAGTGCGCGCTTGGGTAAGCAGTTTGTGGTCCTCCCTCTTGTACCCTGCCCAGTAGGGCGAAGGGGCTGCGTTCCAGCAGACCACTTATCCGAGTCACGGCACCATAAAATGTAGCACCCTGCTTGTGGTTAACACTTAGCTGGAATGAAATATTCAACGCAGCAAAAGAGAAATTAAAATAATAATTTATTTGTCAGACAAATAAATATGAGGCACAGTGGTATATGGTTACCAAGCTCTGGCCTGGCCTCCTGCCATTCTGGCCAGCACTTATATTTCCTTAATCCAGCCCCCTTGCTCCTCCTGTGGCTGCCTCTGTCCAATCAGCCTGGTTGAAATTCCTATTGGCTGTTTGCTAGAACCAATCACAAAAGATACACCCATTTCCTCCTGTCCTTTTATGGGAATCAAAAAGCTATATATTTTTCTATCTATAAATGACAAATAAGTAGTAATATATCTTACATGTGTCTCAACAAGGAATCTTAATTACCAGCTCACCTTTTGCCCTCCTTGCCCTATTGCCTTCCAAAACAGATGGTTAATCTTGAATTTTTATCTTAAACATATGTCAAGGATTTTGAGTTCACATCAACATTGAGAGATCTCCTTCATTTGAAGGTTTCTAAACAAAAGGCCTGACAACCATATATCAGGAGTGCTCGATGGCGTCTCCTGTCTGGCAAGGGGGGCTGGTGGCTGATGGCCCCTGTGATCTCTTCCAACTATATGAAATAAGAATCTAGCATTTCTTAAATCCTTTGCATAATTATATTTAAGCTAATATATTTAATGCATAAATAACCTTTTAAAAGGAAAAGAAATCTTAAAAGGATCTTAGTATAAGAAAGAAACAGCTTTAGAAAAGACTTCCCAAAAATATTCTCTTCTCCAGCCAAGCCAGTTGTCTTTTTCACTGCTCTTGACCTTTTTAACCTTAGGAAGAAGATATGGCTCATTTTACTATTTATCAACCCTTAATTTGTAGGGTCAGTGTAACCTTGGCTCTCAGCCTGTAATTCCCTTTTTACAACTTTGAGAATTGTTTTCTGCTATAAATCAGGGGGCCCCCTTGTCTAGGAGAAAAACATTTTGCCAAGGTTCTTAGGCAGCTGCTCTTCTGCCTGGCATGAAACATTTGAAAATCTTTAAGCTCATTTTAAAATACAAGCCCTGATTAAACATATAAGCTTTAATAAAAATGCAGGCTTATGATTAGATGCCTCAATAGGGTGGGTTGTCATGAAAGGTACAACTCTGGAAATGCCCAGCTTTGCACAACTGTTAAAGGTTAAAGAGCTCAGTTTTATTCTAGATTATGTTTGTTCATGAAAGAGAGCATACAGAGAGTTCAATGTTACTTGGAGATTGGAAGCCCTTTTGTAGTTGCAGGACATCTTTCTACAGATCTACTGCAGTAGCAGAGAAGCTTTTCAGCCTGCAAAAATATTGAGGGGATGACGTCCAGTTGATGTCAGAGGCTGCTTACCCCCATATGAATCTCGCTAGCCAACTAAACTTTTTTTGTAGGCTTACAGTCTCTCTGTTCCATTAACTATGCTAGGTGGTTAGATGTGAGGGGATGGATACCTTCAGTGGTTGCAGTATAATTTTGGAACTGGTATGTTTCTGAAATGGGACATTCCCAGCCCTATACTGTACAGAGGTGTTGGGATTCCTATCTGTCGTCTTCTGCATGCAAAGCAGCATGCAGAAGCTATTATTTTTTCTCAGAAATGCTTTTGAA
Source organism: Podarcis cretensis (assembly GCF_951804945.1). Classification (NCBI taxonomy): domain Eukaryota; kingdom Metazoa; phylum Chordata; class Lepidosauria; order Squamata; family Lacertidae; genus Podarcis; species Podarcis cretensis. The sequence goes on along the minus strand of NC_137177.1, from coordinate 13,918,519 downwards.
TGCAGATTCTTGAATTTGGACTAAGACCTTCTTCATAGATAGTTTAGTTTAAATATTCCTCCAACATGTTGGGTCAATAGACTTGTCTATGACAGTCTCTCAACAATATGATAACCCTGTTATGTCACCTGGTTTTTCTCTGATTATCGTTTTAATTATTTGAAAAACTTGTCTTCCATAGTCTTATATGATGTATCCATTAATTATGTGGTAAGGTTATATTTCTTAAAATATAACAACCCAAGGCAAATACACAAGTAATAAGAGGCGCTGGGAAAATCTTTCAGAAGTGCCAACCACAAGTCTGTAAATAACTGTGCACAACTTAGACGTGCATTGACACACTGAATGGCCATTCTGATAGTAAGGAAAACATTGTGCATGCAGAGTAGCCCAAATGTGGGGATACAGGTTAAGTCCCAGAGAAGTCAAGTGCTGGTATTAGAAGATGGTATGAGTTATGCACTGATCTTCAGGAGGGCTGTGAATGTGTTAAGTGACATTCATTGCTACGAAATGAATGCTGGAAGTGAGTGGAAGAGGGGTCCAGATAATCTACATGGAATGTCCATCCGATTGTATGAACGATCTTTGAATTCCTATGTTATATGTGAGGTTTCTGAGAAATTCAAGCCTTCATTTGGATACCTTCCTATGCTCTACTGATGCAGTTGTTCCTACGTATTGCCCCGAAGCTGAAGTGGCCCTGATGCCAAGTTGAAAATGAAAGACATGTACTATCTGTCAAAATTACTTTGTGTTTCTGAAAGACAAGTGATCTGGTTACAACACTGAATATATGTATTTAATAACTACAATGTGCACGGTGCAGAAACTTAATTGTACCCTTACCTCTGAGGCTAAATGCACTTTTATAACAGCTTAATTTGTGCATATAGAAGTTTTTTAGGCTGAAATTTAGGCTGAACTGTCTTGGGTCAACATTTTTCAGCATTTTGAGACTGGGTCTCTCTTTTCAGCTTCTCGTGCTTAAGATGCCCCAAGGTGCTTGGTTGCTTTCACGGCAACAGCCACAAACTGCTACTACCCCAGTAAGAAATACAAACCTAAATAAATTACCACATAGAGGTCTTGAGAAAAGCACATCCTATCATGTCATAACAAATGATAATTCACTATTCCTCTGTGTTACACATATGTAGAAAAAATTAAGTATGAGTTCCAAAAGAAAACAGAAGAAAAAAACAGTGTCAGCTACCCAGATACTAGAATAGTTAAACCAAACCTATTTAATCACTCCCACAAAATTTGCAGTTATATTTTTCTGAAACACAGTTATGAAAAACCAAAGAAGCTCCTTATCTGTTCCACTTTCCCTTGGTCCATCCCAGATACCCATCAATGCAGTATTATTTATTTGTTATTTAATTCATAAATTTCATACAGTTTTGAAAAGCCTCCACCCTGTCTTCGGCTCATGTGAGCCTGAGGCAGGGTGGGGGCTCTGTTAAACTGTTCCTGCCTCCCAGCTATGAAGAACCCAGAGCCTCATTTGTGAACCAGAGAGGCGTCAGGGCTTGCTTACCTGGGGGGCAGGAGCAGTATAATGCTCATGTTATGTACTAAGCTTGGATCCCAGAACAATAGGCAAGTAGGATCCTAGAATGCAACAACTGATTGGCTTGCAGGAAAAGATCAATCGGGCTCCAGGAGGGAAGCAGAATCAGCCAATCAGATGGGACTCATTGTGTAAATAATGTATATAAAAGCCTGAGGTTTGGGGGGCAATTCAAGCAAGTATATTTCACAGGTGACAAGGATCGGATTCTACTGAGCTGTCTGCCATGCACTGCACACAGCCGCCATAGGCAGCACAGCATCACACCACACATCCAGTCTACAGCTCCAGGACCCAAGAACCCAGAATGGCAACAGACAACAGCTTCATGCAGTTCAGCTCAGCCCCAGGAGACTGGGAAGAATACACCACCCACTTCCAGTTCCTCCTGGAGGCAAAGGACATCACCGATGCTGCCAAGAAGAGGGCGACCTTCTTCAGTGTGGAGAAGAAACATTCGAGATCGCCCAAGCCCTCCTCACTCCCGCAAATATTGCAACTGTTCCCTACGACACGATAATGGAATGGCTGAAGGGGCACTTCTCGCCACAGCCCTCGGTGGTAGCGTAACACAATGCCTTCTATGCAAAGCGGCAGGACCCCGGAGAAACCATAACTGGGTATGTGACCTCCCTCCGCCAGGCTGCCCAGCTCGGCAACTTCAAAGAGCTGGAGAACCTGAGCCAAGCGGCTTCATGGGTGGCCTGATGGATGAGAAGCTGCAGCAGCGCCTCTACGCTAAGAAGGACCTGAAGTTCCAGGTCACCCTAGAGGAGGCTCTTACAACTGAAGCTGCTGGGAGGTCCGCGCAAGGATTCAAGTCAAACATGTCATCCCAACTGAGGGTCCACCAAGAGGACCTCACTGATGACTCAGAATCCAACCAGGAGGATGTGCACCAAGTGCAGCAGCACTCACAAGCTGCATGCCCACCAAGACAGCCTCGTCCAGAAGAGGGGAACTGTGCAAGCTGCAGGGAGAGCCATGAGCGGAGGACTTGCCATTTCTGCTATGCAGAATGCCAACAATGCAGAAAAGTGGGACGCATCGCCCGGGTGTGCCAAGGCCCCCCCCCCCCGCCCAACATTTCAAACCAGATGGCTGACCAAGTGATCCAGGCCCTGTGGTCCGATACACCAAGGCAACTCAACGGAGATCACCGACTGTCAGGTATACCAGTTGCCTCTTTCTAATGCAGAAAATTTTTACATCAAGGTACAGATAGAGGGAGCCCAGTGCCACATGGAGCTTGATACAGACTCAGCCCTGTCCATAATCTTGGCACGGACATTAAGGAAATTGTTTCCCAGTGCTTAGGCCTGACCCATTCACCCACCAGTACTACCAAAAACGCAAAGGTCCCCATGATGGGGGTGGGAACCTTCAATGTACAATATTGAGGGCAGAAGCGGCGATTGGACTTGATTGTGGTCAAGGAGCCCTACGTTAGCTTACTGGGGTTGGCGTGGTTTGGGCCACTGGGGCTAGCCTGGGGTGAACCGCACCAGCTCCCACGTGGATGTGGACTCCATCTGCAAAGAGTTTCCAGAGGTTTTTGGCGGAGTACTGGGATGATATACTGGTCCCCCATTGGCCTACAACTAGACCCTGCCGTATGACCCATCAGCTTCAAGGCCCGCCGGGTCCTGTTCACCCTTAAACTCTGCATCAATAATGAATTAGACTGGCTCGTGGAGCAAGGAGTGCTTGAGCCGGTGCCTAATGCCCCCTGGTAAATGCCAATCGTCACACCCGTCAAGCTCAATGGCTCAGTCCACATCTGCGCAGACTACAAATGTACCATAAACAAGCCCCTTACGGCTCATACATACCCGGTGGCAGTGGTCATCCATGTCCTCGCCACCCTGGCGGGGTCTAAGAGTTTTGGCAAGCTGGACCTGGCCCATGCCTATCAGCAGTTGCCAGTGGACTAGGGCACTGCCGAGGCACCGACAATTGTAATTCACAGGGGCGTGTTCCGTGTCAAGCGTCTGCAATTTTGTGTCAGTGTGGTGCCAGCCATATTCCAAAATTGAATGGACTCTCTCCTCAAAGGAATTCCCGGCATCACCCCCTTCTTCTATGATGTGTTGGTCACCGGGGCCACACCGGGGGAGTTCGGGGACTGACTCTGCACCGTCCTGCACCATTTCCAGACTGCCGGCCTCAAGGTGAAGCTGGGAACAAGGTGCAGGCTATTTGCGGCACCCCGGCAACTAAGTGTAAGGTGGAACTCCACCTTCTTGGGACTATTGAACTTTTACCATGCCTTCTTACCCCACAAGGCAGCGGTAGCAGAGCCGCTACACAGACTGCTTGACAAGCGGGCCCCTTGTTTGTGGGGGCAGTGGCAGAAGGCTGTGTTTCAAGCAATCAAAGATCTGCTCGTCTCGAACTCAATCCTGGAGCACTTTGACGAGAGCTTGCAACTTCTGGATGAAAGAGAGGTGCCAGTAGCTTACTTTTCCCAGACCCTCTCCACTCCAGAGGAATTATTCGCAAATAGACAAAGAGGGCCTGGCAATCGCAAAGGGAGTAAAGAAATTTCACGATTTCTTGTATGGGCATGTTGGGATTCTGAATACGTGCAGCTTCACACAGAGTCGGTTAGGAGTTGGACGACAGCCAAGGCAATGTAAAGGAGTAAAATCTGCCTGGAGATATAGAGGCCTGGAGACAGCTCCAGGATTGGTCAAGCTCTCTCACGGGAATAATGATTTATGGCCTTCTGACTGGAATGTGTTAGTAGAGCGTTGAGCATTGAGAGTTGAGTGTCAAAGTAAGAGTCGTGTGGTGAGAGAGCTAGTTAAAGATCCATGTTCTGTTCTGTTCCTGTGAATAGTAACTTGAAGTCCAATTTATATATTAAACACCTATAAGTAACAAGTTACCGGTTCCTGTTTCGTCCATCCTGCCTGCAACCCATTGCTTTTGTGAACTCTGCATATACTCTGCTAAGGTCTGGCTAAGGTCCTGCAACAGGTCAGAAAGTTGCAAAACACCAATATGGCACCCCTTTACCGTTGTGACAGACCACAAGCCACTGCTTGGCCTATTTGCCCCCAAGAAGCAGACCCCTCAGGTAATGTCACCCGGCATCCTCAGGTGATCGATTTTCCTCACCAGCTACCAGTATACACTGGTCCACCAAGGGGACTGGGAGTAGCGCCTCGCTGCATTTGACCGCCACTGCGATCAACTACAGTGGTGATTCCCAGGGGGGGAAACAGCGAGGAGGGCTGGACAGAGGAATCCCAAGGGGATAGCAGAAGGGTGAGGCCCATAGAGCAGGAGAAGTGGGTAAGGGATGCAGAACTAGGAAGTCGAGAAGTGACCCCTGAGGCTGAGCAGCCACAAGAACCAGTTCCATGACTGAGTGGACCAGCAGCACCGGACCCAATGGCTCCATCATAGCCGGCAGCCCCAAAGCAAGAGCCAGAACCAGGAACCCCTACCGAGAGACACCCGAGATCACAACGCATACGTAGGTGACCAGCATACTTCATCAACTAGGAATGCTAACCTTCTGGGAGCAATGGGAACTTAGAGAGGAGGGGTTTATGTACTAAGCTTGGGCCCTAGAACAACAGGCAAGTAGGATCCTACAATGCAACAACTGGCTGGCTCACAGGAAAAGACCAATCAGGCTCCAGGAGGGAAGCAGAATCAGCCAATCAGACAGGACTCATTGTGTAAATAATGTATATAATAGCCTGAGGTTTGGGGGGCAATTCAATCACTGTTTTAGAAGCTGCAATAAAGAGCATGAAGTCACTACAGGACTCCGAGTATATTTCAGCTCATCGGGGGGGGGGGGGCAGGAGCTCCTTTGTCCTTCCAGCTGGCGTGCAAGCCAGAGGGACATTGCGGCTTGCTCAGCTGGGGGTGGGAGCCTTTGTACCCTGCAGCTCAGCAGCGCAAAAAAGCTGTGTCATTCTTGACTCATTGAGGTGCTAGGGTGAAGCCACCTCCACTTCCTCAGTGATAGTGGGGGCAGTTTCAGCCAGGCTCCTTGCGAGGCTGGGTCAAATGCAGCTTGGTGTTTAAAACTGTGATGTATCTCCAGATCCTAATGTGTGGCTGGTGATACATCACGATGTCACCAAACTCTATTCCTTATGGTCCAGTCAAAAAACTAGCAAACCTGTGCAGACGTTACCGTTGCGAACTTAAAAGGGAAATGTCATAAACTCTGCTGATATTTTGGGAACTTGTTATCACAAGTTGGATAAGGATATAATTAGTCAATATATCATCTCCTGCACCCCTGAACATTCCCACACCATAAATTTCTACAGTGGTGCCCCGCAAGACGAATGCCTCACAAGACGGAAAACTCACTAGATGAAAGAGTTTTCTGTTTTTGAGGTGCTTCGCAAAACGAATTTCCTATGGGCTTGCTTCGCAAGACGAAAATGTCTTGTGAGTTCCTGCGAGTTTTTTTCCCCTCCCCCCTTTTTCTAAGCCGCTAAGCCGCTTATCTGCTAAGCCGATAAGCCGCTAAACGCCGCTAAAAGCCGCTAAAAGCCGCTAAACCGCTAATAGCGCTAATCTGCTAAGCCGTCAATGGGCTTGCTTCGCAAGACAAAAAAACCGCTAGACGAAGAGACTCGCGGAACGGATTCTTTTCGTCTTGCGAGGCACCACTGTATTCTTGGACAGTCCCACCACAAGTGATGGCATGTCTGCCTCTAACTAAAACCTTTCCTAAACATTGCGCTATCCAGAAGTAATTTGTACAATTGCTCTGCTATTCTACACCACCTATGTATTAACTTGATGTCCAAGGAACTATGGGAAGTTGCTAAGACATTGATAGACAGAGCAACATATTGATGCTGACGCAGTGCTCCTATGTTTCCTCTAACTCGGTATCGGGTCCAACTTGGTTCAAAGAAGCACATACTTTTTTCTGATCTTCCAGGCCCCAGATCAAAGTAACCACGGTCCGGTACAGCTGACTACCTAGGTAGCAAAGCTGGACATAGCTCAGGGATCTTGAACTGTGCCAGGGACACAGCAGTATGCAATGAAAATTGGGCAATGGAGCCAGAGTCATTAGAGTGAGCTTTTATAATTGCCTTCTGGAATATTATTTCTCCTTGTTCCAGTTGAAGCAAGCTTGTTATTTGCACGTGCTTGAAATCAGTGCTAGCAGCATTCATATGTTCCACGTCTCTCTAACTAAACTTTGGTGACATCTGCGCTCACTGGGAATCTCTCCAAACAAAGCATCCAGGCAGTATTTCTTATCCTGATAGGAAAGAGAGGTCGAAGAACACGTCATGTTTTATAAAAGGCCAGAGCTCCCAAGAAGAATTATTTCAGCGTCAAACTGCAACTACTATTCTAGTAACTATTCTTAAATGTTGCCAAACCGATTCTGCCATCATTTTACTAACAACAATCAACTGTAGTTCAGGACTGATTAAAGTACCCGTAAATTTTGCTCCATAACACGCAGATTTTTCCTCCTAGAAAGTAAGGGGAAATGTCTGTGCGTGTTATGGAGCGAATGCCTACAGATGGCGGGGGAATCTGCTGCAGTTGTGAGCAGTCCGTGGCTCGCTTTGAAACAGCAAAGCGGGTGTAAGTGGCTCCTGTCAGCGAGCCGAGCTGGGGAGGAGGGAGAGAAGCAGAGCGGGGTTGGCTGCTTTAAAACAACCCCGTCCTCTATGTTCCTCTCTCCTCCCCACTGAGCTGCTAAGTAGCAGCAAAGCTTTTCAGCCAGCCTAGCCGGGAGGAGGGAGAGAAGCAGAGCGGGGTTGGCTGCTTTAAAACAACCCCGTGCTCTCTGTCCCTGCCTGCAGTTTTTTGCTGTCCGATTTTGGATTAGCCACTGTAGGGGCTGTGTGTGTGTGTGCTTGAGCTATCTTTCTCCTCCTCCTGCTTCCCGTTCACTCTCCCTGCGCCCCTGCGCTCTCCCTCCGACTTTAGAATTGACACTCTGTGTGTCTGTGTGTGTGAGAGGGCTCCTTCTCCTTCTCTTGCTTCCCGTTCACTCTCCCTGCGCCCCTGCGACTTTAGAATTGACACTCTGTGTGTCTCTCTGTGTGTGAGGGCTCCTTCTCCTTCTCTTGCTTCCGTTCAATCTCCCTGCGCCCCTGCGACTTTAGAATCGACGCTCTGTGTGTCTCTCTGTGTGTGTGAGGGCTCCTTCTCCTTCTCTTGCTTCCCGTTCACTCCCCCAGCGCCCCTGTGACTTCCAGCGCCCTGCGACTTTAGGGCCAGTTCTCTCTCTCTGTGTGTGTGTGTTTTGACCTCACTGCGCTTGTTGGGGGAGAGTGTTGGTTGCAATTTTTCTTGATTTGTCTCAGAGTGGTTACTATCATGGTTTCCTTGCCGGGGAGGAGGGAGAGACGCAGAGCCTGCTTGTTCTAAAGGAGCAAAGCCGGAGAGGAGCCTCTCCTGCATTATTAGCAGCATCCTTCTCCACACCCCCCACGCGTGCTCCTTGTCCCTTGAGTTCTTTTCCTTCCCTCCCTACTTAAAACGTGGTTACAAAGCACGGATCCACATGGATCCTCAGGATTTTTGCACTAGGTCACCCCAAATTCACCATCAGATCACATAGCATATCCAAGGCTACAGCCTGCACAAAAAACACATGCACCCACTGTTTCATGGGGCCGCAATGGCGCAAAAACGTGGTTACAAAGCATGGATCCACATGGATCCTCAGGATTTTTGCATTGGGCTACCCCAAACTCACCGTCAGATCACATGTCTGTGGCCACAGCATGAACCACAAAAATCATACATCCACTGTTTTTTTTCTTGTTTTCCTCCTCTAAAAACTACGTGCGTGTTATGGTCAGGTGTGTGTTATAGAGCGAAAAATACGGTACTGCCCATCTCTCCATCCATCTGTTCCCTATGCATTTAAACTCTTCCTGAGACATTGATGTCAATTTGGCATGACAGTTTTCAAGGTGAAGAAGCCAGATTTACTTCATGTTTGGTTACCATCAGAAGCCATTTTGAATAAAAATGTCGTGCCAAGCTTTTCCAAACTGCACTGATTACTTCATCGCAAAATTTGGCATGATGGTTTCTGGAGTGAGGATTGTGTTGTGGTGTACATTAGGAAACCATCAGATGCCATTATGAGTCAATATGGCAGACTGAATATTTCCAAACTGAACAGATTTAGACACTTCTAAAGTTATCATCACACAATTTGATGTGATGGTACCAAACACTGATATGCGTGTTTTTGTTTTTGTAAAGTATTGGATGCCACTTTGAGTCTCTCCCTGTTTCTTCCAATGCCCTCACCCTCCCTTATAATGTGAAGATGAGATGATACTTTGAGTAATTTCATCTTTTATGTCATTTTGAACCCACAAATGAGTTAATATTGATATAGAAATGAAACAATTGGGCATATGGAGACTATGTGAGATATTTGCATGATATGTACTCCCAAGTGTCCAGAGATGATCTGTAGATTAAGCGTGACAAAAAATCTTTCTCCTCCTCCTCCTCCTCCTCCTCCTCCTCCTCCTTCTTCTTCCGGATTTGGGGAGGGATACTCAAGGGTACACAGTACCAGCACCTCCCCCCGAATGTTAAAAGTGTGGCACTTATTGCAGCAACTTCATGGTGACTACTGGCACCTATTTTTCTTTAAAAGAGAGAGCACTGATGATGATGATGATGATGATGATGATGATGATGATGATTGGCATCTGTCTGTCTCAAGAGACAATTGAGTGCACCTGGACTGCTTCATTAGCAGCACCAAAATTACTTCCCCCGGGTGCAAACATGAGAGTGAGTATGGACGTCCTGGGCTGCCTGAATGACAAGACTACTCTCTTAGACTCACTGAAATGGTCCAAAAGAAAGCAGAGCAAGACATTTGGCAACAGCTTGGCTGCAGGAGTTGCCATAAGGACTTCCATATGCCATCCAACTGTCTTATGGACTCCACTCTGGATTGGTGTCGGGTTTATTTCTTAGCCTCCCCCCCCCCCCATAAATATATCCCACAAGACAAGTAGGTTAAGGATCAGAGTATTCCTTCTCCTGGATCAGCTACCTTCTCAGGTTTTAACCAGAGCCATCAGTCGCTCACTTTCTTCTACAACATGTTCAGGAATCACTTTCATGCCTGCTGGACCCATGATGGGTTTTGCCCACTCAAACTGATGGAGCCTGTTATCACATGTAAGGAAAGTCCCAACTCACTGAAGGTTTGGGACCCATCAGCTACCCTCACTTGGCTTAGCCACCCAGCTGAAGCTGTTCCCAGGATGTGGCAGCTGTCGAATGCTGACAGCTTCTATGACCCACAGGGGAGACTTGAGTGCTGGGTGAGGACCAAAGGTGGACAAACTACCCAAGAAAAACTACCCCCGTGGTCCTATCCCTCCACTAACACCTCATATTCACATTTTTTTCCAAGGAGCTCAAGCTGGCACACATACTTATCTCCTCAATTTTATTTCTATTTTATTGAACTATAATAAAATCAAACAAATCAATATGAAAAACCACAAGAAATACAAAACGGCATTGCAGTATATCCAGGAGAGATGTAATATTTACTTGGAAAAGTACTTAAGAACAATACAAAAGCCAAATTTCACATATACAGTGGTACCTTGGGTTACATACGCTTCAGGTTACATACGCTCCAGGTTACCGACTCTGCTAACTGAGAAATTGTGCTTCAGGTTAAGAACTTTGCTTCAGGATGACAACAGAAATCGTGCTCCGGCAGCGGGGCAGCAGCAGCAGGCCCCATTTGCTAAAGTGGTGCTTTAGGTTAAGTACAGTTTCAGGTAAAGTATGGACCTCCGGAACGAATTAAGTACTTAACCTGAGGTACCACTGTAGAGGGAGTCCTGGGTACCTGTATTTGCTGTATATATGATAAAATCCCACCCAACAGCACAGAAATTTTTAGGGTCTTCTAAGCTTTGGCAACAAGTAAGTCATGATTTTCAACCAATGTTGACCACCACATAGTTTTAGAAGAAACCCAAACTCTCAAATTCTGTGAAATCTTCTAAATGGGGGCAACTGGGGTTCCAGCAGACAACAGAATCAATGCCAAGAATTCAAGAGAGTGGAAACCTTTCAAACAGTCACGCCATAACTGTGTTTTTAAAAGTTGTGTTGAAGGTGTAATGGGATCTTTTAATATTTTGGTGGGGGGGTTGTTGGTTTTATTGCATTTTTTTACAAACCATTGTAGAGAATTTGAATAAGCGTGGGCAGTTCCAGTATAGGTGGGAAAAGGTGTTTCTTGTACCACAGCCCCTCCAGCAGTTCTAAGAAGATTGTGATTTCATATGGGGAGTCTGCATGGGTCTTCTCATGAGGTAGCTCAAGTATTGGAGTCTCAGCTTCAGGATCTGTCCTTCCAGTGAGCACTCAGGGCTGATTTCCTTACGAATTGATAGGTTTGATCTTCTTGCAGTCCATGGGACTCTCAAGAGTCTCCTCCAGCACCATAATTCAAAAGCATCAATTCTTCGGTGATCAGCCTTCTTTATGGTCCAGCTCTCACTTCCATACATCACTACTGGGAAAACCATAGCTTTAACTATGCGGACCTTTGTTGGCAAGGTGATGTCTCTGCTTTTTAAGATGCTGTCTAGGTTTGTCATGGCTTTTCTCCCAAGAAGCAGGTGTCTTTTAACTACTTTATTAACAGTCTATATACAAAGAATCCATCAGCACATCTGTGCTCTCTCAGCAGCAGTACAGAACAGCATAACACACAGAAGTGAAACTAAACACTCCCGCAAAACTCCAACAGTACTGAGACTTCCTGTCTCATACTCTCAGGCACTCACATGATATAAACAACCAGAGAACTACTACTGAGCAACTTGGGTGGATAAAAATCCTAACACTACTTACCACATCCCAGGAAACCAGGTTTCCCAAGTGTTGCCCTCAGGGCCCTTTCCTTCTCCTTTAAATTCATCTGAATGGACTCTTTTCTGTGTCAGTTGCCTGCGGTGGTCCAGCTCTTCCTGGCTCTTGCTTATTACAGTGCTATGAAGGAACTCCTGGGCACATCCCTCCTCCTGGTCATCCTTCCCCCAGGTGAGTGGAAATCAGACAACTAGCATTATTTTCTTTCTTTTTTTTTAGACTAAGCTGCTTCTGGCAAACCAGAGCAGCGCACTGTAACGCCGTTTACCTTCCCGCCAGAGGGGTACCTATTTATCTACTTGCACTTTGATGTGCTTTCGAACTTCTAGATTGACAGGTGCAGGGACCGAGCAACGGGAGATTACCCCGTCGTGGGGATTCAAACCGCCAACATTCTGATCAGCAAGTCCTAGGCTCTGTGGTTTAACCTACAGCGCCACCCACATCCCCTAACTAGCATTCTTTTCATCATCTCAGAGGAGCTTCAGGATCAGAGTTTTCCTTCTCCTGGATCAGCTAGTCAAAGATTTTGCTCATGTTTTGACCCCATAGCTCACCAATACATACATTTGACTGGAAGAATTGGAAGGGTGTAGAATTTATATTACTGATAAAATTATGCATGGCATAAGCAGAGTGGGTAGCAAAAGTTATTTCTCATTAGCACTAAAACTTATATATATAATGATACAGGCATCAGGAGAGTTGGACTTAAGATTCGAAAATTGAGAAACTAAATAAAACTGATATGTAGAGATTCACCTATAATTAGTCCAGGATCTTGTTCTCACAATGGCCAACTAGTTGACTATGGGAAGCACATAAGCAACACTTAAGTACCAAAGCACTTTCCACTCCTGTGTTATCCTGAAACTACCATTTGGAATCATACTACTTTCAGTTATGAACATAGAATATAGTCATCAAAGCAGTAATTGCTATCCTTATTCCCCTTCAATTTGTCTAATCTGCATTTAACCTGAAGCACCACTTTAGCTAATGGGGCCTCCTGCTGCTTGCACACCGCCGGAGCCACGATTTCTGTTTTCATCCTGAAGCAAAGTTCTTAACCTGAGGTACTATTTCTGGGTTAGCGGAGTCTGTAACCTGAAGCGCATGTAACCCGACGTTCCACTGTATTGGTTTTTCATGTTTCAGAAAGTTTCGGACTTCCGGGTTAGCGCCATCGGTGAATGGTGGAGTTCTTCCGACTGGAGGAGCGGGCTCCGTGAAAGTTGGGTCTTCCCACCACGGTGAAGGTGGGGGCCCGCTAGAGACCCCAGGCGGAGGAGCCTGGGGTCGTGGGGTTCAGCAGAGCGCCAAGAGCGCCTCCCCTTTTTGCCGGGAAATCCCTTTTCGGGGCTCCGGAGCGAAGTGGGGTGAGCAGTGCGGTGCATCAAACTGACTGCTACTTTCATGGAGGGAAGCCGTGCATCCATCACCGGAGAGGGCTGACTTTTTCCTGATGATAATTGGACTCAAAAAATACCCGTGAGTAAAAATGGAAGATTTGATTAAGAAAACGACAAAATTTACGAATTAGGCATGAAGCGGGAAGGTCTAAATAGGAAGTCCGCCTTCCGCTTTGTAAATAGACTGAAGCAAAGACCTTATAAGCTAATTAGCCTGGAAAATTGACTTAAAGACTGAAATTTCCTGCATTCATATACAACAAAATCCCCCTTGACAGCAGGGGAAAAGGGGGGGAAATCTCTGATTTCCTAATCCTGCGGGGAGAGAGTAAAGGAACATAAGTCTCCATCGTCCCAAACCTGGGGACAGGGTGTCAGGACAGAAAGTTTTGGAGATGCCCATCGATTGAAAGTGGTTTACTCTTGACAGATAGTAAAAAGAAGAGAAATAAATTAACTTTAATGCCGCTTTCTGCATTTTGCATGTTAAGGAAACAAAGTATTTGAAAACCGAAAGTAAATTTTCCTTTGTTGGATACATTTTAAAGATGGATGTGAACTGAAATTGTGTCCCCTAGAGGGAGCTTGTCAATTTGTTGCTGCAGTTTATAGTGAAATTCTACAATTCTGGGAATTAGACAGTGGGACCAGCCGCCTGACCTTGAACAGCAATGTGCCGGGAAGAAACCTTGTTGTCTGCCCTTGGCAGAATAAATGCTAAGCTACAGCAGCTGCATGAGAAAATGGACTTAATGAACGAAAAACTAGACTCTATGTCTGTTGTAGCCAGTAAATATGAACTAACAGAAAATAAGGATAAAGAAGCTCCACAACAACTAACTCAGGAAGCTGGCTTGACAGGGCAAGTTCAAGGGCAGATGATGACGGAAGAGGTTGTGATTGCACTTCAAAAGATACAGATGGAGAAACCTAACTTCCTGCTTGACCAAAAGTCGCAGTACTGCAAGATTGAATATGATGTGTCAAGTGTTTGGAGTTAAGGAAGCTTTGAGCTCTGGCGGGACTCTGGAATGGGTCGACAACTACTTCTGGAACAACTATTTTTTGGATTACAAAATTAATCTGGGGGAGTGGGACTCTGGGGAATGGGCTAGCCTGATGAAAGAAAATGGAGATTATTACCGGTTGGAGTTCCCCGGAAGCCCACCTCCCAAGGAGAAAGGGAAGAAATTATGAAAGAAACCAACAAGGGACAGGGAAGGGTGTAAGAATAAACAGGAACAAGAAAATCTGCAGAGGGGGCATGGAAGTTACTTAAGAGCCTCGGATATCAGAACACCAGATTGATGGACTGGACGTGAGAATGAAAGGACTGACATAACCCGAAACCAGGAAGAAGGGACGTTGGATAAAAACTTGAGGAGAACTTCTTTTTATTTTTGGAATTAGTTTGATAGTAATGAAATTTGTTGGAAAGGAAATAATTGGCGTTAGTAGAAAGGTTTGAAGAAGTTAAGTATAAATATGGTCTAAATTTTGAAATTTTATGGGAAGAAATTTAAGGACTATTTGCAGAAACAGTGTAAAATCAATGGATGTTAAAATGAAGTAGGAATGAAACGAAGTGATTTTTAACAATAAGGTTAAAAAGGAATATGCAAAAAATGGCTTGATAATTAGATGGGAAATAGAATGATATAATATGTTTAAGATAAAGAAGAAAATAAAACAAGGAGGGAAAAATTTGCTGAATTAACTATTTGAATTGGAATACAAAGGAGGGAGGTGTGAGGAAGTCATGGAAATAAGTAAATGAATTATAGGACAGAGAAAGAGGGATTTGTTTTTAATCTGTTCTTATTTTCCCTTTGTTTTTTTTTCTGCACTTTGTATTTTTTTTGTTCTTTTTTTTTGGATTATGTAATTTCTTTTTTTCTCTCTCTCTTTTTTTTCTTGGAAATTTCAATAAATATTATTTTTAAAAAAAGAAAGAAAAAGAAAAGTTTCGATTTATAGATTGGACCTGAAGGAAGTTCTGCAGTATTTCAAATTAATGTATTTTACAAGTTTAAATGCAGCAGTTGCATTAAAAAAATGCTTCAAGAAAAACAAATCCCCAGCATTGTTGTTTCAAAGAGTAGCAGCTCTTCTCCTAGTTTATCTCATTTTAATAATTCTGTTTGGTAAATTTGAAATGACCCTCATTCATTCAGTTAAAAATATTGGAAACATTACAATGAAATTACATTTCGAGTCAATAGACCTACATTTTTTGTAATAGTTTTTATTACATTTTCTGTTTTACAATTTCAAATAAACCTTATAAAACTTTAAAATATCCAATGACTTCCCTTACTATACCCATTCAAATCAATTTTCCACTTTTACATCCACCATCAATTATTTACTCTGTTAAATTTTTATAAATGCTGTCAGCGTTTTCAGCTATACACATTTGTTCTCCATTTAGTCAATAAATGTTTTCCAATCTTCCTTAAATGTGTGTTTTTCTTGCTCTCTTGTTCTATATGTTAAATCTGCAAGTTGTGCATATTCTGTCAACTTCAATTGCCAATCCTCTTTAGTTGGGGCCTCACTAACTTTCCATTTGGGGGCTAACGAAACACAGGGCATATTTTTTGCATACATAAATAAGCTTTTCTGGCACCTGGGAATTTCAGTTTGGATTATCCCCAACAAAAAGGACTCTGGGTTTTTGGGGGAAAGTAATTTTACGATAGATAAGTAAAATGAACCATGAAAGGGAAAGCAGGGAAGCAGGACTCGCCTGAGTGAGTGCTTGAGGACCCTTCTCTTGCCGCTTACCATCTGGCCTGGGGCGGGGCCTGAAGCCTCACAAGGACTGCTTGCTGCTTGCTGCCTGCTGCCCAGGAGGACTCCCCTGAATGAGTGCTTGAGGGCCCTGCTCTTGCCACTTACCATCTGGCCTGGGGCGGGGCCTGAAGCCTCACAAGGACTGCTTGCTGCTTGCTGCCTGCTGCCCAGGAGGACTCCCCTGAATGAGTGCTTGAGGGCCCTGCTCTTGCCGCTTACCATCTGGCCTGGGGCGGGGCCTGAAGCCTCACAAGGACTGCTTGCTGCTTGCTGCCTGCTGCCTGCTGCCCAGGAAGACTCCCCTGAGTGCCTGAGGGCCCTGCTCCTTCCTGCCACTTACCACCTGGCCTGAGGCGGGGCCTGACAGGCCTCACTAGGACAGTTGTTGTTACTGCCGGAGGGGCAGAGTGTTTTTAAAATGTTTTCTTTTTTAAAAAAAAAAAAAATTATATGTGGGGGGTGGGGGTGGGATGGATGTTTGGTTGGGCTTGGGGATTTTTTTTTTAATGATTATTTTGATGTTTTGTAATTTTTACATTTTTTGTTTGTATTGTTTTATTGGTTTTGTTTGTTTAAGGTGTTATTTTGTTCTTAGGGGGAGGGTTCAGGGCTTCCGGGGAGTGGGCCCCAGCCCACAAAATGGCTGGGGCATGTTCCACGGGGGGGGGGGATGCATTGGGACAACTGATCTCAGTGGTCACGGGTAGGAGGAGGAGTTACGCTAAGACTAGACCATGTCATTACAGAGGGGGCAGGTTTAGTCGTTGTCTGAGGATTATCCTTGCCTCCGGGTCTGGTCCTGACCGGATGGATACTAGAATCAGCAAGGGATACCCACATGACCTGAAGGTGCTGCTGTGCAATGCCAGGTCAATGATTCATAAGACTACTGCCATCCATGACTTGATCATGGATGGAGGACTTGACCTGGCATGTCTAACAGAGACTTGGTTGGATGAAGCAGATGGGCCTGTCCTTGCCGCTGCTTGTCCACCAGGTTTCTCTTACGCACAGCAACCCAGGTCATGTGGGCGGGGAGGGGGGGTTGCAGTGATTTTTAGGAAGTCATTAGTTTGCACCAGGCGTCCTATTGGGAAGACCCAGTTTTCTGAGTGCATGTTCTGGAAGGTGGGCAATAGGGGCAGTACGGGATTCCTTTTGGTGTACTGACCTCCCGGCTGCACCAAGGATTCCCTGCCCGAGCTGCTTCAGGTTGTGGTGGATGTTCTCCTGGAGACACCTAGCTTGGTCATCCTAGGGGATTTTAACATCCATGCCGACACGACCTTACAAGGGGCCGCTCGGGACTTCGTGGAAAGCATGGCCTCCATGGGGCTGCCCTGAAGTAGTCTGGCCCAACCCATAATCACGGACATGCCTTGGACCTGGTGTTTACCTCTATGGATGTTGGTGATCTGACACTAAGTAAAAGCGAAATGAAAGAAGTGCCATGGTCAGATCACTTCCTGGTGCAACTGGACTTCTCTGCGACCCATCCCCTCTGCAGGGAGGTGGGACCAATTCGGATGGTCCGCCCCTGCCACTTAATGAATCCAAATGGTTTCCAGAGAGTGGTAAGGGATGCTTTATGCCATGTTGATGGCCTTTCAGCCGATTCCCTGGTGGCCCGCTGGAATGTGGAGTTAACCAGGGCTATTGACTGTTTGGCTCCGAAGCGCCCTCTCCGATTGCATGGAGCCCGGACAGCCCCGTGGTTTTCCACGGATCTGAGGGCAATGAAACAAACGTTGAGACGGCTAGAGCGCCGGTGGCGGATAACTCATTCCGAATCTGACTGGACACAAGTTAGAGCTCAACGTTGAGCCTACCAAGTGGCGATAGCAATGGCGAAGAAGAATTTCTTCACCGCCTCTATTGCATCTGCAGAAAACAGCAGCAGGAGTTTTTTGCAGATAAAATCGCTCAGATTCGGGAAGAAGTAGACTCCACCATGGGAGCAGGGCCGGGGCAGGAGAGTGCTAGAGTTCTGTCTAGTCAAGTTGAGTGGGATCAATTCCAATCTGTTACCTCCGAGGATGTGGACAGGCTGCTTGGACGAGTGAAGCCAACCACCTGTCTCCTGGATCCTTGCCCATCCTGGCCTATAAAAGCTAGCCGGGAAGGACTGGGCGATGGGCTGCGTGGGGTAGTGAATGCTTCCCTCCGTGAGGGAGCCTTCCCAGACCCGCTGAAAGAGGCGGTTATTAAACTGCTTCTTAAAAAACCATCTTTAGATGCGGCCACGATGGCCAACTATCGCCCAGTTTCAAATCTTCCATTCTTGGGCAAGGTGATTGAGTGAGCGGTGGCCGAACAACTCCAGACACGCCTGGAAGAAGCGGACCATTTGGATCCCTTCCAGTCGTGATTTAGGCCTCATCATGGGACTGAAACTGCCTTGGTCGCACTGGTTGATGATCTTCGGCGGGCTAGGGACAAAGGTGAGAGCTGTTTCCTAGTTCTGCTGGATCTCTCAGCGGCGTTTGATACCATCGACCATAACATCCTTCTGGACCATCTTGAGGGGCTGGGAGCTGGGGGCACTGTCATACAGTGGTTCTGCTCTTTCCTCCTGGGCCGTGTTCAGAAAGTGGTGGTGGGGGATGAGTGTTCAGACCCCTGGGCTCTCACTTGTGGGGTGCCTCAGGGTTCTGTCCTCTCCCCCATGCTTTTCAACATTTACATGCAGTCACTGGGAGAGATCATCAGGAGGTTTGGGCTGGGTGTTCATCAGTATGCAGATGATACCCAGCTCTACCTCTCTTTTAAATCAGAACCAGTGAAGGTGGTGAAGGTCCTGTTGGAGGATGGATGGCAGCTAACAGATTGAGGTTGAATCCTGACAAGACAGAAGTGCTGCTTTCGGGGGACAGGAGGCGGGCAGGTGTGGAGGATTCCCTGGTCCTGAATGGGGTAACTGTGCCCCTGAAGGACCAGGTGCGCAGCCTGGGAATCATTTTGGACTCACAGCTGTCCATGGAGGCATAGGTCAAATCTGTGTCCAGGGCAGCTGTTTACCAGCTCCATCTGGTACGTAGGCTGAGACCCTATCTGCCTGCGGACTGTCTCGCCAGAGTGGTGCATGCTCTGGTTATCTCCCGCTTGGACTACTGCAATGCACTCTACGTGGGGCTACCTTTGAAGGTGACTCGGAAACTACAACTAATCCAGAATGCGGCAGTTAGACTGGTGAGTGGGGGCGGCCGCCGAGACCATATAACACCGGTCTTGAAAGACCTACATTGGCTCCCAGTACGTTTCTGAGCACAATTCAAAGTGTTGGTGCTGACATTTAAAGCCCTAAACGGCCTCGGTCCAGTATACCTGAAGGAGCGTCTCCACCCCCATCATTCTCCCCGGACGCTAAGGTCTAGCGCCAAGAGCCTTCTGGCGGTTCCCTCATTGCGAGAAGTAAAGCTAAAGGGAACCAGGCAGAGGGCCTTCTCGGTAGTGGCGCCCACCCTGTGGAACGCTCTTCCAGCAGATGTCAAAGTGATAAACAACTACCTGGTATTCAGAAGACATCTTAAGGCAGCCCTGTTCAGGGAAGTTTTTAACGTGTGATATTTTATTGTATTTTTGTTTTCTATGGAAGCTGCCCAGAGTGGCTGGGGAGGCCCAGCCAGATGGGCAGGGTATAAATAATAAATTATTATTATTATTATTATTATTATTATTATTATTATTAGTTACATGTAAAATGTTTATTTTGAGATGTATAAACTGAAAAATTAATAAAAATGGTTATAAATGAAAGACTCCACCAAACTGATTTATATAGAACGATTGCTTTAATAAACATGGATGCAAAACTATTCACAGCTGTGATGGTTAAGAGATTAAATGTCTTCATAGGTCAATACATCACCACAGATCAAACAGGATTCATACCCTTAAGAAATACAGCAGACTCTATAAGAGTTCTTGATATAATCTATGACCTGCAGCTAGGAAACACTCCAGGGGCATTAATTTCACTTGATGCCTTTAAAGTGTTTGACAGAGTTGAGGGGACCTATTTGAATCTCTTACTTTCTAAATTAGAATTCAGCTATAATCATGGTAAATGGATATGCTGATGCTCCAAGAAACCTCAACAGGGTCACCACTGCTTTTTGCAGTGGCAATAAAGATCTTATCTATACAACTATTTGCCTCTGTGAAGGGAGTGAAAATAGGAAATGTTGAATAAAAAGTAGATTTTTTTGCGTATGATACATAGGTAATTGGGCAAGATCCAGTTGTTGTGCTTTAATCTTTGAAAGAACATTTTGAAAGTTTCCATTGAATTTCAGGACTACAAATTAAATATGGAGCAGGTCAAAAGCAGCTGACAGAAATGTCAAAGATAAAAATAGCCCATGGGGGGTTTAAATACCTCAGGATAATCTTTACAGCTGATCTTAATCAATGAAAATGAAGAAATGATAAGTCTTTGCTCAAAATGGTAATAAACAACTGTCTTAATGGAAGCACAAAAACCTTAGCTGGCTAGGTCATATTGCAGCTATAAAAATGTCAGTTCTGCCAAAATTCTCATTCCTGTTTCAGTTTTTATAAACATTTTTTTTAAAAAATGGCAAAACAAATTAATCTCCTTTATCTCATTAGGAAAAAGACCCGGACTCAGTTAAATAATCTTATTTAGACATAGCAATAAAGAATGTCTAGGAATACCCAATCTTGCATTATACTATGCAGCTTTCCAAATTAAATCATTGATGCCACTCATTAAAGGCAAAGTAGATATTGCATGGGCACAGAGAGAAAGTACCCACACAAGACCATCAGTACGTGCTCTGCCCTTCCTGAAGCTGCCTCAAATGGAACACAAAAAGGGGGACAACCCATTTTGCAAAGTAACATTGATGGTGTGGTGGAATTGGAACTCCGTATTGGCTCCTAGGCCTTCATCACTGATGCCCCTGCTAGATCACCCCTTATTTAAACATGCAAACAAATACAGTATAACCCATTTGGAGATCTTGAAACAAATGGTTTCTATAGGATTAGAGATTTGTTTGTAGGTGGTAAAGCAATCTCAGAAGAGGACATGAAGGAAAGACAAAAGGCATTAAATGGTCCTGGTTACAACTGTACAGTGGTGCCTCGCAAGACGAAATTAATTCGTTCCGTGAGTTGCTTCGTCTTGCGATTTTTTCGTCTTGTGGAGCGCAGATTCCCCGGGTATTAACGGCTTTAAGAAAAAGGAAGCAAACTCGCAAGATGTACTTTTGCAAAGTCTCTGGAATGCAATGGTGAAGGCTTGAGACTCTTGACAGCTTTTGAATCGCTATGTAACAGACATAGCCATGACAGGCAGTTTCGGTGATAAATGGTATGATATTAGACGACTTTGTGGACAACGTGGAAGAGATGGGAGACTGACATAGGAACCTCAATAGTGAAAAAGCATGGAAATCTATATGGTGTAATCCATCTCTAAAAACAAATTTCTTCTCACCTCCAGGAAATTTCCCTTAAAATTACCTTTTGCTGGCATGGACCTCCACACGTCTTGCAAAGATAAATCCATCAAGCTCACCATTATGTTGGAAAGACTGTGGAGAAGGAGGTTCCTACTTTCACCTTTGTTGTGGGGTATACTGTGGGCCACACCTTTTGCCACAAAGTTTTTCATCTGATCTCTAGAGTTACCCTCCTACTTTGAAGTTTGATATGGGTGTACTGTAAAGAAACCTCTAGTATACTGTATTTGATGGCCACTATCATCTCCTCCTTCTCCTTCCCCAACACCACAGGAAAAGTTGCTTAAATAAGGCAAAGAGGCTGCTAGCTTTGGAAGGCAAGGGGTGGGGAAGAATCATAACTCACCCACCAGCGCAGGGGCTCCCTGTCTTTTAAAGCAATGGCCGTCTTTTAAAGCAGTGCCGCTGGCTATTGCATGTGTGCTGTTCTCTCCCTCTTGCTCCCCCCAAACAGGAAACACCATCAGAGCACTCCTGACATATGGTTGTCAAGCCTCGTTCTTCTGGGTTGGGGTTTGGGTGGGCAGGAAGGAAGGAGAACTGAGGCTCATTGGGCTTTGCGGTGTGCAGGCAGCAGGGTCAAAGTGTCACTTCTCAAATGAAAGTAATTTTTATTCTACAGTACACATTTCCTCTGTGAGAAAAGACTGTGGTATGTTAAGAGATAAAGTTGAGAAGTAATGAAGATAGAAATGTGATATTGAAATTACTAAGGTGGAGACTGTGAAGATATTAAGAGGGAGAATGAATTGTAACTAAGATCAAGAATATTCTGTATGCCAAATACATTGGTTGACATTCCATTCACTGTTGGCATCCTTCTGCAATTGCTTTATGAGTAAATAAAAATAATTAGAGGTTTGATTGATGAGATGGAGAATGAAATGGCAATAGAAGGGACAAAAGTGGGTGTGAATTAATGAATACATAATAAGTAAAGAACTATGGGATATTATTTTTATATTTTATCACAATGGAGAAACAACTGTGGACAAATATTAAAAGATTTATTATTGTTGAATATGGAGAAATGGTTGTGAGAGTTATTGGAGGTAAAGTTGTAATGTTAGATTAGAGAAAATATATTGCTGATTTCTCTTTTTCCTTTCCTTTTCTTTTTCCTTTTGTTTTTCCCTTGATGTTTTCTTTTCTCTTTCTCTCTTTGTTTTTGTTTTTATTTAAATTAATTCCTTTTCTTTTATTATGAGATAAGGTGTACGTAATGTTATTTCTTTGATTACATCCTTGACAATGGACCTCCCCCTGTGTTGTTTGTTGTTGTTTGTTCTCCCTTGTGCTATAACCCATACTCTAGTATTCTTGCTTGTGGTGAGCTTGCCAATGTAGTATCACTTTCAATAGATGCTTGTCTGCATTTTCTTTAATATCTGGATTGCCATTGCCATTTATTATTAATAAAAAATAGTTGGCTTCTTTTATAATTTTTGTGTAAAAAGGAAAATGAAACAATTTATTTGGGTCAGGAAAGAAGATCAATGGAAAGAAGATCAGCTGGGTGGCACCAGCCTTTTGTTTTTTGCCTACCTGGAAGCAATCAACACAACTTTGCAAGGTTATGCATTGGGTAAGGCTTTGTTTGGATGGATGGGAGGGTGTAGCCTTTGCCTGCCCCTCCTCACTAAGGGTATCCTATTAAAGGGACCTGGGGGTGTGGATTCTATCCAATGCCTGGACGTGGGCTGTTGGAATGTCACTGCCCCAATGGGGAGCCCTCAGAGGGTCCCTATTTGATGTACGTCATAGGGCTTCCCCTATTGGTGGTTTACCCTGCAGATGGGCGCGTGTCAAGATATAGTCTGGCTTCACCCAATGCCTAAGCCAAACCACCCGCATCTGTAAACAATAAATCTGTGGCCTATTAGAACCCATAAACAAAAATTATTTTTTTCTGTGTAATTATTGTCTGTAAGAGTTGCAGGGCCTTGGCATGCAAGTGGGGCTGAACAAAACAACATGCAAATTCTCATATTTTACTTCAAATACCTTTCTCAGCATAGAGATATAGAATACAGATTCAGATGTGCCTGATGAGTTTATTTTTTTATAATGAATTTCACCAATTGTGAAAAAGAAAACCCATGAGGCCTGAGCTCCTCTTCTCACCACTAGGCTCCCAGTTTCTTCTGCAGCTACCATGAATGGTGGAATTAACAAGGAGGAGAGCTTTGCTGTCTTGTATTTACCCCTCAAGGTCGATTGTCTGTGGATATCTCAGCATTCCAGCATTTTGCGTCAATTTGAGTCAGTCCAAAGCTACCGTGTAGTATGTTTTTTCCATTAAGGGCACACAAGTCTTCAGTTGCACAGCCTTTAAATGTGAGCCTTCGAAATTTAAAAGGATCTGTGTAACACAAAGTATAACCTTTGCATGAGTTCTTTATTAGCGCTTTGGGGATAGGGATGACTGTGGTTATTAAAGCTCAACCAACACACTGACAATACACACTCACCAACCAATCTGACAGCCAAGTATCACTAGCTTTGAATTTGGGTTTCCTGGCTAACTCCGTGGTCATGCATTGTGAACAGGAAGTTACCCTATGCCACAGTGCTATTTTTCTAGAAAAAGAGGTGCCAGAACTCAACATGAGTGCCCCCCTTGTTCTCTTAGAATGGCAATGGTGCCCCCCTGAGAGTTGCTAGAACTGAGTTCTGGCTGAAAAAAAGTCCTCGTCTCCCACCCCATGTATTTTGCTAGACTAAGGCAGCAGTTCTTTTGCACACTTGTGATGTGGTAAGATTCCATTAATACAGTTCAACTTATTTCCTAGGAAATATGAACAGAGGTGTACATGGTAGGACCCTTCTTTCTCCCAGACTCCTTTACTTTTGAATGTTTGGCCAAAGTGTGTGGTTCTGTCCTTCTGGACCAGCACCAAATGGTGCATACTGCTCTGAGGAGAAGCTGTGATGTGCTGGTTAGTCCTGCACCTTCCCCTGTATCCCTCTCATTTGCTCTTCCTTGTGCTTTGTAGGCCCCCCAGTCTCACACAAGGTAAAACCTTGCACATGAGTGAGCCTGTGCCCTCTTGTTGTTATGCTCTTCATATGGGGATAGTTTGGAATCCAAAACAGGACTAGAGCATTACCCTTTCCCTCAAAGAAAGAAATCAAAGCTATACACAAATTTCAGTCATTGCTTTTCTGGAAATGAGAAAGAGACAGAAGCAGGCAATATTACTCACCTCCAATAAGACTATAATAGTGAATGCACTTGGTCTCATTGGCAAGGCAGCTGACATACCCCTTATGTGGGCAACTTTTATTCTTTGGTTTCTTAAATTCAGAGGTCTTGAAGCAGGCTGGGCACTGTAGACCATTGGGGGAAAGATCTTCACGTGGAGGAACTACCATAATAAAAAGCTACAGTCAGCATATGGTTACACCTCATTCCCCATTCTCTTTATTGTACTTTTATTTTGATTTCTTTCATGCCTTCTAGTAGCTGCTGACACAAGCTGGACAGGCTACCTCCACATTATGTCCTGCATTAATGATGATGATGATATCAATAATAATTATTATTTATTTCCATCCTGCTCATCTGTCTGGGTTTCCCTAGCCACTCTGAGTGGCTTTCAAAAGAACATTAAAAACAGAATAAAACTTCACATCTTATGGGAGGGCATTCCACAGGGTGCCATTATGGAGAAGGCCCTCTGTCTTGTTCCCTGTAACCTTACTTCTCACAGTGAGGGAACCATCAGAAGGCTGAAGGATGGAGGTGAAGACACTATTTCAGGTATACTGGGCCGAGGCCGTATAGGACTTTAAAGGTCAGCACCAAAACTTTAAATTGTGTTTGGAAACATACTGGGAGCCAATGTAGGTCTTTCAAATGTTATATGTTCTCAGTGGCCACTCCCAGTCACCAGTCTAGCTGCCGCATTCTGGATCAGTTGCAGTTTCCGGGTAGGACCACATAGAGCGTGTTGCAGTAATCTAAGCGGAAGATAACTAGAGCATGCACCACTCTTGTGAGACAGTCTGCTGGCAGGTAGGGTCTCAGCCTGCATACCAGATTTGACCTGTGCCTCCATGGACAGCTGGGAGTCCAAAATGAATCCCAGGATGCACACCTGGTCCTTCAGGCGCAGGCACAGTTACCACATTCAGAACTCCACACCCGCCTGCCCCCTGTTTCTCCAAAACAGTACTTCTGTCTTGTCAGGATTCAACCTCAATCTATTAGCCATCATCTATCCTCAAACCACTTCCAGGTACTCACACAGAACCTTCACCTGGTCAGATTTTAAGAGAGAGGTAGAGCTGGGTATCATCTGCATACTGATGAACACTCAGCCCAAACTCCCTGATGATCTATCCCAGCAGCTTCATATAGATAATATAGGCATGGGGGAGAGGACAGAACTCTGAGTCACCCCACAAGTGAGAGCCCCTCTATATGGTCCAGAAGGATGTTATGGTCAATGGTGTCAAAAGCCGCTAAGAGATCCAGCAGAACTAGACAACAACGTTCACCCTTGTTCCTAACCTGCTGGAGATCATCAACCAGCTTGACCAAGGCGGTTACCATCCCATGATGAGGCCTGAATTCCAATTGGAAGGGATCCAAATGGTGCGCATCCTTTGGACATGCATGGAGTTGTTCAGCAATCACCCGCTCAATCACCTTGCACAAGAAGATTTGAGACTGGGCAATAGTTGGCCATATCAACTGGGGCCAGAGATTTGTTTTTAAGAAGCGGTCTAATGACCGCCTCTTTCAGTGAGGCTGGGAAGGCTTCCTCACAGAGGGAAGCATTCACCACCCTGCAGAGCCCATCGCCCAGCCCTTCCCAGCTCAATTTTAAGGAGACAGGTGGTTGGTTTCACTCGTCCAAGCATCCTGTCCACATCCTCGGAGGTAACAGATTGGAATTTATCCCATGCAACTAGACTAGACAGGACTCCTGCACTCTCCCACCCCAGCCCTACTCACATGGTTGGAGTCTACCTCTTTCTGAATCCGAGAAACTTTATCTCCCCCTATTGCCCAGCTTCCAGAATATGCACTCATAAAACTGGGTCTTCCCAATAGAATGCCTGGTCCAAGCTAATGACTTCCTAAAAATCACTGCAACCCCCTCTCCCCACCCACATGACTTAGGTTGCTGTGCCTAAAGGAAACATGGTGGACAAGCAGCAGCAAGCACAGGCCCATCTGCTTCATCCAACCAAGTCTCTGTCACACATGCCAGGTCAAGTCCCTCATCCATGATCAAGTTATGGATGGCAGTGGTGTTGTGAATCATTGAAATGGCATTCCACAGCAGCAGCTTCAGGTCATGTGGGTCTCCCTTGCTGATTCCAATATCCTTCCGGTGAAGACCAGATCCGGAGGCAGAGGTAGTCTTCAAAGCCTCCTCTGTATTGACATGGTCTGGCCTTAGCGTAACTCCTCCTCCTACCCGTGATCACAGAGATCGGGCATCCCAGAGAATCCTCCCTTGTGTAACCTGCTCCAGACATTCGGTTGGCTTGGGCCCACTCCCAGGCGGCCGTAACCCTCATTTGCCATCAACTTTGAAGAACAGACATATCTGCTGAGCATTTATAAAAAAAAAATTGTTGTGTTTCACCTTTTATCATGCACACTACTGTTTTGTGGATTTTCTGGAGTTCTCACTTGGTAGCAGTGTATCAGGCAAGCTCTCTTCTAACTCTCTATATCTGAATGTACAGACAGCTGCATTCTTTTGGAGGTAATCTCTCTCTCTCTCCCTCCCTCTCTCTCTCTCTCTGTGTGTGTGTGTTTGTGTGTATTTGTGTGTGTGTGTTGGTGTGTAAGCAAGGAGTGGGCATGTCCAGAATCCACATGGGGGAGAGTGATTCTCAGATTTTCCGGATTTCTACTTCTCTTCCTTCAGTCCCACCAACTGCTTGTTTGAAATGTGACAGATGATGGCAGATGAAGTTGATGGACTATATGGAATTGGCGGAAATGACTGGTAGAATCCGAGATCAGGGAGAAGAGTCCGTGGAAGAAGACTGGAAAAAATGTACGATTATTTACAGAAATACTGTAAAATTAATGAATGTTAGAAAAATGTTGGAATGAAGTTATATGGCTTTAGCAGAAATGTTATAAGGAATTAAGTATAAATAGATTATTAATGTATTAAAGGGAAAAAATAAGTTTAGAATATGTTAAGATAAATTACATGACAGAAAACAGAGGAAGATGGAAAGGAATTGCTGAAAAAGTTAATTAAAGTGGAATACAAAAAGGGAGGTGTGAGGAGGTTGTTGAAACAAGTGAAAGAAAGATAAGATACTGAAATTATTGGATGTGTTTTAAATTGTGTTTGTTTTGTTTTGTTAATTTAATATTTTAGTGTTAGTGTTATGTAGTGTTTTTGTTTTTGTATTGTATCGTATTGTTTTGTTTAATTCTTTTTCTTTCTTTTGTAGTCTTTAAAATGTTAATAAATATTATATAAAAAAAGAAATGTGACAGATGTATGTAATGAGGTGATCATCTACTCCACCCATTAAAGATTCAAGGATGAACCACCAGTACTTCTTAGACCCTTGCAACCTGCATCTGAATGGACCAAAAGACAGATTTCTATACTTTTCTTGTAACTCAGTGGCACTTATATAATTGGTTCATACAGTGGGTTTTTTCTAGAAAAAAGGGGGCTGGAATTGTGTTTGGCGCCGGCTATAAACTTTGAGACTAGCCTATCCATATGTTTAGGCAGTAGATGCAAGTTTTAATATGCTTTTATTCTATTGTAATTTTAATTTTTTGGAATTTTATTTTTATTTTTTTTACAATCCAGGATTGTATAAATTTAATTAAAAAAATAAAGTGATATGCCAAAGGATTTCTAACACTTCTACATATGTCTACTAAGAATTTATTCCAAGTGAATACGCCTAAAGAGGCAGTTGGCACAATTACGTTGCTCACTTCAAGGGTGGCAAACTGATTATCAACCCCGCGGGGAAACCCCTGTCATTGGCTTACTGGCCCAAATGCTCTGACACCGAGCCCCCTCTGCTGGAGATGTGGGGCTTTGGGTAGGAGGCCGTAGGGTTCCTGGCTCCTGTCATAGACTAGTGCCTCCTTCCCCAAGCCCAGGTAGCATTTGCTCAACTTTGGTCAGGAGGCATGATGCTCTGACAGGGTCTGAGAGTGCTCCCACCACCTTCCCAAAACTCACCTGGATTTGGGTTGGAGGCAGCAGGGTTCCAAGATCCTGTTTCAGACTCATGCCTGCTTTCCCAAGCTTGGGAAGAATTTGATCAAGAAAGGAGGTGGTCTGATTGGGTTCCCCAGGGCCTCCTGCATCCTTCCCCGCAAAATGTGGCAGAACTATGTTCCAGCATGTTCCACCAGAAAAACACACTGTTTTTATAAGACCTTGACCTTCAGAGATGCAGATACTCACGGTGGACAGGTTCCTTATTGCACACATCTGTTTGGCAGCAGACCTGCTTCAGCTGAAGGAATTTACCCTTAGCTGCACTGAAGCTGTAATCACCTGTGTGGCAATAACTGGAAAATGAACATTTCCGGGAAGTTAGCACTTCATAATCTGGATCTGAAAAGAACAAAAGGAAATAAATCACAAGGTACGCAAAATAAAAATAAAAATTGGTTAATTCCCTCCCCTCCAAATATATTTATTTTTAATGATACTTCTCTTTAACTACATTTTTTTTTTCAGTGAGAAACTACATAATGCAGAGTTCTTGAACCAAGAAATGAACCAAAACACAATTCTCCTTCAAAATCCATAATTCTCCAACCAAACAGTGCATACAAATATGCAAATATTAAGAAAAAAATAGCATAGAAACAGTGGGTGGTACTTCAATTGTATACTCTGAGTAGGATTTAGTTGAATGCCACTCAGCTATATGAGTTCAAACAACCAACAGAGTTACTTTGTATTAGGGGGAATCATCTGATTTCTCAGATGGGCATGCAGATGAAGAGAGATCTGGAAGCTGAAACCTAGAATGACCAATGTTCCAGGAATCATTGTGAGGCCAAGGCACCATATAACCCATCATTGTGTGCTTAAATCACAGGATGCTCAGGATAAAAAGATGATGTGGCTGCTCTTGAGCCAGCAATCCCATGAATCGCTCCAAAATTCACAGACAGTTTAGATTCGTGACTTAGTCTTAGTGTCATTGCACTCTGAGTTTTCCACCATCCTCAAGAATTTGAAGGCAACAGAGGGTCTCTGAGCATGACACCATATCACACCTATTCTTTCACAGGATGTTAGTTCAAGTAATGCAAGAAGGAGAGATAGGGTTGCTAGAAACCATTTTTCCATTATAATATCTCATCTGGAACAGTTGGTGTAACACCAAAGAGAGAAAGAACTTGTAGGTGCCCTAAATGATGCATGCATTATAATTGTAATAATATATTTAACTGAATACTTTGCCTTATGATTGAAGGCAAACAAAAACCAAACCAGAGTTCACTGCTTCTGGAGTTAAGACAGTGTTGGCTAATTTGTGGCCCTAAAGAATTTACTGAACGACAGCTTGCATCATCTCCAGCCATTTACCATGCTGGCTTAGGTGGATGGGAGCAGTAGTCCAGAAATGTCTAAAGGGCCAAAGGATAGTCAACCCCAGGCTGATGCATGCCAGGATCTCTCTGATGTGATGCATGTGATGGAAAGGAAAAGGGAATGCCTTTCCTCTTTATGTGACTGAGTATGGGTGCTGAGTGTTGGACTGGAATCTGAGATGCCAGAGTTTAAATCCCCACTCAGCCATGAAGCTCATGGTTGACCTTGGGGAGTCCCTGCCTCTCAGCATAATAAACCTGACATGGTTAAATGAATAAAAGAAGAACCATTTCCTTGGAGAAATGATGGGCTATAAAGGCAATAAATAAATACTAAATAATGCTAATTTACACAAGAAAGTCATTCCTTGGGGTGACCAAGAGTAAGTGAGAAGATTCAGCTCACCTATGTTGTTACTCAGAGCACCAGAGGAACAGATTTGAGTATCTTTGCAGGATTGACGGCTGCTCTTATTACATGAGGTACTCTTTTCATAACAGTAGTCACATGTAAGAAATGCCGCTGCAGAAGGAAGATAGAGGTTGGTGGAAGAGATTTCTTGAGATGGAAATTCCCCCCGGTCTCCCTGCTCGCCCAAATAGGACAAATTTAGCCAGCTAGCCCTGTTGATCATCTAATGTTTATTGGATGGATTTTCCCCCTAAATTGAATTTTGAATTCTGAATTTATTGTTATTCACGTTTTATATTGTATTTTTTGCTGTTTTTGTTGCATCACTTAAGTGTTTTAAATTTGTTGTTAGCCTCCCTGAGCCTGGTTGTTTGAACCGGGAAGGGCGGGGTATAAATAAAATTATTATTATTATTATTATTATTATTATTATTATTATATGTGCTCCTTAAATAGAAACCTAAGAGATCACTTTCTGGAACCATTTTCTGCAAAAGCAACACCCTAGAAGAAATGGTTAGGTTTCTTTTGAAAGACAATGGCTTTTTAGAATGCCCCTATATAATTATTATTATTATTATTATTATTATTATTATTAATACCCCGCCCTCCCCAGCCAAGGCCGGGCTCAGAGCGGCTTACAAGCAATAATAGAAACAAGTTGAATGATTACAAGTTAAAAACAAAATTAAAATACAACATTAAAATACTGAAACATTAAAATATTAAAATGTAGCCTCATCGCAGGAGGAGAAGGAAAAGAAAAAAGAAAGAGAGGGAGGGAATCAAATTTGCTCCAAGCCAAAGGCCAGGTGGAACCACTCTGTCTTGCAGGCCCTGAGGAAAGAAATCAGATCTTGCAGGGCCCTGGTCTCATGAGGCAGAGCGTTCGACGAGGCCGGAGCCAGAGTTGAAAAGGCCCTGGCTCTGGTTGAAGCTAATCTGACTTCCATAGGGCCCGGGACTACTAGGGTGTTGCTATTTATGGACCTTGAGGTTCTCCGTGGGGCATACCGGGAGAGGCGGTCCCGTAGGTATGAGGGTCCTAGGCCATGAAGGGCTTTAAAGGTCAAAAGCAGCACCTTAAATCTGACCCTGTACTCTACCTGGAGCCAGTGCAGCTTGAAAAGCACTGGGAGAATATGCTCCCATGGCAGAGAGCCCATGAGGAGCCTCGCTGCAGCATTCTGACCCGCTGAAGTTCCTGGGACAGCTTCAAGGGCAGCCCCGGGTAGAGCGAGTTACAGTAGTCAAGCCTGGAGATGACTGTCGCATGGATCACTGTGGCCAGGTCGGGGCAGGAAAGGTAAGGGACCAACTACTTGATGCGGCGAAGGTGGAAATATGATGCCTTGGATTTTGGTGTAACCTGCGCCTCCATGGAAAGGGAGGCGTCAAGGATTACACCCAAACTCTTAACGGAAGGCAATGGCACTAATTGGGCCCCCACAAGAGAAGGGAGTTGGTCCCTGATCCCCATGCCATCCTGACCCAGCCAAAGGACCTCTGTCTTCGAAGGATTTAATTTCAATCGGCTCCCACGAAACCATCCAGCCACAGCTTCCAAGCATCTGGGCACATAAATATGTTAAAAAGCATCGGGGAGTGAATTACGCCCTGTGGCACTCCACAAACCAAGGAGTGGCACGACGACATTTCCCTCCCTAGTGCCACCCTCTGTCCCCGACCAGAGATAAAAGCGGACAGCCAGTTACGGGCTATGCCCTGTATCCCCACATCTGCGAGGCGGTGGTTCAGAAGATCATGATCGATCATGTCAAAGGCTGCTGACAAATCTAAAAGGATCACCAGTCCTGACCCGCCTCGATCCAGTTGTCTACAGAGATCAATGGAAGCTGCAAAGTAAGATTTCTTAACAGCTTTTATAGCTATCTCATAGGCTTTCATAAGCGTCCTATAATATGTTCTTGAGGCTCCGTCACGAGTCCGTCGCCATACTCTCTCTAGCCGTCTGAGATCCCGCTTCATTTTCCGGAGCTCCTCAGTAAACCAAGGGACCCAGTTTCGACGGGGTCACAGAGGGCACTTAGGCACAATCTCATCAATGGCTGCCAAGAGCCGGTTATTCCAGTCCTCAACAAGGTCATCTAATGAGTTGCCAGGAGGAGCAGGGTCCCGCAAGGCTTGTCAGAATCTGTCAGCATCCATCAGTTTTCGTGGACGAGCCCAAATAGGTTCGCCACCCGAGCAGGATAGGAGCGGGAAGTCAATCTTGGGTTTCAGAGCATAGTGATCAGACCATGGCACTTCCACAGGGGGGAGCATGATTACATCTATGCCAGCCCCAAAGATCAGATCCAGCATGTGGCCTGCTTAATGAGTGGGGCCCAAAACAAACTGGGAGGGCCCTAGTGTTGCCACTTAAAGAGCAATCCTCCCAGATTAACAACGCTACTCCTCCCCCCTGACCCACAGTCCGCAATTGATGGAGGACAGAGAAACCTGGGGGTGTTATGCACCGACTGAAAAAATTAATAGGAAAAGGAATTAGATAAGATTGCTATAAGTTGTTTTGGTGATTGTAAGGTTTAATGTGAAATCAAGGTAAAATTAAGCTTGTTGGTTTCTCTGGTGTCTTCTCTCCCATACATTATGGTTGTTGGCTTATATTATGCATGTCTGCTCTGTATTATTTTATTAATACCATTCCCACAAGTTTGTCTTGGCCTTTGGCTAGTGCAATAAAGTTATGAACTGTAAGTGAAATGTTCATTGCTGCTTCAGTACTTGAGATTTTCTCACTCTCACACCATTTCCCCATTACAGTACTTCACTCTTGTCTTTGAAGGGAGCCTGGCTTAGAGAACACTTACTAAAGGCAACAATATCAGAGAAGCAGGTAATGGTTGGTGTGAATGTATATATAGAAACCCAAACACACACACACACACACACACAGAGAGAGAGAGAGAGAGAGAGAGAGAGAGAGAATTACCTTTTAATCAGGGTGGTATATATGGATATTATAACTATGATGTATATTTTAATCATTCTGGATTTTAAAAAAGATGCCGATTTCTTTTGTTGTTTTCTAAATAGCACAGAAGCCATTTGGAAATGAAGCAATACATATATTAATGAATAAATGATAATATATTCTAGATAGAATGGCTATCCTAAGTATCCTGGAAACTGTAGCCTTCACTTCTTCGTACAGTTAATCAGATTCCTCCGTCACAGAAATACATGTTTGCAACTGACTATACATGGTCATCAGGGTTTAAGTGCTTAAACTCTTGAGTTTACTCTCCTTGGTAAGCCAGCAGTCCTGACTCTCTATTATGCTGCTATCCTGTCCTCACTCACATTCCCGCCCAAGGAGCAAACATTTTTGCAGTCATCTAAAGATGATAAAAAGAATCCCATTGCACTGGTTCCTACTCACCTGGAGAAAGCAGGCCCAAGAGGAAGCATGTGCTCAGAAGTGTTTTCATCATTTTTGAAAGATCAGGAAACTCAGAGATGGACCAGGCAAGAGAACTGATACAGGGAGAGCTTTTACTTGGAGATATTTATAGGGCAAGGATTCATGCTGTGGGCAACACCTGGGAACAAATGGTTCCGTGAGGTCTGGGAGTGGGGGTGTTGTGTTTGCTGAGAAGTCACAGAGGGACATAGTGAAATTCAAGGCTCGGTGTTGAAATTGGCGTAATTGTTAATTTTTCATTTCATTAGCTCTTGCCAGAAACCTCTAAGCATTTTTTTTTTCCTTTATCATTACCTACAATTTAAATTGTAATGGCACCAAAGAAAGAATTGAGGGACTACAAAGTCAAGGGCAAAACCAAGATGCAACCTGCATAGAACCCCCCCAAAATATCCTCCCCCAAAGGATACCTCTTCTGAGAAGGAGGAAGAGTAGTAGAAGAAGAGTTTGGATTTGATATTCCGCCTTTCACTCCCTTTAAGGAGTCTTAAAACGGCTAGTATTCTCCTTTCCCTTCCTCCCCCACAACAAACACTCTCTGAGGTGAGTGGGGCTGAGAGACTTCAAAGAAGTGTGACTGGCCCAAGGTCACCCAGCAGCTGCATGTGGAGGAGCGGAGACGCGAACCCGGTTCCCCAGATTACGAGACTACTGCTTTTAACCACTACACCACACTGGCTCTCTGGATATCAGATAGTTCTTGGTAAGACTTGGTAAGGCTGTAAGCAAGGGAGTAGCCCTCAGCTGAGAGGAGTAGCCCTCAGCCTTCAGCATCTCAGAAATCCCTTAACCCATCATGGCTTCATAGCGCCTGAAGGTACTGGCGGCTTCAACAAGGAAGAATGATTCTCCTGTCATGGAAGTGGTCATCCTCCTCCCATAGGGAAAAAGGGATGATAAGTCGGCTCTAGAGCTGGTGTCAATGACAGGGGTCAGACCTTGTCAGGGGCCAGACTATATTTTGGAGAGGGGGAAAATTGAACAAATTCCTATGCCCTAGAAATAACCCAGAGATGCATTTTAAATAAAAGGACACATTCTACTCATGTAAAAACATGCTCATTCCCAGACCATCCATGGGCTGGATTTAGAAGTTGATTCTTCCAGATCTGGCACCTGGGCCTTTGTTTGCCTACCCATGGACTAAGAAGTGTACCTGGTTAGAATCAAACACTCACACAGCATGGAGCCAGCTGTCTCGACAAACGACACAAACAAGGCTATACTCTCAATCACTCTTCATCACATTGAACCAGTCAAGTGGAAGGTACTGGGCAATGTGCAAAGCAGCAGTGGAGGAAGACATTGTTGGTTCAGCTTCAGATTAACTCAAAGGCCATTAGTGCAGCCCAGCAGTGGGATGAGCCAATGGCAGTGAAGCAGTCAAATGTGGTATAGGGTTGTAAGGTTGAGGTAGAAAGTCAAAATATGTATGTGGAAGTAAAGGACAAAGCCATTTCCCTTCCCCAGGGAAATGGAGATGCGGGCTGGACACGAGTCCACCCCATGGGCGGGGGTGTGGCTAGCCCTCATGTCATAAGGAGTCCCCTCCATGTCACGCCCCAGGCCAACCTATCCAGCCGGCCAAGGGGTGTGGGGTGCTCTATTTAAGCGGACAGGAACTCCCCCCTTTTTTCTGGTTCCCGCTCATGCAGTTCTCGCTCCCTCCCTCTCTCCCTCCCTAAGTTTAGACTCTCAGTCCTTTGACCTTTTTTTATCATGCACCATTTCTATTCTCCCAATGCAATGGGTATAGAAACATACAATCTTTCAGACATTAGTGTTTTATGCAGCAAGACTCCTAAAAGTCTTTCATTTTATTGGTATTTTTTTTTAAAAAAAGGATGATGGGTTTTTATTGGAAAACAGGGTGCATTTACCATGAGCCATTGCCTTTGCTTTTGTTTTATGTGGTGTCTAACTTGGTTTTAAAGAGCATATATTTTTTATCATCTTCCAGCCTCCAGAAAAAAGCACTGCCGAGGTGGTAAAACTAGGCATTGCTCAGGGTTATAGACAGGTACCAGGGTTCTGAAATTTCATTCCTCCTTGTTCCAATTGCATCACATTGCTGACAAAGAGTGAAGATACTTTGAGTCATCTGATCTGCTTGCCTTTAGCCACGTTGCCTTTAACTGAAAAAAGCTAGATGCTTACACCCGCTTCACCACCCATCTTCAGTAACAACGTCATCTATATGCATTATATTTCTCTATTAACTGGAAACCTTTATTTTCTGATACCTGAACCATTTTTAACAATGTATATTTTATTGGTTTTTTCGCACCATAGGACGCACTTTTTCCCCTCCACAAATGAAGGGGAAATGTGTGTGCGTCCTATGGTGCCAATGCAGGCTTTCGCTGAAGCCTGGAGAGCGAGAGGGGTCGGTGCGCACCTACCCCTCTCGCTCTCCAGGCTTCAGGAGAGCCCCACCGCCAGCCCCACAAGCTTGGGGGACAGCGGGGAGGCGGAAAACCGCCATCCCGCTGTCCCCCAACTTGGTTAGAAGGCTGGCGGGGGGAGAAGCCGGCTCCTCCCCGTCGCCAGCCCCGCAAACTCGGGGGACAGGGGAGAGGCGCAGCGCGCCCTTCCCGCTGTCCCCTGACTTGGCTAGAAGGCTGGCGGGGGGGAGAAGCCGGCTCCTCCCCGTTGCCTGCCCCGCAAACTCGGGAGACAGCGGGAGAGGCGCAGCGCACCCTTCCCGCTGTCCCCTGACTTGGCTAGAAGGCTGGTGGAGGGGAGAAGCCGGCTCCTCCCCGTTGCCAGCCCCGCAAACTCGGGAGACAGCGGGAGAGGCACAGCGCGCCCTTCCCGCTGTCCCCCGACTTGGCTAGAAGGCTGGCGGGGGGGAGAAGCCGGCTCCTCCCCGTTGCCAGCCCCGCAAACTCGGGGGACAGGGGAGAGGCGCAGCAGGCCCTTCCCACTGTCCCCCGACTTTGCTAGAAGGCTGGCGGGGGGAGAAGCCGGCTCCTCCCCGTCGCCAGCCCCGCAAACTCGGGGGACAGGGGAGAGGCGCAGCGCGCCCTTCCCGCTGTCCCCCGACTTGGCTAGAAGGCTGGCGGGGGGAGAAGCCTGCTCCTCCCCGTCGCCAGCCTCGCAGACTCGGGGGACAGCGCTGGGCTCCCGCTGCTTGCGGAGACTTGCCTGCATGCTGAAGCCTGCGCGCGCTGAGCTCAGCGCGTCCAGGCTTCGCGGACCTCTCCGCAAGCAGCGGGAGCGCTCCCACGGCTTGCGGAGACTTGCCTGTTTAGGGCCTGGGGTCGGGGGAAGCTCGAGCTTCCCCCGTCCCAGCCCCACGCCTGGGGGGGAAATAATTTTTTTCCCTTTATTTCCCCCCCCAAAAAAACTGGGTGCGCCCTATTGTCCGGTGCGCCCTATGGTGCGAAAAATACGGTATAACAAACAAAAAACAAAACACCAAGGAGCTACACAAAATCAGAATACGACACCCTTTCTGCAATCTCTCCAGCCACCACATAAGTATCCATAGTTTTCAAACATTTGTTCTTCTTTCAAATTTTCAACAAAATTCTTTTACCTTATTTCATCAGCCTTGTATGGAAGCATCCATCCAGAGTGTTGTCATCTTCAACTAAAGCGTCAAGCAGGTGACGACATTCAGATTTGTGGGGATTCTGCTGATAACACATTGCTTAGGTGCTTTTAGCTAGGATACGAAGTAAATGGCCACAGGATGGCATAAAATGCATCCATTGTTTCTCTCTTTTCAACACTGTTACATTATGGTTTATTTTCTAAGTTATATTCAATATAACATTTTCATACCTTTGGTCTCTTCCCCAAACATGTAATTTCCTCCACATTTGGACAACCAATAATCTTGATGCAACATGCAAGTATAGAAAGTGATATGTTCTCCTAAGAGACTTCTTAAACCATGTAAAGTACGTAAGGAAACACAACTGTGGGGTAAAATCAATTTGTTCGCTTAGACAGTGGTTCTCAAACTGTGGGTCACGTTATAGAAGGGTCTGGTGACTTCTGTTTCAGTGTATCTGAAGAAGTGTGCATGCACACAAAAGCTCATACCAAGAACTAACTTAGTTGGTGTTTAAGGTGCTACTGGAAGGAAAAAAAAATATTTTGTTTTGACTGTGGGTCCCCAGATGTCATTGGACTACAACTCCCATCATCCCTAACCACAGATCATGCTGGCTATGAATGATGGGAGTTGGAGTCCAACAACTTCTGGGGACCCACAGGTTGAGAAACACTGCCACAGAATATTAAAATTATTGAATATATTTTCCACACAAAGCCAAAAAATGTATTCTGTGGCATCCCCATCTCAAATGGTGGTACGTCTCTCTATAACTGGAATACCTCCACCACATTGACACTATTCAAAATTAATGAGAAGTTCAGAGGTGTGCTTTGCCATCTAATCATTACCTGAATATCCAAAGTCCATGGGAACTAGTTTATTGAGGGATTAAGAGATATGTTGACTATGAACCAGTGCCTCCATCTTTTCTCTCACTTGGTGTGGGGTCCAACTTTCTTGGGAGTACAAAGTCAGTTCCCAGGGCAAAGTTCTGGTCTTCAGGGCCCAAATCAAAATGTAGCTAAAGCCTAAAGGCACAGCTCAGGTTAAGTGCTCATGTGGTAAAGCTGGACGTAGTTCAGGGGTATTGGAGGATGCCAGGGACACAGTGTTGTGTCATGAATATTGGACAATGACTCCAAAGTCATTACTGAGACCTGAT
The DNA here is from genome assembly GCF_951804945.1 of Podarcis cretensis. Classification (NCBI taxonomy): domain Eukaryota; kingdom Metazoa; phylum Chordata; class Lepidosauria; order Squamata; family Lacertidae; genus Podarcis; species Podarcis cretensis. Next base: position 13,880,193 of record NC_137177.1, on the reverse strand, counting down.
GAAATCATTTTCTGGAACTTTGACCCTCCTTGTTCTAACTGCATCAGATTGTTGTGAAAGAGAGAGGATTATTTGTGACACTTGATCTGTTTGGTGAGATTATATAATTATAATAATTTGGTGGTGACTTCCCTTAGCCAGGTGGCGCTGTGGGTTAAAGCCTCAGCACCTAGGACTTGCCGATCGAAAGGTCGGCGGTTCGAATCCCTGCGGCGGGGTGTGCTCCCGCTGCTCGGTCCCAGCGCCTGCCAACCTAGCAGTTCGAAAGCACCTCCGGGTGCAAGTAGATAAATAGGGACCGCTTACCAGCGGGAAGGTAAACGGCGTTTCCGTGTGCGGCTCTGGCTCGCCAGAGCAGCGATGTCACGCTGGCCACGTGACCCGGAAGTGTCTCCGGACAGTGCTGTCCCCTGGCCTCTTAAGTGAGATGGGCGCACAACCCCAGAGTCTGTCAAGACTGGCCCGTACGGGCAGGGGTACCTTTACCTTTCCCTTTCCCTTAGCCAGACTGTTTTGAATGGAACCAAGCTAATGCCTTACAGCTGCTTCGAACCCCATCTTCAGTATGAATCTCATCCATTTGCCCAAAATCTAGAGCTATTAAAGAACAGGCTGCACAGTGATCTGTTGGGGATCCTCTAATGTTGGCTTTTCTGCCTTGGATAGGATGTTAGACTCGACAACCTCCCAGAATCCCATCTCACGCACAAAACGTACATGGTTCTACAGGGGTGGAATGTGGAGTTATTGATAAATGTTTGAAGGCTAAGACAACAACTCAAACATGTGAGAAAAACACCTTAAAATGAAATTACGAAAATGAAATAACAAGGCTTGTGATTGCAACACTTTGCTGCCACTCTGAAATGGCTGTAGACATGCAACAACCATATCCCCTTGCCTAAAGAGAACCCTGCAATTTTACAACTGATTGAAGAAATGCCCTGGGTTGTGGTGCAGTTGCACATGACATAAAAGCAGATGATATGCACCACACTGTTCCATGTCCTAGTAACTGCTTAATTCGTTCCGGAGGTCTGTTCTTAAGCTGAAACTGTTCTTAACCTGAAGCACCACTTAAGCTAATGGGGCCTCCTGCTGCTGCCCTGCCGCCGCAGCACGATTTCTGTATTCATCCTGAAGCAAAGTTCTCAACCGAGTTTACTATTTCTTGGCTAGTGGAGTCTGTAACCTGAAGCGTATGTAACCTGAAGCATAGGTAACCCGAGGTACCACTATACAAAACATCTTAAGCAAACAAAACAAAGGAGAAGAAAGAGCAAAGAAAAGAATAACATCGAAACACCCGAACTCCAAAGAGCCCAGTGAGGACTGAGCATGTCAGTAGCTCCAGAATGTTGTGTGTCAGTTGAACTAGAAAGATGTAAAGTGGAGTAGTGGGGGGGGGGGGGAGAGAGAATGGCCTTCCTGAGGAAGAGCAGCACTGTCGTTTTGTTGCTGGTCTCATTGGTGTATTTATAGACATGACAGCATGCTTCTTGCAAACATATGCAGATTCCTGGCTGTCCCAGGGGAATAGGGTGGGTTGTCATGAAAGGTACACCTCTGGAAATGCCCAGCTTTTCACAACTGATAAAGGTTAAAGAGCTTAGTTTTAGCCTAGATTATGTTCATTCATGAAAGAGAGCATACAGAGAGTTCAATGTTACTTGAAGATTGGAAGCCCTTTTGTAGTTGCAGGACATCTTTCTACAGATCTACTGCAGTGGCAGAGAAGCTTTTCAGTATGGGAAAACATTTATGGGATGACATCCAGCTGCTTAAGTCCAGGTTATGTCAGCAGCATGCAGAAGCTATTATTTTTTTCTCAGAAATGCTTTTGAGTGCAAATTCTTGAATTTGGACTGTGACCATCTTCCCAGATAGTTTAGGTTAAATATTCCTGCAACATGTTGGTTCAATAGACTTGTCTATGACAGTCTCTCAACAATATGATAACCCTGTTATGTCACCTGGTTTTTCTCTGATTATCATTTTAATTATTTAAAAACTTATCCTCCACTGTCTTATATGATGTATCCATTAATTATGTGGTAAGAAGGTTATATTTCTTAAAATTTAACAACCCAAAGCAAATACACAAGTAATTAGAGGCCCTGGAGAAATCAACCAGAAGTGCCAACCACAAGTCTGGAAATGATTGTGTACAACTTAGACATGCACTGACACACTAAATGGCCATTCTGATAGTAAGGAAAACATTGTGCATGCAGAGTAGCCCAAATGTGGGGATACAATTCAAGTCAAGAGCTGGTACAAGAAGATGGTTTGAGTTATGCACTGATCTTCAGGAGGGCTGTGAATGTGTTTACTGACATTCATTACTGCGAAATGAATGCTGGGAGTGAGTGGAAGAGGGGTCCAGATAATCTACATGGAATGTGCATCTGATTGTATGAACGATCTTTGAATTCCCATGTTATATGTGAGGTTTCTGAGAAATTCAAGTCTCCATTTGGATCCCTTCCTATGCTCTACTGATGCACTTGTTCTTACGTATTGCACCAAAGCTCAAGTGGCCCTGATGCCAAGTTGAATATGAAAGATGTGTACTATCTGTCAAAATTACTTTTCTGAAAGACAAATGATCTGGTTACAACACTGAATATATGTATTTAATAACGACAAAGTGCACGGTGCAGAAACTTAATTGTACCCATACCTCTGAGGCTAAATGCACAGCTTAATTTGTGCATATAGAAATTTTTTAGGCTGAACTTTAGGCTGAACTGTCTTGGGTCAACATTTTTCAGCATTTTGAGATTGTTAAATAGTTAAACCAAACCTATTTAATCACTCCCACAAAATTTGCAGTTATATTTTTCTGAAGCACACTTATGAAAAACCAAAGAAGCTCCTTATCTGTTCCACTTTCCCTTGGTCCATCCAAGATACCCATCAAATGCGATTTATTTATTTGTTATTTCATAAATTTCATACAGTTTTGAAAAGTCTCCACCCTGTCTTCGGCTCATGTGAGCCTGAGGCAGGGTGGGGGCTCTGTTAAACTGTTCCTGCCTCCCAGCTATGTAGAACCCAGTGCCTCATTTGTGAACCAGAGAGGCATCAGGGCTTGCTTACCTGGGGGGCAGGAGCAGTATAATGCTCATGTTATGTACTAAGCTTGGATCCTAGAACAATAGGCAAGTAGGATCCTAGAATGCAACAACTGAATGGCTTGCAGGAAAAGATCAATCGGGCTCCAGGAGGGAAGCAGAATCAGCCAATCAGATGGGACTCATTGTGTAAATAATGTATATAAAAGCCTGAGGTTTGGGGGGCAATTCAATCACTGTTTTACAAGCTGCAATAAAGAGCATGAAATCACTGCAAGACTCCAAGTATATTTTCACTGGTGACAAGGATGGGATCCTGCTGAGCTGTCTGCCACGCACTGCACACAGCTGCCACAGGCAGCACAGCATCTCACCACGCATCCAGGCTACAGCTCCAGGACCCAGGGACCCAGAATAGCAACAGATAACAGCTTCATGCCGTTCAGCCCAGCCTCAGGAAACTGGGAAGTATACGCCACCCGCTTCCAGTTCCTCCTGGAGGCAAAGGACATCACTGATGCAGCCAAGAAGAGGGCGACCTTCTTCAGAGTCTGTGGAGAAGAATCATTGGAGATCACCCGAGCCCTCCTCATTCCCGCAAATATTGCAACCGTTCCCTACGACACGATTATGGAATTGCTGAAGGGGCACTTCTCGCCACAGCCCTTGATGGTAGCGTGTCACAACGCCTTCTATGCAAAATGGCAGCCCCCCGGAGAAACCATAACTGGGTATGTGACCTCCCTCTGCCAGGCTCCCTGCCTCGGCAACTTCAAAGGTCTGGAGAACATGAGCCAAGATGGCTTCGTGGATGGCCTGATGGATGAGAAGCTGCAGCGGTGCCTCTACACCAAGAAGGACCTGAAGTTCCAGGTCACCCTAGAGGAGGTTCTAGCAAGTGAAGCTGCTGAGAGGTCAGCGCAAGGATTCAAGTCAAACATGTCATCCCAACTGAGGGTCCAACCCGAGGATCTCACTGACGACTCAGAATCCAACCAGGAGGATGTGCACCAAGTGCAGCAGCACTCACAAGCTGCATGCCCACCAAGACAGCCTCGTCCACAAGAGGGGAACTGTGCAAGCTGCAGGGAGAGCCATGAGCGGAGGACTTGCCATTTGTTCGGTGTAGATTTATTGCTTTATTGTTCGGCGTCCATCACGCTTCCCCCTGCGAGCCTCTGCAGGTCGTAAAGCAATTAGCAAAGTTGCACAGCGGTCGTGTGTCAAAAGGGCAGTAAATCAGTCCCAATCGTTTCTTCTGTCCTAAAGTCTCTTTATTAAAACAAAACAGTGTATTTACAATTTCCAACAGCCATCTGATTCAAGCTGCATTTTCTCTGCATCCTTCTCTCTCAGCTTGCAGCGACGCAACAAACTGCTTTCGCTTTCCACTCAGCTCACAGCATTCCAAGCTGCTTTCGTCACATCCTAGCGTACTTCCCTTGTACGCGCCTCCTCTCAGGCTCGAGGCACAGAAGGTTAACCCTTCACTACACCCAACACCCCCTCTTGTCTCGCGCCTGAGGGGAGAATCGACCCTTGGTCGTCCCAAACCCAGTCCTTCGCAAAACTCCCCATGTCTTTGGAAGGTGAGTGGCTTTCTGAACCCATCAGCTAGGTTCTTGGCAGAGGGACAATACTTCAGTGCAACTAATCCCTCCTGAACACTCTGGCACACATTCCGAAAACGAATGTCTAAGTGTTTAGTTCTCGCCTTGAACTGACCTGACTCTGCCAAACGCAGGCATGGTTGATTGTCCTCGAAAACTCGTATCGGTTGACAATCCACTTTGCAGAGTTCCTGCACTAAGCAAACATAGAACTCTACTTCTCTGCAGACCTCTGAAAGAGCACTGAACTCAGCCTCAGTGGATGAAAGCGCTATAAGACTTTGCTTCTTGGACCTCCATCCAACTACTGAGTTCCCAAACTTCACCACTAGGCCAGACACAGACTTGTGATCCTCAAGATTTGCCCAATCTGAGTCCACAAAGCAAGTCAGTTTGACTTCTCCTTGTGCTGGCAACCTAAGACAAAAGTCTTTGGTTTCCCGCAAATACCTCAGAACTCTCTTGATGCCATTCCAGGCTTGCACACTAGGGTTTGAAGCTTCCCTGCTGAGCAGATTGACAGCAAAAGCTATATCAGGTCTGCTCCACTGGGACAAGTACAACAAACTCCCTAGGGCTGACTGAAACACCTCAGTATTTTCGAACGCAGCGTGCTCTACTTGCTGGCTGTCCTTCACAAAACTAGTCTCCATAGGACTTCTCACTCCTGCACAATCACTCATCCTCATTTTCTGAAGCAATTGCTCGATTTTGCCTTTCTGACTGAGCAAGAAACTTCCATCCTGTGCACGCTCAACACTGACACCTAGATAGGTTTTGACAGCACCAAGCTGTTTAAGCTTGAACCGTTTACCTAGCTCTTTGGCAAACTTTTCTGCCTGTTCATCCGTCTCTGAAAAGAATAACAAGTCATCCACCCAAATCTGCAAATATTCTTGTGTTGCACCTGAGCCTCTCAAATAAAAGCAACTATCCGCAACACTTCTCCCGAAACCTAGTTCTCCTAAGGCTTCATGCAGGCACATGTTCCAGTTTCTGGCAGATTGACGTAATCCGTAGATGGATTTGTGCAATCTCCACACAACATCCTGCCTCAAGTTCTCAAACCCCGGAGGAGGAATCATGTACAGCTCCTCCTGGAGATCTGAGTTTAGGTAGGCAACATCCACATCAAAATGGTTTACCTTCCAGCCTCTCTGTGCTGCACAAGCTAAAAGCGTTCTCAGAGTCTCCGCTCGTGACATTGGTGAATACACCTCCATGAAGTGTATTCCCCTTCTCTGAGTGAATCCTTGAGCAACTAACCTGGCTTTATATTGTGGCTCTCCAGCGTCAGTGGGTTTCAAGCGGTTAACCCACCTGCAAGTCACAGCCTGCTTTCCTGGTGGCACCTTTGTGAGTGAGAACACACCTAAGTCTTCCATGGACTTCATCTTTTTGTCCATTGCCCTGTGCCACTTATCTGCTTCTTCCTCAGGTAAACTCTGAATATCCTCGAAGGATTCAGGTTCACATCTGGCTGAACCTACCCAGACGCTAGAAGCGTCATACCGATCAGGAGGGTGCCTTGTCCTCGCTGATCTCCTCAGTGTGAATCCTGGTGACCCCGCTGCTTCACTGGGTCCAGCTAAATCTTCCTCAACTTCAGTGTCTTCCCCCTCTAACCTGCTGTGCCTCTTGGGCCTTACAGCTGGTCCAGCAGGCAAAGAAGGCTCACTCTTTGGCTCAAATTTGACACTTGCCTGAGGAGGTGTTCTAGGTTCCCCTCTGAGGGATCCTGAGCTGTCCCTGCCTTGGACTCTGTTGCTCTGGACCATGGTCCCCAGCAACAAGTTCCTCTTCCTCCTCAACGTCTGAGTCATAGAACAGCTGTGGAATCACGTCTGGATTAGCGTGCAGATGCTTCCAACCAGCTTGCTCACAGAACTCAGCGCTATTTCTGATAACCAACCTTGACTGGTTTCCACTTGGGTACGTGAACCGTGAGCCAGGCTCATACCCTACAAAGATCATTCTTTTAGATCTTGGCTCACCTTTCTTGCGTAGAGCCTTTGGAATAAGCACCCAAGCCTCACAACCAAACACACGAAGGTAGTGTAGCCTGGGTTTCTTACCATGCAACAAGAAATACGGTGTATTTCCTATACTAGAGTTGTACACTCTATTCTGGGTATGAACCACAAATCTTGTAGCTTCAGACCAATATTTCAGGGGTAGTCCTGCATCCCACAGGATCGCAGACACAGCTTCCTGCACCGTCCTGTTCTTTCTCTCTGTGACCCCATTCTGTTGCGGAGAGTAAGGAGTGGTCAGTCTGTGGCTAATCCCCTTCTCCCTAAAGAAATCCTGTAAAGCAGAACCAGTGAACTCGGAACCTCTATCACTTTGAAAGCCATGAACTTTGGTGGAAAAGGTTACCTCAACTGCGGTGATCCAATCCCTGATCATTTTTGCCGCCTCCCCTTTAGTTTTCAGGGCAAAGGTCCAAGCAGATCTCGAGAAATCATCAATCAGGAGCAGAGAATACTTCGATCCTCCCAATGACTCAACTGACATGGGTCCACACAGATCTGCATGAATTAATTCAAAGGGTTGTGTGGTCTGCCTCTCTGACTTTGGATAGGAGCATGTCACAATTTTTGCCTGCTTACAAGCATTGCAATCTAAAAATTTGTCACAAACATTAAATTTGCACCCTTGTGTCAGCTCTGGTGCTTTCTGAAGATACCCCCAATTCAAATGGGCGAAGCGCCTGTGCCAAATATGCGAACAACCATGGTGGGGCGCCACATTCACACATTGCCCCTTCGCTTCTTCGGTGTCATCCTCTCCTGTAGAAAAAGGCACATTTACAGCAAACAAATTGCCTTTAGCCTGCACTGTGTACACGTGCTTCCCATCCTTGGAAAACTCACATTTTGTACCTGCAAAAGAGACATGATAACCATCAGCGAGTAAATCATGCACACTTAACAAACAGTTAGTTAAACCTGGCACTGCATAAGCTTTGACTTCATGCTTAAGAAAGGGACAGAAGAAGAAGCCTGTCTCTGTCAGCCTTTTTCTGCTTCCATCTGCAATCCTCACATATCTTTCAGTTTTTACTGTCCTGCAATCTCACAAAAGACCAGGAGACGGCACTAGCGTGTTTGTGGCTCCTGAGTCTATGATGACAATGAGAAAGTCTTGTTGTTGACATTCCTGGGTCGCCATGGCAACATTCCCCCTCTCACTGCCCCCCCCGACAGGGGCCTGCACAGGCGTCCTTCACATTTGCCATTGACGCTGCCAGGTGGAAATATGATGCTTTGTCTTTGTTGTCTCCACGTCTGGTGCCTTTGGAAGCCTTCCCACGCTTCTGCTGCTGAGAAGCGGAGCTTATCTGCCTTCCTGGCATCTGCTGCATTCCTCTCCGAATGTCCTTGGGCTCCTGTGCTTCCATTGGGCAGTTACGGATAAGATGTGTGTGACTGCCACAGCGAAAACATCTCTTGCTAGAGGCAAAAGCTTTCACAGTATGCTCACTGTGCCCTGCTGCCCCCCCACTTCTTCTAGGGGTACAGACTCAGGGGTTGCGGGGCTCATCTTGCTTTATGGGCTGAGGGAGCTGGCGTACAGCTTCTGGGTCATGTGGCCAGCATGACTAAGCTGCTTCTGGCGAACCAGAGCAACGCATGGAAATGCCATTTACCTTCCCACCAGAGCGGTACCTATTTATCTACTTGCACTTTGATGTGCTTTTGAACTGCTAGGTTGACAGGAGCAGGGACTGAGCAACGGGAACTCACCCCGGTAATTCAAAATCATCTGGATGGACTATGAATATGTGCAACATAGATTTTATGTCACTCTTTCCCGTTTTAGATGTGGTGCCAAATGTGTGCACCAAACCAAAACACTGTCAAACAAATATGTAACGTCATCAAGCTCTTGATAACCTTCCTGCAATTAAAAATTCAACAAGGTTTAATTTTTCCCATATAATATGAGAAATTTCTGAATGTATTTCCACCCACCCATAAGCTTCTATTCTTCTACAGTCCCACCACAAGTGATGGCATGTCTGCCTCTAACTAAAACCTTTCTTAAACATTGGCACTATCCAAAAGTAATTTGTACAATTGCTCTGCTATTCTACACCACCTATGTATTAACTTGATGTCCAAGGAACTATGGGAAGTTGCTAAGACATTGATAGACAGAGCAACATATTGATGCTGACGCAGTGCTCCTATGTTTCCTCTAACTCAGTATCGGGTCCAACTTGGTTCAAAGAAGCATATACTTTTTTCTGATCCTCCAGGCCCCAAATCAAAGTAACCAAGGTCCAGTACAGGTGACTACCTAGGTAGCAAAGCTGGACATAGCTCAGGGATAGTGAACTGTGCCAGGGACACAGCAGTATGCACTGAATATTGGGCAACGGAGCCAGAGTCATTAGAGTGAGCTTTTATAATTGCCTTCTGGAATATTATTTCCCCTTGTTCCAGTTGAACCAAGCTTGTTATTTGCACATGCTTGAAATCCCATATTCAGTGCCAACAGCATTCATATGTTCCACGTCTCTCTAACTAAACTCTCGTGACATCTGTGCTCACTGGGAATCTCTCCAAACAAAGCATCCAGGCAGGTTTTCTTATCCTGATAGGAAAGAGAGGTAGAAGCACACAACATGTTTGCAAAAGGCCAGAGCTCCCAAGGAGAACTATTTCAACGTCAAACTGCAACTACTATTCTAGTAACTATTCATAAATTCTGCCATCATTTTACTAACACCTGCTTCTTCGGAAAGTAGTTCAGGACTGATTAAAGTACTGCCCATCTCTCCATCCATCTGTTCCCTGATGGTACCAAACACTGATATCTGTGCTTTTTTTGTTTTAAAGTGTTGGATGCCACTTTGAGTCTCTCCCTGTTTCTTTCAATGCCTCCACCCTCCCTTATACTGTGAAGATGAAATGATACTTTGAGTAATTTAATCTTCTATGTAATTTTGAACCCACAACTGAGTTAATATTGATATACAACTGAAACAATTGGGCATATGGCGCCTATGTGAGATATTTGCATTGTATGTACTCCCAAGTGTCCACAGATGATGTGTAGATTAAGAGTGACAAAAAAAACTTTCTTCTTCTTCTTCTTCTTCTTCTTCTTCTTCTTCTTCTTCTTCCGGATTTGGGGAGGGATACTCAAGGGTACACAGTACCAGCACCTCCCCCCAAATGTTAAAAGTGTGGCACATACTGCAGCAACTTCATGGTGACTACTGGCACCTATTTTTCTTAAAAAGAGCGAGCACTGATGATGATGATGATTGGCATCTGTCTGTCTCAAGAGACAATTGAGTGCACCTGGACTGCTGCATTAGCAGCACCAAAATTACTTCCCCTGGGTGCAAACATTGGAGTGAGTATGGACGTCATGGGCTGCCCGAGTGACAAGACTCCTCTCTTAGACTCACTGAAATGGTCCAGAAGAAAGCAGAGCAAGACATCTGGCACCAGCTTGGCTGCAAGAGTTGCCATAAGGACTTCCTTATGCCATCCAACTGTCTTATGGACTCCACTCTGGATTTGTGTTGGGTTTATTTCTTAGCCTCCCCCCCCCCCATAAATATATCTCACAAGACAGAGTAGGTTTAGGATCACAGTATTCCTTCTCCTGGATCAGCTACCTTCTCAGGTTTTAACCAGAGCCATCAGTCCCTCACTTTCTTCTACAACATGTCCAGGAATCACTTTCTTGCCTGCTGGACCCATGATGGGCTTTGTCCACTCAAACTGATGGAGCCTGTTATCGCATGTAAGGAAAGTCCCAACTCACTGAAGGGCCGGCAAGCCTTCGGGGAGCATGCGGATGAGAATTGAGGGTCTGGGACTCAGCTCCATTTCTCCCCGACTTGCTTTCCCCCGCACTGTCTTTCGGTGGTGCCCGGAAGTCAGTTCTATCCCCAGGCGGGGGGACAGATAGTCTTAACCAATGCCTAAACAACCACTCACGGTTTTGTATTTAAATAAAGTTGTGGCCAATATTATGCCAAAAACCTTAAACAAAAATTAAGTGTGCGTTGTGAGTTATTTGGGGGGTGGCTTGGGGACCTCGACACGTAAAGGCATTAAATGGTCCTGGTTACAACTGTATCAACAATGCACTTTTGTAAAGTCTCTGGAATGCAATAGTGAAGGCTTGAGACCCTTGACAGCTTTTGAATTGCTATGTAACAGACATAGCCAAGACAGGAAAGAGGCTGTTTCGATGATATATGGTATGATATTAGATAGGTTTGTGGGCAACACAGAAGAGATGGGAGACTGACATAGGAACCTCAAAAGTGAAAAAGCATGGATATACGGCGTAATCCATCTCTAAATACAAATTTCTTGTCACCTCCAGGAAATTTTCCTTAAAATTACTTTTTGGTGGTGTGGATCCCCACACGCCTTGCAAAGATAAATCCATCAAGCTCACCATTATGTTACAAAGACTGTGGAGAATGAGGTTCCTACTTTCACCTTTGTTGTGGGGTGTACTGTGAGCCACACCTTTTGGCAGAAAGTTTTTCATCTGATCTTCAAAGTTACCCTCCTAATTTGGTACTTGCTTTATTATCATGAGATTTGACCCCAAATTCCACCCTTACATCTAAAGAACAAATTTTCTTCCTGTTCACAGCAGCTGGACTAATTATTGCCCAATAATGGAAAGAATCCTCTATTATACCGTATTCGATGACACATTAGAGTTGAGTAAATACGGTACATCTCAAAGTTAAACTGAGCAACTCCATCCCTCCATCAAATCCCTGTGGCCGCCACTACCATCTCCCCCTCTTCCCACTGGCTGAGAATGGGGGGTGAGGCCGGTGTGGGTCACCCTGGGTGTCATCCCTTAAAGTTACCTTTTGGTGGCATTGGACCCCCACAAGCCTTGCAAAGATAAATCCTTCAAGTTCACCATTATGTTGGAAAGGCTGTGGAGAATGAGGTTCCTACTTTGAAGTTTGATATGGGTGTACTGGAAAGAAACCTCTAGTATACTGTATTTGATGGCCACTACCATCTCCTCCCCCCTTCATGGATCACTGCCTTGCCGTGGCGAAGGGGCTTGAAGAACTCAGAGAAGCTATGAACTATGCCGAGCAGGGCACCCAAGATGAACAGGTCATAGTGGAGAGTTTTGACCAAACGTGATCCACCTGGAGGAGGAACCGGCAAGCCACTCCAGTATCCCTGCCAAGAAAACTCCATGGACAAAGACAACAGGCATATAAAAGTTATGACGCTGGAAGATGAGCCCCTCAGGTTGGAAGGCGTCCAACATGCTACTGGGGAAGAGCGGAGGGCAAGTACAAGTAGATCCAGAGCTGATGAAGCGGCTGGGCCAAAGCCGAAAGGACGCTCAGTTGCGGATATGCCTGGAAGCGAAAGGAAAGTCCAATGCTGTAAAGAAAAATATTTCATAGGAACCTGGAATGTAAGAACCATGAACATGGGTAAGTTGGAGGTGGTCAAAAATGAGATGGCAAGAATAAATATTGACATCCTGGGCATCAGTGAACTAAAATGGACGGGAATGGGTGAATTCAGTTCGGATGACCATCATATCTACTACTGTGGGCAAGAAACCCATAAAAGAAATGGAGTGGTCCTCATAGTCAACAAAAGAGTGGCAAAAGCTGTACTGGGATGCAATCTCAAAAATGATAGAATGATCTCGATACGAATCCAAGGCAGACCTTTTAACATCACAGTAATCCAAGTTTATGCACCAACTACTGGTGCTGAAGAAACTGAAATTGACCAATTCTATGAAGACTTACAACACCTTATAGAAGTGACACCAAAGAAGGATGTTCTTCTCATTATAGGGGATTGGAATGCTAAAGTAGGGAGTCAAGAGATAAAAGGAACAACTGGCAAGTTTGGCCTTGGAGATCAAAACGAAGCAGGGCAAAGGCTAATAGAGTTCTGTCAAGAGAACAAGCTGGTCATCACAAACACGCTTTTCCAACAACACAAGAGACGACTCTACACATGGACATCACCAGATGGGCAGCATCGAAATCAGATTGATTATATTCTCTGCAGCCAAAGATGGAGAAGCTCTATACAGTCAGCAAAAACAAGACCTGGAGCTGACTGTGGCTCAGATCATCAGCTTCTTATAGCAAAATTCAAGCTTAAACTGAAGAAAGTAGGAAAAACCACTGGGCCGGTAAGATACAATCTAAGTCAAATCCCTTATGAATACACAGTGGAAGTGAGGAACAGGTTTAAGGATTTAGATTTGGTGGACAGAGTGCCTGAAGAACTATGGATGGAGGCTCGTAACATTATACAGGAGGCAGCAACGAAAACCATCCCAATGAAAAGGAAATGCAAGAAAGCAAAGTGGCTGTCCAATGAGGCCTTACAAATAGCGGGGGAGAGAAGGCAAGCAAAATGCAAGGGAGATAGTGAAAGATACAGGAAATTGAATGCAGATTTCCAAAGAATAGCAAGGAGAGACAAGAATACCTTCTTAAACAAGCAATGCAAAGAAATAGAGGAAAGCAATAGAATGGGAAGAACCAGAGATCTGTTCAAGAAAATTGGAGATATGAAAGGAACATTTCGTACAAAGATTTCCATAATAAAGGACAAAAGTGGAAAGGACCTAACAGAAGCAGAAGACATCAAGAAGAGGTGGCAAGAATACACAGAGGAATTATACCAGAAAGAAACGGATGTCTCATATACCCCAGGTAGTGTGGTTGCTGACCTTGAGCCAGACATCCTGGAGAGTGAAGTCAAATGGGCCTTAGAAAGCACTGCAAATAACAAGGCCAGTGGAAGTGATGGTATTCCAGCTGAACTGTTTAAAATTTTAAAAGATGATGCTGTTAAGGTGCTACACTCAATATGCCAGCAAGTTTGGAAAACTCAGCAGTGGCCAGAAGATTGGAGAAGATCAGTCTACATCCCAATCCCAAAGAAGGGCAGTGCCAAAGAATGCTCCAACTATCACACAATTGCACTAATTTCTCACGCTAGCAAGGTTATGCTTAAAATTCTACAAGGAAGGCTCAAGCAGTATGTGGACCGAGAACTCCCAGAAGTGCAAGCTGGATTTAGAAGAGGCAGAGGAACCAGAGACCAAATTGCAAACATGCGCTGGATTATGGAGAAAGCTAGAGAGTTCCAGAAAGACATTTACTTCTGCTTCATTGACTATGCAAAAGCCTTTGACTGTGTCGACCATGGCAAACTATGGCAAGTTCTTAAAGAAATGGGAGTGCCTGATCACCTCATCTGTCTCCTGAGAAATCTCTATGTGGGACAAGAAGCTACAGTTAGAACTGGATATGGAACAACTGACTGGTTCAAAATTGGGAAAGGAGTACGACAAGGCTGCATTTTGTCTCCCTGCTTATTTAACTTATATGCAGAATTCATCATGCGAAAGGCTGGGCTGGATGAATCCCTAGCCGGAATTAAGATTGCCGGAAGAAATATCAACAACCTCAGATATGCAGATGACACAACCTTGATGGCAGAAAGTGAGGAGGAATTAAAGAACCTTTTATTGAGGGTGAAAGAGGAGAGTGCAAAATATGGTCTGAAGCTCAACATCAAAAAAACAAAGATCATGGCTACTGGTCCCATCACCTCCTGGCAAATAGAAGTGGAAGAAATGGAGGCAGTGAGAGATTTTACTTTCTTGGGCTCCATGATCACTGCAGATGGTGACAGCAGCCACGAAATTAAAAGACGCCTGCTTCTTGGGAGAAGGGCAATGACAGGCCTAGACAGCATCTTGAGAAGTAGAGACATCACCTTGCCAACAAAGGTCCGTATAGTTAAAGCTATGGTTTTCCCAGTAGTGATGTATGGAAGTGAGAGCTGGACCATAAAGAAGGCTGATTGCCGAAGAATTGATGCTTTTGAATTATGGTGCTGGAGGAAACTCTTGAGAGTCCCATGGACTGCAAGAAGATCAAACCTCTCCATTCTGAAGGAAATCAGCCCTGAGTGCTCACTGGAAGGACAGATTGTGAAGCTGAGGCTCCAGTACTTTGGCCACCTCATGAGAAGAGAAGACTCCCTGGAGAAGACCCTGATGTTGGGAAAGATGGAGGGCACAAGGAGAAGGGGGCGACAGAGGACGAGATGGTTGGATAGTGTTTTTGAGGTTACCAGCATGAGTCTGACCAAGCTGCGGGGGGCAGCGGAGGACAGGAGTGCCTGGCGTTCTCTGGTCCATGGGGTCACGAAGAGTCGGACATGACTAAACGACTAAACAACAACAACCTCCTCCTTCTCCTTCCCCAACACCAAAGGAGAAGTTGCTTAAATAAGGCAAAGAGGCTGCTAACTTTGGAAGGCAAGGGGTGGGAAAGAATCATGTCACCCACCAGCGCCCCTGCTCCTGGTCTGTTAAAGGATTGCAGATCTGCAGCAACCACAACACAACCAAGCAGCAGCTTTGTACCCATCAGGCTGGCTGGGCCTTGCTCAGAAGTGACGCTGGACATTGCATGTGTGCTGCTCTCTCCCTCTTGTCCCCCCCCCAACACACACACTCTTCTCCCCAAATTCCAAGCCTCTCTCCAGTATGGGTGCCTATGGAAACTTAGCATGGGACTCAAGGAAAGCCACGGCTGGCAAGCGAGCGACCCGTTCGCCAGGGAAGCTGGAGTCATAGAATCATAGAATCATAGAATCATAGAATCATAGAATCATAGAATCATAGAGTTGGAAGAGACCACAACGGCCATCGAGTCCAACCCCCTGCCAAGCAGGAAACACCATCAGAGCATTCCTGACATATGGTTGTCAAGCCTCGTTCTTCTGGGTTGGGGTTTGGGTGGGCAGGAAGGAAGGAGAACTGAGGCTCATTGGACTTTGTGGTGTGCAGGCAGCAGGGTCAAAGTGTCACGTCTCAAATGAAAGTAATTTTTATTCTATAGTACACATTTCCTCTGTGAGAAAAGAATGTGGTATGATAAGAGATAAAGTTAAGAACTAATGAAGATAGAAATGTGATATTGAAATTAATAAGGTGGAGACTGTGAAGATATTAAGAGGGAGAATGAATTGTAACCAAGATCAAGAATATTCTGTATGCCAAATACATTGGTTGACATTCCATTCCCTGTTGGCATCCTTCCGCAATTGCTTTATGAGCAAATAAAAATAATTAGACGTTTGATTGATGAGATGGAGAATGAAATGGGCATAGAAGGGTCAAAAGCGGGTGTGAATTAATGAATACATAATAAGTAAAGAACTATGGGATATGATTTTTGTATTTTATTACAATGGAGAAACAATTGTGGACAAATATTAAAAGATTTATTATTGTTGAATATGGAGAAATGGTTGTGAAAGTTATTGGAGGTAAAGTTGTTATGTTTGATTAGAGAAAATATATTGTTGATTTCTCTTTTTCCTTTCCTTTTCTTTTTCCTTTTGTTTTTCACTTGATGTTTTCTTTTCTCTTTCTCTCTTTGTTTTTTTTTTAATTTAAATTAATTCCTTTACTTTTATTATGAGATATAGTGTAGGTAAAGTTATTTCTTTGATTACATCCTTGACAATGGACCTCCCCATGTGTTGTTTGTTGTTTATTCTCCCTTGTGCTATGACCCCCCACACTAGTATTCTTGCTTGTGGTGAGCTTGCAAATGTAGTATCAATTTCAATAGATGCTTGTCTGTATTTTCTTTAATATCTGGATTGCCATTGCCATTTATTAATGGCTACTTTTATAATTTTTGTGTAAAAAGGAAAATGAAATAATTTATTTGGGTCAGGATAGAAGATCCATGGAAATAAGATCAGCTGGGTGGCACCAGCCATTTGTTCTTTGCCTACCTGGAAGCAATCAACACAACTTTGTAAGGTTATGCATTGGGCAAGGCTTTGTTTGGATGGATGGGAGGGTGTAGCCTTCGCCTGCCCCTCCTCACTAAGGGTATCCTATTAAAGGGATCTGGGGGTGTGGATTCTGTCCAATGCCTGGATGTGGGCTGTTGGAATGTCACTGCCCCAATGGGGAGCCCTCAGAGGGTCCCTATTTGATGTACGTCATAGGGCTCCCCCTATTGGTGGTTTACACTGCAAATGGGTGCGAGTCAAGATATGCTGGCACCCGCATGTGTAAACAATAAAGCTGTGGCCTATTAGAACCCATAAACGAAAATCATTCTTTCTGTGTAATTATTGTCTGTAAGGGTCGCAGGGCCTTGGCATGCAAGTGGGGCTGAACAAAATAACATGCAAATTCTCATATTTTACTTCAAATGCCTTTCTCAGCATTCTACACATTCTGCATATATAAAACATAGAGATATAGAATACAGATTCAATGTGCCAGATGAGTTTATTTTTTTATGATGAGTTTCACCAATTATGAAAAAGAAACCCATGAGGCCTGAGCTCCTCTTCTCACCACTAGGCTCCCAGTTTCTTCTGCAGCTACCATGAATGGTGGAATTAACAAGGAGAGCTTTGCTGTCTTGTATCTACCCCTCAAGGTGGATTTTGTTTGTGGATATCTCAGCATTCCAGCATTTTGCTTCAATTTGACCCAGTCCAAAGTTACCGTGTGCTACGACTTTTCCATTAAGGGCACACCAGTCTTCAGTTGCACAGCCTTTAAATGTGAGCCTTTGAAATGAATGAGGATCTGTGTAACACAAAGTATAACCTTTGCATGAGTTCTTTATTAGCGCTTTGGGGATAGGGATGACTGTGGTTATTAAAGCTCAACCAACACACTGACAATACACAATCACCAACCAATCTGACAGCCAAGTATCACTAGCTTTGAATTTGGGTTTCCTGGCTAACACCATGGTGCTGCATTGTGAACAGGAAGTTATCCTATGTCTCAGTGCTATTTTTATAGAAAAAGAGGTGCCAGAACTCAACATGAGTGCCCCTCTTGTTCTCTTAGAATGGCAATGGCGCCCACCTGAGAGTTGCTAGAACTGAGCTGAAAAAAAGTCCTCGTCTCCCACCCCATGTATTTTGCTAGACTAAGGCAGCAGTTCTTTTGCACACTTGTGATTCAATTAATACAGTTCAACTTATTTGCCAAGAAATATGAACAGAGGTGTACATGGTAGAATCCTTCTTTCTCCCAGACTTCTTTACTTTTGAATTTTTGGCCAAAGTGTGTGGTTCTGTCCTTCTGGACCAGCACCAAATGGTGCATACTGCTCTGAGGAGAAGCTGTAATGTGCTGGCTAGTCCTGCACCTTCCCCTGTATCCCTCTCCTTTGCTCCTCCTTGTGGATTAGAGGACAAAGGTGTGCTGTAAGGAGTCCTCTGTGCTTTGTGCCCCCCCCCCAGTCACACAAGGTAAAACCTTGCACATGAGTGAGCCTGCCCCCTCTTGTTGTTATGCTCTTCATATGGGGATAGTTTGGAATCCAAAACAGGACTAGAGCATTACCCTTTCCCTCAGAGAAAGAAATCAAAGCTATACACAAATGTCAGTCTATTGCTTTTCTGGAAATGAGAAAGAGACAGAAGCAGGCAATATTACTCACATGCAAAAGCACTATAATAGTAAATGCACTTGGTCTCATTGGCAAGGCAGCTGACATATCCCTCACGTGGGCAACTTTTATCCTTTGGAGTCCTAATATCAGTGGTCTTGAAGCAGGCTGGGCACTGTAGACCATTGGGGGAAAGATCTTCACGTGGAGGAACTACCATAATAAAAAGCTACAGTCAGCATATGGATACACCTCATTCCCCATTCTCTTTATTGTACTTTTATTTTGATTTCTTTCATGCCTTCTAGTAGCTGCTGACACAAGCTGGACAGGCTACCACCACATTATGTCCTGCAATAATGATGATGATGATAATGATATTAATTATTATTATTATTATTTATTTCTATCACGCTCATCTGGCTGGGTTTCCGCAGCCACTCTGGGTGGCTTTCAAAAGAACATTAAAAACAGAATAAAACTTCACATCTTATGGGAGGGCATTCCACAGGGCGCCATTACCAAGAAGGCCATTTGTCTGGTTTCCTTTAACCTTTCTTCTCACAGTGAGGGAACTGTCAGAAGGCCATCGACGCTGGACCTCAATGTCCGGGCGGAGGATGGAGGTGGAGGCACTACTTCAGGTATTCTGGACTGAGGCTGTTAAGGACTTTAAAGGTCAGCACCAACACTTTGAATTGTTTTTGGAAACATACTGGGACCCAATGTAGGTCTTTCAAGTGTTATATGTTCTTGGTGGCCACTCCCTGTAACCAGTCTAGCTGCCACATTCTGTATTAGTTGCAGTTTCCGGGTAAGGACCACATAGATCATGTTGCAGTAATCTAAGTGGGAGATAACTAGAGCATGCACCACTGTGGCGAGACAGTCTGCGAGCAGGTAGGGTCTCAGCCTGCACACCAGATTTGACCTGTGCCTCCATGGACAGCTGGGAGTCCAAAATGACTCCCAGGCTGCGCACCTGGTCCTTCAGGGCCACTGTTACCCCATTCTGGACCACACACTCGCCTGCCCCCTGTTTTCCCAAAACAGTAGTTTTGTCTTGTCAGGATTCAACCTCAATCTATTAGCCATCATCTATCCTCCAACCACCTCCAGGCACTCACACAGGACCTTCACCTGGTCAGATTTTAAGAGTGAGGTAGAGCTAGGTATCATCTGCATACTGATGAACACCGAGCCCAAACTCCCTGATGATCTCTCCCAGCGGCTTCATATAGATAATATAAGCATGGGGGAGAGGACAGAACCCTGAGGCACCCCACAAGTGAGAGCCCCTCTATATGGTCCAGAAGGATATCATGGTCAGTGGTGTCAAAAGCCGCTAAGAGATCCAGCAGAACTAGGAAACAACGTTCACCCTTGTCCCTAGCCCGCCAGAGATCATCGACCAGCTTGACCAAGGCAGTTACTGTCCCATGATGAGGCCTGAATCCTGATTGGAAGGGATCCAAATGCATCCTTCGGGCGTGCATGGAGTTGTTCAGCAATCACCCGTTCAATCACCTTGCCCAAGAAGATTTGAGAATGGGCAATTGTTGGCCATATCAGCTGGGTCCAGAGATGTGTTTTTAAGAAGTGGTCTAATGACTGCCTCTTTGAGTGGGGCTGGGAAGACTCCCTCGCAGAGGGAAGCATTCACCACCCTGCAGAGCACATCGCTCAGACCTTCCCAGCTGATTTTTAAGGAGACAGGTGCTTGGTTTCACTCGTCCAAGCATCCAGTCCACATCCTCGGAGGTAACAGATTGGAATTTATCCCATGCAACTAGACTAAACAGGACTCGTGCACTTTCGTGCCCCAGCCCTACTCACATGGTTGGAGTCTACCTCTTTCTGAATCCGAGCAAATTTATCTGCAAAAAATCTTTGGAAAATCATTGCAGGAGATCTTGTTTCGCTTTTACTTAGTGTTAAATCACCCACATTCATAGAGGTAAACACCAGGTCTAAGGCACATCTATAACTATGAGTTGGGCCAGACGTATTCAGGGACACCCCCATGGAGGCCATGCTTTCCACAAAGTCCGGAGTGGCCCCTTATAAGGTTGTGTCAGCATAAATGTTAAAATCCCCTAGGACAACCAAACTAGGTGTATCCAGGAGCATGTCCACTATGACCTGAAGTAGCTCGGCTAGGGAATCCTAGGTGCAGCAGGGAATCCTTTACTGCCCCTATTGCCCAGCTTCCAGAACATGCACTCATAAAACTGGGTCTGCCCAACAGGATGCCTGGTCCAAGCTAATGACTTCCTAAAAATCACTGCAACCCCCTCTCCCTCCCCACATGACCTGGGTTGCTGTGCCTAAAGGAAACCTGGTTGACAAGCAGCAGTGAGCACAGGCCCATCTGCATCACCCAACCAAGTCTCTGTCACACATGCCAGGTCAAGTCCCCCATCCATGATCAAGTTATGGATGGCAGTGGTGTTATGAATCATTGACATGGCATTGTATGGCAGCACCTTCACGTCATGTGGGTCTCTCTTGCTGATTCCAATATGCTTCCGGTCAAGACCAGACCCGGAGGCAGAGGTAGTCGTCAAATAATGATCAAACCTGCCTCCTCAGTATTGACATGGTCTGGCCTTAGAGTAACTCCTCCTCCTACCCGTGATCACAGAGATCGGGCATCCCAGAGAATCCTCCCCTGCGTAACCTGCCCCAGATATTCTGTTGGCTAGGGCCCACTCCCAGGCAGCTCTGACCCTCATTTGCCATTAACTTTGATGAACAGACATATCTGCTGA
This sequence comes from Podarcis cretensis, assembly GCF_951804945.1. Lineage (NCBI taxonomy): Eukaryota > Metazoa > Chordata > Lepidosauria > Squamata > Lacertidae > Podarcis > Podarcis cretensis. Next base: position 13,859,285 of record NC_137177.1, on the reverse strand, counting down.
GCATTTATAAAAAATATTGTTGTGTTTCACCTTTTGTCATGCACACTATTATTTTGTGGATTTTCTGGAGTTCTCAATTGGTAGCAGTATATCAGGCAAGCTCTCTGCTTTCTGATTCTAACTCTTTGTATCTGAATTTACAGACAGCTGCATTCTCTTGGAGGTAATATCTCTCTCTCTCTCTCTCTCTCTCTCTCTCTCTCTCTCGTGTGTGTGTGTGTATTTGTGTGTGTGTCTATGTGTAAGCAAGGAGTGGGCAGGCCCAGAATCCACATGGGGGAGAGTGATTCCCAGATTCCCAGATTCCCAGATTTTCTGGATTTCTACTTCTCTTCCTTCAGCTCCACCAACTGCTTGATTGAGATGTGACAGATGTATGTAAGGAGGTGATCATCTACTCCACCCATTAAAGAGTCAAGGATGAACCACCAGTACTTCTTAGACCCTTGCATCCTGCATCTGAATGGACCAAAAGACAGATTTCTATACAGTGGTACCTCGGGTTACATACGCTTCAGGTTACATATGCTTCAGGTTACAGACTCCACTAACCCAGAAATAGTACCTCGGGTTAAGAACTCTGCTTCAGGATGAGAACAGAAATTGTGCGCCAGCTGCGCGGCGGCAGCAAGAGGCCCCATTAGCTAAAGTGGTGCTTCAGGTTAAGAACAGTTTCAACTTAAGAACGGACCTCCAGAAATAATTAAGTACTTAACTCGAGGTACCAATGTACTCTTCTTGCAACTATTAGGCACTTATATAATTGGTTCATACAGTGTTTTTTTTCCAGAAAAAGGGGGCTGGAATTGTGTTTGGCGTCTGCTATAAACATTGAGACTAGCCTATCCATATGTTTAGGCAGTAGATGCAAGTTTTAATATGCTTTTATTCTATTGTAATTTTAACTTTTTGGATTATTATTTTTTTTACAATCCAGGATTGTATAAATTTAATTAAAAAAATAAAGTGATATGCCAAAGGATTTCTAACACTTCTACATATGTCCACTGAGAATTTATTCCAAGTGAATCAGCCTAGAGAGGCAGTTAGCACAATTATGTTGCCACTTCAAGGGTGGCAAACTGATTATCAACCCTGCGGGGGAAACCCCTGTCATTGGCTTACTGGCCCAAGTGCTCTGACACTGAGCCCCCTCTGCTGGAGATGGGGGGCTTGGGTAGGAGGCAGTAGGGTTCCTGGCTCCTGTCATAGCCTAGTGCCTCCTTCCCCAAGCCCGGAAAGCATTTGCTCAACTTTGGTCAGGAGGCATGATGCTCTGACAGGGTCTGAGAGTGCTCCCACTACCTCCCCAAAGCCCACCTGGATCTGGGTTGGAGGCAGCAGGGTTCCAAGATCCTGTCTCAGACTCATGCCTGCTTTCTCAAGCTTGGGAAGAATTTGATCAGTTTAAGAAAGGAGGTGGTCTGATGGGGTCCCCAAGGCTTCCTGCATCCTTCCCCCCAAAAGTTGGCAGAACTATGTCCTAGCATTTTCCGCCAGAAAAAAGCACCGTTTTTATAAGCCCTTGGCCTTCAGAGATGCAGATACTCACGGTGGACAGGTTCCTTATTGCATTCATCTGTTTGGCAGCAGACCGTCTTCAGCTGAAGGAATTTACCTTGAGCTGCACTGAAGCTGTAATCACCTGAGTGGCAATAACTGGAAAACGTACATGCCCGGAAAGTTAAAAATTCAAACTCTGGAACTGAAAAGAAGAAAAGGAAGTAAATCACAAGATAAGCAAAAAAAAAATATATTTATTTTTAATGATACTTCTCTTTAACTACATTTTTTTCTTCAGTGAGAAACTACATAATCCACAGTTCTTGAACCAAGAAATGAACCAAAACACAATTATCTTTCAGAATCCATAATTCTCCAACCAAACAGTGCATACAAATATGCAAATATTAAGAAAAAACAAGCATAGAAATAGTGGGTGTATTTCAGTTGTATACTCTGAGTAGGATTTAGTTGAATGCCACTCAGCTATGCCACTTGTTTGAACTCATAACAAGCAACAGAGTTACTTTGTATTAGGGGAAATCACCTGGTTTCTCAGATGAGCATGCAGATGAAGAGAGATCTGGAAGCTGAAACCTAGAATGACCAATGTTCCAGGAATCATTGTGAGGCCAATGGGCCATATAGTGGGTGTATTTCAGTTGTATACTCTGAGTAGGATTTAGTTGAATGCCACTCACCTATATGAGTTCAAACAACCAACAGAGTTACTTTGTATTAGGGGAAATGATTTCTCAGATGGGCATGCAAGAGATCTGGAAGCTGAAACCTAGAATGACCAATGTTCCAGGAATCATTGTGATGCCAAGGGGCCATATAGCCCATCATTGTGTGCTTAAATCACAGGATGCTCAGGATAAAAAGATGATGTGGCTGCTCTTGAGCCAGCAATCCCAAGAATCGCACCAAAATTCACAGACAGTTTAGATGCATGACTTAGTCTTAGTGTCATTGCACTCTGAGTTTCCCACCATCCTCAAGAATTTGAAGGCGACAGGGGGGTCTCTGAGCATGGCATCATATCACACCTCTTCTTTCACAGGATGTTCGCTCAAGTAATGCAAGAAGGAGAGATAGGGTTGCTAGAAACCATTTTTCCATTATAATATCTCATCTGGAACAGCTGGTGTAACAGCAAAGAGAGAAAGAACTTGTAGGTGCCCAAAATGATGCATGCATTGAAATTGTAATAACTGAATACTTTGCCTTATGTTTGAAAGCAAACCCAAACCAAACCAGAGTTCACTGTTTCTGGTGTAGTGTGGACTGCTAGTTAAGGCAGCAATGGCTAATTTGTGGCCCTGAAGAATTTACCGAACTACAGCTTGCATCATCTCTAGTCATTGACCATGCTGGCTGAGGTGGATGGGAGCAGTAGTCCAGAAATGTCTAAAGGGCCAAAGGATAGTCAACCCCAGGCTGATGCATGCCAGGATCTCTCTGATGTGATGCATGTGGTGGAAAGGAAAAGGGAATGCCTTTCCTCTTTATGTGACTGAGTATGGGTGCTGAGTGTTGGACTGGAATCTGAGATGCCAGGGTTTAAATCCCCACTCAGCCATGAAGCTCACTGGGTGACCTTGGGGAGTCCCTGACTCTCAGCATAATAAACCTGACATGGTTAAATGCATAAAAGAAGAACCATTTCCTTGGAGAAATTGTGGGCTATAAAGGCAATAAATAAATACTAAATAATGCTAATTTACACAAGAAAGTCATTCCTTGGGGTGACCAAGAGTAAGTGAGAAGATTCAGCTCACCTATGTTGTTACGCACAGCAATAGAGGAACAGATTTGAGTATCTTTGCAGGATTGACGGCTGCTCTTATTACATGAGGTACTCTTTTCATAACAGTAGTCACATGTAAGAAATGCCGCTGCAGAAGGAAGATAGAGGTTGGTGGAAGAGATTTCTTGAGATGGAAATTCCCCCTGGTCTCCCTGCTGGCCCAAATAGGACAAATTTAGCCATCTAGCCCTGTTGATCATCTAATGTTTATTGGATGGATTTTCCCCCTAAATTGAATTTTGAATTCTGAATTTATTGTTATTCACGTTTTATATTGTATTTTTTGCTGTTTTTGTTGCATCACTTAAGTGTTTTAAATATGTTGTTAGCCTCCCTGAGCCTGGTTGTTTGAACCGGGAAGGGCGGGGTATAAATAAAATTATTATTATTATTATTATTATTATTGTTGTTGTTGTTGTTGTTGTTGTTGTATTCCTTAAACAGAAACCTAAGAGATCACTTTCTGAAACCCTTTTCTGCAAAAGCAACACCCCAGAAGAAATAGTTAGGTTTCTTTTGAAAGACAATGGCTTTTTAGAATGCCCTAATAATAATAATAATAATAATAAATAAATAAATAATAAATAAATAAATACTCCACCCTCCCCAGCCAAGGCTGGGCTCAGAGCGGCTTACAAGCAATAATAAAAACAAGTTGAATGATTACAAGTTAAAAACAAAATTAAAATACAACATTAATATATTGAAACATTAAAATATTAAAATGTAGCCTCATCACAGGAGGAGAAAGAAAAGAAAAAAGAAAGAGAGGGAGGGAATCAAGTTGGCTCCAAGCCAAAGGCCAGGCAGAACAACTCTGTCTTACAGGCCCTGCGGAAAGAAATCAGATCCTGCAGGGCCCTGGCCTCATGAGGCAGACTGTTCCAGAGTTGAAAAGGCCCTGGCTCTGGTTGAAGCTAATCTAACTTCCTTAGGGCCCGGGACCACTAGGGTGTTGCAATTTATGGACCTTGAGGCTCTCCGTGGGGCATACCGGGAGAGGCGGTCCCGTAGGTATGAGGGTCCTAGGCCGTGAAGGGCTTTAAAGGTCAAAACCAGCACCTGAAATCTGACCCTGTACTCCACCGGGAGCCAGTGCAGCTTGAAAAGCACTGGGTGAATATCCTCCCATGGCAGAGAGCCCATGAGGAGCCTCGCAGCAGCATTCTGCACCCGCTGGAGTTTCTGGGACAGCTTCAAGGGCAGCCCTGCATAGAGCGAATTACAGTAGTCAAGCCTGGAGATGACCGTCACATGGATCACTGTGGCCAGGTTGGGGCAGGAAAGGTAAGGGACCAACTGCTTGATGCGGCGAAGGTGGAAAAATGTCGCCTTGGCTGTTGCTGTAACTTGCGACATCCATGGAAAGGGAGGCATCAAGGATTACACCCAAACTCTTAACGGAAGGCAATGACACTAATTGGGCCCCCGTAAGAGAAGGGAGTTGGTCCCTCATCCCCATGCCATCCCGACCCAGCAAAAGGACCTCTGTCTTCGAAGGATTTAGTTTCAATCGGCTCCCACAAAACCATCCAGCCACAGCGTCCAAGCATCTGGTCAGTGTGTTCGGGGCCGAGTCGGTGTGGCCATCCATCAGCAGATAGGGCTGAGTGTCATCAGCATATTGGTGACAGCCCAGCCCAAAGCTCCGGAAGATCTGGGCAAGGGGGCGCATAAAGATGTTAAAAAGCATCAGGGAGAGAATTGCGTCCTGCGGCACTCCACAAACCAAGGAGTGGTGCGACAACATTTCCCTCCCTAGTGCCGCCCTCTGTCCCCGACCAGAGATAAAAGAGAACAGCCACTTACGGGCTATGCCCTGTATCCCCAAGTCTGCAAGGCGGTGGTTCAGAAGATCATGATCGATCATGTCAAAGGCTTCTAACAAATCTAAAAGGATCACCAGTCCTGACCCGCCTCGATCCAGTTGTCTACGGAAATCATCTGTTAGGGCAACCAGAGCTGTCTCGGTCCCAAAACCAGGACGGAAACCGGACTGAAATGGATCTAATGCCGATGTTTCCTCCAGAAACCTACCAAGCTGTTCAGCAACCGCTCTCTCAGTTACCTTACCCAGATATGGAAGATTTGAAACTGGACAGTAATTGGATAGGTCTAAGGGATCTAATGAAGTTTTCTTTAAGAGTGGACACACCACTGCTTCCTTCAGTTCACCTGGGAATGTCCCCGTGTCAAGGGACAAATTGATAATTTCAACCAGGGGGGTCCGCGCAACATCTGGACACTCCCTAATCAGCCAAGAAGGGCACGGATCAAGGAGGCAGGTGGTGGGCCTACCAACTTGGAGGAATCTATCCACATCAGCAGGGAGTATCCTAACGAAATGGTCCAACACTGGACCTGAAGTCAGTTGAGGGTCCTCCAGTTCAGTCACTGTATCTAAATTGGCAGGGAGGTCACGGCGGAGCAACAGGACTTTCTCCGCAAAAAAGCTCACGAATGCCTCATAGCTGTGGGTCGAATTTGTGCTTAAATTTGGTTGTCCTCCTAAGGACATTATTGACCTAATTATTCTAAAAAGTTGTACCGGGCGAGAGCTATCGGATGCAATGGAAGCTGCAAAGTAAAGATTTCTTAGCAGCTTTTGTAGCTATCTCATAGGCTTTTATAAGCGTCCTATAAGATGTTCTTGAGGCTCTGTCACGAGTCCGTCGCCATACTCTCTCTAGCATTCTGAGATCCTGCTTCATTTTCCGGAGCTCCTCAGTAAACCAAGGGGCCCATTTTCGACGGGGTCACAGAGGGCACTTAGGCGCAATCTCATCAATGGCTGCCAATACCCAGTTATTCCAGTCCTCAACAAGGTCATCTAATGAGTTGCCGGGAGGAGCAGGGTCCCGCAAGGCTTGTCGGAATCTATCAGCATCCATCAGTTTTCGCAGACGAGCCCAAATAGGTTCGCCACCCGAGCAGGATAGGAGCAGGAAGTCAATCCTGGCTTTCAGAGCATAGTGATCAGACCATGGCACTTCCACAGGGGGGAGAATGATCACATCTATGCCAGCCCCAAAGATCAGATCCAGCGTGCGGCCTGCTTGATGAGGGGGCCGCAAAACAAACTGGGAGAGCCCTAGTGTTGCCACTGAAAGAGCAATCCTCCCGGATTAACAACGCTACTCCCCCCCCCCCGACCCACAGTCCGTGATTGATGGAGGACAGAGAAACCTGGGGGTGTTATGCACCGACTGAAAAAAATAATAGGAAAAGGAATTAGATAAGATTGCTATAAGTTGTTGTGGTGATTGTAAGGTTTAATGTGAAATCAAGGTAAAATTAAGCTTGTTGGTTTCTCCGGTATCTTCTCTCCCATACATTATGGTTGTTGGCTTATATTATGGATGTCTGCTCTGTATTATTTTATTAATACCATTCCTACAAGTTTGTCTTGGCCTTTGGGTAGTGCAATAAAATTATGAACTGTAAGTGAAATGTTCATTGCTGCTTAAGTACTTGAGATTTTCTCACTCACACACCATTTCCCCATTACAGTACTTCACTCTTGTCTTCGAAGGGAGCCTGGCTTAGAGAACACTCACTAAGGGCAACGATATTAGAGAAGCAGGTAATGGTTGGTGTGAATGTATATATACACACCGAAACGCATGCGCGTGCGCGCGCACGCGCGTGCACACACACACACACACACAGAATTACCTTTTAATCAGGGTGGTATATATGTTAGGGGGTTTTAATCATTCTGCATTTTAACAAAAATGCAGATTTATTTTGTTGCTGTTGTTTTCTAAATAGCACAGAAGCCATTTAGGAATGAAGCAATACATATATTAATGAATAAATAATAATATATTCTAGATAGAATGGCTTTCCTAAGTATCCTGGAAACTGTAGCCTTCACTTCTTCGTATGGTTAATCAGATTCCTCCATCACAGAAATACATGTTTGCAACTGACTATACTTGGTCATCAAGGCTTAAGTGCTTAAACTCTTGAGTTTACTCTCCTTGGTAAGCCAGCAGTCCTGACTCTCTATTATGCTGATATCCTGTCCTCACTCACATTCCCACCCAAGGAGCAAACATTTTTGCAGTCATCTAAAGATGATAAAAAGAATCCCATTGCACTGGTTCCTACTCACCTGGAGAAAGCAGGCCCAAGAGGAAGCATGTGCTCAGAAGTGTTTTCATCATTTTTGAAAGATCAGGAAACTCAGAGATGGACCAGGCAAGAGAACTAATACAGGGAGAGCTTTTACTTGGAGATATTTATAGGCCAAAGATTCATGCTGTGGGCAACACCTGGGAACAAATGGTTCCGTGAGGTCTGGGAGTGGGGGCTGTGTGTTTGCTGAGAAGACACAGAGGGACATAGTGAAATTCAAGGCTCGGTGTTGAAATTGGCATAATTGTTTCTTTTTCATTTCATTAGCTCTTGCCAGAAACCTCTAAGCATTTTTTTTTCTTTATCATTAACGTACAATTTAAATTGTAATGGCACCAAAGAAAGAATTGAGGGACTACAAAGTCAAGGGCAAAACCAAGATGCAACCTGCATAGAGCCCCCAAAATAGCCTCCTCCAAAGGATTTGTCTTCTGAGAAAGAGATATGTCTGGATATCAGATAGTTCTTGGTAAGACTTGGTAAGACTGTAAGCAAGGGAGTAGCCCTCAGCTGAGAAAAGTAGCCCTCAGCCTTCAGCATCTAAGAAAACCCTTAACCCATCATGGCTTCATAGTGCCTGAAGGTACTGGCGGCTTCAACAAGGAAGACTGATTCTCCTATCACGGAAGTGGTCATCCTCCCCCCATAGGGAAAAAAGGGATGATAAGTGGGCTCTAGAGCTGGTATCAATGACTAAGACAGGGGTCAGACCTTGTCAGGGGCCAGACTATATTTTGGAGGGGGGGGGGGATGAACAAATTCCTATGCCCTAGAAATAACCCAGAGATGCATTTTAAATAAAAGGACACATTCTACTCATGTAAAAACATGCTGATTCCCAGACCTTCCATGGGCTGGATTTAGAAGGTGATTCTTCCAGATCTGGCACCTGGGCCTTTGTTTGCCTACCCATGGACTAAGAAGTGTACCTGGTTAGAATAAAACACTCACACAGCATGGAGCCAGCTGTCTCGACAAACGCCACAAACAAGGCTATACTCTCAATCACTCTTCATCACATTGAACCAGTCAAGTGGAAGGTACTGGGCAATGTGCAAAGCAGCAGTGGAGGAAGACATTGTTGGTTCAGCTTCAGATTAACTCAAAGGCCATTAGTGCAGCCCAGCAGTGGGATGAGCCAGTGGCAGTGAAGCCATCAAATGGGGTATAGGGATGTAAGGTTGAAGTAGAAAGTAAAATTATGTATGTGGAAGTAAAGGACAAAGCCATTTCCCTTCCCCTGGGAAATGGAGATGCTGGCTGGACATGAGGTGGGGGTGTGGCTAGCCCTCACATCATAGTCCCCTCCATGTCATGCCCCAGGCCAACTAATCCAGCCGGCCGGCCAGGGGGAATAGCGTGCTCTATTTAAGTAGCCCGCAGGTAGAGATACCCCCCTTTTTTCTGGTTCTCCCTCCCTCCCTCCCTCCCTCCCTAAGATTAGCTCTTAATCCTTTGACCTTACTATGGACCTGTCAGGGAACTGCCATCGGAAGAACAGGTGGTGGAAAGGCTCCAGGAGAATAGGAGAGACACTTCAGCAGAAGAGGGAACCAGTAGGGGGAGAGCAGGAGCTCCAAGGGAAAGGGAGTCGGAGGGGAGGCTCTGGGATACTTCCAGTGAGAACAGTGAGGAGGTATCAGGACCCCCTTTAGGGACCCCCATCCCTCGCCGGAAACTGTCACGCAGAGAATCCAGGAGACGCGTTTCCGTTAAACAGCTTTTATGTTGGAAACGTTTCTGCAGATGCCCACTGTCAGATTCTACCAGCGACTGACGGAGCCATGCCAAAGGGCTCCGCTCAAGGCAGAGCTTTACTACACTGAGTAAGCTCTGAGGGATCAAGCTTTTACGCACAAGCAGCTCATTATCCCATCACAGGACCTCAGTTAGTCGCCTGTTGAAGAGGCCTGGTAGGATTTTTTTCCACTTGGCAAATTGGCACCAGCCATTTGCTTTTTTGCCTGCCTCGTAGCAAATTGTCACAACTTTGTAAGGTTGGGGGGTTAGGCATTGGAGTATTTGGTTGGAGGTGAGAGGAGGTAGTGGCCATCACCTACCCCTTCGATTTACAGCCAAAGCTCACCCAGGAGTTGGTTCTTCTACTTCCATTGTTGGGGAGCGACAGTCTGTGGCTTTCTTACGAGTCTGGGAGTCTGTGGAAATGTTTCCCTACAAGGTCTATTTAAAATCTTCAACTGCCTGTAGTTTCTTAATTAAATTTATTTTGGTGTGCAGTTCCTTCAGGAGGTGGATAGAAGGCCAACTTAAAGCCTACTTTACTCCTCGCAAGGTAGGCTTCCCCAGTAACATCCGAATTAGAAACCTTAGACTACATTTTCCACATACAATTTGTTTCCCCTGATGAAATTCATGCTTCCTATGTTATAAATTATAAAGATGCCCTACCGATATCCACTCTTTTTTAAATCTTTCACCATTTCTACTCTACTAATGCAATGGGTATAGAAACATACAATCTGTTCCTTTCAGACATTATTCTTTTATGCAGCAGGACTCCTGAAAGTCTTTCATTTTATTGGTGTGTTTTTTTTTAAAAAAAGAATAATGGTTTTTTACTGGAAAACAGGGTGAATTTACCATGAGCCATTGCCTTTGCCTTTGATTTTGTTTTATGTGGTTTCTAACTTGGTTGGAAAAAGCACATATTTTTTATCATTTTCCAGGCCCCAGAAAAAAGCACTGCTGAGGTGGTAAAACTAGGCATTGCTCAGGGTTATAGACAGGTTCCAAGGTTCTGCAATTTCATTCCTATTTATTCCAATTGCATCACGTTGCTGGCAAAGAGTAAAGATACTTGGAGTCATCTGATTTGCTTGCCTTTAGCCACGTTGCCTTTAACTGATTAAAGCAAGATGTTTACACCCACTTCACTACCCATCTTCAGTAACAACATCATCTATATGCATTATATTTCTCTATTAACTGGAAAGCTTTTATATTTTCTGATACCTGAACCATTTTTAACAATGTATATTTTATTGGCTTTTATAAATGTATAACAAACGACAAACAAAACACTAAGCAGCTACACAAAATCAGAATACGCCACCCTTTCTGCAATCTCTCCACCTACCACATAAATATCCATATTTTTTCGAACATTAGTTCTTCTTTCAGATTTTGAACAAAATTCTTCTACGTTATTTCATCAGCCTTGTATGGAAGCATCCATCCAGAGTGTGGTCATCTTCAACTAAAGCATCAAACAGGTGACAACATTGAGATTTGTGGGGATTCTGCTGATAACACATTGCTTAGGTGCTTTTAGCTAGGATACGAAGTAAATGGCAACAGGATGGCATAAAATGCACCTGTTGTTTCTTTCTTTTCAGCACTGTTACATTATGGTTTGTTTTCTCAGTTATATTCAATATCCAAACATTTTCATACCTTTGGTCTCTTCCCCAAACATGTAATTTCCTCCACATTTGGACAAACAATAATTTTGATGCATCATGCAAGTATAGAAAGTGATCTGTTCTCTTAAGAGACTTCTTAAACCATGTCAAATATGAAAGGAAACACAACTGTGGGGTAAAATCAATTTGTTCCATAGACTGCGATTCTCAATCTGTGGGTCCCCAGATGTCATTGGACTACAACTCCCATCATCCCTGACCACACATCATGCTGGCTATGAATGATGGAGGTTGTAGTCCAACAACATCTGGGGACCCACAAGTTGAGAAACATTGCCACAGAATATTAAAATTATTGAATATATTTTCCACACAAAGCCAAAAAATGTATTCTGTGGCATCCCCATCTCAAATGGTGGTATGTCTCTCTATAACTGGCATGACTCCACCACATGGACACTATTCAAAATTAATGTGGGAGAAGTTCACCGGTGTGCTTTGTCACCTAAGCATTACCTGAATATCCAAGGGAACTAGTTTATTGAGGGATTAAGAGATATGTTGACTATGAACCAGTGGCTCCATCTCTGCTCTCACTTGGTGTGGGGTCCAACTATTTTGGGAGTACAAAGTTAGTTCCCAGGGCAAAGTTCTGGTCTTCAGGGGCCCAGATCAAAATGTAGCTAATGCCTAAAGGCACAGCTCAGGTAAGTGCTCATGTGGTAAAGCTGGACATAGTTCAGGGGTACTGATGGATGCCAGGAACACAGTGTTGTGTCATGAATATTGGACAATGACTCCAAAGTCATTACTGAGACCTGATGAAATCATTTTCTGGAACTTTGACCCTCCTTGTTCTAATTGCATACGATTGTTGTGAAAGAGAGAGGATAATTTGTGATACTTGATCTGTTTCATCAGATTATATAATTATAATAATTTTGTGATGGCTTCCCTTAGCCACACTGGTTTGAATGGAACCAAGCCAATGCCTTAAAGCTGCTTCGAACACCATTCTCAGTATGAATCTAATCCATTTGCCCAAAATCTGGAGCTATTAAAGAACAGGCTGCACAGTGATCTGTTGGGGATCCTCAAATGTTGGCTTTTCTGCCTTGGATAGGATGTTAGACTAGACAACCTCCCAGAACCCCATCTCTCACACAAAACATACATGGTTATACAGGGGAGGAATGTGGAGTTATTGATAAATGTTTGAAGGCAAAGACCAACAACACAAGCATGTGAGAAAAACGTCTAAAAATGAAATAACGAAAATGAAATAACAAGGCTTATGATTGCAACACTTTGCTGCCACTCTAAAATGGCTGTAGACATGCAACAATCACGTCCCCTTGCCTAAAGAGAACGCTGCAATTTCAAAACTGATTGAAGAATTGTCCTGGGTTGTGGTGCAGTTGCACATGACATAAAAGCAGATGATTTGCACCACAGTGTTCCATATCCCATTAGCTGCTGTGCAGAAGTACAGTGGTATCTCGGATTAAATACTTAATTCGTTCCGAAGGTCCGTTCTTAAGCTGAAACTGTTCTTAACCTGACGCACCACTTTAGCTAATGGGGCCTCCTGCTGCCTCCCCGCCGCCGGAGCACGATTTCTGTTTTCATCCAGAAGCAAACCCGAGTTTACTATTTCTGGGTTAGCGGAGTCTGTAACCTGAAGCGTATGTAACCTGAAGCGTATGTAACCCGAGGTACCACTGTACAAAACATCTTAAGCAAACAAAACAAAGGAGAAGAAAGAGCAAAGAAAAGAATAACATCCAAACACCCGAACTCAAAAGAGCCCAGTGAGGACTGAGCATGTCAGTAGGCCCAGAATGTTGTGTGTCAGTTGAACTAGAAAGATGTAAAGTGGGGCATGGGGGGGGGGGGAGAATGGCCTTCCTGAGGAAGAGCAGCACTGCCAACGTTTTGTTGCTGGTCTCATTGGTGTATTTATAGACATGACAGCATGCTTCTTGCAAACATATGCAGATTCCTGGCTGTCCCAGGGGAATAGGGTGGGTTGTCTTGAAAGGTACACCTCTGGAAATGCCCAGCTTTGCACAACTGGTAAAGGTTAAAGAGCTCAGTTTTATTCTAGATTATGTTTGTTCATGAAAGAGAGCATACAGAGAGTTCAATGTTACTTGAAGATTGGAAGCCCTTTTGTAGTTGCAGGACATCTTTCTACCAATCTACTGCAGTGGCAGAGAAGCTTTTCAGCCTGCGAAAATATTGAGGGGATGACGTCCAGTTGATGTCAGAGGCTGCTTACCCCCATATGAATCTCGCTAGCCAACTAAACTTTTTTTGTAGACTTACAGTCTCTCTGTTCCATTAACTATGCTAGGTGGTTAGATGTGGGGGGCTGGATACCTTCAGTGGTTGCAGTATAATTTTGGAACTGGAATGTTTCTGAAATGGGACATTCCTAGCCCTATACTGTACAGAGGTTTGGGGATTCATATCTGTCGTCTTCTGCATGCAAAGCAGCATGCAGAAGCTATTATTTTTTCTCAGAAATGCTTTTGAGTGCAGATTCTTGAATTTGGACTGAGACCATTTTCATAGATAGTTTAGTTTAAATATTCCTCCAACATGTTGGGTCAATAGACTTGTCTATGACAGTCTCTCAACAATATGATAACCCTGTTATTTCACCTGGTTTTTTCTGATTATCATTTTAATTATTTGAAAAACTTGTCTTCCACTGTCTTATATGATGTATCCATTAATTATGTGGTAAGAAGGTTATATTTCTTAAAATATAACAACCCAAGGCAAATACACAAGTAATAAGAGGCACTGGGGAAATCATTCAGAAGTGCCAACCACAAGTCTGGAAATGACTGTGCACAACTTAGACATGCATTGACACACTGAATGGCAGTTTTGATAGTAAGGAAAACATTGTGCATGCAGAGTAGCCCAAATGTGGGGATACAAGTTAAGTCCCAGAGAAGTCAAGAGCTGGTACAAGAAGATGGTTTGAGTTATGCACTGATCTTCAGGAGGGCTGTGAATGTGTTTAGTGACATTCATTGCTGTGAAATGAATGCTGGGGGTGAGTGGAAGAGGGGTCCAGATAATCTACATGGAATGTCCATCCAATTGTATGAACGATCTTTGAATTCCCATTTTATATGTGAGGTTTCTGCATTTTATATGTGAGGAAGTCTGCATTTGGATACCTTCCTATGCTTTACTGATGCAGTTGTTCCTCCGTATTGCCCCGAAGCTCAAGTGGCCCTGATGCCAATTTGAATATGAAAGACGTGTATTATCTGTCAAAATTACTTTGTGTTTCTGAAAGACAAATGATCTGGTTACAACACTGAATATATGTATTTAATAACTACAATGTTCACGGTGCAGAAACTTAATTGTACCCATACCTCTGAGGCTAGATGCATTTATAACAGCTTAATATAGAAGTTTTTAGGCTGAAATTTAGGCTGAACTGTCTTCTTCTTGTTGTTGTTGTTTAGTCGTTTAGTCGTGTCCCACTCTTCGTGACCCCATGGACCAGAACACGCCAGGCACTCCTGTCTTCCATTGCCTCCAGCAGTTTGGTCAGACTCATGTTTGTAGCTTCGAGAACACTGTCCAACCAACTGTCTTGGGTCAACATTTTTCAGCATTTTGAGATTGGGTTTCTCTTTTCAGCTTCTCGTGCTTAAGATGCCCCAAGGTGCTTGGTTGCTTTCACGGCAACAGACACACACTGCTACTACCCAAGTAAGAAATACAAACCTAAATAAAATACCACCTAGAGGTCTTGAGAATAGCACATCCTATCATGCCAAAACAAATGATAATCCGCTATTCCTCTGTGTTACACAGATGTAGAAAAAATTAAGTGTGAGTTCCAAAAGAAAACAGAAGAAAAAAACAGTGTCAGCTACCCAGATACTAGAATAGTTAAACCAAACCTATTTAATCTCTCCCACAAAAATTGTAGTTATATTTCTCTGCGGCAGTTATGAAAAACCAAAGAAGCTCCTTATCTGTTCCACTTTCCCTTGGTCCATCCCAGATACCCATCAATGCGGTTTTGTTTATTTGTTATTTAATACATAAATTTCATACAGTTTTGAAAAGCCTCCACCCTGTCTTCAGCCCATGTGAGCCTGAGGCAGGGTGGGGGCTCTGTTAAACTGTTCCTGCCTCCCAGCTATGTAGAACCCAGTGCCTCATTTGTGAACCAAAGAGGCGTCAGGGCTTGCTTACCTGGGGGGCAGGAGCAGTATAATGCTCATGTTATGTACTAAGCTTGGATCCCAGAACAATAGGCAAGTAGGATCCTAGAATGCAACAACTGATTGGCTTGCAGGAAAAGATCAATCGGGCTCCTGGAGGGAAGCAGAATCAGCCAATCAGATGGGACTCATTATGTAAATAATGTATATAAAAGCCTGAGGTTTTTTTTTTGGGGGGGGGGCAATTCAATCACTGTTTTACAAGCTGCAATAAAGAGCATGAAATCACTGCAAGATTCCAAGTATATTTCACTGGTGACAAGGATGAGATCCTGCTGAGCTGTCTGCAACGCACCGCACACAGCCGCCACAGGCAGCACAGCATCACACCACGCAACCAGGCTCCAGTTCCAGGACCCAAGGACCCAGAATGGTGACAGACAACAGCTTCATGCCATAACCGTTCCCAGTCAGCCATCATTATGTTATGTCCAACATCTTGTGCCCATTTAATCATAGCTGATTTCACTGTTTCATCCTGAGTGTTCCGTTTCTACAGCAAGTTATACATTCTTGACAAATTCTTAGATTTTGGATCTAACAATTCTGTTTCCAATTTTGATTTTTCCACCTGGAAACCAACTTTTTTATCCAATTTGTATGCCTCCATTATTTGATAGTAATGGAGCCAATCTTGCACTTTATTTTTTAGGAAGAACTTCCTGACAGTAAGAGCTGTTTGACAGTGGAATTTGCTGCCAAGGAGTGTGGTGGAGTCTCCTTCTTTGGAGGTATTTAAGCAGAGGCTTGACAACCATATGTCAGGAGTGCTCTGATGGTGTTTCCTGCTTGGCAGTGGGTTGGACTCGATGGCCCTTGTGGTCTATTCCAACTCTATGATTCTATGATTCTATGATTTTTCAATTTTTCAAAGCTCTGCTATTTTATTCTCTCTCCATCTTGTTCCAGAATTTCCCAATATTTCGGCCATTTGGCTTCCATATTGAGTTTTTTTCTGTGCCTTTGCTTCCATTGGTGACAACCATCTTGGGGTTTTTCCCCCTAACAAATCCTTATATCTTCTAACAAATCCTTATATGATGGTTTCTGGAGTGAGGAGTGCATTGTGGTGTACATTTTGAAACCATCAGATGCCATTATGTGTCAATATGGCAGACTGAATATTTCCAAACCGCACAGATTTAGACACTTCTAAAGTTATCATCACGCAATTTGATGTGATGGCAGCAAACACTGACATGCGTGTTTTTGTTATTGTAAAGTGTTGGATGCCACTTTGAGTCTCTCCCTGTTTCTTCCTATGCCCTCACCCTCCCTTATACTGTGAAGATGAAACGATACTTTGAGTAATTTAATCTTCTATGTAATTTTGAACCCACAACTGAGTTAATATTGATATACAACTGAAACAATTGGGCATATGGCGCCTATGTGAGATATTTGCATGGTATTTACTCCCAAGTGTCCAGAGATCTGTAGATTAAGAGTGACAAAAAAATCTTTCGTCTTCTTCTTCTTCTTCTTCTTCTTCTTCTTCTTCTTCTTCTTCTTCTTCTTCTGGATTTGGGGAGGGATACTCAAGGGTACACAGTACCAGCACCTCCCCCCGAATGTTAAAAGTGTGGCACTTACTGCAGCAACTTCATGGTGACTACTGGCACCTATTTTTCTTTAAAAGAGAGAGCACTGATGATGATGATGATGATGATGATGATGATGATGATGATAATGATGATTGGCATCTGTCTGTCTCAAGAGACAATTGAGTGCACCTGGATTGCTGCATTAGCAGCACCAAAATTACTTCCCCAGGGTGCAAACAGTGGAATGAGTATGGACGTCCTGGGCTGCCCGAGTGACAAGACTCCTCTCTTAGACTCACTGAGATGGTCCAAAAGAAAGCAGAGCAAGACATCTGGCACCAGCTTGGCTGCAGGAGTTGCCATAAGGACTTCCTTATACCATCCAACTGTCTTATGGACTCCACCCTGGATTTGTGTAGGGTTTATTTCTTAGCCTCCCCCCCCCCTGAATATATCCCACAAGACAGAGGAGGTTTAGGATCAGAGTATTCCTTCTCCTGGATTAGCTACCTTCTCAGGTTTTAACCAGAGCCATCAGTCCCTCACTTTCTTCTACAACATGTTCAGGAATCACTTACTTGACTGCTGGACCCATGATGGCTTTTGTCCCCTCAAACTGATGGAGCCTGTTACCGCATGTAAGGAAAGTCCCAACTCACTGAAGGTTTGGGACCCATCAGCTACCCTCAATTGGCTTTGCCAGCCAGCCAGTTGAAGCTGTTCCCAGGATGTGTCGAATGCTGACAGCTTCTATTACCCACAGGGGAAAGTTGAGTGCTGGGTGAGGAGAAAGGTGGACAAACTACCCAAGAAAAACTACACCCCCCCCCGTGGCCCTACTCCTCCACTAACATCTCATATTCGTATTTTTCTCCAAGGAGCTCAAGCTGGCACACTTACTTATCTACTCAATTTTACTTTTATTTTATTGAACTAAAATAAAATCAAACAAATCATTATGAAAAACCAAAAGCTGTAGAAAACAGCAGTGCAGTATATCCAGGAGAGATATCCAAGAGGAAAAGTACTTAAGAACAATACAAAAGCCAAGTTTCCCATGTAGAGGAATTCCTGAGTATCTGTATTTGCTGTATTTATGATAAAATCCCACCCAACAGCCCATAAATTTTCAGGGTCTTCCAAGCCTTTGGCAACAAGTAATTCATGATTTTCAACCAATGTTGACCTCCACATAGTTTTAGAAGAAACCCAAACTCTCAAATTCTGTGAAATTTTCTATATGGGGGCGATTGGGGTTCCAGCAGACAACAGAATCAATGCCAAGAATTCAAGAGAGTGGAAACCTTTCAAACAGTCATGCCATAACTGTGTTTTTAAAAGTTGTGTTGAAGGTGGAATGGGACCTTTTAATATTTTGGTGTGGGGGTTGTTGTTGTTGTTCATTTCTTTACAAACCATTGTACAGAATTTGAATAAGCGTGGGCAGTCCCAGGATAGGTGGAAAAAGGTTTCTCTTTTTCCATAGCCCCTCCAGCAGTTCTGAGAAGATTGTGATTTCATATGGGGAGTCTGCATGGGTGTGCAATGCCATCTAGGTAGGATTTTCTTAGAATGCTCACTCCTATATATCAAGATTGCTCTGTATGGTTTAGATGACCTTAGTGCATACACTGGGGCTAGCCATCACCGGGGTGAACCGCACCAGCTCCCAGGTGGACGTGGATGCCATCTGCAAAGAGTTTCCAGAGGTTTTTGGTAGGGCATTGGGATGATATACTGCCCCCACCGGTTGGCCTACGACTAGACCCCACCGTACGACCCATAAGGTTCAAGGCCTGCTGGGTTCCGTTCACCCTTAAACTCTGCATAGTCAAGGAATAAGACCAGCTCGTGGAGCAAGGAGTGCAAGAGCCAGTGCCGAACACCCCCTGGGAAACCCCAATCATCACACCCATCCAGCTCAACAGCTCAGGCCGCATTTGTGCAGACTACAAATGTAGTCCTATAAATCAAGATTGCTCTGTATGGTTTAGATGACCTTAGTGCATACCATTTAGAATCCTTTATTTGTATATGAAGGACTCTCATCCATGTACATTTAAGACCTAATCAAGGACCAGCAGGCTCCTAATTCTGCCGAAGGTCTTCTCTCATTTGACCTCATTCTAATAAAAAACTTCAAATAGACACATGCAATTCCACCCCTCAAAATAAAATACTGGAAACCCAGTTAGATGGGTGAGGTATAAATAATAATATAATTAAATCAACTTAAGATTTGAAAAATGAGAAACTAAATGAAACTGATATGTACAGATTCACCTATAATTAGTCCACGATCTTGTTCTCAGAATGGCTAACTAGTTGACTATAGGAAGCACATAAGCAACACTTAAGTACAACAGCACTTTCCACTCCTGTGTTTAACCTGAAACTAGCATTTGGAATCATACTACTTTCAGTTATGAACGTAGAATATAGTCATCAAAGTAGTAATTGCTATCCTTATTCCCCTTTAATTTGTCTAATCTGCATTTAACCTGAAGCACCACTTTAGCTAATGGGGCCTCCTGCTGCTTGCGCGCCACTGGAGCACAATTTCTGTTTTCATCCTGAAGCAAAGTTCTTAATCCGAGGTACTATTTCTGGGTTAGCGGAGTCTGTAACCTGAAGCGTATGTAACCCGAGGTACCACTGTATTGGTTTTTCATGTTTCAGAAAAGTTTTGATTTACAGATTGGACCTGAAGGAAGTTCTGCAATATTTAAAAATAATTTATTATACAAGTTTAAATGCAGCAGTTGCATTTAAAAAATGCTTCAAGAAAACAAATCCCCAGCACTGTTGTTTCAAAGAGTAGCGGCTCTTCTGCTAGTTTATCTAATTTAATAATTCTATATGGTTAATTTGAAATGTCCCTCATTCAGCCAGTTAAGAATATTGGAAACATTACAATGAAATTACATTTGGAGTCAATAGACCTACATTTTTTGTAATAGTTTTTATTACATTTTCTGTTTTAGAATTTCAAATAAACTTTATAAAACTTTAAAATATCCAATGACTTCTCTTACTGTAACCATTCAAATCAATTTTCCACTTTTAAATCCAACGTCAATTCAAACCTTTATTGCATTAGCATACAGCCATAGCAGGATAAGACAAAAATGCTAGAGACAAGCAACCAAACAAAATTCAAAGCGATATTACTGGCGTTATGACATTTAAATTACCCTAAGACAATAATGTACAGAATTAATTGCCGGTGCCGGGAATCTAGAATGCGGATGTATATAAAGCATATAATGGCCCCAAAATAGGCTCGGCACATTAGGTTAAAAAGGTAATAAAAGAATTAAAACAGGTCCAGGTCTAGGACACACTACCCAGTCAAAGTAGCCCTGAGTTTCAAAGCCTGCACTATAAAGATTGCCACCCCACATGAAACTTGGGGATTTGCGTCCACAAGAAGCAATTTCAAACAGTCTTCCTTAGATGTGATGGTGGACGGGATCAAGAGGAGGAGCTTAGTTCTTATTTGCTTATAAATAGGGCAGTAGAAAAAGAAATGTATGAAGTCCTCTACTTCATTCATTGTGCATGGACATAGACGCTGAGTAGTAGGGGTCTTAGAGTAAATCCCCTGCAAGAAGGCCGTGGGTATAGAATGGAAACGGGCCATGGTAAACGCTCTTCTCAAATTGGGCTCCGTCAGGTCTATCAAGTAGTTGGCAAGTGATCTTACCACTTTCACTTTAGGGAGCCACATGGAGAGGCGAGCTGTGGTGGACTGTGCCCGGTCCATGGCCTCATCTCTTGTAAGAATCCAGGCCTGGATTTTATGTTGGTCCCAAGATGACAGCGTGTCAAAATCTGGGAGGGAGTAGCGTGCAGTAATAGTCTCCATGGCCTTGGACCATTTGTAACTATGAGAAAAAGTTAAAAAGGCTTGCCTGGCTAGGAGGGAACCTGGGGCTTTGATTAATTTACAATAAAAACTAATAATTCTAATAATTCCTTGGCTCTCGCAACAATGGAGGGGAGGCCCAGTTCTGTTCTTAACTGTGCAGCAACCGAGCCCTTGGGGAGACCCAGTAACTTTTGTGCAAAAGAGTTTTGTAGAATCTCGAGCCGTTGTAGTGTTTTTAAATTCCACCCCCAAATTTCAACCCCATAGAGTAACATCAGGAGGACTTTGCTGATAAATGCTTTTCTGATTGGTGGAACCAACTGGCCGCCTTTTGCATAGAAGAATTTCTCCAAGGCTTTGATGGTTCTACGGGCAGCCAGGATGGTCATATTTAGGTGAGCTGACCAGCTAAGCCCATGCTGAAAAGTGATACCCAAATACTTGAATGCTGAACAATGTTCAATAGAGTGGCCCTCAAAATTCCAAAATGGCTTCCGAGTTTTCGTGCCAAAAGTAAGAATTTTGGTTTTGGCAAAATTGATTTTGAGGGAGTTGGTATCACAATATGTCATGAGCCCTCTGAGCATGTTGTTTAAGCCCTGCTTGGTTAAAGTCAGTATCACCATGTCGTCCGCATAGAGTAATATGGGGATCTTGAGCTGTTGTAAAGAGGGGGCAGATTGGTTTAGGGCCTTCATGGTTGTAACGATGTCATTGATGTAGAAATTAAATAGAAAAGGGGCCAAGAGGCAGCCCTGTTTGACCCCTTTATTCAGAGGGAAAGAATCAGAAAGAGCTCCCAGAAGGCCAAATTTTACTCTGGCCGATATATCATTATGAATTTCCATAAGAAGGTGGAGGAGTCTCTTATCTATGTTGGTGTAACTAAGCTTCTGCCATAGCCTATCTCTAGGGATGGAGTCAAAAGCGGAGGTCAGGTCCACAAAAGCCGCGTGTAGTTTGCAGTTGAACCTGTTTAAGTATTTATCAATCAGGGTAAATAGAACAAGACATTGGCCAGATGTACTATGACCTTTACGGAAGCCAGCCTGTTCCGGGTGGAATAGCTTTGTTTCTTCTGCCCACTTGATTAATTTCTCTAGCAAGAATCTAGAGTAAACCTTATATGATATGTCCAGCAGGCTGATAGGTCGATAGTTACACGGATCTTGTGGGTCCCCCTTTTTATGTATTGGGATGACTATTCTCTGTTTCCAGTTAGGTGGAATCATAAGAGTAGCATTAATAGTGGTAAAGAGAGATGCTAAAATAGGGGCCCACCACGTCTGGTTCGATAAAAATACCTCAGGTGGTATCATATCCTCCCCCGGGGATTTATCCCCTGATAGCATGCTGGTTAGTTGTAAACATCTCTCTGGGGGAACTGGTTCCCAGGTAGGCAAGGCAGATGCTGGAAGAGTAGAGACTACGTTTACTTCGGGATCTGGGGCGGAATACAGCTGAGCAAAGTGAGAGTGTCAACTGGCTGCTGTGATGTTATTAACGATGAATGAGTGGGGTCTTAAACCTGCATTAATTAAATTCCAGAATTTCTTGTCGTCGCGGGTTTTAATGGCCACTGACAGCGCCGTCCAGCGTTCTTTCGCAAAGAGCAATTTCTTATGTTGAAGCAGCTTCTTGTAGTATGAACGGAATTGGGCTAACTCCCTGATTTTGCTCTGGGTGCTGTCTGATTTCATATCAAACTGAAGAAATCTAAGCCAACTTCTGCACTGTTTGCATTCTTGGTCGAACCAAGTTTGATTCTTCCAGGTTAGAATCGCACGGGGAGGCTTCGTGAGTGAAGGAAGCAAGTAGGCTAAAATTTGCTGGAAAGTTGAGAAATGATTCACATTCATTGTTAACAGCTGAGCTTTCAAGGCTAGGATCTCAGGAGAATTTAGGAGGACTTTTATGTCTTGCTCCAGATAGGTATCCCACTTCTTACGTCCGGGGGCTAAGATCAGTGGGTCCTGGAGGTGGAGTGAGCTGGGAAGCCCCAGCTGTGTGTGGAGGAAGGAGATGGCCATTGGAAGGTGGTCACTTTCGGTTCTGTTAAACACATTGAAACAATATGCCTTATCATTAAATGCCGAGGAGGACCAGATGTAGTCTATAACGCTTGCCCCTCTCGATCCTAGAAAAGTATAGAATCCCCCGGACCAGTCTTTGGGTGTGCCATGCAAGCTGTGCAGCCCGAAGTTTATGGTAAACTCCAGTAGTATGATGCCAGCCCTATTGATGGTCTTATCATGTGAATTCCACGTAGGAAACCACTCCTCTTCTATGAATAATTGCGACTTATGGGTGAATGAGCTTATATATGCACCGATTCTGGCATTAAAGTCCCCCATTATAAGGATCTCTGACTTTGGAAATTCAGCCACGGATTTGTCGAGGATAAATCTTAAATCCTCCCAAAGCTGATTTGAATGAGAAGGGGAGGAGGAACATGGATTGTACAAGTTTACACATATGAAGTCCCCAACCGGGCTGTTAGTGATGTGTAAAGTTTGAATGGAATTACTCTCTAACCAAAAGAGAGGAGAGATATTAAGTTGAAGCTCCTGCGAAACAAATGTTACCAGGCCACCACTAGGGCGCCCATACAAATGTGTTTTGGTCGCAGGAATCACAAAGGCGTCATAGCCCAGTAGGGATGGGGGGGGGGGTGACGATTCTATGCACCAGGTCTCTTGTATACCCATAATCTGGAATTTCGCTAAAAACTCTTTCATATCCCCGCCATCCTGTTTGGATGTCCATCCCGCCACATTCCAGGATAGCACATTAAAGCAGTTTGAAGAGGGACTATGTGCTAGTCAGTTACTCTGGTTGCTGGTGGGAGAGGGATTGCCAAGGGTCTGAGACAGCGCGAGGCGTGATATTGCCGAAGGTATTGAAGGGGTGGTAATTTGATTGTTGTGGCCAGCAGGGTCATCAATAAGACCTGAGCTGTCTCTTTGCGCAGTGGCTTCCTTAACGTTTATGTATTGGCTTGAAGAGGTTGCGGGTAAATAAGGTTCTACCAAAAGAGGTTGACTGGCAAAGGACGAGGATGTACGGTCATCTGACTGGGCCGCACTGATTGAAGACTCCAGGTCAGGCATAGAAGAATAGGACAATGACAGATTTCCAAGATGAGGGGTGTTTGGCGCATTGCTCTTTAAGACGGAGGGCGAGGTAGTTGATTGCAGATCTATTAGTAGAGGTGAAGGGGAGCTGCGTTGCGACGGTGTATGAGGAGCTTCTGCCAGGCAGACTACCATATCATCCGTTATTGGAGTCCCAGTATTTGGCAGGGATTTCTGGGGTGTTAGTCCCTTCATGACTGCGTTCCTTTGATTTAGTAGGTTACTATGACCAGATTTTGAGGAATTTTTTTCTTGAAGTACATGTGTAAGTTGCTGCTTGAGAATATCATGCCTGTTTATAACTTCCTGCTGTTCTACTAATGGCAACTCGCCATAGGATGAAATAAGGCCCCTCTCCTCAGAAGCAGCCAGATGGCTGGGCCCGCTTTGGTCATACTTCTCTGTTGCTGGGGTAGATAGACCAGGAAGCTTGGGCTGAGAGGGAGGGTGAGGTTCCCGGGTGGACAGCTTGAGTTTCAAGACTATGTCGCGCCAGTCTGGTGAGCGGATACCTTTTTGTACGATGTTACGGAAAAGAGGTTTAATCCTGGTGTCATGAAAGACTCTCGTTGGGAAGATGCCCCAGGTGGCCAAAAACGCTTTATGCCTAACCAGTATAGACGGAATTTTTGGTGACTGGAAGGAGAGCAGTACTTTTTGAAACCGATGGTGGTAGTTCAAAAGTTTCACTGAACTAAGATCTATTAGCGGAGGCCAAATCTGAAGGAGTTGCCTTAGATGATCTTTGATATCTCTCGGATTATTCCACCTTGGGGACCTGGGGTCACTGCTGAGTATAGTTAGGCAAATTTTGTTTGCTTGTAGGATCAGAGATTGAGAGTCCAATTGAGCTTTTAATAGGTGACCACCAGTACCACTTTCATGTCTAACAGGGGAGGTACACCTCTGTCCCTTTAAATCCCTCGAAGGCAGAGTGAGGTTGTGCTTCAACTCCAACAAATGGGCCTCAAGCTTTTGGTGGAGGTTATTCACCTGCATGGAGATCCCATTTATGCTCTTAAAGATGCAGTGCAGGGTCCTGGTTATTAATTGGAAATGATCGAATCCCATGCCGTCACCCAGGGCTAACTCGGACTCCCCCTTCGAGGTGGCTCTCACTTCTTTGTCATTATCATTAGCATTATTCGTTGCCTTCGAGTTCACCCCCTCCACTTCTATGTCGGCTGCGAGGTCAGTTAAAGGATTAAAACGATTGTGAGTTTAAACCGTGTAGCTATCTTCCTTGTTATTTCTGCTACAGTTAAGAAAGAATCAATCTTGGACTGTTTGGGCCTCGGGGGAGGCATTGCCTCATCAAGGTCCCTTGGCCGCTTGCCATGGCCCATAGTGGAGATAAGGAGAAGTATCCGCAATAATTGGAAATATCTTCATGCACCTTAGAGAGTATTGTAGGAGGCAGGGGAGTGGTGAGCGAAAGAAAGTAGGTAGAGTTCGTTGCTTGCTTACAATTCTCAGTCATTTGTCCAAGCTTCTCTCGTCTCTAAAAAACAGTTTGATATTTCTTTCCTTCAAAGTATGAGGCGGGGATTCTTGCCACTTTCCTCCTCAAGGTCTGCTGCATTAACAAAATCGTGTGTGATTAGCCAGGCAAACACGTTGTCAGGGGCACACGTACATAAATCCAACGTCAGTTATTTACTCTGTTAATTTTTATAAATGCTGCCAGCATATTCAGCTATGGAGTTATTCTCCATTTATTCAATCTTCTTTAAATGTGTGTTCTTCTTGCTCTCTTGTTCTATATGTTAAATCTGCAAGTTGTGTATATTCTGTCAACTTAAGTTGTCAATCCTCTTTAGTTGGGACCTCACTAACTTTCCATTTTTGGGCTAACGAAACACAGGGCACATTTTTTGCATGCATAAATAAGCTTTTCTGGCACCTGGGAATTTCAGCTTGGATTATCCCCAACAAAAAGGACTCTGGGTTTGGGGGGAAAGTAATTTTACGATAGATAAGAAAAAGGAACCATGAAAGGGAAAGCAGGGAAGTCATATGCTACATGGTATTATGTAACATGTTTATTTTGAGATGTATAAACTGAAAAATTATTTAAAATGGTTATAAATGAAAGACTCCAGCAAACTGATTCATATAGAACGTGGATGAAAAACTATTCACAGCTGTGATGGTTAAGAGATTAAATGTCTCCATAGGTCAATACATCACCACAGATCAAACAGAATTCATACCCTCAAGAAATACAGCAGACTCTATAAGGAGAGTTCTTGATATAATCTATGACCTGCAGCTACGAAACACTCCAGGGGCATTAATTTCACTCAATGCCTTTAAAGTGTTTGGCAGAGTTGAGGGGACCTATTTGAAACTCTTACTTTCTAAATTAGAATCTGGAGAAAAAATTCTGCACACGATTCAACAAATTTACTCAAAATCTTCAGCTATAATCATGGTAAATGGATATGATGATGCTCCAAGAAACCTCAACAGGGGCACCTGTCAAGGATTCCCTCTGTCACAACTGCTTTTTGCAGTGGCAATAAAGATCTTAGCTATCCAACTATGTGCCTCTGTGAAGGGAGTGAAAATAGGAAATGTTGAATAAAAAGTAGCTTTGTTTGCGAATGATACATTAGTAATTGGGCAAGATCTAGTTGTTGTGCTTTAATCTTTGAAAGAACATTTTGAAAGTTTCCATTGAATTTCAGGACTACAAATTATGCAGCAGTTCAAAAGCAGCTGACAGAAATGTCAAAGATAAAGATAGCCCATGTGGGTTTAAATACCTCAGGATAATCTTTACAGCTGATCTTAATCAATGAAATTGAAGAAATGATAAGTATTTTTTCAAAATGGTAGTAAACAACTGTATAAGTGGAAGCACAAAAACCTTAGCTGGCTAGGTGATATTGCAGCTATAAAAATGTCAATTCTGCCAAAATTCTCTTTCCTTATTCAGGTTTTACCAACATACTTAAAAAATGGCAAAACAAATTAATCTCCTTTATCTCATTAGGAAAAATACCCAGATTCAGTCAAAAAATCTTATTTAGACACAGCAATAAAGAGGGGCTAGGAATACCCAATCTTCCATTATACTATGCAGCTTTCCAAATTAAATCATTGATGCCATGCATTAAAGGCAAAGTAGATATTGTACAGAGAGAAAGTACCCACAGAAGACCATCAGTACGTGCTCTGCCCTTCCTGAAGCTGCCTCAGATGGAACATGAAAAGGTGGATAACCCATTTTTCAAAGTCACATTGAGGGCGTGGTGGAAATGGAACTCAGTATTGGCTCCTAGGCCTTCATCACTGATGCCCCTGCTAGATCACCCCTTATTTAAACATGCAAACAAATACAGTATAACCCATTTGGAGATCTTGAAACAAATGGTTTCTATAGGACTAGAGATTTGTTTGTAGGTGGTAAAGCAATCTCAGAAGAGGACATGATGGCAAAGGCAATGGTCCTGGTTACAACTGTATCAACAATGCACTTTTGCAAAGTCTCTGGAATGCAATGGTGAAGGCTTGAAACCATTGACAGCTTTTGAATCGCTATGTAACAGACATAGCCATGACAGGAAAGAGGCTGTTTCGATGATATATGGTATGATATTAGACAGCTTTGTGGGCAACACGGAAGAGATGGAAGACTGACATAGGAACCTCAATAGTGAAAAAGCATGGAAATCTATATGGTGCAATCCATCTCTAAAAACAAATTTCTTCTCACCTCCAGGAAATTTCCCTTAAAATTACCTTTTGGTGGCATGGACCTCCACACGTCTTGCAAAGATAAATCCATCAAGCTCACCATTATGTTGGAAAGACTGTGGAGAATGAGGTTCCTACTTTCACCTTTGTTGTGGGGTATACTGTGAGCCACACCTTTAGGCACAAAGTTTTTCATCTGATCTCTAGAATTACCCTCCTACTTTGAAATTTGATATTTGTGTACTGGAAAGAAACCTCTAGTATACTGTATTTGATGGCCACTACCATCTCCTCCTTCTCCTTCCCCAACACCACAGGAAAAGTTGCTTAACTAAGGCAAAGAGGCTGCTAGCTTTGGAAGGCAAGGGGTGGGAAAGAATCATAAGTCACCCTCCAGTGCCCCTGCTCCCAGTCTTTTAAATCAATGGAGATGTGCAGCAACCACAACACAACCAAGCAGCAGCTTTTTACCCATCAGGCTGGCTGGGCCTTGCTCAGAAGTGCCACTGGCTATTGAATGTGTGCTGTTCTCTCCCTCTTGCTCCCCCCCAACACACACACTCTGCTCCCCAAACTTCAAGCCTCTCTCCCGTATGGGTGCCTATGGAACCTCAGCATGGGACTCAAGGAAGGCCACGGCTGGCAAGCAAGCGACCTGTTCGCCAGGGAAGCTGGAGTGGCTCTGCTGGGTTGGAGTTTGGGCAGGCAGAAAGGAGAACTGAGGCTCATTGGGCTTCACGGTGTGCATGCAGCAGGGTCAAAGTGTCCCTTCTCAAATGAAAGTAATACAGTACACATTTCCTCTGTGAGAAAAGAATGTGGTATGATAAGAGATAAAGGTGAGAAGTAATGAAGATAGAAGTGT
Source organism: Podarcis cretensis (assembly GCF_951804945.1). Classification (NCBI taxonomy): domain Eukaryota; kingdom Metazoa; phylum Chordata; class Lepidosauria; order Squamata; family Lacertidae; genus Podarcis; species Podarcis cretensis. The sequence continues at coordinate 13,831,068 of NC_137177.1, read as the reverse complement.
GATATTGAAATTATTAAGGTGGAGACTGAAGATTTTAAGAGGGCGAATGAATTGTAACTAAGATCAAGAATATTCAGTATGCCAAATACATTGTTTGACATTCCATTCACTGTTGGCATCCTTCCGCAATTGCTTTATGAGCAAATAAAAATAATTAGAGGTTTGGTTGATGAGACGGAGAATGAAATGGGAATAGAAGAGACAAAAGTGGGTGTGAATTAATGAATACATCATAAGTAAAGAACTATGGGATATGATTTTTCTATATTATCACAGTGGCGGAACAACTGTGGATAAAGATGAGAAGATTTATTATTGTTGAATATGGAGAAATGGTTGTGAGAGTTATTGCAGGTAAAGTTGTTATGTTTGATTAGAGAAAATATATTGCTGATTTCTCTTTTTCCTTTCCTTTCCTTTTTCTTTTTCCCTTGATGTTTTCTTTTTCTCTTTTTTGTTTTTGTTTTTGTTTAAATTAATACCTTTTCTTTTATTATGAGATATGGTGTAGGTAAAGTTATTTCTTTGATTACATCCTTGACAATGGACCTCCCACTGTGTTGTTTGTTCTCCCTTGTGCTATGACCCCCACCCTAGTATTCTTGCTTGTGGTGAGCTTGTAAATGTAGTATCACTTTCAATAGATGCTTGTCTGCATTTTCTATAATATCTGGATTGCCATTGCCATTTATTATTAATAAAAATTATTTGGCTTCTGTTATAATTTTTGTGTAAAAATGAAAATGAAACAATTTATTTGGGTCAGGAAAGAAGATCAACGGAAAGAAGATCAGCTGGGTGGCACCAGCCATTTGTTTTTTGCCTACCTGGAAGCAATCATCACAACTTTGTAAGGTTATGCATTGGGTAAGGTTTGTTTGTTTGGATGGGAGGGTGTAGCCTTCGCCTGCCCTTCCTCACTAAGGGTATCCTCTTATTTATTTATTTATTTTTATAATATTTTATTTGGATTTTTCAAACATAAATGCAAAAATAAAGAACAGTATAACATATATCATAACATCTTTTCATTTGCTCCCATTTGCATCGTTGCCAATTCTTCCCAGCAATTTATCATCTTGTTTACACTCTTATGTCACATTCATTTAAATATAATCTATAAATTCTCCAAAAAGTTTATAATTTTTCCTCAAATTTACTTATCATCTTAATTCTCACTAATTTAGTGGTGCAGAATTATTTATGATCTAGCATCCTTTCTTAGCATTCAACCAAATTACAGTATTTTTTTAGGTAAATCTTGAATTTCTTCTAATCTTCCTCGACCCTCTCCTCTCCCAGGTCTCGGATTCTGCCAGTCATCTCGGCTAATTCCATATAGTCCATCAGTTGCATCTGCCACTCTTCCAGTGTGGGTAGTTCTTGAGTCTTCCAATTTTTAGCGATGAGTATCCTTGCTGCCGTTGTTGCATACATGAAAAATGTTTGGTCCTTCTTTAACACCTTCTGGCCGACAATGCCCAGAAGGAAGGCCTCTGGTTTCTTGGTGAAGGTATACTTAAATACCTTTTTCAGCTCATTATATATCATTTCCAAGAAGGCCTTTACCCTAGGGCAAGTCCACCAGAGGTGAAAGAATGTTCCCTCATTTTCTTTACATTTCCAACATTTATTATCAGACAAATGGTATATCTTAGCAAGTTTAACTGGGGTCATGTACCATCTATATATCATTTTCATTACATTTTCCTTCAAAGCATTACATGCAGTGAAGTTCATCCCAATGGTCCACAACCTTTCCCAGTCCTCAAGCATGATATTGTACCCAATGTCCTGTGCCCACTTTATCATAGCTGATTTAACCATTTCGTCTTGTGTATTCCATTTTAACAGCAAGTTATACATTCTTGAAAGTACCTTAGTCTTTGGTTCTAACAGTTCTGTTTCCAATTTCGATTTCTCCACCTGGAACCCTAACTTTTTATCATTTTTAAAGACTTCTTTAATCTGAGCGTAGTGTAACCAGTCTCGCACTTTATCCTTTAATTTCTCCAAACTCTGCACACTAAGGGTATCCTCTTAAAGGGATCTGGGGGTGTGGATTCTCTCCAATGCCTGGACTTGGGCTGTTGGAATGTCACTGCTCCAATGGGGAGCCCTCAGAGGGCCCCTATTTGATGTAAGTCATAGGGCTCCCCCTATTGGTGGTTTACCCTGCAGATGGGTGCGACTCAAGATATGCTGGCTTCACCCAAAGCCTAAGCCAAACCACCAGTATCTGTAAACAATAAATCTGTGGCCTATTAGAACCCATAAACGAAAATAATTCTTTATGTGTAATTATTGTCTGTAAGGGTCACAGGGCTTTGGCATGCAAGTGGGGCTGAACAAAATAACATGCAAATTCTCATATGTTACTTCAAATGCCATTCTCAGCAATCTACACATTCTGCATATATAAAACATACAGATACAGAATACAGATTCAATGTGCCAGATGAGTTTATTTTTTTATGATGAATTTCACCAATTATGAAAAAGAAAACCCATGAGGCCTGAGCTCCTCTTCTCACCACTAGTCTCCCAGTTTCTTCTGCAGCTACCAAGAATAGTGGAATTAACAAGGAGGAGAGCTTGCTGTCTTGTATCTACCCTTCAAGTTCAATTTTCTTTGTGGATATCTCAGCATTCCAACATTTTGCTTCAATTTTAAGCAGTTGAAGGTCACGGTGTCCTAAGAGTTTTCCATCAAGGGCACACAAGTCTTCAGTTGCACAACCTTTGAATTTGAGCCTTTGAATTAAATGATATTCATCTGTGTAACACAAAGAATAACCTTTGCATGAGTTCTTTATTGGGGCTTTGGGGAAAGGGATGACTGTGGTTATTAAAGCTCAACCAACACACTGACAATACACACTCACCAACCAATCTGACAGCCAAGTATCACTAGCTTTGAAGTTGGGTTTCCTGGCTAATACCAACGTGATGCATTGGAAGTTACCCTCTGCCACAGTTTCTAGAAAAAGAGGTGCTGGAACTCAACATGAGTGCCTCCCTTGTTCTCTTACAACGGCAATGGCGCCCATTTGAGAGTTGCTAGAACTGAGTTCTGGCTGGAAAAAAGCTCTGGTCTCCCACCCCATGTATTTTGCTAGACTAAGGCAGCAGTTCTTTTGCACACTTGTGATGCACTAAGATTCAATTAACACAGTGCAACTTATTTCTTAGGAAATATGAACAGAGGTGCACTATAGTACCCTTCTTTCTCCCAGACTCCTTTACTTTTGAATGTTTGGCCAAAGTGTGTGGTTCTGTCCTTCTGCTCCAGCACCAAATGGTGCATACTGCTGTGAGGAGAAGCTGTGATGTGCTGGCTGGTCCTGCACCCTCCCCTGTATCCCTCTCCTCTGCTCCTCCTTGTGGATTAGAGGACAAAGGTGTGCTGTAAGGAGTCTGCTGTGCTTTGTAGGCCCCCCAGTCTTACCCAAGGTAAAACCTTGCACATGAGTGAGCCTGTCCCCTCTTGTTGTTATGCACTTCATGTGGCGATAGTTTGGAATCCAAAACAGGACAAAAGCATTGCCCTTTCCCTCAGAGAAAGAAATCAAAGCTATACACAAATATGTTTTTCTGGAAATGCGAAAGAGACAGAAGCAGGTGATATTACTCACTATGTAAACCTGTCATAATGGAAATACCACTCTTGTAGGAAATGCACTTGGTCTCATTGGCAAGGCAGCTGACATACCCCTCAGTTGGGCAATTTTTATTCTTTTGTTTAGCATCGGTGATATTGAAGCAGGCTGGGCACTGTAGACCATTGGGGGAAAGATCTTCACGTGGTGGAACTACCAAAATAAAAACCTACAGTCAGCATATGGATACACCTCATTCCCCATTCTCTTTATTGTACTTTTATTTTGATTTGTTTCTTGCCTTCTAGTAGCTGCTGACACTAGCCTGACATGCTACCTCCACATTGTGTCCTGCATTAATGATGATGGTGATAACGATGATATTTTTAATAATAATATTTTATTTCTATCCCGCCAATCTAGCACAGTTTCCCCAGTCACTCTGGGTGGCATTCAACAGAACACTAAAAACAGAATAAAACTTCAAACATTAAAAACTTCCAAAAATAGGGCTGCCTTCAGATGACTTCTAAATGTCGAATAGTTGTTTATTTCCTTGACATCAGATGGGAGGGCATTCTGCAGGGCACCATTACCAAGAAGGCCCTCTGTCTGGTTCCCTGTGACCTTACTTCTCATAGAGAGGGAACCGTCAGAAGGCCATCAATGCTGGGCTGAAGGATGGAGGTGGAGTCACTACTTCAGGTATACCGGGCCGAGGCCATTTAGGACTTTAAAGGTCAGCACCAACACTTCAAATTGTTTTTGGAAACGTACTGGGCGCCAATGTAGGTCTTTCAAGACTGGTGTTATATGTTCTCGGTGGCCACTCCCAGTCACCAGTCTAGCTGCCGCATTCTGGATCAGTTGCAGTTTCTGGGTAGGACCACATACAGCATGTTGCAGTAATCTAAGCGGGAGATAACTAGAGCATGCACCACTCTGGCAAGACAGTCTGCGGGCAGCCTGCATACCAGATTTGACCTGTGCCTCCATGGACAGCTGAGAGTCCAAAATGACTCCCAGGCTGCGCACCTGGTCTGTCAGGGGCACAGTTACCCCATTCAGGACCAGGGAGTCCCCCACACCCGCCTGCCCCCAGTTTCCCCAAAACAGTACTTCTGTCTTGTCAGGATTCAACCTCAATCTATTAGCCATCATTTATCCTGCAACCACCTCCAGGCACTCACACAGGATCTTCACCTGGTTAGATTTGAAAAGAGAGCTAGAGCTGGATATCATCTGCATACTGATGAACACCCAGCCCAACCCCCCTGACGATCTATCTCAGTGGCTTCATATAGATAATATAAGCGTGGGAGAGAGGTCAGAACCCTGAAGCACTGCACAAATGAGAGCCCCTCTATATGGTTCATAAGGATGTTATGGTCAAAGGCCACTAAGAGATCCAGCAGAACTAGGAAACAGCTTTCATCCTTATCCCTAGCCTGCCAGAGATCATCGACCAGTGCAACCAATGCGGTTTCTGTCCCATGATGAGGCCTGAATCCTGATTGGAAGGGATCCAAATAGTCCACATTCTCCAGGTGTGCTTGGAGTTGTTCAGCAACCACCCGCTCAATCACCTCGCCCAAGAATGGAAGATTTGAGACTGGGCAATAGTTGCCCATATCGGCTGGGTCCAGAGATATTTTTTTTAAGAAGCGGTTTAATGACCACCTATTTCAGCGGGGCTGGGAAGACTCCCTCACAGAACATTCACCACCCTGCAGAGCCCATCACCCAGCCTTCCAGGCTTGTTTTTATGAGCCAGGATAGGCAAGGTACAAGGAGACAGGTGTTTGGTTTCACTCGTCCAAGCATCCTGTCCACATACTCAGAGGTAACAGATTGGAATTTATCCCATGCAACTAGACTAGAATTTATCCCATGCAACTCACCCTGCTCACACGGTTGGAGTCTACCTCTTTCTGAATCCAAGTGACTTTATCTGCAAAAAACTTTGCAAAATCCTTGCAGGAGATCTTGGGGGCCTACGGGACCGCCTCTCCTGGTATGTCCCACGGAGGACCTTACAGTCTTCAAACAAAAAGATTTTCAAGGTCCCGGGCCACAGGGAGGTTAGGCTGGCCTCAGCCAGAGCCAGGGCTTTTTCAGCTGTGGCCCTGATCTGGTGGAATGCTCTGTCACAAGAGACTAGGGCCCTGTGGGACTTGACATCTTTCCGCAGGGCCTGCAAGACAGAGCTGTTCCACCAGGCCTTTGGCCAAGGCACAGTCTGACTCCCTCCTTTGGTAATCCTCACAGAACTCTAGCCCATTGATTGCCATTAATTTGATTTTGAACTGAGCTTAAAATGAATTGATTTTACAATGTTGTGTTACTTTTATTGTTGTTAGCCACTTTGAGACCTGCTTTGGCTGGGGAGAGAAGGATATAAATAATTTTATTTTATCATTATTATTATTATTATCAGGCCCCGATGGCACAGGTGGTTCTGTAAGATTCCGAACCACCTGAAAGTCTCCTGCTGCTGTTTTCTGCAGATGCAATAGAGGCGGTGAAGAAGGTCCTCTTCGCCGTTGATATCACCACTTGATAGGCTCGACGTTGAGCTGTAACCCATTGAGCTGTAACCCTTGTTAACTCCGCATTTCAGTGGGGCACCAGAGAATCAGCTGAAGAGCCATCAACATGGGAGAAAACATCCCCTACCATTCCCTGGAAACCATTAGGATCCACTAAGTGGTGAGGGCAGACCATCCGAATCAGTCCCATCTCCCTCCAGAGGGGAAGGGTCACGGAGAAGTCCAGCTGCACCAGGAAGTGATCTGACCATGGCACTTCTTTAGTTTCACTTTTACTTAGTGTCAAATCACCCACATTCATAGAGGTAAACACCAGGTCTAAGGCATGTCTATGAATATGAGTTGGACCAGACTTATTCAGGGACATCCCCATGGAGGCTATTCTTTCCACAAAGTCCCAAGCGGACCTTTATAAGGTCGTGTCGGCATGGATGTTAAAATCCCCTAGGACAACCAAACTTGGTGTCTCCAGGAGCACATCCAACATGACCTGAAGTAGCTTGGCCAGGGAATCCTTCGTGCAGCAGGGAGGTTGGTACACCAAAAGGAATCCTGGCCTGCCCCTATTGCCCAACTTCCAGTACATTGGCAAAACTTGGTCTTCCCAATAGGACGCCTGGTCCAAGCTAATGACTTTCTAAAAATCACTGCAACCCCCTCTCCCCACCCACATGACCTGGGTTGCTCTCTGTCTCTGTCACACATGCCAGGTCAAGTCCCCCATCCATAGATGGCAGTGGTGTTACTGATTATTGACCTGGCATTGCACAGCAGCACCTTCAGGTCATGCGGGTCTTCGTTGCTGATTCCAATATGCTTCCGGTAAAGACCGGACCTGGAGGCAGAGGTAGTCGTCAAACAACGACAAAACCTGCCTTTTTGGTATTGACATGGTCTGGCCTTTAGCGTAACTCCTCCTTCTACCCCTGATCACAGAGATTGGGCATCCCAGAGAATCCTCCTCTGTGTAACCTGCCCCAGACATTCTGTTGGCTAGTGCCCACTCCCAGGCAGCCCTAACCCTCATTTGCCATCAACTTTGAAGAACAGACATATCTGCTGAGCATTTATAAAAAATATTGTTGTGTTTCACCTTTTGTCATGCACACTACTGTTTTGTGGAGTTCTCACTTGGTAGCAGTGTATCAGGCAAGCTCTCTGCTCTCTGATTCTAACTCTCTTTATCTGAATGTACGGACAGCTGCATTCTCTTGGGGGTAATCTCTCTCTCTCTCTCTCTCTCTCTCTGTGTGTGTGTGTGTGTGTCTGTGTGTAAGCAAGGATTGGGCAGGCCCAGAATCCACATGGGGGAGAGTGATTCCCAGATTTTCCAGATTTCTACTTCTCTTCCTTCAGCCCCACCAACAGCTTGTTTGAAATGTGACAGGGTCTGAGAGTGCTCCCACCACCTCCCCCAAGCCCACCTGGATTTGGGTTGAAGGCAGCATGGTTCCAGGATCCTGTCTGGGACTCATGCCTGCTTTCCCAAGCTTGGGAAGAATTTGATCAGCTTAAGAAAGGAGGTGGTCTGATGGGGTCCCCAAGGCCTCCTGCATCCTCCCCCCCCAAAAAAAAGAATGTGGCAGAACTATGTCCCAGCATGTTCCGCCAGAAAAAAACCACTGTTTTTATAAGCCCTTGACCTTCAGAGATGCAGATACTCACGGTGGACAGGTTCCTTATTGCACTCATCTGTTTCGCAGCAGGCCATCTTCAGCTGGAAGAATTTACCTTGAGCTGAACTGAAGCTGTAATCACCTGTGTGGCAAGCTTGGGGAGGCACACATCCCCGGAAAGTTGACACATTATAATTTGGAACTGAAAAGAACAAAAGGAAATAAATCACAAGATCTGCAAAAAATTCTGGTTAATTCCCTCCATATATATATATATATATATATATAATGATACATCCCTTTAACTACATTTTTTTCTTCAGTGAGAAACTACATAATGCACAGTTCTTGAACCAAGAAATGAACCAAAACTCAATTATACTTCAAATTCCATAATTCTCCAACCAAACAGTGCATACAAATATGCAAATATTAAGAAAAAAACAAGCATAGAAACAGTGGGTGGTATTTCAATTGTTTACTCTGAGTAGGATTTAGTTGAATGCCACTCAGCTATATGAGTTCAAACAACCAACAGAGTTACTTTGTATTAGGGGGAATCATCTGATTTCTCAGATGGGCATGCAGATGAAGAGAGATCTGGAAGCTGAAACCTAGAATGACCAATGTTCCAGGAATCATTGTGAGGCCAAGGGGCCATATAGCCCATCCTTGTGTGCTTAAATCACAGGATGCTCAGGATAAAAAGATGATGTGGCTGCTCTTGAGCCAGCAATCCCATGAATTGCTCCAAAATTCACAGACAGTGAAGATGCGTGACGTAGTCTTAGTGTCATTGCACTCTGAGTTCTCATCGCCCAGCAAGAATTTTAAGGCAACAGGGGGTCTCTGAGCACGACATTATATCACACCTATTCTTTCACAGGATGTTAGTTCAAGTAATGCAAGAAGGAGAGATAGGGTTGCTAGAAAACCATTTTTCCATTATAATATCTCATCTGGAACAGCTGACGTAACAGCAAAGAGAAAAAGAACTTGTAGGTGCCCAAAATGATGCATGCATTGAATTTGTAATAATATTTAACTGAATACCTTGCCTTATGATGGAAGGCAAACCAAAGCCAAACCAGAGTTCACTGCCTCTGGTATAGTGTGGACTACTAGTTAATGCAGTGGTGAATAATTTGTGGCTAATTCTTCTTGTGGCACTTTTTACGATAATAAATAACTCAGGCAAAGTACCGTCTAGCTGGAAACATGCAATAGTAGTCCCAATCTTTAAGAGAGGCCAGTCAAATGTGCCTTCTAATTATAGGCCAATCAGTCTGCTTTCAATTATAGGAAAGCTGTATGCCCACTTTCTCTGTAACAAACTGACAACTTTTCTAAATGACTATAATATACTATCTGAAGCTCAGGCAGCTTTCCGCAAGAACCACTCAACATCAGACTACTGTCTAATGCTGTCCCTCCTAGCCGAGAAGTACAGCAGGCCCCTACAGGGAAAACTCTTTGTGGCCTTTATGGACCTGAAATCTGCCTTTGATTCCATCCCCAGATTCCAACTTTGGTCCAAATTACATCTAGTACTGAAGGATAATTTTCTTCTATATCTTATTAAAGCCCTGTACTGTGGAAGAAATTTGAAGGTTAGGTGTGGGTTGCAGGGCCAGCTCTCAGACGATATTGTGATGCACAGGTTAGTGAGACAGGGATGCATTTTGGCACATACTTTGTTCAGTTTGTTTCTGAATGATTTAGAGGCAAGCTTGATGGACCCTGATGGCCATCATCCAAAAACAGGGATGAGAATGACCCCTCTCTTGTTGTATGCGGATGACGCGGCAATCCTCTCCTGAACCTGACCTGGCCTGAACTACCAACTAAGGAAATTCTCAGACTACTGCTCTGGTAATGGGTTATCCATCAATTATGAAAAATCAAGTCCTGGTGTTTGAGAAGAGATTCTCCCCGAGTAAATGGGTTCTGGATGGTCAAAAACTAGAGCAGACCAAATTCTTCCAGTACCTAGGGCTTCTATTCCATCATTCCATGTCCTGGAAACATCATTGGCAGACTGCCTATCAAAAGGCAGAGGTAAGCAAACTGGCTAAACTTTGATTGTTTTATACAAGGGGGGGGGGGTCATTATGTTTCATCAGCCATTAAGATATTTAATGCAAATTCTGTCTCTCTACTCCTCTACGCCTCAAAAGTCTGGTTCAATGGCTCATTTTCCAGGTTCAATGGCTTCCAGGCAAAGTTTCTCCAGTCCTTCCTACAAGTTCCAAACTGGGTTCCAAATGCAATACTATGTTCAGAAACAGGTGAATGTCCTTTATCAACTAAAGCATGGTGGGCTGCCCTGACATACTGGCTCAAGATCTCAGTCTTTGTCCTAGGGCAGGGGTTACTTCCATACCTAAACAACAAGGAGTTTACCAGCTCATGGATGAAAATTATGGTTCGAAAAACTACTTTGATTGGTATGCCACCTTCTCTCCTATTCCATCTGGGCTATGATACCGCCCTTGAATCTCTGAGGCAAAGGCTCTGGGACATTCACATAGTGATCTCCGATCTCAATCTCATGTTATCTGTGGCCCATTAGCAGTAGGAATTCACTATGGGTTCGAGTTTCAGATACCTGCATATCTCAGAAATTTGTCTGTACCAACATATTGGTGTATTTTCATCAAAGCCAGATGAAATGTATTCCCATTAGAAGTGTTAAATGGCAGACTGAGTAGTACCCCTTACCAAAATAGGATCTCTGTGTGCTATCAGGACGTCGACTTTATGAGGCATATTTTATTGCATTGTGGACAATATGATCAAGCTAGGGAACTATTGATTTTCACTTTTGGTAAATCAGCCAGGTCATCTTGAAGCCTACTATATCAAATAGCTTCTGGATGACAAGTCCAATGAAATCACAGTGGCCGTGGCAAAGTTGTTTTCAGTAGTCATATAAATCAAAGATCAACATACCCATGACTGAACAAATAACGCTTCATTCTCCCTTCCCGGGGGGGGGGGGGTTGTCTGTATGAATTTGTATTTTATTTTATTTTGAATTTTGTGGCCCTACAGAATTTACTGGACTACAACTTGCATCATCTCTAGCCATTGACCATACTGGCTGAGGGGGATGGGAGCGGTAGTCCAGAAATGTCTAAAGGGCGAAAGGTTAGTCAACCGCAGGCTGATGCATGCCAGGATCTCTCTGATGAAGCCTGCATGTGATGGAAAGAGAAAAGATATGCTAGAGTAAGATTATGTGGCTGAGTATGGGTGCTTAGTGTTGGACTGGAATCTGAGACGCCAGGGTTTAAATCCCCACTCAGCCATGAAGCTCACTGGGTGACCTTGGGGAGTCCCTGCCTCTCAGCATAATAAACCTGACATGGTTAAATGCACAAAAGAAGAACCATTTCCTTGGAGAAATTGTGGGCTATAAAGGCAATAAATAAATACTAAATAATGCTAATTTACACAAGAAAGTCATTCCTTGGGGTGACCAAGAGTAAGTGAGAAGATTCAGCTCACCTATGTTGCTACTCACAGCAATAGAGGAACAGATTTGAGTATTTTTGCAGGGTTGACGGCTGCTCTTTTCACATGAGGTTCTCTTATCATAACAGTAGTCACATGAAATAAATGCCGCTGCAGAAAGAAGATAGAGGTTGGTGAAAGAGATTTCTTGAGATGGTAAAGAACTATAATGTGGGAGAAGGTGTCCTTCTTCTTAAGCAGGTGTCATGCAAAAGAGTAGATGTGTGTTAGCTGTAATGTTCATATTAATTATTGGGTGCCATATTTAGCCAATGCAACCTTCCCTTCCACAGAATGGCTTCTTTGAGTATCCCTCTATGCACCGGCTGGAAAAAAGAAATAGGAAAAGGAACAGAAATATCTCAGTCTTGATGCATGCCAATGATTTAATACTCTGAACTACCCTGCTTCATGTGGGAAGAATCATATTGAAGTCAAAGCACCAAAAACCAAAGGAGCATTAATGAAATTCTATTACAATAAGGGAGGGCAGCTGAATGAAGCTGTCCTAAAGATACTTTGTAGAAAGGGCTTACTGAAATGCTCTATGGCACTGAAATCTGGGGCTCTGAGTCAAACTCCCTTAAAGTTTTTGAAACTGTGCAGAATAAAAATGATTTTGAAACTATACACTCTACCACCAGTAATATCAACAGCTTTTATTTCTACAGAATCTAGGTGGCCAAGAATTAAGGCAAGAGTGAAATGTGCTCAGTTAAAGTGTGTATGTGTGTGCATGTGTTTTAAATTGCTTCTATGCCAATGCAACATTTTCCTGTGCTGTACTATATGGAATTGTGGCCAAGCTTTTTTTTAGTGATTGTTAGGTTTAATCTGAAATCAAGCTAGAATTAAGTTTGTTGATTTCTCTGGTATCTTCTCTCTCTTACATCATGGGTGTTGGAATAGATTTGTTTGTTCTGTGTTATTTTTGTATACTATCGCTACAAGTTTTTTATGGCCTTTGACTTTGAATCAATGTTAGCTAAGGGACCTGCAACTACTTAGAAATGGCAAGTTTTCCCCTTGGTATCCACTACTGAGAACAAAGCTTTCTAGAGATATTTATCACATCAAAGGTTTGCCAATCTCCTTTGTTGAGCTCCATTTCCAAGTGAAACCCAGGCCAGCCTTGGATGTCTGCTATAACAAGGTCCTGTATGCAGAGGCTTTGCATTTCTGATTCACCTCAGGTGGAATTCATGACTCATACCATCTCCTGGTATGCCCCGCAGAGGACCTTAAGGTCCATGAATAATCATAGTATAGAGGTCCCAGGCCCTAATGACGTCAGATTATCCTCCGCCAGGGCCAGGGCTAGGGCCTTGTCAGTGATGGCTCTGACCTGGCGAAATACTATATCCCATGAGACCAGGGCCCTGCAGGATTTAACTTCCTTCCACAGGGCCTGTAAGACAGAGCTATTCCGCCTGGCTTTCAATATAAACTTAGTCTGATCTTTCATTCCCCATCCTTCCCTCCCCTTCCCCTTTTTATGAAGATTACCATCTCTGGGATCCCACAGCTAATTCCCCCCTGTTTCCTCGCTGGCCCAAATAGGACTAATTTAGCCAGCTAGCCCTGGTGATCATCTAATGTTTATCGGATGGATTTTCCCCTAAATTGATTTTTGAATTCTGAATTTATTGTTATTCACGTTTTATACAGAATTTTAAGCTGTTTTTGTTGCATCAATTAAGTGTTGAAATTTGTTGTTAGCCGCCCTGAGCCTGTTTTTTGGAACCGGGAAGGGCGGCGTATAAATAAAATTATTATTATTATTATTATTAATGTGCTCCTTTAATAGAAACCTAAGAGATCACTTTCTGAAATCTTTGTTTGCGAAAGCAACACCAGAGAAGAAATAGTTTGGCTTCTTTTGTAAGACAATAATGGCTTTTTAGAATGCCCCTCTATGCACTGGCTGAAAAAATTAATAGGAAAAGGAATTAGATAAGATTGCTAAAAGTTGTTTTGGTGATTGTAAGGTTTAATGTGATATCAAGGTAAAATTAAGCTTGTTGGTTTCTCTGGTATCTTCTAACCCAAACATTATGGATGTTGGTTTATATTCTGGATGTCTGCTCTATATTATTTTATTAATACCATTGCTACAAGTTTGCCGTGGCCTTTGGCTAGTGCAATAAAGTTATGAACTATACATGAAATGCTCACTGCTGCTCCAGTACTTGAGATTTTCTCACTCACACACCATTTTCCCATTACCTGACTCTTGTCTTTGAAGGGAGCTTGGCTTAGAGAACACTTACTAAGGGCAACAATATTAGAGAAGCAGGTAATGGTTGGTTATGTACACACCCAAACACACACACACACACACACACACACACACACACAGAAAGGGGGAGAGGGAGAGGGAGAGAGAGATTGAGAATTACCTCTTAATCAGGGTGGTATATATGTTAGGGGCTTTTTATTGCATATTTTAACTATGATGTACATTTTAATCATTCTGGATTATAACAAAGATGCAGATTTCTTTTGTTGCTGTTGTTTCTAAATAGCAGAGAAGCCATTTGGGAATGAAGCAATACATATATTAATGAATAAATAATAATATATTCTAGATAGAATGGCTTTCCTAAGTATCCTGGAAACTGTAGCCTTCACTTCTTCGTATGGTTAATCAGATTCCTCCGTCACAAAAATACGTGTTTGCAACTGACTGTACTTGGTCATCAAGGCTTAAGTGCTTAAACTCTTGAGTTTACTCTCCTTGGTAAGCCAGCAGTCCTTACTCTCTATTATGCTGATATCCTGTCTTCTCGCACATTCCCACCCAAGCAGCAAACATTTCTGGAGTCATCAAAAGATGACAAAAGGAATCCCATTCTATTGTTTCCTACTTACCTGAAGAAGGCAGGGCTAAGAGGAGGCTCAGAAGTGTTTTCATCATTTTTGAAAGATCTGGAAACTCAGAGATGGACCAGGCAAGAGAACTGATACAGGGAGAGCTTTTACTTCGAGATATTTATAGGCCAAGGATTCATGCTGTGGGCATCACCTGGGTACAAATGGTTCCGTGAGGTCTGGGAGTGGGGGCTGTGTGTTTGCCAAGACGACACAGAGGGACATAGCGAAATTCAAAGCTCGGTGTTGAAATTGGCTTAATTGTTTATTTTTTATTTCATTAGTTCTTGCCAAAAACCTCTAAGCATTTTTTTTCTTTATTATTAACGTACAATTTAAAATGTAATGGGACCAAAGAAAGAATCGAGGGATTACAAAGGCAAGGGCAAAACCAAGATGCAACCTGCATAGAACCCCCCCCCCCCCCAAATATCCTCCTCCAAAGGATTCGTCTTCTGAGAAAGAGATACTGTAGGTCTGGATATCAGATAGTTCTTGGTAAGACTTGGTAAGACTGTAAGCAAGGGAGTAGCCCTCAGCCTTCAGCATCTAAGAAAACCCTTAACCCATCATGGCTTCATAGTGCCTGAAGGTACTGGCGGCTTCAATAAGGAAGACTGATTCTCCTGTCAGGGAAGTGGTCATCCTCCCCCCATAGGGAAAATGGAAGATAAGTGGGCTCCTGTGGTTTCTTAATTACCGGTAAATTTATTTTGGTGTGCAGTTCCTTCAGGGGGTGGATAGAAGGCCAACTTAAAGCCTACTTTACTCCTCGCAAGGTAGGTGTCAGGGAACTGCCATCGGAGCTCCAAGTGGTGGAGGGGCTCCAGGATGCTAGGAGACCCTCGGATGCTGAGGAGGGAACCAGCCGGGGGAGAGGGAGAGTTTCAGCAGAAACAGAGTCGGAGGAACGGCTCCGAGACGCTTCCAGTGAGAACAGCGGGGAGAGCTCAGGACCTCCCCTTGGGACGCCTACTTTGCGCAGGAAGCTGTCACGTAGAGAATCAAGGCGTAGAGTTTCTGTCAAAGAACTCTTATGTTGGAGTAAATTCCAGAAACGCCCACTGACAGATTCTGCCAGCGATTAAGGCAGCAATGCACCGATGGCTGTGCGGAGAGGGACAGTTTTGAAACTGATTACAAGACTCTGAGAGTGTAAGCGCTCACACACAAGTAGCCCCATATCTCATCACAGTAGGCTTCCCCAGTAATATCAGAATTAGAAACCTTAGACTACATTTTCCACATAAAATTTGTTTCCTCTGATGAAATTCATGGTTCCTAAATTATAAATGAAAAAGGTGCCCTACCAAAATCCCCCCTTTTTAAATCTTGCCCCATTTCTATTCTCCCAATGCAATGGGTATAGAAACATACAATCTGCTCCTTTCAGACAGTGGCATAGCGTGGGAGGTGCGGGGGGGGGGGCGGCCGCACCGGGCGCAACATCTGGGGGGGGTGTGCTTGCACTCGCAGCTCTCTGCCCCTACCTGGCTCACTTACTCTCTCTCACTACAGTGCTGGCTGTGCGAATCCGATCCGAGCCGCCTGGTCGCTGCCCACTGTGTGTGGGGGGGTGCCAGGCGTGCGGTTAGGGGGCACAATCCACGGGTTAGGGGGTGCAAATTAGCCCTCAGCCTAACGTTCCAGGTCGCCCTGGAGGAGGCCCTGGCAGCAGAAGCTGCTGAGAGGTTGATGCAAGAGGCACAGCCGAGCCTGCCGTCCCAACCAAGAGTCCAACATGAAGACCTCGCCGACAACTCAGGATCTGACAGGGAGGAGGTGCACCGAGTACAGCAGCACACTCAAGCAGCTCACAGACCAATTAACATTTAGGGGATTGGACATTATGGGATACCACTTGCTTCCTGCGATTGATTGCAGACACACAGAATTTAGCTACATTTAATGTAGTCTTGGGCTTCTTGTCCTCTAGCAGTAGTTTTAGACTATGGTATTCTGATTCTTTCCTAGACTTTTGCAAAACAGGTGTAATAAAAGTCAAACGTATATCCTCATAAAGACGACAACGTAATAGTACATGTGAAGCAGTTTCAACTTCCAACGAGCCTCAAGGACAGACCCGTGCTGTGTATGGTTTACCCTCAAATCTGCCCTGAAGTAAGGCAGAAGGGAGAAGGTTAAATCTGGCGAGGGTAAAAGACCGTCTCTATTTGGGTATCTGAAGACCTGACAGATAGTTAGCTGGAGAGAAACCTCTCCCATGGTCCCTTATTGCTGGATGTTTGATCATTTTGCTCATGTGGCATTGTAATTCTACGTCCCAGATACGCTGGCGGATTGTAGTCCTAGCTTTCTCGAAGCCTGTTGCTATCAGGGTCTGCTGTGGGATCCCTAAGCCTTTGAGCTTTTCCAGCAGTGTAGCTTTCCATCTGGATTGGTAGGTATCTAATAAGGTTAAAGGTGCCAGCCCAACCGGGAAGAAAATAAGCTTTAGCCAATAATGGATCTTCAGTATCCATATCCAAGTACTGATAGGAATTTGCCCAACCTCCAAACGGACCGCTATGTTGGATACGCAAGAGGGGATCCCCAGCAGGCAGCGGAAAAACTTAGTTTGGAATGCCTCTAGGAGAGTAAGGTTTTTAAAGCTGCAGATCTGGGATCCATATAACAATTGTGATAGTATTTTGGCAGCAAAGACCTGGGAGGCTGCCGGTATGTATTGGCCCCCACTCCCATAAAAGAATCTTATTAACGTTTTGGTAGATCTTTCTGCATTTGCAATAGTGTTATTAATCTGAAAGCACCAGGAGCCCCTTTCCTGGAAGGTTACACCCAGGTATTTAAAGGTTGCTACCTGTTCTATTGAGCGATTGTCTATTCTCCATTTGTGCCTCCTCCTTTTTTTAGAGAACACCATGACTTTGGATTTGTTGTAGTTAATTGTTAGTTGTTCAATGCTGCAGTATTTGGTAAAAGATCTCAGAAGTTTTCTTAGTCCAACACAAGAAAAAGAAATTAAAACTGTGTCATCCACATATAAAAGGACCGGGAGGAGCGTACCAGCCAATTTGGGGGGATGGGCATTTTCTTTCTCCATATTTCCTACTAGCAAGTTGATATAGAAGTTAAATAAAGTAGGCGCAAGGACACACCCTTGCCTAACCCCCTGGTGGATTTGGATTTCCTTGGATAGGTGGCCCTGTCAGTCACACCTTACCCGGATCCTTGTATTTTCATATAGACTGTGGATGAGATACAGTAGGCGTTTGTTAATATTTGCGGCACTTAGCTTTCCCCAAAGCCTGTCCCTTGGTATTAAATCAAAAGCAGATTTGAAATCTATGAAGGCCACGTATAGGGAACCTCCTTTTCTTGATGTATATTTCTCCGCAAGATGTTGGAGAACAAGGCCCTGGTCTAAGGTTGACCGATTTGCCCTAAAACCCACCTGTGCTTCTGAAAGAATATGGTTTTGATCCAACCAGTCCACTAATTTATTGCATAGGTGGGCAGCGTACAATTTGCTAATGATGCTTAGGAGGCTAATTGGCCTGTAATTAGCCAGATCTGATCGGCTCCCTTTCTTGAATAAAGGGATGATGATTGCTAGTCTCCAGTCCTCAGGGATAGTGGCCGATTGATCTATGCTGGTGAATAGGGCAGCTAGCACAGGGGCCCACCATTCAACATTAGCCTTAAGGAGTTCCGGTGTAATATTGTCTACGTCGGGTGCTTTTCCAGGTTTAAGGGATTGGATGAGCCTATAGATCTCTTCAGTTGCTACTGGGGGCCATTTGGCGCCAATATCACTTGAGGCTGGGGGCATGGCCTGCAGATGTTGATTTGATGTATATAAAGATGTGAAGTAAGCCTCCCAAATCCCAACTGGTATAGTGTAATCAATTTCAATCGGGGAGTCTTGCCAACTTTTCGCAACTATTTTCCAAAAAGTGGCTGAGTCTTTCCTTCGAGAGGCCTCTAATAAACGTTGCCACTCCCCCTTTTGGGCCTGAAGCTTTTTCTTTTTAATCAGATCTTTATATTTACGTTTGGCTTCGAACCATTCCGCAGGAAGCAGGGGTAGGTTCGCTGATTTGTAGTTCCTGTACTTATCCAACAAAGAACGCTTCATAGCAATACATTCCTGATCAAACCAGGGATTGGATTTGTTGAGGAATAAAGATTGGCGCGATGTCTTTTTTTGGGGTCAGGTGGGGTTGCAAAAGTGAAATCAGATCCTGGAACAAGATTATTCTAGATTCAGAACATGGTGAGTTTAAGAGATTATCTCTTCTCATGAGGAATATGTCCGAGTATAGCCTTTCAGATGTTTCAGCATTCAGCTTTTCGGACCATCTAATACGCGAGTATCTCAGCTCCATGTTGGAGGACCTGGGAGCTTCAAGTTTAACATTGCAAAATAAGTCTTTTCTTGCATCCAGGAGGAGGCAGAGCGGTAGGTGATCACTATCAACCCTCTCCTCCACTTTGCACTCAAGGGTTCTATTTAGGAGATTAAATGATACCATAACATAGTCGATAGTGGAAGCTCCTGCATTTGATATAAAAGTAAATTCTCCACAAGTCTCCCCATTCTTGCGCCCATTTAGTATGACCAGGTCCAGCTTGTTAGAAAGACGCAATAGGCACAGACCTGCATAATTACATCCCTTGTCTTTTGAGAGTCTGGTGGGTATAAGATGGTTTTCTTCCACGATGGGTGGCGAGTCGTGGAAGTGTGCATATAGTGCTTCGTCAGACTGGCCAATTCTGGCATTAAGATCACCAGCCACTAGCACTGAAGCTGCACGGGTTTGAGTCATCAAACCATCAATGTATGTTTCCAGCTCATGCCAGGTGTTTTTAATCAGCTGCTTGCCTCTTTGAGGGGGAAGATATACATTAATCAGTAGCAGGGTGAAGAATCTACTTTTCACTAGTAAGGCCATAGCCAGGTGTTTCAGTGTCTCTAATTTTACTAAGGACGCCCTCAACCTTGTAGATATTAAAATGCCTAGGCCACCCTTGACTCTCCCCCCTTTAGTGCTTGGGGATCCTGTAAGGGACATTGAGGAAAAGCCGTTAACTTCTAGGTCCCCTGTGAGCCATGTCTCCTGTAAAAATACTATGTCGTACCCTTGGATAAATTTAGCAAAGGATGGATCAGCTGCCTTTTTTTGCCATCCAGCGATATTCCATGATAAAAAGCTAAGGTTGGCTTTACCAAGATCCACTCCTTGTCAATTATCTTCCAAGGTACTGTTGGAGTTTACCATTTCACGTGGCAGCCGACTATCATCCTTACATGGAGAGCTGCCCAGGTATTCTATGGTGTCAGATGGTAAATGTAGAGTGCTCACATTGGTAGACACTGGGCCTTTGCTATGCAAGGCCTCCTCCTGGGGGTACTCTACCTGGTTGTATCCTAATTCCGCTTCATCTAAATATCTCATTTTGGACCAGAAGCCTGGTGAGGTTTCCTTAGGCATTTTTTCCTTATAGGGAGTGATGCATTATTCTCCTTTGTGAGTTGTACTTTCTTGATTGCAGGTAGATTAATCTCTGCTTTTACCTGAAGGTTATGTGATCGACGAGCCGCTGAATCGAGTTCTTGTGAGATGATCGTTTTGGGAGGGCTCTTACTCTTTCTTTGGACATCTACCTTGTTTTCCTTATAAAAATCTTTCCTAGCCAGCTTATTTCTTAGCGTTTCTAATCTTTCTAGGATTTCAGCTTGTATTAAAGGTGGGAATGTCCAGAATTGACTAATTAAGGTATTTTCTACAAAGGAGAAGTTGTGTGTAGGGGTATCCAGTTCGTGAGGCGACTGGTGGTTATTCTGATAATCAGCTTTATTGTTTTCCACCACCTTTGAATAGATGTCTTTCTTATTTTATTTGATAAGGTGCGAGGGGGGGGCGGGCACTTCGAATAGGCGAGTCACTGTCAGGCCCACCCTTTGCAGCTTCTCCTTATTAATTAATATTTGTTTTGCGGACGAGTCATCTTTAAATGTCAGCATCACTCGATTATACTTATTGTCATTTAGGATAAAATCTGCCTTGATAACGTTACCTTGTAGTAGGAGGCCTCTGAGTACTAAGTCGACTTTTTAAAATATATACGTTCTTTGTTGGTCCAGTGAATGTAATTCTGTACGGTTGTACATAGGGCAAATAACCAATCTGCTTCTGTTAAGGATCAGCGTTTGATTGTTCTGAGTTATCTTATTGTGAATGGGGGTGATAGTCTCCACAGTAGCAGAGGAGGTTTGCCGGTCTTTATCTAATTGTTCGTTCCGATCTTTCATTGATTGAGGGTTAGGGTGTTGTGAAATGCTTGTCACTTTAGGTTGCTGGATAATGCTCTGTATTGGAGTCACGGGTTTAGTATTCTTTATATTTGGTTCCTTTATTGTGGGATTCTCCAGGAGCTTGAATAACTTAGAAAAATTCAATTTCTTAGTTCGTGTATGACTCTTAGTCCGCCTTCCCACTTTTATGTTTTTAGACTTCTTCTTGTGAAGTAGGTGTATTCTTTGGTGGTGATGCTTCTTTTTAGGTGAGGGGTGTGTGACTCGACTGTTGATAGACATAGGAGTGGCCCTCTTTGGGACCTTCTCTGACCTACTGGGCTCTGTTGGAATTTCAGCCGCTGGAGTAGGGGTGTGTGAGATTGCTCCCTTCCTGATGAGCTCTGTCAGTTTTACTAGCAAACCCACGCATTCCGTAAGAAAGTTCCTGATTGGTCTTAATTCTTTACTTATGTGCATTTGGCATTCATTCATCATTTCATTGAAAAGCCCAATCAGGATACAGATATTGCTATCTGTGTCCCAGCAGGCTCCTTTTAGCTGACTTGGATTTTCCTCTGTTCTCGTCGCACTTGAGGGTTCCATCCTAGCCTTTTCACTGGGGCTGGCTGCATTGACTGATCCATCTAGTGTGACTTCCAAGCGTTTCAAATTTAGTTCTTGGTCATGTTCTACGAGGGTGTCGGTAGCACTAGATTGGGAGACTATCTGAGCCATCTCCATTGCCAGACTGATCCCCTCTCTCTCCTCACCAATATCAGGTTCCTTCCCATACCATGTTCGGTCAATAGACCAATCGTGGAGGAGTGGGGACTCGGAGCATATGGGCGTTTTTGTTTTAGGCTTAAAATAATGCAAAATTTTCGTCTGCGAGGTTGCTGGTGGTGATTCTGCCCTCTGCGTAGGGGAGACCCCCAGAGCTTTACATTTCTGTCTGGTGAGCACCATCTCCGTGGAGTATACGGAGGTATGGAGGTATGTGGGATATGTGGATGTGAAGATAGCACCGCTTCATCCCAATTAGACAAGCTGGAATTAACACTCCTCTCATTAGATAATGCTCTCCCCAGAAGCTCCATGTCTAGTTAATTAATTAGAAGTGGCTGTGGTCCACTGCGAGTCAGACTTTCCGACAGTTCATGAACTAGCGGTCAGAGATAGAGGGGGGTAGATGGAATAGATTTTTACAGCGGCATTACTTACAACAACCGTGGCAGATGCAACATTGAGGGGAGGAGGGCAATGAAATCCTATCGGGCTTGAACCGCTGTCTTACTTGCCGAAGAAACTGTGTAAAGATACTTTCCGACGGCGTTGAAAGTCCTCTGGTGATGCTAACATTAATTTAATGCTCCCACTGTGCCCCGTCAGCTGCGTGGAGTTCCAAAATGTAGGTAAAGCTCAGTACTCTCTCTTCCTCTCTTCCTCTCTCTTCCACTCTCCTCTAATATAGTTGCACTTGGAAAGATGTTTCGTTGCGGTAGGCAGACCTCCAGCAGCCGAATGCCAATAAGATAAGGAGGTAATAAATCACTCAGGCTGGAGTCGAAGTCGGTGAAAGCTAAAGCTAAAACATCAGAGGGCAGTGAGGGGCTGCTGCTCCCTCGACAGATTGAGCAGTAAAACAATAAAACAATAAACTAAAAGCAAAGAGAAGCGAGGAGGTGATAAAACAGCTGGTAGACGTTAAAACTGAGAGTTTAAAACCAAGAAGTGGCTAAAAACTACTTTAAAACTACTTTAAAACTACTTTAAAACTTAACTAAAAGCAGAAGACTCTGACTAGGCTGCTGTCTCCGTCGCCATCTTTGGATGTGAGGGCGATCTGGCTGCGACATCTGTCACCCCATTGATCGCCAGGGTTGATTCGGCTGATCTGGCTGGCTAGGCAGGTGTCCCCTTCCTCCCTCACCGCTCCATGTGCGTCCATCCCGAAGCTGCACACTCGGTGGAAGAGGACGACCATCCCAGATAGAAGGAGTGTACCGTTCTTCGGTCAAGGGTATACGATAGCTGCGCTCCCCTGCTAGAACCTCCAAACAAGTTCTCGCAAGGTAGGCTTCCCCAGTAATATCAGAATTAGAAACCTTAGACTATATTTTCCACATAGAATTTGTTTTCCCTGATGAAATTCATGGTTCCTATCTTATAAATTATAAATATGCCCTACTGAAATCCCCCCCCCTTTTTAATCTTGCACCATTTCTATTCTCCTAATGCAATGGGTATAGAAACATACAATCTTCCAGACATTATTGTTTTATGCAGCAGGACTCCTGAAAGTCTTTCATTTTATTGGTGTTTTTTAAAAAATGATGATGGGTTTTTATTGGAAAACAGGGTGCATTTACCATGAGCCATTGCCTTTGCTTTTGTTTTACGTGGTTTCTAACTTGGTTGGAAAAAGCACATATTTTTTCTCATCTTCCAGGCCCCAGAAAAAAGCACTGCTGAGGTGGTAAAACTAGGCATTGCTCAGGGTTATAGACAGGTACCAGTGTTCTGAAATTTCATTCCTCTTTGTTCCAATTACATCACGTTGCTGGCAAAGAGTGAAGATACTTGGAGTCATCTGATCTGCTTGCCTTTAGCCACGTTGCCTTTAACCCCGCCCATCTGGCTGGGCCTCCTCAGCCACTCTGGGCGGCTTCCAAAAGAACATTAAAATACTGTGATACATCAAACATTAAAAGCTTCCCTAAACAGGGCTGCCTTCAGATGTCTTCTAAAAGTCTGGTAGTTGCGTGGCAAGTCCCCTCCCCCCATGTGAAATAAAGACACAGACACTTTAATTAAGGTTAATGGGCGTAAAAGGCCACAACTTTATTGATTAAAGAACTGAAGGTATTGGCCTTAGGCATTGGCTCCTATTGACAACCCAGCATGGTGACCGGGAAGGGTTGCACACAAGCCGTGGGGGTCCTGTTGAAGTACGCCAACTAGGATCCCACGGGTGTCACCGCTCGGGGGCGTGCCAGAGGCCCTACCTTCCAGGTTGCGGACAAGGCCACGCCCCCCGGAGTCCTCTAACGGACTACCCCTTCCATTGGGGGAAGGTGATGGCAGTTCCTTCCCCCCGTCCATTTGCATAACAATTAACCCCTGCCAATGCCTAACCGCCACTCGAGCAGAGCTCGCCGCCAATACCTTCAACCCTGTAACCAACTCCTAATCCCTGCTACAATGTCCCCCAACCACATATCATTACCAGCATCTGACAGATGCACGCCATCCCATCTGTAGAGGGCCTCGTTGCTGTACTGGATGCCTGGGTGATCTATGATGCACCCCCCCAGAGCCGCCACTCTACGTTCCACTGCCCGCTCCAAGACCTTTCTTGCCTTATTGATCCCCACCGGGCTCACACAATCTCTCCATGTCCTCCTCTCAAGCAACGAGGACCACAAGATAGTAATGTTAGGGTAAACCGCCAACAAATCCGCAAAGTCGTCAAAAATATTCCATCTTAGATCAATAGCTTTGCGGTATGCCAGGTCATTTTCCCCCAATTGTACAACCAGGGCGTCGGGTGGCCCCTGAGCGGCAGCTCTCGTCATCACTACTGGCTTGAATTCGCTCCAACGCATCCCTCTACACACTATCCAGGCCAGTTCCACATTTCCGGGCAGGTTCAGATTTTGCCCCAACCCAGAGCTCTTGGCACGCATCCTATTCCAATGCACTATGCTGTGGCCCACCAACCAAATGCGCACTTTCTTGCATTCTGTAAGGCAAATAGATAAAGAAACCAAGGTCAGGCATACCCATGCTAGTCAAAGATTCTTCCTGACGTAAACTCTGTATGCATTAGATTTCCACCTCCCCAAATCTTTTATCCTTTCCGTGGAGAGCCCCAGGTGCACCGCGGTGGTGGCCGCCCCAATCCGAAAGGAGTGGGCTGCGAATTCAGCCGCGGGCAGTCCGCAAGCTGTTAATGCCATGCGTATCACGCGCGTGAATTGGTGTCTGGCTAGAAGGGATCCATCCACATGTATAAGTAGGGGGCCAGGGCCATTGGGTCTTAAATAGAGGAAACGCCTCGTGTCCCTAACCGGACAGGGCCCCTTGCCCTGCGCTGCTGGTAATCGGAGGAGAGCCCCCTTTCCTTGTTGATCTGTCTTGGAGCTGCACACCTGAACGAAGAGGTCAGACTCGGAGAGGGTCAGATTGCTTAACATAATGCCCCTTTGGGAATGAGCGACTCCCCCCTCACAAACTACCTCACCCACTCGTAAGGCACCAAAGAAGGTGATGGAGTAAGCGGCCGAGAATAGGCGAGCTTCATATTTTGACCAGCTCGCAAAGTTTATATTTCTCTATTAACTGGAAACCTTTTATATTTTCTGATACCTGAACCATTTTTAACAATGTATATTTTATTGGCTTTTATAAATGTATAACAAACAACAACAAAAACACTAAGCAGCTACACAAAATCAAAATACGTCACCCTTTCTGCAGTCTCTCCAGCTACCACATAAGTATCCATATTTTTCAAACATTTGTTCTTCTTTTAAATTTTCAACAAAATTCTTCTATGTTATTTCATCAGCCTTGTATGGAAGCATCCATCCAGAGTGTGGTCATCTTCAACTAAAGCAACAGGTGACGGCATCCAGATTTGTGATGATTCTGCTGATAGCACATTGCTTAGATGCTTTTAGCTAGGATACGAAGTAAATGGCCACAGGATGGCATAAAATGCATCCGTTGTTTCTTTCTTTTCAGCACTGTTACATTATGGTTTATTTTCTCAGTTATATTCAATATTCATAAATTTTCATACATTTGGTCTCTTCCCCAAGCATGTAATTAACTCAACATTTGGACAACCAATAATCTTGATGCATCATGCAAGTATAGAAAGTGATCTGTTCTCTTAAGAGACTTCTTAAACCATGTAAAGTATGAAAGGAAACACAACTGTGGGGTAAAATCAATTTGTTCCTATACAACAGCGGTTCTCAACCTGTGGGTCCCCAGATGTCATTGGACTCCAACTCCCATCATCCCTGACCACTGATCATGCTGGCTATGAATGATGGGAGTTGTAGTCCAACAACATCTGGGGACCCACAGGTTGAGAAACACTGCGACAGAATATTAAAATTATTGAATATATTCTTCACACAAAACCAAAAAAATATATTCTGTGGCATCCCCATCTCAAATGGTGGTATGTCTCTCTATAACTGGAATACCTCCACCACATTGACACTTCCAAAATTAATGGGGGAGAAGTTCACCGGTGTGCTATGCCACCTAAGCATTACCTGAATATCCAAGGTCCATGGGAACTAATTTATTGAGGGATTAAGAGATATGTTGACTATGAACCAGTGCCTCCATCTTTGCTCTCACTTGGTGTGGGGTCCAACTATTTTGGGAATACAAAGTTAGTTCCCAGAGCAAAGTTCTGGTCTTCAGGGGCCCAGATCAAAATGTAGCTAAAGCCTGAAGGCACAGCTCAAGTTAAGTGCTCATGTGGTAAAGCTGGACATAGTTCAGGGGTACTGGAGGGTGCCAGGGACACAGTGTTGTGTCATGAATATTGGACAATGACTCCAAAGTCATTACTGAGACCTGATGAAATCATTTTCTGGAACTTTGACCCTCCTTGTTCTAATTGCATCAGATCGTTGTGAAAGAGAGAGGATAATTTGTGACACTTGATCTGTTTGGTGAGATTATATAATTATAATAATTTGGTGGTGGCTTCCCTTAACCAGACTGTTTTGAATGGAACCAAGCTAATGCCTTACAGCTGCTTCGAACCCCATCTTCAGTATGAATCTTATCCCTATGCCCTAAATCTGGAGCTATTAAAGAACAGGCTGCACAGTGATCTGTTGGGGATGCTCTAATGTTGGCTTTTCTGCCTTGGATACGATGTTAGACTAGACAACTTCACAGAATCAAATCTCACGCACAAAACGTACATGGTTCTACAGGGGTGGAATGTGGAGTTATTGCTAAATGTTTGAAGGCAAAGACCAACAACACAAGCATGTGAGAAAAAACGCCTTAACATGAAATTATGAAAATGAAATAACAAGGCTTGTGATTGCAACACTTTGCTGCCACTCTAAAATGGCGGTAGATGTGCAACAACCACATCCCCTTGCCTAAAGAGAACCCTGCAATTTCAAAACTGATTGAAGAAATGTCCTGGGCTGTGGTGCAGTTGCACATGACATAAAAGCAGATGATATGCACCACACTGTTCCATGTCCCATTAGCTGCTGTGCAGAAGTACAGTGGTACCTGTATTCCCAACTTTATTGGGAATACAAAATTAGTTCCATGGCAAAGTTCTGGTCTTCAAGGGCCCAGATCAAAATGTAGCTAAAGCCTATACGAACAGCTCTGGTAAGTGCTCATGTGGTAAAGGTGGACATAGTTCAGGGGTACTGATGGGTGCCAGGGACACAGTATTATAATAATTTGGTGGTGGCTGCCCTTAGCCACACTGTTTTGAATGGAACCAAGCTAATGCCTTACAACTGCTTCGAACCCAGTCTTCAGTGTGAATCTCATCCATATGTCCTAAATCTGGAGCTATTCAAAAACAGGCTGCACTGTCATCTGCTGGGGATTCTCTAATGTTGGCTTTTCTGCCTTGGATAGGCACACAAAACGTGCATGGTTCTATGGGGTGGAATGTGGAGTTATTGATAAATGTTTGAAGGCACAGATCAACAACACAAGCATGTGAGATAAACGCCTTAAAATGAAATTACAAAAATGAAATAACAAGGCTTGTGATTGTAACACTTTGCTGCCACTCTAAAATGGCTGTAGACGTCCAACAACCACGTCCCCTTGCCTATATAGAACAATGCAAATTCAAAACTGTCACCTGCAATCTGATTGAACAAGTGTCCTAGGCTGTAGTGCAGTTGCAGATGACATAAAAGCAGATGATATGCCCCACACTGTTCCATGTCCCATTAACTGCTGTGCAGCACTACAAAAGATCTTAAGCAAACAAAACAAAGGAAAAGAAAGAGCAAAGAAAACAATAACACCCAAACTCCAAAGAGCCCAGTGAGGACTGAGCATGTCTGTAGGCCCAGAATGTTGTTTGTCAGTTGAACTAGAAAGAGGTAAAGTGGGGCAGGGGGGGGGGAGAGAATGGCCTTCCTGAGGAAGAGCAGCACTGCCAACGTTTTGTTGCTGGTCTCATTGTTGTATTTATAGACATGACAGTATGCTTCTTGCAAACATATGCAGATTCCTGGCTGTCCCAGGGGAATAGGGTTGGTTGTCATGAAAGGTACACCTCTGGAAATGCCCAGCTTTGCACAACTGGTAAAGGTTAAAGAGCTCAGTTTTAGCCTATATTATGTTTGTTCATGAAAGAGAGCATACAGAGAGTTCAATGTTACTTGAAGATTGGAAGCCCTTTTGTAGTTGCAGGACATCTTTCTACCGATCTACTGCAATGGCAGAGAAGTTTTTCAGACTGCGAAAATATTGAGGGGAAGATGTCCAGTTGATGTCAGAGGCTGCTTACCCCCATATGAATCTCGCTAGCCAACTAAACTTTTTTTGTAGGCTTACAGTCTCTCTGTCCCATTAACTATGCTAGGTGGTTAGATATGAGGGGCTGGATACCTTCAGTGGTTGCAGTATAATTTTGGAACTGGAATGTTTCTGAAATGGGCATTCCCAGCCCTATACTGTACAGAGGTTTTGGGTTTCCTATCTGGTGTCTTCTGCATGCAAAGCAGCATGCAGAAGCTATTATTTTTTTCTCAAAAATGCTTTTGAATGCAGATTCTTGAATTTGGACTGAGACCATCTTCATAGATAGTTTAGTTTAAATATTCCTCCAGCCTGTTGGGTCAATAGACTTGTCTATGACAGTCTCTCAACAATATGATAACCCTGTTATTTCACCTGGTTTTTCTCTGATTATCATTTTCTTTATTTGAAAAACTTGTCTTCCACTGTCTTATATGATGTATCCATTAATTATGTGGTAAGAAGGTTATATTTCTTAAAATATAACAACCCAAGGCAAATACACAAGTAATAAGAGGCACTGGGGAAATCATTCAGAAGTGCCAACCACAAGTCTGGAAATGACTGTGCACAACTTAGACATGCATTGACACACTGAATGGCCATTCTGATAGTAAGGAAAACATTGTGCATGCAGAGTAGCCCAAATGTGGGGATACAAGTTAAGTCCCAGAGAAGTCAAGTGCTGGTATAAGAAGATGGTTTGAGTTATGTACTGATCTTCAGGACGGCTGTGAATGTGTTTAGTCACATTCATTGCTACGAAATGAATGCTGGGAGTGAGTAGAAGAGGGGTACAGATAATCTACATGGAATGTCCATCCAATTGTCTGAACGATCTTTGAATTCCCATGTTATATGTGAGGTTTCTGAGAAATTCAAGCCTTCATTTGGATCCCTTCCTATGCTCTACTGATGCAGTTGTTCCTACGTATTGCACCGAAGCTCAAATGGTCCTGATGCCAAGTTGAATATGAAAGACGTGTACTATCTGTCAAAATTACTTTTCTGAAAGACAAATGATCTGGTTACAACACTGGATATATGTATTTAATAACTACAATGTGCACGGTGCAGACGCTTAATTGTACCCATACCTGAGGCTAAATGCACTTTATAACAGCATAATTTGTGCATATAGAAGTTTTTAGGCTGAACTTTAGGCTGAACTGTCTTGGGTCAACATTTTGAGATTGGGTCTCTCTTTTCAGCTTCTCGTGCTTAAGATGCCCCAAGGTGCTTGGTTGCTTTCACGGCAACAGGCACACACTGCTACTACCCAAGTAAGAAATACAAACCTAAATAAAATACCACATAGAGGTCTTGAGAATAGCACATCCTATCATGCCATAACAAATGATAATTCACTATTCCTCTGTGTTACACTTATGTAGAAAAAATTAAGTATGAGTTCCAAAAGAAAAGAGAAGAAAAAAACAGAGTCAGCTACCCAGATTCTAGAATAGTTAAACCAAACCTATATAATCACTCCCACAAAATTGGCAGTTATATTTTTCTGAAGCAGAGTTATGAAATACCAAAGAAGCTCCTTATCTGTTCCACTTTCCCTTGGTCCATCCCAGATACCCATCAATGCAGTATTATTTATTAGTTATTTAATTCATAAATTTCATACAGTTTTGAAAAGCCTCCACCCCGTCTTAGGCTCATGTGAGCCTGAGTCAGGGTGGGGGCTCTATTAAACTGTTCCTGCCTCCCAGCTATGCAGAACCCATTTGCCTCATTCGTGAGCCAGAGAGGCATCAGGGCTTGCTTACCTGGGGGACAGGAGCATTTTAATGATCCTTGTGATCCTAGAACAATAGGCAAGAATACGCCACCCGCTTCCAGTTCCTCCTGGAGGCAAAGGACATCACCGACGCAGCCAAGAGGAGGGCAACCTTCTTCAGCGTCTGTGGAGAAGAAACATTCGAGATCGTCCAAGCCCTCCTAACTCCCACAAATATAGCAACCGTTCTCTACGACACGATAATGGAATGGCTGAAGGGGCACTTCTTGCCACAGCCCTCGGTGGTAGCATGTCACAACACCTTCTACGCAAAGCGGCAGGTCCCCGGATAAACCATAACCTCCCTCCGCCAGGCTGCCTGGCTCGGCAACTTCAAAGAGCTGGATAACCTGATCCGAGACCACTTCGTTAGGTGGCCTGAGGGACGAGAAGCTGCAGCGGTGCCTCTACTCCAAGAAGGACCTGAAGTTCCAGGTCGCCCTAGAACTGGAAGCCGCTTCACTCTAGGGGTGAACTGCTTCACTCTATGGGGGTAGGAACCTTCAATGTACAACACTGAGGGCAGAAGCGACGATTGGACTTGATCGTGGTCAAGGGGCCCTACATTAGCTTACCGGGGTTGGCGTGGTTTGGGACGCAGGGGCTAGCCATCACTCGGGTGAACCTCACCAGCTCCCATGTGGACGTGGACACCATCTGCAAAGAGTTTCCAGAGGTTTTCGGCGGAGCACTGGGATAATATACTGGCCCCCCGTTGGCCTACAACTGGACCCTGCCGTACGACCCATCAAGTTCAAGGCCTGTTCACCCTTAAACTATGCATCAATGATTATTTAGATAGGCTAGTGGAGCACGGAGTCCTTGAGCCGGTGCCTAACGCCCCCTGGTAAATGCCAGTTGTCACACCCGTTCAGCCCAATGGCTCAGTCCACATCTGCGCAGACTACTGCCTATCAGCAGTTGCCAGACGACCGCTGAGGCTCAGACGATTGTAATGCACAGGGGCGTATTCCGGGTCAAACATCTGCAATTTTGTGTCAGCATGGTGCCAGCCATATTCCAAAATTGAATGGACTCTCTTCTCAAAGGAATTCCCGGTATCACCCCCTTCTTCTATGATGTGTTGGTTACCGGGGCCACGCTGGGGGAGTTCAGGGACTGACTCTGAACTGTCCTGCACCGTTTCCAGACTGTCAGCCTCAAGGTGAAGCGGGGCAAGTGTCTGCTAGGAGTGCAACAGGTGGATTTACGGTGGACACAAATAGAGTCCACCCAACTGGGGACAAGGTGCAGGCTATTTGCGACACCCCGGCAACTAAGTGTAAGGTGGAAATCCAGGCCTTCTTGGGACTATTGAACTTTTACCATGCCTTCTTACCCCACAAGGCAGCGGTAGTGGAGCCGCTACACAGATTGCTTGACAAGTGGGCTCCTTGTTTGTGGGGGCAGTGCCAGGAGGCTGTGTTTCAAGCAGTCAAAGATCTGCTTGTCTCAAACTCAGTCCTGGAGCACTTTGACGAGAGGTTGCAACTTCTGGATGAAAGAGAGGTGCCAGTAGCTTACTTTTCCGAGACCCTCTCCACTCCAGAGGAATTATTCGCAAATAGACAAAGAGGGCCTGGCAATCGTGAAGGGAGTAAAGAAATTTCTTGTATGGGCGTGTTAGGTTTTTGAATATGTGCAGCTTCACACAGAGTCAGTTAGGAGTTGGCCGACAGCCAAGGCAATGTAAAGGAGTAAAATCTGCCTGGAGATATAGAGGCCTGGAGACAGCTCCAGGATTGGTCAAGCTCTCTCACGGGAATAATGATTTATGGCCTTCTGACTGGAATGTGTTTGTAGAGCGTAGAGCGTTGAGTGTTAATGTAAGAGTCGTGTGGTGAAAGAGCTAGTTAAAGATCCATGTTCTGTTATGTTCCTGTGAATAGTAACTTGAAGTCCAATGTATATATTAAACACCTATAAGTAACAAGTTACCGGTTCCTGTTTCGTCTATCCTGCCTGCAACCGATTGCTTTCGTGAACTCTGCATATACTCTGCTAAGGTCTGGCTAAGGTCCTGCAACATGTCATAAAGTTGCAAAACACCAATATGGCACCCCTTTACCATTGTGACAGACCACAAGCCACTGCTTGGCCTATTTCCCCCCCAAGAAGCAGACCCCTCAGGTAGTGTCACCCCGTGTCCTCAGGTGGTCGATTTTCCTCACCAGCTACCAGTATACACTAGTCCACCAAGGGGACTGGGAGTAGCGCCTCGCTGCATTTGACCGCCACTGTGCTCAACTACGGTGGTGCTTCCCAGGGGGGGAATAGCGAGGAGGGCTGGACAGAGGAATCCCAAGGGGATAGAAGAAGTGTGAGGCCCATAGAGCAGGAGAAGCGGGTAAGGGATGCAGAACTAGGAAGTCCAGAAGTGACCCCTGAGGCTGAGCAGCCACAAGAACCAGTTCCACGACTGAGTGGACCAGCAGCACCAGACCCAATGGCTCCATCACAGCCGGCAGCCCCAAAGCAAGAGCCAGAACCAGGAACCCCTACCGAGAGACACCCGAGACCACAACGCATACGTAGGTGACCAGCATACTTCATCAACTAGGAATGCTAACCTTCTGGGAGCAATGGGAACTTAGAGAGGAGGGGTTTATGTACTAAGCTTGGGCCCTAGAACAACAGACAAGTAGGATCCTACAATGCAACAACTGGCTGGCTCACAGGAAAAGACCAATCAGGCTCCAGGAGGGAAGCAGAATCAGCCAATCAGACAGGACTCATTGTGTAAATAATGTATAAAATAGCCTGAGGTTTGGGGGGCAATTCAGTCACTGTTTTAGAAGCTGCAATAAAGAGCATGAAATCACTACAGGACTCCGAGTATATTTCAGCTCATCTGGGGGGGGGGGGGCAGGAGCTCCTTTGTCCTTCCAGCTGGCGTGCAGGCCAGAGGGACATTGCGGCTTGGTCAGCTGGGGGTGGGAGCCTTTGTACCCTGCAGCTCAGCAGCGCAAAAAAAGCTGTGTCATTCTTGACTCAGTGAGGTTCTGGGGTGAAGCCACCTCCACTTCCTCAGTGATAGTGGGGGCAGTTTCAGCCAGGCTCCTTGCGAGGCTGGGTCAAATGCAGCTTGGTTTTTAAAACTGTGATGTATCTCCAGATCCTAATGTGTGGCTGGTGATACATCACGATGTTGAAAATCTGATGTCACCAAACTCTATTCCTTATGGTCCAGTCAAAAAACTAGCGAACCTGTGCAGACGTTACCGTTGCGAACTTAAAAGGGAAATGTCATAAACTCTGCTGATATTTTGGGAATTTGTTAGCACAAGTTGGATAAGGATATAATTAGTCAATATATCCTCCCCTGCACCCCTGAACATTCCCACACCATAAATTTCTACAGTGGTGCCCCGCAAGACGAATGCCTCACAAGACGGAAAACTCACTAGACGAAAGAGTTTTCCGTTTTGGAGGTGCTTCGCAAAACGAATTTCCTATGGGCTTGCTTCGCAAGATGAAAATGTCTTGCGAGTTCCTGCGGTTTTTTCCCCCTTTCCCTCCTTTTTCTAAGCCGCTAAGCCGCTTATCCGCTTATCTGCTAAGCCGATAAGCCGCTAAAAGCCGCTAAAAGCCGCTAAACCGCTAATAGCGCTAATCCGCTAAGCCGTCAATGGGCTTGCTTCGCAAGACGAAAAAACCGCTAGACGAAGAGACTCGTGGAACGGATTCTTTTCGTCTTGTGAGGCACCACTGTATTCTTGGACAGTCCCACCATAAGTGATGGCATTTCTGCCTCTAACTAAAACCTTTCCTAAACATTGCGCTATCCAAAATTAATTTGTACAATTGCTCTGCTATTCTACACCAACTATGTATTAACTTAATGTCCAAGGAACTATGGGAAGTTGCTAAGACACTGATAGATAGAGCAACATATTGATGCTGACGCCCCTATGTTTCTTCTAACTCGGTATGGGTCTAACTTGGTTCAAAGATGCATATACTTTTTTCTGATCTTCCAGGCCCCAGATCAAAGTAACCACGGTCCGGTACAGCTGACTACCTAGGTAGCAAAGCTGGACATAGCTCAGGGATCTTGAACTGTGCCAGGGACACAGCAGTATGCACTGAATATTGGGCAATGGAGCCAGAGTCATTAGAGTGAGCTTTTATAATTGCCTTCTGGAATATTATTTCTCCTTGTTCCAAACTGAACCAAGCTTGTTATTTGCACGTGCTTGAAATCCCATATTCAGTGCCAACCGCATTCATATGTTCCACGTCTCTCTAACTAAACTTTAGTGGCATCTGCGCTCACTGGGAATCTCTCCAAACAAAGCATCCAGGCAGGATTTCTTATCCTGATAGGAAAGAGAGGTCGAAGAACACGTCACGTTTTATAAAAGGCCAGAGCTCCCAAGAAGAACAATTTCAGCGTCAAACTGCAACTACTATTCTAGTAACTATTCTTAAATGTTACCAAACCGATCCTGCCATCATTTTACTAACAACTGTTTCTTCAGAAAGTAGTTCAGGACTGATTAAAGTACTGCGCATCTCTCCATCCATCTGTTCCCTATGCATTTAAACTCTTCCTGAGACATTGATGTCAATTTGGCATGACAGTTTTCAAGGTGAAGAAGCCAGATTTACTTCATGTTTGGTTACCATCAGATGCCATTTTGAATAAAAATGTCGTGCCAAGCTTTTCCAAACTGCACTGATTACTTCATCGCAAAATTTGGCTGATGGTTTCTGGAGTGAGGATTGTGTTGTGGTGTACATTTGGAAACCATCAGATGCCATTATCAGTCAATACGGCAGACTGAATATTTCCAAACTGCACAGATTTAGACACTTCTAAAGTTATCATCACACAATTTGATGTGATGGTACCAAACACTGATATGTGTGTTTTTGTTGTTGTAAAGTGTTGGATGCCACTTTGAGTCTCTCCCTGTTTCTTCCAATGCCCTCACCCTCCCTTATACTGTGAAGATGAAATGATACTTTGAGTAATTTAATCTTTTATGTCATTTTGAACCCACAAATGAGTTAATATTGATATAGAAATGAAACAATTGGGCATATGGAGACTATGTGAGATATTTGCATGGTATGTACTCCCAAGTGTCCAGAGATGATCTGTAGATTAAGAGTGACAAAAAAATCTTTCTTCTTCTTCTTCTTCTTCTTCTTCTTCTTCTTCTTCTTCTCCTCCTCCTCCTCCTCCTCCTCCTCCTCCTCCTCCTCCTCCTTCTTCTTCTTCTTCTTCCGGATTTGGGGAGGGATACTCAAGGGTACACAGTACCAGCACCTCCCCCCGAATGTTAAAAGTGTGGCACTTACTGCAGCAACTTCATAGTGACTACTAGCACCTATTTTTCTTTAAAAGAGAGAGCACTGATGATGATGATGATGATGATGATGATGATGATGATGATGATTGGCATCTGTCTGTCTCAAGAGACAATTGAGTGCACCTGGACTGCTTCATTAGCAGCACCAAAATTACTTCCCCAGTGTGCAAACATGGGAGTGAGTATGGATGTCCTGGGCTGCCTGAATGACAAGACTCCTCTCTTAGACTCACTGAAATGGTCCAAAAGAAAGCAGAGCAAGACATCTGGCACCAGCTTGGCTGCAGGAGTTGCCATAAGGACTTCCATATGCCATCCAACTGCCTAATGGACTCCACTCTGGATTTGTGTCGGGTTTATTTCTTAGCCTCCCCCCCCCCATAAATATATCCCACAAGACAGAATAGGTTAAGGATCAGAGTATTCCTTCCCCTGGATCAGCGACCTTCTCAGGTTTTAACCAGAGCCATCAATCCCTCACTTTCTTCTACAACATGTTCAGGAATCACTTTCATGTCTGCTGGACCCATGATGGGTTTTGCCCACTCAAACTGATGGAGCCTGTTATCACATGTAAGGAAAGTCTGAACTCACTGAAGGTTTGGGACCCATCAGCTACCCTCACTTGGCTTACCCAGCCAGTTGAAGCTGTTCCCAGGATGTGGCAGCTGTCGAATGCTGACAGCTTCTATGACCCACAGGGGAGAGTTGAGTGCTGGGTGAGGACCAAAGGTCGACAAACTACCCAAGAAAAACTAACCCCGAGGCCCTACCCCTCCACTAACACCACCTCATATTCACATTTTTCTCCAAGGAGCTCAAACTGGCACACATACTTATCTCCTCAATTTTATTTCTATTTTATTGAACTAAAATAAAATGAAACAAATCAATATGAAAAACCAAAAGAAATACAAAACGGCATTGCAGTATATCCAGGAGAGATGTAATATTTACTTGGAAAAGTACTTAAGAACAATACAAAAGCCAAATTTCACATATACAGGTTACATACGCTTCAGGTTACAGACTCTGCTAACCCAGAAATAGTGCTTCAGGTTAAGAACTTTGCTTCAGGATGACAACAGAAATCGTGCTCCGGCGACGGGGCAGCAGCAGGAGGCCCCATCAGCTAAAGTGGTGCTTTAGGTTAAGTACAGTTTCAGGTTAAGTACAGACCTCCGGAACGAATTAAGTACTTAACCCGAGGTACCACTGTAGAGGGAGTCCTGGATACCTGTATTTGCTGTATATATGATAAAATCCCACCCAACAGCACAGAAATTTTCAGGGTCTTCCAAGCCTTTGGCAACAAGTAATTCATGATTTTCAACCAATGTTGACCACCACATAGTTTTAGAAGAAACCCAAACTCTCAAATTCTGTTAAATCTTCTAAATGGGGGCAACTGGGGTTCCAGCAGACAACAGAATCAATGCCAAGAATTCAAGAGAGTGGAAACCTTTCAAACAGTCACGCCATAACTGTGTTTTTAAAAGTTGTGTTGAAGGTGGAATGGGATCTTTTAATATTTTGGTGTGGGGGTTGTTGGTTTTATTGCATTCTTTTACAAACCATTGTACATATTTTGAATAAATGTGGGCAGTCCCAGTATAGGTGGAAAAAGGTGTTTCTTGTTCCACAGCCCCTCCAGCAGTTCTGAAAAAATTGTGATTTTATATGGGGAGTCTGCATGGGTCTTCTCATAAGGTAGCCAAAGTATTGGAGTCTCAGCTTCAGAATCTGTCCTTACAGTGAGCACTCAGGGCTGATTTCCTTAAGAATTGATAGGTTTGATGTTCTTGCTGTCCATGGGCCTCTCAAGAGTCTCCTCCAGCACCATAATTCAAAAGCATCAATTCTTTGGCAAACAGCCTTCTTTATGGTCCAGCTCTCACTTCCATACATCACTACTGGGAAAACCATAGCTTTAACTATGAGGACCTTTGTTGGCAAGGTGATGTCTCTGCTTTTTAAGATGCTGTCTAGGTTTGTCATTGCTTTTCTCCCAAGAAGCAGGTGTCTTTTAACTACTTTATTAACATATACAAAGAATCCATCAGCACATCTGAGCAGCTTGGGTGGATAAAAACCCAACAGTACTTCCCACATCCCAGGAAACCAGGTTTCCCAAGGGTTGCCCTCAGGGCCCTTTCCTTCTCCTTTAAATTCATCTGAATGGACTCTTTTCTGTATCAGTTGCCTGTGGTGGTCCAGCTCTTCCTGGCTCTTCCTGGCTCTTGCTTATTACAGTGCTATGAAGGCACTCCTGGGCACATCCCTCCTCCTGGTCATCCTTTCCCCAGGTGAGTGGAAATCAGACAACTAGCATTCTTTTCTTTCTCTTTTTTTTTAGACTAAGCCGCTTCTGGCAAACCAGAGCAGCGCACGGAAACGCCGTTTACCTTCCCGCCAGAGGGGTACCTATTTATCTACTTGCACTTTGATGTGCTTTCAAACTGCTAGGTTGACAGGTGCAGGGCCCGAGCAATGGGAGCTCACCCCATCGTGGGGATTCAAACCGCCAATGTTCTGATCAGCAAGTCCTAGGCTCTGTGGTTTAACCTACAGTGCCACCCGCATCCCCTAACTAGCATTCTTTTCATCATCTCAGAGGAGCTTCAGGATCAGAGTTTTCCTTCTCCTGGATCAGCTAGTCAAAGATTTTGCTCATGTTTCGACCCCATAGCTCACCAATACATACATTTGACTGGAAGAATTGGAAGGATGTAGAATCTATATTATTGATAAAATTATGCATGGCATATACAGAGTGGGTAGCAAAAGTTATTTCTCTCTAGCACTAAAATTTATATATGTAATGATACGGGCATCAGGAGAGTTGGACTTAAGATTTGAAAATTGAGAAACTAAATGAAATTTATATGTACAGATTCACCTATAATTAGTCCAGGATCTTGTTCTCACAATGGCCAACTAGTTGACTATGGGAAGCACATAAGCAACACTTAAGTACCAAAGCACATTCCACTCCTGTGTTAACCTGAAACTACCATTTGGAATCATACTACTTTCAGTTATGAACGTAGAATATAGTCATCAAAGCAGTAATTGCTATCCTTATTCCCCTTCAATTTGTCTAATCTGAATTTAACCTGAAGCACCACTTTAGCTAATGGGGCCTCCTGCTGCTTGCACACCGCCGGAGCCACGATTTCTGTTTTCATCCTGAAGCAAAGTTCTTTTTTAAATAATAATAATAATAATAATAATAATAATAATAATATTTATTAAAGTTTCAAAAAAGTTACAAGAATAAGAAAGAAAAAAAGAAAAAGAAGCAAAAAATACAAAATACAGAAAAGTAAAAACAATTAAAAACAAATCAACCTTTCCATGTCTTGTCTTTCATTTGCTTGTTTCCCTGACCTCCTCACACCTCCCTTTTTTGTTTTTTTTGTTTTTAAAGAATTTTTATTAAGAATTTTGTTAATACAGTAGAGAAAAGACAGAATAAACAGATAATAGACAGAAAAAAGAACAAACATAAAATTTAACATCTTGTAGTACCCATCTTTTCTTCATCCTTTGGACTTCCTCACATCTCCCGCTCTTGCGTTCCAAATTTATAAAACTTTAGCCAGCAACTTATCACCTTGTTTCAATTCTTATTATACACATTTCCAATATTTTGTCCCTAACTTTGAATATTTTTATCTAGGTCTTAAATACCTAATTTTAACACAATGTTTATTCAAAATTTATTTTTCTCATAAAAATTCACTCATTCTCATAATCTTGTCAACTAACTTTATGGGCCCTGTTATTTTCAAATCTCTCATCCTTCTTAGCACTCATATAATTTACAATGTTTTTGTAGATAGTCCTTAAATTTCTTCCAGTCCTCTTCCACGGCTTCCTCTCCCATGTCTCGGATTCTGCCGGTCATTTCTGCAAGCTCCATGTAGTCCATCAGTTGCATCTGCCATTCTTCCAGCGTGGGCAAATCTTGAGTTTTCCAATACTTAGCGACGAGTATCCTTGCTGCTGTTGTTGCATACATAAATAGTGTTCGATCATTCTTTAACACCCTCTGGTCAACAATGCCCAAAAGGAAGTCCTCTGGTTTCTTGGGAAAGGTATACTTAAATACCTTTTTCAGCTCATTATATATCATTTCCCAGAAGGCCTTAACCTTAGGGCAGGTCCACCAGAGGTGAAAGAACGTTCCTTCAGTTTCCTTACATTTCCAACACTTATTGTCTGACAGGTGATATATTTTTGCAAGCTTGACTGGGGTCATGTACCACCTATATATCATTTTCATAATATTTTCTTTCAAGGCATTACATGCCATAAACTTCATACCGGTGGTCCATAACTTTTCCCAGTCAGCAAACATGATATTATACCCAATGTCCTGTGCCCACTTTATCATAGCTGATTTAACCGTTTCATCCTGTGTATTCCACCTCAGCAGCAAGTTATACATTCTTGAAAGTAATTTGGTCTTAGGTTCTAACAGTTCTGTTTCCACTTTCGATTTTTCCACCTGGAATCCTAACTTTTTATCCAATTTAAAAGCCTCTTTAATCTGAGCATAGTGTAGCCAATCTCGCACTTTATCTTTTAGTCTCTCCAAACTCTGCAATCTCCAATTGTCTCCATCTCTTTCTAATATTTCCCAATACTTTGGCCATTTGACCTCCATATTGGGTCTTTTCACTGCTTTCGCTTCAATAGGTGATAACCACCTCGGGGTCTTGTTTTCTAATAAGTCTTTATATTTTGTCCAGACATTAAACCCTGCTTTCCTGACAATATGGTTCTTGAAATTCTTATGAATCTTAACCTTGTCATACCACAAATATGCATGCCAACCAAAAGCATTATTAAATCCTTCCAGATCTAAGACATCCGCGTTTTCAAGAAGCAGCCAATCTTTCAGCCAGCAGAAAGCTGCTGATTCATAGTACAACCTTAAGTCTGGCAGGGCAAACCCCCCTCTTTCTTTAGCGTCAGTTAGTATTTTAAACTTAATTCTGGGCTTTTTGCCCTGCCAGACAAATTTAGAGATATCTCTTTGCCACCTCCCAAAACACTCCATTTTGTCCACAATCTGTAAAGTCTGAAAAAGAAACAGCATCCTTGGCAATACATTCATTTTTATAGCAGCAATTCGGCCCAACAAGGAAAGTTTCAATCTTGACCAACTTTCTAAGTCCCTCTTAATTTCTAGCACACCTCCCTTTTTTGTATTCTAGTTCAATTAGCAATTTCAGCAAATCCTTTCCATTTTTGCTTTTATCTTAATAATTTATCTTAATATATTATAACTTTACATTCTCACCTATTAACAATCCATTTTTACCGACTCCTTTGTAACATTACTGCTAAAACCACATAACTTCATTCCAATATCCTTCTTACATTCCTTAATTTTACAATGTTTCTGTAGATAGTCTTTAAATTTCTTCCAATCTTCTTCTACCGACTCTTCTCCCAGGTCTTGGATTCTGCCAGTCATTTCCGCCAGTTCCATGTACTCCATCACCTTCATCTGCCATTCTTCCCGGGTGGGTAGATCTTGTGTCTTCCAATACTTTGCGATGAGTATTCTTGCTGCTGTTATGGTATACATAAAAAAAGTTCTATCCTTCTTTGACACCAATTGGCCGACCATGCCCAGGAGAAAGGCCTCTGGTTTCTTCAAAAAGGTATATTTAAATACCTTTTTCATTTCATTATAAATCATCTCCCAGAAAGCCTTAATCCTTGGGCACGTCCACCAAAGGTGAAAGAATGTACCTTCAGTCTCTTTACATTTCCAGCATTTATTATCAGGCAAATGATATATTTTTGCAAGCTTGACTGGTGTCATGTACCACCTGTATATCATTTTCATAATATTCTCTCTTAAGGCATTACATGCCGTAAACTTCATACCTGTGGTCCATAACTTTTCCCAGTCAGCCAGCATAATGTTGTGTCCCACATCTTGTGCCCATTTTATCATAGCAGATTTCACCATTTCATCCTGAGTGTTCCATTTCAACAGCAAGTTATACATTCTTGACAAAATCTTAGTTTTGGGGTCTAACAGTTCTGTTTCCAATTTTGATTTTTCCACCTGGAAGCCAATTTTCTTGTCCAAATTGTATGCCTCCATTATTTGATAATAATGAAGCCAATCTCGCACTTTGTCTTTTAGTTTTTCAAAGCTCTGCAATTTCAATTTATCTCCCTCTTCTTCCAAAATTTCCCAATATTTCGGCCACTTGGCCTCCATATTGACATCCTGAAGCAAGGTTCTTAACCCGAGGTACTAATTCTGGGTTAGCGGAGCCTGTAACCTGAAGCGTATGTAACACCAGGTACCACTGTATTGGTTTTTCATGTTTCAGAAAAGTTTTGATACACAGATTGGATCTGAAGGAAGTTCTGCAGTATTTCAGATTAATGTTTTTTACAAGTTTAAATGCAGCAGTTGCATTAAAAAAAAAATGCTTTAAGAAAAATCCCCAGCACTGTTGTTTCAAAGAGTAGCAGCTCTTCTCCTAGTATATGTAATTTAATAATTCTACATGGTTAATTTGAAATGTCCCTCATTCAGCCAGTTAAAAATATTGGAAACATTACAATGAAATTACATTTGGAGTCAATAGACCTACATTTTTTTGTAATAGTTTTTTATTACATTTTCTGTTTTACAATTTCAAATAAACCTTATAAAACTTTAAAATATCCAATGACTTCCCTTACTATAACCATTCAAATTAATTTTCCACTTTTACATCCACCATCAATTATTTACTCTGTTAAATTTTTATAAATGCTGTCAGCGTTTTCAGCTATACACATTTGTTCTCCATTTAGTCAATAAATGTTTTCCAATCTTCTTTAAATGTGTGTTCTTCTTGCTCTCTTGTTCTATATGTTAAATCTGCAAGTTGTGCATATTCTGTCAACTTAAGTTGCCAATCCTCTTTAGTTGGGACTTCACTAACTTTCCATTTTGGGGCTAACGAAACAGAGGGCACATTTTTTGCATACATAAATAAGCTTTTCTGGCACCTGGGAATTTCAGTTTGGATTATCCCCAACAAAAAGGACTCTGGGTTTTTGGGGAAAGTAATTTTACGATAGATAAGTAAAATGAACCATGAAAGGGAAAGCAGGGAAGTCATATGTTACATGTAAAATATTTATTTTGAGATGTATAAACTGAAAAATTAATAAAAATGGTTATAAATGAAAGACTCCACCAAACTGATTTATATAGAACCATTGCTTTAATAAACATGGATGCAAAACTATTCACAGCTGTGATGGTTAAGAGATTAAATGTCTTCATAGGTCAATACATCACCACAGATCAAACAGGATTCATACCTTCAAGAAATACAGCAGACTCTATAAGGAGAGTTCTTAATATAATCTATGACCTGCAGCTAGGAAACACTCCAGGGGCATTAATTTCACTCGATGCCTTTAAAGTGTTTGACAGAGTTGAGGGGACCTATTTGAATCTCTTACTTTCTAAATTAGAATTTGGAGAAAAAATTCTGCACACGATTCAACAAATTTACTCAAAATCTTCAGCTATAATCATGGTAAATGGATATGATGATGCTCCAAGAAACCTCAAAAGGGTCACCACTGCTATTTGCAGTGGCAATAAAGATCTTAGCTATCCAACTATGTGCCTCTGTGAAGGGAGTGAAAATAGGAAATGTTGAATAAAAAGTAGATTTTTTTGCGTATGATACATAGGTAATTGGGCAAGATCCAGTTGTTGTGCTTTAATCTTTGAA
Source organism: Podarcis cretensis (assembly GCF_951804945.1). Lineage (NCBI taxonomy): Eukaryota > Metazoa > Chordata > Lepidosauria > Squamata > Lacertidae > Podarcis > Podarcis cretensis. The sequence goes on along the minus strand of NC_137177.1, from coordinate 13,788,228 downwards.
AGAACATTTTGAAAGTTTCCATTGAATTTCAGGACTACAAATTAAATATGCAGCAGTTCAAAAGCAACTGACAGAAATGTCAAAGATAAAGATAGCCCATGGGGGTTTAAATACCTCAGGATAACCTTTACAGCTGATCTTAATCAATGAAAATGAAGAAATGATAAGTCTTTGCTCAAAATGGTAATAAACAACTGTCTTAATGGAAGCACAAAAACCTTAGCTGGCTAGGTCATATTGCAGCTATAAAAATGTCAGTTCTGCCAAAATTCTCATTCCCGTTTCAGTTTTTACCAACATACTTAAAAAATGGAAAAACAAATTAATCTCCTTTATCTCATTAGGTAAAAGACCCAGATTCAGTCAAAAAATCTTATTTAGACATAGCAATAAAGAGCGTCTAGGAATACCCAATCTTGCATTATACTATGCAGCTTTCCAAATTAAATCATTGATGCCATGCATTAAAGGCAAAGTAGATATTGTATGGGCACAGAGAGAAAGTACCCACACAAGACCATCAGTACGTGCTCTGCCCTTCCTGAAGCTGCCTCAGATGGAACACGAAAAGGTGGATAACCCATTTTTCAAAGTAACATTGATGGCGTGGTGGAATTGGAACTCAGTATTGGCTCGTAGGCCTTCATCACTGCTGCCCCTGCTAGATCACCCATTATTTAAACATGCAAACAAATACAGTATAACCCATTTGGAGATCTTGAAACAAATGGTTTCTATAGGATTAGAGATTTGTTTGTAGATGGTAAAGCAATCTCAAAAGAGGACATGAGGGAAAGACAAAAGGCATTAAATGGTCCTGGTTACAAATGTATCAAAAATGCACTTTTGCAATTCTCTGGAATGCAATGGTGAAAGCTTGAGACCCTTGACAGCTTTTGAATCACTATGTAACAGACATAGCCATGACAGGAAAGAGGCAGTTTCGGTGATATACCCTTACATCTAAAGAACAATTTTTCTTCCTGTTCACAGCAGCTGGACTAATTATTGCCCAATAATGGAAAGAATCCTCTATTATACCGTATTCGATGACACATTAGAGTTGAGTAAATACGGTACAAATCAAAGTTAAACTGAGCATCTCCATCCCTCCATCAAATCCCTGTGGCCACCACTACCATCTCCCCATACTCCCACTGGCTGAGGATGGGGGGTGAGGTCGGTGTGGGTCTCCCTGGGTGTCATCCCTTAAAGTTACCTTTTGGTGGCATTGGACCACCACAAGCCTTGCAAAGATAAATCCTTCAAGCTCACCATTATGTTGGAAAGGCTGTGGAGAATGAGGTTCCTACACTGTAGTTTGATATAGGTGTACTGGAAAGAAAGCTCTAGTTTACTGTATTTGATGTCCACTACCATCTCCTCCTTCTCCTTCCCCAACACCACAGGAGAAGTTGCTTAAATAAGGCAAAGAGGTTGCTAGCTTTGGAAGGCAAGGGGTGGGAAAGAATCATAAGTCACCCACCAGCGCCCCTGCTCACGGTCTTTTAAAGGATTGGAGATCTGCAGCAACTACAACACAACCAAGCAGCAGCTTTTTATCCATCAGGCTGGCTGGGCCTTGCTCAGAAGTGATGCTGGACATTGCATGTGTGCTGCTCTCTCCCTATTGCTCCCCCCCCAACACACACACTCCGCTCCCCAAACTCCAAGCCTCTCTCCAGTATGGGTTCCTATGGAAACTTAGCATGGGACTCAAGGAAAGCCACAGCTGGCAAGTGAGCATCCCGTTCGCCAGAGCAGCTGGAGTTGCTCTACTGGGTTGGGGTTTGGGCGGGCAGGAAGGAAGGAAGGAGAACTGAGGCTCATTGGGCTTCGCGGTGTGCAGGCAGCAGGGTCAAAGTGTCACTTCTCAAATGAAAGTAATCTTTATTCTATAGTACACATTTCCTCTGTGAGAAAAGAATGTGGTATGATAAGAGATAAAGTTAAGAAGAAATGAAGATAGAAATGTGATATTGAAATTATTAAGTTGGAGACTGTGAAGATATTAAGAGGGAGAATGAATTATAACTAAGATCAAGAATATTCAGTATGGCAAATACATTGTTTGATATTCCATTCACTGTTGGCATCCTTCCGCAATTGCTTTATGAGCAAATAAAAATAATTAGAGGTTTGACTGATGAGATGGAGAATTACATGAGATTACATGGAAAGTGGAATTACACAGAGCACACAGAGACTTTGGAGAACAATATGTATGAAGCACTGCCAGAGCAGGAGAGTACAGGTGTAGAGGAGGGTGGGGGTGGAAACAGTCATATGGTGGAGTTTTGATGTTGGAGGAATGGAATGAAGTCATGAATAGAGAGGTGAAGAGACATCCTGAGCTGGCTGGGAGAGTGACAAATGACTCTGCATACAACTTGGAGTGATTTTAGCTATCAAACCTCTGGCTCTTTTCTTAGAAAAAAGATGCAAGCATAAATGGGAGATTTCTTTTTCAAAAAAATCAAAAGCAAGTTGGAAATTACAACAGGAAATGGGAATGGAAGGGACAAACGTGGGTGTGAATTAATGAATGCATAATAAGTAAAGAACTATGTGATATTATTTTTCTATATTATCACAGTGGAGAAACAACTGTGGCTAAAGATGAGAAGATTTATTATTGTTGAATATGGATAAATGGTTGTGAGAGTTATTGAAGGTAAAGTTGTTATGTTTGATCAGAGAAAATATATTGCTGATTTTTCTTTTTCCTTTCCTTTCCTTTTCCTTTTACTTTTCCCCTTGATATTTTCTTTTCTATTTCTTTTTTTTGTTTTCATTTAAATTAATTCCTTTTATTTTATTATGAGATATGGTGTAGGTAAAGTTATTTCTTTGATTCCCCCTGTGTTGTTGCTGTTTGTTCTCCTTTGTGCTGTTACCCCAACCCTAGTATTCTTGCTTGTGGTGAGCTTGCAAATATCACTTTCAACAGTTTCACTTTCCTTAGGAGGACAACCAAATTTAAGCACAAATTTGATCCACAGCTGTGAGGCACTTGCGAGCTTTTTTGAGGAGAAAGTCCTGTTGTTCCACCGTGACCTCCATGCCAATTTAGATACAGTGGCTGAACTGGAGGCCGCTCGACTGACTTTGGGTCCGGTGTTGGACCATTTCGATCAGATACTCCCTGCTGATATGGATAGATTCCTCCAAGCTGGTAGGCCCACCACCTGCCTCCTCCATCTGTGCCCGTCTTGGCTGATTAGAACATGTCCAGATGTCGCACGGACCCCCCTGGTTGAAATTATCAATTTCCCTTGACACGGGGACATTCCCAGGGGAACTGAAGGAAGCAGTGGTGTGTCCACTCTTAAAGAAAACTTCATTAGATCCCTTAGACCTAGCCAATTACCGCCCAGTTTCAAATCTTCCATACCTGGGTAAGGTAATTGAGAGAGCGGTTGCTGAACAGCTTGGTAGGTTTCTGGAGGAAACATCAGCTTTAGATCCATTTCAGTCCAGGTTCCGTCCTGGTTTCGGGACCGAGGCAGCTCTGGTTGCCCTAATAGATGATCTCCGTAGACAACTGGATCGAGGCGGGTCAGGACTGCTGATCCTTTTAGATTTGTCAGCAGCCTTTGACATGGTCGATCATGATGCTCTGGACCACCGCCTCACCGATGTGGGGATACAGGGCATAGCCCGTAAATGGCTGTGTGCTTTTATCTCTGGTCGGGGACAGAGGGTGGCACTAGGGAGGGAGATGTCATCGCGCCACTCCTGGGCTTGTGGAGTGCCGCAGGGCGCAATCCTCTCCCTGATGCTTTTTAACATTATTATGTACCCCCTTACCCAGATCTTCCTGAGCTTTGGGCTGGGCTGTCACCAATATGCTGATGAGATTCAGTTCTATCTGCTGATGGATGGCCACACTGACTCAGCCCCGGACACACGGACCAGATGCTTGGAAGCTGTGGCTGGATGGTTTCATGGGAGCCGATTGGAATTAAATCCTTCGAAGACAAAGGTCCTATGGCTGGGTTGGGATGGCATGGGGATAAGGGACCAACTCGTTTCTCTTGCGGGGGCCCAATTAGTGCCATTGCCTTCCGTTAAGAGTTTGGGTGTAATCCTTGAGGCCTCCCTTTCCATGGAGGCGCAGGTAACAGCAAAAGCCAAGGCGTCATATTTCCACCTTCGCCGCATCAAGCAGTTGGTCCCTTACCTTTCCCGCCCTGACCTGGCCACAGTGATCCATGCAACGGTCACCTCCAGGCTTGATTACTGTAATTCGCTCTACACGGGGCTGCCCTTGAAGCTGTCCCAGAAACTCCAGCGGGTGCAGAATGCTGCAGCGAGGCTCCTCACAGAGTTTCTGCCATGGGAGCATATTCACCAAGTGCTTTTCCAGCTGCACTGGATCCCGGTGGAGTGCAGGGTCAGATTTCAGGTGCTGGTTTTGACCTTTAAAGCCCTTCATGGCCTAGGACCCTCGTACCTACGGGATCGCCTCTCCCGGTATGCCCCATGGAGAGCCTCAAGGTCCATAAATAGCAACACCCTAGTGGTCCCGGGCCCTAAGGAAGTTAGATTAGCTTCAACCAGAGCCAGGGCCTTTTCAACACCGGCTCTGGCCTGGTGGAATGCTCTGCCTCATGAGACCAGGGCTCTGCAGGATCTGATTACTTTCCGCAGGGCCTATAAGACAGAGTTGTTCCGCCAGGCCTTTGGCTTGGAGCCAATTTGATTCCCTCCCCCTCTTTCTTTTTTCTTTTTCCTTTCTCCTCCTGTGATGAAGCTGCATTTTAATATTTTAATATTTTAATGTTTCAATATTTTAATGTTATATTTTAATCTTGTTTTTAAGTTGTATTCATTCAACTTGCTTTTATTATTGCTTCTTAGCCGCCATGAGATTATTATTATTATTATTATTATTATTATTATTATCTGCATTTTCTTTAATATCTGGATTGCCATTGACATTTATTATTAATAAACATTAGTTGGCTTCTTTTATAATTTTTGTGTAAAAAGCGGTCAGGAAAGATGATCAACAGAAAGAAGATCAGCTGGGTGGCACCAGCCATTTGTTCTTTACCTACCTGGAAGCAATCAACACAACCTTGTAGGGTTATGCACTGGGTAAGGCTTTGTTTAGATGGATGGGAGGTTGTAGCCTTCGCCTGCCCCTCCTCAAGATATGCTGGCGTCACCCAATGCCTAATTCACCCGCATCTGTAAACAATAAAGCTGTGGCCTATTAGAACCCATAAATGAAAATAATTCTTTCTGTGTAATTATTGTCTGTAAGGGTCGCAGGGCCTTGGCATGCAAGTGGGGCTGAACAAAATAGCATGCAAATTCTCATATTTTACTTCAAATGCCTTTCTTTCTCAGCATTCTACACATTCTGCATATATAAAACATAGAGATATAGAAGACAGATTCAGATGTGCCAGATGAGTTTATTTTTTTTAGGATGAATTTCACCAATTGTGAAAAAGAAAACCCATGAGGCCTGAGCTCCTCTTCTCACCCCTAGGCTCCCAGTTTCTTCTGCACCTACCATGAATGGTGGAATTAACGAGGAGAGCTTTGCTGTCTTGTATCTACCCTTCAAGGTCGATTTTCTTTGAGGAAATCTTAGCATTCCAGCATTTTGCTTCAATTTGAAACAGGCCAAAGTCACTGAGTGTTGTGTTTTTTCCATCAAGGGCACACAAGTCTTCAGTTGCACAGCCTTTGAATGTGAGCATTTGAAATGAACCATGATCTGTGTAACACAAAGTATAACCTTTCTATGAGTTCTTTATTAGCACTTTGGGGATAGGGATGACTGTGGTTATTAAAGCTCAACCAACACACTGACAATACACACTCACCAAACAATCTGACAGCCAAGTATCACTATCTTTGAATTTGGGTTTCCTGGCTAACACCATGGTGATGCATTGTGAACAGGAAGTTACCCTATGCCACAGTGCTATTTTTCTAGAAAAAGAGGTGCTGGAACTCAACATGAGTGCCTCCCTTGTTCTCTTACAACGGCAGTGGCGCACACCTGAGAGTTGCTAGAACTGAATTCTGGCTGAAAAAATGTCCTGGTCTCCCACCCCATGTATTTTGCTAGATTAAGGCAGCAGTTCTTTTGCACACTTGTGACGCGGTAAGATTCAATTAATACAGTGCAACTTATTTCCTAGGAAAAATGAACAGAGATGTACATGGTAGGACCCTTCTTTCTCCCAGACTCCTTTACTTTTGATTGTTTGTCCAAAGTGTGTGGTTCTGTTCTTCTTGACCAGCACCAAATGGTCATACTGCTGTGAGGAGAAGCTGTGATGTGCTGGCTGGTCCTGCACCCTCCCCTGAATCCCTCTCCTCTGCTCCTCATTGTGGATTAGGGGACAAAGGTGTGCTGTAAGGAGTCCTCTGTGCTTTGTAGGCCCCCCAGTCTCACACAAGGTAAAACCTTGCACATGAGTGAGCCTGTCCCCTCTTGTTGTTATGCTCTTCATATGGGGATAGTTTGGAATCCAAAACAGGACTAGAGCATTACCCTTTCCCTCAGAGAAAGAAATCAAAGCTATACACAAATATCAGTCATTGCTTTTCTGGAAATGAGAAAGAGACAGAAGCAGGCGATATTACTCACATACAAAAGCACTATAATAGTAAATGCAGTTGGTCTCATTGGCAAGGCAGCTGACATATCCCTCATGTGGGCAACTTTTATCCTTTGGTTTACTAATATCGATGATGTTGAAGCAGGCTGGGCACTCTCGACCATTGGGGGAAAGATCTTCACGTGGAGGAACTACCATAATAAAAAGCTACAGTCAGCATATGGATACACCTCATTGCCCATTCAATTTATTGTACTTTTATTTTTATTTCTTTCATGCCTTCTAGTAGCTGCTGACTCAAGCTGGACAGGCTACCTCCACATTATGTCCTGCATTGATGATGATGATGATGATATCAATAATAATTATTATTTATTTGTATCCCCCTCATCTGGCTGGGTTTCCCCAGCCACTCTGGGTGGCTTTCAAAAGAACTTTAAAATAGAATAAAACTTCACATCTTATGGGAGGGCATTCCACAGGGCGCCATACGGAGAAGGCCCTCTGTCTGGTTCCCTGTAACCTTACTTCTCACAGTGAGGGAACCGTCAGAAGGCCATCAATGCTGGACCTTAGTGTCCGGGCTGAAAGATGGAGGTGGAGACACTACTTCAGGTATACTGGGCTGAGGCCGTTTAGGACTTTAAAGGTCAGCACCAACACTTTGAATTGTGCTTGGAAACGTACTGGGAGCCAATGTAGGTCTTTCAAGTATTATATGTTCTCGGTTCTCCCAGTCACCAGTCTAGCTGCCACATTCTCTATTAGTTGCACTTTCTGGGTAAGACCACATAATTTGTGTTGCAGTAATCTAAGCGGGAGATAACTAGAGCATGCACCACTCTGGTGAGACAGTCTGCGAGCAGGTAGGGTCTCAGCCTGCACACCAGATTTGACCTGTGCCTCCATGGACAGCCGGGAGTCCAAAATGACTCCCAGGCTGTGCACCTGGTCCTTCAGGGCCACTGTTACCCCATTCAGGACCCCACACCTGTCTGCCCCCTGTTTCCCCAAAACAGTATTTATGTCTTGTCAGGATTCAGCCTCAATCTATTCGCCTTCATCTACCCTCCGACCACCTCCAGGCACTCACACAGGACTTTCACCTGGTCAGATTTAAAGAGAGAGGTAGAGCTGGGTATCATCTGCATACTGATGAACACCCAGCCCAAACCCCCTGATGATCTCTCCCAGCAGCTTCATATAGATAATATAAGCATGGGGGAGAGGACAGAACCCTGAGGCACCCCACAAATGAGAGCCCCTTTATGTGGTGCAGAAGGATGTTATGGTCAATGGTATCAAAAGCTGCTAAGAGATCTAGCAGAATTAGGAAACAACTTTCACCCTTGTCCCGAGCCCACCGGAGATCATCGACCAGCTTGACCAAGGCGGTTGCCATCCCATGATGAGGCCTGAATCCCAATTGGAAGGGATCCAAATGGTCTGCATCCTACGGGTGTGCATGGAGTTGTTCAGCAATCACCCGCTCAATCACCTTGCCCAAGGAGATTTGAGACTGGGCAATAGTTGGCCATATCAGCTGGGTCCAGAGATTTGTTTTTAAGAAGTGGTCTAATGACTGCCTCTTTCAGTGGGGCTGGGAAGACTCCCTCAAAGAGGGAAGCATTCACCACCCCGCAAAGCCCAGCCCTTCCCAGCTGATTTTTAAGGAGACAGGTGCTTGGTTTCACTCGTCCAAGCATCCTGTCCACATCCTTGGAGGTAACAGATTGGAATATATCCAATGCAACTAGACTAAACAGGACTCCTGCACTCTCGTGCCCCAGCCCTACTCACATGGTTGGAGTCTACCTCTTTCTGAATCCGCGCAACTTTATCTGCAAAAAACTTTGGAAAATCATTGCAGGAGATCATTGCAGGAGATCTTGTTTCGCTTTTACTTAGTGTCAAATCATAGAGGTAAACACCAAGTCTAAGGCACGTCTATGACTATGAGGTGGGCCCTACTTATTCAGGGACACCCCCATGGAGGCCATGGTTTCCACGAAGTACCGAGTGTCCCCTTATAAGGTCGTGTCAGCATGGATGTTAAAATCCCCTAGGACAACCAAAGTAGGTGTCTCCAGGAGCACGTCCACTACGACCTGAAGTAGCTCGGCCAGGGAATCCTTGGTGCAGCAGGGAATCCTATACTGCCCCTATTGCCCAGCTTCCAGAACATGCACTCATAAAACTGGGTCTTCCCAATGGGATGCCTGGTCCAAGCTAGTGACATCCTAAAAATCACTGCAACCCCCTCTCCCCGCCCACATGACCTGGGTAGCTGTGCCTAAGGGAAACCTGGTAGACAAGCAGCAGCAAGCACAGGCCCATCTGCTTCATCCAACCAAGTCTCTGTCACACATGCCAGGTCAAGTCCCCCATCCATGATCAAGTCATGGATGGCAGTGGTGTTATGAATCTTTGACAGGGCATTGCACAGCAGCACCTTCAGGTCATGTGGGTCTCCCTTGCTGATTCCAATATCCTTCCGGTCAAGACCAGACCCAGAGGCAGAGTTAGTCATCAAATAATGATTAAACCTGCCTCCTCAGTAGTGACATGTTCTGGCCTTAGAGTAACTTCTCCTTCTACCCGTGATCACAGAGATTGGGCATCCCAGAGAATCCTCCCCTGTGTAACCTGCCCTAGACATTCCGTTGGCTAGGGCCAGTCCCAGGCAGCCCTAACCCTCATTTGCCATCAAGTTTGAAGGACAGACATATCTGCTGAGCATTTATAAAAAATATTGTTGTGTTTCACCTTTTGTCATGCACACTATTGTTTTGTGGATTTTCTGGAGTTCTCACTTGGTAGCAGTGTATCAGGCAAGCTCTCTGCTTTCTGATTCTAACTCTCTGTATCTGAATGTACAGACAGCTGCATTCTCTTGGAAGTAATCTCTCTCTCTCTCTCTCTCTCTCTGTGTGTGTGTGTGTGTGTGTGTGTGTGTATTTGTGTGTGTGTCTATGTGGAAGCAAAGAGTGGGCAGGACCAGAATCCACATGGGGGAGAATGATTCCCAGATTTTCTGGATTTCTACTTCTCTTCCTTCAGCCCCACCAACTGCTTGATTGAAATGTGACAGATGTATGTAAGGAGGTGATCATCTGCTCCACCCATTACAGATTCAAGGATGAACCACCATACTTCTTAGACCCTTGCATCCTGCATCTGAATGGACCAAAAGACAGATTTCTATACAGTGGTGCCTCGGGTTACATAGGCTTCAGGTTACATAGGCTTCAGGTTATAGACTCCACTAACCCAGAAATAGTACCTCGGGTTAAGAACTCTGCTTCAGGATGAGAACAGAAATCGTGCGCCGGCGGCGAAGCAGCAGCAGAAGGCCCCATTAGCTAAAGTAGTGCTTCAGGGTAAGAACAGTTTCAGGTTAAGAATGGACCTCCAGAACGAATTAAGTACTTAACCCGAGGTACCACTGTACTTTTCTTGCAACTAAGTTGCACTTACATAATTGGTTCATACAGTGGTTTTTTTCTAGAAAAAAGGGGGCTGGAATTGTGTTTGGCGCCTGCTATAAACATTGAGACTAGCCTATCCATATGTTTAGGCAGTAGATGCAAGTTTTAATATGCTATTATTCTATTGTAATTTTAACATTTTGGAATTTTTTTAAAACATTTTTACAATCCAGGATTATATAAATTAAGTCAAAAAAATAAAGTGATATGTCAAAGGATTTCAAACACTTCTACATAAGTCTACTGAGAAGTTATTCCAAGTGAATCGGCCTAGAGAGGCAGTTGGCACAATTACGTTGCCCACTTCAGGGGTGGCAAACTGATTATCAACCCTGCGGGGGGACCCCTGTCATTGGCTTACTGGCCCAAGTGCTCTGACACCAAGCCCCCTCTGCTGGAGTTGGGTGGCTTTGGGTAGGAGGCAGTAGGGTTCCTGGTTCCTGTCATAGCCTAGTGCCTCCTTCCCCAAGCCCAGGTAGCATTTGCTCAACTTTGGTCAGGAGGCATGATGCTCTGACAGGGTCTGAGAGTGCTCCCACCACCTCCCCAAAGCTCACCTGGATTTGGGTTGGAGGCAGCAGGGTTCCAAGTTCCTGTCTCAGACTCATGCCTGCTTTCCCAAGCTTGGGAAGAATTTGATCAAGAAAGGAGGTGGTCTGATGGGGTGCCCAAGGCCTCCTGTATCCTTCCCCCAAAAATGTGGCCAAACTATGTCCCAGCTTGTTCCACCAGAAAAAAAACACTGTTTTTATAAGCCCTTGGCCTTCAGAGATGCAGATACTCACGGTGGACAGGTTCCTTATTACACCCACTTGTGTGGCAGCAGGAGAGCTTCAGCTGGAGGAATTTACCTTGAGCTACACTGAAGCTGTAATCACCTGAGTGGCAATTACGGGAAATCGAACATCCCTGATAAGTTAACAATTCATACTGTGGAACTGAAAAGAAGAAAAGGAAATAAATCACAAGATACGCCAAAAAATATATATGGTTAATTCCCTCCAAATATATTTATTTTTAATGATACTTCTCTTTAACTACATTTTTTTTCTTCAGTGAGAAACTACATAATGCAGAGTTCTTGAACCAAGAAATGAACCAAAGCACAATTCTCCTTCAAAATCCATAATTCTCCAACCAAACAGTGCATACAAATATGCAAATATTAAGAAGAAACAAGCATAGAAACATTGGGTGGTATTTCAGTTGTATACTCTCAGTAGGATTTAGTTGAATGCCACTCACCTATATGAGTTCAAACAACCAACAGAGTTACTTTGTATTAGGGGAAATGACCTGATTTCTCAGATGGGCATGCAGACAAAGAGAGATCTGGAAGCTGAAACCTAGAATGACCAATGTTCCAGGAATCATTGTGATGCCAAGGGGCCATATAGCCCATTGTTGTGTGCTTAAACCACAGGATGCTCAGGATAAAAAGATGATGTGGCTGCTCTTGAGCCAGCAATCCCAAGAATCGCACCAAAATTCACAGACAGTTTAGATGAGTGACTTAGTCTTAGTGTCATTGCACTCTGAGTTTCCCACCACCCTCAAGAATTTGAAGGCGACAGGGGATTCTCTGAGCATGACCTCATATCACACCTCTTCTTTCACAGGATGTTCATTCAAGTAATGCAAGAAGGAGAGATAGGGTTGCTAGAAACCATTTCTCCATTATATCTCATCTGGAACAGCTGGTGTAACACCAAAGAGAGAAAGAACTTGTAGGTGCCCAAAATGATGCATGCATTGAAATTGTAATAATATATTTAACTGAATACTTTGCCTTATGATGGAAGGCAAACCAAAACCAAAGCAGAGTTCTCTGCTTCTGAAGTTAAGACAGCGATGGCTAATTTTTGGCCCTAAAGAATTTATTGAACGACAGCTTGCATCATCTCTAGCCATTTACCATGCTGGCTGAGGTGGATGGGAGCAGTAGTCCAGAAATGTCTAAAGGGCCAAAGGTTAGTCAACCCCAGACTGATGCATGCCAGGATCTCTCTGATGTGATGCATGTGATGGAAAGGAAAAGGGAATGCCTTTCCGCCTTATGTGACTGAGTATGGGTGCTGAGTGTTGGACTGGAATCTGAGAGGCCAGGGTTCAAATCCCCACTCAGCCATGAAGCTCATTGGTGACCTTGGGGAGTCCCTGCCTCTCAGCATAATAAACCTGACATGGTTAAATGCATAAAAGAAGAACCATTTCCTTGGATAAATTGTGGGTTATAAAGGCAATAAATAAATACTAAATATTGCAAATTTACACAAGAAAGTCATTCCTTGGGGTGACCAAGAGTAAGTGAGAAGATTCAGCTCACATATGTTGCTTCTCAGAGAACCAGAGGAACAGGTGTCATAATCAATGCAGACTTCAGTCGCGTTGCTTTCTCTGCATGAGGTATTCATTTCACGACAGTGGACACATGAAATAAATGCCGCTGTAGAAAGGAGAAAGCTTGGTGGAAGACATTTCTTGAGATGGTAAAGAACTATAATGTGGGAGAAGGTGTCCTGCAAAAGGTGTCATGCAAAAGGGCAGATGTGTGTTAGCTGTAATGTTCATATTAACTATTGTTTGCCATATTTAGCCACTGCAACCTTCCCTTCCATAGAATGGCTTCTTAGAGTACCCCTCTATGCACCGGTTGAAAAAAGAAATAGGAAAAGGAACAGAAATATCTCAATCCTGATGCATGCCAATGATTTTACACTGTGAACAGCCCTGCTTCATGGTGTGAAAGGAGAACACAGTCAAAAGTAAAAAAATGGTGTTTAAATCAAGAAACTACAGAAGAAACCTGCTCATTTATTTACCTAGGTGTATTTGTTAGTGAAACCCTCTCTGGGAAGAGTCATATTGAGGCAGTGAAAGTCAAAGCACCAAAAACCAAAAGCACATTAATGAAATTCTGTTACAATAAGGGAGGGCCGCTGAATGAAGCTGTCCTAAAGATACTTTGCAGCAAAGTGCTTACTGAAATGCTCTATGGCACTGAAATCTGGGGCTCTGAGTCAAACTTCCTTAAAGTTTTTGAAACTGTGCAGAATAAAAATGATTTTGAAACTATACACCCTACAACTAGTAATATCAGCAGCTTTTATTCCTACAGAATCTAGGTGGCCCACAAGTCAGGCAAGAGTGAAATGTGCTCAGTTAAAGTGTGTGTGTGTGTGTGTGTGTGTGTGTGTGTGTGTGTGTCTTTTAAATTGCTTCTATGCCAATGCAACATTTTCCTGTGCTGTACTATATGGAATTGGGGGCCAAGTTGGTTTTGGTGATTGTTAGGTTTAATCTGAAATCAAGCTAGAATTAAGTTTGTTGGTGTCTCTGGTATCTTCTCTCTCTTACATCATTGGTGTTGGTATAGATTAGGAATGTTTGTCTGTGTTATTTTTGTATACTATTGCTATAAGTTTCTTATGGCCTTTGACTTTGAATACGGTAAGTGCTGGCTAAGGGACCTGCAACTACTTAGAAATGCCAAGACTTCTCCTTGGTATCCACTCCTGAGAAAAAAGCTTTATAGAGATAGTTATCACATCAAAGGTTTGCCAATCTCCTTAAAAAATGTCTTTGTTGAGCTCCATTTCCAAGTGAAGCCCAAGACAGCATTGGATGTCTGCTATAACAAGGTCCTGTATGCAGAGGCTTTGCATTTCTGATTCACCTCAGGTGAAATTCATGACTCATACCATCTCCTGGTATGCCCCACAGAGGACCTTAAGGTCCATGAATAATAATAGTTTAGAGGTCTTGGGCCCTAAGGAAGTCATATTATCCTTCACCAGGGCCAGGGCCTTCTCGGTGATGGCTCCGACCTGGTGGAATCCTCTGTCCCATGAGACCAGGGCCCTGCAGGATTTAACTTCCTTCCGCAGGGCATGTAAGACAGAGTTATTCCACCTGGCTTTCAATTTGAACTTGGTCTGTGTCAGGGAACTGCCATTGGAGAGTCAGGTGGTGAAAGGGCTCAAGGAGACTAGGAGAGCCTCGGATGCTGAGGAAGGAACCAGCAGGGGGAGAGGGAGAGTTCCTGCAGAAACTCAGTCGGAGGAAGGGCTCCAAGATACTTCCAGTGAGCACAGCGGGGAGGTCTCAGGACCTCCGCTGGGGACGCCTACTCCGCGCAGGAAACTGTCACGCAGAGAATCCAGAAGGAGAGTTTCTGTTAAGGAACTCTTATGTTGGCGTAAATTCTGGAAGCAACCACTGACGGATTCTGCCAGCGATTGAGGTAGCCATGCACCCATGGCTCCGCGGACAGGGAGAGTTTAGAAACTGATTGCAGAGCCTTGAGGCTTTAAACGCTTACGCACGAGTAGCCCCCCTAATCCCATAACAGCAATCCGTCAGTCCTTGACACTGCTTGTGCGAAAGAGAGGCATCATGAGCAACCCAGAGGGAGCCGGAGGCGCAGGAGGAGGAGCTGGAGCAGGTCCAAGTCTGGAGGAGAGAAACAGGGCTTTGGAACACCAGCTGGCACTGCTCACGGCGCAGCTCGAGGAAAGGAGAGTTCAGGATGCAACGGGGAAACCCACCCCCATCGCAAGGAAGGTACTGGGGTTGGTACAGAAATTCGGGGGGGGCCCACGGAATTACCAATCCTTTAAAACAGAGATGCAGTACACCCTGAATCTGCAGTTTGATGACTTTGCCGATGAAGAATCGAGAGTGGCTTTTGTGATTGGTCACCTCGAGGGGGGGGCTAGAGACTGGGTGAGGCCCCTGATGGCATCGAATAATGACGCCTTAAAGGACTTGAGGAAATTCTTTATCGTGATGGACTTGATGTTTTCCAGCCAGATCGAACAGGGGGTGGTACTCCGGCAGTTGATGGTGTGCAAACAGGGAAATCAATCAGTCCGAGAGTATTGGACACAATTTACCATGCTTATACATAAATTGGGGTGGGACCTATCTTCGGACCCGATTCTAATGTTGTTTGAAGAAGGTCTAGCCCCAGCGGTGAAAGACAAACTTTCCCGCGCGCCCCGCCCAGAGTCCATGGACCATCTGACCAAGGCGGCGCTTGAGATTGGAGCGCGCCAAGAGGCGAGGGCGCTGGAGAAGCGGGAAGGGAGAGGAGAGCATTGGAATGATTTCCGCATTCCTGAGATGCCGGAGCAACCTTCCCCGCCAGTGGAACCGATGGAGATTGGGGGTGCGCGCGCGCGCGGAACTTCAAACGTCAACGAAGGGCGGAAGAAGGAGGGAAAGAGCGCCAAAAAGTGCTTCCTCTGCCAACAGCCAGGACATTTTGCCAGGGTCTGCCCTCAAAGGAAGGCATGGCAAGGAATGGTGGGGGCTGTTGGGAGTGAGGAGGAGGGGGAAAAGGAGCAGGTAAAAGCCAACGCCTGGCTGCCAGCGACAGGGCACAGCAGCTAGGCCAAGGAGCAGTGAATGTGACCAAGCCTGAACCCCCCCGAGCATCCCTCGCCATAGAGGTGCTGCTAGAGCTGCCCAATGGACATCCGCTCATGATAAAAGCCCTGCTAGACTCAGGCAGCTCCTGCAATTTCATGAGTAAGGAGTTTGCGTCAGAGCACCAGATACAGACACTGCCCTTAGGTCGTTCCTTGCAGGTGACAACGATTGATGGGAGGGAACTCCTGGGGGGAGAGGTAACCCAACAGACGGTCCCCATGACAATGAGGGTGGCAAGGCACACGGAAGTCATTGCTTTTCATGTAGCCACCCTGGCAGGGCCTCCCATCATATTGGGAATGAGCTGGCTGGCGTTACATGATCCGCTAGTGGGATGGCACCAGCGAACGGTCTCTTTTGGGTCCGCTCATTGTCTAGAGCACTGTAAGGGAAGAGAACGTCAGGGGCTGGCTAGGGCAAGTCTTGCAGGGACGGCGGTGGGGAAGGAGGGAGAAATACCACGACAACATGCCGACCTGAGCGAAGTCTTTAGCGAGAAGGAAGTAGATAGACTGCCCCCACATAGACCCTTTGACTGTCAAATTAGCTTACTCCCGGGAGCCCAGCTACCAGTGGGCAAACTGTACGCCATGTCGGACCGGGAGATGCAGGAGTTAAGGGAGTTCATAGACAAGAACCTGAAAAGAGGATTCATCAGGGAGTCAAGAGCGGTGGGGGGCAGCCCAGTGTTTTTTGTGGACAAAAAAGACTCTAGTAAACCCAGGCTGGTCGTGGACTTCCGGGCCGTGAATTTGGTGTCAGAACCAGTGGCCTTTCCAATGCCCAGGATTGATGACATTCTGACCAGGGTAAGGAAGGGAAAGATTTTTACCAAGCTGGACCTAAGGGGGGCGTATAACCTGATACGGATGAGGAAAGGGGATGAATGGAAGACCACCATGTTCACCCCCTTGGGGGCCTTTGAGTATCTCGTTATGCCCTTCGGATTACAGGGGGGCTCAGCATGCTTCCAATCCTTCATGCATCACGTCCTGGGACCTTTGTTCTATAAGAACTGTGTGACCTTCTTAGACGACGTGTTGGTCTACTCAGAGGACGAGGAGCAGCATGTCCGAGATGTCCGGGAGGTCCTAAGCAGGCTGCAAGCTAACCAGCTGTGGGTAAAACTGGAGAAGTGCCAGTTCCATACCAGAGAGGTGGAATTCCTGGGGTACCGTTTGTCAGACAAGGGATTGTCCATGGATCCCAGCAAAGTCCAAGTGGTGCTGGAATGGAAGACCCCCAGAACCAGGAAGGACGTGCAGAGGTTCCTGGGGTTTGGAAACTTCTATCGGAAGTTCATCAAAAACTTTGCCCACTTAACGGCGCCCATCACTGATTGTCTCAGTAGTAAGAAGAAAGTCGCATGGACGAGAGAGGCACAGCGAGCGTTTGAGTGGCTAAAGAAAGCGTTTGCTTCGGAAGAACAGCTCTTGCACGTAGACCTACAGAAACCGATGAGGGTGGAAACAGACGCATCAGATTGAGCGGTAGGAGCGGTTCTGCTCCAACCGGGGAAGGATGAGTCGGACTGGAGACCGTGTGCCTTCTTCTCGCGGAAGTTGAATAAGTCCGAAAGGAACTACACAGTGTACGACAGAGAACTGCTCGCCATTTATGAAACGTTTCGACGATGGCGGCACCTGCTAATTGGAGCACAACACAAGGTCCAGGTGTGCACGGACCACAAGAACCTGGAATATTGGAAAACGGCCCGGGTTCTGAACCAAAGACAAGTGCGATGGGCCCAGGAATTTTCCAAATTCCATTTTGAGATTCGCTACGTACCGGGGCCAGAGAACGTAAGAGCGGATGCTCTCTCTCGAAAGCCAGAGTATATGGAGGGGGAGGGGGCACCCGAAGAAAGGCATATCATTCCAGAGGACCACTGGGTGTGTGGAGCAGCATTGGTGGGGAAAAGAGAACTGGTAGAAGGGACAGAAAGCGATGAATATGCCCAAAACAAGCTCAGAGAGCTCAGGAGAGCCGGGGAGGACACAGGGGGTTTTGAAGAAAGGAACGGGGCATTGTATTACAGGGGGGCATTGTACATACCAGAAGGGGAATTGAGGGGTAGGGTACTCAAACAACTGCACGACAGCCCCACCGCGGGGCACTTTGGGCAACGCAAAACCATGTGGTTAGTTACCAGGCAGTTCTGGTGGCCCAAGGTGAGGGAAGAGGTACGAGAGTATGTAAGGGGGGTTGCTGGAACCATTACCCACCCCCGAACGGCCATGGGAGGCAGTGTCCATAGATTTTATGACGGATTTGCCAAAATCCCAGGGGAAAACTACGGTAATGGTAGTGGTAGACCTGTTAACCAAGATGTGCCACTTTATTGCTTGCTCACATGCGGTCACGGCAGAAGAAACCGCCAGGTTGTTTGTAAAACACATTTTTAGGTTGCATGGCGCCCCCTTGAGGGTGGTCTCAGACAGAGGGAAACAATTTACGTCCAGGTTCTGGAGGAAGTTCATGAGCTTACTGCACGTAGAGGTCAATTTCTCGACCGCCAGACACCCAGAAACTAATGGGCAGGCGGAAAGGGCAAACGGTATTCTGCAACAATATCGGAGGTGTTATGTAAATGACAGAGGGAATGATTGGGTAGAGAAATTGGCCCTGGCCAAATTCGCCTACAATAACGCAGAAAATGTGTTCACAGGGATGAGTCCATTCATGGCCAATTATGGGTGTCACCCCAGGGCCTTTCCCGGGGAAGGAGGGGAAGGATGGAGCGTACTGGCAGCGGAACATTTTGTGGAAGAAATGGAAGCAATACATCAACAGCTCAAAATGAATTTGGATAGGGCCAAGGAAGAATACAAGAAGCAGGCAGATAGGAGCAGAAGGGAAGGAGAGACCATAAGGGTGGGGGACCGGGTGTGGCTGTCAACACAAGGGTTGCCATTCAAGGGTGGTTGCAAGAAATTGAGACCGAAACGACTGGGACCCTTTGAGGTTATACAACAGGTCAATCCGGTGGCCTTTAGGCTCAGGCTGCCCGACAACATGAAACTGCACCCAGTATTCCATAGGTCATTACTGTCACCATACCGGGAGGGGTGGGAATTTTTGGGACGGGATAATGAGGTTCCCGCGGCACCGCAAGTGGAAGAGAGGGAGCGCAGCAGTCATGTAGCAGAAATACTTGACTCTCGGTGGAAGGGTAAACAGATGGAGTACTTAGTGGCATGGGAAGGGGAACCGGAGTCTGAGAATACCTGGTTACCGGCAGAAACGGTCAATGATGAGGTATTAGTAGAAACGTTTCATCGCCGGTTCCCAAGGAAGCCTCAGCCCTTGGCTAGGTTCTGGGAGGAACATTTCGGAACCACTGACGAGGAAGAGGAGTTCGAGGGGTTCCCAGAATCAGGACAGGAAGAGGAAGAAGAATCAGATGGGGAAGAGTATTCGGGAAGAAGGGACAGTAGTAGATGGAGAGCGGTTTTCGAGTCATCCGAAGATGAGGAGGAGTCTTTCAGGGGGTTCCCAGCCTCACCACCCAGAGAAGAGGGGGAAACGGGGGGTGAGGGGGGTCCTGGAAGGGAGGTGGATGTCAGGGAACTGCCATCGGAGAGTCAGGTGGTGGAAGGGCTCAAGGAGACTAGGAGAGCCTCGGATGCTGAGGAAGGAACCAGCAGGGGGAGAGGGAGAGTTCCCGCAGAAACTCAGTCGGAGGAAGGGCTCCAAGATACTTCCAGTGAGCACAGCGGGGAGGTCTCAGGACCTCCGCTGGGGACGCCTACTCCGCGCAGGAAACTGTCACGCAGAGAATCCAGAAGGAGAGTTTCCGTTAAGGAACTCTTATGTTGGCGTAAATTCCGGAAGCACCCACTGACGGATTCTGCCAGCGATTGAGGTAGCCATGCACCTATGGCTCCGCGGACAGGGAGAGTTTAGAAACTGATTGCAGAGCCTTGAGGCTTTAAACGCTTACGCACGAGTAGCCCCCCTAATCCCATAACTGATCTTTTATTCCCCTTCCTTCCCTCCCCCTCCCCTTTTTATGAAGATTACATGCTCTGGGATCCCACAGCTAAATCCCCCCTGGTCTCCTCACTGGCCCAAATAGGAGTGATTTAGCCAGTTAGCCCTGGTGATCATCTAATGTTTGTTGGATAGATTTCCCCATAAATTGATTTTTGAATTCTGAATTTTTTGTTATTCATGTTTTATACTGTATTTTAAGCTGTTTTTGTTGCATCAATTAAGTGTTTAAATTTATTGTTAGCCGCCCTGAGCCCTTTTTTTCGAACTGGGAAGGGCGGCGTATATATAAAGTTATTATTATTGTTGTTGTTTTTATTATTATTATTATTATTATTATTATTATTATTATTGTGTCCTTAAATAGAAACCTAAGAGATTACTTTCTAAAACCTTTGTTTGCAAAAGCAACACCCCAGAAGAAATAGTTTGGTTTCTTTTGTAAGACAATAATGGCTTTTTTAGAATGCCCCTCTATGCAACGACTGAAAAAATTAATTGGAAAAGGAATTAGATTGCTACAAGTTGTTTTGGTGCTTGTTGGTTTCTCTGGTATCTTCTCTCCCATACATTATGGATGTTGGCTTATATTATGGATGTCTGCTCTATATTATTTTATTAATACCATTGCTACAAGTTAGTCTTGGCCTTTGGCTAGTGCAATAAAGTTAGGAACTATATGTGAAATGCTCATTGCTGCTCCAGTACAGTGGTGCCTCGCAAGACGAAAAGAATCTGTTCCGCGATTCTCTTCGTTTAGCTGTTTTTTCGTCTTGCGAAGCAAGCCCATTGACAGATTAGCGGATTAGCGCTATTAGCGGTTTAGCGGCTTTTAGCGGCTTATCGGCTTAGCGGATTTAGCAGCTTAGGAAAAGGGGGGGGGGGAACCCGCAGGAACTCGCAAGACATTTTCGTCTTGCAAAGCAAGCCCATAGGAAATTCGTTTTGCGAAGCACCTCCAAAACGGAAAACTCTTTCGTCTAGCGAGTTTTTCGTCTTGCAAGGCATTCATCTTGTGGGGCACCACTGTACTTGATATTTTCTCACTCACACACCATTTCCCCATTACCTGACTTTTATTTTCAAAGGGAGCCTGGTTTAGAGAACACTTACCAAGGGCAACGATATTAGAGAAGCAGGTAATGGTTGGTGTGAATGTATATATACACACCCAAACACACACAGACACACACACACACACAGAGAGAGAGAGAGAGAGAGAGAGAATGAGAATTACCTTTTAATCAGGGTGGTATATATGGATATTTTAACTATGATGTATATTTTAATCATTCTGGATTTTTAAAAAGATGCAGATTTCTTTTGTTGCTGTTGTTTTCTAAATAGGACAGAAGCCATTTGGGAATGAAGCAATACATATATTAATGAATAAATAATAATATATTCTAGATAGAACGGTTTTCCTAAGTATCCTGGAAACTGTAGCCTTCACTTATTAGTATGGTTAATCAGACTCCTCCGTCACAGAAATACATGTTTGCAACTAACTATACTTGGTCATCAGGATTTAAGTGCTTAAACTCTTGAGTTTACTCTCCTTGGTAAGCCAGCAGTCCTTATTCTCTATTATGCTGATATCCTGTCTTCTCTCACATTCCCGCCCAAGCAACAAACATTTTGGAGTCATCCAAAGATCACAAAAGGAATCCCATTCTATTGTTTCCTACTTACCTGAAGAAGGCAGGGCTAAGAGGAGGCTCAGAAGTGTTTTCATCATTTTTGAAAGATCAGGAAACTCAGAGATGGACCAGGCAAGGGAACTGATACAGGGAGAGCTTTTACTTGGAGACATTTATAGGCTAAGGATTCATGCTGTGGACAACACCTGGGAACAAATGGTTCCGTGAGGTTTGGGAGTGGGGGCTGTGTGTTTGCCAAGACGACGCAGAGGGACATAGTGAAATTCAAGGCTCGATGTTGAAATTGGCTTAATTGTTTCTTTTTCATTTCATTAGCTCTTGCCAGAAACCTCTAAGCATTTTTTTTCTTTATCATTAATGTACAATTTAAATTGTAATGGCACCAAAAAAAGAACCGAGGGACTACAAAGGCAAGGGCAAAACCAAGATGCAACCTGCAAAGAAACCCCCCAAAATATCCTCCTCCAAAGGATTCCTCTTCTGTGAAGGAGGAAGGTCTGGATATCAGATAGTTCTTGGTAAGACTTGGTAAGACTGTAAGCAAGGGAGTAGCCCTCAGCTGAGAAGAGTAGCCCTCAGCCTTCAGCATCTAAGAAAACCGTTAACCCATCATGGCTTCATAGTGCCTGAAGGTACTGGTGGCTTCAACAAGGAAGACTGATTCTCCTGTCAGGGAAGTGGTAAATCTCCCACAGGGAAAAGGGGAAGATAAGTGGGCTCTAGAGTTGGTGTCAATGACTAAAACAGGGGTCAGACCTTGTGGGGGGCTAGTCTATATTTTGGAGAGGGGAAAAAATGAACAAATTCCTATGCCCCACAAATAACCCAGAGATGCATTTTAAATAAAAGGACACATTCTACACGCTGATTCCTAGACCGTCCGTGGGCCGGATTTAGAAGGTGATGGTGCTGGATCTAGCCCCCGGGCCTTAGTTTGCCTGCCCATGGACTAAGAAGTGTACCTGGTTAGAATCAAACACTCACACAGCATGGAGCCAGCAGTCTCGACAAACTACACAAACAAGGCTATGTTCTCAATCACTCTTCATCACATTGAACCAGTCAAGTGGGAGGTACTGGGCAATGTGCAAAGTAGCAGTTGAGGAAGACATTGTTGGTTCAGCTTCAGATTAACTCAAAGGCCATTAGTGCAGCCCAGCAGTGGGATGAGCCAATGGCAGTGAAGCCATCAAATGGGGTATAGGGATGTAAGGTTGAGGTAGAAAGTAAAAATATGTATGTGGAAGAAAAGGACAAAGGTATCTAGGGAGAAGAGTTGGTGGGAGAAGATTGGAAGAAATTTAAAGATTATTTACAGAAACATTGTAAAATTATTGAATGTTAAAATGATGTTGGAATGAAACGAAGTGGTCTTAGCAATAAGGTTAAAAGGAATATGTAAAAAGGGATTGATATTAGATGAAAATTCAAAATTATAATATGTGAAGACAAAGAATTAAGAGAAAATAGAGAGGGTATGGATTTGCTGAATTAAATATTTGAATTGGAATACAAAAAAGGGAGGTGTGAGGAAGTCATGAAAATAAGTAAATGAACTGTAAGATATAGAAAGAGGGATTTGTTTTTAATTGTTTTTGTTTTTCTTAGTGTTTGTATTTTTTGTGTTTTCTTTTTACCATTTTTGTAACCTTTTTCTTGTGGAAACTTTAATAAATATTATTTTTAAAAAAGAAAAAGAAAAAGAAAAGGACAAAGCCATTTCCCTTCCCCAGGGAAATGGAGATGTGGGCTGGACACAAGCTGAACATGTCATAGTGAGTCCCCTCCATGTCAAGCACTAGGCCCACGAATCCAACCGGCCAAGGGGAATGGGGTGCTCTATTTAAACGGACAGGAACTCCTCCCTTTTGTCTGGTTCCCACTCACGCAGTTCTCCCTCCTTCCCTCCCTCCCTCCCTCCCTCCCTCCCTCCCAAGATTAGCTCTTAATCCTTTGACCTTGCTATGGACCTTGGTTGGTCACCTGTTGAAGGGGTCTGGTAGGAATTTTTTCCACTTGGCAAATTGGCACCAGGTATTTGCTTTTTCGCCTACTTCGTAGCAAAGTGTCACAACTTTGAAAAGGTTTGGGTATTAGGCATTGGAGTATTTGGTTGGAGGTGAGAGGAGTTAGTGGCCATCACATACCCCTCCAATTTACAGCCAAAGCTCACCCAGGAGTTGGTTCTTCTACTTCCATTATTGGGGAGCGACAGTCTGTGGCTTTCTTACGAGCCTGGGAGTCTGTGGGGATGTTTCCCTATAAGCGCTATTTAAAATCTTCAGCTTTCTGTAGTTTCTTAATTAAATTTATTTTGGTGTGCAGTTCCTTCAGGAGGTGGATAGAAGGCCAACTTAAAGCCTACTTTACTCCTCACAAGGTAGGCTTCCCCAGTAACATCCGAATTAGAACCTTATACTACATTTTCCACATAAAATTTGTTTTCCCTGATGAAATTCATGGTTCCTATGTTATAAATTAAAAAGATGCCCTACTGAAATCCCCTTATTTATTTTTTTTATCTTGCCCCATTTCTATTCTCCTAATGCAATGGGTATAGAAACATACAATCTGCTCCTTTCAGACATTATTGTTTTATGCAGCAGGACTCCTAAAAGTCTTTCATTTTATTGGTTTGTTTTTTTAAGGATGATGGGTTTTTATTAGAAAACAGGGTACATTTACCATGAGCTATTGCCTTTGCCTTTGCTTTTGTTTTATGTTGTGTCTAACTTGGTTGGAAAGAGCATATATTTTTTATCATCTTCCAGGCCCCAGAAAAAAGCACTGCTGAGGTGGTAAAACTAGGCATTGCTCAGGGTTATAGACAGGTACCAGGGTTCTGCAATTTCATTCCTCCTTGTTCCAATTGCATCACATTGCTGGCAAAGAGTGAAGATACTTTGAGTCATCTGATCTGCTTGCCTTTAGCCATGTTGCCTTTAACTGAATAAAGCAAGATGCTTACACCCACTTCACTACCCATCTTTAGTAACAACGTCATCTATATTTCTCTATTAACTGGAAACCTTTAGTTTCTGATACTTGAACCATTTTTCACAATGTATATTTTATTGGTTTTCTTAAAAGTATAACAAACAAAAAACAAAACACTAAGGAGCTACACAAAATCAGAATATGCCACCCTTTCTGCAATCTCTCCAGTTGCATGGCAAGTCCCCCTCCCCCCTTGTGAAATAAAGACACAGGACATGGTATTTAAGGTTAATGGGCGTAAAAGGCCACAACTTTATTGATTGCAGGAATTGAGTGGTATTGGCTTAGGCATTGGTCCTATCAACTAACCGGCTTCAGCCCAATTGCATGAAGGCCGGTAAGGGTTAACCACCAGTGGGGGGAGCCCTGCTGATGTACATCAACTAGGATTTCCCCCAGGGT
Organism: Podarcis cretensis; assembly: GCF_951804945.1. Classification (NCBI taxonomy): domain Eukaryota; kingdom Metazoa; phylum Chordata; class Lepidosauria; order Squamata; family Lacertidae; genus Podarcis; species Podarcis cretensis. Next base: position 13,763,667 of record NC_137177.1, on the reverse strand, counting down.
CACCGCTTGGGGGCGTACCTTAGGCCCACACCTCCATAGGCTTCAGACAGGGCAACGCCCCCAGGAATCCTTTACTGGACTACCCTTCGCTTTGGGGGAAGGTGATGGCGATTCCTTTCCCCTTATTTGCATAACAATGCCCCTACCAATGCCTAACCGCCAATCGAGCAAAAGCTCACTTCCAATACCCTCAAACCTGCAACCAACTCCTAATCCCCGTCGAGATGTCATCCAACCAAATATCATTTCCAACATCTGAAAGATGCACGCCATCAACTCTGTAGAGGGCCTCCTTGCTGAACTGGATGCAGGGGTGGCCAATGACACACACACACCCCAGAGCCTCCACTCCACTCGCCACAGCCCGTTCTAAGATTTTTCTCACTTTATTTATTGCAATTGGGCACCGACAATCCCTCCAAATCCACCTTTCCAGCAATAATAATAATAATAATAATAATAATAATAATAATAATAATTTATTTATCCCACTCATCTGGCTGGGTTTCCCCAGCCACTCTGGGCGGCTTCCAACTGAATATTAAAAACAGTACAGCATCAGAAGACCACAGGATGGTAATGCTGGGATAAGAGGCAATTAATTCGTCAAAGTCCTTAAAAATGCTCCATTTTAAATCTATGGCCTTTCGATATGCTAGATCGTTCTCGCCCAGCTGGATGACCAGGGCATCCAGTGGGCCTTCTGAAGCGGCTCTGGCCATTACCGCTGGCATGAATTCAGCCCAGCACATTCCCCTCCAAGCGATCCAGGCTACATCAACGTTTGGAGGTAAGTTCAGCCTTTGACGAAAGCCGGTGCTAATGGCACAGTTCCTTACCCAATGAACAATGCTGTGGCCCACTATCCAAATGTGCACCCTGTTGTCTCCTGGAAGGGAAATGAAAGAATAAGCTATGGACAGGCATGATGAAATTTGATGAATAAGCTATGGTCAGGCATGATGAAATTTGTCATAATTTTTTTCTAACATATGCTTTGTACGCGTCCAATTTCCAGCGACCCATATCCTTTATCATCTCGGCCGATAGGCCAAGATAATAATAATAATAATTATTATTATTTATTATTTGTACCCCACCCATCTGGCTGGGTTTCCCCAGCCACTCTGGGCGGCTTCCAACAAAGATGAAAAATACACTAAAATGTCACATATTAAAAACTTCCCTGAACAGGGCTGCCTTCAGATGTTTTCTGAATGTCAGGTAGTTGTTTATTGCTTTGACATCTGATGGGAAGGCGTTCCACAGGGCGGGTGCCACTACCGAGAAGGCCCTCTGCCTGGTTCCCTGTAACTTGGCCTCTCACAGTGAGGGAACCGCCAGAAGGCCCTCGGAGCTGGACCTCAGTGTCCGGGCAGAACGATAGGGGAGGAGATGCTCCTTCAGATATACTGGACCGAGGCCGTTTAGGGCTTTAAAGGTCAGCACCAACACTTTGAATTGTGCTCGGAAATGCACTGGGAGCCAATGTAGGTCTTTCAAGACTGGTGTTATATGGTCTCGGCTGCCGCTCCCAGTCACCAGTCTAGCTGCCGCGTTCTGGATTAGTTGTAGTTTTCGGGTCACCTTCAAAGGTAGCCCCATGTAGAGCGCATTGCAGTAGTCCAAGCGGGAGATAACCAGAGCATGCACCACTCTGGCGAGACAGTCTGCAGGCAGATAGGGTCTCAGCCTACGTACCAGATGGAGATGGTAAACAGCTGCCCTGGATACAGATTTGACCTGTGCCTCCATGGACAGCTGTGAGTCCAAAATGACTCCCAGGCTGTGCACCTGGTCCTTCAGGGGCACAGTTACCCCATTCAGGACCAGGGAATCCTCCACACCTGCCCACCTCCTGTCCCCCAAAAACAGTACTTCTGTCTTGTCAGGATTCAACCTCAATCTGTTAGCCGCCATCCATCCTCCAACCGCCTCCAGACACTCACACAGGACCTTCACCGCCTTCACTGGTTCTGATTTAAAAGAGAGGTAGAGCTGGGTATCAGCCGCATACTGATGAACACCCAGCCCAAACCTCCTAATGATCTCTCCCAGTGGCTGCATGTAAATGTTGAAAAGCATGGGGGAGAGGACAGAACCCTGAGGCACCCCACAAGTGAGAGCCCAGGGGTCTGAACACTCATCCCCCACCACCACTTTCTGAACACGGCCCAGGAGGAAGGAGCGGAACCACTGTATGACAGTGCCCCCAGCTCCCAGCCCCTCAAGATGGTCTAGAAGGATGTTATGGTCGATGGTATCAAACGCTGCTGAGAGATCCAGCAGAACTAGGAAACAGCTCTCACCTCTGTCCCTAGCCCGCCGGAGGTCATCAACCAGTGCGACCAAGGCAGTTTCAGTCCCATGATGAGGCCTGAATCCCGACTGGAAGGGATCCAAATGGTCCGCTTCTTCCAGGCGTGCCTGGAGTTTTTTGGCAACCACTCGCTCAATCACCTTGCCCAAGAATGGAAGATTTGAGACTGGGCGATAATTGGCTATCGTGGCCGCATCTAAAGATGGTTTTTTAAGAAGCGGTTTAATAACCGCCTCTTTCAGCGGGTCTGGGAAGGCTCCCTCATGGAGGGAAGCATTCACCACCCCACGAAGCCCATCGCCCAGTCCTTCCCGGCTAGCTTTTATAAGCCAGGATGGGCAAGGATCCAGGAGACAGGTGGTTGGCTTCACTTGTCCAAGCAGCCTGTCCACATCCTCGGAGGTAACAGATTGGAATTGATCCCACTCACCTTGACTAGACAGGACTCTAGCACTCTCCCGCCCCGGCCCTGTTCCCATGGTGGCATCTACTTCCCGATTCTGAGCGATTTTATCTGCAAAAAACTTTGTGAAATCATTGCAGGAGATCATGTGGCCTGTACTGGGCCCCGATGTCGCAGGTGGTTCTGCTAAATTGTGAACCACCTGAAAAAGTCTCCTGCTGCTGTTTTCTGCAGATGCAATAGAGGCGGCGAAGAAAGTCTTCTTCGCTGTCACTATCGCCACTTGGTAGGCTCGACGTTGAGCTCTAACCTGTGTCCGGTCAGATTCGGAATGAGTTATCCGCCACCGGCGCTCTAGCCATCTCAACGATTGTTTCATTGCCCTCAGATCTGTGGAAAACCACGGGGCTACTCTTCCTACTCTGGGGGAGGGTGAAGACTGTTTTGATAAGACCGCTACGACCACAAACCTTATGATTATGGAAATCCCTGGCCCATAGATGTTCCATTACCACAATGGGGAAGAATTCCAGGAATGTGAGGTCACAAGCGATGGGCTTCCCCTGCCATGCTGGAGGCCAGCGCTGAGCACACCATTGGCCTCTAAAATACACCCCAAATCCCAGGGAACCTGCTGCGTCCGATTGGACCTGAAAATCTGTCGAGTGCCATGGTGTCCTGCCACAACGAGATGCCAGACTCCACGGTCTGATTTAACTTCCTTGGAGAGGCGCACCCTGTGTTGTGGTGCATTAAGACCTGCTGACAATCTCACAAGGCGGCCACAAAACGGGCAGCCCAGCGAAACGACCCTACAAGCAAAATTTAGGTGACCTAGTAAAGACTGAATTTGTCTAAGGGTAACCATTTTTAGGGGCAAAAGCTGTTGAATTATTCCCTTAAGAGCCAATAGTTTATCTTTTGGTAACCTGGACGTTTGCACGACTGTATCTAATTCAATGCCCAAATAGACCAAAGAGGTAGCGGGGCCCTCCATTTTGTTGGCAGCCAACGGCATGCCAAGCTCTTCCGCCAGGGAGGTGAAAGCCTCCAATAATGCAGAGCATTGCTGCCTACTATCTGCAACGAGAATAAAGTCATCCAGGTAGTGTGTCACTCCCACAGACCCCATCCTAAAGCGTAGTGCCCAATCCAGGAATGTGCTAAAGGATTCAAATGTGGCACTTGCCATGGAGCAGCCCATCGGCATCACTTTGTCAACGAAATACGCTCCTTCAAATCTAAATCCCAACCAACGGAAGTCCTCTGGATGTACAGGCAGGAGGCGGAATGCCAACTCAATGTCGCATTTTGCAAGCAGAGCCCCATTACCGAATTTGCAAATCATTTTCACTGCCTGGTCAAAGGAGGCATATTTAATGGTGCAAAGCTCCTGTGGTATTGCATCATTGACAGACCCTCCTCTTGGATAAGAGAGGTTGTGAATCATGCAAAATTCACCAGGTGGCTTTTTGGGGACAATGCCCAGTGGTAATATGTGGAGCCTATCAATAGGGGGGTCCTTAAAGGACCAGCCACCCTCCTGGCCTCAATTTCTTCTGAATTTTCTTTCTGGCTATTTCAGGCATTTCCCTTACGGCTTTTTGATTCTTAGGGTCACCAGAGTTAGGGGGGAATGAAACTGGAATACTAAAACCAATGGAGAATCCCTCCCAGAGATATTTTGCAGCTTTTCTATCAGGGTACAGGTCTAGGAGGGTTTTTAAAGGAAGGAGCCAAATTGGTGAGAAGGCCAGCCCCAGGTTCGTGTTACTGGCGATTACTGGCTCCCGCATGCGAGGATCCGGGGGCACCCCTTGAGTTGTTATTAAAGTACCCCCTGCTGCCCCGAAAGGGCTGCTGCTTACCCTTATAAGATGCCATGGCTGGGTGGTTGCCCAGACACTTCTCACACTCGTGGATATACTTACAGGATGGTCGCGAACACACACCCCTGTTGTATTCTCAGCACTGCCACCGCCGCTTAGCTTCCACCTTACCTGACTTGGCTGGTTCCTGATGTTTCTTTTCTGTGTATGGGTCTACATCTTTGGTCCAGTAATTTGGGTCCCTTAGGTCCCAGCAGGTGGAGGGTAGAAGGGAAGCATTTCTATGATAATTCTCATCATAAGTTAGAGCCACATTTTCCCCAGCCAATGCGAATGCCCTCCTCACGTGAGCCATATAGGCTACGAGGTGGATCGCGCGTCTCGGATAAGCCGCACAAACCCTCCCATAAAGACCTGGGAACAGTCCAACCAGTTGTCAAAGGTACACTCGGCCCTCGGTGTCCTATACCTTCATTTACCAAATGAACGCTTCTTTTCCCCTTTGCCAGTCAACTTTGTTGGCAGGAGGAGCGTGAAGATATCCATGTAGTCGCCATTGAGGATCTTTGACTTCTTCCTTTGGGACAGGTGGTTTCCTAATATGAAATCCGTGGACAAATTGGTGGAAATCTTTACATCCTCCACCAGAGCCCCCCTTCCATTCTAGGGTCCCATAAAAGGTCTTCCGATGGGAATTAGCCCTTCTCTCGTATACCCACAAAGGAAGCCCAGAACTGTCCTCGCCAAAGGGGGCATCAGTATCGGAATCAGAAGAGGACGTACCTGAGTCATCCTTGGTGTCAGCCTGCTTACTTTTCTTGCTTTTGGCTGAAGTGTGCTTCTTCTTTGACTTTCTCTTGCCCCCTGTCCGTCGCTGGAAGCCGGAGTTGGTTCAGTGACTGGGGGAGGACCCTGCAGCCCCAGCTGCTCCTCCTCTGATGAGGATCCAGATCCGCCCTCAGCTGTAGTAGACTGAGGCAGTGGCTCCTGGAAAATACTGGGGGCATCTAAAACCTGTTGTGAGTTAGAAGTATTTGAACCCTTGGCAGGTGGCTTGCGACCACCAGCACCTGAGTTGGACTTTTTGGATTTGGAGGACTGAGAACGCATTAAGGGGTGACTGTTGGCGGTGCCCCTCTGCTGTGCATTGCATGAACTGGAAGCGGAAGTGCCCGGTTCTTCCTGGCTGCCAGGTAGGGTGTCTGGAATGCAGTCCTGAGATGCATCTAGCGGTGCTGGCAGTGCAGCGACTCATGGCCTGCACTGCAAATAAAATGTTTTGAAAGCGGAGAAAAACTACACAAAGGCCTGAGGGTTGCACGGCATAGCAGGCATTTGTGACCTGCCCTGCACGGCTGACCCACCATTGCTAGAGGAAGAGGCCTGCTGATTACCCCTGGAAGCCATGCCAAAGATCAGAAAAAACTACTTGCCTATGCAGAAGGTAAGCTAACCCAAAAAACTACAGGAAGTTTTCACTAGGAAGTTCAGTGTATTGTTTACGCTGCTCCGGCCACACACAAAATATGCGGAATAACCAAATAGTTGGCAAATGCCCACTTATGATGCATTAGTTCAGTATCAGCTACACTAGCCGGAGGAAGATCCCTACTAGGCATGCAATGTGATTAAATATACACACAATATCTTCCCTGTCGCCAGGACAGTAAGGCCAATTTTAAAAGACTTAAGCCACAAATAGTGCATGTATAAATGGATTATCCCGTATAGAGATCAAGCCACCCTGCTATAAAGAGAAATTCAAAATAAAGGGAGAAAACACAGAGCTATCCTCCCCCAGGAGATGCAGGCTACCAAGCGCCTCGTCAACTAAAATATACTGAAATTGCCTGCTCTCAACCAACCCGCTCCAGACTGGCTGCACACAGCCCTGATATCCACACTTATTTGATTGCCAGCCACTCCAGCAGAAAATTAAGACGTATTTATTACACAAATACCACCGTCAATTAAGTAGTACCCTTAATATGATCCACAATCAGCTGCATAGCCCTTAGCTGCTCTTAAATCAACCTTGTAAAATAAAATTGCCTGCCTTCCCTTAACCTATTTGTAACCTCCTTCCAAACACACTAGTAACTCAGGGATTAACTTTGCGCTTAGAACTGAGGGATTAACTTTCTTGCTGGGCAATATCGATTAAAGGACTAGGAATTAAAGTAGGATCACCCAGTCTTCTCACCGCTAGGCACTTCCATCTGGCAGAAATAAGCCCCCTTAAACAATTAAGTTCTTAGTGCGGAAAAAACAGTGAGGAAACCCCGCTGCTCTAGGGCTGAGAGCAAAGCGGCTTTTAATCAATCAGCTCCTAGCATGGAAAATAACAGAAGGACCCCAGCTGCTCTATAGTGGAGAACAATGCGACCTTAAACAATTCAGCTACTAGCGGGGAAAATAGCGAGGAAAGAACCCAGCTCCTCCACGACAGGGAGCAATGCGACCAAAATTATAATCACCACAACCGCGGCCACCATGTGGTCTGACAATAAGCAGTCGCACAATCCTCCCACAGGGGGTTGCCTCTACTAAGATGGCAGCTGACATTGCCACGTGATCAAACTAAAATGGTGGCGCTAGGGATCGTTACCTTGGCAATGGCCGGCAGCAACTCTCCCCTTGTCTCCGAGTGGCCGGACAATTAAATAACTTGCTACCGCAACGATCGATTAGGACTTGATGTCCTTACTGCCTCAATACCAATTCAAGCAAGGGACCGGGGTGTGTGTGGAGAGGCGCCACGTGCACAAGCTCCACAGGGGAGCCAGCTTTTTAAAAATCCCTGTTTAGGGAAGCCGTGAGCACAAGCCTTTCAAAGCCACCAGCTGTTAGGTGAAGCCGCGTGCACAAGCAATTTACAGTCACTGGCTTTTTGGGGACCCACGTCCACCTATCCCTGCCTGCAAGGGAAGCCGCGAGAGTGATTTAACTACACCGGCTTTTATGCTCTCCCCATAAGCCGCTGGCAGCTGGCAGCTGCTAGCACAGGTTTAGAGAGAGAAATTTAAAGGAGAGAGGAGAGCTGCAGCCAAACGGAGGGAAAGCAAGACCTCCCAGAAATTCCCACCCACTATGGGGTCTAACAAAGAATGGAACCCAGACGCAGTCCCTGGTAATGATCTGCGAGGACGGAGGTTAGGAAGCTCCCAACGTCATGACACGCTCTGCCTCCACAGTGCCCGACGCCGGCTACAGCCTACAACCTCCAAAGAACCTTCTCTCAGAATTCGCTGGAACAAATTCCCCCACAGCCAAAGAACCCCGACCATGCATTCTCCTTGCTGCTTACTGCCTACAGGCGAGTGCAAAGCGATGCAGTGATTTCGGCCAAGAACTGGGTTTAAATAGTGATTTCAGCTCTGGCAGAAGCTCCGGCAAGGAGGTAGGCAACGATCCTGCAGACAAAGACCTACAAGTGATTTCAGCTCAACCACAGCAGCACAACAATCCAAAAGACACAACTAAACTGGAGCAGCTGGAACGGGAAAGAGGGGAAAATCCTAGGGCGCGCCAGCCATAAGTAGCCCAGGCCACGCCTCCCCGGCCAACCAATTGGCTGGGCAGGGCAATGACGTGCCTGAGGATTCCCAGACACTGGCGGGGGCTGTGAGTCAGCCCCCACGTGCGTGGGGAGGGTGTGGCCCCGCAACTCCACCTCCACTCCAATTCAGAAGTGGCTCTACCACATAAGTATCCATATCTTTCGAACATTTGTTCTTTCAGATTTTCAACAAAATTCTTCTCCGTTATTTCATCAGCCTTGTATGGAAGCATCCATCCAGAGTGTGGTCATCTTCAACTAAAGCATCAAGCAGGTGACAACATCCAGATTTGTGGGTATTCTGCTGATAACAAATTGCTTAGATGCTTTTAGCTAGGATACGAAGTCAATGGCCACAGGATGGCATAAAATGCATCCATTGTTTCTCTCTTTTCAACACTGTTACATTATGGTTTATTTTCTAAGTTATATTCAATAATAACATTTTCATACCTTTGGTCTCTTCCCCAAACATGTAATTTCCACCACATTTGGACAACCAATAATCTTGATGCAACATGCAAGTATAGATTGTGATCTGTTCTCTTAAGAGACTTCTTAAACCATGTAAAGTACGAAAGGAAACACAACTGTGGGGTAAAATCAATTTGTTCCCCTAGACAGTGTTTCTCAACCTGTTGGTCCCCAGATGTTGTTGGACTACAACTCCCATCATCCCTGACCACGGATCATGCTGGCTATGAATGATGGGGGTTGTAGTCCAACAACATCTGGGGACCCACAGGTTGAGAAATACTACCATAGAATATTAAAATTATTGAATATATTTTTCACACAAAGCCAAAAAATGTATTCTGTGGCATTCCCGTCTCAAATGGTGGTATGTCTCTCTATAACTTGAATACCTCCACCACACTGACACTATTCAAAATTAATGTGGGAGAAGTTCACTGGTGTGCTTTGCCACCCAAGCATTACCTGAATATCCAAGGTCCATGGGAACTAGTTTATTGAGGGATTAAGAGATATGTTGACTATGAACCAGTGCCTCCATCTTTGCTCTCACTTGGTGTGGGGTCCAACTATTTTGGGAGTACAAAGTTAGTTCCCAGAGCAAAGTTCTGGTCTTCAGGGGCCCAGATCAAAATGTAGCTGAAGCCTGAAGGCACAGCTCAGGTTAAGTGCTCATGTGGTAAAGCTGGACATAATTCAGGGGTACTGGAGGGTGCCAGAGACACAGTGTTGTGTAATGAATATTGGACAATGACTCCAAAGTCATTACTGAGGCCTGATGAAATCATTTTCTGGAACTTTTACCCTCCTTGTTCAAATTGCATCAGATCGTTGTGAAAGAGAGAGGATAATTTGTGACACTTGATCTGTTTGGTGAGATTATATAATTATAATAATTTGGTGGTGGCTTCCCTTAGCCAGACTGTTTTGAATGGAACCAAGCTAATGCCTTACAGCTGCTTCGAACCCCATCTTCAGTATGAATCTTATCCCTATGCCCTAAATCTGGAGCTATTAAAGAACAGGCTGCACAGTGATCTGCTGGAGATCCTCTAATGTTGGCTTTTCTGCCTTTGATAGCATGGTAGACTAGACAACCTCCCAGAATCCCATCTCACACACAAAACATACATGGTTCTACAGGGGTGGAATGTGGAGTTATTGATAAATGTTTGAAGGCAAAGACCAACCACACAAGCATGTGAGAAAAGCACCTTAAATGAAATTATGAAAATGAAATAACAAGGCTTGTGATTGCAACACTTTGCTGCCACTCTAAAATGGCTGTAGATGTGCAACGACCACGTCCCCTTGCCTAAAGAGAACTCTGAAATTTCAAAACTGTCACCTGCAAGCTGATTGAAGAAATGTCCTGGGCTGTGGGGCAGTTGCACATGACATAAAGGCAGATGATATGCACCACACTGTTCCATGTCCCATTAGCTGCTGTACAGAAGTGCAAAAGATCTTAAGCAAATAAAACAAAGGAGAAGAAAGACCAAAGAAAACAATAACACCCAAACACCCAAACTTCAAAGAGCCCAATGAGGACTGAGCATGTCTGTAGCCCCAGAATGTTGTGTGTCAGTTGAACTAGAAAGATGTAAAGTGGGGCAGTGGGGGGGGGGGAGAGAATGGCCTTCCTGAGGAAGAGCAGCACTGCCAACGTTTTGTTGCTGGTCTCATTGGTGTATTTATAGACATGACAGCATGCTTCTTGCAAACATATGCAGATTCCTGGCTGTCCCAGGGGAATAGGGTGAGTTGTCATGAAAGGTACACCTCTGGAAATGCCCAGCTTTTAACAACTGTTAAAGGTTAAAGAGCTCAGTTTGAGCCTAGATTATGTTCTTTCATGAAAGAGAGCATACAGAGAGTTCAATGTTACTTGAAGATTGGAAGCCTTTTTGTAGTTGCGGGAAATCTTTCTACCGATCTACTGCAGTGTCAGAGAAGCTTTTCAGCCTGGAAAAACATTGAGGGGATGACTTCCAGTTCATGTCAGAGGCTGCTTACCCCCATATGAATCTTGCTAGCCTATTAAACTTTTTTTTTTGTAGGTTTACTGTCTCTCTGTTCCATTAACTATGCTAGGCGGTTAGATGTGAGGGGCTGGATACCTTCAGTGGTTGCAGTATAATTTTGGAACTGGAATATTTATGAAATGGGACATTCCCAGCCCTATACTGTACAGAGGTTTGGGGATTCCTATCTGGTGTCTTCTGCGTGCAAAGCAGCATGCAGAAGCTATTAATTTTTCTCAGAAATGCTTTTGAATGCAGATTCTTGAATTTGGACTGAGACCATTTTCATAGATAGTTTAGTTTAAATATTCCTCCAACCTGTTGGGTCAATAGACTTGTCCAAGACAGTCTCTCAACAATATGATAACCCTGTTATGTCACCTGGTTTTTCTGATCATCATTTTAATTATTTGAAAAATCTTGCCTTCCACCATCTTATATGATGTATCCATTAATTATGTGGTAAGGTTATATTTCTTAAAATATAACAACCCAAGAGGCCTTCGGAAAATCATTCAGTAGTGCCAACCACAAGTCTGTAAATGACTGTGCACAACTTAGACATGCATTGACATATTGAATGGCCGTTCTGATAGTAAAGAAAACATTGTGCATGCAGAGTAGCCCAAATGTGGGGATACAAGTTAAGTCCCAGAGAAGTCAAGAGCTGGTGCAAGAAGATGGTTTGAGTTATGCACTGATCTTCAGGAGGGCTGTGAATGTGTTTAGTGACATTCATTGCTACGAAATGAATGCTGGGAGTGAGTGGAAGAGGGGTCCAGATAATCTACATGCAATGTCCATCCAATTTTATGAATGGTCTTCAAATTCTCATGTTATATGTGATGTTTCTGAGAAATTCAAGCCTTCATTTCAATCCCTTCCTATGCTCTACTGATGCAGTTGTTCCTATGTATTGCCCCGAAGCTCAAGTTAAATATGCCAAGTTAAATATGAAAGACGTGTACTATCTGAAAAACAAATTATCTGGTTACAACAGTAAATATAGGTATTTAATAACTACAATGTGCACAGTGCAGAAACCTAATTGTACCCATACCTCTGAGGCTAAGTGCACTTTATAACAGCTTAATTTGTGCATATAGAAGTTTATTAGGCTGAACTTTAAGCTGAACTGTCTTGTGTCAACATTTTTCAGCATTTTGAGATTGGGTCTCTCTTTTCAGTTGCTAGTGCTTAAGATGCCTCAAGGTGATTGGATGCTTTCAGGGCAACAGGCACACACTGCTACTACCCAAGTAAGAAATACAAACCTAAATAAAATACCACATAGAGATCTTGAAAATAGCACATCCTATCATGCCGTAACAAATGATAATTCACTATTCCTCTGTGTTACACTTATGTAGAAAAAAATTAAATACAGTCATACCTCGGGTTGAAATAGCTTTGGGTTAAGCATTTTCAGGTTGCGCTCCATGGCAACGCGGTAGTAACAGAGTGTGTTACTTCTGGGTTTCGCAGCTAATGAATGCGCAGATGCTCAAAATGATGTCAAGTGCATGCGTGGAAGTGGCGAATTGTGACCTGCGCACATGTGGATGCAGGTTGCGTTCACTTCAGGATGCGAACAGGGGTCTGGAACAGATCCCTTTCGCATCCAGAGCTACTACTGTATGAGTTCCAAAAGAAAAGAGAACAAAAAGTGTCAGCTACCCAGATACTAGAATAGTTAAACCAAACCTATTTAATCACTCCCACAAAATTTGCAGTTATATTTTTCTGTGGCACAGTTATGAAAAACCAAAGAAGCTCCTTATCTGTTCCATTTTCCCTTGGTCCATCCCAGATACTTATCAATGCGTTTTTATTTATTTATTATTTAATTCATAAATTTCCTAGTTTTGAAAAGTTTCAGCTCATGTGAGCCTGGAGGCAGGGTGAGGGCTCTGTTAAACTGTTCCTGCCCCCCAGTGCCTCATTTGTGAGCCGGAGAGGTGTCAGGGCTTGCTTACCTTGGGGGCAGGAGCAGTTTAATGCTCAAGATATGTACTAAGCTTGGATCCTAGAACAATATGCAAGTAGGATCCTAGAATGCAACAACTGATTGGCTTGCAGGAAAAGATCAATCGGGCTCCAGGAGGGAAGCAAAATTAGCCAATCAGATGGAACTCATTGTGTAAATAATGTATATAAAAGGCTGAAGTTTGGGGGGCAATTCAATCACTGTTTTACAAGCTGCAATAAAGAGCAAGAAATCACTACAGGACTCCAAGTATATTTCACTGGTGATGAGGATAGGATCCTGCTGAACTGTCTGCCGCGCACCACACACAGCCGCCACAGGCAACACAGCATTGCACCGCACATCCAGCGTACAGTTCCAGGACCCAAGGACCCAGAATGGTGACAGACAACAGCTTTGTGCCGTTAGGAGACTGAGAAGGATATGCCACCCGTTTCCAGTTCCTCCTGGAGGCAAAGGACGTCAACGACGCAGCCAAGAAGAGGGCGACCTTCTTCAGAGTCTGTGGAGAAGAAACATGTGAGATAGCCCAAGCCCTCCTCACAAATATTGCAACCGTTCCCTACGACAAGATAAAGGAACAGCTGAAGAGGCACTTCTCGCCATAGCCCTCAGTGGTAGTGTGTTGCAACGCCTTCTATGCAAAGCAGCAGGCCCCCGGAGAAAGCATAACTGGGTATGTGACCTCCCTCAGCCAGGCTTCCTGGCTCTGCAACTTCACAGAGCTGGAGAACATGCTCCACGACCACCTCGTGGGGGGCCTGAGAGACAAGAAACTGCAGTGGTGTCTCTTTGCCAAGAAGGAACTGACGTTCCAGGTCGCCTTAGAGGAGGCTCTAGCAACTGAAGCCACCAAGAGGTCAATGCAATGATTCCAGTCAAACGTTTCATCTCAACCGAGGTTCCACCAAGAGGACCTCACTGACGACTCAGATTCCAACCGGGAGGATGTGGACCGTGTGCAGCAGCGCACACAAGCTGACACCCACCACGAAAGCCTCGTCCAGAAGAGGGGAACTGTGCAAGCTGTGGGGAGAGCCACTAGCGGAGGATTTGCTGTTTCCGCTACAGCCTCAAGGTGAAATGGGTAAAAGTGTCTGCTAGGAGTGCAAAAGGTGGATTTTCTAGGGTTGATGATGGACGCAGATGAAGTCCAGCCGATGGGGACAAGATGCGGGCATTTTGCGAAGCCCCAGCACCTAAGGGTAAGGTGGAACCCCAGGCCTTCTTGGGATTATTGAACTTTTACCATGCCTTCCTACCCCACAAGGCAGCGGTAGTGGAGCCCCTACACAGACTGTTGACAAGAGGGCCCTGTGGGTGTGGGGGCAGCACAAGGAGGCCGCATCCCAAGCAGTCAAAAATCTGCTCGTCTCAAACTGACACAGTGCCCCTATATTTCCTCTAACACTGTATGGGGTCCAACTTGCTTCAAAGAAGCATATATTTTTTCTGCTCTTCCAGGCCCCAGATCAAGGTACCCAAGGTTTGGTACAGGTGACTACCTAGGTAGCAAAGTGGTGCTTCAGGTTAAGAACAGTTTCAGGTTAAGTACGGACCTCTGGAGCGAATTAAGTACTTAACCCGAGGTACTACTGTAGAGGGAGTCCTGGGTACCTGTATTTGCTGTATATATGATAAAATCCCACCCAACAGCACAGAAATTTTCAGAGTCTTCCAAGCCTTTGGCAACAAGTAATTCATGATTTTCAACCACTGTTGACCTTCACATAGTTTTAGAAGAAACCCAAACTCTCATATTCTGTGAGATTTTCTATATGGGGGCGATTGGGGTTCCAGCAGACAACAGAATCAATGCCAAGAAATCAAGAGAGTGGAAACCTTTCAAACAGTCACACCATAACTGTGTTTTTTAAAGTTGTGTTGAAGGTGGAATGGGATCTTTTAAAATTTTGGTGTGGGGTGGTTTTTTGTTTTTGTGTTTTTTGCATTTTTTTAGAAACCATTTTACAGAATTTGAATAAGTGTGGGCAGTTCCAGTATAGGTGGGAAAAGGTTCCTCTTTTTCCACAGCCCCTCCAGCAGTTCTGAGAAGATTGTGATTTCATATGGGGAGCCTGCATGGGTGTGCAATGCCATCTTGGTAGGATTTTCTTAGAATGCTCACTCCTATCAATCGAGATTGCTCTGTACGGTTTAGATGACCTTGATGCATACCATTTATTTGTATATGAAGGTCTTTCTTCAATGTACATTTTAGATCTAACCAAGGACCAGCAGAAATAACTCCTAATTCTGCAGTAGGTCTTCTCTCATTTGACCTCATTCTAATAAAAAGCTTCAAATAGACACATGCAATTCCACCCCTCAAAATAAAATACTAGAAACCCAGCCACATAGGTGAGGTATAAATAATAAAATAATCAAATCAACATAAAATTAGATATACTATGATGAGAGTGATGAGAGCAAGTCTCCATGTGTATCCCTTCCTCCAGCCTATCAAACCAGTTCTGCCCAGGTGCTCCCCTGAGGCTCCTTCTAATTGGAAATTGTGTCTGGAAAACCTAATAAATCTACAGAAAGTAATTTCATTGCAATTCATTAACAAACTTTGTAATCTGGGATCACACGTTTTAGAACAAATAGTCACTAATTCCCACATCCCAAGAAACCAGGTTTCCCAAGTGTTGCCCTCAGGGCCCTTTTCTTCTCCTTTAAATACCTCTGAATGGACTCTTTTCTGTATCAGTTGCCTTTGGTGGCTCAGCTCTTCCTGGCTCTTGCTTATTCCAGAGCTATGAAGGCACTCCTAGGCACATCACTCCTCTTGTCATCCTTTTCCCAGGTGAGTGGAAATCTGACAACTAGCACTCTTTATAATCTCAGAGGAGGTTCAGGATCAGAGTTTTCCTTCTCCTGGATCAGCTAGTCAACAATTTTGCTCATGTTTCCACCCCATAGCTCACCAATACATACACCTGACTGGAATTGGAAGGGTGTAGAATTTATAATAGACATTGATAAAATTATGCATAGCATATACAGAGTGGGTAACAAAAGGTATTTCTCTCTGACAGTATGGGAAGCAGCTTATAGCAGCTATAGACTTAAGTACAACAGCAGTTTCCACTCCTGGGTTATCCTGTAACTACCATTTGGAATCATATTACTTTCATTTATGAACGTAGAATATAGTCATCAAAGTAGTAATTGCTATCCTTATTCCCCTTTAATATGTCTAATCGGCATTTAAAACTATAACCTTGGTGGCCATCACTACCTCTTATCAGAGAAAATCCCATAGTTTATGCCTGCTCTGTGTAAATAAGCAACTTTCTTTGTCTGTCCTGAATCTTCCAATATTCAGTTTCATTGGATGTTCAGGATTTCTATTGTTATGAAAGAAGGACTAAAAATGGATCTCTTTCAACTTTCTCCATATAATTCATAGTTGTGTAAGGAGAGCTTTTATTTGTGAGATCCTGTGGGAGGGAAAGTGGGTGGTGGGCAGGAGAGGGTTCAGCACTCTGCCACCCTTGGAAACTTATTTAACTTTCTTTTGCATTTTTAAAATCTTTCATAATAAGTTTCAATTTACAACCCACTTTCCTCTGTGCATTATTAAGAAAACCAAAAACACCACAAGGAAATAAAGAAAGAAACCACTTTACACTCATCTTTCTTTCATGCCTGCAGTAGTAACACTGACATATATATCTGGGAGGGACATTAGTACACTCTCAACTGTAAACTTCAAATTGAATCTCTTTCAACTTTCTCCATATAATTCATAGTTGTGTAAGGAGAGGAGATTTTATTTGTGAGTTCCAGTGGAAGGGAAAGTGGGTGGTGGGCAGGAGAGAGTTTAGCATTCCACCACACCTGGAAATCCAAATTAATTAAACATATTTAACATTCTTTTGCATTTTTTTAAATCTTTCATAATAAACCACAAACACCACAAGGAAATAAATAAACTTTATACTCATCTTTCTTTCATACCTACAGTAGTAACACTGAAATATATATCTGGGAGTGACATTAAACTGAAAACTTATCAGTTACAGTTTCAAAGCTGAGAGCCAGGCTATACTTTCTCTAATGCAGGAATTTTATTTTCCTCTGTTCTAAACCCAAACTTTCCATTTTCTTTCATTTATTTGTCCCTCGCAAAAGGTTTCCCACTACCTCTCTTTGCCCACTCTGTTGTGAGCACTGCAGACTGGACAATCTGGTGTGTTTTCTTCCCTTGCAGTGCTTCACAACCTTCATGTATCTCCTCTAAAGCTCTTGAGATGGCCTTACTTCCCTATGTCATCAGTTAGTCTTTCTGGTATGGGGAGCTATGGAGGCTGCCTTTGCTGCACTATTTATTTCTCATCTTTTGATGTCTCACTGCAGCAAATATTCACTAGAGCCTTCCCAGACCCGCTGAAAGAGGCGGTCATTAAACCACTTCTTAAAAAAAAAAAAGATCTTTAGACCCAGCCAATTTGGCCAACTATCGCCCAGTCTCAAATTTACCATTCTTGGGCAAGGTGATTGAGCGGGTGGTTGCCGAACAACTCCAAGCACACATGGAGGATGCGGACCATTTGGTTCCCTTCCAATCGGGATTCAGGCCTCACCATGGGACTGAAACTGCCTTGGCCGCGCTGGTTGATGATCTCCGGCAGGCTAGGGACAAAGGTAAGAGGTGTTTCCTAGTTCTGCTGGATCTCTCAGCGGCCTTTGACACCATCGAACATAACATCCTTCTGGACCGTCTAGAGGGGCTGGGAGCTGGGGGCACTGTTATACGGTGGTTCCGCTCCTTTCTCCAGGGCTGTGTCCAGAAAGTGGTGTTGGGGGATGAGTGTTCAGACCCCTGGGCTCTCACTTGTAGGGTGCCTCAAGCTTCCGTCCTCTCCCCCATGATTTTAATATCTATATGAAGCTGTTGGGGAGATCATCAGGGGGTTTGGGCTGGGTGTTCATCAGTATGCAGATGACACCCAGCTCTACCTCTCCTTTAAATCAGAACCAGTGAAGGCGGTGAAGGTCCTGTGTCTCACCAGAGTGGTGAATGCCCTGGTTATCTCCTGCTTGGACTACTGCAACGCGCTCTACGTGGGGCTACTTTTGAAGGTGACCTTCAACTGCAATAATCCAGAATGCAGCAGCTAGACTGGTGACTGGGAGTGGCCGCCGGGACCACATAACACCCGTTCTGAGAGATCTGCATTGGCTCCCAGTACGTTTCTGAGCACAATTCAAAGTGTTGGTGCTGACCTTTAAAGCCCTAAACGGCCTCGGTCATGTATACCCGAAGGAGCTTCTCCACCCCTATCGTTCAGCCCGGACACTGAGATCCAGCTCCGAGGGCCTTCTGGCGGTTTCCTCATTGCGAGAAGTAAGGTTACATGGAACCAGACAGTGGGCCTTCTCGGTAGTGGTGCCCACCCTGTGGAACAACCTCCCTTCAGATGTGAAGGAAAGAAGTAGCTATCCTATCTTTAAAAGATAACTGAAGGCAGCCCTGTTCAGGGAAGTTTTTAATAGTTAACGCTGTATTGTTTTTAATACTTGATTGGAAGCCGCCCAGAGTGGCTGGGGAAACTCAGCCAGATGGGTGGGGTATAAATAATATATTATTATTATTATTATTATTATTATTATTATTATTATTATTAAGAGGGATGCCTTCCTTACAGATCTATTCTCTGCAGTGACAGCTCTTGAGTAGAGCAGTTACCTCACGGAGTTTGACAGACTTTGATCAAATGATGCATGACCTAGGCAAATTAGTTTTCCTTGCCCTGAATCTCTTGGCTTCATTGGATGTTCAAGAGTTCTAATGTTATGGGGAAAGGACCAAAATGAATCTCTTTTAGCTTTCTGTACATAATACACAGTTGTTTAAGATTTGTTTAAGAATTGTGTAGGGGCGCGGGTGGCGCTGTGGGTAAAACCTCAGCGCCTAGACTTGCCGATCGTATGGTCGGTGGTTCGAATCCCTGCGGCGGGGTGCGCTCCCGTTGCTTGGTCCCAGAGCCTGCCAACCTAGCAGTTCGAAAGCACCCTCGGGTGCAAGTAGATAAATAGGGACCGCTTACTAGCGGGAAGGTAAACGGCGTTTCTGTGTGCGGCTCTGGCTCGCCAGAGTAGCTTCGTCACGCTGGCCACGTGACCTGGAAGTGTCTGCGGACAGCGCTGGCTCCCAGCCTCTAGAGTGAGATGAGCGCACAACCCTAGAGTCTGTCAAGACTGGCCCGTACGGGCAGGGGTACCTTTACCTTTAAGAATTATGTAAGACTCAGTGGGGAGGAGTATTTACTTGAAAGATCCAATGGGTAGGAAATTACTAAACATTACTAAACTCTCAACTGAAAAAGAAGGAAGGAAGGAAGGAAGGAAGGAAGGAAGGAAGGAAGGAAGGAAGGAAATCACTTTGCAATAATATTTCTCTCCTTTACGGAGCAGTACCTCTGAAACACATGTCTGCGAAGGACCTTACTAAACTCTCAACTGAAAATTTTTCAGTATGTAAATCCAGAAATAATGTCTGTGTTGTCAGTGTTTTGTGAAAGAAAGAAAGAAAGAAAGAAAGAAAGAAAGAAAGAAAGAAACTACTTTGCAACAATCTTTCTCTCCTGTCTGCAGCAGTACCTCTGAAATGTATTAATACGACTGACATTACTAAAGTCTCAGACAAAAATGTTGCAGAGTGTAGACCTCTGGAGGATGCCTGCATTTCCAGTGTTTTCCATACAAATGCATGTGAGTCTAACTTCTTATAATCATTACACTTTTGATGATCGAAAGCCAAAGTGAGGAAGGTCACCAATCAGCTGCTGCTAGTGTGGCCCAGAGTCAGGAATGATGGGATATGCTGTCCAACCACTGGAGAAACACATCCTCCCCATCCCTGCAGTGAGGAAAGACTTACCTGTGTAATTGGGAAATCTGAAAAACGAAAGAATCAATCCAATCAGTCTGATCACCACCAGTGGCCCAGTTTTAATGTCCATCTCCAGCTTGGCTTGGTTTGCAAGAGCTAAAGACCTGCAGTACCCCCCCCCCCCGCCCCGCAAATGAACACCAGCTTAAGCTTGTTTAGCAAAACAGGACAATAAACCTAGAACATAAACTGAGCATAGTCAGTGCTAAGAATCACACTGCAATTGAGAGTCTTTCCACAGGCTGCATAAATACTATTCAGATGTTGAGCAATCAGTGGTGCTCCACACTCCTTTTCCCACTTTATGGAATTTGGAAATAATTCTTCATAGCTTGAAGAAATGATAAGAAAGGAACCAACATAAGGAGGCAGAGGTTGGTGCAGTTCAAATACACTGCTGATAGTGATGGACTGGACAAGATGAGTTCAGTGGAGCACCCCCACTCTCTCTGCTGCTGTTTTGAAGCAGCAGAAACCACTACACACTGTTTTAAAGTATGCAGGACATTTCAGAATTCAGGATGCAGATTGTAACCGAAGGGAAGTACGGCAGTATTTCAAATTTGATGTCTTTTACAAGATTAAATGCAGCTGTTCTATTAAAATATGCTTCAAGAAAAGCCAATCCACAGAGCTCTTGTTTCAAAGAGTAGTGACCCTTCTCCTAGCTTATCCAATTTAATATACATTCTATATGGTTCATTTGAAATGTCCCTCATTCAACCAACTAGTAAAATTGGAAACATCATAATGAATTTACATTCAGAATCAATTAACCTGCATTTTTGCCACAGATCTTGGCCTTTCTTTCATAAATTTCTTTCAAAATTCTCTTTCATAGTTCCTCGTAGAAAGGCAGTTTCCTATAGATGCGGCTTCTCTGACCTGTGCTATTCAGGCGATTACAGCTTCACTTCAGCTAATGGTAAATTCCTTGAGATAATCACCCGCTGCTGCAACACTGACCTGTGCAACAATGAAACTCTCACTCATAAGTGTCTGCATCTTTTTAGATTATCCTACATACCTTATTGGCCTGAATATAAGCCTCACTTTTACCCCTCTGAAATGTTAAAGTGTGACTTATATTCAGGTCGGTCGTGCTGGGAATTTTAAAGGTATGGCTTATTTGTGGGTGCAGCTTATAGTTGTACCAATAAGGTATTAGAATTGTGCACTGGATTCAGCCAAGGCCCAATCTAAAGCCAAATTGGGCTTATTCGGAGGGATCTAAGCCTCCTTCAGTTGGGGTTGAGGCAGCATCAGATGACTAGAGACTGAACTGAGCAGCCCTGAGCTCATCTGGGGATGAGCTGTCACACAGGCCAGAAGGAAATGCAGTCATGAATCAGAAGAAGGAGAAAAACTGAAAGTGAGGGATGTCCTGAGTGCCTACCTTTTTGAAGGAGCTGGTCCTTTCCCCAATAATAATAATAATAATAATAATAATAATAATAATTTATTATTTGTACCCCGCCAACTGGCTGGGTTTCCCCAGCCACTCTGGGCGGCTTCCATAAAAACCAGAAATACACTAAAATATCACAGATTAAAAACTTCCCTGAACAGGGCTGCCTTAAGATGTCTTCTGAATGTCAGGTAGTTATTTATCGCTTTGACATCTGATGGGAGGGCGTTCCACAGGGCGGGTGCCACTACCGAGAAGGCCCTCTGCCTGGTTCCCTGTAGCTTTGCTTCTCGTAATGAGGGAACCGCCAGAAGGCCCTCGGCGCTGGACCTCAGCGTCCGGGCAGAACGATGGGGGTGGAGACGCTCCTTCAGGTATACTGGGCCGAGGCCATTTAGGGCTTTAAAGGTCAACACGAGCACTTTGAATTGTGCTCGGAAACGTACTGGGAGCCGATGTAGGTCTTTCAAGACCGGTGTTATGTGGTCTCGGCGGCCGCCCCCAGTCACCAGTCTAGCTGCCGCATTCTGGATTAGTTGTAGTTTCCGAGTTACCCACGTAGAGCGCATTGCAGTAGTCCAATCCCCAAAGGAGCACCATGCAAGATGAGATCCTCCTGCTGCTAGGGGGAAGGGTTTGATTCTGCACTGTGCTAGTGCACTCTTTGCAAGCCCTATTTATTATTATTATCATTATTTATTAAATTTATGTACTTTCCTATACCCACAGGTCCCAGGGCAGTTACAACATAAAACCACTATATGAAAATACAAAATGCATAATAAAAAACAAAAGCAACCCAATAACCCTCTCTCCCCAATACATTTTAAAAGGGCACTGGGTGTCAGTCAGTTTAAAGTGGGAAATTTTTGTCAGGCACACTTCCTTTCCCAAGGGAAAAAGAAACCTCAAACAACATCTCAGCTTAAGAGTCTGTTTAGCAGCCTCAGTTTTTGTAGCTGGAATTAATCAAGGCACCATCTCAGGCCAGATGGAAAAGGCCTGCAAAATAGAAATCATTTCTTCCAGGTCTCACAGCCAAGAGGAAGTTGTTGTTCACCCCTTGTAGCATGCAGGAGCAAGGCTTAGATTACTTGAATCCTCAATAGGCACACTCCTGAGTCATTTCTCCCCTCTAGAAAGAAAGCTTCATATATTGATTTCCTATAGATGCTAAGCACCCATCCACACTTCTGTTTCCCTCACAATTTCTTCATGGTTTCACACAGAGGCTAAATTGCTTTGTGGAAAACAGTGCCACATAGATAGAAATGAAACCAATGTAGCACAGAATGCAATTCAAACCCTACAGAACCAGCAAAGGAGGGTGCCATGATCCAGGGGTTCCAATTTTAACATTGGGGGCAGCTAAGCACCGCCCCCGCCTGCCAACCTAGCAGTTCGAAAGCACCTCCGGGTGCAAGTAGATAAATAGGGACCGCTTACCAGCGGGAAGGTAAACGGCATTTCCGTGTGCGACTCTGGCTCGCCAGAGCAGCGATGTCACGCTGGCCACGTGACCCGGAAGTGTCTCCGGACAGCGCTGGCCCCTGGCCTCTTAAGTGAGATGGGCGCACAACCCCAGAGTCTGTCAAGACTGGCCCATACGGGCAGGGGTACCTTTACCTTTACCTTTAAGCACCGCCCCACATCAATCACAAGATGGAGCACACAGTCACCATTTGAATGGCAATACACATTAACTCCAGCCCCCTTAAATATTTTATGGGAGAGCAAAGAGACCTTGGCCCCTCGGAGTTGGCTTCTAGGCTATGATGAATGACATCAACATCCACAAAGAGACCAAGAAGGAGAAGAAAGGTCACAAACCCCTTTGTCCCACATTTGGTAAAGGTGAACAATGCTGTATGCCCCATAGCCAGATGTGAACCCAGATTGGAATGGGTCTAGATCAGTCTTCTCATCTAAGAATGCTTGCGGCTGCCCCCCAACCCAAAATATCCTAGGAAGGGTTACAGCTATATAATATGCAGATATAAAGACAGATAAAACCATCACATATTCTGACAGTATGTTTGATCTTGGCAGTTCCAGATCGCAGCACTCTCCCCCGAATGGACTGAAGTGCCCAGCGCCTGCCTCCATTACCCCGAAGATAATTGTACAAAGACCATTGACTGCCTTGGGAATGAGAATCAGTGTGTTCATTTTAAAGGAGAATTCTTTAAAGGTAAGATTGCTACAAAGATAGGAAAGAAATCCTGCAAAGTGGTTGGGGAAAACATGCTCACCCCTTTCTTTCTCTCCTTTCCTCTTTTCTGTTACCAGAAATGTGACAAGGAACTTTTCTTCTTTGAATGCCAATATCTGTTTTCTTGCTTTAAAATGAAAGTTTCTTTTACATGTCCATAGATTTGCTATATCAGTCTTTAATACATATGAAAGAGAGAAATAAGACCCCCCTGCTTCTCCCCCATCACTCTTTGTTATCTCCTGGGTGTACATGCTTTTGTACATTTGACAGAATGCACCAGTGGGCTCTGCTCCTGGAGGACTATCCTTGGACACATACCTTGCCCACAGGAATGTTCCAGAATTAGTAAAGATGAAGGAGGCTGGAAGGTAGAACCAGCAAGAGAAAAAGACATTGACTGGGGAAATTGTCATATTGTCCACATAAATCTACTCATATTTTCAGTTCACCTGTTAAGGCCACCATATCCTACAATTGACAAGGTGGTAAGTGAAGTTTGAATCTTCTTAGTAGCAGCACCTCAGCCCTCAAATATACTCGCCATGGCATTCCTATGGTGCCTGCTGAAAAAATTCTATATACTGTACTCTCTTTTTTAATTCACAACAAGTATTATATCCTTTGTACACTCCACCTTCCCTTTTCTCCCTCTCCATCCCTTTTTGGTACACTCTACTTTCTACCCACCCCAATCGTTAAACCTCCCTACTTCATTGATTAGGTCTTACTTGCTTTATAGGAAACTATGTGTGTTAGCCTGCATTCCCTTAACTTTTGTGTCTCTTTCACGAACATGCAGAGATCACAAATCCGTCCTGTGCCACTTTCTGTTTATATCTCTATCTCTTGCAAATGTGCAAAGACAGCATACCTGCCAAGTGGTGTCCCAAAAAATGGGACTGCATGTTTTCTTGTTCAAAATCACAGCGGCCATTTTGGATACCATGTCTCGTGCACTCTCGTGCTGCACACTCTCCTGGCACTCTCACCCTGAAGAAAAGTGCTTTTACTGGCACTGTGTTTTTGGGTGCAGGGTGAAATCTCACCCTGATAAAAGCACCTTTTCAGAGTGAGAGCAGTGTGCCTGTAAACATGACTCACCAGAGAGCATGTCCTGGAAGACACATGTCCCATCTTTGGGTCTGAAATGGTTGGATGGTATGAGACAGCCCATCAAAAAGACACGTATGCATGCATACAACCCCTCTCTTTCTGTCTCTCTTTTACACAATCACACACAAACCACACATGCATATACACTTATACACATATGCCCATCTTCTTTCTCTCAAATCTAGATAACAAAAGAAATGACTACTTCTCACAATCTCACTGCCTCCTTCTTAATCTGCCCTCCAACTCCTTCCTCTTCTGATGATCAGTGAAAGCTTTTTCATGGAATGAAGCCAGCAGTTAGGGCTGCCATATGGAAACCGGGCAAATATCTCAGCAAGGGGAGTTAAATCATGCCAAAAATGCATTAAAAAGTGAGGCATCTAATCATAAGCCTGAATTTTTATTAAAGCTTATATGTTTAATCAGGACTTGTATTTTAAAAATGAGCTTAAAGATCTTCAAATGTTTCATGCCAGGCAGAAGACCAGCTGCCTAGAAAAACCTTGGCAAAATGTTTTTCTCCTAGACAAGGGGGGCCCCCTGATTTATAGCAGAAAACAATTCTCAAAGTCGTAAAAAGGGAATTACAGGCTGAGAGCCAAGGTTACACTGACCCTACAAATTAAGGGTGGATAAATAGTAAAATGAGCCATATCTTCTTCCTAAGGTTAAAAAGGTCAAGAGCAGTGAAAAAGCAACTGGTCTGGCTGGCAGAAACAGAGCATTTTTGGGAAGTCTTTTCTAAAGCTGTTTCTTTCTTAAACTAAGATCCTTTTAAGATTTCTTTTCCTTTTAAAAGGTTATTTATGTATTAAATATATTAGTTTAAATATAATTATGCAAAGGATTTAAGAAATGCTAGATTCTTATTTCATATAGTTGTAAGAGTTGTAACTATCCTGAAATTAAGTCAGCCACCAGCCCCCCTTGCCAGACAGGAGACGCCATCGAGCACTCCTGATATATGGTTGTCAGGCCTTTTGTTTAGAAACCTTCAAATGAAGGAGATCTCTCAATGTTGATGTGAACTCAAAATCCTTGACATATGTTTAAGATAAAAATTCAAGATTAATCATCTGTTTTGGAAGGCAATAGGGCAAGGAGGGCAAGAGGTGAGCTGGTAATTTAGATTCCTTGTTGAGACACATGTAAGATATATTACTACTTATTTGTCATTTATAGATAGAAGAATATATAGCTTTTTGATTTCCATAAAAGGCAAGAGGAAATGGGTGTATCTTTTGTGATTGGTTCTAGCAAACAGCCAATAGGAATTTTAACCAGGCTGATTGGACAGAGGCAGCCACAGGAGGAGCAAGGGGGCTGGATTAAGGAAATATAAGTGCTGGCCAGAATGGCAAGAGGCCAGGCCAGAGCTTGGTAACCATATACCACTGTGCCTCATATTTATTTGTCTGACAAATAATCAGATTCCTTCATCAGATAAATGCATGTTTATAACAGACTGTACATGGCTGCCAAGATTTAAGTGCTCAAACTCTTGAGTTGACTCTCCCCTACATACCCTTGTAACCCAGCAGTCCTTGCTCTCTATTGCATTCATCTCCTGTCCTCACTCACATTACCATCCAAGGAGCAAGCATTTCCAGTGTCCTCTAAAGACGATAAAAATAATCCAATTCTACTGGCTTCTATTTACCTGGAGAGAGCAGCACTAAAAGAAGGCATGAGCTTAGAACTGCCTTCATCATTTTCTATAGATTATGAAACTCAGAGATAGGCCAGAGAACTGATGCAGGTAGAGGCTTACATGGATAGATTTATAGGCCAAGAATTCTTGCCACATGCTACACTTGGGAACAAAAGGTTCATTGAGCTCTGGGATGGGGGTTGTGTGTTCGCCAAGAAGACTCAAAGGAACAAAGTGTTATACAAAGCATAGTGTTGAAACTGGCTGAAATATTCATCTCTGATTTCATTAGCTGTTGCCAGACACTTCTCAAAATTATTTTTCTATGTAATTAATCCACAATTCAAATGGTGAAGACAACAAAGAAAGAATCTGTGGGCAAAAAGGCAAGGGCAAAACCAGGATGTCACCTACATGGAAATCACCCATAAAATTCTTCATGAAAATATTTCTTTTTTGAGGAGGAAAGTTTGGATATGAGATTATTTCTGGTAAGACTTTAGCAATGGAGTGAGCTGCAGGTAAAATGATTTCAAAATCTAAGAGAACTCTTAAACCGCTTTGGCTTGATATTGCATAGATGCACAGGAAGCTTCAGCCAGTAAAACTGATTCTCCTGTCATAGAGGTGATCACCTTCCCAGAGAGGGAAAGGGATGACTAGAGACCTTAGAAGCTGAAGTACTAGTGTCTAAGAGAATAACTGGTGATAATAAAGCACCCACACAGCATAGAGCCAACTGTCTTCACAAACTACATAAACAAGGCCATACTCTCAGCCACTCTTAGTCACTTACACTTCCAGTCAAGTGGAAGACACCAGGTAATGTGCAAAATGGCAGTTGAGGAAGACGTTGTTGGCTCAGCTGAAGATTATCCCAAAGGCCATCAGTGTAGCCCAGCAGTGGGATGCGCCAAAGACAGTGAAACAGACAGCCAGGGTATAGGGAAATAAGGTTAAGGTAGAAAGTTAAATTTCCTATGTGGAAGTAAAATACACAGCTATTCCATATGGAAAGGCCTCCGCTATGTTATAATACAATTTATTACTGCCTAAGCAGAAATTTGGGAAAGGGGGATTTGTGTATGCCTTTGTTGTTCTTGTTCCAGAACAGATAGATAAGAATAATGAGGATGAGACAGAGAGAAACAGGAAGAAGGAGTGGGTAGGAATTGGTGCAGCTGGCTTGCATCGAGTCTGGGCAAGGGAGTTAGCTGGCGAGAAAAACACTGAGGCATTATTGAGTTTAGGACACTTTTCAGGAATCAGCCAGTATTTCACTCCTGGTATGAATTGAAAGTGCACTTTGGGTCTGACATGAACATTTTGGGAGAACCATAGAGTTGGAGAGTTGGAAGGTACCCTGTGGGTCATCTTGTCCAACCTGCTGCAATACAGGATTCTCAACTAAATCTTAAATAACAGATGGCCATCCAACCTGAGGCCTTCTGATTATGCCCACCATCAAAAGAGAAAAACCAGTTTAGTGTTTTGGCTCTTCTGCTGCAAACAAGCAAACAAGCAAATGTTTGAATAGCTTGCAAAAATGCTTTTTTAATCTCTTCTCACAATGCTATTTCCGTTTCTGTGTGCTGCGCTGGTGTCGGCTCACCAGAGCAGCTTCGTCACGCTGGCCACGTGACCCGGAAGTGTCTCCGGACAGCGCTGGCCCCCGGCCTCTTAAGTGAGATGGGCGCACAACCCTAGAGTCGGACACGACTGGCCCGTACGGGCAGGGGTACCTTTACCTTTACCTTTACACAATGCTATCCAATCCTTCAACATTTCTCCTATTCAATAATAATAGTATTTTTACTATTTATACCACACCCATCTAACTAGGTTGCCCCAACCACTTTGGGCAGCTTCCAACATAAAAGAACTTATTAAATATTAAACAATTAAAAACTTCCCTATACAGAACTGCTTTCAGATGGCTTGGGGGGTCAAATAACTCCATACCCTCCAACGAAAATAGGGACATCATAAGGAAAAGTGGATCAAATCAGAAATTGGGACGGCTTCTGCAAATCCAGGACTGTGCCTGGAAAATAGAGACACTTCAATGCTTCCATAGCTTGCAAATATGTTTTTTAGACTCTTCTCAAAATGCTGTGACTCCCAACAGTGTTCTCCAGTGACTAACTGCCAGCCCTCATTTGTTACAGACTTGTGAACTACTTCCGCTGTTACTAAGATGTCCAAAGCTTATGAGGAGCTGCTAGGTTTTTATTGGATAAAGGGATGTATTTACATGAGCTATTGCCTCAGTCTTTGCTGTTCTTTGCTGTGGGGTCTAACTCAGTTGGAAGGAGAATATATTTTTACCATCCTCCATGCCCCAGAAAAAGAACTAAAGAGGTGGCAATTCTCTTCATAGCTGAGTAGTATTGATAGATGCCAGGGACAAAGAGATATATACTGAAGATTGTACAGTGACTCCAAAGTGCTTACCAACAGCTGATGAAATCATTTTCTGCAATTTCATTCCTCCTTGTTCCAGTTGCATCAGATTGTTGGAAAGGAGTGAAGATACTTTGAGTCATCTGATCTGCTTGCCTTTAGCCACGTTGCCTTAAACTGAACCAATCTAGTTGTTTACACCTGTTTCACATCCCTTCTTCAGCACAAACCTCATCCATATGTCATATATTTCTTCATTTACCAGAAACCATCTTTATTTTCTGGTACCTAACCCTTTTTTCCAACAATGTATGTTTTATTGGTTTGTATAGATGGATAACCATTTACCTGGTTCCCTGGAACCTCACCTCTCACAATGAGGGAGCCACCAGAAGGGGCTCAGAGCTAGATCTCAGTGTCTGGGCTGAACGCTGGTGGTGCAGATGCTCTGGTTATAAAATGAAATTGCAAAAACAATCAATATGTGTGTCTCAATTCCATGTTTTTAGAATTTAGAGATAATTCACATTTTTGTACACACAGCAGGTAGAGAGATAATTTGCAACATCTTACCTGTTTGGTGATGACACTATTTTGAATAGGACCAAACTAATCCATATGCCAGAAATGAGGAGCTATTCAAGAAAGGCTGGACAGTCATCTGTTGGGGATGCTCTAATGTTGGCTTTTCTGCATTGGGTAATTTTGGGAGTGAACAAACAGGAACACTTTGATGTAAAGTGGTTTTCCTTCATCTTCATCTTTTTTAGCAGAAAGGCCAGTATTGTCTGCACTGACTGGCTGAAACTGTTCAGTGTTTCTGAGATGGGTATTTCCAAGTCTTACCTGGTTTACTGGGGATTGAAATTAAAACCTTCTGCATGCACAGCAGATGCTCTACCACTGTTAGAGGCTGGGCAGAGGAGGAATGGTGAAGACCACCTTCCTATCCTGGCCCTTCCAGGGAGGAGGAAGAGGAAGGGAAAGACAGTTTAGATTTTCAACAGGGGTTTGCTCAGAGGCAGATGAAGGGGGAAGTTGGAAAATCATGGGAGAAGAGCAGCAGCTGCCTGACATGTTGCCATTAGAAAGCATTCCAGACCCTCCATCTTCCATAACCCTGCGAGCCTTAAAAGTAGGAGAGCAAAGAGCTCAAAGATAGAGGGCATTTAGAGACATCCATAGAGAAGCTGTTGTTGATGATGATGATGGAATGAGGAAGTGGGAGAGACAGGCGGTGGAGATTCACTCAGGACAATGCCATTATCCAAGAGGCTGGGTTCTATAGCCTCTCTCTGTAGAGATTGTAATCAAAAAAAGGACTGAAATAAACTTTTCCTTGTCTTTACAGTTTCCTGGGCAGCCAGCTGGGAGCCACTGACAGGATACTGGCAACCAATGACCAAGCTTACCTAATTCACACTTCCCCCAAAAAAAGGCATGCACCAAAATGAAGTTTCCTTTGAAAGGAGAAATGAGTTTTTTTTTTAACAGATAAAAATGGTGAAGATTATTGCAATACAGAAGCTAGCACAACAGAGCCTTCCCCAACGGCCTTCTCACTGGGTTCAAACCTTGCTTTAAACCAGCCCTGCAGTGTCAGCCTGTGTTCACTGCTCTGCCACCCCAGAAAGTGATTCAGGACACCTTATTATGTGGTAGAAAGGTTCTTAAATTATAACAACCGAAGATTATTATAATTACAAATACATATTTAATTAGAGGCCTTGAGAAGTCTAGGTCTAAAAGAAGCACAAGTCTGAAAATGACTGTGTGTCTGGTGTGTGTCCTCTTTCTTGTGATCTCATGCCTGCTACTCTACCTGTGCCATTGGGCAAACATGGCCTAATGGGAGAGACGCAGCTTCTCAGGTAATTGAGTGAAGAGAAATAACCCATAAGCAATTGACTTGGGTTCTGCTAAGTTCCCATGTCCAGTTTCCTAGTCACCCACTAGCCTATGTCACATTTGTATATTGCACTTTACAACACATTTAAAACATTTTATTTGCAGCTGTATAGCTGAGTCCCAGTTTTCTTCTCTTGTCACAAAAGGCTGTGCTCTACTGTGAGACTAGGAGGCTAGTTTGCTCACTGTTCTGCCTTGAGAGTGTTTGCCATGTTTTTGCTATGGTGGCAATATCACAGGCATGTGCCACATAAACATAAACAGCATAAACATGCATGACACCTACTGTATGCATGAGAAAGGTATTCTTCCAGTCTCCCTGAATGCACAGTCAACAGAATCTTTTAGTGGCACTGCTTGTGACACACTGGGGGAAAGCAACTTGGAAAGAAAGAGAGCTCAGTTGTGATGTGCCTGGCCTCCCTCACAGTGTGAGGGGAAGATGATGTGACTGAATTATACAACAATCTCAGGGGAACTGAACTAGGTACCTAATACAGAACCTGTGCATAGTGGTTAGGAGCCTGTAGAACTCAAACCAAGAAGCTCAGAGATGCCTTTTGCATGCTCAATTCACCTATGTCATCCCACCATGCTTGTCCAGTGGCCCTACAACCTTCACCCTGCCTGCCTAAGGATGTCCACAAGTAGGAAAAGCTGGTGCTGCTGGCTCAGTACAACAGGAAGGGATGTGGGAAGAAGGGTCAGAATGCAAGGCCCAGAACACCAGTGGCATCCCAAGGCCCAGTGGGGATAGGACTCCACAAATGGGGAGCCATCACCTTTAGGCATGATGGGAGGTGCTGAGGAGGGTTAAAAAAAAGATGCAGCAACAGAAGGCCTCAGATTAGCATCAACCTTCAGCTGTGCAAGTTGTTCTCTTGGAGTTGTCCATGATCCAGAAAACAATGGCCAGCAACAATGGCCAGCAACAAGCAAGCATCATTTAGCCCAGTGTGAGGGTTCAGAAGAAGAGCTGTCAGGAGATAAGAGTGAAAGGTCAGGGATTATGTTTTCCCTTGATTTACAGCATCACCACATGAGAAAGCTTTCTCACTTAACATTTATTCATTTCTTTGGTATCCTATATTTCATTTTTGGCATGTTTCCTAGCATATCACATGGATGCTTTTAAACTGCTCCAAGATTGAATTATAGAAATATAGTGTAGGAAGAGACTCAGAGGATCACCTAGCCCAACTCCTTGCAACTTAGACATGAATTGACACACTGAATGACAGTTCTGGCAGTAAGGATAACAGGGAGCATCCAGAGCAGCCCAAATATGGGGATACAAGTTAAGACTCAGGGAAGCAGAGAGCTGGTAAAAGAAATTATTTATTTATGCACTGAACTTCAGATGGGCTGGGGTTGTGTTTACTGCTTTGCATTGCTGTGGAATTAATACTGGGGATGAGTGGAAGAGGGGACCAGAAAACCTTTATGAAATGTCCATCCAATTGTATGAATGATCTTTCAATTCCCATGTTAAATGTGAGGTTTCTGGGAGACACAAGTCTCTATTTGTATCCATTCCTATGCTATCCTGAAGCAGTTGTTCCTAGATATTGCCCTGAGGCTCATTTGGCCCTGATGCCAAGCTGGGTATCGAAGACGTGTACTATCTGTCAAAATCACTTTGTGTTTCTGAAAAATACATTATATATGATTTGGTATTTCAGTAGGGCTCCAAGGTCATTACTGAGGGTTGAGGAAATCGTTCTCTGGAACGTTCTGCCTGTTTCTTCCACAGCGCTTACACCCATTGTACTATGAAGATGAGACAACATTTAAGTCATCAAACCTTCTTAATGATTTTGGGTTAATATTTATATGCAACTGAAAAACTGGGCATATGGAGCCTATGTAAAATATTTGTATGGTATTTACTCCCAACTACCAAGAGAACTGTTGATTAAAAATGACAAAAATAATTATTATTGTTGCTGAGATTATTATTGTAGTTGGCATCTGTCTGCCTCGAGAGACAATGGAGTGCACCTCCAGGGATGAAGTCAAATTGCTGCAATAGCAGCACCAAAATGAGCTCCCCAGTGTGGAAACTTGGGCAGTGTTTATGGATGTCCTAGGCTGCACAGGTGGCAGTACACTCTCTTGGCCTCACTGATGCAGTCCAAAGGAAAGCAGAGCAGTATGTATGGAACCAGCTTGGCTACAGGGGTTGCCAGAAAGAGGCATACAAGGTTCCATCTGTCTGTCTTAGATACTCCTGTGCAGATTTGTGCAGTATTTACTCCTTAGATTTTCTTCTCCCTAAGATATTCCACAAAGCAGCAGTGGTTTAGGGACAGAGTTTTCCTTCTCCTAGATCGGCTACCTTCCCAGTTTGACCAGCCCCATCAGTCCCTCATGCCCCTCTACAACATGTACAGGAATCACTTTCTTGACAGTTGCACTCACTATTGGTTTTGTCCACTCAATCTGATAGAGTCAGTCCCTGCATGCAGGGCAAGTCCCCAGCTCACTGAAGGTCTGGGACCCCTCAACGACCCTTGCTTGGTTTAGCCAGCCAGTCGAAGCCATTTCCAGGTTGTGGCTGCTGTCGCATACTGACAGCTTCTGTGACCCACAGGGAAGAGCTGAGTACAGGGTGGGGACCAAAGATGGACAAAATACCCCAGAAGGAACATGATGTGTCCCCCACCAGAGGATCTAATCCTTCCACTAACACATTGTATGCCCCATAACCCAGTTTTTATGCAAGGAGCTCAAGATGACAAACACACTGCTTCCTGTATGAATATTTTTTAATGTTATTGAAGTAAAAGACGTACAAAAAAAGCAGCACAGTATATCTAGGAGAGACTTAATATTTAGTTGGTAAAGTACTTAAGAACATTACAAAAGCCATGTGTCGTTATTTTTTTTTACCATGGACAGGGAGTATGGGCATGGATGGGAATCTGTATATAAGATAACAACCCACCAAGCAGTCCAGAAATTTTCAGGGTCCTCCCAGCCTATGGCAACAGGTCATTTATTCTTTTCAGCCAATACTGAACTCCACATCATCCATAAATCCAATATGTAAAATTTCCATATCGGGGCAATTGAGGTTCTGGCTGCCACCAACATCCATGTCAAGAGTTCCAGAAAGTAGAAATCTTTCAAATGGTCACCTCATAATTTTAGTATAAAAAGTTGTGGTGACAGTGGATATTTTGGTCTTTTTAAAAACAAACAGTGCCCCCCACCATTCTACAGAATTTGAATAAATGTGGGCCATCCCACCATAGGCAGAAAAAGTTTACTCTTTTCCCATACTCCTTCAGCAGTTCTGTGACTTCATATGGGGAGTTTGCATTGGTGTGCAATGCCATCTATGCAGGATTTTCTTAGAATGCTCTCTGCTATAAAAGGAGGTTGTTCTACATGGTTTAGATGACCATAGCTCATACCATTTAGAATCCTTTATTTCTATGTGAAGGTCTTTCTCCCATGTAAGTTTAAGGCTTAATAATGGACCAGTGGGGGGCAGAAATCCTAATTCTGCATACATAGCAGACAGCAATCCTTTCCCCCTTTGACCTTAATCCAATAAAAGTACTTCAAATAGCTGTACATTTGGCTGGACCCCTTGAGATATAACCTTTTGCAATGTTGAATTTTAAAATCAGTCGTGCTATTATGGGAATGATGAGGGAAAAAATCTCCATGTGCATCCTTTCATCTGCCTCATCAAACAAGTTCTGCCCAGGTGCTGCCCTAAGGGTCTGGCAAAAATTAATCCATTTATACAAAGTAATTTATGTTCAATTAATTAACAAACTTTGTAATCTGGCATCACCCATTCTGGTACACTCAGTCACTACATCTCACTGCCAAAGAAACAAATTTTCCCGAAATGTTGCCCTCAGGCCCCTTTCCTTCTCATTTAAATTGCTCTGAATTGGCTCTTTTCTGCATCAGTTGCCTTTGATGGTCCAACTCCTATCCAAGTCGTTTCTGACTCTTGCTTATTCCAGCACTATGAAGGCAGTCCTGAGCACATGCCTTTTCTGGGCAATGCTCTCTCCAGGTGAGTTGAAAGCAGATAACCAGAATTCTTTTTATCATCTCAGAATGTGCTGTGAAGGAGGAAGAAGAGAACCTCGGAGGATCATCACTGGAAAAGGAGCAGAGTATAGCATACCTAAAGAGAATAGTGATCAGAGACCACTGATTATACATTTAGCAGAGTGGAAAAGTCTCCTAGTAAGGTACAGTTTCAAAGTGGAGAGCCAGGGCTATACTATCTCTAATATAGAACATGTGGAATTGTGTTTACTTTGTTCCAAACCAAAATCTTCCATTTTCTTTCATTTCTTTGGCCCTTTCCTCCCCTTTCCCACTGTTTTGTGAGCACTGCAGACTGGGCACTCTGGTGTGTTTTCTTTAAAAAAAATATTTATGATTTTCAGTGTTATACATTTCAATAATTTTATAGTCATTTTAGCATTTCAAAACTTGACTTCCTCCCCCACTTTCTGCAGTTCCTGAAATTTACTCTGGTGTGTTTTCTTTCGTTGTCATCCATTTGGTGCTCAACAACCTTTAAGTAACTCCTCTAAAGCCCTTGGGATGATGTTACTTCTCTATATATCATCCCTGAGGATTTCCAGTATGGGGTGTTATAGAGGCTGCCTTTGTTGCATTAGAGTGTTATTTATTGAATTTTTCTCTTTTGATGTCTCACTGCAGCAAGTATTCACTAGAAAGAGAAGCCTTCCTTTCATATCTAATCTCTGCATCCACAGCTCTTGAATAATGCAATTCCCTCAATTCATCACTATATATAGCAATTGTGGCAGGTCCTTTTCCTATTCTTCTTTAAGTGTGTTAGCCTGGATTGGAGGTGGGTAGAGTTTATAAAAGACATTGATAAATTCAGAATAGCATGGGCTAAGTAGTTTTCTTTGTCCACAATCTTTCAGCTTCATTGGATGATCAAGAGTTCTAGTGTTATATTAAGAAGGACCAAAGTGAGTCCCTTTAAACGTTCTGAAGGCAGCCCTGTATTGGGAAGTTTTAAATGCTTGATGTTTTAGTATTTTTATATGCTGTGAGCTGCCCAGAGTGGCTGATGGGTGGGGAATAATAATAATAATAATAATAATAGTATTAGTAACAACAACAACAACAACAACAACAACAACAACATTGATAAAATTATGCATAGCATGGGCATAGTTTCAATGGATGTTCAAGAATTTTAGTGTTATGAAAAAGGACCAAAATGAATCTTTTTAAACTTTCACCGAATAATAAATGGTTGTGTAAGAACTGTGTAAGACTCAAAGAAGTGGAGTATTTACTTGAGAGATCCAGTGGGAGGAAAATTGGTGGCAGACAGGAGAGGATTGAGCACTCCACCACACCTGGGAAATAGTAAAACTTATTACTTCTAGCTAATGACTTCAACAGCACTAATTAATAAGTGTTTGCCTTATTTTATTTTACTAAAATGAAACATTATTCAAAAGGTTTATTGGATCCCTGTTACTTAAACATATTTAACATACTTGTACAGTGGTACCTCGGGTTAAGTACTTAATTCATTCTGGGGGTCCGTTCTTAACCTGAAACTGTTCTTAACCTGAAGCACCACTTTAGCTAATGGGGCCTCCTGCTGCCGCTGCACCACCAGAGCATGATTTCTGTTCTCATCCTGAAGCAAAGTTCTTAACCCAAGGTACGATTTCTGGGTTAGCGGAGTCTGTAACCCGAAGCGTATGTAACCTGAAGCATATGTAACCCGAGGTACCACTGTATACTGATTTTTCATGTTTCATAAAAGTTTGGATCTGCAATCTCCTCTTCTCTGTGCATTATTCACAAAACCACAAACACCAAAAAGAAAGAAAGAAACAGCTTTGCATTAATATTTCTCTCCTGCCTGTAGTTGTACCACTGAAATGCATCTCTGCGGGCGACACTACTGAACTCTCAGCAGAAAATGTTTCGGAATGTAAACCTGGACAGGATCTCTGTGTTGCCGGTGTTTTGAACACAAAGTCCGGTAAGTCTAACCTATCTTTTAATCATTTCCCTTTTGATGCACAAAAGCAGAAGTGAGGAAGAAGTGGCATTCCAGCTGTGCTTGAATTTGAAATTGATCAGCCGCAGCCAGCATGGCCAATACTCTGGAAAGATGAGAGATGTTGTCCAACCAGTTCTGGAGGACCACATCTTCCCCATCCTTGCAGTGAGTAATGGCTAACATGTGTAAATGGGTTATCTAAAAATAAAATAATAAAGAAAAAACATCTGATCACAACCAGTGATCCATTTTGGATGCCCATTTTGATTTGCAATATCTAGAGCACCCCCAAACTAATGAAAACCAGTTTACAGTTGGCTATCAGAACAGGATAAGAAACTTGGACTATAAACCAAATATAGTCAGTGCCAAGAACTGCGCTACAATTGAGAGTTTCTCCACTGGTTCCGTAAATAGTATTCATATGTTGAGCAATCAATGGATGGAAGATCAAGGTGTTCCACACTGTCATGGCTCCTTGTCCCACCTCAAGTAATTTTGAAATAATGCTTCACAATGTGGAGAGCTGAGGAAGGAAACAACACAAGAGGAGTATTCCAGTGGTTCACCTCTAAACAAAGGCTTTAAGGTTTCAGGAAATATAGTAAGGTATTAACTTAATTAATGGATGCATGCTCTCTCTCAAGGCAGGCAACATTTTTTGGTGCTGCTGTTTCTGCTTTCCCTGCTATCTAAGCTGAATGGAATTTGGTGCCAGGGTGGCTACCATAGCAAGCCCATGCCTGCTTCTTGCAACCTTCTAACTAACATATTTTGGAAGATTTGTCACATATCTTATTCTGCTCAGAGATTCCCCACTCACTCACAAGTCATTATCAGCTAATTGCCGAGGTCAGGGTAAGTCAGATTTCAAGGATATACCACCATACATCTTATTTCATGACATCTCTGGAAAGACATTGTGAAGACGGTCTGAAGACAGTCTGAAGCCCAAGGAACCCCTAACCTGTGATATGCAGATATATGCTACTAAACCGTACCATTTTTTTGGATGGGTCAATGGTGCTCACCTGACCTTCCATTACCCACATCACTGCTGCATCCTTGGAGGTAGAGGGGGAAGGGCAACGAGACAGAGGTCAGTGTGATTGCTGAACTGGGCAATATGAGTTCAGCGAAGCACCATCACTCCATTCTGTTACTGTTTTTTTTTTAAAAAAAATTATTGAAATTTTACATTTTTAGCATCAAGATATCATCACATATAACAAAAATACCACCCACCCCCCCAATTTCTCCCACCCCTCCACGACTTCCTTGAGGTTCCTCTTCTGTTTTTTTGGCATATTATCTCTCCCTGCTTATTGGTTATTTCTATTCTCTAATTTTTTAAAAAATATTATTATTATTCTCTTATCACTTAAACATCTTCATCCCACATTTATTTTGTTAATTGCAAGTGTTTAATCAAACCCTGCAAGTAAGTCCATTTCTTTGCATTGATTCTGTAAATATAACATGAATGGTTCCCAGTCTTTCTTAAAATCTCTATTGTCCTTGTCTCGAAGTCTTTCCGTTAATTTTGCCATTCCAGCATATTCCATCCATTTTCTTTGCCATTCTTCTTCGGTTGGTATTTCAACACTTTTCCATCTTTGTGCTAGCGATATCCTAGCCACAGTTGTAGCATACATGAAAAGTTTTTCTTCTCTTTTGGCAAATCTTGACCTGAAATGCCTAGTAAAAAGGCTTCTGGATTTTTCACAAAAGTTATCTTAAATATTTTTTTCAATTCATTATAAATCATTTCCCAATACTTTTAAATTAATTTACAATTCCACCACTCTGTTACTGTTTTTAAGTAGTAGAAAACACTGCAAACTGTTTTCAAGTTTGTAGGATATATCAGAATGCAGTCTGCAGAATTCTGAAAGGAAGTTCTGCATTATTTCAAATGAAATGTTTTTTACAAGTTTAAATGGAATGGTTCCACTTTAAAAATGCTTCAAGATAAACAAATCCCCAGCACTGTTGTTTCAAAAAATAGTGGCCCTTCTCCTAGTCTATTAAATTTAATAATACTTTCTATATGGTTAGTATGAAATTTCCACCATTCAGCCAGATAAGAATATGGGAAACATTACAAATAAACTACGTTTGGAGTTAATAGACCAGCATTTTTTGCCCCAGTTCTAGGCATTTCTTTTAAAATTCTCTTTCACAGTTGCTAATAGAGAGGAAGTTTTCTATGGATGTGCCGCGACTGAAGTGTGCCATTCGGGCCATTACAGCTTCACTTCAACTTGGGGTAAATTCCTTGACATGACGATCCACTGCTGCAGCAGTGACCTGTGCAACAATGAAACTCTCACAAGTAAGTGTCTACATCTTTTTTTAAAATATCCTACATATTATAGTATAGGGACGCGGGTGGCGCTGTGGGTAAAACCTCAGCGCCTAGGACTTGCCGATCGCATGGTCGGCGGTTCGAATCCCTGCGGCGGGGTGCGCTCCCGTCGTCCGGTCCCAGCGCCTGCCAACCTAGCAGTTCGAAAGCACCCCCGGGAGCAAGTAGATAAATAGGGACCGCTTACCAGCGGGAAGGTAAACGGCGTTCCGTGTGCTGCGCTGGCTCACCAGATGCAGCTTGTCACGCTGGCCACGTGACCCGGAAGTGTCTGCGGACAGCGCTGGCTCCCGGCCTATAGAGTGAGATGAGTGCACAACCCTAGAGTCTGTCAAGACTGGCCCGTACGGGCAGGGGTACCTTTACCTTTACCTTACATATTATAGTTGTGCTCCAGATTCAGCCAAGGTACAACCTAAGCTGGGCATCTTTTGAGGGATCTTAGTCTCATTCAACTGGGGTTGAGACAGCCTCAGATGGCTAGATCTAGGACTGAGCAGTGCAGAGCTTTCTGGGGATGAGTTGTCAGGCAGACAGGAAGCAGAGGCTGCCATGAGTGATAAGGAGAAACACTGAAAAGGAGGACCATTCTGGGAGGATCCCTTTTGAAGAAGGTCCTTTCCTCCTTCCTGCCCTCCAAAGGAACACCATGGAAGGTCAGATTCTCCTGTTGCTAAGTAGAAGGATCTAACTGTGCACTCTTCTGATGCACCATATGGCAGCCATATTTTAATTGTATGTTAAAATATGATGAAAGAAATAAATATATATAAAATCTCTTAGCATTGAGCTCCAAATTGCTTTGGAGGTGGGAAGGTTGTCGTCAGAGCAGTACATCATGAACTGAAAGATCCACAGGCCGCAGGGGGGGCCACTAGGTGGCGCATCGGAAGATGGCTGACAATAACATCTCTCCGACCCACACGAGGTAATTTGGAGGCTATGATGGGGGTAATTAGCCTCCTTAACCCCCCCAGGATTATGGGGGGGACGGCCCTTGCCTGCTGTGCCCTATACCACCCCCGAATTTGTGGGGGTGGGGGCACTAGGCACAAAGCCCTCCTGTGGGATTTTCGGCACTCCTCGACGCCGTCCCCGATTCGCGCCGCTGGTTGCAATGACTTTAAAAGAAATAATTTGGACATGATTAATTGCACATACATCAAGGAAAAAGGGGAGTAAATACTGCTGACAGAAGAGATCTCTGATAACAAGACAACAATAAAATACGAGAAGAACGTCAAGATACGGTAATGACTGAGGGGGGAGGGGGGGGAAAACCTGCCTCTACCTTTTTATGTGATTTAACAAGAATCCCCCTCCCCTAATGAGTCAGAAATTAAGGACTTAAGCTGTGGATTTAAGGCTGTGTGGTGATAAACTTTCGATCCAAAGCAATGTTTCAAGATGAAGCTGGAAAGCTAAGAGTTTTGGAGTGACGCAGTCAGGAAAAAATGCTGTTCGCCATTTTGTGAGGCATTGTGGGAGCTCTTGGGTCTGGGAGGAGAAAGAGAGAAATAGAGTTGTTTACATATCGTGAATCAACTCCTCGGTGGGACTTAAGAGCGACAAATGCCAAAATTTACGATGGATAAAGTGATGTTATCTATGAAGGAGATATATGGAAACCATCTGGACTTAGTGGAGGAACGGGAAATCCACACAGGATTATTACACTTGCTATCGGCTTAAGGAGACTAACAGAAGAGATCGTAAAGGAAAAAGAGAAATTATACAAACAAGATATGATGTGGCAACACCAAGATAAGACTGGATAGAATTATGAACTTTGTTTGGACTGATTGGGACTGATTTGGACATTAATGCAGTAATAAGAAGATGATCTGAATTCCCCTTTGGATCTTGAAGTATGGGTTCCCCCAACAAAATTTAAAAATTTGGCTTTGTAATTCGGAATTTATATGATGTGATTTAATTTGATGTGATTGGCCAGTTAATAAAAATTATTTTAAAAAAAAAATTGAAAGATCCACAGGCCACAGATCAGAGGGTCAATGCCCAACTTTCTTTGTGTATACACTAATACATTCGTGAATGTCCGCCTTGTCTAGCGCCCATTCCAGCGAACATCCACGGCAAACCCAGAAGTACTGGAATGGGTTACTTCCATGTTTGCCGCTCGCACATACGCGGAAGCACTAAATTGCGCTTCGTGCATGCGCAGAAGTGCAAACCGCTCCCCATGTGTTCACAGACATGTCACTTTGCCCTCTGTATTTTTTGGCTAGCAGCCAGGGCTCCAGAACGGATCCTGACCGCAAAACAAGGTACAACTGTATACTGTATAGGAGTGTGTGTTTGTCCATGTGTGTGTGTTCTTTTGCATTTAATGTAGCAGTTTAAGGTTTTTCAACATCTTCCCATAGACAAACTTCAATTTTAACCCATAGAAGATACTTAACACCTATATTTTGGGGAAGGTGCTAAAAAGTATCATTATCTTCATGTGTGAAAACCTCTTAGATGGAGGTTTAATTCAGCCTTCTTGTGTCCTTAGCCAGCTCTCATCACTCCGCTGTAGCAACACCACAATCCCTCCACCACCAGCAGCCTTCTTCTGGAGCTTATCCCTAAAAACACAAGATGAAAAGGTTGAAAATACAATAATGAATGCAAGCATACATTATTGGAGTTAACTTCCAGATGAGCATTGCCCTGTAAAGACTTTTAAAAGGAAAGACCTTTTAGCAGCACATACAAAGCAAATGAGATACCGTAATAAATGTATATGTGATGCCAGAGATTGTAGATATAAAGACAGATAAAACCATTACATATACTGACTATAGATTTGATTTTGGCAGTTCCAGATCACAATGCTCTTACACCGAATGGTATGCAGTGCCCAGCCTGCTTCACTGCCAGATCTCAGAATTGTACGAGTGATAAGACTGTCGACTGCCTTGGGAATGAGAATCAGTGTGTTCGTTTTGAGGGAGCTCTTACGGAAGGTAAGATTGCTACTGAACCAGGAAACAAAGCCTGCAAATTACCTTGGAAAACCATGCTGACCCCTTTATTTTCCCCTGTCCCCATTTTATGTTGCCAGAAAAGTAAGAAGCAAGCTTTTCTTCTTTTTTGAATCTGTTTTTAAAAACAATAATCAAAGTTTCTTTTACATGTCAATGCACTTGGTATATCAGTCTCTAATATAAATGAGAGAGAGAAAGAAGCCCCTCTGTCTCTTCCCCCACTTCCTCTGATATCTCCTGTGGATGCATGCTTTTGTACATTTGGCAGAAGGCACCAGTGGGCTCTGCTCCTGGTTAGCTATCCTTGGCACAGACTTTGCCCACAACCAGATTTCAGAATTAATGTGATGGAGGATGGAAGAGAGAATGTGTTGGAGAAAAAGATACTGCCTGGGGAAAATGTCACATGGAGGAAGAGCCCATCACCTTATGTCACTTGCTTACACCTTATCTCACTTGCTTACACCAGTAGAGGGAACATTCAGGCCTCTCTAACTCTACCTTGAAACTCTCCCCAGACCACATCTCTCTGTTAACAGCAAGCAAAATGGCAGAAACTGATTGGGGCAAAATGCTTGCAATTAGCTCCAAATCTATTTGAAGTTTTATACAGATAGTTTCTTGAAAACAGAAACCAGTTCCAAAACAGTCTGAGAAACCTTCAGGACTACTGTATCTAGGTTCCCTTCAAAGTACTGGTGTCACATAGTTAAATGTGCCACATATCTTGGGAATTGGGCATCTCAAGGACTGCCTTCTCCCACATAAGCCTACTCATCTGTTGAGGTCACCTGTGAAAGTTCCCCTTCTGGTCCACCCACATCCTGAAACTGAGAAGGTCGGATCTACTTAGGGGTAACACCTCAGCCCTCAAATATACTCTCCATGGCCTTTCAAGTTCTACGGACATTGGGTGCCATCTGAAAGTGTTTCTTTATAGTCATACTTTTTTTATTCAGGACAAGTGGCATATCCCCCTGTTTGTTGCACTCACCACCCCACTCCCATCCAAGACATTTTGAAAGTCTCTCACACCTCTTACAAACATTTGAAGAGTGCATTTCCCTCCTCCATTGTGCTTTTCCACCCCGCGTGACTCCTTCTCCTTCTCTCTGTGTCCCTGTCTTTCCCTCTTTCCCTGATTTCTGAAGGGGTAGACCCCCTTCTATGATTCCTCTGCTATTTGGGATGCTACTCCCTCCACTTCACCCTTTCCTACATGCTCCTTAACCCTACTGCATGATTTATTATCCTTTGTACACCCCACATTCCCATTCCTCCCCCTTACTGGTGACCTCTGCTTTTCACACACCCCAATCATTAACCCACCACTTCATTGATCTGGTCTTACTTGGTACACTTCACTTTGCTCCCCCATCTCAAGGAAACCATGATTGGTACACTCCATCCCCTTAGCTTTTTGTCACTCTTTCACAAACATCTCTCCCTCTTCCTCCCAAATGCACACATATTAATATTCTATCCTTCTTCTCTAAAAAGATGTCTCTCCCTCATAGACATACATGCATATATATACGTACCTCTCTGTTTACCTCTCTCTCCTTTACAAAGATGTAGAGACACTTATCACCAAGACACTCATGCATACGTACAGCCCCACTGTTTTTGCTTCTCTTTTTCACAAAAACACACAGACCACATATACACACATATATCCCCCTCCTTTCTTTAACACCTGGATACCAAAAGACAATGACTACCTCTAACCACCTTACTTCCTCTTTCTTATCCATCCCAACACACCATACTTAGGAAATCCTTCCTTTTCTGACAATCAAATGATGCTCATCCCTGGAATGAAACCAGCAGCTGGCAGGCAGCAAACATCTAAGCAAATGGGGTGGTCCATATAATTTCTACTACCCCCCCCCCCAAAAAAAAAAACCAACGGGGGGGTAGCAAATGCACAATGTCAGCTGTGATTTGGTTGGACTCCTGAGGCATCCAACATCACGATCCTTCTCCGTCAACCTCAACCTCCACTTCTTCTTCCTCCTCCTCCTCTTCAGATGCCAGGCCTTCCTTCTATGCTTGAGCCTCCTCGGCTTCTCAATTTTCCTTCCCCTCCCCTGCCTCCTCATTGTTATCATGCCATTCATCAGCGGCTGCATGAACATTGTATTCCAAATTTTAGATGTGTTTATGGGACTGCTGCAGATTTTTCAGCTGTATATTTTATAAAAATGAATTATTAAAATTCACATTCACTAACACAACCACAATCTCAAAGGCCCTGGAAAAGCACTAATGTGAATATTTCTTTCTTTCTTCTTCTTCAGGTTTTAATAAAGGGCATAAATTCTTTTTCCGTGGATGTGCAACAGAAGATTTTTGTGCCATAAAGGAAAAACAAAAGAAAGGTTTTGCAAATTTAGTCCGTATTGGTAACAGTATTGTCACTGCTAGAAAAGAGAATTGTTATAATGCTTCATAAGTTTGAAGCCTGGTGGTCACAGCCAGGCCTCAGGACCACTGGGCTTCTTTTATCCTCTTGGTGTTGGGGTTCTGGGTTCTAGCTCCAAAAAGCTATGGTGTAAAATTTAAATCAGTTAAATTTCCAATGTGATCATTATGATAAGAAAATAAATGATTATGGCATATGAAATGTTGGTTCTCAAGTCTATAACTTTCAAATAAATACAGTAAGCCTGCAACTTAATAAAGCTCACAATTTAATAAACTAAAGGGACATATTACCACTTCTGATGGGAGTTCCATTAAATGGCAGCAGTTAGGGGAAAAGTATTTTGACCAAAATGGTCAAAGGCCTGGAAACGATGCCTTATGAGGAACGGCTAAGGGAGCTGGGCATGTTTAGCCTGGAGAAGGGGGAAGGTTATGGGGTGATATGATAGCCATGTTCAAATATATAAAAGGATGTCACATAGAGGAGGGGAAAAGGTTGTTTTCTGCTGCTCCAGAGAAGCGGACACGGAGCAATGGATCCAAACTACAAGAAAAAAGATTCCACCTAAACATTAGGAAGAACTTCTTGACAGTAAGAGCTGTCCGACAGTGGAATTTGCTGCCAAGGAGTGTGGTAGAGTCTCCTTCTTTGGAGGTCTTTAAGCAGAGGCTTGACAACCATATGTCAGGAGTGCTCTGATGGTGTTTCCTGCTTGGCAGGGGGTTGGACTCGATGGCCCTTGTGGTCTCTTCCAACTCTATGATTCTATGATTCTATTATTTCAGGAAACACTAGACAGGACCTCTTGCTAATGCCTTCTCCAGCATTGGTGGGTATCTGGGATGGATGAAATGAAAATGGAACCTATAAAGAGCTGGTTTGC
Organism: Podarcis cretensis; assembly: GCF_951804945.1. Lineage (NCBI taxonomy): Eukaryota > Metazoa > Chordata > Lepidosauria > Squamata > Lacertidae > Podarcis > Podarcis cretensis. The sequence goes on along the minus strand of NC_137177.1, from coordinate 13,718,754 downwards.
TATCCAGGAACAATCCTTGCATTATAACTCCATGCCCAAACACATTTTTCTTTGCTCCACAGTTTTCTCCCTGAAAACCTGCTCTTTAAAGCTGAATCAGAGCAAATGGCAATCCAGGGAGAAATGGTAAGTGTGTGGACACTGAGGTCCAGCGCCAAGGGCCTTCTGGTGGTTCCCTTGCTATGAGAAGCCAAGTTACTGGGAACCAGGCAGAGAGCCTTCTCAGAGGTGGCACCCATCCTGTGGAACACCCTCCCACCAGATGTCAAAGAGAAAAATAACTACCAAACTTTTAGAAGACATCGGAAGGCAGCCCTATTTAGGGAAGCTTTTAATGTTTAATAGGTTATTGCTTTTTAATAATAATAATAATAATAATTTATTATTTATACCCCGCCCATCTGGCTGGGCCTCCCCAGCCACTCTGGGCGGCTTCCAAAAGAATATTAAAATACTATGATACATCAAACATTAAAAGCATCCCTGAACAGGGCTGCCTTCAGATGTCTTCTAAAAGTCTGTAAGTTGTTGTTCTCTTTGACATCTGGTGGGAGGACATTCCACAAGGAGGGCGCCACTACCGAGAAGGCCCTCTGCCTGGTTCCCTGTAACTTGGCTTCTCGCAGTGAGGGAACCGCCAGAAGGCCCTTGGTGCTGGACCTCAGTGTCCGGGTAGAACGATGGGGGTGGAGACGCTCCTTCAGGTATACTGGACCGAGGCCGTTTAGGGCTTTAAAGGTCAGCACCAACACTTTGAATTGTGCTCGGAAACGTACTGGGAGCCAATGTAGGTCTTTCAAGACTGGTGTTATATGGTCTCGGTGGCCGCTCCCTGTCACCAGTCTGGCTGCTGCGTTCTGGATTAGTTGTAGTTTCCGGGTCACCTTCAAAGGTAGCCCCACGTAGAGTGCATTGCAGTAATCCAAGCGGGAGATAACCAGAGCATGCAACACTCTGGCGAGGTAGTCCACAGGCAGATAGGGTCTCAGCCTGCGTACCAGATGGAGCTGGTAAACAGCTGCCCTGGACACGGATTTAACCTGTGCCTCCATGGACAGCTGTGAGTCCAAAATGACTCCCAGGCTGCGCACCTGGTCCTTCAGGGGCACAGTTACCCCATTCAGGACCAGGGAGTCCTCCACACCTGCCCGCCTCCTGTCCCCCAGAAACAGTACTTCTGTCTTGTCAGGATTCAATCTCAATCTGTTAGCCGCCATCCATCCTCCAACCGCCTCCAGACACTCACACAGGACCTTCACCGCCTTCACTGGTTCTGATTTGAAAGAGAGGTAGAGCTGGGTATCATCCGCATACTGATGAACACCCAGCCCAAACCCCCTGATGATCTCTCCCAGCGGCTGCATGTAAATGTTGAAAAGCATGGGGGAGAGGACAGAACCCTGAGGCACCCCACAAGTGAGAGCCCAGGGGTCTGAACACTCATCCCCCACCACCACTTTCTGAACACGGCCCAGGAGGAAGGAGCGGAACCACTGTATGACAGTGCCCCCAGCTCCCAGCCCCTCAAGACGGTCCAGAAGGATGTTATGGTCGATGGTATCAAACGCCGCTGAGAGATCCAGCAGAACTAGGAAACAGCTCTCACCTTTGTCCCTAGCCCGCCGGAGATCATCAACCAGTGCAACCAAGGCAGTTTCAGTCCCATGATGAGGCCTGAATCCCGACTGGAAGGGATCCAAAAGGTCCGCTTCTTCCAGGCGTGCCTGGAGTTGTTCAGCAACCACTCGCTCAATCACCTTGCCCAAGAATGGAAGATTTGAGACTGGGCGATAGCTGGCCATCGTGGCCGCATCTAAAGATGGTTTTTTAAGAAGTGGTTTGATAACCGCCTCTTTCAGCGGGTCTGGGAAGGCTCCCTCACGGAGGGAAGCATTCACCACCCCACGAAGCCCATCGCCCAGTCCTTCCCGGCTAGCTTTTATAAGCCAGGATGGGCAAGGATCAAGGAGACAGGTGGTTGGTTTCACTCGTCCAAGCAGCCTGTCCACATCCTCGGAGGTAACAGATTGGAATTGATCCCATGCAATTTGACTAGACAGGACTCTAGCACTCTCCTGCCCCGGCCCTGCTCCCACGGTGGCGTCTACCTCTTCCCGAATCTGAGCGACTTTATCTGCAAAAAACTTTGCAAAATCATTGCAGGAGATCATGTGGCCCGTACTGGGCCCCGATGTAGCAGGTGGTTCCGCTAAATTGCGGACCACCTGAAAAAGTCTCCTGCTGCTGTTTTCTGCAGATGCAATAGAGGCGGTGAAGAAAGTCTTCTTCGCCGTCGCTACCGCCACTTGGTAGGCTCAACATTGAGCTCTAACCTGTGTCCGGTCAGCTTCATAATGAGTTATCCGCCACCGGCGCTCTAGCCGTCTCAACGATTGTTTCATTGCCCTCAGATCCGTGGAAAACCACGGGGCTCTCCGGGCTCCATGCAATCGGAGAGGGCGCTTCGGAGCCAAACAGTCAATAGCCCTGGTTAACTCCACATTCCAGCGGGCCACCAGGGAATCAGCTGAAAGGCCATCAACATGGGATAAAGCATCCCCTACCACTCTCTGGAAACCATTTGGATCCATTAAGTGGCGGGGGCGGACCATCCGAATAGGTCCCACCTCCCTGCAGAGGGGAAGGGTCGCGGAGAAGTCCAGTTGCACCAGGAAGTGATCTGACCATGGCACTTCTTTTGTTTCACTTTTAGTTAGTGTCAGGTCACCAACATCCGTAGAGGTAAACACCAGGTCCAAGGCATGTCCGCGGCTATGGGTTGGGCCAAACTTATTCAGGGACAGCCCCATGGAGGCCATGCTTTCCATGAAGTCCCGAGCGGCCCCTTGTAAGGTCGTGTCGGCATGGATATTAAAATCCCCTAGGACAACCAAACTAGGTGTCTCCAGGAGAACATCCGCCACGACCTGAAGCAGCTCGGGCAGGGAATCCTTGGTGCAGCGGGGAGGTCGGTACACCAAAAGGAATCCTGTACTGCCCCTATTGCCCAACTTCCAGAACATGCACTCAGAGAACTGGGTCTTCCCAATAGAACGCCTGGTGCAAACTAATGACTTCCTAAAAATCACTGCAACCCCCCCTCCCCGCCCACAAGGCCTGGGTTGCTGTGCGTAAGAGAAACCTGGTGGACAAGCAGCAGCAAGAACAGGCCCATCCGCTTCATTCAACCAAGTCTCTGTTACACATGCCAGGTCAAATCCCCCATCCATGATCAGGTCATGGATGGCAGTGGTCTTATGAATCATTGACCTGGCATTGCACAGCAGCACCTTCAGGTCATGTGGGTATCCCTTGCTGATTCTAGTATCCATCTGGTCAGGACCAGACCTGGAGGCAGGGATAGTCCTCAGACAACGACTAAACCTGCCTCCTCTGTAATGACATGGTCTGGTCTTAGCGTAACTCCTCCTCCTACCCGAGATCACTGAGATCGGTTGTCCCAACGCATCCCCCCCTGTGGAACATGCCACAGCCATTTTGTTGGCTGGGACCCACTCCCCGGCAGCCCTGACCCCTCCCCTTAAGAACAAAATAAGACCTTAAAACAATGAAAACAAAACAAAAAAGAAACCCCAAAAAACAAAAAACAATACAAATAAAAAACTGTAAAAATTACAAATCCATCAAAATCAAACAAATTCCCAACTAAACATCCATCCCACCCCCACCCCATCCCTGCATATACAGTAATAATAATGACAATAATAATAATAATAAAGAAATAAAAAGGAAAAGGAAAATTTTAAAACATTTTAAAAAGAACTCTGCACCCCTCCGGATCCCCCTGGGCTGCAGCAGCAATGACAGCAATCGTCCCTGTGAGGCCTGTCAGGCTCCGCCCTAGGCCAGATGGTGAGTGGCAGGAAGGAGCAGGGCCCTCAGACACTCACATACAGGAGAGTCCTCCTGGGCAGCAGAGCACAGCAGTCCCTGTGAGGCTTCAGGCCCTGCCCCAGGCCAGATGGTGAGTGGCAGGAAGGAGCAGGGCCCCAGACACTCACACAGGAGAGTCCTCCTGGGCAGCAGAGCACAGCAGTCCTTATGGGGCTTCAGGCCCCGCCCCGGGCCAGATGGTGAGTGGCAGGAAGGAGCAGGGCCCTCAGACACCCACGCAGGAGAGTCCTCCTGGGCAGCAGAGCACAGCAATCCTTATGGGGCTTCAGGCCCCGCCCCGGGCCAGATGGTGAGTGGCAGGAAGGAGCAGGGCCCTCAGACACCCACGCAGGAGAGTCCTCCTGGGCAGCAGAGCACAGCAGTCCTTATGGGGCTTCAGGCCCCGCCCCGGGCCAGATGGTGAGTGGCAGGAAGGAGCAGGGCCCTCAGACACCCACGCAGGAGAGTTTTGTTGGAAGCTGCCCAGAGTGGCGGGGTATAAATAATAAATTATTATTATTATTATTATTATTATTATTATTATTATTATTATTATTATTATTATAGCAGCCCGAATGGTTATCATGAAACACTGAAAATCTTCTATGGGAAAATGACTAAAAAGGCTTGTCTTAACCAGATATGGATTACTACCATGAAGTGAAAAATTAAGACTGAGCCGAGGATGAAGAACAACAACAAAATCAAACACATTTTCAAATATGTAGAATCATAGACCCATAGAATCTTAGAGTTGGAAGGGTCACTCATCCAACCACCTGCAATGCAGGAATCTCAACTAAAGCATCCATGATATCCTTGGCTATCCTACCTCTGCTTAAAAACCTCCATGGAAGGAGCTTCCAACACCTCTCATGGGAGTCAAACAACTCTTTTTTAAAAAGCTGTTTTTATTGGGGTTAAAAAAACACACACCACGTAAATGCAAATATAAGAACAATTAAACACTTATCCAGCAGTACACTTAATGGTGTTTGTTCTGTCTGTTGACTTTAGACATAAACTTACACATTCAGTGTTCAAACATATCACTTAACATAAACTCTCCACTGAGAATAATGATCAGTTGATGTGACAAGGTTTTGATTTTGGTCATTGCCATAGTTAAAGAGAGTGGAACATGTTTCATGGAAGATTTCTCTATTCATTGTGCATCTAATTGCCTTCCTGTGTCTGGTGAGGCACCCAGACATTGCTGTATCTGTAATCTTATTTCCCACATGCCTTGGGGGCTGAACATCCCTGCTTCTGAACAATTGAAAACTGGAAGTGATTGTTCCAGTTTTCAAATGTTCTTTGGAGGCCAAACATCTGGTGTGGCTTCCGATTGGCTACAGGAAGCTCCTACAGCCAATCTGAAGCTGTGCCTTGGTTTCCAAACCACTTTGGGAGTCAAACAGAATCCCAGAACGGATTAAGTTTGGGAGCCGAGATTCCACTGTATAGCTAATCATGCTGCAGATTGAAAGAAGCCTACTAGTTCTCTGTGGAGCAGAGTGGAGCCCAAGTCTATGCCCAAAGACAGTAAGGCAAAGGTAGGATTTGGAAAAAGGGTTGGTTTTGTCAAACAGCTCTTATCATAAGAAAGTTATTCCTGATGTTTAGTAGGAATCTCCTTTCTTGTTACTTTAAGCCATAGAGTTGGGTCTTAACCTCCAGAGCAGGAGGAAACAAACTTGCTCCATCTTCATATGTCAGCCTTTAAGATATTAGTCTCCTCTTTTCCTAGCTAAACATACCCAATTCCTTCATCTGTTTCTCATACAGCTTGGTTTCCAGACCCTTAATCATCTGGGTCACCCACCTCTGCACATATTCCAACTTGTTAATACTCTTCTTAAATTGCTGTGCCCAGAACTGGACACAGAACTCCAGAGGTGGTCTGACCAACCCAGAATAGAGTGGAATTATTACTTCCCCAATCAGGACACTATTCTTCTGTTGATGCAGCCTAGAATAGCGTAAGCTCTTTTTTACTGCAGCATCAGACTGCTGTTAAGTTTTGGGTCTACTAAGACCACTAGTTCCTTTTCACATTACTACTGGCAAGCCAGGTGTTACCCAGGGGGTTGGGGGGAGAGGGGGTTATTTTGTGTGGTGTGTGTGTGTGTGTGTGTGTGTGTGTGTGTTACAGGGAATGGGAGACATATCTGAAGGAAACAGGCCAACCCCATTCTTATCTCTCACCCAACTGATACCCTCCATATTTTTTAGGGCCCAGAGGATGCCCAGCCCTCATCAATAAATTTCTTTCTAAGCAATGGACTGTATTTGTATGGGAGACAGTAGGGTACAAGACTGGAAGAATTGGCAGAAAGACTGACGCTCCTAACTATATTAAACAGAAGTCAGGATGGAATACTGCCTTCTTTTACCAGTGATGATCCAAAAGGATATCGTGGACGATAGTATCAAAGGCCACTGAGAGATCCAGCAGAACTAGGAAACAGCTTTCATCTTTGTGCCTAACCCACTGCAACAGTTGATAGCCCTGGTTAGCTCCACATTCCAGTGAGCCACCAGGGAATCAGCTGAAAGGCCACAAACATGGGATAAAACATCCCCTACCACTCTCTGGAAACCATTTGGATCCATTAAGTAGTGGGGGTGAACCATCTGAATCAGTCTCACCTCCCTGAAGGGGATAATAGTCACAGAGAAGTCCAGTTGCGCCAGGAAGTGATTCAACAATGGCACTTCTTTTGTTTCGCTTTTACTTAGTGTCAGATCACCCACATCCATAGAGGTAAACACCAGGTCTAAGGCATGTCCGCGACTCTGAGTTGGGCCAAACTTATTCAGGGACAGCCCCATGGAGGCCATTCTTTACACGAAGTCCTGAGTGACCCCTTGTAAGGTCATTTTGGCATGGATGTTAAAATCCCCCAGGCCAACCAAACTAGGTGTTTCCAGGAGAACATCACCATGACCTGAAGCAGCTCAGGCAGGGAATCCTTGGTGCAGCGGGGAGGTTGGTACAACAAAAGGAATCCTGTACTGCCCCTATTGCCCAGATTCCAGAACATGCACTCAGAAATCTGGGTTTTCCCAATAGGATGCCTGGTGCAAACTAATGACTTCCTAAAAATTACTATAACCCCCTCCCTGCCCACATGACCTGGCTTGCTGTGCATAAGAGAAACTTGGTGGACAAGCAGTGGCAAGGACAGGCCCATCTGCTTCATCCAACCAAGTCTCTGTCACACATGCCAGATTAAAATTACCTCGACTTTCTAGGCATCTGGGTAGGTTTGTCTAAACAGGATTTTTTTTTCTTCAAAATAATATTTATTGCTTTTAAAAGGAAAGAAGACAGAAAAGAAAACAACAGAAAAAAGACAATACAGTACAATATATAAACAATACAAAACACAACCTAAACCCATTAAACTAAACCCATTAAACTAAACTAAACCAAACCCACTCCCTAACCCTAACCCTAAATAAAACAAAACAAAAAACAATTAAAAAAATACATCCCCCCTTTTCGATACTTTTTCTTTCATTCCCTTGTTTCCTTGACCTCCTCTCACCTCCCTTTTTGTATTCCACTTCTACTAGTTATTTCAGCAAATCCTTTCCATCTTTCTCTATTCTCTATCATATTATAAATAACATATATTTTTAACCTTATTTTGACATTAAAACTAAAATACTTATATATGCTTATCTTCTTATAACATTTCTGCTAAATCCATAAAATATCAATCCACCATTTTTCTATCACTCATTAATTTTGCGATGTTTCTATATATAAACTTTAAATTTTCCAATCTTCTTCCATCAACTCCTCTCCCTGGTTTTGGATTCTGCCAGTCCTTTCCGTCAATTCCATATAGTCCATCAACCTGGAGATCTTATGTCCGAGGCTCTTAACTCTTTTCCAGGTCCCTTCTGCAGATCTTCTTCATCTTCTTTAATGCTAGAGAGCAAATCTCAAGAAAACTCCATCCTAACAATACTTTTATTCCTTCTGGACAGTTCAGCCAAATTTCCATAGTTGAAGCTAGGGTCTATAAAATATTTCATGATGTATTTCAAGATTCCTCCAAATCCAAAGGCCCCCCAAACTTCAATCTCCTCCAAATCCAAATCCATGTCCCAAAAGTCAATTAATCCCTAGATAGAGGGATCTTTCCAACTTTCCTTCTTCAGTCCAAGCCGGGATCCAATCCTCAAAATCTGGCTTTTTCTAGATTCAATCATAAAAGGCCTCAATTTATAGTCCTCAATTTGCTTCTGTAAAATTAAGGATCCCGCTTGTGTTATTTTTGGTTCAACAAGAACAACTTTCTCCTTTTCCTCCACCATTTGTTCTGCCAAAGTAGGTTCCTGTGCCAGGTCCTGAATTATTTCTGTGTTGGTACTCACTTTTTGTCTCAAATTAGTCACTTTCTGTTCCAAATTCTCAATTTTAAAAGTCATGTCATCCGTCTTTTTATGAAGCTCTTCCAGCAAATAGTTTATCTTACATAATGCAGTCACAATAACTTCTCCTATCAACATTTTGAATGGTCCAAGGTCAATCTCTGGTTCTCAGAATCCTTATCTTGCAGCTGGAGAACTCCCAGTTACACTCCTATAACTGTTTCAAAAGCTCCCTCTAGAGGGAAACAGTCTCCACTTGTATCAGTTCTTTCAAGCACAACTCAAGCAACAAACATAGTTTTGATTTTCAGTTACTTTTTCCTCCATTTTAAATGCAGAAGAGGACAATGGAAACAGTATCTTACTCTTATTTTAGCTAGCTGTCAAATCCGTACTGTCAGTAAACCTTCCCCAAACATCATCTGGCAGTCCGTTCCCAGGTTCAGAGCTGTGGTAATTTGATTCCCCTCACTCCTGCAGGTTTGCTAAGTTCAAAATTTCCCCCCTCTTCACCTGCTTCTGAGGAGGGTTTTGTATTTTTAACCGATGGAGATTTAATCTTTTGTCAAAAGCTTTCAAAGATTTTGGCTTGTAACGTCTTTGCTTCAGTCTATTTACAAAAGCGGAAGGCGGACTTCCTATTTATAACCTTCCCGCTTCGGCGCCAAATTAAGGTATTTAAAGATCCAATTTTCCGTTCTACTTATGGGTAGTTGTTTAAAATCCAATTGTCCACAGGAAAAAGTCAGCGCTCTCCAGCAACAGCAATGTGGCTTCACTCCGTTAAAGAAGCAGTCGATTCAAAGCTCCGCGCCACTCACCCCACGTCGCTCCGGATCCCCAAAACAGGGTTTCCCCATGAGTAGGGGAGGCGCAAAAGGTGCCAGCCGAATCCCAGGTTCACAAGCTTCTCCGGCTTGTGATTTCAATGGGTCTCTGCCTTCGCCGTGGCGGTCAGACCCTGTTTTTCACGGAGTAAGTTCCTCCCGATCGAAGGAGCTCCGCCATTGCCAGAGGCACCGACCCAGAAGTCTAAACAGGAATATTTTTAGTAGCTGCCAAAAAGAGTACAGTGAATGAGCCTGCTTGATCTCAATAGGCAGGGAGTTCCAAAGTATAGGCGCTGCCACACTAAACAACTGAGTTCTTATAAATGCAGAAAGGGTATTATGTGGCATAATAGCCACATAATACCCACATTGCATCATAATCTGGGGCCCAAGTTGGTGCCCCTGGCTGTGCTCCACTAGTGGGTTACACTCCACAGCTTTTTCTACTAGTTACTAGAGATCCTATGTGGGCTCAAAAAATGCATGGCATTGGTAGGGTCAGTGGAAGGTAGGAAAAGAGACACAGAGTATCATTGTTAGGTTGAAATAAGCCAAAACTTTTGATTGATTACAGATGTAAGTAGGCTTTGCAAAGGTATTAGGTCAGCTCTGGTGCTGGTTGATGATTGGCTGCGTCAACACTCAATTGAGGGCCACCCTATGACATACATCAAATTAGGATGCCTTTCAGGTTTACCACCTAGAAGGTTGCTATGGCCCTTTGTAGGCTCCTGGTGAGAAACCCATTCTATCAACTTCTGCCAAGAATGAAGGGATGGCACTGTCAGTAAAGCATGAGACTCAATCTCAGCGTTGTGGATCTGAGCCTTATATTGGGCAAAAGGTCCCTGCATTGCGGGGAATTGTACTAGATGACCCTTGTGGTCCCTTTCATGTCCAGAATTCTATGGTTAACACAGAAGTCAGAGATGTTTACACACACACACACACACACACACACACACACTTATACATTGATCCAGGCCAGCAGGGGATATTTTCACACTTACCCACTTGAGGAGGGGTGGAGTAGGAAGGATCAGGGGTGTGACCTAGGCAGAGGTTCTGGCCTAAAGGGACTCCAGATAGAGAGGCACATAGGGGTCATTTGCCCCCAAGCCAGAGTTTCCCAACCACTGCTGCAGATTATAAAATAGTTCCATAATCCCTGAAAGTTTCCCCTCTTTTGGCTTCCACCATTCAGCCAAATGAGCAGTTTAAGGGCATGGATTACAACACACACACACACACACACACTTCATACATAATTAGGCTCTTCTCAGTGGCTATGATCAGCATGGGATGGGATACAAAACTCAGCTGGAAGAATTTCATACAGTTCCCTAAGAAGCCAATTTCAACACTGTGCTTTGTGTTTCAATATAAAACCACAGGATGTCTGGGAATGTATGCACTCCCTATTTTCATCATTTCTCACACCTCACTGGACCAGTTCTTCCCACCTGAAACCCTTGGGCTCCTCTTCTTGGCCTATGTTGTTGTTGTTGTTGTTGTTTAGTCGTTTAGTCGTGTCCGACTCTTCGTGACCCCATGGACCAGAGAACGCCAGGCACTCCTGTCCTCCACTGCCCCCCGCAGCTTGGTCAGACTCATGCTGGTAACCTCGAAAACACTATCCAACCATCTCATCCTCTGTCGCCCCCTTCTCCTTGTGCCCTCCATCTTTCCCAACATCAGGGTCTTCTCCAGGGAGTCTTCTCTTCTCATGAGGTGGCCAAAGTACTGGAGCCTCAGCTTCACAATCTGTCCTTCCAGTGAGCACTCAGGGCTGATTTCCTTCAGAATGGAGAGGTTTGATCTTCTTGCAGTCCATGGGACTCTCAAGAGTCTCCTCCAGCACCATAATTCAAAAGCATCAATTCTTCGGCGATCAGCCTTCTTTATGGTCCAGCTCTCACTTCCATACATCACTACTGGGAAAACCATAGCTTTAACTATACGGATCTTTGTTGGCAAGGTGATGTCTCTACTTCTCAAGATGCTGTCTAGGCCTGTCATTGCCCTTCTCCCAAGAAGCAGACGTCTTTTAATTTCGTGGCTGCTGTCACCATCTGCAGTGATCATGGAGCCCAAGAAAGTAAAATCTCTCACTGCCTCCATTTCTTCCCCTTCTATTTGCCAGGAGGTGATGGGACCAGTAGCCATGATCTTCGTTTTTTTGATGTTGAGCTTCAGACCATATTTTGCACTCTCCTCTTTCACCCTCAATAAAAGGTTCTTTAATTCCTCCTCACTTTCTGCCATCAAGGTTGTGTCATCTGCATATCTGAGGTTGTTGATATTTCTTCCGGCAATCTTAATTCCGGCTAGGGATTCATCCAGCCCAGCCTTTCGCATGATGAATTCTGCATATAAGTTAAATAAGCAGGGAGACAAAATGCAGCCTTGTCGTACTCCTTTCCCAATTTTGAACCAGTCAGTTGTTCCATATCCAGTTCTAACTGTAGCTTCTTGTCCCACATAGAGATTTCTCAGGAGACAGATGAGGTGATCAGGCACTCCCATTTCTTTAAGAACTTGCCATAGTTTGCCATGGTCGACACAGTCAAAGGCTTTTGCATAGTCAATGAAGCAGAAGTAAATGTCTTTCTGGAACTCTCTAGCTTTCTCCATAATCCAGCGCATGTTTGCAATTTGGTCTCTGCTTCCTCTGCCTCTTCTAAATCCAGCTTGCACTTCTGGGAGTTCTCGGTCCACATACTGCTTGAGCCTTCCTTGTAGAATTTTAAGCATAACCTTGCTAGCGTGAGAAATTAGTGCAATTGTGCGATAGTTGGAGCATTCTTTGGCACTGCCCTTCTTTGGGATTGGGATGTAGACTGACCTTCTCCAATCTTCTGGCCACTGCTGAGTTTTCCAAACTTGCTGGCATATTGAGTGTAGCACCTTAACAGCGTCATCTTTTAAAATTTTAAATAGTTCAGCTGGAATACCATCACTTCCACTGGCCTTGTTATTTGCAGTGCTTTCTAAGGCCCATTTGACTTCACTCTCCAGGATGTCTGGCTCAAGGTCAGCAACCACACTACCTGGGGTATATGAGACATCCGTTTCTTTCTGGTATAATTCCTCTGTGTATTCTTGCCACCTCTTCTTGATGTCTTCTGCTTCTGTTAGGTCCTTTCCACTTTTGTCCTTTATTGTGGAAATCTTTGCACGAAATGTTCCTTTCATATCTCCAATTTTCTTGAACAGATCTCTGGTTCTTCCCATTCTATTGCTTTCCTCTATTTCTTTGCATTGCTTTGCATTCAATTTCCTGTATGTTTCATGATCTTCCTTGCATTTTGCTTGCCTTCTCTCCCCCGCTATTTGTAAGGCCTCATTGGACAGCCACTTTGCTTTCTTGCATTTCCTTTTCATTGGGATGGTTTTCGTTGCTGCCTCCTGTATAATGTTACGAGCCTCCATCCATAGTTCTTCAGGCACTCTGTCCACCAAATCTAAATCCTTAAACCTGTTCCTCACTTCCACTGTGTATTCATAAGGGATTTGACTTAGATTGTATCTTACCGGCCCAGTGGTTTTTCCTACTTTCTTCAGTTTAAGCTTGAATTTTGCTATAAGAAGCTGATGATCTGAGCCACAGTCAGCTCCAGGTCTTGTTTTTGCTGACTGTATAGAGCTTCTCCATCTTTGGCTGCAGAGAATATAATCAATCTGATTTCGATGCTGCCCATCTGGTGATGTCCATGTGTAGAGTCGTCTCTTGTGTTGTTGGAAAAGTGTGTTTGTGATGACCAGCTTGTTCTCTTGACAGAACTCTATTAGCCTTTGCCCTGCTTCGTTTTGATCTCCAAGGCCAAACTTGCCAGTTGTTCCTTTTATCTCTTGACTCCCTACTTTAGCATTCCAATCCCCTATAATGAGAAGAACATCCTTCTTTGGTGTCACTTCTATAAGGTGTTGTAAGTCTTCATAGAATTGGTCAATTTCAGTTTCTTCAGCACCAGTAGTTGGTGCATAAACTTGGATTACTGTGATGTTAAAAGGTCTGCCTTGGATTCGTATCGAGATCATTCTATCATTTTTGAGATTGCATCCCAGTACAGCTTTTGCCACTCTTTTGTTGACTATGAGGGCCACTCCATTTCTTTTACGGGTTTCTTGCCCACAGTAGTAGATATGATGGTCATCTGAACTGAATTCACCCATTCCCGTCCATTTTAGTTCACTGATGCCCAGGATGTCAATATTTATTCTTGCCATCTCATTTTTGACCACCTCCAACTTACCCATGTTCATGGTTCTTACATTCCAGGTTCCTATGCAATATTTTTCTTTACAGCATTGGACTTTCCTTTCGCTTCCAGGCATATCCGCAACTGGGCGTCCTTTCGGCTTTGGCCCAGCCGCTTCATCAGCTCTGGATCTACTTGTACTTGTCCTCCGCTCTTCCCCAGTAGCATGTTGGACGCCTTCTGACCTGAGGGGCTCATCTTCCAGCGTCATAACTTTTATATGCCTGTTGTCTTTGTCCATGGAGTTTTCTTGGCAGGGATACTGGAGTGGCTTGCCGGTTCCTCCTCCAGGTGGATCACGTTTAAGAAATTTATATAATACCCTTAATCATAGGACAGTTTACAACACAATAACAAAGTAAACAATATTATATACCTACATAACATTATAATGCAGAAGTATATTTCATTGTCATAACACATAACAAAAGATAATACATGATAATCAATGCACAAAATGCAGCAGTGGAACATTGACAACCCAGGAATAAACTCCAACTCACCTGCTGCAAAATATCCCTACTTGTCTACTCATCTCAGGTGCAACTATGAAATGCAATACAGTGGTACCTTGGGTTACATACGCTTCACATTACATACGCTTCAGCTACAGTCTCCACTAACCCAGAAATAGTGCTTCAGGTTAAGAACTTTGCTTCAGGATGAGAACAGAAATTGTGCTCCGGCGGCACCGCAGCAGCAGGAGGCCCCATTAGCTAAAGTGGTGCTTCAGGTTAAGAACAGTTCCAGGTTAAGTACGGACCTCTGGAATGAATTAAGTATTTAACCTGAGGTACCACTGTACATGTTGTTTCTTTTGGCAGGGCCAAGTCGTCAGTTGAATCAGCTGAAGTGTCCAATCATTTGTGGCTCAAAATGTTGCAAGAACTCAAAGACCACAGAGTGTTATAATGATGAGACTCAGTGCATAGAGTTTGTACTTATTTACTGTAAGTAGCATTGGCAGCCAATGAGTAAGAGAGGTGGAACAGCTTGACAGGTTCATACCCTCCACAATTTCTCTGATGAAAATAGGGACAAGCTTCTTTTGCTTTTGATCTTGCCACACACATATATGTCTGTCACTTTGAGCCGAGCCGATTGCAACCTCTCAACCTAACCTACCCTCACAGGATTGTTCTAAAGAGAAAAATGTGAGAGGGAAATGACTGTGTACAACATGTTCCACAGATAAATGGAATGAAATAAGATTTTTAACTGTAAGCTGCCTTGAGTTGCTGCCAGAGACAAAGGTGGGATACTATTACAACAACAAGAATGATCAAGAACATACCAGAGAGTAAAACTCAGTGGGACTTACTTCTGAGTAAAAACGCTTGCAGTATCATGCTGCACAATCTTTACCCAGTTACTTGGGAGCCAAGCTTAATTGAATGCATTGGACCTTACTTCTGAACAGACAGCCTAAGGCTCCATTTACAATAAAGAAATAAACACCCCACACTTTTCCTAAGAAATGGTTGGCTGATGAAGCATTGCAATTAAAGAAAATAAAGTGGATTGGTTACATTTTCATTCAAAATGATAGGAAGGGCTTTATGTGCCAGCTTCAACATTTCCATCATTTGCAGGTATTTCATAAACAGGACTCTTGTTTTTGTCCCTACACACAGAGAGAGGAAGAGAGCACTTTTAATTGTTCTCTGATAAATGGAGGAGAGGAAAAAGGAAAACTGGTCCTGCACAGCTGGTCTCAGGATCTTGCTCTCTCATTCTTTTTGTGGCTTCCTGTCAGATGAGCGGGGTAGACTGTGTGATTTTTTGGAGGGGGGGGGCAAGCTTTCTCTTCCTTGAAAATATTACTTTGTCAAAATTGCCTTTGCATTCTATGTATAAAGATGAGACTGTGGACTTCTGAAAGTGGGGCATGAGAAAGAGAGAGGTGAATGATCAAGTGGTTAAATTATGTGAAAACTGCTTTTAAAATAATATTTTAACTAGCCTTTTGAAGAAATAGAAGCAGCCATAGAGCCCAGATTTGAAATGCAAAATCAGTGAGGATTGGTACCCCTTCCCATTAAAAACATGGATTCCACCTCTAAATTTTAACCTTCTGTGTCATATTCATATCAGGATGCGACTCTGACATTCTTTCTATTTTTTTCTGTGATACAGTTAAAATGTCTCTTTAGCGTGTGCGCGCGCACACAAATGCACACCCATTGCCACCTGGGTACTCATATGACCATATATCTTTCTCTTTACTAGATGACCATGCAATTCCTTATGAGGTCGTCAAAGGCTGTGCAACACCAGATTTGTGCTTGACGGCCAGCAAATCAGTTTGTACTGATGACTTTTCAGGCACTATAACCCAAGCAAGATGTCAGGATGCTTCTCCGAGCAGCTCAACTTTGAAGGGTAGTTAGGAGAGAACAATGTTTTCTTCCTTTTGAATCCCATTTTCAGCATCAGCATAGGTGGAGGTTGCTTTCCTGATGGTGGGAGTGTAGAGTGACTGGGATTCACAGTACTCCTGAGTCCACTATCTGGCTTTTTGTGGTGAATGGGATGCAGGGGATAGAGAAGCTAAAGTAGAAATGTGGGGCTTGGGGGCTTAAATTGCCCATTGTTCATAATCAGAATAAATTGTAGTGAAGAATAAAAACTGTGTCTGTCTTTGTCAAATTAAGAATATTTGGCAGTGGTGGTGGAGGGCAGTGTTTTTAGAAGAACAAACGGATTATTATTAATTATTTCATTGTTTTAGAAAATGTATATGCCAGTCTATATTTCAAACAAATCTCTCAGTTGTGACCAATATCTTAAGGATATCACAAATAATTTGTTGTTGTTGTTTTTTTAAAAAATGATGTTTATTGAAATTTACAATCAGCAACCAACCCCCACCACCCACCACCAAAACATCACATCTTGTTACATGCATCCTACTTTGTGTTTCATAGATGGATTAGCTCCCATCCTTCCCTTCCACCAGTTTTCCTATTCCATTCTATAGTTTACAGATTCTTTAATTTTAAATTATACCATCACATGAGATTTATTTCAATCCTGCCAACGTTTTCATATTTGTACAATTCTCACTTATATAAACCATTAATTTACTCCATTCTTTTTGGTACTTTGTCTCCTCCTGATTGCGAATTCTGTGTGTCAATTTAGCCATCTCAGCATACTCAACCAACTTTATCTGCCATTCTCTTACCGCCGGCATCTCCTGTTGCTATGAGAACTCTGGCTGCAGTTGTTGCATATAAATATAATCTTTGATCTATCTTTTTAATCCCTTCTAGCAAAAATTCTTCTGGCTTTTGGGGAAAACTGTACTTAAACATCTTTTTAAACTTGTTGTAAACCGCATCCCAAAACTCTTTTACAGTGGTGCCTCACAAGACGAAATTAATCCGTTCCGTGAGGCTCTTTGTATAGCGGTTTTTTCGTCTTGCGAAGCAAGCCCATTGACAGCTTAGTGGATTAGCGCTATTAGCGGTTTAGCGGCTTTTAGCGGATCAGCTGATAAGCGGCTTATCAGCGGATCAGCTGATAAGCGGCTTAGCGGCTTAGGAAAAGGGGGGGAAGGGGGGAAAACCCGCAGGAACTCGCAAGACATTTCGTCTTGCGAAGCAAGCCCATAGGGAAATTCGTTTTGCAAAGCGCCTCCAAAACGGAAAACCCTTTCGTCTAGCGGGTTTTCCGTCTTGCGAGGCGTTCGTCTTGCGGGGCACCACTGTATTTTATTTCAAGACCACCACATATGATAGAAATCACCGTCTTTTTCCTTGCACTTCCAGCAGGTTTTACTACTTGTTCTATAAATTTTTGCCAATTTGGTGGGAGTGAGATACCAACAATAAACCATCTTCATAACATTTTCTTTTAAGGCAGGACAAGCAGTGAATTTTATGCTCTCATTCCAGAGTTTGACGCATACATCATATTCTATGTTATGTCCTAAATCAGGATATCACAAATAATTTGAACAAATATAATCAAAAAAACTTCCCACCCTACCTATCAAGAGGGGAACACTGAAAACTATTTTGTAAAGCTGTTTGCTTAGAGGCGAACATGGATGCAATTTTATAGTAGATGGTGCCTAACTTTATTTCTGTAGAAAGGGCCAACGAGGTAGTCCCTCTTCACTGAAACAATAAGCATGAAACAGAGGTTTGCCTTCAAATATAATAGGGAATACTTTCTGAGGGGGAAAACACAAAGGGGTTGGGATTTTGGCACACGTTTCATATTACTTGCTAAAACTGGAAGGAACTTCACAGCAACAACCCCTTCTCCCTCCAATCACTTGGAAGCTATCTTTAATTACAAGCATTACTGAAAGGAAAAACAGCAAAATTAACACCATTGTTTCTTTGGAAAGGGCCAGTCAGCTAGTCCCTCTGTTTAGAGTCAAAAAGTATTAAGCAGCGATCTTCCCTTAAGTATAATGAGGAATGAGGGATTTTGCCACAAGACAGGGGAAACATAAGGGGTTTGGGATTTTGGCACACACTGCATGTTTTGGTAAGGTCTCTGGTCCCCCCGCCCTCCAAATAACAAATTTTCTTGGCAATGTTTGAGTCAAACTCCTCCTCCTGGACCCACCCACCCTCTGTTCACATACCACAATAACTCTCGATCTCACTTTACTCCACCCATGGACCAACTCTCTCTCTGCACAAGCTCCAACTAAACCTGTCTTCTTCTCCTCCCACTGGTGACTGGACCCATACTCTGTCTGCACAGTTTTGAAGATGATGAGGTCCAAGTTAAAAAGGGGGCAAAATGTGCCCTGTTTAAAATCAAAACCGGATGTGTCGATTTGCTTACAAAAATATGAAGATCCCATTTTTTAAGGGACAGGTTCAGCCTCAGCCATTAAAAAAAATCTATCGCCTGTTAGATGTATGTGTGTGGGGGGGGGGTTATTATGATTTCTTTTTATATAATTATGCTGTTTATTATTAGGCTATGTAGGGTATGTTTTTAATTTTATGCTGTTTAAATTATGTTCTTAATGTACACCACCCAGGGAAATTTGGCTAAAGAGTGGCATATAAATGGAATAACTTATAATAGGAAAATATAAAAACAAATAAATACCTTTTGTGTGGATGAGGAGAGCATGAGGGCAATGCGGGAAAAGTTACATAAGATGAGTCTTTCCCATCCACCTTCATCCTCATGGAAATTATACCCATCACACACTGGCTAACACCTTGATGAGCTGAAGGAAGCATGATTGTCGCAACAAAGCAAGGGGTGAATCAACAGATATGGGAGGTAGGCAAACTGTTATAGACTGCATGAGGCCCATAGACCACAAGTTGCTCATCTGTGCTGGAAACAATGGCTAAGTCCTCATGAGAACTGTATCCATCCGAAACAGGAAGCACCACAGCTGTTGACTCTAATATCAGGCAGTATCTGGGATACTTTGTCTTTTATTCTACACATTTCCAATTTTCCATTTAGCGTCACGAATCTCGGTCTCATGAAACAAAAGTCTGAATGAACCTGGGGGGGGGGGGGGCTTTGTTTGAAGACTACCCAAAGCTAACCTCATGTAACCAAAGTGCACTCTGTTGGGATACTGCCAGGGAGACAAAGGCCATCACTGCCTTCACATCGACTCCGGACGTCCACCGATCTCCTGTAGATACAGTATCAGCAATTAGCGACACGAGCTCCTGAAAAAGCGTGTTCTCCAATAAATGAGAGCACGTGTTGCGGTGTGGGCCACCAGGCCAGGCCTCTTGTTGCCAGGCAGGTTAATAATTGTTGCCTGGCATCATGATTGGGTAACCGGGTTGCTGGGGCAAATTGTATGTTGCAAATTGGGTGGGTGGGACCATAGTCCTTAAATATTGGTGCACTCTGGTTTCTCTTTCTCTTTGCAGAGTGCATCGGATCAATCGGATCAGAGCCAACACTGCAGAGACTTTGGTGATATTTGTGCCTTATTCCTTTTCCCTTCACCATTTCTTCCCTACCTAACCCACACTGTGGGTAAATTTAGGCCCATAGGACAGGGTTGGTTGGGGGGTGTGGGGAATTAGGATTACCTTAATTTTTATTTTTATTTTTGTTGTCGTTTAAAGCCGTCCTCGGCTTAAGCGGCTCCGGGGAGGCGGCACGCCTTCATGTTCTTTCCTTGAATTTAATTTAATAGCTGGCTGGTGCTCCCCAAAAAATCTGCTTAAATTTAATTAAATTTAACTCGGCCCATTTGGGCCTCCCGGCGCTGCGGCCTTTCCTGGCCTTAATTTTGTCTTCGGGCCTAGGGAGACCGGGGGAGGAGGCCTGTTGGGCCCTTGGAGTGCTCCTGGTGCCGCGGCCGGCTTGAACGGCCAGGCCGCGGCCTCCATTTTCGGCCCTCGGCGGCTGTTTGTTGTGGGGGCCTATTCAGGCCTTTAAAAATCCATACAGCCACTGAGGGTGCTTGGCGCGGCCCCAGGGGCCTTTAGGCGACCATTTTGGGGGGTAAGGGTTTTGTTTTTACCACTGGGGTGGGCTGGCGCCATAAACGCGGCCTTCCCAGCTCTTCAGTTCTCCGTGCGTCTTTTTTCAGCGCTTTCGGAGCATTATTTCTCAATTAATTGTGCAACAGTGACCTGCTGTGGCCACTAGCTGCAATTGCGCCTAACAAGCGTTCTTTTCCAATTTATTGTACAACAGTGACCTCCTGTGGCCGCTAGCTGCAATTGCAGCCTTTAATTTTAGTGCTGCACTGAGAGGGAATACTAAAGGGTATTGCACCCTGACTTATTTAATTTTAATTCTGCTGTTCTTTTGAAGCAAATAGGTGTTGTTGCTTCTATGTGATTTAGGTGGTCCTTTTCGGGCCACTCCTTTTCTTTCTTTATTTTATTTACCCTTTTTACTTCTTTGTGATCTGATTTGGCTTACTCAATTTTTATTTTATTTTATTTATTTTATTTTTACTTTTTATTTTAATTTAGTTGGAGTTTAATCCAGTTTATTTACTGGATTAATTTTGGATTAAATTTAATCAATTATTTTATTTATTTTTTATTTTTTATTTTTTATTTTATTTTATTTTATTTTATTTTATTTTATTTATTTTATTTTTAATATTTTTTAATATTTTTTAATTTACTTATTTTACTTTATCATTTTATTAAAGTCCAGTTTTATTGCTAACTTTACTGTCTTTTATTATCAGATATGGCCCCAAAAAAGGCTGGGAAAAAGACGGTGACGGTCGTCTCTGCTAAGCAGCCCATTAAGGGCCCATCACAATCCCTGCGTTCTCCAACCCCACCTCAGTCTGGGGGTCAATTGGAATCACTGGTTCCAGGGATATCAGGCGACCCTGTGGCTTTGGCGTGTCTTGCTGCAGAGGTGGACGGCCTTATTCAACGCTGTGCTTCCCGACCATCGACTTCGATGGTGCCTGCTCCTACGGTGCCTGCCTCTTCCCCAGTTCTGTCATCATCTAGCGAGGATGGGAGTGAAGTTGCAGGGGCTGGGGATTTGTTGTCTGAACCCCCGCCCCGGTCCCTTGCTTTACCTGTGCCTCAGGTTGGCTCAAGGGGGGGAAGATGCTCAGCTAGGCGACGTTTAGGGAAGCGGGCCAGGGAATCGACTCTGGTCAGAGCAATTTTGCCAGCTCAGTCCTCCCCTGTTTTACCGTCGGGTTCGGGTCTCTCACATGATTTTTCTATTCAGTCTACCTCAGGTGCCCCACAAGTTGAGGCAGATGTGGACTCTTCAATGGAGGACAGCTTGCCTGTTCTGGCAAAATCTTCTTCCGGGGGGCATCGCCGCTGTAAGAAGAGTTCCAAAAGACGTGCCAAGAGGAGGAGGGGTGAGTCTTCATCTTCTTCCACAGGTACATCTTCTGAGAGCTCAGGGGATGAGGCCGATGCCTCCCTGGGTCTTTATTGGGGTTTTGGAGAATGCATTGGTGGTTTGCCACAATGGACTTGGCAACGCAGGGCTAATTCACATAGGGCCAGATATGGGGCAATCCTTGATTGCCGCGATGGTAGATTGGTTCCTGACGTAAAAGTCTCTACTAACTCTGTTAGAGACATTATACCAGGGGATCATTTGTCCTCTAAATTGCGGTCCAGGATTTTGGATGGCCGCTATGTGGACATTTTTGACCTGGCACCACCAACCGCAAGCCTGGATGCTCTTGATAAAGCCGTATCTGCCCCAAAGAGGCGGACTGTGCTTAAAAAGATGGATAGGACTTTTGAGTGCTGGATGGATGGCTTCCAGGTCTTTGCTGGGGTTGTCTCAGCTTCTTATCCTCGGAGAGCTTTCCATCTCTTTGTGTACCTGTCTATTGTCCGCTCAGTGCACACCATGGCTGGCACTGAGGCAGCAATCCTTTACGATGAAAATTTTCGACGTCGTGCTGCAAAAATCCCTACGGCTCGATGAGACGCAGGGATTTGGATGTGTGGACCACTTATGTGGTCCCACATTTTGAGAAAAATGCCCTGGAACAGTCCAAGCCAAAGGC
Organism: Podarcis cretensis; assembly: GCF_951804945.1. Lineage (NCBI taxonomy): Eukaryota > Metazoa > Chordata > Lepidosauria > Squamata > Lacertidae > Podarcis > Podarcis cretensis. Next base: position 13,696,903 of record NC_137177.1, on the reverse strand, counting down.
AGCTCCTGTTCGGCCTGGGTGTAAGTTAATCTGTTGGGCTTTCAACAAAGGAGAGTGCCAACGGCAGCCTTGCAGATATCCCCATGTGTGTGATACGTTTGGCGGGAGTCACCCCGCTACCAATTGTCGGCGAAAGCGGCCCTTTCGAGGGGGGAAGGGGGGTGCTCAGCAACCCCCAAAGGCCACACCCTCTACCTCTTCCGCCGGAATTGGAAAGTAGTGATTTACTGTCTATGGCATATACGCCGATAAAACTGTTGGCATTGTTGCCTTGGCTGCAGTCTTATCCCAACTGCGAGGCTGCAGCTTATTTGAAAGAAGGGTTTTCAGTGGGTTTTAGGATTCCTGTAGCCACGGCGCCCGTGGCACGGAATCCTCGCAATCAGAAGTCTGTGCGGAAGATGCCAGATATCGCCCGCAGGAAGATTGGAAAGGAGTTGGCTTTACATCGTATGGCTGGCCCTTTTGCAGTACCCTCGTTTCCTAAGTTGCATATTTCGCCTTTGGGTATTGTCCCGAAGAAGGCTCTGGGGGAATTTCGCCTTATTCATAATTTATCTCACCCTAAAGGCACGTCAGTAAATGATGTTATTCCCCCGGAGCTTTGCTCAGTGAAATATGCATCCCTTGATCAGGCGATCAAGATGATCAGGAAATTTGGCCCTGGGGCCTTGCTGGCGAAGTGTGACATTGAGTCGGCTTTTCGCTTGCTGCCTGTTCATCCTGAAGACTTTTGGCTGTTGGGTTTCCAATTTGAGGGGAAGTTTTATTTTGAGAAAGCTATGCCTATGGGCTGTTCCATAGCATGTGCTGCCTTTGAGTGTTTTAGTACCTTTTTGGAATGGGCCTTGCGTGTTAAGACCGGCCTAGGGGGCGTGTCCCATTATTTGGATGATTTTTTGCTGGCCTCAGCACATGACACGGGCAACTGCGTTGTGTTACTTGAGGCCTTTGCTTCCCTTATGGGAGAACTGGGGGTCCCCTTGGCGGTGGATAAAACTGAAGGCCCAGCAACTCAATTGACGTATTTGGGCATCTGGTTGGATACCAATGCTCAAACATCCAGCTTACCCCTAGATAAGATAATTGCGCTGTGTAAGGTTATTCAGGAGATTCTTCCTTTGCGGAAGGTTACTCTGAGGCAGCTTCAGTCATTATTGGGTCATTTAAATTTTGCATGCAGAGTGGTGGCGCCTGGTCGCCCCTTCTGCTCCCATCTGGCCAGGCTCACGGCTGGACTACGGGCCCCACAGCATCGGGTGCGATTGTCCGCGCAGGTACGGGCGGACTTGCAAGTCTGGCTGGAATTCTTAGAAGAATTCAATGGTGTATCCTTGTGGCAGGACGTTTTGAACCTCCACAATGATTTTCAAGTGCACTCTGATGCTGCTGGTTCCTTAGGCTTTGGGTTGTACTGGAATGGAAGATGGTGTGCCATGCAGTGGCCGCCTGAATGGCAAGGGGAAGCGATTACGCGAGACTTAACTTTTCTCGAGTTTTTTCCCATTGCAGTCACAGTGCATTTATGGGTCGCTGAATTCAGGGACCGTCGGATATGTTTCTGGTCCGACAACCAGGCGGTGGTGAACGTGCTGGCAAAACAGTCGTCCCGTTCTCCCAGGGTATCGGCCCTTCTGCGGGCCTTCGTCCTACATTGTTTGAGGTTTAATATTGTGTTTTCGGCATGCTTCATCCCCGGTATATCTAACGAGATTGCTGATGCTCTATCCCGTTTTCAGATGGAGCGATTCTGGTCCCTGGCTCCAGAAGCTCAGAAGCTTCCAGAGTATTTTCCACCGCACCTCTGGAATCTTGGCAACACTTAGTCATGCAGGGAGTAGCAGCTTCCATTTCTACGTCCACTTTGCGATCCTATAAAAACGCTTGGGCTGACTTTTAAAAATTCACGCAGTCGGCGTCCAGCAATTTTAAACCCCCTCCTACCACTTCTCAGGTCTTGCAATACTTAGCTCATTTATTTCAGCTGGGCCGCGCTGCCAGAACTCTGAGAATTCATTCTGCAGCAATTTCTTTTTTCAGCAAGTCCTTGTATGACAGGGATCCTTGTAAAAGGTTTGTGGTGCGTAAGGCCATTGAGGGGTGGGGCAGACTTGCCCCCCCCAGGGCGGCTGCCAGGCGTCCTGCCACCTTTGAGTTGTTGTCCAGAATGCGCTCCAAGTTGAGGAGTGTGTGCTGGTCTAAATATGAAGCACGCTTTTTTCAGCAGCATTTTCATTAGCATTTTTTGGAGCCCTCCGGGTGGGAGAGGTTGTAGTGGAGTGCAATTCAGCTGGTGGTTCCCGCGGATTGCTCTTCCAGGATATTAGCGTGTCCCCCCTGGAGTTGAGACTATTAGTGCACAACTCCAAAACTGACCAGTTGGGTCGGGGGGAGGTTATCCGCCTCCCAGCCACTGGGGAGGCAGACCCATGCCCGGTCAAGGACATAAGGAGGTACTTGGCCATGAGGCCTCCTGGGGATGGTCCCTTGCTCTTGCATGAAGGTGGTCACCCTCTGGCACGTCACCAGTTCACAAAAATCATGCATAAGGTTATTGCGGCATGTGGAATCTTGGCATCTGGTTTTGCCCCTCATTCTTTTCGCATAGGGGCAGCGACCATGGCAGCCCATTGGGGTTTGTCAGCTGCCAGGATTAAGGATCTGGGGAGGTGGAAATCTGATGCCTTCAAGGGTTATGTCCGTAACAAATGTTGATTTTGTTACTAATGCTTGCTGTTTCCACTTGCAGATCCCTCGCTGGTCCGCGTCTGGATAGTAGGACACAGCATCGTCCATTGGGCTGGCATCAGAGCGAGGCAATCTGCCAGGGGATCATGTCTCGGCCTCCCTCGGCACGTGCAAGTGTCATGGATTTCCAGACGCGGAATGCTGTGGGAAGAGTTTTTGCCGCTTATTGAGCGTCGGCTGCTTTCTTCCCCTCCCCCAACAGCCATGGTGGTACAGCTGGGGGAAAATGATGTGGCAACTGTTGATTGCCTTTCTTTGCGCTCCATCATCATGAGGGATTTGGAGTGTTTGGCCGCCTTGCTGCCTTCTGTGAGAATTATTTGGTCTCACTTGTTGCAGAGGCAATCCTGGCGCGGTGTTCCCCGCCCGGAGGCCGCTGATTAGGCCAGGAAATGCATTAACTCTGCAGTGTGCAAGAAGGTTTTGGAGCTGGGTGGGTTGGTTATTCCCCACCCCAGCATTTATTTCAAGGCGGTAGCCCTTTACCGGGCGGATGGAGTGCACCTTTCTAATTTGGGGAAGGATATTTGGTTGGATGCTGTGGCTGAAAAATTAGGTTCCTGGTTGGGTTTGTGAGTGGTTGGCGGTGAGCGTTAAAGCTCGGGTGGCGGTTAGGCATTGGTTATAATATGCTGGTGGTGGAGGGGTCAGGCGGTGCCGGCCCCTCCTATTGCGCTGAAGGGAATTCCGTTAAAGGAATCCTGGGGCTTGCCATGATTTCGTCCAATCCCTGTTATGGGACCAGGGCCGCCCAATCCCTGTTATGGGAATCCTTGTTATAGGACCGGGCAGGCAAGCTTTCGGGGAGCTGCTGGGGTGAGCGGCGTGGGTCCGACGCTTAGCTCAAATGACCCCCAGTTTGACTTTCTCTTCTACTGGCTACCGATCGGACCTCGGGATGTCAGTTCTGTCCCAGGCGGGGGGACAGATAGTCATAACCAATGTCTAAACAACCACTCACTGATTTTGTATTTTAGTAAAGTTGTGGCCAAAATAGTGCCCAAAAACCAAAACTAAAATTACGTGTTATGTGTGAAGTTATTTGAGGGGTGGCCTGGGGACCTACACACGCAATAGCTTTCCACATTCCAGACCTGATGCATGCTCTATCGCAGAGTTCGTACAGCGAAAGACGCACTCAGGAGAGTATTATTTAGAAGTTTATTCAGCGTTGGTCAGGACAAAGAAATAAAACATGACTTCCTGCTTGCGTGTTCAGGCAGAGAGAGCGCGAAAGCATAGACACAACAGAAACATCCTGTGAACAGGAAATACGCAGACTCTGTGATTCACAAAGCCTGCTCCCTTTTAAGGTGGAACGGAAATATCCCAACACACTCTATCAGGCCCTCTATCACTGTTTGCTGGTCTTTTTCCACCCTCCAAAATTTACAGCTCAGAAGCTCCTGGTCTTACCCAGTATTTTTAGCTTATTTCCCCCTTCATATAGCCTATATCAATTTCCCTTGCCTAGCCCACAACATATCCCCTCCCAGATTTGAATAAAGAATTCAAGATTTCAGCTTCCCACTCACCTGGGGAAAGGAAAACCAACAGGAGACAATATTCAAGGGAACTGCCAGAACAAGAAAGCAGGCAACTGATGGAGGAAGAGGCTGATGTGGAAGGATTTACTGGAGAAGAAGAGATGCCTTAGGCTTCCAGGGGTGAGGATCTGGTCCAGTGTGGGGTGGGAAATTATGAAAATAGGGATTACATTTTTTCTTAGGCATCCTATAATTTTATACTGGAATTCAAAACTCAGTGTTGAAATTGGATGAAATCTTACTGGGGAACTGTGTGAAACATTGAATTCCATTATAAACTGTCTGCAAAGTGTGATTTACAAAGAAAATGACAAAGGTGGTTCTAGCGAAAGCTGAGCCTGATGAGATTGAAATGGGTCTTGATCAGAATAGCCAATGTGCTGTCCTCCAGAGGTTGCTGAACTACAACTCCCATTGCCTTGGCAACTTTTTATGCTACCTATGGTTGATGGGAATTGTGATTTTGAATGCACTTTGTTGACTACCCTTGGTCTATATCGGGGCTGGCAAGGCTTAAGCAGCCTGGGCCGCTTCACTCCCATACAGATCTCTCCGCGGACCAAATCACCCGTGTGCGTGTGCACGTTCTGGTGTGGAGAAAGTGTCTGCATGTGTGCACATGCGCAGATGCTATTTCCGGTGTCGAGGAGGCATGAAGGAGGTGTCTGTGCACACACACACATGCGTAGACACTATTCCCGGTACCGAGGAGGCGCCAAGGAAGTGTCTGCAACTTCCTATTGGCAGCACTGCAGCACTGCAGAAGTGAGTCCCTGAGCCACACTGTGCCAGTTTAGCACAGCACATGGGGACTTGCTGAGTGGGTGGCAGGGTTCGGAGGTGGCTCGGGGGCCAGTTAAATGACCCCTGCGGGCCATATCTGGCCCCCGGGCCTTAGGTTGCCGACCTCTGGTCTATACTACTCACTCATTCCAAAAAGCCCAAAACTGAATGAATCCCTCCCGCAGCCAAACCAGTTTCACTATTTTAAATAATATTACCTTTACATGCCAGGCAAAAAAATGTTCCTTTTTAACCAGGCCATTTCTTAACCGATCAACATCCTATACCTTTTAAAATGTGGCTCCTTTTTTTTGGGGGGGGGGGTTGGATTATTTCTATTTTTGATGTTATATATTGTCATTTTTAGTGTGAACTTTCCTGAGACCTCTGGGTACAGGGCAGTATATAAATTCAACTAAAGGGATCTCAGGTCCTGCCTGATTTTATGGTCAATGGCTGTAGTACTGTATTGCACCCCACGCACCTTCAGACTGGACCACAGGGGTGGGTGAAAGTCCAATGAAAGTCTGAGCCAGTAGACCCAGGCATAACACAGTTTTAAATCATTCTAGCTGACCTCCTGGCTCACTCCAATTGGTACCTTCAAAAGCATTTCCAGTTAAAAGGGTCTATGAATACAGTCTACCTCCCCTACCCCACAAAAAAACCTCATAACAACAATAATAAGGTGTAACGAGCAACCTGGGGGAAGTGTGGCACTTCCTATAATGATTTCACGGTGAGTACTGGCATCCTTTTTTTCTATATAAAGGATAAATACCAGAGAGGGGTACAACACAAAAGCTAACATTAACAAGCTAACATAACAAAGCCTTTCCAGTTACAGATAGGTAGCCGTGTTGGTCTGCCATAGTCAAAACAAAATAAAAAAATTCCTTCCAGTAGCACCTTAAAGACCAACTAAGTTAGTTCTAGGTATGAGCTTTCGTGTGCATGCACACTTCTTCAGATACTTCTTCAGATACTGAAGAAGTGTGCATGCACACGAAAGCTCATACCTAGAACTAACTTAGTTGGTCTTTAAGGTGCTACTGGAAGGAATTTTTTTTAAGCCTTTCCAAACACCATTCTTGCTGAACTAATATCTAATATTCAACTTCCATATACATTCCCTCCGCTCCACTTCATCTTCTGCTTACTCTATTCAAACTTTCTAGGTGCACCTTCCAGTCCACCCCACTCTCACTGTCAGAAAACAGGAATTGTAAGTAGAGGACTCTCCTTCTGGAACTCTGTAAAATTTCACTAAATGTCCTTCCAGTCTATTCCCACCTCAGTTTCACCACCATGCCCTTGGGGCCAAGCTGTTCTCAACCAGGCACAAGCTGTTCTCAACCAGGCACAAAGTCATCAACAACTGGTACATCACGTGGACATTTATTTCTCTTCCCAGCAATCTGGTGATGCTGGAACCTGTATACGTTACTGGATGCAGCCAAGTTTACGTGTTCAGTTTTGTAGTTTCCTTAGGTTAACTATGAATGGTTTGAAAAAGCACCTTCCTTTATTTGTCTTGAATTTCCCAACATTCCCTTTTCCTGGATGTCCTCAAGTTCTAGCGTTATCAGACGGAGAGAAAAGCTTTTCTCTAGCCTTTTCGTCAATGCCATTCATCTTAAGCAGAGCGCTCCTCGCGCGGGGCAGACATTCGCCGCTTGGGGAGCCCTCTGGACCTCTTCTGAAGGCGGGCGGGGGGCAAAAGTCTTTGTCCCCCCTGCCTACCTTCCCGGGGGCTTTTAAATCGCCCCGGGACAGCGGAGAATTCATCCGCTGTCCCGGGGCGATTTTAAAATGCTGGCGGGCGGCAGCGCTGCCGCCCGCCAGCATTTTAAGATCGCCCCGGACAGCGGAGAAGTCCTCCGCTGTCCCGGGGTTTTTAAAATGCTGGCAGGCGGCAGCGAAGGCTTCGCTGCCGCCCGCCAGCATTTTAAAATCGCCCCGGGACAGCGGAGAAGTCTCCGCTGTCCCGGGAAGGCAGGCGGGGGGAAGCAAAGACTTTCGCCCCCCCCCGCCGGCCTTCAGAAGAGGTCGGGGGACAGACTGTCCCCGGACCTGGTCTGAAGGCGGTTTCCATAGGAACGTATTGATTGATTTTCAATGCATTCCTATGGGAAACCGTGCTTCGCAAGACGAAAAACTCGCAAGACGAAAAGACTTGCGGAACGAATTAATTTCGTCTTGCGAGGCACCACTGTATATGAAGTTGACAGTTTTATTTTCTATTCTTTCCCTAGTGAGACTTTCTCCTAACTACTGTCCTGTGAGCTCTATCCACTATGGACTCAAGACCTTGTTCCTGGTCAGACCCTGCCAGTTCAGACTCCATAAGCTTCTATGCAAAATTAAGGTTTTCCACATATCACAATTCAAAGGTAAGGGAGAAATTTACAAATAGGCATTAACAACACCAGGGCAGTGATGGGAGAGGCGAACGGAGAAAGAGCTTCAGGTATAGCTGAATGTCACCAACATACTGTTGGCACATTACTTCAGATCCCTGGCAGGCCACTGATTGGTCAAGAACAAAGCACAAGATGGCATTTTTGGGACTGGCTAGAAGTGGTTAACAATATTCCAGATCCAGAAAAGATTTCTTCAAAATGATTGCCTTCACAACTGCCTTCTTCAAGGCTGCTGGAACCACTCCTTCTCTTGCTGAAACATTGCATTCTCTCATTGGCAACCTTTTGGGGACAACATGCTCAGGGTTGCAGTGCTAAAACGAAACATGGCCATTGTAATGGAAGTGACAAGAGATTGCAGTCTATCAACTTCCCCCAAGAATGAAGGGATAGCTCTGTCAATAGAGCATGAGACTTAATCTCAGAGTCTGAGCCTCATGTTAAGCAAAAGATTGCTGCATTGCGGGGGGTTGAACTAGATGTCCCTTATGGTCCCTTCCATGTCAAGAATTCAATAGTCAACACAGAAGTTAGAGGTATCTACACACATGTGTGTGCACGCACACACACACTTCCATGCAGGCCAGCATGGGATATTTTCACACTTAACCACTTGAGGAGGGGTGGAGTAGGAAGGATCAGGGGTGTGGCACATAGGGGTCATTTGGCCCCAAGCCAGAGTTTCCCAACCCGTGGGTCAGATTATAAAAAAAGTTCCATAGTCCCTGAAAGGTTTCCCTCTTTTGGATTCCCCCATTCAGCCAAATGAGCAGTTTAAGGGCATGGATTACAATATATATGGAATTCTACTAGGCACATAATCAGGGTCTTCTCAGGGACTAAAATCAGCATGGGACAGTGATCTGGGTCTTTGGATAGAGGAATGAGTGTTCAAAGCAATGTGGTCTAAACTTCCTCTTAGAAAAACTTCTGTAAGAATACAGGAAGTCACACTGACAACATTGTTAAGATGGCATTGGACTCCACTCTGTCTATCTCCACGTCCTCTGGGGACTTCCGGTCGGCGCCAGCGTTTAATGGCGGTCCGAGCCTCGAGCTCCGAGGCAGGACTGCTCCGTTAGTTCGGGTCTTACCCGCTACGGCGAGCGGGGGACCCCTAAAATCACAGGCGCGGAGCCTGTGAACAAAGGAGATTCGGTGGGCACCCTTTGCGCCCCCCGGTACTGGGAAGGAGCCTTTTTAAAGGCTTCTGAGCGGCATCGGGGCGAGTGCGGTGCTGAGAGTCGTCACCCAGCTAGCGGAGTGAAGCCGCGTCGCCATGAACGGAGAGCGCCGATTCCTTCCTGTAACTGAAAATTGACTACAACACCCGTGAGTAAGACTGAGAGATTGACGGGACACTAAAATTAGAAATTTGGCTGAAAACGGGAAAGGCATAAACTAAGGAAGTCTCCCTCCCCGGAGCTGCATGAGAAACAAAGCAACGAAAAACTAAGCTGCACTTGAAGGGAAAAATTTCTCTTTTTTTAAGCTGTCAAAACTGACATCGGACTTAAACTCCCCCCCCCGATAGGCAGGAGAAGGGGGGAAGGGATTGGGACATTGTTAACCTGCTGGAAAATTACTGGGAAAATAAGACCTTCCACTGCCAAATCCCCCAGGTCGGGCTGCCCAAACAAGACACTGGGATGTGAACTGTCATTTTAAACTTTTTAAAGTGGGGGTTTGTCTGTAACAAAGTTACTGGACTTTAGCCTACCCTGCTGCACTTTGGCTACATTGAAAGACTGAGAGTTTACAGTGTGGACATTGGAAATTACTGGCTACTGTTATACTTTCTTGCTTCTTTGTTTTTCCTCGCCATTTGGATACAATTGAATGCTCCCTCTAGAGGGTTTCAAGTGAAATTGTTGCATTGAAAAAGTAACAGTGGGATTTTCCACTTGGAAACTATTTCTGTGAGAACGACCTTGAGGATATGAGTGGCCCAACAGAAGAGATAGTAACAAGGCTTAAAGCAAAACAATCTCAGAAGAAAAGGGGTTCAATATCAGGCACAGCACCAGCTGCACAGGAAAAAGCAGCAACAGCTTCTATGGATCCTATGACACAGGCACTCCTTAAAATAAATCAATCTCTGGAAGCACTGACAAAGCTGTCGACAGAGAACTCCAAAAAATTGACAGAGTTGACAGCAAGACTAGATGTTAATACAGCCAGCGTAACGTCTAATACAGATTCCATAAATAGATTAATTCAGGAGAGCTCTGAAACACGAAAGATTGCAGAAAGTGCAAAAAATACCGCTGAGGAAACAAGGGAAAAGTTTGGGCCTATCATTAAAAAAGTGAATGAGCATGATGCAGCCCTCTCCTTACTGGAACTTCAGAGGAAAGAGAAAAATCTAAAATTAAGACTGGTTCCTGAAGGGGAAGGGGACAACCTTGTGGAATTCCTTACAGAGAACTTTATATCTTTCTGGCAAGAGGAATGGGCCGAAGAAGACGAATTTGAGATAACAACAGCCTTCCGACTGGGCAGGAGACAGGACAAGAAGCCAAGGGATTGTCTAATTACACTGAGATCAAAGGAAGAAAGAGATAAAATACTGAACCTACACTATCAAAAGTCATTGGTGATCCAAAACAGTCAAATACAGATCTTTAAAGACATCCCCAAGTACATCTTAGAGGTGAGAACCCTCTATAAAAACTTAGTTGACCTGCTGAAGAAAAATACTATACCATTCAGATGGGAGTTCCCACAAGGACTGTCCTTTAACTTTAAAAGAAGGAAGATCAAAATAAAAACAATTCAGGACAAAGAACAGTTTCTGGAGAGATACGTGGAGGACCTGCAGAAAGGAACTGTAGAGGAGAAAGAACCACCTGATATAGCAAATCTATCATTTGGACTTTTACCACCACCATCGGAGGAAGAACAGAAGCTTGGAGCAGTTGGAGGAACAGGTACTTAAACACAAAATGTCTCTGCAACTTCTTAGTTGGAATTGTAACGGCTTGAACCTTCCTCGGAAAAGACGACAAGTTTTTCACATTTTGAAGAGAGAACAATTGGATTTAATATGTCTGCAAGAAACTCATATTGCCAGGATACACAGGAAATTATTGATAAATAAGAGGCTTGGTCAAGAATTCATCTCATCAGACAAAGTGAAGAAAAGAGGTGTGGTGATCTATGCAAAGGAAAAATTGGTTCCAAAATTGATATTTAAAGATGAACAAGGAAGATACCTGGCAATTGAAATACAAATTCAAGGAGAAAAGATTTTGATAGTTGGAGTATACGCCCCAAATGAGGGGAAGGCCGAATTCTTTAAGAAGCTGCATGAGACACTAGTCGACTTTATAGACTATAAAATCGTAATGATGGGAGATATGAATGGAGTTGTCTCAACAAACATGGATAAAGCACAGAGACAAGTGATTTCAAAAGAAGGGAGACTACCAAAGACTTTTTTTGAAATGACTGAAATTATGGACTTGAATGATATTTGGAGAACAAGGAATCCTCTAGAGAGAGAGGGAACTTTCTTCTCTGAGGCAAAAATGACATGGACAAGAATAGACCAAATTTGGATTTCTAGCAGTCTGGTGTCAAGAACAAAAAAAGTAGAAATCTGCCCAAAAACTTGCTCCGACCATAACGCCGTGAAGATGGAGATGAAACTAACAACAACTGGATCCTTTAGATGGAGAATGAATGACACCCTATTTAGAGATGAAGAGATTTATAAGAAGGCCCTTAAAACATTAAATGATTATTTTGAGATAAATTTGAGAACTGAAGTGGAGAAAAGAACAATTTGGGACGCAAGTAAAGCCGTGATGCGAGGTTTCCTAATTCAACAGAATTCTATAAAGAGGAAGAAACAAAATGAGAGGAAAGAAAAAATCTTAGAAAAAATAAAAGAAGGAGAGAAGAAATTGAGGTCCAAACCAAAGTCCCATGAGATCTTGAGAGAAATAAAGTTTTATCAGATGCAATACATGGAGCTCATGAACCAACAGATAGAATGGAAGATAAAGCAAATGAGACAAAAGACTTTTGAATCAGCGGATAAATGTGGGAAACTTCTGTCATGGCAATTGAAAAAAAGGCAGAAATTGAACACTGTGACAAGTCTAGAAATGGACGGAAAAATTATCCACAAACCTAATGAGATAAATAATTGCTTTCAAAGTTTTTTTAAGAAACTGTATGCACAAGGGCCAGTTAATGAACAAGAAATAGAAGAATTCATCAGAAAACACGGTTTACCAAAAATTTCAGAACAAAGCAAAAGGATCTTAAATGAGAAAATAACAGAACAAGAAATAGAGGGTGCCATTCAAAATATGAAATTGGGGAAATCACCAGGACCAGATGGCCTGACGGCTAAATACTACAAAATGCTGAAAGAATGGTTGATACAACCACTGAAGGAAGTTTGTAATGAAATCTTGGAGGGGAAAAAGGCACCTGAATCGTGGAAAGAGGCTTTCATCTCACTTATACCGAAAACAGAGACTGAGAAGAACCAGGTTAGAAACTACCGCCCTATACCTTTACTTAACGTGGATTATAAAATTTTTGCAGACATTTTGGCAAAAAGATTGAAAAGAGTGTTGATAGAGGAGATTCATAAGGACCAAACAGGCTTTCTCCCAGGGAGACATATGTCAGACAATGTGAGGAACATTATAGACATTTTGGAGTTGTTAGACGTTGATATTAACAGGAAGGCAGTTCTGATTTTTGTGGATGCGGAGAAAGCCTTTGACAACATCTGTTGGACTTTTATGAAAAAGAATCTCCAAGGGATGGGGGTAGGCCAAGGTTTTGAAAACGGTATAGGTGCAATATATTCTAAACAAAAAGCTAAGTTAATTGTAAATAATGTGGTAACAGAAGAAATATCCATAGAAAAAGGTACACGGCAGGGATGCCCAATATCCCCTCTGCTTTTTATATCAGTCCTGGAGGTTTTGCTAAATATGATTAGAAAGGACCAGTTGGTTAAAGGAGTTCAGGTCGGAGTTAGACACTACAAACTAAGAGCATTTGCAGATGACCTAGTATTGACCTTGCAACAGCCAGACACTAGCACTAAAAGAGTATTAGAACTAATTGAAATATTTGGTCGAGTAGCAGGTTTTAAATTGAACAAAGAAAAAACGAAAGTGTTGGAGAAAAATTTAACAATGGAAGAAAGAGAGAGATTTCAGAATGAAACAGGCTTGGAAATAACAAAAAGGGTAAAATACCTGGGGGTAAACTTAACGTCCAAGAATGTGAACTTATTTAAGGATAATTATGAAAAAGGTTGGTTAGAAGTAAAGAAGGATCTGGAAATATGGTCAAGGTTGAAACTTTCCTTGTTAGGCCGAATTGCTACTATTAAGATGAATGTACTGCCTAGAATGCTATTTTTATTTCAGACGTTGCAGATTTTGGACAAGATGGACTGTTTCAAGAAGTGGCAGAAAGACATATCAAAATTTGTCTGGCAGGGCAAAAAGCCCAGAATTAAATTTAAGATTTTAACTGATGCAAAGGATAGAGGGGGGTTTGCCCTGCCGGACTTAAGACTCTATTATGAATCGGCAGCTTTTTGCTGGTTGAAACACTGGCTACTCCTTGAGAACACAGACATTTTGGATTTGGAAGGGTATGACAATAGCTTTGGTTGGCATGCATATTTATGGTATGACAAGGCAAAGGTGTATAAAGGCTTTAAAAACCATATTGTAAGGAAAGCATTGTATAATGTTTGGACTAGATACAAAGATTTGTTGGAAAGTAAAACCCCCAGGTGGGTGTCACCAATGGAAGCTAGGGAAGTAAAAAAGCTTAATATGGACTCTAAATGGCCAAAATATTATGAAATTCTAGAATATGATGGTGAAAGGGTTAAACTTCAGAGTTATGAGAAACTAAAGCCTAAGGTTCGAGATTGGTTGCACTATCATCAGATAAATGAGACATTCAAACAGGACAGAAAAATAGGATTCCAGAAAGAGAGGTCAAAACTAGAAACAGAATTGTTGGAACCCAATACTAAGAATTTATCAAAAATGTATAACTTGCTGTTGAAATGGAATACACAGGATGAAACGGTGAAATCAGCTATGATTAAATGGGCACAAGATATTGGTCATGATATTATGTTTGCTGACTGGGAACAGTTATGGACCACCGGTATTAAATTTACTGCATGTAATGCTTTAAAAAAAAATATTATGAAAATGATCTATCGGTGGTACATGACCCCAGTCAAGCTTGCAAAAATTTATCACCTGCCTAACAATAAGTGTTGGAAATGTAATGAGACTGAAGGCACTTTTTACCACCTTTGGTGGACCTGCCCAAAGGTTAAAGCTTTCTGGGAAATGATCTATAATGAAATTAAGAAGGTCCTTAGGTGGACTTTTCCTAAGAAACCAGAGGCTTTTCTCTTGGGTATGGTTGGCCAATTGGTGTTAAAGAAGGATAGGATTTTCTTCATGTATGCCACCACAGCAGCAAGAATTCTACTGGCAAAGTATTGGAAGACGCAAGAACTACCTACTCTGGAAGAATGGCAAACAAAGGTGATGGACTTTATGGGACTGGCTGAGATGACGGGCAGAATCCGCGACCAGGGGAAGGAGACAGTGGAAGAGGACTGGAGGAAATTTAAAATATATCTTAAAAACTATTGCAAAATTGAGGAATGTTAAGATGTCAGGGGGTAAGAGGTAAAGAATTGCAGCAGTAACTAAAAAACTAAAGGAAACTTTATGAAAGGGAATTAAGACAATTGACTTAAGGGTTGCTAAAGAATCATTAAACAAGGATGCAGGGATGGGGAGGTATGGGGAAGTCAAAAGAAAGAAGAGTATGAAATGATGATTCTGAAGTTATATTGGTTTAATTGTTTTGTGTGCCTTGTTTGCTTTTTGTTTTTCTTTTGTTTGTTTCGTTGTGTCTTTATTATCTGTCTGAAAAACGAATAAAAATTAATTAAAAAAAAAAATATCTCCACGTCCTCTGTCGTCCCCTTCTCCTTGTGCCCTCCATCTTTCCCAACATCAGGGTCTTTCCCAGGGAGTCTTCTCTTCTCATGAGGTGGCCAAAGTATTGGAGCCTCAGCTTCACAATCTGTCCTTCCAGTGAGCACTCATTTACAAGAAAGGAGATTCTGACAAAGAACTTTCTGACAGTAAGAGCTGTTTGGCAGTAGAACGGACTCCCTCAGAGATGGTGGATTCTCCTTCACAGAATGTTTCTAAGCAGAGGTTGGATGGCCATCTGTCATGGATGCTTTAGTTGAGATTCCTACATTTCAGTGGACTGGACTGAATGACCCTCAGGGTCCTTTTCAACTGTACAATTCTATGATTCTATGACTGTGTCTGATCGTAGACATCTTGTTCTTGCAGGAATATTGGTAAAATTGGGGTGGGATAGAGAGGAAGGCTGTTTCAATAAATTCCATGGGGTTCCCAAAAGGCATTCAAGTACTTAAAACACCTGCTTCGTAACCCTGAAAATGGGATGGGCTGCAAAATGCAGCTGGCAACACATCACAGTTTCCAAAAAATCTAATTTCAACATTGTGCTTTCAGTTGCAAAACAAAATTATAGCATGTCTGGGAAAGCATGTGATGCCTATTTTAATCATTTCCCACCCCTCACGTGACCAGTTGTTCCCATGTGGAAGCCTCAGACTCCTCTTCTTGGTCTATAAATCCCTCCAAATTAGCCTCTTGCTCCATCAATCACCCACTTCTTCTCAAGAGCTTCTTAGCATTTTATCTCCAGCACTATGAAGACATTCCTGACTACCTGTCTCCTCTTGGTCATCCTTTCTCCAGGTGAGTAGGAAGCTGAAATCATAAATTCTTTCTTCAAATCTGATAGCCGATATGCTATGGGCTTGACAAGGCAGACTGAAATAGGCTCTATGAAGAAGAAGCTAAAAATACTGGATAAGGCCAGATTCATTTGGGGATGGACTGTAAATTTTGGAGGGTGGAAGAAGACCAGCAAACAATGACAGAATGCACTTCTGTTACATGAGGTTGGCTTTTGGTAAGTCTTCAAAAAGAGACTCCCCAGGTTCATTCAGACTTTTGTTTCATGAGACCAAGATTTGTGACACTAAATGGAAAATTGGAAATGTGTAGAATAAAAGACAAAGTATCCCAGATACTGCCTGATATTAGAGTCAACAGCTGTGGTGCTTCCTGTTTCGGATGGATACAGTTCTCATGAGGACTCAGCCATTGTTTCCAGCACAGGTGAGCAACATGTGGTCTATGGGCCTCATGCAGCTTGTAACAGTTTGCATACTTTCCATATCTGTTGATTCACCCCTTGCTCTGCTGTGGAAATTATACTTCCCTCAGCTGGTCAAGGTGTTAGACAGGGCTTGATGGGAATAATTTCTGTGGGCTGAAGGTGGATGAGGATGACTCTCCTGATGTACCTTTCTCCCCATTAACTCCATGCTTTTCACGTTCACCCAAAAGCTGTTTGTTTGGCTGAGGGGAGCACCATTACCTGCACCAATAATAATAATAATAATAATAATAATAATAATAATAATAATTTATTATTTATACCCCGCCCATCTGGCTGGGCCTCCCCAGCCACTCTGGGCGGCTTCCAAAAGAATATTAAAATACTATGATACATCAAACATTAAAAGCATCCCTGAACAGGGCTGCCTTCAGATGTCTTCTAAAAGTCTGGTAGTTGTTGTTCTCTTTGACATCTGGTGGGAGGGCATTCCACAAGGAGGGCGCCACTACCGAAAAGGCCCTCTGCCTGGTTCCCTGTAACTTGGCTTCTCGCAGTGAGGGAACCGCCAGAAGGCCCTTGGTGCTGGACCTCAGTGTCCGGGTAGAACGATGGGGGTGGAGACGCTCCTTCAGGTATACTGGACCGAGGCCGTTTTGGGCTTTAAAGGTCAGCACCAACACTTTGAATTGTGCTCGGAAACGTACTGGGAGCCAATGTAGGTCTTTCAAGACCGGTGTTATATGGTCTCGGTGGCCGCTCCCTGTCACCAGTCTGGCTGCTGCGTTCTGGATTAGTTGTAGTTTCCGGGTCACCTTCAAAGGTAGCCCCACGTAGAGTGCATTGCAGTAATCCAAGCGGGAGATAACCAGAGCATGCACCACTCTGGCGAGGCAGTCCACAGGCAGATAGGGTCTCAGCCTGCGTACCAGATGGAGCTGGTACACAGCTGCCCTGGACACGGATTTAACCTGTGCCTCCATGGACAGCTGTGAGTCCAAAATGACTCCCAGGCTGCGCACCTGGTCCTTCAGGGGCACAGTTACCCCATTCAGGACCAGGGAGTCCTCCACACCTGCCCGCCTCCTGTCCCCCAGAAACAGTACTTCTGTCTTGTCAGGATTCAATCTCAATCTGTTAGCCGCCATCCATCCTCCAACCGCCTCCAGACACTCACACAGGACCTTCACCGCCTTCACTGGTTCTGATTTGAAAGAGAGGTAGAGCTGGGTATCATCCACATACTGATGAACACCCAGCCCAAACCCCCTGATGATCTCTCCCAGCGGCTGCATGTAAATGTTGAAAAGCATGGAGGAGAGGACAGAACCCTGAGGCACCCCACAAGTGAGAGCCCAGGGGTCTGAACACTCATCCCCCACCACCACTTTCTGAACACGGCCCAGGAGGAAGGAGCGGAACCACTGTATGACAGTGCCTCCAGCTCCCAGCCCCTCAAGACGGTCCAGAAGGATGTTATGGTCGATGGTATCAAACGCCGCCGAGAGATCCAGCAGAACTAGGAAACAGCTCTCACCTTTGTCCCTAGCCCGCCGGAGATCATCAACCAGTGCAACCAAGGCAGTTTCAGTCCCATGATGAGGCCTGAATCCCGACTGGAAGGGATCCAAATGGTCCGCTTCTTCCAGGCGTGCCTGGAGTTGTTCAGCAACCACTCGCTCAATCACCTTGCCCAAGAATGGAAGATTTGAGACTGGGCGATAGCTGGCCATCGTGGCCGCATCTAAAGATGGTTTTTTAAGAAGTGGTTTGATAACCGCCTCTTTCAGCGGGTCTGGGAAGGCTCCCTCACGGAGGGAAGCATTCACCACCCCACGAAGCCCATCGCCCAGTCCTTCCCGGCTAGCTTTTATAAGCCAGGATGGGCAAGGATCAAGGAGACAGGTGGTTGGTTTCACTCGTCCAAGCAGCCTGTCCACATCCTCGGAGGTAACAGATTGGAATTGATCCCATGCAATTTGACTAGACAGGACTCTAGCACTCTCCCGCCCCGGCCCTGCTCCCACGGTGGCGTCTACCTCTTCCCGAATCTGAGCGACTTTATCTGCAAAAAACTTTGCAAAATCATTGCAGGAGATCATGTGGCCCGTACTGGGCCCTGATGTAGCAGGTGGTTCCGCTAAATTGCGGACCACCTGAAAAAGTCTCCTGCTGCTGTTTTCTGCAGATGCAATAGAGGCGGTGAAGAATGTAAAAGTATGTAATGGCACTTCTGAAATTGCATTGTGCACCTCACAGCTCGACAATGTGTTGCAGGAGAAGGGAGACCTGTGTTTTATTGTTTTCATGCATAATAGTAAATGGGATGAAAACTGTGTGTCTTTCTATCTTTGTGTCTGGAGATGTTGCTTTGTGTGAGACAGGGGAAAGATGTTGTCAGGGGTTCGGGAGCAGAGGCACAGGGGAGAGAGGAGGCGGAGAGCGAAGGGGAACAATCCGAGGGCAGCGTAGGAGAGTATGACAGTGGCCCGAGAGATTCCATGAGCTTATCCAGCGATTCGGAAGATTCGCAGAAGGGGGCACCGATGGCCAGGGCAAGGGGGGTCCCGGGAGGGACGCACCAGAAGCAAGGGGCCAGCGGGGACTCCCAAAGCAGCAGCTGGAGATTGGGACCAGCTTCCCCACCAGAGCGTAGCGGGGGGGAAGAGTCCCACGTGTCAGGGCCGGCTTCCCCTCCAGTGGGGAGAGAAAATGAGTCAGGGCTGACCACGCCCCTATCGCTGAGTGAGGGAACGGGGGGGGGGGAGTCAGACCCAGCTAGCCCCCCCGAAGGGGGAAGCAGTTACAGGAGCAGTGTAACGGTCAGGAGGAAGGTTGCCGGCTGGGCGCGCGCGCCAAGTTCAAATGTACAGGCGCGCGGGACAGCAGGGAGCTCAGATTGGGAGCCAGGTCCTAAAGCACGCCGGAAGCAGGGGGAAGAATCCGGGGAATCAGCATCAGAAGAGTCCAGAAAGGGCGACAGCCCAGTGGGCAGATGGACCCAGAGGAGAAAGGAGCAAAGGAGGAGGTGGAGCAAGGCTAGGGTCTTGAACTGGTGTCGGGGGGGGAGGAGATTCAGACGGAACTTCAGCGGTCTAGAGTTAAGACGTAGAGCTGCGCGCCACGGCTTTGAAATCGGAACTGAACCTTAATAAAGACTTTTGTATATAGCAAGAACTGGCGTTGGTCCTTTGTGAGCTGGGACCTTGGGCAGCTCTGACAGATGTGTTTCTGTGTATATGCAGCTTCCAACCCACAACTACCTGGGGATCCTGAGACAATTACGACTGCTCATGTCTGGCTTGGAAGATTGTATCCAATAAGTGCTGAGATCAAGGTCAAACTAAGTAGCAATGTAGATGCTATTTGTCAAGGACTGAGCAACTCATGTACTAAACGTCTCCTCCTCTTTCCTCTCTACAGCTGCAACTCTGATATGCACCAAAGAGGTGGAAGGTGCAACCATTGAAGTTGTGAATTGTGATATTGAAGGAAGCAGTTGCTTTTCTTATTTTTCGGAAAACTCTTTAAGTGAGTATAAAACCTTTCTGTCAAAATAAACCTGTTTGTGGTCCATCATTTGGTCTGTGGGTTATCTAGGGGCTATTGTTGGAGAACAGGAGACATTCCTGCAAAGTGGAGGTGGGCAAATGTTCTGCCCATCTTCAAAAAGGGGAGGAAAGAGGACCCAAGTACAGTGGTACCTCATGTTAAGAACTTAATTTATTCTGGAGGTCCGTTCTTAACCTGAAACTGTTCTTAACCTGAGGTACTGCCACCATGTGATTTCTGTTCTCATCCTGAAGTACAGTTCTTAACCCGAGGTACTATTTCTGGGTTAGCGGAGTCTGAATGACTTGGATGAAGAAATTCAGGGGATTCTCTTCAAATTTGCAGGTGACACCAAACTAGGAGGGGTAGCTAATGCCACAGAAGACAGAATCAGGATTCAAAATGACCTTAAAAGGTTGGAGAACTGGGCCCAAACTAACTACATCTATTTCAATAGGGACAAATATAAGGTTTTGCATTTATGCAGGAAGAACCAGATGCACAAATATATGATGGGGACACCTGGCTTGCTAGCAGTACATGTGAAAGTGATCTAGGCATCTTAGTGGACCAGACTGGGTATACATTCCATTATTTTTGGTGATAAACTGATAACCACTGGATCAGTTAGCTAGACATCATTAATGAGAGGTGTGAACAGGAAAGGAAGCGAAAGTGGGGCTTTAAATGTGGGAAGAGGAAGGGGCGGAACTCAGACTAAGCAACAGCTAATTTGGAAGCAGACACTGAGTGACTGAGCTCCAGAGTGATTTGTGTGTTTTGAGCAATAAACCTGAGTTAATTACTGCCAGAGTTGTCTCGCTTCTATGGGAGAGACCCAACCATAACACCCATTATCACACAGTTTTTCCATATTACCATTCCTCTCCGCACATTATTGAAGTAGGATTTAGTATGTGAAAATGAATTTATTTTTATTAGCTAATATATTCCATATCTTTCTAATTGGCTTGTTTCAAGAGTTGTAGGGACTTCAAATGTTTTGATCCTAATACTATCCACCCAAATAAAAGTGTTATATACTGTGTGTGTATTCTAAGGTTGCCCAACTGAGCAAATTATGACCATCAGCAGGTCTTCAATATTTGAAACTTGTCAATAAATAAGAACGAATGTATAATTCCAGTCTTGGAATTCCAGATTTACGTTATTGAAAGCCACTCAGATTTCTTTGAAATATGGACTGGAATATACATTTCCTAAATCAATAAGATAACTCATGATTACCCATTGTTTTTCATTCTAAAAACAGTGCCCTTCATCACCACTGCCACCAAATATTCTTAATTTGATAAATGCAGACACACAACACAGTTTTGATTTGCTTCACCAATTTATTTTGATTATGAAGAAAGGATTTTTTTACACATATCCCATGTTTTCATAAGCCAAAGCCCCGCATTTCTACTTTAGTTTTCTATTCCCTGCATCCCATTCACCAAATAGAAGCCTCAGGGGTCCTGTGAATACCAGTTGCTCTGGACTCTCATGTTCAGACAAGCAACCACCACTTCCACTGTTGCAGAAAATAGTGGAATCCAAAAGGAAGAAGACATTGCTCTCACCTAACTACACTTAAAAGCTGAGTTGGTTTGGTGAAACTATAGTTTCACCGCATCTTGCTTGTGTTATCTTGCCTGGAAAGTACTTGTTAAGCACTGATGTCTTGGCCAATTCACAAAAAGCTGGTGTTGCACAGCCTTTGACGACCTTATCAGGAACTTCACTGTTGTCTAGTAAAGAAAAAGAGACAAGGTTAGATGAGCATCTTGGTAGCAACCTGTGTTTTTGTGTGTGTGTGTGTGTGTGTGCGCGCGCACAAAGCAAAAAAAATAGGAGCATCCTAATTTTTAACAACTATGTTGAGCAAGTATAGAAAGCATCTGAAAATCACCACATGAAATGAATATGAGAGAGGTGTTTAAAAGTTAGAAAGAAAAAAAGTCTATTTTTTCTTCTTCTGGAGCAAGGGCTCATCTTCATTGATACTGCTTTCCAGATCAGGTCTCCGTGCCTAATTTTATGTCTTTTGGTGAAAACACTCTTTTAATAAATTGTTGAAAACACTCTTTTAATAAATTTTTACATGTAATTTAACAAAAAGACTATTTATCTCACCTTCTCAAACCCCTACCCTGTAAATATACATACTCATCTATATACATACAAAGCAAATGCGATTTGAGGTGAGTTATGCGCTATAATCTATTTTCTGGAAGGAAGCCACAACAGAATGAAATAGTAACACACACACACACACACACACACACACACACACACACCTGTTTTCCCCCTCCCACTCATTGCAAGGCAGTTCTACTTACCATGAACAAGAACAAACTCAATGCACTGAGTCTCCCCACCGTGACACCTGATGGCATTTGAACCCTCAGAAACTTTTGATTCAGCTGCACAAAGGTTTGGGCACACCAGCCCATTCAAGAGCCTCGATGGCCCTGCCAGAAGTAAATACTAAAGTCAAGACATGATTCCAGCCCATTTATCTTTATTCTAATTCCTGGGCTTCAATTCTCTAATCTTGTGAGAGGGTTGCAACATCTCTACTTCATTCTGTTTCTGCAATTAATGATGTAGATATTTACACCTGAGATGAGCAGACAAGCAGTAGTATTTTTAAGGGGGTGAATTGAGGAGCTTATTGTTGTGATTGTGACTTATTGGCCACTGTTATTTTTGGTGCTTGGTTTATTATATATAGTGTTCAATCACTAACTACATATACTTATGTAGTGCTTATGACTATGAAATAGACTGAGGTATATAATATTGTTTAAGTATAATATGTTGTATACTTTGTTATTATGTTGGAAACACTCCTCTGATTAAGGTTACTATGTAAAGTTTCTAAACAACAGACAAATAAATAAAGAAATAAAGCCTTGGTGTGTATTTGTTTATTTATTAATTATTATTTTATATCTCTTAATACTAAAAAGAGTCTCCTAGTGGTATAGAAAACTCAGAAACTACAATAAAATAAAATTTAATTTTATACCTAAATGCATTACAATCCAATAAAATGTAAAATCGCAAAAAGCCAAAAACATCAACATATACTGAAGTGTCTTTAAAGTGAAGGAACCCTTCTGTCTTCAGTGCTCCAATAATATTCTTAATAAATAATAATAATAATAACTTTATTATTATTTCATTATCTACACCCTGCCCATCTGGCTCTGTTCCCCCAGCCACTCTGGGCAGTTTACAGCATTTATAAAACATCTCCTAACTTACAAAATGCTACACATCACACTAAGATTCTGCCTCTAATAGCCACAAACTATAAAGTTATTACCTCTGCAGTTCTGCCCCAACAAGATGAGTCCCAGGGTGAGCTGGGCTTTCAGAAAGCAAGGGGGGGGGCATGTTTTGTACACTTGTTGAGTGATGAAAACTAAGTTTCAATCTATTTTGTTTCTTTTCTTATGGGCACATAGGATTTCAGCCTGCATACCAGTTGGAGCTGGTAGACAGTTGCTCTGGACACAGAATTGACCTGCACCTCCATAGACAGCTGTGAGTCCAAAATGACTCCCAGGCTGCACACCTGGTTCTTCAGAGACACAGTCACCCCATTCAGGACCAGGGAGTTCTCCACACCCACCCGCCCCCTGTCCCCCAAGAACAGTACTTCTGTCTTGTCAGGATTCATCCTCAATCTGTTAGCTGCCATCCATCCTCCAACCACCTCCAGACACCCATACGAGACCTGCACCACCTTCACTGGTTCCGATTTAAAAGAGAGGTAGAGCTGGGTATCATCTGCATATTGATGAACACCCAACCTGAACCCCCTGATGATCTCTCCCAGTGGCTTCATGTAGATGTTGCAAAGCATGGGAGAGGGGAGGAACCCTTCGACCCCTCACAAGTGAGAGCCCAGGGGTCTGGTCTGAACACTCATCCCCTCCCCACTTTCTGAACATGGCCCAGGAGGAAGGAGCAGAACCACTGTATAACAGGATTCATCCTCAATCTGTTAGCCGCCATCCATCCTCCAACCACCTCCAGACACTCATACTGAACCTTCACCACCTTCACTGGTTCCGATTTAAAAGAGAGGTAGAGCTGGGTGTCATCTGCATACAGATGAACACCCAGCCCAAACCCCCTGATGATCTCTCCCAGTGGCTTCATATAGATATTAAAAAGCATGGGGGAGAGGACGGACCCCTGAGGCATCTCACAAGTGAGAGCCCAGGGGTCTGGTCTGAACACTCATCCCCCCACCACCTTCTGAACATGGCCCAGGAGGAAGGAGCAGAACCACTGTATAACAGTGCCCCCAGGTCCCAGCCCCTCTAGACGGTCCAGAAAAGGGGCAGGCAACCTAAGGTCCCCAATCACCTTCTCAACCTGGCCCACAGATGGTCCGGGACTCAGCGTGTTTTTACATGAGTAGAATGTGTGCTTTTATTTAATATGCATCTCTGGGTTATTTGTGGGGCATAGGAATTCGTTCTCCCCCCCCCCAAAAAAAAAAAAAATATAGTCCAGCCCACCACATGGTCTGAGGGATGGTGGACCAGTACACAGCTGAAAAATGTTGCTGACGCCTGGTCCAGGAGGATGTTATGGTCGATGGTATCAAAGGCCATTGAGAGATCCAGCAGAACTAGGAAACAGCTTTCACCTTTGTCCCTAGCCCACTGGAGATGAACGGCCAGCATGACCAAGCCAGCATGACCAATGAGAGAGAAAATACGGTTCACTAATTGAGACATGAAATATAGTAATGGGAGGAACTGAGGGCTATCATATGTCCGTATTTTCCCATCAAGTAGGGTGATTTTTGTTTTTAAAAATGCTTTTAAAATCCCCTCCAAAACAAAAAAAACTTATTTTTGTTCCCAAATATTTTTGTTCCCAAATAGAGCTCAACAACTTTGCCCAAGCAGTGCGACTTTTGTTGTTCTCCAGTTAAATGGCATCCAGCAGCAATAGATAGTTTCACTAACTACCTCTGCAGTTCTGCCCCTCCAATTTGAGTCCCAGAGTGAGCAGGGCTATCAGTGAGCCATCTCTCTCTCTCTGTTTCCCTAATTTATATGGGGGGAGGGGTTCTCTTCCACACACCCAGTTGTCATTTGAATCTCTTGGGAAGAAAGTGCTTGTCCATGACATACAGATGGTGATGCTGATTCCAAGAATTTTTCAAACAAAACTAGGTTAGGGCATGTAATGAACACCTCCAAGGAATTTTTGAAGCCCTTTCAGAGCTCAATATTTACTTATTTGTTTATTAGGAATTAAATTTGTATACTGCCCTTCATCCAAAAATCACAGGGAAGTTCAGCACATATTTTTTTTCACATCAAAATTCTGTCCCTAATTACTGGCCAGGGAACATTGCACTGGCACCCAATCAAGTGATACAACTTTTTTACCTCATGTCATCTAATTTTCTTTTGTCATCTTTTGTACACTTGTTGAGTGATCAAAACTAAGTTTAAATCTAAAATTTTAATTTTTTATCTCATCCTGTTTTTGAGTTATGAGTGTTTGAAATTTCAAAAAGAGAGAGAGAGAAATTTGACTTTGCCAGAGTACACAAAGGCCATAAAAGCTTAGCCCAGCATTGAGATACAGTGGTACCTCAGGTTAAGTACTTAATTCGTTCCGGAGGTCCGTTCTTAACCTGAAACTG
This sequence comes from Podarcis cretensis, assembly GCF_951804945.1. NCBI lineage: Eukaryota > Metazoa > Chordata > Lepidosauria > Squamata > Lacertidae > Podarcis > Podarcis cretensis. The sequence goes on along the minus strand of NC_137177.1, from coordinate 13,671,914 downwards.
TTCTTAACCTGAAGCACCACTTTAGCTAATGGGGCCTCCCGCTGCTGCCTCCGCGCCAGAGCCCGATTTCTGTTCTTATCCTGAAGCAAAGTTCTTAACCTGAAGCACTATTTCTGGCTTAGTTGAGTGTGTAACCTGAAGCGTATGTAAATTGAAGCATATGTAACCTGAGGTACTACTGTATGTCAAAACTAAAAACACAAATCCCTTCAGAACCTGAGCTTCATGATATGTCACATGATGGACTTACTCTAAATCTAAAAATCTAAGTTACCAAATTTTCAATTTTTTAAAAAAGAATAAAAAAATAAAAAAATAATATGATTTAAAAATTCCAAAAAATATGTTGATTATTTAATATTTCAAAGAGCCACCTGCAAATTTCACATTTTTCAAAATATATTTTGTACATAAATGTCTGCCTTATTGGATTCTATTTGGGATAAATGGGTCTTCTTGGAGTAAAATATAACAGAATAAACAAGATCTCAACTATAATATTAGTTGCTTCAGGCATTTCTTTAGAAAGTTATTCAGTTAAAAGGTGTCTGAAAAGCTAGTTAGGCTTTTCTTTTAAAAATGTGCTTTTAAAATAGATAGATATACTTACTGTTAATCACTCCCAGGTTGCACATATATTTTTGACAGCAGTAGTGGATATGCTCAACGTATTTTCTTTCTACTGAAGAGAAGGTGGCATTTACTGAGATGCAATCTTTAGCACAACCCTTGTTATTGTAGGTCTCTGTAGAGCCATCTGTTAGAAAGAATTGAAGGAATAGCAAAATTCAAATTGATGAACGTACAAATATAAATTCATTGGGCAAATGGGTGATTTAAGAGAAAATACCTGGCAACAACTGAATTCAGCAAACTAATACATAAAGTAGTTTCTCTGATGTATAATTTCTTCTGCAATACCATGTGAATATTCTAGGATAGTTCCTTAACAACTTGCACATAAATGGGACTAGATGGACTTGCTTTTCTGCCCATACAAAAGAGTCTAGAATAGTTTGATCCACTACCCATCTCTACCTGATATACAGCTAGCTGATCCAGGGGCCTGACTCATGAAGCTTCCTTATATTATGTACTATATTTCTGAGAGATGGGAGAAGATGGTTTTTCATCTGTTTCCTCTAATTTTCTGATCTCTTGAATTCACTTCTCAATACAAGAAATCTTTTTTCACGCAACCTTCTATGGGGAGAAGCAGTTATATCTGTCTGGGTATGTTTTCCCCCCTTTTCCTTTTAAAAAAATGATTTCTGTGGCTTCATTTGTCAACAGTGTATTTCAGCATTTGATGCTATGTGCTGTTACTATATGTTGCAGGCCTATTTGGCATCAGGTAATAGTGCAACTAGATAAATAGGTTCCGCTCTGGCGAGAAGATAAACAGTGTTTCCATGCGCCGCTCTGGTTCACCAGAAGCGGCTTAGTCATGCTGGCCACATGACCCGGAAGCTGTACGCAGCTCCCTTGGCCAATAAAGCGAGATGAGCGCCGCAATGTCAGAGTCGTCCGTGACTGGACCTAATGGTCAGGGGTCCCTTTACCTTAATTGGAGACTGGTTCTAAAAAGAGAGAGTGGGGTGGTGGCGTTGGGGACAATATTTATAAGATATGGCCTGGATCAGGTAAATTCATTCTGATTGGTCTGAAAATCTCCATTCACCCCTTCCTCCTTTTCAGGAGTGTTGTTTGCACCCAGTATGATAGTGGATAGGCTGCACCCCTGGTCATTGCCTACTCTGGCCCAGGCAACGTCCCAAATCTTGCAGACATGCCTGTGCAAGAAAAAAACTTAAAAGTGCATGAGAGTGTAATGCAGGCATGAGCTCAAAAGGGCTCATAGGAAATCTGAATGGAGTTGTTTCAATTATGATAGAACTCAGAGAAGTGTGGATAATAAAACAGGACGAATATCTCAAACTTTTTCCAGTTAATAGAAATTTAGTAGACGCTTGGAGGCTTAAACATCCAAGGGCAAAGGAATTCTCATATTATTCTGAGCTGAACCAGTATGCCAGCAGTCAAGATGGAATTTGGATCTCAAAAGAATTAACATTAAGAGTGAGAAAAATTGAAATTGATTCAAAGTCTCTATCAGATCACAATTCAGTGTCCTTATTCCTGAAGGGGAAAGAAAGAGGGCAGAAAAGATAGAGGATGAATGAAGCTTTACTTATTGGTGAAGGAATAATTCAGAAAGCTAAGAAAGCTTTTGAAGAATTCTTCAGATTTGAAGTGGGAAAGACTATGGACAAAAACAATTAAATTCACTGCATGTATGACATTAAAAGAAAATTTAATGAAGATGATGTATAGGTGGTATTTGACGCCGAATAAACTTGCTAAAATTTAGAAGATAAGGTATGTTGGAAATATAAGGAGAAGGAAGGGAATTTCTTTCATATGTGGTGGACGTGTCCTATGATTAAAACCTACTGGGATATGATATATAATGAGCTGAAAAAGATTTTCAAAAATACCTTAAGTAAAAAGGTATATGAAGGAACATTGTAAACATTTGAAAACACTTGCAGGGTTGATTTAAAATATTGATAGGTTATGATTTGATACCTGTTTATAAAAATTAGAAGTAAGTCTTTTAAGTATAGAGATAAGATAAATAGGGTGATTTAGAAATGCTAAGATAAAAGTGATAACATATGGAAGTCGGGGGGGGACAGGAGGACGTTGAAGCTCAGAGCAAAGATATATGTGATGAAGAAATTATATTTGTTTGTTATAAAGGGGGGGAAATATAATATTTTCTTCAAATTTAATATAAACAAAGGAACTAATATTAAGACTGTCTGGAAGACAGGGAAAGCACCCATGCGAGGATTTTTCCATCAGAATGCAATTCAGAAGAAACTGAAAGAAAAAGAAAGAATGGAAATATTAGAGGAGATGAAAAAAATAATAATAATAATGAAAAAGAAATAGCTAAGAACCCAAAGAACAAGATGTTAAGTCAAACTATTAAAATGCTTCAAACTCAATTATCAGTTATCTTGAATCAGGAAACAGAATGGAAGATAAAAAATGTTAAAACAAATAATCGGACTAGTGTTGGAAATGTAAAGAAGTGGCAGGAACAACATATGTTTGTTGGACCTGAAAAAAGATGAGGGAATTTTAGGAGGGAATTTATAAATAATTTAAAAAGATGTTTAAAAGCTCATTCCCTAAAAAGCCCGAAGATTCCTTTTAGGGATCATGGGGGATGAAATTCCAATAAACTTTTAGAAAGTATTTACGTATGCCACCACAGCAGCAAGAGTCTTGAATGCCCAGAATTGGAAAATGGAGACCTTTTCAACAAAGAGTTACTGGCTGATCAAATTGATGGAGTATACAGAACTGGACAAGCAGACAGGTCAGATGAAAAGATCAAACAATACAATAAATTAAAAATGATTGAAATATATTCAAACAGTATTTGAAAGACCATTATGGAGAATAAATTTTTTTGACCACTTTAGAGTAATTCATGGAATAAGAGAAGAAGAAAAAAGTAAAACATAATGGAATTACGTTATTGAATAAATGGCTGTGTTAGGAGGGACAGTCAACTAAGTAAAACTGAGGACTGAGGTAAGAAGGGGAGGGAAGTCAAACGGAAATTGAGTACAAATGAATCAAAGCAATCAATACATATGTATTTTTGTTCTTTTTTCTTTCATTATGCTTTAAAAATATATGTTTAATTAGAGGGAAATCAAGTTTTTACAATGTGATTTGATGAATGTATGTCTAAAGCAACCAATAAAAATGAATTACAAGAGAGAAAGAGAGAGCGCAAAGTGAAGTGACCAATGGACCCAAGTCACAGCAGTCTGCTTTGCTTTCAGTGGAAAACATTGCAGGACTCAAGGGAAGAAGGCAACAAATGAAGGAGGAGATTGGGTAGTCTGTGTGGGCAGAACACAGTAGGAGGACAAGGAAAATGCTTGTCTGTTGCTTGGTGAGCCCTGTGAATGGAAGAGGCAAGTGTGGAGGGGAACTGTCCATCCCATCTGAGTTAACAAGGACCAAGTAAGATGAAAACAGTGATGAAGCAAAATGTGCAAGCCCAAGGGGACTTTTTACAGGACAGATTATACACTACTAAGCAGCTGGCTACAAGGCGTGGCTTGTGGATATCCTTAATGGCATGCTGGACTTGTTCCAGGTGTTGTAGGTTTGGCAGTCACCTTCTATGCAACCTTCTATTTCACCACTTTGTGCAGCAGAAGAATCATTGGGCTGGATCCTTAGTGGGAATGGGAGGTGAAGCCCCACCCTGTCAGATGGATCAGGGATCTTGGAAGAATGCATTCCTTGTCCATACATCCAGCTCAGGGGTTCAGGGCACAGAGCACCCCTTGTCAGTGTCTACTTGAGGTTCACAGGATGTTCTTCATGCTGTTGATGGATGCTAATATTGGTCATCCCCAATGGTCTATCAGTCAGTAGGCGGACTGGTTACATGCCCAGTGTCTGTATCAAAGCTGTTTATCCCTGTAATCAATAAAGTTGTGGACTAATCTGAACCGAACACATGTCTCCTTGTGTGCATTCACTTGCTGCGCACCTGATTGCTTCATCAATGTGCCTGCACCAACGAATAGTAGGCTCTGATTTGGTTGCTTTCTAAGCAGTTGGTAATTATCATTCACCGAGGGATTGTCATTTGGGAGTTAAGGGGGAGCTATGAGACAAATGCCAGAAAAAGATGAGGCCTGAATATTTGTGCACAGTTTGTTCACAGTAAGCAGCTGGTAAAAGTCAGGAGAAGGTTACCAGTGGTTCTGTGGATCTATGAGGCTTCCCTGAGTCAAAGTATGAGAGAGTGAGAGAGGTTCCACACTCTATTAGTTAATGATATGGAAATGGGCCATCTCAGTGGCTCCTTGCAGACTCTTGAATTCCCTTGCTGAGAGAGAGAGAGAGAGAGAGAGAGAGAGAGTTTTCAACATAGAGAGGGATGTATGGGTTTCAACACGAGGTTTTCTTCTTTTTTTTTTTTTTTTTTTTTTGTACCTCACTCAAAAATCTAGACTAGATCCCACTTTGCTGTCATTTTACAAGTGAGTCTCAACAGGTTTTTGGAGAATGACTGCTTTTACTGAAAGGGTTGGGGTTGTGTTGTTTTTATTGTAATTATTGGTACATTTTAAACAGATTTTTAATATAGTTTTAATTCTAATATTTAATTGTTGAAAATGTTGAGTTCCTCAAGGTTGGTGAGATCAGCATTCTGTTGTCACACTAGATACCCCAGAGACCAAAGGATGCACTCACACACTTAGAGTTAAAATGACAGAAAGGCTTCATACTCACTTAAATTGGTTTCAGTATGCTGAGAAAAGCAACTTCCTCCTTTGATAACACAAGCAGCCCCACTGTTTTTTAAACATTGCACGCTTTTCACTGCAGAGAGGAGAGGAGAGGAAACATAAGTTGTCCAGTCTTTGAGAAACAGAATATTCCAAGCCAAACACAAGCAATGTTAATGGTCTCTCCCCCCCCCCCCATTCCTCACACAGGAACATCTCCAGACACAGAAATGGAAAGACACAAAGCCTTCTTCCCATTTGCTAGTATTCCCCCCCCCCTACTCCAGACCTACTTTGTAGCTGCCCAGCTGCATAAAGCTTCATCATAGGTCTTCAATCCCCCCCTCCATGAACTCTGAGTATGCACCATAAATCCATAATTTGATATATTAATTCTGACATAAATTTAAATACCCCAGTAACCAATTGGCACCTTCCTGTGCTTTGGTTTGCCTGCATCAATCTCACCTACAACGTCCTTTCCTTTCTTGGGAATTTCCCTATTTAAGTGAGTGAACACAACACAATATTCCCCTTTCCAAATCCTTTCTTTGGTAGTTGGGAGACGATGGAAACCCAGTGGGGGCTGATGGCTCTGAAAATGGGATGGCGTCCACTTAACCACATCCAAGGGATCAGGGTGGGGCAGCACTGATGATATAGACCCGCCTTCTCCCCTTCCTTTGCCCTCTGAGCTGGTGGGTGCTACTGGATGAAAGGGGGGGGGGCATCAGAGTTATCCCTGCAGATCAGGGTGATTGGTCACATCCACAGATCCTGGGCCCCTTTCCTGATTACAAGCATCCAACTAGATAGCAGATCCCGCTGTATAAAGGGGGAGTCCAGTGGAAGCCACAGCCACCACTGGAGGGGAGAGAGGCCACTGAGCTGGACTCCAACCCTGACAAATCCATGGCAATTGGGGATGCCACCCTGGCCAACTCCACTGCTGAGAATATAACGCCTCACCTTTTGCCATGACCACCTCCTGCGTGCCTTCCACCTCTGGCACTTCCTGCGAAGCAAAACCGGTACTTACTTCCAAGGCATCCAAACCTGTTGAAATTAAATTAACAGCACCTTGGTTAGGATTTTGTGTTTCTTGCTTCTGCCAGCTGACAAGCACTTGAAGTTACAGCTGCAGTAGGGCTGCCTTCTGCCTTCTCAGGGCCTCGAGGAACATCAATATAGTCCCCTAGTCTGACTCTTCTTCCACAGAACAGGAGGGGAATGGGAAGCCTATGCATGCTCCCTCTGTGATGCAGATGCTTTTCCTTTGCCCTTAGGGCCCCCCTTAGCTTTGCCTTTACCTGGAGCCATGCTAAATGCACCCCACTCCCCATAATAATCCTGAGGCTCAAAAAGGCTCTGCAAATGTAAAAATTGCCCCTTGCCCCATTCAATAAGGAAATATATGTACACTTTCTAAATAGACCCTCAGGACCCAACCACTAAACAAGACTCAATATCAGCTTTGTGGTTGAATGGGGAATTTAGAATCTGATCTCTCTCAGCTCCTGGGCTCAGTACACTAACCACTACACCACACTACCTACCAGGAAAATATCAATACTGTTACCTATACACCGAAAAAATGGCTGGGGAGTTCATGAAGAAAACCCCTTCACCCCTCCCTATACCACTCCTCCAGCCCAGGGCCCACAACAGCAGGGGCCATATTCCATCCCCAGTCACTGCTAACTGGCTACTTCCACCTAGGGAGATTTCCCCCAAAAAGCAAATCCCCTACCAGGGGTGGCCCTTGCACTGGTTCCCCACTCTTGCAACCAGTGCTTTCAACTTGTGGTTAAAGGGAGGCGCCAACTTCTGCCTGACATTGGGGGTGCTCATTGTGTGCACTTGAGACCACAAGTACAACGTGTACAAGGAGGTTGCAAGGAGGCACAGTGGGGCCCCTCAAAGTTGGGGAATTTTCAGCCCCATCATCACATACTTGGGGAGGTAGAGGTGTCCCCAGCCCCATAGGGTTGGCATCTATGGTTAGAGGTCTCTCAGTGCCTCAAAGTACCTTTGATATTTTGCCCCCAGCAAAAGCCATAGTTATCTGCAGCAAGCAGCCTACTGCAGGGCTAAAGTTACTCCTCTCCTCTCCACTGGCCTCCTCATGAGTAAATGGAACAGTAAAGAAGACCAATCCCATTGCCTCTCTAGGCAGTTGGCTCTGCTGATTCTATCTTCTCCTGCCAGCCTCCCTGCTCCGCTCTCCCTCATCCAGTCCTCCTCTCCTTCCTGCAGAGCTCTGTATGGCTGCAAGGGGGTAGGTAGCATCAACTGTGTTGGACTGGTCATGTTGTTCGGATGCCTGATTATCATCTTCCACAACAACTACTTTGCGTCTCTTGCTTCAAAGGTGGTGTATGGACACTACTAGCCCCTTGACTGAATGTTCTTGAAGAAAGAATTCAAGATCTCAGGCTCCTACTCACCTGGGCAAAGGATGACCAAGAGGAGACAAGTTCTCAGGAAAGTCGTCATAGTGCTGAAGAGATCAAAAGCTGACAGCACTCAGAACAAACAAGCAGGTGAAGGATGGAAGATGAGCCTAGTTTGGAGGGTTTTATAGGCCAAGAAGAGAGCCCGAGGGTTCCAGGTGGAAAGAACTAGTCCAGTAACGGGGTGGGAAATGATGAAATTAGAGATTGCATGCTTTCCCAGACATGGTGCAATTTTATACTGGAACACAAAGCACAATGTGGAAATTGGATTAACTCTTTTTTGGAATCGGTATGAAATTCTGCCACCTGCAGTTTGCACTCCCTCCCATTCTCAGGGTTAAGAAACAGGTATTTTCCTTAATTGAATCCTTTTTGAGAACCCTGTGTAATTTCACCAAATAACCCCCTAGTATATCCTACCTCAATTTCATCACAATGCTTCTGGGGAAATGATGTCCATGATCAGGTACAGTGATCAGCAATTGGTAAATCACATATATATTTTGTTCACAGGTATCTGGTGATGCTGGAACATGATTGTATTCCTAGAACCAGCCAACAGAGCATGTTCAGTTTTGTAATATTTCACCATTTTTCAAAATATATCCTCTAGAAATATTTGGAAGTGTGGTTCCTTGAAGTTGAATCAAATATTCTGTCCATAGTCCTCACAAAAATGCCAACCCCAGAATCCTCTAGGGAGGAATAATGGGTACTATACTTGAATGAATTCCCTTATAGTGGATGCTCAGGTTGCGAACGTGATCTGTGGGGGAGGCACGTTCCCAATCCACAGCGTTCGCAACCTGCAACGTCATGATTCGGCTTTTCTGCGCATGCGCAAAATGTGATTTCGTGCTTCTGCGCATGCGAGAGCACCAAAACCCAGAAGTAACCTGTTCCGGTACTTCTGGGTTCAGTGTGGTGCGCAACCCGAAAACTTGCAACACAAAGCGTCTGTAACCTGAGGTATGACTGTATATATTTGTCTGCACCAACATTGTCATGTCAAACTGTGATTTACAAATAATATAACACAGGTTGTTTTAGCTAAAGCTGAGCCTGCTGAGCTAGAAATGGATATTGATCAGGGAGAGGTAGTATGCTGACTTCTAGAGGTGGCTAGACTACAACTCTCATCGCCTCAAAAGCCAGACATTCCAACTAGGGTTGATGGGAATTGTCTGGAGCACACTATGTTGTCTACCCCTGTCTCCATAATCTCTCTCATTCAAGAAAGCCTGAAATTATCCAAATCCATGAAGGATGAAGGGCCGCACAGCCATTGTTCTTATTATAGGACCACACCTTCCCTTCTTCATTGAGGCATTAAAATCATCCTGGCCACTCTCCAGAAAGATATTTCTAGGTTTGTCTGGCAGGGCAAAAAGCCCCGAATAAAATTTAAAATATTAACGGAGGGGGGTTTGCCCTGCCAGATTTAAGGTTATATTATGAAGCTGCGGCTTTCTGCTGGATGAAAGATTGGTTACTCCTTGAGAACACTGACGTCCTAGATCTGGAAGGGTATAATAATGTTTTTGGATGGCATGCGTATTTGTGGTACGATAAGGTAAAAGTTCATAAAATGTTTAAAAACCATATTGTCAGGAAAGCTATATTTATGGTCTGAACAAAATACAAAGACTTATTGGAAGGTAAGACCCCGAGGTGGTTATCACCAGCGGAGGCCAAGGTTCGAAAAAAACCCAATATGGAGGCCGGATGGCCGAAATACTGGGAAATAATAGAAAAAATTGGAGATAATTGGAGGCTGCAGAGCTTTGAAAAATTAAAGAATAGGGTGCAAGACTGGTTTCATTATGCTCAAATTCAAGAGGTTTTTAAGTCAGACAAAAAAATAGGATTCCAGGTGGAAAAATCGAAATTAGAGACAGAACTGTTAGAACCTAAGACCAAGGCACTTTCGAGAATGTATAACTTGCTGCTTAAATGGAACACCCAGGATGAGATAGTCAAATCAGCCATGATAAAATGGGCTCAGGATATTGGGTACAACATTATGTTAGAAGACTGGGAAAGGTTATGGACCACTGGAATGAAATTCACGGCATGTAATGCCCTGAAGGAAAATATTATGAAAATGATATATAGGTGGTACATGACCCCAGTCAAACTTGCAAAAATATATCATCGGTCTGATAATAAATGTTGGAAATGTAAGGAGGCTGAAGGGACATTCTTTCATCTTTGGTGGACTTGTCCAAAAGTGAAGGCCTTCTGGGAAATGATCTATAATGAGTTAAAAAAGGTGTTTAGATACACCTTCCCTAAGAAACCAGAGGCCTTCCTCCTGGGCATTGTGGACCAAAAGGTGTTAAAGAAGGATAGAACTTTTTTTATGTATGCAACTACAGCAGCAAGAATACTCATTGCAAAATATTGGAAGATACAAGACCTTCCCACGCTGGAAGAGTGGCAGACGCAGTTGATGGACTATATGGAACTGGCTGAAATGACTGGCAGAATCCGAGATCTGGGAGAAGAGACAATGGAAGAGGACTGGAAGAAATTTAAGGACTATTTACAAAAACATTATAAGTTGTATGAATGTTAAGAATCTGCATGACTTGGAAATTTTAGCTCCTGCAATTAGATTAGGAAAATAGAAAGTTAAGTTATAAGTAAGAAAAAGTTGAAATTTAAAGTTATTTTATGTATTATCTTAAGGTATAAATATTTGACAAAAGGTACTTTAAATTTAGAAGTAAAACACTCTGAAAGATATAAATAAGATACGAAACAAGGTAATAATTTGCTGATATGTTTATTGTAAAGAACGCAGGGTGAGGGAGATGTGGGGAAGTCCAGTTAGTAACCTAAAAATGTATTTTGAAAGTTGGATTGTTTTTCTTTCTTTCTTTTTTCTGGTTTGTCCTTCTTTTTCTTTTCTGTAAACTGAAAATGTAATAAAAATTTTAATAAAAAAAAAAAAAAATCATCCTGGCCACTCTCTACCTAGGGAGAGATACAGTTAACCAAGATGCACAAAGGTCAAATAGAGAGGCCAGCTGATAAAGCAATGTTTACAAGCTCCAGCTACAACTAAAACTCATACAACTTTAACTTCTGAAAAATAAATCATATACATAGCAATTAAAAAATATTTTGCTCATAAAATATGGACCATATTATTAACAAGGAAAGTCCCCATGATGTAGCTCCCATTTGTTGCTGGCCCATGACAGGGAATGTCCACTCTGGTGCACTGCATTCACCTCTCCCATTTTGATGTTTCACAAGTTTTTAAAATTCCTATTGATCCAGGGAGTTAAGGTTGCAATAATTTGAAGGCTATTAGCCTTCAAATTATTGACTGGGAGGGTGTGTTTCGGCTTTTTAAAGTTATTGATGTTTTCAAAAGTTTTAAATACATTTCATTTTATTTGAAACTCTATTCTTTTCTGTTGTTTGCTTCCTTACATTTCTTTGACAGGATGTGTGGGACCAAATAAAAAATGTTGAAAAGCCCCAAACCCAATACAGTGGTACCTCTGGTTACGTACTTTATTCATTCTGGAGGTCTGTTTTTAACCTGAAACTGTTCTTAACCTGAAGCACCACTTTAGCTAATGGGGCCGATGGAGCACGATTTCTCTTCTTATCCTGATTCAAAGTTCTTAACCCGAGGTACTATTTCTGGGTTATTGGAGTCTGTAACCTGAAGCGTATGTAACCTGAAGCATATGTAACTTTTTCAGAGGTCAGTTCCCTGTAATGTCTGGGAACATCTGTATGTTTGCCAGCCCTACATTATAATGTTTTTGACCATCCAATTTCGACTTGTGTGGGAGGAATAGTGGTATAGTAATTGGAGAAGAGAAGAGAAGAGAAGAGAAGAGAAGAGAAGAGAAGAGACAGGATAAACTGAGATTTTCAAATGAAAAACCATTTGAATATCCAGCCAGGGCTCCTTTGGCAAGAATGATGAGATAGAAATTTCATAAATAAAATTGATGATGAATAGTATATTCATTGTGGTGGCCCATATAGATAATAAAGGGGCTGTGCAGCTCTCAAAGTTTCACCATTTTGATTTAGTGAAACTTCAGGTAAAGAGTTATGTGGGGGCTGCATTTGGCTCCCAGGCCAGGAGTTCTCAACCCCAGGAGCATATTAAAAAGGGCTTGATAGTGTCTCAACCTGTTCGCTCTTTTGGCTCCCCACACTCAGCCACATGAGCAGTCAAATTAGATAAAATTATGAAGCCAGACGTCTTCAGCAGGTACATTATGGAACATTGAACTCTGCAGCAGGTACACTGGGTGAACACCACTTGGAAGCAATGAGGAGTTTGGCTGCTGTAAGAAGATTTCCTATAAACTGCAACAGGCTAGAACTTACATCAGCCTGTTGAATCAGGCCATCTGCCCAAGAAAAGTATTTTTACAGTGGCCTGAAAATAGGACATGAGAGCAAAGCCACTCTCCTACTACTGTTTCCCAGCAACAGACATTCAGATCCACATTTCCCCCAACAGCAGAGGTAGAACATAACCATCAAGTTGCTCAATTTCATTGCATGTCCACAGGTTCTCATATTATGAGAGACAAATGAGTACTAGTCACAATAGCTACATTTCCTCCTGTATAATAGCCAATGAGACTCTCCGTTAAGGTTCTGGAGATCACAGGTGGGAGAGGCTTCTCACAAGCATGTTTCCTAAGAATACTATGCTGGACTATATGAGTTTTTGGGTGATCCACCAGGAATCTTCTTATATCTCTGACTCCTGAATCCCTCAGTGCATCTTCAGTGGTCTATCCAAGAGTAGCAATTTGCCCTAGTTGCCTAGTGTTTTTTGTCAGATTTCCAGAAAAGGGGGCATAATAGCCTAAAGTCATTATGAGGTTTGATTATTTTATTCAGCCCTGACCACTTTGATAAGCAGATAGAGTGGATAAATTGTTACACTTCCTAACTTTTAACAATTTTAGTAGGGCTTTCCTCAGCTCCCTCTGTTCACCAACACCCTAAACCTCTCCCTTCCCATCCAATGCAACCATTAGTCATGAATTTAACCTTTCAAACTCCATATCTCAAGCCACTTTTCTCTTCAATCCTGCAATCCTGCTCTCCACCCATTTTCACTTTAAAACCTATGTCCATGTCCACATGAAACGTCCCCCTCCTTTCCTGCAACCCCACAATGAAAGCAAACCAGCCTGTGATAACCTCCTATATATCTTCCTCCTGCAACACATTGCAACTATTAAAGCACCTTCTCATTTTCCACCCCATTGTGGTGACACCACCCCTTCCTAGCAACGACAATATCCCCTCACCTGGGACCCTGGCTGATCATCACGGGATTATCCATCCCTTCACCCAGTCTTTAGTGGCCTGACCAGAGGGGAAAAGTGGGCACGTTGCCTCTGGACCTTGCTCTGGTTAATTAAGTCTCTGTATTTCAGGGCCAGGGATGCGGGTGGTGCTGTGGCCTAAACCACTGAGCCTAGGGCTTGCTGATCAGAAGGTCAGCAGTTCGAATCCCCACAACGGGGTGAATTCCCATTGCTCGGTCCCTGCTCCTGCCAACCTAGCAGTTCAAAAGCATGTCAAAGTGCAAGTAGATAAATACTAGACACACCTAGTTTTTGGAGGAGGAAAACAAGAAAAAAAATATTCTGAATCTCAGAAGGCAGAACAGCAAGAGGGATTACTGTGCAGTGAAAGCAGCAATCCCTCTTGCTTTTCTGGCTTCTGGGATAGCTGCACAGCCTGCATTCACTACATAAGGCGCACACACATTTCCCCTTACTTTTTAGGAGGGAAAAAGTGTGTCTTATAGAGTAAAAAATACAGTAGGTACTGCTCCAGCAGAAAGGTAAACGGCGTTTCCGCGCTGCTCTGGTTTGCCAAAAGCGGCTTAGTCATGCTGGCCACATGACCCGGAAGCTGCATGCCGGCTCCCTCGGCCACTAAAGCAAGATGAGCGCAGCAACCTCAGAGTCGTCTGCGACTGGACCTAACAGTCAAGGGTCCCTTTACCTTTACCTATTTCAGGGCAAGTGAGGAATTTTCTCCTGCAAGCAAATTAGCCGATTTGTATGTTTTTGCCCACCTTGTAGCAACTGTCACAATTTTGGTGGATTACGCATTGCACTGCATCCTTAGTCACAAGGGCAGTTGACTCCCCAGCAGGGGTTTGACCCCACCAGGTAGTTTAATCCTCTCAGGTAGCAAGCAGGCTGCCTGTTGCAGGATACATGCCCAATGCCTTAGTCAAACCTACTCTTTCCTGTACTCAATAAAGTTGTGGCCTAATTCAACCCAATACCAGTCTCCTATGTCATTCTTGTGACCCTCCTGTCACCTGCCATGTCCATTATATGCCTGTGCCAGCAAAGTCCAGAGATGAAGACAAGATAAATGCCCCTTCCAGTCCATCTCAGGCTTACTCTCGTAAAATAGGAATTGTGAGTAGATGAGTTCTTTTCTGGAGTTCCATGAAATTTCACCACATGCCCTCCTACTTTATCCCCACCTCAGTTTCATCACAATGTCCTTGGGACCAAGATGTTCACAGTCAGGCACAAAGTAATCAACCATTAATGCATCACATGCTCATTCTTCCCAGCCATCTGGTGATACTGGAACCTAATGACATTCCTGGATCCAGCCAAGTTTACGTGTTCAATTTTGTAGTTTCCCTGATTTAACTGTGCATAGTTTGAGAATTCACCTTATTTTAAATGCATCTGTGGGAAATGTGTGTTGTTCTGAAGTTTTGTTCTATTTCTTCCTTGCTTTTATCCTATATTTTATTCTGTGAACCACCCTGTGATCGTATGATGAAGGGTGGTGTATAAATCTAATAAATAAAAGTACAAATAATTGTACCAAAGGAAGGAAATGGTGACACTGACATATGAAGCCCTTCTTACAATTTTGAAGGAAAAGGTCACCAATCCACTTTAAATTCTTTCATTGCAATACTTTAGTCGCCAACCACTTCTCAGAAAATGCAGCGTTGATTCCTTTATTGATAATGGAGCCCTACACTGTTTAATCATGCATGCAGCAGGCATCACATGGGACTTAACTTTTCCCCAGTTCTTTCCTATTCCAGTTGCCCTTCGCATCTGGGGAAACCATTTCAGGAATTCCAGGGTTTGCTTCTGGTTGGACAATGAAGCAGTGGTAAGGATTATAGCCAGGCAGTCAGCAAAGTCTGACCAGGCCATCAGGGTGTTGCACCTGTTCGTGCTAGAATGCCTTCCGCACAACTTTTCCTTCATGACACGTTTCATACCAGGTCTTAACAACGACATTGCAAGTGCTTTATCTCATTTCCAGATGGAGGATTTCCAGGAACTGGTACCCGAGGCAGCACAGATACCTGACCCCTTCCCAGACGACCTGTGGCAGATTGGATGAGAGAAGTAATGCAGGGAATGTTTTTGGCATTAGCACCCTCCACTAGGCGCTCATATGCCAGAGCTTGGTCATCCTTGGAGCATTTCTGCGGCCGCTATGGCTCGGCCTCCAGACGTGCCTCTGACTCTGACATGCTAAAATTCTGGTTCCACCTAAAATGTAGAGGCTTGGCCATCAAAACATTACTGCTCTACAAGGCAGCTATTTCATTCTTCCGTAAAGGTTTCCGGTGGCCTGACCCTTGTGCAAGCTTCCATGTCAAGAAGCTTCTCACGTGGTGGCATTGTATCATCCCTCCCCGCCGAGATGGCAGGAAGCCTATAACACCAGATACCCTGAGGTTAATTTGGGACAAGTTGCCAGAGCTGGGCGGGTCGAACTTCGAAATGCGCCTCTACCATGCAGCATTCTCCCTGGTCTTCTTTGGGGCTCTATGCATTGGTGAATGTATTGTCAGTAGCCCCTCCTCACCACACTCAGGTTTAACAGACACTGATGAATGCTTCTTAGGGCTCCACCTAAAATTAATTTCATCCAAACCGAGCAGTTGTGGAGGGGTAACACCACAACACTGGCCCCCACTGAGCAGGATGGCCCCTGCCTGTGGTGAGACGCGCACAGGTTCCTCTGAGTATGTCCTAACCACTGGGGTGCCTTCCTCATCCATACAGACAAACGCCCTTGGATGTGCTGCCATGTCATGGCAGTCTTACCTATGGCCATTGAGGTGGCAATCCAAGGGAATTCTCAGGTCATTCCTTCCACATTGGTGCAGTCACAACAGCAGCAGCCCTGGGTTGGGACTCTGCCAGTATCAAGGCTCTGGGCTGATGGAGTTCTGCGGCCTACAAGGGCTACATTCATCCCCACACTTTTTCATTTACTGTTTCCCTTTGACTTTTATTGCAGGTGTGCCCGGCACAAACATCTGGGTTGTGGGGCATAGCATTGTACCCTGGGCTATGATCCATGTCACCTCACACATTTGGGGAACTAACCTTGACATCCAACCTAATGCCAGCATACATTGGATAGGACAACGAGGCATGCATTGGGGTGCACTGATGCCCATGTTACGCAGAGCCGTCACTGCCCACAACCTGCCAGAGGCATTGATACTGCACCTAGGAGGAAATGACCTGATAGCGCAAAAAGGCATCAGCCTGGTTCTGTCTGCAAAGGCAGACCACGAAAATGTGCATTCCCTATGCCCAGCAACGACCATCCTCTGGTCCGACCTCCTTCCCTGTCAGTGCTGGAGAGGGGCCAATAAACCTTCTCGCATCAATCATACAGTGCAAAAAATTAATAGGGTCATGTGTAACACAATGCACCAAATCAGCGGTGTCTCCATTCGCCACCCCAAAATTACAATGGACAATTCCGAACTGTTACGTGTGGATGGAGTACATTTGACTCCCACCCCCGGTAATGTGCTTTGGTTGCGCAATGTGCATTAGGGCCTCAAGGACTGGTGACTCATAGAATGATAGAATCATAGAGTTGGAAGAGACCACAAGGGTCATCGAGTCCAACCCCCTGCCAAGCAGGAAACACCATCAGAGCACTCCTGACATATGGTTGTCAAGCCTCTGCTTAAAGACCTCCAAAGAAGGAGACTCCACTACACTCTTTGGCAGCAAATTCCACTGTCGAACAGCTCTTACTGTCAGGAAGTTCTTCCTAATGTTTAGGTGGAATCTTCTTTCTTGTAGTTTGGAACCATTGCTCCGTGTCCACTTCTCTGGAGCAGCAGAAAACAAGCTTTCTCCCACCTCTATGTGACATCCTTTTATATATTTGAACATGGCTATCATATCACCCCTTAACCTCCTCTTCTCCAGGCTAAACATGCCCAGCTCCCTTAGCCGTTCTTCATAAGGCATCGTTTCCAGGCCTTTGACCATTTTGGTTGCCCTCCTCTGGACACGTTCCAGTTTGTCAGTGTCCTTCTTGAACTGTGGTGCCCAGAACTGGACACAGTACTCCAGGTGAGGTCTGACCAGAGCAGAATACAGTGGCACTATTACTTCCCTTGATCTAGATGCTATACTCCTATTGATGCAGCCCAGAATTGCATTGGCTTTTTTAGCTGCCGCGTCACACTGTTGGCTCATGTCAAGTTTGTGGTCAACCAAGACTCCTAGATCCTTTTCACATGTACTGCTCTCAAGCCAGGTGTCACCCATCTTGTATTTGTGCCTCTCATATTTTTTTGCCCAAGTGCAATACTTTACATTTCTCCCTGTTAAAATTCATCTTGTTTGTTTTGGCCCAGTTCTCTAATCTGTCAAGGTCATTTTGAAGTGTGATCCTGTCCTCTGGGGTGTTAGCCACCCCTCCCAGTTTGGTGTCATCTGCAAATTTGATTAGGATGCCCTTGAGTCCATCATCCAAGTCATTGATAAAGATGTTGAATAAGACCAGGCCCAAGACAGAAGCCTGTGGCACCCCACTAGTCACTCTTCTCCAGGATGAAGAGGAACCATTGATGAGCACCCTTTGGGTTCGGTCAGTCAGCCAGTTACAAATCCACTGAGTGGTAGCATAGTCAAGTCCGCATTTTACCAGCTTCTTTACAAGGATATCATGGGGCACCTTGTCAAATGCCTTGCTGAAATCAAGGTAGGCTACATCCACTGCGTTCCCTTCATCTGCCAGGCTTGTAATTCTGTCAAAAAACGAGATCAGGTTAGTCTGACATGACTTATTTTTCAGAAATCCATGCTGACTATTGGTGATCACAGTATTCCTTTCTAGGTGCTCACAGACTGTTTGCTTAATGATCTGCTCCAGAATCTTCCCTGGTATTGATGTCAGACTGACTGGGCGGTAATTATTTGGGTCCTCTCTTTTCCCCTTTTTGAAAATAGGGACAACATTTGCCCTCCTCCAGTCTGCTGGGACTTCGCCTGTTCTCCAGGAATTCTCAAAGATGAGTGCCAGTGGTTCTGAGATCACATCTGCCAGTTCTTTTAATACTCTTGGATGCAGTTCATCTGGCCCTGGAGACTTGAATACATCTAAACTAGCCAAGTATTCTTGTACTATCTCCTTAGTTATTCTGGGCTGTGTTTCCTCTGCTGAATCATTTGCTCCAAATTCTTCAGGTCGGGCATTGTTTTCTTTATTGGAGAAGACTGAGGCAAAGAAGGCATTGAGGAGTTCAGCCCTTTCTGTGTCCCCTGTTTGCATTTCACATCTTCTCCTCTGAGTGATCCCACTGTTTCTTTCTTCTTCCTTTTGCTACGAACATACCCATAAAAGCCTTTTTTGTTGCTTTTAACCTCTCTAGCAAGCCTGAGTTCATTCTGTGCTTTAGCTTTTCTGACTTTGTGTCTACACGTGCTGGCTATTTGTTTGAATTCCTCTTTGGTGGTTTCCCCCCTTTTCCATTTTTTGTACACATCCCTTTTCAATCTTAACTCAGTTAAAAGTTCTTTAGATAGCCACCCTGGCTTCTTTAGGCACCTTCCATGTTTCCGTCTCATTGGTATTGCCTGAAGTTGTGCTTTTACTATCTCCCTCTTAACAAACTCCCAGCCATCATGAACTCCCTTTCCTTTTAGTATTACTGTCCATGGGATCTCACCCAGCACTTCCCTAAGTTTTATGAAGTCGGCTTTCTTAAAGTCAAGAAATTGAGTCCTAGTATGCTTGGCTGCTCCTTTCCGCTGTATAGTAAACTTCAGAAGAACATGATCACTCGCGCCTAATGATCCTTCCACTTCTACCCCACTAAC
Source organism: Podarcis cretensis (assembly GCF_951804945.1). Lineage (NCBI taxonomy): Eukaryota > Metazoa > Chordata > Lepidosauria > Squamata > Lacertidae > Podarcis > Podarcis cretensis. The sequence goes on along the minus strand of NC_137177.1, from coordinate 13,652,981 downwards.
TTTGGCTTTGAGGTTCTAAATCTTGGATCTCTTCACAGGTATACACATCCCTGACATATAACGCCACTCCTCCTCCTTTTTTGTCTGGTCTGTTTCTCTGAAATAGATTGTATCCTTCCATTATTACATTCCAGTCGTGGGACTTCGATAGACTCGTCGATAGTCGTCGATAGACTCCTACCTTCAGGAGCACTGTCTCCCTCCCCCACATTAGTCAGTTTAAAGCCCTCCTGATGAGGTTTCTGAGATTTTTGGCAAAAACATTCCTCCCAACCGTTGTGAGGTGCAGCTCATCGTTTGCCAGAAGTCCATCTTCAAGAAACTGCAGTCCGTGATCTAAGAATCCAAACCGCAGCCCTTCTCTTTAGGAGGGGGCTTTCAGCTGTAGGTATCTTGGTGCCTACAGTTTGGTGTCTTTTGTGGCAGTTCTAGGCCTTAGCAGGGTCCATTAAAGGGTGGATTGTGGGATCCACTGGCCCTGGAGTGGCGTCATAAGGTCAAACTCACAGCTTTGGTGAAGTGGGAGGGTATGCTGTGTAAGTTCACATTTATAGTCCCCTCCCACAATGCTTGACTGCCCTGCGCATCCTCAGCCCCTGTCAGGTATGAGAGGGATACCTTCGAAGGCCTAAGCCAAGGTCCCTACACCTGAAATTCAATAAAGCTGTGGCTTAATTTTAAACCCATCCATTGTGGTCATGTCTCATTCCTGGGGGGCAAGCTGCAGGGACAGGGTTTAGTGCGTGGGTTCGCAAAAGCTTTCTCCTTTTCATAGGACAAATGTTACAGGGCATGGCCTGCAGGATCAGGCCATCTCAAAATCTGCTCTGAACGTATGTCATCCTAATATCTACTCCAGATTATGCATCATCCTCCAAAAGATCCTTTGAATTGTAGTCCAGTGAAACCAAATCAGATTTGCTGTTAGAAGGCATCACAGCACTGCAGTTCCCAGAGTCTGCCAGGAAGAAAGTTTGCACTAAGGTTCTGAAAGCAAATGATGATATGTGAATGTGTTTAAATATGTAATTCTATTAAGAGATCATATTATTTTAAATAGCAATAGTAATTTATTTATAAGCTCAAAGCCTAAACAACCTACAAGCAACTGCAGACTGCAAGACTGCCAGGTCCATCACATGACACTGAACTAAATCAAATACATGCCCAAAGTAAGGCGCTCCAGGTCACTGCCATCTGTACCACACCCACACCAACCAACGTGAGCCAGTTGAACAAGAATCATAGAGACTTTCAGTTGGAAGGGACCCGAATGTCATTTATTTGAGGGCTCCACATCCTTTCTCTCTCCTTTGAAGCAGCCAAGGAATGGAAGAGAGACATTTGGGTGCAGCAAGAAGAGTGGGACAATTAATGTGAAAGAAAGGCTTGTTTTAAACAACAGCAAAGGTAAAGGAGAGATGGGGAGACACTGAGGGTTTTTATAATACAGTGATACCTTGGGTTACATACGCTTCAGGTTACATATGTTTCCGGTTACAGACTCCGCTAACCCAGAAATATTACCTCGGGTTAAGAACTTTGCTTCAGGATGAGAACAGAAATCATGCAGTGGCGGCACAGCGGCAGCAGGAGGCCCCATTAGCTAAAGTGGTGCTTCAGGTTAAGAACAGACCTCCAGAACAAATTAAGTTTTTAACCCGAGGTACCACTGTAAGACGCAGGTGGCGCTGTGGGTTAAAGCCTCAGCGCCTAGGACTTGCCGATCGAAAGGTCGGCGGTTCGAATCCCTGCAGCGGGGTGCGCTCCCGCTGCTTGGTCCCAGCGCCTGCCAACCTAGCAGTTCGAAAGCACCTCCGGGTGCAAGTAGATAAATAGGGACCGCTTACCAGCGGGAAGGTAAACGGCGTTTCCGTGTGCGGCTCTGGCTCGCCAGAGCAGTGATGTCACGCTGGCCACGTGACCTGGAAGTGTCTCCGGACAGCGCTGGCCCCTGGCCTCTTGAGTGAGATGGGCGCACAACCCCAGAGTCTGTCAAGACTGGCCCGTATGGGCAGGGGTACCTTTACCTTTACCTTTACCACTGTAATACTGGGTGGTAGCAAGGACAATATCCCCTCACCTGGGTCCCTGGGTGGGCAGCCATTGCCTTATGGAGTGGCTGGGATGGGCTCAGGGAGCCTGCCAACTTCCAGGTGCATCCAGGAGAGGGCATGGCTGGCACTGCCCACCTCCAGCTGCATTGGACCCTCAGGTAAGGGAAGTTAGTGCCTGATCAGCCAATCAGAGTCTGGGGTTTGGGTCTGGGAGTAGCTCACCCCCAGCCTTTTTAAGGGGGCGGCCAGGTGTCAGCTGCCCTCTTGGCTGATTGTCACAAGATTTTCCACCCACTCACCCAGTCTTTAGGGCCCCACCCAGAGGGAGGAAGTGAGCACGTTGCTTATGGACCTTGCTCTGGTTAATTTGGTCTCTGCATTTCAGGGAGAGGGAGGAATTTTCTCCTGCAAACAATCTGGCCAACTTGTAGGTTTTTGCGAACCTTGTATCAACCATCATTACTTTGGTGGATTAAGCATTGGACTGCATCCTTAGTCACAAGGGCACCCCATTAAAGTGGTCCAGGAGAGCTGACTCTGCCCAGAAGTTCACCAATGGGCCAATACATTTCTCCCACTGGTAGCCAGTGTGGGGTTGTGGCATCCAATCCATTTTGCAGTTGACACTCCAGCATGGGTTTGACCCAGCTAGGTAGTGTGATCCTATCAGGTAGCTGGCAGGCTGCCTGATGCAGGATACATGCCCAATGCCTTAGTCAAACATACTTTTTCCTGTAATCAATAAAGTTGTGGCCTAATTCAACCCAATACCAGTCTCTTATGTCATTCTTATGACCCTTCCATCACCTGCCATGTCCATTATATGCCTCTTCTGGCAAATACCAGAGATGGGTACAACACAAATGTCCCTTCCAGTCCATCTCACCCTCACTGTCAGAAAACAGGAATCATGAGTAAATCAGTCCCTTTCACACATGTCCTTTTACTTTATCCCCACCTCAATTTTAACACAATGTCCGTGGACCCAAGATGTTCTCAATCAGGCACAAGGCCATTAACAATTACCTGTAGTACATCACATGCACATATATTTGTCTTCCCAGCAATCTTGTGATGCTGGAACCTAATGACATTCCTGGATCCAGCCAAGTTTACGTGTTCAGTTTTGAAGTTTTCCTGGTTTAACTATGTATGGTTTGAGATACCACCTTCTTTTAATTGTATCTGTGGAAAAGTTGTTTGCGTGTTGAGGTCCCCAATCCACCCCCCAAAATAACTCACAACGGACACGTAATTTTTGTTTAAGATTTTTGGCATGATTTTGGCCACAACTTTATTAAAATACAAACTGTGAGTGGTTGTTTAGGCATTGGTTAAGACTATCTGTCCCCCCGCCTGGGGACAGAACTGACTTCCGGGCACCACCGAAAGACAGTGCGGGGGAAAGCAAGTCGGGGAAGAATTGGAGCTGAGACACAGACCCTCAACTCTCACCCGCCTGCTCCCCGAAGGCTTGCCGGCCCTAGTCCCATTCCAGGGATTGGACGAAAAGATGGCAAGCCCCAGGATTCCTTTAACGGAATTCCCTTTCCGCAGCAACCATGGAGGGGCAGGCCCAGCCTATCCTGAACCCCTCCATGGAGGGGTAGGCCCAGCCTATCCTAACCCCTCCTCCACCAGATTTATAACCAATGCCTAACCACAACCTTACAAGTTGTGACGATTTGCTACGCAGTAGGCAAAAACCACCCAGCCAGCCAATTTGCCAGGTGGAAAAATTCCTACCAGGCCCCTGCTCAAAGGCAGACGACCCCATGACAGGCATAGCAAGGTCAACGCAACAAACCCCTTATTCTAGGGCGGGTGGGCGGGTGATCCGTTGCACGCAGCAAAAGAGAAAGTACAAGGCTGTGTGCAGAGTATTTAAACCTTTTACCCCTCCCACCAAAATTGCAACATAACTTTTGCCCCAGCAACTTGGCAATCCAATCAATGCCCCCCGGCCATCTTGGAGAACTTACCCAGCAACAAAGGGGTGGCTCAGTAGACCCCACCGCAACACGTGCTCTCCCTGAAGGAGAACACGCTTTGCGTGTTGAGGTCCCCAATCCACCCCCCAAAATAACTCACAACGGACACGTAATTTTTGTTTAAGATTTTTGGCATGATTTTGGCCACAACTTTATTAAAATACAAACTGTGAGTGGTTGTTTAGGCATTGGTTAAGACTATCTGTCCCCCCGCCTGGGGACAGAACTGACTTCCGGGCACCACCGAAAGACAGTGCGGGGGAAAGCAAGTCGGGGAAGAATTGGAGCTGAGACACAGACCCTCAACTCTCACCCGCCTGCTCCCCGAAGGCTTGCCGGCCCTAGTCCCATTCCAGGGATTGGACGAAAAGATGGCAAGCCCCAGGATTCCTTTAACGGAATTCCCTTTCCGCAGCAACCATGGAGGGGCAGGCCCAGCCTATCCTGAACCCCTCCATGGAGGGGTAGGCCCAGCCTATCCTAACCCCTCCTCCACCAGATTTATAACCAATGCCTAACCGCCAATCGAGCCCTTTACGCTCGCCGCCAACCACTCACAATCCCAACCCATTCTTCAACCCTTCAATTACCGCATCCAACCAGACATCATTCCCCAGCTCGGAAAGATGTACCCCATCATTGCGGTAAAGGGCCAGAGCCTTGAAGGTAATATCCTGGTGGTAAATCACCAAACCACCCAATTCCGTTACCCTCTTGCTCACTGCGGAATTAATGCGCTTCCTGGCCCTTTCAGCAGCCTTGGGTTGAGAAATGCCCTGCCAATTGCTCCTTTGCAGCAAATGTGACCAAAATATTTTAACGGTAGGTATTAAGGTCACCAACTCCCCCAAGTCTCTTTGAATCGTGGAGCGCAAAGTGGAGCAATCAACCTTTGCCATATCATTCTTCCCCAACTGCACTACAATCGCCAAAGGGGGACCATGTGAAAGCACCCTCCGCTTAATTAGTGGGATGAATTCACTCCACCGCATTCCCCGTCTGGATATCCACTACACCTGTACGTGCTGTGGGAAGCCAAGATCCGGTCCCCTTCCAGACTGCCTCGCTCTGATGCCAGCCCAGTAAACGATGCTGTGCCCCACAATCCAAATGCGGACTGGAGCTAGAAACATGGGCAGGAAGGCCAAGATGGCGCCCCCAGTCCAGACTCGTCAGGGTGCTTGCCAGCTCAGTGCATGATGCTGTGGCTGACAATCCAAATGCGCACAGCTGCTCCTATGAGGGGAAAAATAAAAGGAATAACAGACAGGCATCATTGGCGATGCTTCCTGAGATAACCTTTGTCAGCATCATACTTCCAATGACCCGTATTCACAATCCTGTCTACTAACAGGCCCCAGTGCGCAGCCTTTGCAGCAGCACCTATTTGGAAGGAATGAGGCGTGTTCAGCGGTAGGCAAGCCACAGGCTGCAATAACTGGCGCACGACGTGAGCAATTAGATGCCCGTCGAACTGGAACCCATTTCTGTGCACTAGGATCGAGCCAGCCCCCAGGGGAATGAAAAGCCAAATATTTCCGGTATCCAATAACAGGGCAAGGGCCCACCTCACCTGCGACTGGAAGCCTGATGGTGGCAACCCTGCTCACTAGGTCTGACTCAGAGCTCCAGACACTTATGACAAGCTCCAAAGCAGATAAGGAAAAGTCCTGAGGCAATAAGCCTCCAAACTTTCAGCCCCGTGCTGGCTCCAACACAATTTCCCCAACCCTCAGTACACCAAAATTACAATGGAATACTGAAATAAGTCTCGTCTTGATCTTGAACCAGCCGACAAGTCTTAACTTGTTGCGGATACTGCATAGGTCAAAGACTGACCGGCTTCCTGCCTGCTGTCCTGTGAAGGTTGGAGCTTATTCCAACCTTCCGAGACCCTGCGCACGACACACTTTTTGAAGGGTCTCTGAAAAATTAAAGCTTTACTCTAGCAGACATTGCAGCGGACTGAAGTCTGATAGTTTTAACACTGCATCCGATCTGCAGCAGGTGGGCGAATTACTGCAGGTCCTGCTCAGAGGATGGGGGCAGGTTCCTCTGAATGGCCGAGGACTGCCAGCTAAATTTTAAGAAATCAGTCCAGGCCTTCTCATAAGACCTGAAAGCGAATGGGGAAACGTAAGCTACTACTCCTCATAATTATTAATTGTTGCCAAGTGCCACAGGAGCTCCAGAAAAATCCGGCTATAGCTGGGTGTCCAGAGCCCAGGATCTGAAGCTCTCCAACTGAAAAAACGGGATAGAGCAACCGCAAAAACATTAGATGATCCCGAAATAAAGCGAGCAGAAACACAATATTAAACCTTAAGCAGTGCGAAGACTCTGCCAGAGCATGAGGACTGTTTTGCCAGGACTCTCACACTGCCTGGTTATCAGACCAAGACAGACCCGACGGTCTCTAAACTCCTCAGTCCAGATGTGCGCTGACACTACAATGGGGAAAACTCACGAAAAGTTAGGTTACATGTGATTGCCTTGCCCTGCCAGGCTCAAGGCCACTGTACATGATGATGAAGGAACCCCGGGCCATGAGACCACCTGGCCAAGCAGGAATGGAAGGGGCAGCCTGGAGCAACCACCCTGCATGCAAAATTTAACTGACCTAGGAATGATAGGATCTGACAAAGCAACACTTGCTTCAGAGGAAGCATTACGAGAATAACATCCTTCAAGGCAAACAGCTTTTCCACAGGCAAGCAGAAGTTTGAGCAACGGTATCCAGCTAGCCCCCAAATACATTAAAAGGGGCAGTAGGACCCACTGTCCTCCATTGCCAACAGAACACCCAGCTCCTCAGGGAATAAAGGGGCATCTAGTAAGCTAAGCAGAGGCTGGTGTCACATGAACCAGCCAGTAAAACAATCCACATAACGATACCCCCAGTTAAACGAGTCTTGACTCGCAATGTACAATCCAGAAAGGCACTAAAGGACTCAAGTGCTGCACAGCCTATTGAGCAACCCACTGGCATCGCCTTATCAATATAAGGACCATCCAATTAAAGCCTAACTACTTAAAATCTTGAGGGTGAACCGGCAGTAGCCTAACAGCCGATTCAATATTGCATAATGCCAACAAGGCACCTCCTCCAATTTGTTGGTAAGCTCAACTGCCTGATCCAAAGATGCATATTTCACGGAACCATTCCGGAGACAGAGCATCATTCACTGAGGTGCCCTTGGGATGCGATAAATATGGATCAGATGGAATTATATGGGGCTTTCTTTGGGACGATCCCCAATGGGGATAAATGAAAATCGGGACTAGAAGGAGAATCAAGGGGATCCCACCATACGTCCCAATGCAAGCTGCTTCCTAACCTTCTTTCTGGCTACCACAGATAGCTCTCTAACTGGCTTTTGAGTTGCTGTATTCTGAGCCACTGGCTGAAAAGCCAGAGGAATCCCAAACCTTGGGAAAACCCTTCCCACAAGCACAAAGCTACTGACCCATCTAGATAACCTTTTAGCCAGACTTTCAAGGGCGATATTTTTACGGAAATATGGGCAAGAGGTATTGAGTTATTGCTTGCCAGCCCCCGCTTGGGCAAGATGCCCTGCCTTGTGTTGCCACCATGATGTGTAAATTTACAGGGCCAACACTGGCCAGAAACCCTAAAGAAGTCCCAACAAAGCTGCCACCGGGCCAGCTTCCTGCATACCAGCTTCCGGTTCTATTGCTCAGGGAATTTCCATTTGAAATGTGGAGCTGCACAAGTGGTCCACATGTCCCCGTCCCTGTGATCCTAGCGAGCTAAGGGGATGATGGCAGCCCTGCGTCTAACATTCCCATCATAGTGAATTACCACTTATAGAATAGTGGGGTTGGAAGGAATAGTAAAAGCTTCCCTAAACAGGGCTATTTTAGATGTCTTCTAAAAGTCTGGTAGTAGACATCTGGTGGGAGGGTGTACCACAGGGCAGGTGTCACTTCCGAGAAGGCCCTCCAACTGGTTCCCTGTAACTTGGCTTCTCACAGTGAGGGAACCACCAGAAAGGCCCTCGGCGCTGGACCTCAGTGTCCGGGTAGAGTGATGAGGGAGCATGCAGCTGTCCCATACAGGGACCAATCCTGCAACCTAGGCATTACCGGCACCATACGCTGACCAGCTGAGCTATCCAGGATGATCCCTAAAGACCTGGAACAGCCTCACCCTGACCCCTGGAGAGGTCCAAGGTGATGTCTGAGTCATCATCAGAGCCCAGTGGTGATTTACCTGCAAGGAGGTGTAAGCATCATCCCTGCTCCGCTTTTTCCTGCCTCTGAAGACCTTCCTTCTGGAAGAAGGCATCTGGGGCATCAACAAGTCATCTTCTGCAGGAGAGGCAAGCTCTGGAGGCATCTGCAAAGGCCCTGCAAAAGGAAAAAACCTAACCAATGTGAGGAACAGGTGAAACTAATGCTTTGTGCACCACATGGGGACACTATTCAGGCCAGAAACGCTGCCAGAGGCCATCAAATTCTAGGGCCAAGCGGGCCAAGCCCTAGGATCACCTGCCAGGCCAGACATAAATGTTTCCAATGAGATAACAAACTCGAGGCAGCCCACTGCCTGTCCAGGTACCCCTGTTTGCCCTTTAGAGGGAAGCACCCCCTCAAGAAACCCAAAGTTTTTTTTTGTGTTTTTTTTTGGGGGGGGGGAGCAATATCACAAATGGGCCAAACTACCCAGCAACAAAATAGTCCAAAAGGAGCAGCTTGTTTTGCTTTGTTATAACAAGGGCTAAGTGGGGGATATGAACCCTGTCTCCCAGGTCCTAATCCTGTACTCTAGCCACTAAGCCACAATGGCTCATCTCTAAAATGGCAGTTGCCATTATCAGGGCAAAACAAACTTGAAGAAAATAAACTTGTTCAGAAACAGCATAGTTCAAGAGCATACAAAGAGTGCTCATTGGAGGCACAGAGAGCCTCTGGCTCCACTCTGTCTGCCTAAGATATACATTAGCAACAAGTGAGCCTGCAAACAAACAGATACATTCTTAATAGAGAGAATGAGTCACATGTCACAGAAACTTAACAATTTACTGTACTGCTAACTGGAGCAGGCTTAGGCTTGAAAAATATGTGCAGGCCGAGCAGGCCTCCCAGCTTCAGCTCACTGCCTTTTATAGTCTCATTTCAATATTAAAGGAACTCAATATAGTGCTCCCGCCTAAGGCTAGATTAAAATTCAGCCAACAGCACTGCACCCACCCAAAATAAAGCCAACCTATGAGGATACTATAAACGAAAGTGATCCCAGGTAAGCTGGGAATGTATTGTACTGCTAACTGTAGCAGGCTTAGGCTTGAATGATATGTGCAGGCCGAGCAGGCCGTGAAAGCCTCCCTGCGTCTGCTCTCTGCCTTTTTTTTGTCTCATTGCAATATTAAATAAAGGAACTCAAAATAGTGCTCCAGCCAAAGGCTAGATTAAAATTTGGCCAACAGCACAGCAATCACCCAAAATAAAGCCAACCTATGGGGATACTATAAATGAAAGTGATTCCAGGCAAGCTGGGAACAGCCCTGACTAGCCCCACAGTTAAACAGGCAAAAATGGGGAAAACCTTTTTGCAAAAGAAAGCCCCTAATGGGGGCTCTCTCCCTACTGGGAAAGGCAAGCCAAGGAGGATTATGCCCAGGCAGCGCTCACAGGTACAGGGAGAATCTTCCCACAGGGCAGGGTAAGGGGTGGGGTGAGAAATCAAACAGGGGAAAAAAGGGGAATTAAATTAATTAAGGGACTAAAGAAGATTAAAAAGAAGGGGAAAATAAAGAAATGTAACCAGACAATGAGAAGATCACTCCACTGTCCTCCAGACGGTCCAAGTGCTCCAGGTGATCCGTTGCACGCAGCAAAAGAGAAAGTACAAGGCTGTGTGCAGAGTATTTAAACCTTTTACCCCTCCCACCAAAATTGCAACATAACTTTTGCCCCAGCAACTTGGCAATCCAATCAATGCCCCCCGGCCATCTTGGAGAACTTACCCAGCAACAAAGGGGTGGCTCAGTAGACCCCACCGCAACACGTGCTCTCCCTGAAGGAGAACACGCTTTGTGTGTTGTTTTGTTTTGTTTTACTTTTTTACTTATTTTTATCCTGTATTTTATGATGTGAACCACCCTGTCATCATATGATGAAGGGTGGCTTAGAAATCTAATAAATAATAATAAAATCATTCCAAATGAAGGAATCAGATATTAAATCCATAGAAATTCATTTTTATTTCCTAAGCACAGGTCAAAATTAACTGAAATATAAATGCATTCAGGTATATAGAGCCCAAAGTCTCTATATAATTTTGACATATTTTTTGAACCATAGGCTAAGTATGTAATTCTATTAACAGATTATATTATTTTAAATAGAGAAATTCCAATTAAACTTTTTATTACACTAGCCATAGGCCATGTCATCATTCAGAAAGAGAACAAACAGAAAAACAACAAAAACCACATTCCAGCTTGTCAACATCCTTCTTAAATTGTGGCACCCAGAATTGGACACAGTATTCCAGGTATGGTCTGACCAAGGCAGTATAGAGTGGTACTATTACTTCCCTTGATCTGGACACAGTACTTCTGTTGATGCAGCCTGGAATAGTGTTAGCTTTTTTTCCTACTGCACACAGTGTTGACACATTTAAGATTGTGGCCAACCAAGACCACCAGATCATTTTCACATGTACTGTTAGTAAACCAGATGTCCCTCATTCTGTATTTGTGCATCTGGTTCTTTCTGCCTAAGTGGAGAACCTCACAATTTTTCCCTATTGGAATTCATTTTGTTAGCTTGAGCCCACTTCTCCAATCTGTTAAGGTCATTTTGAATTCCGATTCTGTCTTCTGTGGCATTAGCTACCCCTCTCTGCTTGGTGTCATCAGCAAATTCAATGAGTATCTGCTCAGATGGACAGGGTATCAATAATACAATGGAGGAGGAGGAGGAAGAGAATGACATCCCTATTTTTATCGGATAAATGTTGGAGGGGGTTCACTACAAGCAGTCACATCGTGTTGCTTTTCCTTATAAACACACGGAAGAAACCTATTTGCCATAGTTATATTTTGGACGAGGACTGTGTTAGCGGTGCAAAAAGTGGATTGGCCAGAGTATAGGAGACTGACTGAAATGGATATATAAAATGTGTATGAGACAGGAAAGAGTGTGCTGCTTTGAGATTTTGAGGAGCAGTATTGTTCTTCATTGCTTGACATTTTCAGTGGGAGAGCAGTGCCCCAATCGTGAGCTGGACTGCATTGCTCTTTATACTAGTTACTGGAGATCCCAGGTGGGAAAGGGCTATTGTGTACATGCCTTGTTTTTTGGGCTCCACGTAGGCATATGATTAGACAATCTGGGAGCAGAATGCTGAACTAGATGGACCTTTGGTGTCATCCAGCAGGGATTCCCTTATGTTCCTGACTCCTGAATCCCATAGTGGCTCTCCAGAACTCGGTCAAACAGTAATAATCTGTTCTGGCTGCCTAGCGCTGTGTGGCAAATCTCCAGTAAAAACAGCTACAAAAACCCACAGTGGGCTGCATTTTAGAGCTTTTTCAATGTTTTCCTCTTGATAATCTGGGTAGGATGATTGCTCTTTTATTTATTTTAATTTTTGTGACGTCCTTATGATATTGTAAGCCACTCAAAGATTACTTCAAAATATGGATTGGCATATACCGTATTTTTCGCCCTATAGGACACAGTTTTCCCCTCCAAAAATGAAGGGGAAATGTGTGTGCGTCCTATGGGGGGAATACAGGCTTTCGCTGAAGCCCGGAGAGCGAGAAGGGTCAGTGCGCACCAACCCCTCTCGCTCTCCAGGCTTCAGGAAGCTCTGCGCAACCCTCGGGAGACCGGCGCCACTTTGCGCCCGCCTCCCGATGGCTGCGCAGAGCTGCCTGCAGGCCCGGGGTGAGCACAGCTCTGCACAGCCATCCGGAGCACCGGGCTCCCAATGGCTGCGCAGAGCTGCCTGCATTCCAAAGCCTGGGGAGACTGGTGCGACTTACCGCTGGCCTCCCTAGGCTTGCGGACAGCAGGTTGTTCTCGGGGTTGGGGTTGGGGGAAGCTCGGGCTTCCCCCGCGCCAGCCCCACACCTGTGGAGGAAATATATTTTTTTTCTTTATTCCCCCCCCCCCAAAAAAAAACTAGGTGCGTCCTATGGGGCAGTGCACCCTATAGGGTGAAAAATACGGTTCATTTCCTAAATGAATAAAATACTTAATAATTGCTTTCCATCACCACTAAATATTTGTAGTTAGCTAAATACAGCCACAGAACAAAGTTTTTTCTGGTTTTTTTTTCCATTTTGTACATTTTTTTTTTTAAAAAAAAACAATTTCACCCCCGAGACAATTTCATTGTAACTATCCAACCTCCCAAAATTTCAACACCTCTTGCCATGGTTTGACCCCTTTCTGTTTTAACAGTACAAATTCTACAAATAGCTTCCATATCTCCTCAAAATCATTTCTCCTGTGTATTCCCCATCTTACCTTAATAGCACACATTCATTTCTCATTAATAACTATATCCATTCTTCCATTTTGTATTTGCCTTGCCCCTTACACTTCCTAGCTATAATAACTCGTGTCAATAAATTTGTGAGCAAGTCCTTCATAGCCCGGGAACCATCCACCCCAAGGTAAATGGATAACAATGCTACCTCTGGACTTTCGGTCAACTTTAACCAAGTAATTTCTGTTGTCTCTTTAAACACCCTTTTCAAAAAATAAAATAAAAATATGTACATATTTACACCCCCACCAAATGTGAACATAAGTCCCCGTTTCCTAGCATCCCCTCCAACATAACACCAAATATTCCTCGTTTATTTGATTTAATCTTACTGGTGTTAAAACCATCTCCATAGGTAAAGGTAAAGGTAAAGGTACCCCTGCCCGTACGGGCCAGTCTTGACAGACTCTGGGGTTGTGCGCCCATCTCACTTAAGAGGCCAGGGGCCAGCGCTGTCCGGAGACACTTCCGGGTCACGTGGCCAGCGTGACATCGCTGCTCTGGCGAGCCAGAGCCGCACACGGAAACGCCGTTTACCTTCCCGCTGGTAAGCGGTCCCTATTTATCTACTTGCACCCGGAGGTGCTTTCGAACTGCTAGGTTGGCAGGCGCTGGGACCGAGCAGCGGGAGCGCACCCCGCTGCAGGGATTCGAACCGCCGACCTTTCGATCGGCAAGCCCTAGGCGCTGAGGCTTTAACCCACAGCGCCACCTTATTTTATCCTTATAAACAATATTTTCCAATATTTCCCATACCCCCCAACTTTGACTAGTTATCTGCCCTGTTGTCTCCTTTTCCCACACCTCTTTTAATTGATATTCTTGATCCTCCATTTCTACTAAAATTTTATACATTTCACAGGTTTCCCCTTTTATAACTATATTTTCCTCTTTATCTCTCCTTTTTATAATCATTTGTACTAATATTTTATAAATACCATGAGTTTATTCTTTGCATTTCTTGTTTTCCCTTAACCACTTCTTTGTCCATTGCTCAAGTTGTATACAGTTAAAGCAAGTTAATTTACTTCCTGTTAGTGCGTCTCTTATTTGTTTGCTTCTCATTTTCTGCACCATTTTTTTAAAGTTTTTTCTTCTCTTTTTCTTCTTTTTCAATTTCCTTTTTAAAATTTACTGGGAAGTCTTCTATCATCACCACTGGAGTTAGTGGGGAATTTACTGGTATCAATTTTCCTTTATATTTCGCCCGTATCTCAATGTTTCTTAATAAGGGATTTTCAATATTCTGCCAGCATTGCATATTGAAAAAAATATTTTCACTAACTTCTCCCTCATTTCCTGTGTACCATTCTCTAAGCATTCTAATGTTCCTTCTTCTGTTATTCCATCTACGATATGTCTTAACATATCTTAACATAAGATATGTTAAGATACTTAATAAGTATCTGAAGCCACTTCTCTCTGCTATAGTCCTGCTTTGCATCCCTTTTCACATTAACACCCATTGTCAATGTCCTCATATGAATGGAAACTCCCCTCAAGAGTAGAAATGGTATATTGGATGGATGGAAAACAAGGAGATGGAGAACAAGGAGAAGGGGGGAGTTCAAGGGGGAAGACAGTTTAAGCTCGGACTCAGAGGGAGGGCCCCCAGAAATATCCCATCCCATGATGCGTAGGTGCACAAGAATTAATGAGAGGCGTGAACAGAAAAGGAAGCGAAAGTGGGGTTTTAAATGTGGGAATAGGAAGGGGTGGAACTCAGACTCAGCAACAGCTAATTTGGAAGCAGACACTGAGTGACTGAGCTCCAGAGTGATTTTTGTGTTTTGACCAATAAGCCTGAGTTATTACTGCCAGAGTTGTCTCACTTCTATGGGAGAGACCCAACCATTACACCCATTATCACACAGTTTTTCCATATTACCATTCCTCTCCGCACATTATTGAAAATGAATTTATTTTTATTAGCTAATATATTCCAAATCTTTCTAATTGGCTTGTTTCAAGAGTTGTAGGGACTTCAGATGTTTTGATCCTAATACTATCCACCCAAATAAAAGTGTTATATACTGTGTGTGTATTCTAAGGTTGCCCAACTGAGGAGATTATGACCATCAGCAGGTCTTCAATATTTGAAACTTGTCAATAAATAAGAACGAATGTATAATTCCAGTCTTGGAATTCCAGATTTACGTTATTGAAAGCCACTCAGATTTCTTTGAAATATGGACTGGAATATACATTTCCTAAATCAATAAGATAACTCATAATTACCCATTGTTTTTCATTCTAAAAACAGTGCCCTTCATCACCACTGCCACCAATATTCTTAATTTGATAAATGCAGACACACAACACAGTTTTGATTTGCTTCACCAATTTATTTTGATTATGAACAAAGGAATTTTTTACACATATCCCATGTTTTCATGAGCCAAAGCCCCACATTCGTACTTTAGTTTTCTATTCCCTGCATATCATTCACCAAATAGAAGCCTCAGGAGTCCTGTGGATACCAGTTGCTCTGGACTCCCATGTTCAGACAAGCAACCACCACTTCCACTGTTGCAGAAAATAGTGGAATCCAAAAGGAAGAAGACATTGCTCTCTCCTAACTACTCTTAAAAGCTGAGTTGCTTTGGTGAAACTATAGCTCCACAGCATCTTGCTCCGGTTATCATGCCTGAAAAGTACTTGTTAAGCACTGATGTCTTGGCCAATTCACAAAAAGCTGGTGATGCACAGCCTTTGACAACCTTATCAGGAACTTCACTGTTGTCTAGTAAAGAAAAAGAGACAAGGTCAGATGAGCATCTTGGTAGCAACCGGTGTGTATGGGTGTTTGGGTGTGGGTGTGGGTGTGTATGCAAAAGAAAAAATAGGAGCACCTTAATTTTTAATAACTATGTTGAGCAAGTATAGAAAGCATCTGAAAATCACCACATGAAATGAATATGAGAGAGGTGTTTAAAAGTTAGAACAAAAAAAGTCTTTTTTTTTTCCTTTTCTTCTGGGGCAAGGGCTCATCTTCATTGCAAGGCGGTTCTACTTACCATGAACAAGAACAAATTCAATGCACTGAGTCTCCTCGTTGTAACACTTGATGACATTTGAATCCTTAGAAACTTCTGATTCAGCTACACCAAGGTTTGGGCACTCCTGCCCATTCAAGCGCCTCGATGGCACTGCAAGAGGTAAATATTAAAGTCAAGACATGATTCCAGCCCATTTATCTTTATTCTAATTCCTAGTCTTCAGTTCTCTAATCTTGTGAGAGGGTTGCAACATCTCTACTTCATTCTGTTTCTGCAATGAATGATATTGATGATGCAGATATTTAGACCTGAGATGAGCAGACAAGCAATGGTATTTTTTAGGGAGTGAGTTGGGGAGTTTATTGTTGTGAATGTGACTTATTGGCCACTGTTATTTTTGGTGCTTGGTTTATTATATATATTGTTCAAAAACTAATTGCATATACTTATGTAGTGCTTTTTACTATGAAATAGGTATATAATCTTGTTTAAGTATAACATGTTGCATACTTTGTTATTATGTTGGAAACACACCTCTGATTAAGGTTACTATGTAGTTTTTAAACAACAAATGAAAGAATAAATAAATAAATAAATAAATAAAGCCTTGGTATTTATCTGTTTATTTATTAATGATTATTATATATCACTTAATACTAAAAAGAGTCTCCTAGTGGTATAAAAAACTCAGAAACTACAATAAAATTTAATTTTATACCTAAATGCATTACAGTGCAATAAAATATAAAATCTCAAAAAAACCAAAAACATCAGCATATACTGAAGTGCATTTAAAGTGAAGGAACCCTTCTGTCTTCAGTGCTCCAATAATATTCTTGATAAGAATAAGAATAAGAATAAGAATAAGAATAATTTTATTATTATTTCATTATCTATACCCTGCCCATCTGGCTCAGTTCCCTCAGCCACTCTGGGCAGTTTACAGCATTCATAAAGTATCTCCTAACTTACAAAATGCTACACATCACACTAAGATTCTGCCTCTAATATCCACAAACTATAAAGTTATTACATCTGCAGTTCAAACCCATCAAACAAGTCCCATGGTGAACTGGGCTTTCAGAAAGCAAGGGGGCATGTTTTGTACACTTGTTGAGTGATCAAAACTAAGTTTCAATCTAAAATTTTATTTTTTTCCTCATGGGCAGGTAGGGTTTCAGCCTGCATAGCAGTTGGAGCTGGTAGACAGTTGCTCTGGACACAGAATTGTCCTGCACCTCCTTGAACAGCTGTGAGTCCAAAATGACACCCAGGCTGCCCTCCTGGTCTTTCAGAGGCACAGTTACCCCATTCAGGACCAGGGAAATCTCCACACCCACCCGCCCCCTGTCCCCCAAGAACAGTACTTCTGTCTTGCCAGGATTCATCCTCAATCTGTTAGCCGTCATCCATCCTCCAACTGCCTCCAGACACCCATACAGGACCTTCACCACCTTCACTGGTTCCGATTTAAAAGAGAGGTATAGCTGGGTATCATCCGCATATTGATGAACACCCAACCCGAACCCCTTGATGATCTCTCCCAGTGGCTTCATGTAGATGTTGCAAAGCATGGGAGAGGGGAGGAACCCTGAGGCACCTCTCAAGTGAGAGCCCAGGGGTCTGGTCTGAACACTCATCCCCCCACCACCACTTTCTGAACATGGCCCAGGAGGAAGGAGCAGAACCACTATATAACAGCCCCTCTAGACGGTCCAGAAAAGGGGCAGGCAACTTAAGATCCCTAGGCCGGATGTGGCCCAATCACCTTCTCAATCCGGCCTGCAGACGGTCCGGGGATCAGCATGTGTTTACATGAGTAGAATGTGTGGTTTTATTTAATATGCATCTCTAGCCCACCACATGGTCTGAGAGACGGTGGACTGGCCCGCGGCTGAAAAATGTTGATTTTAACATCCAGAAGGATGTTATGGTCTATGGTATCAAAAGCTGCTGAGAGATCCAGCAGTACTAGGAAATAGCTTTCACCTTTGTCCCTAGCCCACCAGATATTATCAGCCAGCATGACCAAGGCAGTTTCAGTCCCAGCTTCTTATTCATTATCACTCATCCCATTTTACTCCACAAATGCACACAGATACATAATCCAGTCACCCCAGTCATCTCTCACTCAATCACCAGCAACCATTGCCAGTCATTGCAGTTTAAAAAAAGTGAAAATCAGGACACCAAATTTGAAGTTTTTATGCATTCCCCTCCCCACCACCATTTTGCTGATTTTCGATAATGCCCCCTGGACACAGGAAAACGTCAATGTTTGGCAGACCTACTGTAGAAACCAATGAGAGAAAAGAAACAGTTCACTAACTGAGACATGAAATATAGCAATGGGAGGAACTTAGGGCTACCATATGTCCATATTTTCCCATCAAGTAGGGTGATTTTTGTTTTTAAAAATGCTTTTAAAATCCCCTCCAAAACCCAAAAACTTATTTTTTTCCCCAAATAATGTTGTTCTCAAATAGAGCTCAACAACTTTGCCCAAGCAGTGCGACTTTTGTTGTTCTCCAGTTAGATGGCATCCAGCAGCAATAGATAGCTTCACTAACTACCTCTGCAGTTCTGCCCCTCCAAGATGAGTCCCAGAGTGAGCAGGGCTATCAGTGAGCCATATCTCTCTCTCTGTTTCCCTAATTTATATGGGGGGAGGGGTTCTCTTCCACACACCCAGTTGTCATTTGAATCTCTTGGGAAGAAAGTGCTTGTCCATGACATACAGATGGTGATGCTGATTCCAAGAATTTTTCAAACAAAACTAGGTTAGGGCATGTAATGAACACCTCCAAGGAATTTTTGAAGCCCTTTCAGAGCTCAATATTTACTTATTTGTTTATTAGGAATTAAATTTGTATACTGCCCTTCATCCAAAAATCACAGGGAAGTTCACTACATATTTTTTTGACATAAAGGTAAAGGTAAAGGTACCCCTGCCCATACGGGCCAGTCTTGACAAACTCTGGGGTTGTGCGCCCATCTCACTCAAGAGGCCGGGGGCTGTATATCAAAATTCTGTCCCTAATTACTGGCAAGGAAACATTGCACTGGCACCCAATCAAGTGATACTTTTTTACCTCATGTCGTCTAATTTTCATAATCTTTCGTACACTTGTTGAGTGATCAAAACTAAGTTTAAATCTAAAATTTTAATTTTTTATCTCATCCCGTTTTTGAGTTATGAGGGTTTGAAATTTCAAAGAGAGAGAGAGAAATTTGACCTTGCCAGAATACACACAGGCCTTAAAAGCTCAGCCCAGCATTGAGATATGTCAAAACTAAAAACACAAATCCCTGCAGAACCTGAGCTTCATGATATGTCACATGATGGACTTACTCTAAATCTAAAAATCTAAGTTACCAAATTTTCAATTTTTAATAAAGGATTAAAAAAATTAATATGATTTAAAAATTCAAAAAATATACTGATTATTAAATATTTCAAAGAGCCACCTGCAAATTTCACATTTTTCAAAATATATTTTGTACATAAATGTCTGCCTTATTGGATTCTATTTGGGATAAATGGGTCTTCTTGGAGTAAAATATAACAGAATAAACAAGATCTCAACTATAATATTAGTTGCTTCAGGCATTTCTTTAGAAAGTTATTCAATTAAAAGGTGTCTGAAAAGCTAGTTAGGCTTTTCTTGAGGTAAAAAAGTTGGATTACTTGATATTGAATGACCCAGGAATGAATCTTGGACTGGAACAGTATTGCTTGTCTTAGAGTAACAATAATAATAATATAATAATTTATTATTTGTACCCCGCCCATCTGGCTGGGTTTCCCCAGCCACTCTGGGCGGCTTCCATAAAAACCAAAAATACACTAAAATATCACATATTAAAAACTTCCCTGAACAGGGCTGCCTTAAGATGTCTTCTGAATGTCAGGTAGTTATTTATCGCTTTGACATCTGATGGGAGGGCGTTCCACAGGGCAGGCACCACGACCGAGAAGGCCCTCTGCCTGGTTCCCTGTAGCTTTGCTTCTCGCAATGAAGGAACCACCAGAAGGCCCTCGGCGCTGGACCTCAGCGTCCGGGCAGAACGATGGGGGTGGAGACGCTCCTTCAGGTATACTGGGCCAAGGCCGTTTAGGGCTTTAAAGGTCAACACCAGCACTTTGAATTGTGCTTGGAAACGTACTGGGAGCCAATGTAGGTCTTTCAAGACCGGTGTTATGTGGTCTCGGCGGCCGCCCCCAGTCACCAGTCTAGCTGCCGCATTCTGGATTAGTTGTAGTTTCCGAGTCACCTTCAAAGGTAGCCCCACATAGAGCGCATTGCAGTAATCCAAGTGGGAGATAACTAGAGCATGCACCACTCTGGCGAGACAGTCCGCAGGCAGGTAGGGTCTCAGCCTGCGTACCAGGTGGAGTTGGTAGACAGCTGCCCTGGATACAGAATTGACCTGTGCCTCCATGGACAGCTGTGAGTCCAAAATGACTCCCAGGCTACGCACCTGGTCCTTCAGGGGCACAGTTACCCTATTCAGGACCAGGGAGTCCTCCACACCAGCCTGCCCCCTGTCCCCCAAAAACAGTACTTCTGTCTTGTCAGGATTCAATCTCAATCCATTAGCCGCCATCCATCCTTCAACCGCCTCCAGGCACTCACACAGGACCTTCACCGCCTTCACTGGTTCTGATTTGAAAGAGAGGTAGAGCTGGGTATCATCTGCATATTGATGGACACCCAGTCCAAACCCCCTGATGATCTCTCCCAGCGGCTTCATATAGATGTTAAAAAGCATGGGGGAGAGGACGGAACCCTGAGGCACCCCACAAGTGAGGGCGCAGGGGTCTGAACACTCATCCCCCACCACCACTTTCTGAACACGGCCCAGGAGGAAGGAGCGAAACCACTGTATAACAGTGCCCCCAGCACCCAGCCCCTCTAGACGGTCCAGAAGGATGTTATGGTCGATTGTATCAAAGGCCGCTGAGAGATCCAGCAGAACTAGGAAACAGCTCTCACCTTTGTCCCTAGCTCGCCGGAGATCATCAAGCAGCACGACCAAGGCAGTTTCAGTCCCATGATGAGGCCTGAATCCCGAATGGAAGGGATCCAAATGGTCCACATCCTCCAGGCGTGCCTGGAGTTGTTCAGCAACCACGCGCTCAATCACCTTGCCCAAGAAAGGAAGATTTGAGACTGGACGATAGTTGGCCATACTGGCCGGGTCTAAAGATGGTTTTTTAAGAAGCAGTTTAATGACCGCCTCTTTCAGCGGATCTGGGAATGTTCCCTCACAGAGGGAAGCATTCACCACCCCGCAGAGCCCATCGCCCAGCCCTTCCCGGCTTGCTATTTATCTTTGGCAGTAGATAGATAGATAGATAGATAGATAGATAGATAGATAGATAGATATACTTACTTTCAGGCGATACCTGGTTGCACATATATTTTTGACAGCAGTAGTGGATATGCCGGACGTATTTTCTTTCTACTGAAGTGAAGGTGGCATTTGCTGAGATGCAATTTTCAGCACAACCCTTGTTCTTGTAGGTCTCTGTAGAGCCATCTGTTAGAAAGAATTGAAGGAATAGCAAGATATGCAAAAATTCAAATTAATGAACGTACAAATATAAATACATTGGGCAAATGGGTGATTTAAGAGAAAATAGCTGGCAACAACTGAATTCAGCAAACTAACACATAAAGTAGTTTCTTTGAAGTATAATTTCTTCTGCAATACCATGTGAATATTCTAGGATAGTTCCTTAACAACTTGCACATAATTGGGACTAGATGGACTTCCTTTTCTGCCCATACAAAAGAGCCTAGAATAGTTTGATCCACTACCCATCTCTACCTGATATGGAACTAGCTGATCCAGGGGCCTGACTCATGAAGCTTCCTTATATTTTGTACTATATTTCTGAGAAACGGGAGAAGATGGTTTTACATCTGTTTCCTCTAATTTTCTGATCTCTTGAACTCACTTTTCTCTGGCTATCTCAATACAAGAAATCTTTTTGCATGCAACCTTCTATGGGGAAAAGCAGTTATATCTGTCTGAGTATGTTTTTCCCCTGTTTCTTTTTTAAAAAAATTTCTGTGGCTTCATTTGTCATCAGAGTATTCCAGCATTTAATGCTATGTGCTGTTACTATATGTTGCAGGCCTATTTGTTATCAGCTAATAGTGCAACTAGATAAATAGGTTCCACTCTGGCAGGAAGGTAAACAGCATTTCCATCCATTGCTCTGGTTCGCCAGAAGCGGCTTAGTCATGCTGGCCACATGACCCAGAAACTGTACGCCAGCTCCCTCGGCTAATAAAGCGAGATGAGCACCACAACCCCAGAGTCATCTGCAACTGGACCTAATGGTCAGGGGTCCCTTTACCTTAATTGGAGACTGGTTCTAAAAAGAGAGAGTGGGGTGGTGGCATTGGGGACAATATTTATAAGATGTGGCCTGGATCAGGTAAATTCATTCTGATTGGTCTGAGAATCTCCATTCACCCCTTCCTCCTTTTCAGGAGTGTTCTTTGCATCCCAGTGTGACAGTGGATAGACTACGCCTCTGGTCATTGCCTACTCTGGCCCAGGCAGTGTCCCAAATCTTACAGACATGCCTGTGCAAGAAAAAACTGAAAAGTACATGAGAGTGTAAAGCAGGGGTTTTCAACCTGGTCCCTACTACCCACTAGTGGCCATTTCAGCATTCTAGGTGGGCAGTAGGGGGTTCTACAGCACAAGCTGAATCCTCCTTACCATCAAGAAAGATGGGCGGTAGTGGGCGGTAGGTATGACTACCCTGGGGTAAAGTGAAGTGACTTCTGGTTTCCCACAAGAAGGAACACGGCATGAGCTTAGAAGGGCTCGATCGCTAATGGGCTTTGAGGGGGAAGACGCGAAGGCTACGCATCCCCCCAACCCCCAAGAGGGAGTCTTGGTGTCAGCATAGAAGCGTTGTTGTCAAAGAGGAGTTTCCCGGTCTCTTCGTCTCTTTGTATGGAGAGGGGAAAGGGGGATGGTCCTGATGCCGGTTCCAAGAAGCAGGAAATCTCCATATCCCCATTCTTTAACAGAGCAAAAAAGGGAAATCTTACAAATGAAATTTAAAATTGAACAAAAAAATCTGGCATGAAGAAAGGGGTAAAAAGAAAGTCCCCTCTTACTTGGTAAAACATACTCTGCCTTGAGTAGTATATGCACCCAGTGATAATAAAGCTGATTTCTATAAACACCTGGAAGAAACAGTGTTAGACTATATGGAGGAGAAATTAATTCTTCCAGGAGATCTGAATGGAGTTGTTTCAAACATGATAGAACTCAGAGAAGTGTAGATAATAAAACAGGACAATTATCTCAAACTTTTTCCAGTTAATAGAAATTTAGTAGACGCTTGGAGGTTTAAACATCCAAGGGCAAAGGAATTCCCATATTATTCCGAGCAGAACCAGTCTGCCAGCAGGCAAGATGGAATTTGGATCTCAAAAGAATTAACAGTAAGAGTGAGAAAATTTGAAATTGATCCAAAGTCCCTATCAGATCACAATTCATTGTCCTTATTCCTGAAGGGGAAAGAAAGAGGATAGAAAAGATAGAGGATGAATGAAGCATAACTTATTGATGAAGGAATAATTCAGAAAGCTAAGAAAGCTTTTGAAGAATTCTTCAGATTTGAAGTGGGAAAGACTATGGACAAAAACAATTAAATTCACTGCATGCATGACATTAAAAGAAAATTTAATGAAGATGATGTATTGGTGGTATTTGACGCTGACTAAACTTGCTAAAATTTAGAAGATAAGGTATGTTGGAAATATAAGGAGAAGGAAGGGAATTTCTTTCATATGTGGTGGACGTGTCCTAAGATTAAAGCCTACTGGGGTATGATATATAATGAACTGAAAAAGATTTTCAAAAATACCTTTAGTAAAAAGGTATGTGAAGGAACATTGTAAACATTTGAAAACACTTGCAGCGTTCATTTAAAATATTGATAGGTTATGATTTGATACCTGTTTATAAAAATTAGAAGTCTTTTAAGTATGGAGATAAGATAAATAGGGTGATTTAGAAATGCTAAGATAAAAGTGATAACAGATGGAAGTCAGGGAGGGGGACATGAGGAAGTCAAAGCTCAGTTAGAGCAAAGATATATGTGATGAAGAAATTTTATTTGGTTGTTATAATGGGGAAAAAAGAAAATAATAATAATAAATATTATATTAAAAATATTTAAAAATAGAAGAATTCTTCAAATTTAATATAAACAAAGGAACTAATATTAAGACTGTCTGGAAGACAGGGAAAGCATCCATGAGAGGATTTTTCATCCACCAGAATGCAATTCATAAGAAATTGAAAAAGAAAGAAAGAATGGAAATATTAGAGGAGATGAAAATAATAATAATAATAATGAAAAAGAAATAGCTAAGAACCCAAAGAACAAGATGTAAAGTCAAACTATTAAAATGCTTCAAACTGAATTATCAGTTATGTTGAATCAGGAAACAGAATGGATGATAAAAAATGTTAAAACAAATAATCGGACTCGTGTTGGAAATGTAAAGAAGTGGCAGGAACAACATATGTTTGTTGAACCTGAAAAAAGATGAGGGAATTTGGGGAGGGAATTTATAAGTAATATAAAAAGTTGTTTAAAATCTCATTCCCTAAAAAGCCTGAAGAGTCCTCTTAAGGATCATGGGGGATGAAATTCCAAGAAACGTTAAGAAAGTATTTATGTATGCCAACACAGCAGCAAGAGTCTTGATTGCCCAGAATTGGAAAATGGAGACCTTATCAACAAAGAGTTACTGGCTGATCAAACTGATGGAGTATACAGAACTGGACAAGTGGACAGGTCAGATAAAAATATCAAACAATACAAAAATTTAAAAATGATTGAAATATATTCAAACAGTAGTTGAAAGACCATTATGGAGAATAATTTTTTTGACCACTTTAGAGTAACTCCTGTAAGAAAAGAAGAAAAAAGTAAAACATAATGGAATTAGGTTATTGAATAAATGGCTGTGCTAGGAGGGGCAGTCAACTAAGTAAAACTCAGGACTGAGGTAAGAAGGGGAGGGAAGTCTAACGGAAATGGATTACAAATGAATCAAATCAATCAATCAATCAATCAATCAATCAATATGTATTTTTGTTCTTTTTTCTTTCATTATGTTTTAAAAATATATGTTTAATTAGAGGAAAATCAAGTTGTTACAATGTGATTTCATGAATGTATGTCTAAAGCAACCAATAAAAATGAATTACAAAAGAGAGAAAGAGAGAGAGAGAGCAAAGTGAAGTGACCAATGGACCCAAGTCACAGCAATCTGCTTTGCTTTCAGTTGAAAACATTGCAGGACTCAAGGGAAGAAGGCAACAAATGAAGGAGGAGGAGGAGATTGGGTGGTCTGTGTGGGCTGAACACAGTAGGAGGACAAGGAAAATGCTTGTCTGTTGCTTGGTTAACCCTGCAAATGAAAGAGGCAAGTGTGGAGGGGAACTGTCCATCCCATCTGACTTAACAAGGACCAAGTAAGATGAACTAAGTGATGAAGCAAAATATGCAAGCCCAAGGGGACTTTTTACAGGACAGATTATACACTACTAAGCAGCTGGCTACAAGGCGTGGCTTGTGGATATCCTTAATGGCATGCTGGACTTGTTCCAGGTGTTGTAGGTTTGGCAGTCACCTTCTATGCAACCTTCTATTTCACCACTTTGTGCAGCAGAAGAATCATTGGGCTGGATTCCTAGTGGGAATGGGAGGTGAAACCCCACCCTGTCAGATGGGATCCCTCTCAGGGATCTTGGAAGAATGCATTCCTTGTCCATACATCCAGCTCAGGGGTTCAGGGCACAGAGCATCCCTTGCCAGTGTCTACTTGAGGTTCACAGGATGCTCTTCATGCTGTTGATGGACGCTAATATTGGTCATCCCCAATAGTCTATCAGTCAGTAGGCGGACTAGTTACATGCCCAGTGTCTGTGTCAAAGCTGTTTATCCCTGTAATCAATAAAGTTGTGGATTAATCTGAACCCAACACATGTCTCCTTGTGTGCATTCACTTCTGCGCACCTCATTGCTACATCAATGTGCCTGCACCAACGAAGAGTAGACTCTGCTTTGGTTGCTTTCTAAGCAGTTGGGAATTATCATTCACTGAGGGATTGTCATTTAGGAGTTAAGGGGGAGCTATGAGACAAAATGGGACGCAGGTGGCGCTGTGGGTTAAAGCCTCAGCGCCTAGGGCTTGCCGATCGAAAGGTCGGCGGTTCGAATCCCTGCGGCGGGGTGCGCTCCCGCTGCTCGGTCCCAGCGCCTGCCAACCTAGCAGTTCGAAAGCACCTCCGGGTGCAAGTAGATAAATAGGGACCGCTTACCAGCGGGAAGGTAAACGGCGTTTCCGTGTGCGGCTCTGGCTCTGGCCAGAGCAGCGATGTCACGCTGGCCACGTGACCCGGAAGTGTCTCCGGACAGCGCTGGCCCCTGGCCTCTTAAGTGAGATGGGCGCACAACCCCAGAGTCTGTCAAGACTGGCCCGTACGGGCAGGGGTACCTTTACCTTTACCTTTTTATGAGACAAATGTCAGAGAAAGATGAGGCCTGAATATTTGTGCACAGTTTGTTTACAGTAAGCAGCTGGTAAAAGTCAGGAGTAGGTTACCAGTGGCTCTGTGGATCTATGAGGCTTCCCTGAGTCAAAGTATGAGAGAGGTTCCACACTCTATTAGTTAATGATATGGAAATGGGCCATCTCAGTGGCTCCTTGCAGTCTGTGGAATTCCCTTGCTGAGAGAGAGAGAGAGAGAGAGAGAGAGAGAGTTTTCAACATAGAGAGGGATGGATGGGTTTCAACACGAGGTTTTCTTCTTTATTTTATTTTTTGCTTTTATTGTACCTCACTAAAGAAACTAGACTAGATCCCGCCTTGTTGTCATTTTACAAGTGGGTTTCAACAGCTTTTTGAAGAATGACTGCTTTTACTGAAAGGGTTGGGGTTGTGTTGTTTTTATTGTAATTATTGGTATATTTTAAAAAGATTTTTAATATAGTTTGTATTCTAATATTTAATTGTTGAAAAAGTTGAGTTCCTCAAGGATGGTGAGATCAGCATTCTGTTGTCACACTAGATACCCCAGAGACGAAAGGATGCACCCACACACTTAGAGTTAATATGACAGAAAGGCTTCATACTCACTTAAATTGGTTTCAGTACGCTGAGAAAAGCAACTTCCTCCTTTCATACGGCAAGAAGTCTGCCTGTTTGTAAAACATTCCACAGTTTTCACTGCAGAGAGGAGAGGAAAGGAAACATAAGTTGTTCAGTGTTTGAGAAACAGAATATTCCAAGCCAAACACGAGCAATGTTAATGGTCTCAGGATCCACATGTAGTGGTGGGTTAGAGGCTGCATGCACACCAACACACATCTCTCTCCCCCCCCCCATTCCTTACACAGGAACATCTCCAGACACAGAAATGGAAAGACACAAAGCCTTCTTCCCATTTGCTAGTATGCATGCTAAATCAGGGACATCCTCTTCCTCCCTACCCACTACATGTTGTTGGCCAGTGAATCGCAGAATGGGACTTCAGCAGTCTCATTACATACTTTCACATTCAGCACACTGGTAATGGTGCTTCCCCTTAACCAAACAAATCAATTTGGGGTCAATGAAGAGAGCATGGGGAGAATTGTACATGAGAGTGTCTTCCCTATCAACCACCAACCTCATGGAAATAATGTCCATCAAACCCTGCCAAGGACCTTAGCCATCTGAGGGAAGCACGATTGCCACAGCAGAGCAAGGGCTGAATCAACAAATATGGAAAGTTGGCAACCTGCAGATATATGAGGCCCACGGACCACAGTTAGGTGACCTCTGCTGAAAGCAATGGGAAGATGGCTGAGTCTTCATGAGATAAGCATGGGAATCCCTACAATTGTTGACTCTAAAACCAAACTCCCATCCACTTCCAATTTTCCATTTAATATTCCCAATCATGGGCTCAGGAAGCAAAATTATGAACAAACCTGGGGTGTGTCTTTGTGAAGAGGCATTGCACACAGTGCACAGATGCAGTGGAGTAGCACCATGGGTGTTTGCCACAAGTACTGAAGGAACTCTATTCCCAACCCAATAGGTGGGGTTGAACTTCTTGCCCCTCTGATGTGGGTAACGTGGCTTGGGTTTGCCTAGGCATTAAGTGAGCTCAGTGTGTAAAGCATGAGACTCTTTACCGCAGGGTTGTTGATTTGAGCCCCATGTTGGTCAAAGGATTCTTGCATTGCAAAGGGTTGAACTAGATGGCCCTCCCTGTCCCTTCCAACTCTACAGCTCTAGGATTCTATGGGACATATGTGAGATATAAAATGGAGCCATAAGTCAGCCACCTTTCCCCCCCCCTCCAGGCCTAATTAGTAGCTGCCCAGCTGCATAAAGCTTCATCATAGGTCTTCAATCCCCCCCATGAACTCTGAGTATGCTCCATGAATCCATAATTTGATATATTAATTCTGGCATAAATTTAAATACCCCACTAATCAATTGGCACCTTCCTGTGTTTTGGTTTGCCTGCATCAATCTCACCTACAAAGTCCTTTCCTTTCTTGGGAATTTCCCTATTTAAGTGAGTGAACACAACACAATATTGCCCTTTCCAAATCCTTTCCTTGGTAGTTGGGAGGAGATGGAAACCTGGTGGGGGCTGATGGCTCTGAAAATTGGGTGGCGTCCGCTTAACCACATCCAAGGGATCAGGGTGGGGCAGCACTGATGATATAGACCCGCCTTCTCCCCTTCCTTTGCCCTCTGAGTTGGTGGGTGCTACTGGATGAAAGGGGGGGCATCAGAGTTATCCATGCAGATCAGGGTGATTGGTCACATCCACAGATCCTGGGCCCCTTTCCTGATTACAAGCATCCAACTAGATAGCAGATCCCGCTATATAAAGGGGGAGTCCAGTGGAAGCCACAGCCACCACTGGAGGGCAGAATGGCCACTGAGCTGGACTCCAACCCTGACAAATCCATGGCAATTGGGGATGCCACCCTGGCCAACTCCACTGCTGAGAATATAACGCCTCACCTTTTGCCATGACCACCTCCTGCGTGCCTTCCACCTCTGGCACTTCCTGTGAAGCAAAACCGGTACTTACTTCCAAGGCATCCAAACCTGTTGAAATTAAATTAACAGCACCTTGGTTAGGATTTTGTGTTTCTTGCTTCTGCCAGCTGACAAGCACTTGAAGTTACAGCTGCAGTAGGGCTGCCTTCTGCCTTCTCAGGGCCTCGAGGAACATCAATATAGTCCCCTAGTCTGACTCTTCCTCCACAGAACAGGAGGGGAATGGGAAGCCTATGCATGCTCCCTCTGTGGGGCAGATGCTTTTCCTTTGCCCTTAGGGCCCCCCTTAGCCTTTCCTATACCTGGAGCCATGCTAAATGCACCCCACTCCCCATAATAATCCTGAGGCTCAAAAAGGCTCTGCAAATGTAAAAATTGCCCCTTGCCCCATTCCATAAGGAAATATAAGCACACTTTCTAAATGGACCCTCAGGACCCAACCACTAAACAAGACTCAATATCAGCTTTGTGGTTGAATGGGGAATTTTGAATCTGATCTCTCTCAGCTCCTGGGCTCAGTACACTAACCACTACACCACACTACCTACCAGGAAAATATCAACACTGTTACCTATACACCGAAAAAATGGCTGGGGAGTTCACGAAGAAAACCCCTTCACCCCTCCCTATACCACTCCTCCAGCCCAGGGCCCACAACAGCAGGGGCCATATTCCATCCCCAGTCACTGCTAACTGGCTACTTCCACCTAGGGAGATTTCCCCCAAAAAGCAAATCCCCTACCAGGGGTGGCCCTTGCACTGGTTCCCCACTCTTGCAACCAGTGCTTTCAACTTGTGGTTAAAGGGAGGCGCCAAGTTCTGCCTGACATTGGGGGTGCTCATTGTGTGCACTTGAGACCACAAGTACAACGTGTACAAGGAGGTTGCAAGGAGGCACAGTGGGGCCCCTCAAAGTTGGGGAATTTTCAGCCCCATCATCACATCCTTGGGGAGGTAGAGGTGTCCCCAGCCCCATAGGTTTGGCATCTATGGTTAGAGGTCTCTCAGTGCCTCAAAGTACCATTGATATTTTGCCCCCAGCAAGAGCCATAGTTATCTGCAGCAAGCAGCCTACTGCAGGGCTAAAGTTACTCCTCTCCTCTCCACTGGCCTCCTCATGAGTAAATGGAACAGTAAAGAAGACCAATCCCATTGCCTCTCTAGGCAGTTGGCTCTGCTGATTCTATCTTCTCCTGCCAGCCTCCCTGCTCCGCTCTCCCTCATCCAGTCCTTTGATTAGCTAGACCTCCTCTCCTTCCTGCAGAGCTCTGTATGGCTGCAAGGGCGTAGGTAGCATCAACTGTGTTGGACTGGTCATGTTGTTCGGATGCCTATCATCTTCCACAACAACTACTTTGCGTCTCTTGCTTCAAAGGTGGTGTATGGACACTACTAGCCCCTTGACTGAATGTTCTTGAAGAAAGAATTCAAGATCTCAGGCTCCTACTCACCTGGGCAAAGGATGACCAAGAGGAGACAAGTTCTCAGGAAAGTCGTCATAGTGCTGAAGAGATCAAAAGCTGACAGCACTCAGAACAAACAAGCAGGTGAAGGATGGAAGATGAGCCTAGTTTGGAGGGTTTTATAGGCCAAGAAGAGAGCCCGAGGGTTCCAGGTGGAAAGAACTAGTCCAGTAAGGGGGTGGGAAATGATGAAATTAGAGATTGCATGCTTTCCCAGACATGGTGCAATTTTATACTGGAACACAAAGCACAATGTGGAAATTGGATTAACTCTTTTTTGGAATCGGTATGAAATTCTGCCACCTGCAGTTTGCACTCCCTCCCATTCTCAGGGTTAAGAAACAGGTATTTTCCTTAATTGAATCCTTTTTGAGAACCCTGTGTAATTTCACCAAATAACCCCCTAGTATATCCTACCTCAATTTCATCACAATGCTTCTGGGGAAATGATGTCCATGATCAGGTACAGTGATCAGCAATTGGTAAATCACATATATATTTTGTTCACAGGAATCTGGTGATGCTGGAACATGATTGTATTCCTAGAACCAGCCAACAGAGCATGTTCAGTTTTGTACTATTTCACCATTTTTCAAAATATATCCTCTAGAAATATTTGGAAGTGTGGTTCCTTGAAGTTGAATCAAATATTCTGTCCATAGTCCTCACAAAAATGCCAACCCCAGAATCCTCTAGGGAGGAATAATGGGTACTATACTTGAATGAATTCCCTTATAGTGGATGCTCAGGTTGCGAACGTGATCTGTGTGGGAGGCACGTTCCCAATCCACAGCGTTCGCAACCTGCAACGTCATGATTCGGCTTTTCTGCGCATGCGCAAAATGTGATTTCGTGCTTCTGCGCATGCGAGAGCACCAAAACCCAGAAGTAACCTGTTCCGGTACTTCTGGGTTCAGTGTGGTGCGCAACCCGAAAATTTGCAACACAAAGCGTCTGTAACCTGAGGTATGACTGTATATATTTGTCTGCACCAACATTGTCATGTCAAACTGTGATTTACAAATAATATAACACAGGTTGTTTTAGCTAAAGCTGAGCCTGCTGAGCTAGAAATGGATATTGATCAGGGAGAGGTAGTATGCTGACTTCTAGAGGTGGCTAGACTACAACTCTCATCGCCTCAAAAGCCAGACATTCCAACTAGGGTTGATGGGAATTGTCTGGAGCACACTATGTTGTCTACCCCTGTCTCCATAATCTCTCTCATTCAAGAAAGCCTGAAATTATCCAAATCCATGAAGGATGAAGGGCCGCACAGCCATTGTTCTTATTATAGGACCACACCTTCCCTTCTTCATTGAGGCATTAAAATCATCCTGGCCACTCTCCAGAAAGATATTTCTAGGTTTGTCTGGCAGGGCAAAAAGCCCCGAATAAAATTTAAAATATTAACGGAGGGGGGTTTGCCCTGCCAGATTTAAGGTTATATTATGAAGCTGCGGCTTTCTGCTGGATGAAAGATTGGTTACTCCTTGAGAACACTGACGTCCTAGATCTGGAAGGGTATAATAATGTTTTTGGATGGCATGCGTATTTGTGGTACGATAAGGTAAAGGTTCATAAAATGTTTAAAAACCATATTGTCAGGAAAGCTATATTTATGGTCTGAACAAAATACAAAGACTTATTGGAAGGTAAGACCCCGAGGTGGTTATCACCAGCGGAGGCCAAGGTTCGAAAAAAACCCAATATGGAGGCCGGATGGCCGAAATACTGGGAAATAATAGAAAAAAATGGAGATAATTGGAGGCTGCAGAGCTTTGAAAAATTAAAGAATAGGGTGCAAGACTGGTTTCATTATGCTCAAATTCAAGAGGTTTTTAAGTCAGACAAAAAAATAGGATTCCAGGTGGAAAAATCGAAATTAGAGACAGAACTGTTAGAACCTAAGACCAAGGCACTTTCGAGAATGTATAACTTGCTGCTTAAATGGAACACCCAGGATGAGATAGTCAAATCAGCCATGATAAAATGGGCTCAGGATATTGGGTACAACATTATGTTAGAAGACTGGGAAAGGTTATGGACCACTGGAATGAAATTCACGGCATGTAATGCCCTGAAGGAAAATATTATGAAAATGATATATAGGTGGTACATGACCCCAGTCAAACTTGCAAAAATATATCATCGGTCTGATAATAAATGTTGGAAATGTAAGGAGGCTGAAGGGACATTCTTTCATCTTTGGTGGACTTGTCCAAAAGTGAAGGCCTTCTGGGAAATGATCTATAATGAGTTAAAAAAGGTGTTTAGATACACCTTCCCTAAGAAACCAGAGGCCTTCCTCCTGGGCATTGTGGACCAAAAGGTGTTAAAGAAGGATAGAACTTTTTTTATGTATGCAACTACAGCAGCAAGAATACTCATTGCAAAATATTGGAAGATACAAGACCTTCCCACGCTGGAAGAGTGGCAGACGCAGTTGATGGACTATATGGAACTGGCTGAAATGACTGGCAGAATCCGAGATCTGGGAGAAGAGACAATGGAAGAGGACTGGAAGAAATTTAAGGACTATTTACAAAAACATTATAAGTTATATGAATGTTAAGAATCTGCATGACTTGGAAATTTTAGCTCCTGCAATTAGATTAGGAAAATAGAAAGTTAAGTTATAAGTAAGAAAAAGTTGAAATTTAAAGTTATTTTATGTATTATCTTAAGGTATAAATATTTGACAAAAGGTACTTTAAATTTAGAAGTAAAACACTCTGAAAGATATAAATAAGATACGAAACAAGGTAATAATTTGCTGATATGTTTATTGTAAAGAACGCAGGGTGAGGGAGATGTGGGGAAGTCCAGTTAGTAACCTAAAAATGTATTTTGAAAGTTGGATTGTTTTTCTTTCTTTCTTTTTTCTGGTTTGTCCTTCTTTTTCTTTTCTGTAAACTGAAAATGTAATAAAAATTTTAATAAAAATAAAAATAAAATCATCCTGGCCACTCTCTACCTAGGGAGAGATACAGTTAACCAAGATGCACAAAGGTCAAGTAGAGAGGCCAGCTGATAAAGCAATGTTTACAAGCTCCAGCTACAACTAAAACTCATACAACTTTAACTTCTGAAAAATAAATCATATACATAGCAATTAAAAAATATTTTGCTCATAAAATATGGACCATATTATTAACAAGGAAAGTCCCCATGATGTAGCTCCCATTTGTTGCTTGCCCATGACAGGGAATGTCCACTCTGGTGCACTGCATTCACCTCTCCCATTTTGATGTTTCACAAGTTTTTAAAATTCCTATTGATCCAGGGAGTTAAGGTTGCAATAATTTGAAGGCTATTAGCCTTCAAATTATTGACTGGGAGGGTGTGTTTCGGCTTTTTAAAGTTATTGATGTTTTCAAAAGTTTTAAATACATTTCATTTTATTTGAAACTCTATTCTTTTCTGTTGTTTGCTTCCTTACGTTTCTTTGACAGGATGTGTGGGACCAAATAAAAAATGTTGAAAAGCCCCAAATCCAATACAGTGGTACCTCTGGAGGTCTGTTTTTAACCTGAAACTGTTCTTAACCTGAAGCACCACTTTAGCTAATGGGGCCGATGGTAATAGTACCTCTTAACCCGAGGTACTATTTCTGGGTTATTGGAGTCTGTAACCTGAAGCGTATGTAACCTGAAGCATATGTAACTTTTTCAGAGGTCAATTCCCTGTAATGTCTGGGAACACCTGTATGTTTGCCAGCCCTACATATTATTAACAAGGAAAGTCCCCATGATGTAGCTCCCATTTGTTGCTGGCCCATGACAGGGAATGTCCACTCTGGTGCACTGCATTCACCTCTCCCATTTTGATGTTTCACAAGTTTTTAAAATTCCTATTGATCCAGGGAGTTAAGGTTGCAATAATTTGAAGGCTATTAGCCTTCAAATTATTGACTGGGAGGGTGTGTTTCGGCTTTTTAAAGTTATTGATGTTTTCAAAAGTTTTAAATACATTTCATTTTATTTGAAACTCTATTCTTTTCTGTTGTTTGCTTCCTTACGTTTCTTTGACAGGATGTGTGGGACCAAATAAAAAATGTTGAAAAGCCCCAAATCCAATACAGTGGTACCTCTGGAGGTCTGTTTTTAACCTGAAACTGTTCTTAACCTGAAGCACCACTTTAGCTAATGGGGCCGATGGTAATAGTACCTCTTAACCCGAGGTACTATTTCTGGGTTATTGGAGTCTGTAACCTGAAGCGTATGTAACCTGAAGCATATGTAACTTTTTCAGAGGTCAATTCCCTGTAATGTCTGGGAACACCTGTATGTTTGCCAGCCCTACATTATAATGTTTTTGATCATCCAATTTCGACTTGTGTGGGAGGAATAGTGGTATAGTAATGAGAAGAGAAGAGAAGAGAAGAGAAGAGAAGAGAAGAGAAGAGACAGGATAAACTGAGATTTTCAAATGAAAAACCATTTGAATATCCAGCCAGGGCTCCTTTGGCAAGAATGATGAGATAGAAATTTCATAAATAAAATTGATGATTAATAGTATATTCATTGTGGTGGCCCATATAGATAATAAAGGGGCTGTGCAGCTCTCAAAGTTTCACCATTTTGATTTAGTGAAACTTCAGGTAAAGAGTTATGTGGGGGCTGCATTTGGCTCCCAGGCCAGGAGTTCTCAACCCCAGGAGCATATTAAAAAGGGCTTGATAGTGTCTCAACCTGTTCGCTCTTTTGGCTCCCCACACTCAGCCACATGAGCAGTCAAATTAGATAAAATTATGAAGCCAGACGTCTTCAGCAGGTACATTATGGAACATTCAACTCTGCAGCAGGTACACTGGGTGAACACCACTTGGAAGCAATGAGGAGTTTGGCTGCTGTAAGAAGATTTCCTATAAACTGCAACAGGCTAGAACTTACATCAGCCTGTTGAATCAGGCCATCTGCCCAAGAAAAGTATTTTTACAGTGGCCTGAAAATAGGACATGAGAGCAAAGCCACTCTCCTACTACTGTTTCCCAGCAACAGACATTCAGATCCACATTTCCCCCAGCAGCAGAGGTAGAACATAACCATCAAGTTACTCAATTTCATTGCATGTCCACAGGTTCTCATATTATGAGAGACAAATGAGTACTAGTCACAATAGCTACATTTCCTCCCGTATAATAGCCAATGAGACTCTCCGTTAAGGTTCTGGAGATCACAGGTGGGAGAGGCTTCTCACAAGCATGTTTCCTAAGAATACTATGCTGGACTATATGAGTTTTTGGGTGATCCACCAGGAATCTTCTTATATCTCTGACTCCTGAATCCCTCAGTGCATCTTCAGTGGTCTATCCAAGAGTAGCAATTTGCCCTAGTTGCCTAGTGTTTTTTGTCAGATTTCCAGAAAAGGGGGCATAATAGCCTAAAGTCATTATGAGGTTTGATTATTTTATTCAGCCCTGACCACTTTGATAAGCAGATAGAGTGGATAAATTGTTACACTTCCTAACTTTTAACAATTTTAGTAGGGCTTTCCTCAGCTCCCTCTGTTCACCAACCCCCTAAACCTCTCCCTTCCCATCCAATGCAACCATTAGTCATGAATTTAACCTTTCAAACTCCATATTTCAAGCCACTTTTCTCTTCAATCCTGCAATCCTGCTCTCCACCCATTTTCACTTTAAAACCTATGTCCATGTCCACATGAAACGTCCCCCTCCTTTCCTGCAACCCCACAATGAAAGCAAACCAGCCTGTGATAACCTCCTATATATCTTCCTCCTGCAACACATTGCAACTATTAAAGCACCTTCTCATTTTCCACCCCATTGTGGTGACACCACCCCTTCCTAGCAACGACAATATCCCCTCACCTGGGACCCTGGTGATTATCCATCCCTTCACCCAGTCTTTAGTGGCCTGACCAGAGGGGAAAAGTGGGCACGTTGCCTCTGGACCTTGCTCTGGTTAATTAAGTCTCTGTATTTCAGGGCCAGGGATGCGGGTGGTGCTGTGGCCTAAACCACTGAGCCTAGGGCTTGCTGATCAGAAGGTCAGCAGTTCGAATCCCCACAACGGGGTGAACTCCCATTGCTCGGTCCCTGCTCCTGCCAACCTAGCAGTTCAAAAGCATGTCAAAGTGCAAGTAGATAAATACTAGACACACCTAGTTTTTGGAGGAGGAAAACAAGAAAAAAAATATTCTGAATCTCAGAAGGCAGAACAGCAAGAGGGATTACTGTGCAGTGAAAGCAGCAATCCCTCTTGCTTTTCTGGCTTCTGGGATAGCTGCACAGCCTGCATTCACTACATAAGGCGCACACACATTTCCCCTTACTTTTTAGGAGGGAAAAAGTGTGTCTTATAGAGTAAAAAGTACAGTAGGTACTGCTCCAGCAGAAAGGTAAACGGCGTTTCCGCGCTGCTCTGGTTTGCCAAAAGCGGCTTAGTCATGCTGGCCACATGACCCGGAAGCTGCATGCCGGCTCCCTCGGCCAGTAAAGCAAGATGAGCGCAGCAACCCCAGACTCGTCCGCGACTGGACCTAACAGTCAGGGGTCCCTTTACCTTTACCTATTTCAGGGCAAGTGAGGAATTTTCTCCTGCAAGCAAATTAGCCGATTTGTATGTTTTTGCCCACCTTGTAGCAACTGTCACAATTTTGGTGGATTACGCATTGCACTGCATCCTTAGTCACAAGGGCAGTTGACTCCCCAGCAGGGGTTTGACCCCACCAGGTAGTTTAATCCTCTCAGGTAGCAAGCAGGCTGCCTGTTGCAGGATACATGCCCAATGCCTTAGTCAAACCTACTCTTTCCTGTAATCAATAAAGTTGTGGCCTAATTCAACCCAATACCAGTCTCCTATGTCATTCTTGTGACCCTCCTGTCACCTGCCATGTCCATTATATGCCTGTGCCAGCAAAGTCCAGAGATGAAGACAAGATAAATGCCCCTTCCAGTCCATCTCACCCTTACTCTCGTAAAACAGGAATTGTGAGTAGATGAGTTCTTTTCTGGAGTTCCATGAAATTTCACCACATGCCCTCCTACATTATCCCCACCTCAGTTCCATCACAATGTCCTTGGGACCAAGATGTTCACAGTCAGGCACAAAGTAATAAACAATTAATGCATCACATGCTCATTCTTCCCAGCCATCTGGTGATACTGGAACCTAATGACATTCCTGGATCCAGCCAAGTTTACGTGTTCAATTTTGTAGTTTCCCTGATTTAACTGTGCATAGTTTGAGAATCCACCTTATTTTAAATGCGTCTGTGGGAAATGTGTCTGTTGTTCTGAAGTTTTGTTCTATTTCTTCCTTGCTTTTATCCTATATTTTATTCTGTGAACCACCCTGTGATCGTATGATGAAGGGTGGTGTATAAATCTAATAAATAAAAGTACAAATAATTATACCAAAGGAAGGAAATGGTGACACTGACATATGAAGCCCTTCTTACAATTTTGAAGGAAAAGGTCACCAATCCACTTTAAATTCTTTCATTGCAATACTTTAGTCGCCAACCACTTCTCAGAAAATGCAGCGTTGATTCCTTTATTGATAATGGAGCTCTACACTGTTTAATCATGCATGCAGCAGGCATCACATGGGACTTAACTTTTCCCCAGTTCTTTCCTATTCCAGTTGCCCTTCGCATCTGGGGAAACCATTTCAGGAATTCCAGGGTTTGCTTCTGGTTGGACAATGAAGCAGTGGTAAGGATTATAGCCAGGCAGTCAGCAAATTCTGACCAGGCCATCAGGGTGTTGCACCTGTTCGTGCTAGAATGCCTTCCGCACAACTTTTCCTTCATGACACGTTTCATACCAGGTCTTAACAACGACATTGCAAGTGCTTTATCTCATTTCCAGATGGAGGATTTCCAGGAACTGGTACCCGAGGCAGCACAGATACCTGACCCCTTCCCAGACGACCTGTGGCAGATTGGATGAGAGAAGTAATGCAGGGAATGTTTTTGGCATTAGCACCCTCCACTAGGCGCTCATATGCCAGAGCTTGGTCATCCTTGGAGCATTTCTGCGGCCGCTATGGCTCGGCCTCCAGAAGTGCCTCTGACTCTGACATGCTAAAATTCTGGTTCCACCTAAAATGTAGAGGCTTGGCCATCAAAACATTACTGCTCTACAAGGCAGCTATTTCATTCTTCCGTAAAGGTTTCCGGTGGCCTGACCCTTGTGCAAGCTTCCATGTCAAGAAGCTTCTCACGTGGTGACATTGTATCATCCCTCCCCGCCAAGATGGCAGGAAGCCTATAACACCAGATACCCTGAGGTTAATTTGGGACAAGTTGCCAGAGCTGGGCTGGTCGAACTTCGAAATGCGCCTCTACCATGCAGCATTCTCCCTGGTCTTCTTTGGGGCTCTATGCATTGGTGAATGTATTGTCAGTAGCCCCTCCTCACCACACTCAGGTTTAACAGAGACTGATGAATGCTTCTTAGGGCTCCACCTAAAATTAATTTCATCCAAACCGAGCAGTTGTGGAGGGGTAACACCACAACACTGGCCCCCTCTGAGCAGGATGGCCCCTGCCTGTGGTGAGACGCGCACAGGTTCCTCTGAGTATGTCCTAACCACTGGGGTGCCTTCCTCATCCATACAGACAAACGCCCTTGGATGTGCTGCCATGTCATGGCAGTCTTACCTATGGCCATTGAGGTGGCAATCCAAGGGAATTCTCAGGTCATTCCTTCCACATTGGTGCAGTCACAACAGCAGCAGCCCTGGGTTGGGACTCTGCCAGTATCAAGGCTCTGGGCTGATGGAGTTCTGCGGCCTACAAGGGCTACATTCATCCCCACACTTTTTCATTTACTGTTTCCCTTTGACTTTTATTGCAGGTGTGCCCGGCACAAACATCTGGGTTGTGGGGCATAGCATTGTACCCTGGGCTATGATCCATGTCACCTCACACATTTGGGGAACTAACCTTGACATCCAACCTAATGCCAGCATACATTGGATAGGACAACGAGGCATGCATTGAGGTGCACTGATGCCCATGTTACACAGAGCCGTCACTGCCCACAACCTGCCAGAGGCATTGATACTGCACCTGGGAGGAAATGACCTGATAGCGCAAAAAGGCATCAGCCTGGTTCTGTCTGCAAAGGCAGACCACGAAAATGTGCATTCCCTATGCCCAGCAACGACCATCCTCTGGTCCGACCTCCTTCCCTGTCAGTGCTGGAGAGGGGCCAATAAACCTTCTCGCATCAATCTACAGTGCAAAAAATTAATAGGGTCATGTGTAACACAATGCACCAAATCAGCGGTGTCTCCATTCGCCACCCCAAAATTACAATGGACAATTCCGAACTGTTACGTGTGGATGGAGTACATTTGACTCCCACCCCCGGTAATGTGCTTTGGTTGCGCAATGTGCATTAGGGCCTCAAGGACTGGTGACTCATAGAATGATAGAATCATAGAGTTGGAAGAGGCCACAAGGGTCATCGAGTCCAACCCCCTGCCAAGCAGGAAACACCATCAGAGCACTCCTGACATATGGTTTCAAGCCTCTGCTTAAAGACCTCCAAAGAAGGAGACTCCACTACACTCTTTGGCAGCAAATTCCACTGTCGAACAGCTCTTACTGTCACGAAGTTCTTCCTAATGTTTAGGTGGAATCTTCTTTCTTGTAGTTTGGAACCATTGCTCCGTGTCCACTTCTCTGGAGCAGCAGAAAACAAGCTTTCTCCCACCTCTATGTGACATCCTTTTATATATTTGAACATGGCTATCATATCACCCCTTAATCTCCTCTTCTCCAGGCTAAACATGCCCAGCTCCCTTAGCCGTTCCTCATAAGGCATCATTTCCAGGCCTTTGACCATTTTGGTTGCCCTCCTCTGGACACGTTCCAGTTTGTCAGTGTCCTTCTTGAACTGTGGTGCCCAGAACTGGACACAGTACTCCAGGTGAGGTCTGACCAGAGCAGAATACAGTGGCACTATTACTTCCCTTGATCTAGATGCTATACTCCTATTGATGCAGCCCAGAATTGCATTGGCTTTTTTAGCTGCCGCGTCACACTGTTGGCTCATGTCAAGTTTGTGGTCAACCAAGACTCCTAGATCCTTTTCACATGTACTGCTCTCAAGCCAGGTGTCACCCATCTTGTATTTGTGCCTCTCATTTTTTTTTGCCCAAGTGCAATACTTTACATTTCTCCCTGTTAAAATTCATCTTGTTTGTTTTGGCCCAGTTCTCTAATCTGTCAAGGTCATTTTGAAGTGTGATCCTGTCCTCTGGGGTGTTAGCCACCCCTCCCAGTTTGGTGTCATCTGCAAATTTGATTAGGATGCCCTTGAGTCCATCATCCAAGTCGTTGAAAAAGATGTTGAATAAGACCGCGCCCAAGACAGAAGCCTGTGGCACCCCACTAGTCACTCTTCTCCAGGATGAAGAGGAACCATTGATGAGCACCCTTTGGGTTCGGTCAGTCAGCCAGTTACAAATCCACTGAGTGGTAGCATAGTCAAGTCCACATTTTACCAGCTTCTTTACAAGAATATCATGGGGCACCTTGTCAAATGCCTTGCTGAAATCAAGGTAGGCTACATCCACTGCGTTCCCTTCATCTACCAGGCTTGTAATTCTGTCAAAAAACGAGATCAGGTTAGTCTGACATGACTTATTTTTTCTGAAATCCATGCTGACTATTGGTGATCACAGTATTCCTTTCTAGGTGCTCACAGACTGTTTGCTTAATGATCTGCTCCAGAATCTTCCCTGGTATTGATGTCAGACTGACTGGGCGGTAATTATTTGGGTCCTCTCTTTCCCCCTTTTTGAAAATAGGGACAACATTTGCCCTCCTCCAGTCTGCTGGGACTTCGCCTGTTCTCCAGGAATTCTCAGAGCCAGTGGCTCTGAGATCACATCTGCCAGTTCTTTTAATACTCTTGGATGCAGTTCATCTGGCCCTGGAGACTTGAATACATCTAAACTAGCCAAGTATTCTTGTACTATCTCCTTAGTTATTCTGGGCTGTGTTTCCTCTGCTGAATCATTTGCTCCAAATTCTTCAGGTCGGGCATTGTTTTCTTTATTGGAGAAGACTGAGGCAAAGAAGGCATTGAGGAGTTCAGCCCTTTCTGTGTCCCCTGTTTGCATTTCACCATCTTCTCCTCTGAGTGACCCCACAGTTTCTTTGTTCTTCCTTTTGCTACGAACATACCCATAAAAGCCTTTTTTGTTGCTTTTAACCTCTCTAGCAAGCCTGAGTTCATTCTGTGCTTTAGCTTTTCTGACTTTGTGTCTACACGTGCTGGCTATTTGTTTGAATTCCTCTTTGGTGGTTTCCCCCCTTTTCCATTTTTTGTACACATCCTTTTTTAATCTTAACTCAGTTAAAAGTTCTTTAGATAGCCACCCTGGCTTCTTTAGGCACCTTCCATGTTTCCGTCTCATTGGTATTGCCTGAAGTTGTGCTTTTACTATCTCCCTCTTAACAAACTCCCAGCCATCATGAACTCCCTTTCCTTTTAGTATTACTGTCCATGGGATCTCACCCAGCACTTCCCTAAGTTTTATGAAGTCGGCTTTCTTAAAGTCAAGAAATTGAGTCCTAGTATGCTTGGCTGCTCCTTTCCGCTGTATAGTAAACTTCAGAAGAACATGATCACTCGCGCCTAATGATCCTTCCACTTCTACCCCACTAACTTTGGCTTTGAGGTTCTAAATCTTGGATCTCTTCACAGGTATACACATCCCTGACATATAACGCCACTCCTCCTCCTTTCTTGTCTGGTCTGTTTCTCTGAAATAGATTGTATCCTTCCATTATTACATTCCAGTCGTGGGACTTCGCTAGACTCGTCGATAGTCGTCGATAGACTCCTACCTTCAGGAGCACTGTCTCCCTCCCCCACATTAGTCAGTTTAAAGCCCTCCTGATGAGGTTTCTGAGATTTTTGGCAAAAACATTCCTCCCAACCGTTGTGAGGTGCAGCCCATCGTTTGCCAGAAGTCCATCTTCAAGAAACTGCAGTCCGTGATCTAAGAATCCAAACCGCAGCCCTTCTCTTTAGGAGGGGGCTTTCAGCTGTAGGTATCTTGGTGCCTACAGTTTGGTGTCTTTTCTGGCAGTTCTAGGCCTTAGCAGGGTCCATTAAAGGGTGGATTGTGGGATCCACTGGCCCTGGAGTGGTGTCATAAGGTCAAACTCACAGTTTTGGTGAAGTGGGAGGGTATGCTGTGTAAGTTCACATTTATAGTCCCCTCCCACAATGCTTGA
The DNA here is from genome assembly GCF_951804945.1 of Podarcis cretensis. NCBI lineage: Eukaryota > Metazoa > Chordata > Lepidosauria > Squamata > Lacertidae > Podarcis > Podarcis cretensis. The sequence goes on along the minus strand of NC_137177.1, from coordinate 13,610,592 downwards.
CTGCCCTGCGCATCGACAGCCCCTGTCAGGTTTGAGAGGGATACCTTCGAAGGCCTAAGCCAAGGTCCCTACACCTGAAATTCAATAAAGCTGTGGCTTAATTTTAAACCCATCCATTGTGGTCATTTCTCATTCCTGGGGGGCAAGCTGCAGGGACAGGGTTTAGTGCGTGGGTTCGCAAAAGCTTTCTCCTTTTCATAGGACAAATGTTACAGGGCATGGCCTGCAGGATCAGGCCATCTCAAAATCTGCTCTGAACGTATGTCATCCTAATATCTACTCCAGATTATGCATTCCATTTAGGAGGTATCCAGGTTCAAAAGACATAGAATCATCCTCCAAAAGATCCTTTGAATTGTAGTCCAGTGAAACCAAATCAGATTTGCTGTTAGAAGGCATCACAGCACTGCAGTTCCCAGAGTCTGCCAGGAAGAAAGTTTGCACTAAGGTTCTGAAAGCAAATGATGATATGTGAATGTGTTTAAATATGTAATTCTATTAACAGATCATATTATTTTAAATAGCAATAGTAATTTATTTATAAGCTCAAAGCCTAAACAACCTACAAGCAACTGCAGACTGCAAGACTGCCAGGTCCATCACATGACACTGAACTAAATCAAATACATGCCCAAAGTAAGGCGCTCCAGGTCACTGCCATCTGTACCACCCCCACACCAACCAACGTGAGCCAGTTGAACAAGAATCATAGAGACTTTCAGTTGGAAGGGACCCAAATGTCATTTATTTGAGGGCTCCACATCCTTTCTCTCTCCTTTGAAGCAGCCAAGGAATGGAAGAGAGACATTTGGGTGCAGCAAGAAGAGTGGGACAATTAATGTGAAAGAAAGGCTTGTTTTAAACAACAGCAAAGGTAAAGGAGAGATGGGGAGACACTGAGGGTTTTAATTATACAGTGATACCTTGGGTTACACACGCTTCAGGTTACATATGCTTCCGGTTACAGACTCCGCTAACCCAGAAATATTACCTCGGGTTAAGAACTTTGCTTCAGGATGAGAACAGAAATCATGCAGTGGCGGCACAGCGGCAGCAGGAGGCCCCATTAGCTAAAGTGGTGCTTCAGGTTAAGAACAGACCTCCAGAACAAATTAAGTTTTTAACCCGAGGTACCACTGTAATACTGCCTCACCTGGGTCCCTGGGTGGGCAGCCATTGCCTTATGGAGTGGCTGGGATGGGCTCAGGGAGCCTGCCAACTTCCAGGTGCATCCAGGAGAGGGCATGGCTGGCACTGCCCACCTCCAGCTGCATTGGACCCTCAGGTAAGGGAAGTTAGTGCCTGCTCAGCCAATCAGAGTCTGGGGTTTGGGGCTGGGAGTAGCCCACCCCCAGCCTTTTTAAGGGGGCGGCCAGGAGTCAGCTGCCCTCTTGGCTGATTGTCACAGGATTTTCCACCCACTCACCCAGTCTTTAGGGCCCCACCCAGAGGGAGGAAGTGAGCACGTTGCTTATGGACCTTGCTCTGGTTAATTTGGTCTCTGCATTTCAGGGAGAGGGAGGAATTTTCTCCTGCAAACAATCTGGCCAACTTGTAGGTTTTTGCGAACCTTGTATCAACCATCATTACTTTGGTGGATTAAGCATTGGACTGCATCCTTAGTCACAAGGGCACCCCATTAAAGGGGTCCAGGAAGGCTGACTCTGCCCAGAAGTCCACCAATGGGCCAATACATTTCTCCCACTGGTAGCCAGTGTGGGGTTGTGGCATCCAATCCATTTTGCAGTTGACACTCCAGCATGGGTTTGACCCAGCTAGGTAGTGTGATCCTGTCAGGTAGCTGGCAGGCTGCCTGATGCAGGATACATGCCCATTGCCATAGTCAAACCTACTTTTTCCTGTAATCAATAAAGTTGTGGCCTAATTCAACCCAATGCCAGTCTCTTATGTCATTCTTATGACCCTTCCATCACCTGCCATGTCCATTATATGCCTCTTCTGGCAAATACCAGAGATGGGTACAACACAAATGTCCCTTCCAGTCCATCTCACCCTCACTGTCAGAAAACAGGAATCATGAGTAAATCAGTCCCTTTCACACATGTCCTTTTACTTTATCCCCACCTCAGTTTTAACACAATGTCCGTGGACCCAAGATGTTCTCAATCAGGCACAAGGCCATTAACAATTACCTGTAGTACATCACATGCACATATATTTGTCTTCCCAGCAATCTTGTGATGCTGGAACCTAATGACATTCCTGGATCCAGCCAAGTTTACGTGTTCAGTTTTGAAGTTTTCCTGGTTTAACTATGTATGGTTTGAGATACCACCTTCTTTTAATTGTATCTGTGGAAAAGTTGTTTGTGTGTTGTTTTGTTTTGTTTTACTTTTTTACTTATTTTTATCCTGTATTTTATGATGTGAACCACCCTGTCATCGTATGATGAAGGGTGGCTTAGAAATCTAATAAATAATAATAAAATCATTCCAAATGAAGGAATCAGATATTAAATCCATAGAAATTCATTTTTATTTCCTAAGCACAGGTCAAAATTAACTGAAATATAAATGCATTCAGGTATATAGAGCCCAAAGTCTCTATATAATTTTGCCATATTATTTGAACCATAGTCTAAATATGTAATTCTATTAACAGATTATATTATTTTAAATAGAGAAATTCCAATTAAACTTTTTATTGCACTAGCCATAGGCCATGTCATCATTCAGAAAGAGAGGGGGTTCACTACAAGCAGTCACATCGTGTTGCTTTTCCTTATAAACACACGGAAGAAACCTATTTGCCATAGTTATATTTTGGACGAGGACTGTGTTAGCGGTGCAAAAAGTGGATTGGCCAGAGTATAGGAGACTGACTGAAATGGATATATAAAATGTGTATGAGACAGGAAAGAGTGTGCTGCTTTGAGATTTTGAGGAGCAGTATTGTTCTTCATTGCTTGACATTTTCAGTGGGAGAGCAGTGCCCCAATTGTGAGCTGGACTGCATTGCTCTTTATATTAGTTACTGGAGATCCCAGGTGGGAAAGGGCTATTGTGTACATGCCTTGTTTTTTGGGCTCCACGTAGGCATATGATTAGACAATCTGGGAGCAGAATGCTGAACTAGATGGACTTTTGGTGTGATCCAGCAGGGATCCCCTTATGTTCCTGACTCCTGAATCCCATAGTGGCTCTCCAGAACTCGGTCAAACAGTAAGAATCTGTTCTGGCTGCCTAGTGCTGTTTGGCAAATCTCCAGTAAAAACAGCTATAAAAAACCCACAGTGGGCTGCATTTTAGAGCTTTTTTGAAGTTTTCCTCTTGATAATCTGGGTAGGATGATTGCTCTTTTGTTTATTTTAATTTTTGTGACGTCCTTATGATATTGTTAGCCACTCAGAGATTACTTCAAAATATGGATTGGCATATACATTTCCTAAATCAATAAAATACTTAATAATTGCTTTCCATCGCCACCACTAAATATTTGTAATTAGCTAAATACAGCCACAGAACACAGTTTTTTCTGGTTTTTTTTCATTTTGTACATTTTTTTAAAAAAAAACAATTTCACCCCCGAGACAATTCCATTGTAACTATCCAACCTCCCAAAATTTCAACACCTCTTGCCGTGGTTTGACCCCTTTCTGCTTTAACAGTACAAATTCTACAAAAAGCTTCCATATCTCCTCATAATCATTTCTCCTGCGTATTCCCCATCTTACCTTAATAGCACACATTCATTTCTCATTAATAACTATATCCCACACCTCTTTATACCATTCTTCCATTTTGTATTTGCCTTGCCCCTTACTCTTCCTAGCTATAATAACTCGTGTCAATAAATTTGTGAGCAAGTCCTTCATAGCCTGTGAACCATCCACCCCATCGAAAATGGATAGCAATGCTACCTCTGGACTTTCGGTCAGCTTTAACCCAGTAATTTCTGTTATCTCTTTAAACACCCTTTTCAAAAAATGTACATATCTACACCCCCACCAAATGTGAACATAAGTCCCCGTTTCCTAGCATCCCCTCCAACATACTAACTTATAATAATTTTATTTTATCCTTATAAACAATATTTTCCACTCTGGGCAGCTTCCAAAAATATTAAAATAATGTAATACATCAAACATTAAAAGCTTCCCTAAAAAGGGCTGCCTTCAGATGTCTTCTAAAAGTCTGGTAGTTGTTGTTCTCTTTGACATCTGGTGGGAGGGCGTTCTACAGGGAGCGCGCCACTACCAAGAAGCCTGGTTCCCTGTAACTTGGCTTCTCGCAATGAGGGAACCGCCAGAAGGCCCTCGGTGCTGGACCTCAGTGTCTGGGTAGAACGATGGGGGTGGAGACGCTCCTTCAGATATACTGGACCAAGGCCGTTTAGGGATTTAAAGGTCAGCACCAACACTTTGAATTGTGCTCAGAAACGTACTGAGATCCAATGTAGGTCTTTCAAGACCGGTGTTATATGATCTCGGTGGCCGCTCCCAGTCACCAGTCTGGCTGCTGCGTTTTACTTCCTGTTAGTGCATCTCTTATTTGTTTGCTTCTCATTTTCTGCACCCATTCTTTTATTTTAAGTTTTTTCTTCTCTTTTTCTTCTTTTTCAATTTCCTTTTTTTTAAAATTTACTGGGAAGTCTTCTATCATCACCACTGGAGTTAGTGGGGAATTTACTGGTATAAATTTTCCTTTATATTTCGCCCATATCTCAATGTTTCTTAATAAGGGATTTTCAATATTCTGCCACCATTGCCTATTGAAAAAAATATTTTCACTAACTTCTCCCTCATTTCCTGTGTACCACTCTCTAAGCCCCCTTTATGGATCACTGCCTTGCTGTGGCGAAGGGGCTTGAATAACTCGGAGAAGCTATGAGCTATGCCGTGCAGGGCCACCCAAGATGGACAGGTCATAGTGGAGAGTTTTGACCAAACGTGATCCACCTGGAGCAGTAACTGGCAAGCCACTCTAGTATCCCTGCCAAGAAAACTCCATGGACAAAGACAAAAGGCATATAAAAGTTATGGCGCTGGAAGATGAGCCCCTCAGGTCGGAAGGCGTCCAACATGCTACTGAGGAAGAGTGGAGGACAAGTACAAGTAGATTCAGAGCTGATGAAGCAGCTGGGCCAAAGCCGAAAGGATGCTCAGTTGCGGATGTGCCTGCAAGCGAAAGGAAAGTCCAATGCTGTAAAGAAAAATCATAGAATCATAGAATCATAGAATCATAGAGTTGGAAGAGACCACAAGGGCCATCGAGCCCAACCCCCTGCCAAGCAGGAAACACCATCAGAGCACTCCTGACATATGGTTGTCAAGCCTCTGCTTAAAGACCTCCAAAGACGGAGACTCCACCACACTCCTTGGCAGCAAATTCCACTGTCGAACAGCTCTTACTGTCAGGAAGTTCTTCCTAATGTTTAGGTGGAATCTTCTTTCTTGTATGTCAAGGAACTGACATCAGAGACACGGGAGAAGGAGAGGGTCTCTGATTCTGCAGGTGAAGGTCCTAGCACAAGGGGGAGACTCAGCTTGGTGGAAGGGGAAGGAAATACACGTAACACCAAGAGTCCAGGAGAGCAATGGGAAGAGGAGGTGGAAGGGCTCCGGGATTCTTCCCTGGAAGTCAGTGAAGAGAGCCCAGGCACTCCGCTACCCACGCCCACCCTGCGCAGGAGACTCCTGTGCAATGAGAGGCAGAGACGATTAGGTGTCAAACAGCTTTTATGCTGGCAGAGGTTTAAGAAACGCCCACAGACAGATTCTGCCAGTGACTGAGGCAGCCACGCGGAGATGGGCTGTGCAGTCCGAAGGGTTTAAGCAGGCAACCAAGCGCCCAAATGGGGTCAGCTTATGCACGAGTAACTCCAAACCATTACATTGTAGTTTGGATCCATTGCTCCGTGTCTGCTTCTCTGGAGCAGCAGAAAACAACCTTTCTCCCTCCTCTATGTGACATCCTTTTATATATTTGAACATGGCTATCATATCACCCCTTAACCTCCTCTTCTCCAAGCTAAACATGCCCAGCTCCCTTAGGCGTTCCTCATAAGGCATCGTTTCCAGGCCTTTGACCATTTCTGTTGCCCTCCTCTGGACACGTTCCAGTTTGTCAGTGTCCTTCTTGAACTGTGGTGCCCAGAACTGGACACAGTACTCCAGGTGAGGTCTGACCAGAGCAGAATACAGTGGCACTATTACTTCCCTTGATCTAGATGCTATACTCCTATTGATGCAGCCCAGAATTGCATTGGCTTTTTTAGCTGCCGCATCACACTGTTGGCTCATGTCAAGTTTGTGGTCAACGAAGACTCCTAGATCCTTTTCACATGTACTGCTCTCAAGCCAGGTGTCCCCCATCTTGTATTTGTGCCTCTCATTTTTTTTGCCCAAGTGCAATACTTTACATTTCTCCCTGTTAAAGTTCATCTTGTTTCTTTTGGCCCAGTTCTCTAATCTATCAAGGTCGTTTTGAAGTGTGATCCTGTCCTCTGGGGTGTTAGCCACCCCTCCCAGTTTGGTGTCATCTGCAAATTTGATCAGGATGCCCTTGAGTCCATCATCCAAGTCGTTGATAAAGATGTTGAATAAGACCGGGCCCAAGACAGAACCCTGTGGCACCCCACTAGTCACTCTTCTCCAGGATGAAGAGGAACCATTGATGAGCACCCTTTGGGTTCGGTCAGTCAGCCAGTTACATACATAGTGCATAGGAACCTGGAATGTAAGAACCATGAACCTTGGTAAGTTGGATGTGGTAAAAAATGAGATGGCAAGAATAAATATTGACATCCTTGGCATCAGTGAACTAAAATGGACGGGAATGGGCGAATTCAGTTCGGATGACCATCATGTCTACTACTGTGGGCAAGAATCCTGTAAAAGAAATGGAGTGGAGGCAGACCTTTTAACATCACAGTAATCCAAGTTTATGCACCAACTACTGGTGCTGAAGAAACTGAAATTGACCAGTTCTATGAAGACTTACAAGACCTTATAGAAGTGACACCAAAGAAGGATGTTCTTCTCATTATAGGGGATTGGAATGCTAAAGTAGGGAGTCAAGAGATAAAAGAAACAACTGGCAAGTTTGGCCTTGGAGATCAAAACGAAGCAGGGCAAAGGCTAATAGAGTTCTGCCAAGAGAACAAGCTGGTCATCACAAACACTCTTTTCCAACAACACAAGAGACAACTCTACACATGGACATCACCAGATGGGCAGCATCAAAATCAGATTGATTATATTCTCTGCAGCCAAAGATGGAGAAGCTCTATACAGTCAGCAAAAACAAGACCTGGAGTGGACTGTGGCTCAGATCATCAGCTGGTTACAGCAAAATTCAAGCTTAAACTGAAGAAAGTAGGAAAAAACCACTGGGCCGGTAAGATACAATCTAAGTCAAATCCCTTATGAATACACAGTGGAAGTGAGGAACAGGTTTAAGGATTTAGATTTGGTGGACAGAGTGCCTGAAGAACTATGGATGGAGGCTTGCAACATTATACAGGAGGCAGCAACGAAAACCATCCCAATGAAAAGGAAATGCAAGAAAGCATTTCTCAACAAAAATTGAGAAAGATGGAAAGAATTTGCTAAAACAATTAATTAAACTAGAATACAAAAAGGGAGGTGTGAGGAGGTCGATGAAACAAGTAAATGAAAGATAAAGATATGGAATATTGGATGTGTGTTTTAATGTTATTGTTCTTTTTTGCTGTATTGTTGTATTGGTTTTTATGTGTGTGTTTTATGTATTGTAATGTATGTTTTGTTAATTTTGTTGTTGTTTTCTTTTCTTCTTTTTTTCTGCAATTTTTAAACTTCTAATAAATATCATTAAAAAAAAAAGATTATTAAAAAAAAAAGCAGAGACATCACCTTGCCAACAAAGGTCCGTATAGTTAAGCTCTTTAATTTAAGCAGGCTGAAAGCAAAGAGTAAGGTTACTATAACTTCTGTCATAGAGCTTCAGTATGCTGAAGACAATGTAGTGTGCGCACACTTCAGAGGATGACTTCCAAACCATCCTAAATATCTTCGCAGAAGCTTACGAAATGGTTGGCCTATCGCTCAGCTTCCCAAAAACCTAAGTGCTGTACCAACAAGCACAAAACAACCTCTCTGTAGTAACACAAATCCAACTCAGTGGTGTAATGTTGGAAGTTATCCTTCCACAAGGGCCGACATTGATTCTGGAATCCAGTATTGCCAGAGCTCTACAAGTGCAGCTTTCTCCCGATTGAAGTGCAGAGTGTTTGAGGGCCGGGACATTTGCAGGGAAACCGAAATGCTTGTTTACAAAGCTATTGTACTACCAACCTTACTGTATGCTTGTGAAACCTGGACCATTTATAAATGCCAAATGAAGTGAAGGACATGAGGCAGGAGTTAATAATGCATAGGTGACCTGCAAGCAAGCTGCTGGCCAGCTCTGTGAAGGCTCCTTTTATTGACACATGCAAACCTAGGCAGATACATTTTAACCTTTACACATCTTCCAGTCCTGAGATTATGGGGTGGTACAAAGTTATTTTGGCACCTGTTTCCACGACATCATTTCCCCCTTGCACAGTGTATGATGAGGGAGACAAAGGTCTCAGACAGGACACCGCAGGCTACTGAGACCACAGAAGGTTAGACAGAGGGCACAATGTTCAGATAGCTGTGGCTTTGTCTGTGAAGGGGAGTGTGCTCCGTACCCCAAGTTCATGTGTGCAGGCAGACTGAGGCTGCCTGCGGGTGGGGAGTGTGCTCCGGACCCAGCAATCATCCCTACACCCAAAGATCACCAGTGGCAAAGCAATGATTCTTAAACATCAACTTGCCACAACAATTTAATTGATTATGAACAAAGGAAAATTTAACCCATATCCCATATTATGATGAGCCATCTCTCTCTCTCTCAAACTGTTACTGGCATTTCTCTCTCTGAAACTGTTTTTGAGCTATGTACCCAGCCAGGGATCTTCTGGCTGAGGATTTGCAACCACTATGCTTACTAAAATGCCTCAGTAAAGCGCATCTGTTGATGAAATGAGGTATTCATGTGATTCATTGGCTGCCAACCCTGCTGAGTTACTCTGCTGAACTCTTTATGTGCTGTGAAGTCTGAGAGTGCAGGCATGCATACCAGGAAAGTCCTGGGGGCGTCAGGATGGTAAAACATACAATAATATACAAATGTATATATTTATTTTTATCATCCTAATGAACTTCTAATTGTCAGTAACCTAATATATTCTGTGTAAACTCAATCCAAATATCATTGAATTCATCCAAAGAAAATCTGCGCCTATACAGTAAGCTTTCCGTTTATATGTTACCAGTGTTGTCATGTTGTCTAGCGATTGAGTAAAGGGAATTAAATCTCTATTCTTCCAGTTCATCAGTATCAGTATCTTGGCCACCATTACGGTGCAGAGAATCCATGTTTGCTTTCTTGTTTTCAGTTTCCATACAATGGGTATATAGTTCAAGAGCATAGTCGCTTCTGAAAATCTTTATTTTTTGAGTAGTGTCTTTGGGACACTACTTTGCTTGTGTCCAGCACTTTCTCCCAAAACTTAGTAAGTGTGGGACACAGTAAAAGCATGTGTTTCAAAGAAGAATTGTCAATCATACATCTCCAACCAAGAGATACATTAGATAATCTTTTCTTATACAAATGCAAGGGAGACCAATAGATTCTAAGAAGGATTTTCTGCTGTATAATCCTTAGATTAAGATCCATTGGTATGATAACGCAGCCGAGACATTTTCCCACTATCTAGGTAATAGTGAGCATTCCAATTATTTATACAAATCATTTCTTAAAGTCTGCATATCAAACTTATTTGGTGATTTAAAAAATCTATAAAAAGTAACCACTGAGTATCAAATTAACTATCCAATTGCTACAAATTTTGGGTTTCTCAGATGCTGTGAAGGTCGTCAGACCAAACGAAGTTTCTAAAATATGTTGTACATGCAAGTACTACCATTGGAGCACCTCTATACATACATATTGCATAGAACATACATATTGTATGTATAGAAGTCTTCCTCATCTATCAGTTGGTCCAAGGTCAATACACCTGTTATCATAGTTTTTCCATATTACCCCCCCCCCCGATTATTAAAGTAGGATTTAGTATGTGAAAATGAATTTATTTTTATTAGCTAATAAATTCCATATCCTTCTAATTGACATAATTGTTTCAAGAGTTGTAGGGACTTCAAATATTTTGATCCTAATACTATTCACCCAATCAAAAGTGTTATACAGTGGTACCTCGGGTTACATACGCTTCAGGTTACATATGTTTCAGGTTAGAGACTCCGCTAACCCAGAAATAGTGCCTCGGGTTAAGAACTTTGCTTCAGGATGAGAACAGAAATTGTGCTCCGGTGGTGCGGCAGCAGCAGGAGGCCCGATTAGCTAAACTGGTGCTTCACAACAGTTTCAGGTTAAGAACGGACCTCTGGAATGAATTAAGTACTTAACCCGAGGTACCACTGAATATGTATATTCTAAGATTGCCCAACTGAGAAGATTACAGCCATCAGCAGGTCTCCAATATTTGATACCTGTCAATAAATAAGCACGAATGTATAATTCCAGTCTTGGAATTCCAGATCCACCTTCCTTAATTTGTAATTGCATGCCTTATTTTCTGGGCTTCTTGTAGGAATATGGTTAAGTACTCTGGCACCAGGATAGTGAATTAGATATGTCCTTGGCGTGATCCAGCAGGGATCGTCTTCTGTTCCTGACTCCTGAATCCCGTGGTGCCTCTCCAGATTTCTGTCAAACAACAGCAATCTGCCCTGACTGCCTAGTGCTGTGTGGCAAATCTCTGGAAAAGCCTCTACAATAGCCCACAGTTGACTGTATTTTAGAACTTTCTTCGATGTTTCCCTTTTAGTAGGTTGGGTGGGAAGTTTCTGTATTGTATGTCTTTGATTTCTTTGAAATATGGACTGGAATATATATTTCCTAAATCAATAAGATAACTCATAATTACCCATTGTTTTTCATTCTAAAAACAGTGCCCTTCACTACCACTGATACAAAATATTCTTAATTTGATAAATGCAGACACACAACACAGTTTTGATTTGCTTCACCAATTTATTTTGATTATGAACAAAGGAATTTTTTACACATATCCCATGTTTTAATGAGCCAAAGACCCACATTTCTTCTTTAGTTTTCTATTCCCTGTATCCCATTCACCAAATAGAAGCCTCAGGAGTCCTGTGAATACCTGTTGCTCTGGACTCCCATGTTCAGACAAGCAGCCACCACTTCCACTGTTGCAGAAAATAGTGGAATCCAAGAGGAAGAAGACATTGCTCTCTCCTAACTACCCTTAAAAGCTGAGTTGGTTTGGTGAAACTAGAGTTTCACCGCATCGTGCTCCTATTATCATGCCTGAAAAGTACTTGTTAAGAATTGATGTTTTGGCCAATTCACAAAAAGCTGGTGATGCACAGCCTCTGACGACCTTATCAGGAACTTCACTGTCATCTAGTAAAGAAAAAGAGACAAGGTCAGATGAGCATCTTGGTAGCAACCTGTGTTTTTGTCTCTCTCTCTCTCTCTCTCTCTCTCTCTCTCTGTGTGTGTGTGTGTGTGCGTGTGCAAAAGAAAAAATAGGAGCATCTTAATTTTTAATAACTATGTTGAGCAAGTATAGAAAACATCGGAAAATCACCACATGAAATGAACATGAGAGTGGTTTTTAAATGAGGTGTTTAAATAGTCTATTATTATTTTTTTTTCTTAAGGGGCAAGGGCTCATCTTCATTGATATTGCTTTCCAGATCAGTTCTCCATGGCTAATTTTACTTCTTTTAAAGACTGATGAAAACACTCTTTTAATAAACTTTTATATGTAATTTAACAAACAGACTATTTCTCTCACTTTCTCAAAGCCCCACCCCGGATATATACATACTCATTTATATACATACAAAGCAAATGTGATTTGAGGTGAGTTATGATTTCAGGAAAAAAGAAACTCTTCCTCCAATGCACAAATAATCTATTTTCTGAAAGGAAGCCACAAACAGAATGAAATAGTAACACACACACACACACCCCATTCCCCCCCCCCTCACTCCTTGCAAGGCAGTTCTACTTACCATGAACAAGAACAAATTCAATGCACTGAGTCTCCTCATCGTAACACCTGATGGCATTCAAACCCTCAGAAGCTTCTGATTCAGCTACACCAAGGTTTGGGCACTCCAGCCCATTCAAGCGCCTCGGTGGCACTGCCAGAAGTAAATACTAAAGTCAAGACATGATTCCAGCCCATTTATCTTTATTCTAATTCCTAGGCTTCAGTTCTCTAATCTTGTGAGAGGGTTGCAACATCTCTACTTCATTCTGTTTCTGCAATTAATGATGTTGATGGTGCAGATATTTAGACCTGAGATGAGCAGACAAGCAGTGGTATTTTTTAGGGAGTGAGTTGGGGAGTTTATTATTGTGAATGTGACTTATTGGCCACTGTTATTTTTGGTGCTTGGTTTATTATATATAGTGTTCAATCACTAATCACATATACTTATGTAGTGCTTATGACTATGAAATAGACTTAGGTATATAATCTTGTTTAAGTATAATATGTTGTATACTTTGTTATTATGTTGAAAACACTCCTCTGATTAAGGTTACTACGTAAAGTTTTTAAACAATAAAGAAAGAAAGAAAGAAAGAAAGAAAGAAAGAAAGCAAGCCTTGGTGTGTATTTGTTTATTTATTAATGATTATTATATATCACTTAATACTAAAAAGAGGCTCCTGTTGTTGTTTAGTCGTGACCAACTCTTCGTGACCCCATGGACCATTGCAAACCAGGCTCGGAAACTACAATAAAATTTAATTTTATACCTAAATGCATTACAATGCGAAAAAATATAAAATCTCAAAAACAAAAACATCAGCATATATTGAAGTGTCTTTAAAGTGAAGGAACCCTTCTGTCTTCAGTGCTCCAATAATATTCTTAATAAATAATAATAATAATAATAATAATAATAATAACTTATTTCATTATCTACACCCTGCCCATCTGGCTCAGTTCTCCCAGCCACTCTGGGCAGTTTACAGCATTTATAAAGCATCTCCTAACTTACAAAATGCTACACATCACACTAAGATTCTGCCTCTAATATCCACAAACTATAAAGTTATTACCTCTGCAGTTCTGCCCCATCAAGATGAGTCCCAGGGTGAGCTGGGCTTTCAGAAAGCAAGGGGGCATGTTTTGTACACTTGTTGAGTGGTGAAAACTAAGTTTCAATCTAAAATTATATTTTTTCTCTCAAGGGCAGATAGGGTCTCAGCCTGCATACCAGTTGGAGCTGGTAGACAGTTGCTCTGGACACAGAATTGACCTGCACCTCCATAGACAGCTGTGAGCCCAAAATGACTCCCAGGCCGCGCACCTGGTCCTTCAGAGGCACAGTTACCCCATTCAGGACCAGGGAGTTCTCCACACCCACCCGCCTCCTGTCCCCCAAGAACAGTACTTCTGTCTTGTCAGGATTCATCCTCAATCTGTTAGCCGCAGTCCATCCTCCAACTGCCTCCAGACACCCATACAGGACCCTCACCACCTTCACTGGTTCCGATTTAAAAGAGAGGTAGAGCTGGGTATCATCTGCATACTGATGAACACCCAGCCCAAACCCCCTGAGGATTTCTCCCAGTGGCTTTATGTAGATGTTGCAAAGCATGGGGGAGAGGACGGAACCCTTCGGCACCTCACAAGTGAGAGCCCAGGGGTCTGGTCTGAACACTCATCCCCCCCACATCATTTCTGAACATGGCCCAAGAGGAAGGAGCGGAACCAGTATATAACCATGCCCCAGCTCCCAGCCCCTGTAGACGGTCCAGAACAAGGGCAGGCAACCTAAGGTCCTCAGGCCAGATGCAGCACAATCGCCTTCTCCTACCGGCCCACAGACGGCCCGGGAATCAACGTGTTTTTACATGAGTAGAATGTGTGCTTTTATTTAAAATGCATCTCTGGGTTATTTGTGGGGCATAGGAATTTGTTCATCTTTCCCCAAAAAATATAGTCCAGCCCACCACATGGTCTGAGGGATGGTGGACCAGCCCACAGATGAAAAATGTTGCTTTTAACATCCAGAAGGATGTTATGGTCGATGGTATCAAAAGCTGCTGAGAGATCCAGCAGAACTAGAAAATAGCTTTCACCTTTGTCCCTAGCCCACCGGAGATCACCAGCCAGCATGACCAAGGCAGTTTCAGTCCCAGCTTCTCATTCAGTATCACTCATCCCATTCTACTCCACAAATGCACACAGATACATCATCCATCCAGTCACCCCAGTCATCTCTCACTCAATCACCAGCAACCATTGCCAGTCACCGCAGTTTAAACAAGTGAAAACCAGGACACTAAATTTGAAGCTTTTATGCATCACCCCCCCCCCGGCTATTTTGCTGATTTCTGATAATAATTCCTGGACACTGGAAAATGTCAGTGTTTATCAGACCTACTGCAGAAACCAATGAGCGAAAGAAACAGTTCACTAACTGAGACATGAAATATAGCAATGGGAGGAACTTAAGGCTACCATATGTCCGTGTTTTCCCAGACGTATGTGAAGTAGGGTGGTTTTTGTTTTTTAAAATGCTTTAAAAATCTCCCCCCAAAAAACCCAAAAACTTATTTTTGTTCACAAGTATTTTTGTTCCCGAATAGAGCTCAACAACTTTGCCCAAGCAGTGTGACTTTTGTTGTTCTCCAGTTAGATGGCATCCAGCAGCAATAGATGGTTTAACTAACTACCTTTGCAGTTCTGCCCCACCGAGATTAGTCCCAGAGTGAGCAGGGCTATCAGTGAGCAAGGGGGGGGGCATGTGTTCTTATCTCTCTGTTTCCCCAATTTATCTGGGGTGTTTTCTTCCACACACCCAGTGGTCATTTGAAACTCTTGGGGAGAAAGTGCTTCTCCATGACATACAGATGTTGATGCTGATTCCAAGAATTTTTCATACAAACTAGGTTAGGGCATTTACTGAATACCTCCAAGGAATTATTGAGGCCCCATTCGGAAGTCAGTATTTACTTATTTATTTATTAGGAATTAAATTTGTATACTGCCCTTCATCCAAAAATCACAGGGCAGTTCACTACACATTTTTTTTGACATACCGTATATCAAAATTCTGTCCCTAATTACTGGCAAGGGAACATTGCACTGGCACCCAATCAAGTGATACAACTTTTTTACCTCATGTCATCTAATTTTCTTAATCTTTTGTACACTTGTTGAGTGATCAAAACTAAGTTTAAATCTAAAATTGTAATTTTTT
Organism: Podarcis cretensis; assembly: GCF_951804945.1. Classification (NCBI taxonomy): domain Eukaryota; kingdom Metazoa; phylum Chordata; class Lepidosauria; order Squamata; family Lacertidae; genus Podarcis; species Podarcis cretensis. Next base: position 13,595,279 of record NC_137177.1, on the reverse strand, counting down.
TTCTCATCCCGTTTTTGAATTATGAGGGTTTGAAATTTCAAAGAGAGAGAGAAAAATTTGACCTTGCCAGACTACAGAAAGCCTTTAAAATCTCAGCCCAGCATTGAGATACGTCAAAACTAAAAACACAAATCCCTTCAGAACCTGAGCTTCATGATATGTCACATGATGGACTTACTCTAAATCTAAAATCTAAGTTACCAAATTTTCCATTTTATAAAAAGGATTAAAAATATTAATATGATTTAAAAATTCCAAAAATATATTGATTATTTAATATTTCAAAGAGCCAACTGCAATTTTCACATTTTTCAAAATATATTTTGTACATAAATGTCTGCCTTATTGGATTCTATTTGGGATAAATGGGTCTTCTTGGAGTAAAATATAACAGAATAAACAAGATCTCAACTATAATATTAGTTGCTTCAGGCATTTCTTTAGGAAGTTATTCAATTAAAAGGTGTCTGAAAAGCTAGTTAGGCTTTTCTTTTAAAAATGTGTTAAATGAGGGGAAAAGTTGTATCACTTGATATTGAATGACCCAGGAATGAATCTTGGACTGGAACAGTATTGCTTGTCTTAGAGTAACAAAGAAAGAAATTTGAAAGCTCAATGCTATTTATCTTTGGCAATAGATAGATAGATAGATAGATATACTTACGGGTAGGCGATAAGATGTTGCACATAAGTTTTTGACAGCAATAGTGGCTATGCTGGACGTATTTTCTTTCTACTGAAGAAAAGGTGGCATTTATTGAGATGCAATCTTCAGCACAACCCTTGTTCTTGTAGGTCTCTTTAGAGCCATCTGTTAGAAAGAATTGAAGGAATAGCAAGATATGCAGAAATTCAGATTGATGAATGTACAAATATAAATACTTTGGGCAAATGGGTGATTTAAGAGAAAATACCTGACGACAACTGAATTCAGCAAACTAATCCATAAAGTAGTTTCTTTGAAGTATAATTTCTTCTGCAATACCATGTGAATATTCTAGGATAGTTCCTTAACAACTTGCACATAAATGGGATTAGATGGACTTGTTTTTCTGCCCATACAAAAGAGCCTAGAATAGTTTGATCCACCACCCATCTCTACCTGATATGGAACTAGCTGATCCAGGGGCCTGACTCATGAACCTTCCTTATATTATGTACTATATTTCTGAGAGATGGGAGAAGACGGTTTTTCATCTGGTCATTGCCTACTCTGGCCCAGGCAGTGTCCCAAATCTTGCAGACATGCCTGTGCAAGAAAAAACTCAAAAGTACATGAGAGTGTAAAGCAGGGGTTGTTAACCTGGTTCCTAGTACCCACTAATGGCCATTTCAGGATTCTGGGTTGGTGGTAGGGGGTACTACAGCACAAGCTGAATCCTCCTTCCATTGAGCACTGGTGGGCAGTAAGGAAATTTTACCATCAACAAAGATGCATTAGTGGGTGGTAGGTATAAAAAGATTGACTACCCTGGTGTAAAGTGAAGTGAGTTCTGGTTTGCCACATGATGGAACATGGCATGAGCTCAAATGACCAGGTGATTGCTTCGTATGTCTAAACTCTGTAGCTCTAAGAGATAGGATCCTCCAAACAAACTACAAAAAAAGACTGCATAGAAGAGAAAAATATAATTATTCTGAGAGAAGTTCCAGGCAGGATGCTTAAAAAAAGAAGCATCATAAATTTCTGACTGATCCACTCAAGAAGAATATTCCATATAGGTGGGAGCTAACATAATGAATAACCTTCACTTACAAAGGAAAGAGATGGAAACTTAAGATGGTGGAAGGAGCAGAAAGATTTGCTAGAAGTTACAGGAAGCATTTTGGAATCAAAAGAGAAGAGCTGACAGGGAAGGAGGAAGAGGAGGTAGCAGAAGAAGAGAGGGACAGTAAGAAGAGAAATATCTTAGACTTATGCATTCACACCTTTTATTTATTTTTCTTACAACTTAAATTCTCACTGTAGAAATTAAATTAAAATAAAGGATGGTTCTTAAAATCACAACATGGAATGTAAATGCTCTAAATAACAAGTTTAAAAGGAACAGAGTGGAACATATCTTAACAGAAAACTAACTAGACATAATATGTCTCCAGGAGAAACATATATCCAGAAAACACAGAAGGGTGCTGATTAATAAAAAGTTAGGAGCAGAATTTATCTTGTCACATAAGAGTAGAAAGAGAGGCGTGGTCATCTATGTGAAACCCAGACTGCTTTTCAAAGATGAGAAGAGAAGGATCGTAATAATTCAAGTAACGGTACAAGGAGAAAAATTAGTGATGATAGGAGTATATGCACCTGTCAGGGAACTGCCATCGGAAGAACAGGTGGGGGAAGGGCTCCAGGAGGATAGAAGAGATTCAGCAGCAGAAGAGGGAACCAGTAGGGGGGGAGCAGGAGCTTCCAGGGACAGGAAGTCGGAGGGGAGGCTCTGGGACACTTCCAGTGAGAACAGTGAGGAGGTATCAAGGCCCCCTTTAGCGACCCCCACCCCTCGCCGGAAGCTGTCACGCAGGGAATCTAGGAGACGTGTTTCCGTCAAGCAGCTTTTATGCTGGAAACGTTTCCGCAAGCGCCCACTGTCGGATTCTACCAGTGACTGACGGAGCCATGTCGAAGGGCTCCGCTCAAGGCAGAGCTTTGCTACGTTAAGCAAACTCCGAGGGACTAACCCTTTTACGCACAAGTAGCTCATTGTCCCATCACAGCAATCCGACAGTCCCTGAAAGCGCTTGTGCAAAGAGAGGCATCATGAGCAAACCAACCGGAGCCGGCGAAGGGGAAGCAGCTGCAGCCGTTCCAAACCTGGAAGAAAGGTACAGGATGTTGGAGATGCAGTTAGCCCTGCAAACGGCTAGGCTTGAGGAGAGGAGGGCTCAGGATGCAGAGAAGGGAAAGGCCACCCAAGTCTCAAGGAAGGTGCCGGGACTGGTGCAGAAATTTGGGGGTGATCCCAGGAACTATCAAGCCTTTAGGACAGAAATGCAATATGCCCTTAATCTGCAGTTTGATGATTTTCCTGATGAGGAATCGAGGGTGGGGTATGTGATTGGCCATCTAGAAAAAGGGGCGAGAGACTGGGTGAGGCCCCTGATGGCAGCCAATAACGAGGTCCTAAAGGACACAAGGAAGTTTTTTCGCGCCATGGATCTGATGTTCTCCAGTGAGATTGAGCAGGGAGTGGCGCGCAGACAGTTAATGGCGTGTAAGCAAGGGAACCGATCTGTCCATGAGTACTGGACTGAGTTCACCATGTTGATCCATAAATTAAGTTGGGATTTGTCTGCGGAACCGATACAAATGCTGTTCGAAGAAGGATTATCTTCAGCAGTAAAAGATGAACTTTCCCGGGCGCCCAGGGCAGAGTCTATGGACCATTTGACTAAATCCGCGCTGGCCATAGGAGCACGCCAGGAGGCCAGAGCCCTGGAGAAGCGGGAAGGGAAAGAGGAGCGTTGGAGGGATTTCCGCATTCCAGAGATTCCAGAGCAGCCTTCCCAGCCAGCAGAGCCGATGGAAATCGGAACAGCGCGCGCGCGCGCAGTTTCAAACCCCAGCGAAGGGCGGAAGAAGGAGGGGAAAGGCGCCAAGAAATGTTTTCTCTGCCAACAGCCAGGTCACTTTGCCAGGGTTTGTCCGCAAAGAAAGGAATGGCAAGGAATGGCGGGAGCTGTTGGGGAGGAGGAGGAGGGACCTAAGGAGTCAGTAAAAGCCAACGTCTGGCTGGAACCATCAGGGCACAGCAGCCAGGCCAAGGATCAGTGAATGTGCCCACGCCGGAACCGCCAAGACCAGCGCTAGTAATAGAGGTGTTGTTAGAGCTGGCAAACGGACACCCTCTAAAGGTTAAGGCGCTATTAGACTCAGGCAGCTCCTGCAACTTTATGAGTAAGGAGTTTGCAGCTGCACACCAGATACAAACCATCCCTTTAAAAAATCCCCTGCAGGTGACCACGATTGATGGGAGGGCACTGTTGGGAGGAGAAGTTAACCAGCAGACTGTCCCCATGACAATGAGGGTGGCAAGACACACGGAACTGATAGCGTTTAATATAGCCACTTTGGGAGGAGCGCCCATCATTTTGGGGATGAGCTGGCTAGCGCTGCATGATCTGCTTGTGGGATGGCATCAGAGAGTGGTTTCCTTTGGGTCAGCACATTGTATGGGACACTGCACGGAAAAGGGGGGCCAAGTAGGTACCCAGGCCACGTTAGCAAAGATAGAAGCAACGGATCAAGGTAGGGTACCACGACAATATGCAGATTTTGCCAACGTCTTCAGCGAAAGGGAAGCAAATAAACTACCCACGCACAGACCCTTTGACTGCCAAATCAACTTACTCCCAGGAGCACAATTGCCAGTGGGCAAGGTGTATGCAATGTCAGACAGGGAGATGCAGGAGTTAAGGGAGTTTATTGACAAAAACCTCAAGCGTGGGTTCATCAGGGAGTCACGAGCGGTGGGGGGTAGCCCAGTGTTCTTTGTGGACAAAAAAAATTCAGACAAACCAAGATTGGTTGTGGACTTCCGGGCCCTAAACGCAGTGTCCGAACCCGTGACTTTCCCTATGCCCAGAATTGATGACATTCTGACCCGGGTGAGAAAAGGGAAGATTTTTACCAAGCTGGACCTGAGGGGGGCGTATAACCTGATACATATGAGAAAGGGAGATGAGTGGAAAACCACTATGTTCACCCCCTTGGGGGCCTTTGAGTACTGCGTTATGCCTTTCGGCCTCCAGGGGGGGTCGGCAGTATTTCAATCATTCATGAATCACGTCCTAGGACCATTGCTTTACAAGAACTGCGCTGCGTTCTTAGATGATGTACTGGTGTACTCAGAGGATGAAGAGCAACATGTGCGAGATGTACGAGAGGTACTGAGCAAACTGCAAGAAAACCAGCTGTGGGTAAAACTGGAGAAGTGTCAGTTTCACACCAGAGAGGTGGAATTCCTAGGGTACCGGTTGTCAGACAAGGGGCTGGCCATGGATCCTAGCAAGGTGCAAGCGGTACTGGAATGGAGGCCACCGAAAACTAAGAAAGATGTGCAAAGGGTTTTTGGGTTCGGAAACTTCTATCGGAAGTTCATCAAGAACTTTGCCCACTTAACGCCCCCCATCACGGATTGTCTCAGCAGTAAGAAGAAATTTGTCTGGACGGAAGAAGCGCAGCGAGCATTTGAAAGTTTAAAGAGGGCGTTTGCTTCGGAGGAACAACTCTTACACGTGGATCTGCAGCAGCCGATGAGAGTGGAAACCGACGCGTCTGACAGAGCGGTGGGCGCCGTACTCCTACAGCCGGGACAAGATACGTCAGAATGGAGACCGTGTGCCTTCTTCTCGAGGAAACTGAACAAATCCGAGAGGAACTATACCGTGTACGACAGGGAATTACTCGCCATCCATGAAGCGTTCAAGAGATGGCGACACCTGTTGATTGGGGCGCAACACAAGGTGCAAGTGCGGACAGACCACAAAAATCTAGAATACTGGAGGACTGCCTGAGTACTGAACCAGAGACAAGTAAGATGGGCGCAAGAGTTCTCCAAGTTCAATTTTGAAATTCGCTACGTGCCAGGGGCAGAGAATGTCAGAGCGGACGCTCTCTCCAGAAAACCTGAGTACTTAGAGGGGGAAGGAGTGGCGGAAGAAAGACATATCATCTCTGAGGACCACTGGGTTTGTGGGGCGGCATTGGTGGGGCAAAGAGAACTGGTAGAGGGTATTGAGAACGATGAATATGCCCAAGAAAAGCTTAGGGAACTCAGGGAGACAGGTGAGAACACGGGGGTTTGAGGAAAAGAACGGAAAACTATATTACAAAGGGGCACTCTACATACCAGATGGGGAACTAAGAGGGCGGGTGCTCAAACAGTTGCATGACAGCCCCACGGCGGGGCACTTCGGACAGCACAAGACCATGCGGTTGGTTACCAGGGAGTTTTGGTGGCCCAAGGTGAGGGAAGACGTGCAGGAGTATGTCAGGGGATGCGACAGGTGCCAAAGAGCAAAGGGAGAGAGGTTGGCGCCAGCAGGGTTATTAGAACCTTTACCCACCCCAGAAAGGCCATGGGAGATGGTATCCATAGATTTTATGACCGATCTACCGAGATCCAAAGGGAAAACCGCGGTCATGGTGGTAGTAGATCTACTAACTAAGATGTGCCACTTTATAGCTTGTTCACATGCAGTCACAGCGGAAGAAACCGCAAGGTTGTTTGTAAAGCATATTTTCAGGTTGCATGGCACCCCCTTGAGGGTTTTGAGCGACAGGGGGAAACAATTTACTTCCAGGTTCTGGAGGAAACTAATGAGCTTGTTGCATGTGGAGGTAAGTTTTTCCACCGCCAGGCACCCAGAAACAAATGGGCAAGCAGAAAGGGCAAACGGGGTTTTGCAACAATATCTGAGGTGTTATGTAAAAGACAGAGAAACTGATTGGGTAGATAAGTTACCTCTGGCAGAATTTGCCTACAACAACGCGGAAAACGTGTCCACAGGGATGAGTCCCTTTCTGGCCAATTATGGGTGTCACCCTCGAGCATTCCCAGGAGAAAGAGGGGAGCACTGGAGTGTACCAGCGGCGGAACGCTTTGTGGAAGAAATGGAAGCAATCCACCGGCAGCTCCAACTCAACTTGGAGAAAGCCAAAGAAGCATATAAGAAACAAGCAGACAGAAATAGGAGGGAAGGTGAAACCATAAGGGTGGGAGACAGGGTGTGGCTATCCACCCAAGGACTGCCGTTTAAGGGAGGGTGTAAGAAATTGAGACCCAAACGGTTGGGACCCTTTGAGGTCATACAACAGGTGAACCCAGTAGCCTTCAAACTCAGATTGCCCAGTCACATGAAATTGCACCCCGTATTTCACAGATCATTACTGTCACCGTACCGAGAAGGAAGGGAGTGGGGGGAACGTGAGAGGGGGGTCACCCAAACACCTGTCATTGAAGAGAGAGAACGCAACATGGAAGTGGCAGGAATCATTGATTCCAGGTGGAAGGGGAATCGGGTGGAATACTTGGTAGAATGGGAGGGGGAGGAAGAGTCAGAAAACACGTGGGTGCCGGCGGAAGAAGTCCACGACGAGGTTCTGATAGAAACGTTCCATCAGCGTTTCCCTAGAAAACCGCAGCCGGTGGAGCGATTTAGGAGGGAATACTTCGGAACCACTGATGAGGAAGGGGTGTTTGAAGGGTTCCCAGAGTCAGGGAGTGAGGAGGCAGCATACTCCGACGAAGAAGAGGAAGACGGGGAAGGAAATGGAAGGCAGTGGCTAGAAATGTTTGAATCCTCTGAGGACGAGGAGAGTTCCTTCCGAGGCTTTCCAGCCTCACCGCCTGTAGGAGGGGAGGCGGGAGGGGATAGAGGGGGGCCTGGAGGGGAGGTGGATGTCAGGGAACTGCCATCGGAAGAACAGGTGGGGGAAGGGCTCCAGGAGGATAGAAGAGATTCAGCAGCAGAAGAGGGAACCAGTAGGGGGGGAGCAGGAGCTTCCAGGGACAGGAAGTCGGAGGGGAGGCTCTGGGACACTTCCAGTGAGAACAGTGAGGAGGTATCAAGGCCCCCTTTAGCGACCCCCACCCCTCGCCGGAAGCTGTCACGCAGGGAATCTAGGAGACGTGTTTCCGTCAAGCAGCTTTTATGCTGGAAACGTTTCCGCAAGCGCCCACTGTCGGATTCTACCAGTGACTGACGGAGCCATGTCCAAGGGCTCCACTCAAGGCAGAGCTTTGCTACGTTAAGCAAACTCCGAGGGACTAACCCTTTTACGCACAAGTAGCTCATTGTCCCATCACAGCACCCAATGATAATAAAGCTGATTTCTATAAATATTTAAATAATATTACTTTTATGCGCCAGGCAAAAAATGTTCCTTTCTAACCAGGCCTTTTCTTGACCAATCAACATCCTATACCTTTTTGAAGGTGGCTCTTTTTGGGGGGGGTATTGGATTATTTTTATTTTTGATGTTATATATTGTCATTTTTATTGTGAACTGTCCTGAGACCTCTGGGTATAGGGCAGTATATAAATTCAACAAATGAAATACTTCAAATTTAATATAAACAAAGGAACTGATATTAAGACTGTCTGGAAGACAGGGAAAGCATCCATTAGAGGATATTTCATCCACCAGAATGCAATTCAAAAGAAATTGATAGAAAAAGAAAGAATGGAAATAATAGAGGAGATAAAAAATAATAATGAAAAAGAAATAGCTAAGAACCCAAAGAACAAGATGTTAAGTCAGACTATTAAAATGCTTCAAACTCAATTATCAGTTATCTTGAATCAGGAGACAGAATGGAAGATAAAAAATGTTAAAAGAAAAAAACGAACTAGTGTTGGAAATGTAAAGAAGTGGCAGGAACAACATATGTTTGTTGGACCTGAAAAAAGATGAGGGAATTTTGGGAGGGAATTTATAAATAATTTAAAAAGATGTTTAAAAGCTCATTCCCTAAAAAGCCTAAAGATTCCTCTTAGGGATCATGGGGGATGAAATTCCAAGAAACGTTAAGAAAGTATTTATGTATGCCAGCACAGCAGCAAGAGTCTTGAATGCCCAGAATTGCAAAATGGAGACCTGATCAACAAAGAGTTACTGGCTGATCAAATTGATGGAGTATACAGAACTGGACAAGCGGACAGGTCAGATAAAAAGATCAAACAATACAAAAAATTAAAAATGATTGAAATATATTCAAACATTATTTGAAAGACCATTATGCAAAATATTTTTTTTTTACCAGTTTACAGTAACTCCTGTAACAAAAGAAGAAGAAGAAGAAATTAAAACATAAAGGAATTAGGTTATTGAATAAATGGCTGTGTTAGGAGGCTTCAGTCAACTAAGTAAAACTGAGGACTGAGGTAAGAAGGGGAGGGAAGTCAAACAGAAATGGATTACAAATGAATCAAATCAATCAATAAATATGATTTTTTTGTTCTTTTTTTCTTTCATAATGTTTTAAAAATATATGTTTAATTACAGGAAAATCAAGTTGTTACAATGTGATTTCATGAATGTATGTCTAAAGCAACCAATAAAAATGAATTACAAAAGAGAGAGACAGAGTAAAGTGAAGTGACCAAAGGACCCAAGTCACAGCAGTCTGCTTTGCTTTCAGTGGAAAACATTGTAGGACTCAAGGGAAGAAGACAACAAATGAAGGAGGAGGAGGAGATTGGGTGGTCTGTGTGGGCATAACACAGTAGGAGGACAAGGAAAATGCTTGTCTGTTGCTTGGTTAACCCTGCAAATGAAAGAGGCAAGTGTGGAGGGGAACTATCCATCCCATCTGAGTTAACAAGGACCAAGTAAGATGAACACAGTGATGAAGCAAAATGTGCAAGCCCAAGGAGACTTTTTACTGGACAGATTATACACTACTAAGCAGAGGGCTGCAAGACGTGGCTAGTGGATATCCTTAATGGCATGCTTGACTTGTTCCAGGAGTTGTAGGTTTGGCAGTCACCTTCTATGCAACCTTCTATTTCACCACTTTGTGCAGCAGAAGAATCATTGGGGTGGATTCTTACTGGGAATGGGAGGTGAAGCCCCATCCTGTCAGATGGGATCCCTCTCAGGGATCTTGGAAGAATGCATTCCTTGACCATACATCCAGCTCAGGGGTTCAGGGGACAGAGCATCCCTTGCCAGTGTCTACTTGAGGTTCACAGGTTGTTCTTCATGCTGTTGATGGACGCTAATATTGGTCATCCCCAAGAGTCTATCAGTCAGTAGGCGGACTGGTTACATGCCCAGTGTCTGTGTCAAAGCTGTTTATACCTGTAATCAATAAAGTTGTGGACTAATCTGAACCCAAAACATGTCTCCTTGTGTGCATTCACTTGCTGCGTACCTCATCACTACATCAATGTGCCTGCACCAACAAAGAGTAGACTCTGATTTGGTTGTTTTCAAAGCAGTTGGGAATTATCATTCACTGAGGGATTGTCATTTAGGAGTTAAGGGGGAGCTATGAGACAAATGCCAGAGAAAAATGAGGCCTGAATATTTGTGCACAGTTTGTTCACAGTAAGCAGCTGGTAAAAGTCAGGAGAAGGTTACCAGTGGCTCTGAGTCAAAGTATGAGAGAGGTTCCACACTCTATTAGTTAATGATATGGAAATAGGCGATCTCAGTGGCTCCTTGCTGACTCTGGAACTCCCTTGCTGAGAGAGAGAGAGAGAGAGAGAGAGAGAGAGAGAGAGTTTTCAACATAGAGAGGGATGGATGGGTTCCAACATGAGGTTTTCTTCTTTATTTTATTTTTTGCTTTTATTGTACCTCACTCAAGAATCTAGACTAAATCGCGCCTTGTTATTTTACAAGTGGGTCTCAACAGGTTTTTGGAGAATGACTTTTACTGAAAGGGTTGGGGTTGTGTTGTTTTTATTGTAATTATTGGTACATTTTAAACAGATTTTATATATAGTTTTAATGCTAATATTTAATTGTTGAAAAAGTTGAGTTCCTCAAGGTTGGTGAGATCAGCATTCTGTTGTCACACTAGATACCCCAGAGACCAATGGATGCAAACACACACTTAGATTTAATATGACAAAAAGGCTTCATACTCACTTAAATAGGTTTCAGTAAGCTGAGAAAAGCAACTTCCTCCTTCCACAGTACAATAATGAGTCCTGCTTGATTTACAGTGATTACCTTTCACTACAGAGAGGAGAGGAGAAGAAACATAAGTTGTTCAGTCTTTGAGAAACAGAATATTCCAAGCCAAACACGAGCAATGTTAATGGTCTCAGGATCCACATGTAGTGGTGGGTTTGAGACTGCATGCACACCAACACACATCTCCCCCCCCCCCCCGCATTCCTCACACAGGAACATCTCCAGACACAGAAATGGAAAGACACAAAGCCTTCTTCCCATTTGCTATTATGCATGCTAAATCAGGGAAATACTCTTCCCCCCTACCCACTCCCTTCTGCCTTTTCAGGGCCTCATGGAACATCAAAATAGTCCCCTAGTCTGACTCTTCCTCCACAGAAGAAGAGGGGAATGGGATGCCTATGCATGCTCCCTCTGTGTTTTGCAGATCTTTTTCCTTTGCCCTTAGGGCCCCCCCTTAGCCTTGCCTTTACTTGGAGCCATGCTAAATGCACCCCACTCCCCATAATAATCCTGAAGGCTCTGCAAATGTAAAAATCGCCCCTTGCCCCGTTCCATAAGGAAATATAAGCACACTTTCTAAATGGACCCTCAGGACCACTAAACAAGACTCAATATCAGCTTTGTGGTTGAATGGGGAATTTTGAATCTGATTTCTCTCAGCTCCTGGGCTCAGTACACTAACCACTACACCACACTACCTACAAGGAATACTGTTGCCTATCCACCAAAAAAATGGCTGGGGAGTTCATGAAGAAAACCCCTTCACCCCTCCCTATACCACTCCTCCAGCCCAGGGCCCACAACAGCAGGGGCCATATTCCATCCCCAGTCACTACTAACTGGCTACTTCCACCTAGGGAGATTTCCCCCCAAAAGCAAATCCCCTACCAGGGGTGGCCCTTGCACTGGTTCCCCACTCTTGCAACCAGTGTTTTCAACTTGTGGTTAAAGGGAGGCACCAAGTTCTGCCTGACATTGGGGGTGCTCATTGTGTGCACTTGAGACCACAAGTATAAGATGTACAAGGAGGTTGCAAGGAGGCACAGTGGGGCCCCTCAAGGTTGGGGAATTTTCAGCCCCATCATCACATCCTTGGGGAGGCAGAGTTGTCCCCAGCCCCATAGGTTTGGAATCTATGGTTAGAGGTCTCTCAGTGCCTCAAAGTACCATTGATCTGTTGCCTCCAGCAAGAGTCATAGTTATCTGCAGCAAGCAGCCTACTGCAGGGCTAAAGTTACTCCTCTCCTCTCCACTGGCCTCCTCATGAGTAAATGGAACAGTAAGGAGAACCAATCCCCTTGCCTCTCTAGACAGTTGGCTCTGCTGCTTTTATCTTCTCCTGCCAGCCTCCCTGCTCTGCTCTCCCTCATCCAGTCCTCTGATTAGCTAGACCTCCTCTCCTTCCTGCAGAGCTCTGTATGGCTGCAAGGGCGTAGGTAGCATCAACTGTGTTGGGCTGGTCATGTTGTTCGGATGCCTATCATCTTCCACAACAACTACTTTGCGTCTCTTGCTTCAAAGGTGGTGTATGGACACCACTAGCCCCTTGACTGAATGTTCTTGGAGAAAGAATTCAAGATCTCAGGCTCCTACTCACCTGGGCAAAGGATGACCAAGAGGAGACAAGTACTCAGGAAAGTCGTCATAGTGCTGAAGAGATCAAAAGCTGAGAGCACTCAGAACAAGCAAGCAGGTGAAGGATGGAGGATGAACCTAGTTTGGAGGGTTTTATAGGCCAAGAAGGGATCCCGAGGGTTCCAGGTGGAAAGAACTAGTCCAGTAAGGGGGTGGGAAATGATGAAATTAGAGATTGCATGCTTTCCCAGAAATGGTGCAATTTTATACTGGAACACAAGGCACAATGTGGAAATTGGATTAACTCTTTTTTGGAAACGGTATGAAATTCTGCCACCTGCAGGACTTCCGGAGGCGGCGCGAATGGCAATGGCGGTCCTCTTTACTCTGTGAAGAGGAGGCTCTGCAGAAACGGGTCGTCCGCTACAGCGAAGCGGAGACCCGCGTCGGAAAACCACAGGCAGAGATAGCCTGTGGCCGTGGTACTCGGCGGGCACCATTTGTGCGCCCAGAAACGTCAAAGGAACCCCGTAAGGAGCTCCGGAGCGTGAAAGGGCTAGCGCGGTGCTGTGAGTCAATCGCTCTTCCTGCAGAGACGAAGCCGCGAAGCTGCTGCCGGTGAGCGCTGACCTTTTTTCCTGGGACAATTCGGATATAAACCAACTACTCGTGAGTAGGTGAAGTTAATCGATTTGGAGACTAAATTTGTGGAAATTTGGCACTGAAGCGGGAGATGCAACCAGGAAGTCCGTCTCCCGGTTTTGTATATAGATTTTAAGCAGAGACTTTTAACTTTCTAATTGCCATTGAACTATTTCTCTGAATAACATCTTTCCAAGCATCAACTGGCTCTAATTTATTATGCTTGTGGACTATACCCTATACTTGTGGATATATCTTTCTTTTTTTTATGGATTTATAAATTCTTTGAGAGACACTGACTGAAGCGGACTGCCCGATTGGTAAAGCTACTAAATTGCCAGAGTTGCCAGTCTGTTGGAACTGTTACAGTGGATTGCTACATGGAGTTGTTACACTAGAAACTTGAACTCTTTGAGACATTGTAAGGAATTAAGGCTGGGCTCTGCAAAAATTAAGAACCTCAGAAGGTCTTTGGAAGTTTGGGGCTGTTAGACATTGTTATTGAACTTTCTAGAGACTTTGAATTTTGGCATATTGCAAATTGTTTTTCCTTTGTAACGAAACTGCCAGTCTTCCCCTAGTGGATTATTGAAAACTTGCAACGGCTAGGGGGGAATTTTCCATCCAAGGGCTTGTGGATTCCCATGGGAACTGTTAATCATAAGACTGACCTTGGCGCCTAGACAGTGGTGGGATGAGTGGGAAGACAAGATCAGCAAAAGCCAAAACACAACAAACTACGATAACTTCACAGCTGCGCAGATCATTGGTTCCTACAGTTTCCGTGACTCCACAGGAAGATTTAGAGCCAGCAAGGCCTGCAGGAATGGCCACAGGTGGAGACACATCAGTAACAGTATTGGATAAAATCCTTGGGAAACTAGATGATCTGTTTACAGATAGGTAGCCGTGTTGGTCTGCCATAGTCAAAACAAAAAAAATTCCTTCCAGTAGCACCTTAAAGACCAACTAAGTTAGTTCTTGGTATGAGCTTTCGTGTGCATGCACACTTCTTCAGATACACTGAAACAGAAGGGTCTGGAAACTTCTGTTTCAGTGTATCTGAAGAAGTGTGCATGCACACGAAAGCTCATACCAAGAACTAACTTAGTTGGTCTTTAAGGTGCTACTGGAAGGAATTTTTTTTGTTTAGATGATCTGTGTAAGCAAGTGAATGAACACTCATCTAAACTAGATCAGAACACTGCTAGTGTAAATAATTTGACACAACAAGTCGGCTTAAATGCACAGGCAATTGGGAAACTCTTAGAAACCACCACTGAAAATCATAAAATTGCAGAGGAGGCTCAACGGAAAGTGGAAGCCGTGGAACAGGAAATAAAACCTATGCCTAAACAGATTGGTGATCATCAGGCATATCTTTCCATGGTGGATCTGAAAAGTAAAGAAAATAATTTGAGGCTGAGGTCAGTCCCAGAACTTGAAAAAGGAGACTTGAAGGAGTATCTGACAAAAGAATTTGCAGAACTTTGGTCTTTGGAAGAAGATAAGGATTTTAAAATAACAACTGCATTCAGGCTTGGAAGAGGAGGGAGGAAAGACAAGTCTAGAGACTGTCTGATCTCCCTCAGATCGAAAGAAGAAAGAGACAAGATACTGAATGCACACTATCAAAAGACCTTAACTATCCAGGATATCAACGTGGAAATCTACAAGGACATCCCGAAATATTTATTAGATCTTAGAGCTGATTACAAAGATTTGGTGACACTATTGAAAGGAAACAGCATCATTTTTAGATGGGAGTTCCCCCAGGGACTATCTTTCACTTTTAGGGGGAAGAAGGTTAAAATCAAATCAGCTGAAGACAGGGAAAAATTCCTGAGCCACTACGGAGAAGACCTTCAGAAAGGGATTGAAGTGGAACAAGGAGCCTTAGGATCTGGACCACTAAGCTCTGTTCCCACACCTTTGGGATCAGTGGACCAGAAGTAAGTGACACCACCCAAAAGGAACAAGAAGGCTCCAGCATGGCCCTGCAACTGGTAACTTGGAATATTCATGGCTGTAATTGTCCGAAGAAAAGGAAGAGGATATTTCACATATTAAAAAAGGAGCAATTAGACTTAATTTGCCTACAGGAAACACATGTGACTAGGCTTCATAGGAAAGTTTTGATTAATAAGAGATTGGGTCAAGAATTTATTTCATCTGACAGAGTGAAGAAGAGAGGAGTTGTTATATATGCAAAAGAAAGCCTGTCACCGAAATTTCTTTTTAAAGATGAACAAGGAAGGATTGTGGCAATTGAAATTCAAGTACAAGGAGAAAAATTTTTGATTTTAGGAATATATGCACCAAATGAGGGAAAGTCGGAATTTTATAAGAAGTTGCATGAGAAAATGCTGGAGCACATCGACTACAACAACATCATTTTGATGGGAGATATGAACGGAGTGGTGTCCACGAACATGGACAAAGCACAAAGTCATAATATAACAAAAGAGGGCAGACTACCTAAGACTTTCTTTGAACTAACTGACAATTTGGATCTGATTGATATTTGGAGAACTAAAAACCCCCTAGGAAGAGAAGGGACTTTCTTTTCTGAAGCTAAATTGACATGGACAAGAATTGACCAAATATGGATAACTAGAGGACTGGCACCAAAGACTAGAAAAGTGGAAATCTGCCCAAAAACATGCTCCGACCACAACGCCGTCAAGATGGAAATGAGATTAACTACAACTGGTTCCTTTAGATGGAGGATGAATGACACCTTATTAAGAGATCAAGAGATTTTAAGAAGGCCCCAAAAAACTTGAAGGATTACTTTGAAGTTAATTTGAACACTACAGTGGAAAAAAGAATAATCTGGGACGCAAGTAAAGCAGTTATGAGGGGGTTTCTGATACAGCAGAATGCAATAAAGAGGAGAACCCAAAATGAGAAAAAAGACAAAATTTTGGAAAAAATAAAAGAAGGGGGGAAAAAGGTTAAGATCGAAACCCAAGTCGCAGGAGATTTTGAGAGAAATTAAACTCTACCAAGTACAATATATGAAATTAGTAAATAAAGAAGTTGAATGGAAAATTAAACAAATGAAGCAGAAAACTTTTGAATCGGCAAATAAATGTGGAAAGTTGCTAGCATGGCAGCTGAAAAAAAGACAGAAGTTGAATACGGTAACCAACCTTGAGATAGAGGGGAGAAATATACAGAAACCTGAAGAGATTAGAAAGTGTTTCCAGAGATATTTTAAACAACTTTACACGCAGGGGCCGCAAAAAGAGTTTGACATAGACCAATTTTTAAAGACTAACGGATTACAAGAGCTATCTCAAGAAAATAAGATGATATTGAATTATGAAATAACAGAACAGGAGATTGAAGGTGCTATTCAGAATATGCAGTTGGGCAAATCTCCAGGGCCGGACGGGTTAACCTCCAAATATTACAAGATGTTGAAAGACTATTTAATTCAACCACTAAAGGAGGTGTGTAATGAGATAATGGAGGGGAAGAAGGCACCAGAATCGTGGAAAGAAGCTTTCATCACGCTTATACCAAAATCCAAAGCTGAAAAGACACAACTTAAAAACTACCATCCCATATCCCTGTTAAATGTGGATTATAATTTTTTTGCAGACATTTTGGCAAATAGACTGAAAAGAGTCTTAAATGAAGTAATACATAAGGACCAAGCAGGCTTTCTCCCTGGAAGGCATCTGACTGACAATACAAGAAACATCATTGACATATTAGAGTTATTGCAGACGAATATAAATACAAAAGCAGTGTTAATTTTTATTGATGCGGAGAAGGCCTTTGACAACATTTCTTGGAGTTTTATGAAAAAAAATCTTAAGGGAATGGGTGTGGGACGAGGGTTCGAAAATAGCATAGAAGCAATATATTTGGAACAAAAAGCAAAATTGATAGTTAACAATGTGGTGTCAGAAGAGATTAAAATTGAAAAAGGAACGCGACAGAGGTGCCCTATCTCTCCATTGCTATTTATTTCGGTCCTGGAAGTGCTCCTGAATCTGATTAGGAGGGACCAGTTGATTAAAGGGGTTCAGGTCGGAGCTAAACAATATAAACTTAAAGCCTTTGCAGATGACTTGGTCTTAACGTTACAGGAGCCAGAATCTAGTACGAAAAGAGTCTTAGAACTGATTCAGGAGTTTGGTCAGGTAGCAGGATTCAAATTAAATAAACAAAAAACTAAAGTATTGGAGAAAAATATGACTTCAATGGAAATAGAAAAGCTTCAGAAAGAGACAGATTTAAATGTGGTGAAGAAAGTGAAATACCTAGGGATAAATATGACAGCTAAAAACCTGAATTTATTTAAGGACAATTATGAAAAATGTTGGTCAGAGGTAAAGAAAGATTTAGAAACATGGTCAAACTTGAAACTCTCCTTGTTGGGCCGAATTGCCGCTATAAAGATGAATGTTTTGCCGAAAATGTTGTTTTTGTTTCAGACTTTGCAGATTGTGGACAGAATGGATTGTTTCAAGAGGTGGCAGCGAGATATTTCTAAATTTGTCTGGCAGGGCAAAAAGCCCAGAATAAAATTTAAAATATTAACCGATGCTAAAGAAAGAGGGGGGTTTGCCCTGCCAGACATGAAGCTTTACTATGAATCGGCAGCTTTCTGCTGGATTAAGAACTGGCTACTTCTTGAAAACACTGACATTCTAGACTTGGAAGGGTTTAATAATGCGTTTGGATGGCATGCATATTTGTGGTACGACAAGGTAAGAGTTCATAAAGTATTTAAGAACCATATTGTCAGGAGAGCAGTTTTTAATGTCTGGATAAGATATAAAGACTTGCTAGAAAATAAGACCCCAAGGTGGTTGTCACCTATGGAGGCTAAGGCTCTGAAAAAGCTCAATATGGAGGCCAAATGGCCGAAATATTGGGAGATATTAGAACAGGAAGGAAACACATGGAAATTGCAGAGCTTTGAGAAGCTAAAAGATAGAGTGCGAGATTGGCTACATTACTACCAAATTAGAGAGGCTTTTAACATGGACAAGAAACTAGGTTTCCAGGTGGAAAAATCGAAACTAGAAACGGAATTGTTAGAACCTAAAACTAAGACATTGTCAAGAATGTATAACTTGCTGTTAAAATGGAATACTCAGGATGAAATGGTTAAATCAGCTATGATTAAGTGGGCACAAGACATTGGTTATAATATTATGTTTGCCGACTGGGAACGGTTATGGACCACTGGTATGAAATTTACGGCATGTAATGCCTTGAAAGAAAATATTATGAAAATGATCTATAGGTGGTACATGACACCAGTCAAGCTTGCAAAGATATACCATCTGCCTGATAATAAATGTTGGAAATGTAAGGAAACTGAGGGAACATTCTTTCACCTCTGGTGGACGTGCCCAAGGGTAAAGGCATTCTGGGAAACGATCTATAATGAGTTGAAAAAGGTATTTAGGTATACGTTCTTGAAGAAACCAGAGGCCTTCCTTTTGGGCATTGTCGATCAGAAGGTGTTAAAGAAGGATAGAACCTTTTTTATGTACGCAACAACAGCAGCAAGAATACTCATCGCAAAGTATTGGAAGACACAAGATTTGCCCACTCTGGAAGAATGGCAGATGCAATTGATGGACTAAATGGACCTAGCAGAAATGACTGGCAGAATCCGAGATACGGGAGAAGAACAAATAGAAGAAGAATGGAAGAAATTCAAAGATTATCTGCAAAAACATTGTAAACTATATGAATGTTAATATGATGCAGGATATTGAGACAATGTGGCATTAGTGACAAAGCTGAAGGAATGTGCAAAGATGTTTCATTAGTAACAAATAAGAGAATCACAGTTTAGTTAACCTAAGGATGGAAGATAAAAAGATGAGTGGATAGCAGCAGGAATGGTTAACTTTAAAAGAAATTAAGACATATTAATTTGGTTAAAATAGGGGAAAAATCTGCTGAAACTAAATTGGAAATTTGAAAACAGAAAAGGGAGATGTGAGGAAGTCCAGAAAGAAAGCTGTATGAAACCAAGAATGGAACCTTTTAATTTTGTTTGATTTCTGTTTTGTATTGTTTGTTTGTATTGTTGTTGTGATGTTTTGCTTTTTGTGTTACTATAAAATTTGTTGAAACTTTAATAAAAATTTATTAAAAAAAAGAAAAGAAATTATGCCACCTGCAGTTTGCACTCCACCCCATTCTTAGGGTTAAGAAACAGATATTTTACTTAATTGAATCCTTTTTCTTGCAAACTCTGTAAAATATGAAACAATATGTTGTGAGCTGGGAATACTGCCTTTATCAGTAAGAGCATGGCTGAGGACCTTGACATATTGGATCTTCCTCAATTATAGAGCCCTATCCCCTAATTCTATACTTTACGATCTTTTAAGTGATAGTGCAATCAACAATCTATCATTGATTTGTAGGAGAAAACTGGATTCGATAGGGCTCACTCTAACTGATTTTGAAATCTCTGATCCCAAAGATATATGGGAAATTATCAGGAAGACCCTCACAGAAAAAAGTGTTCTCGCCATGCTTGAGGTTGCAAAGCACAGCACCTGCTCTCCTATCCACCTAAATCTCCCTTTGTGTAGAGATTTCCAAAAGGGATACATGACAAATCTGAAGGAACATGAATTGTGTAGGCTGTTTATGTTGGCCAGATTTAACATGTTTCCCTCGGCGGTAGTGAGAGGAAGATACTTAGCTATCCCAGAATCAGAGCGTCTCTGCAAATGCAGAAAACAGGAACCTGATACTCTAGAGCATATATTCTTTTCCTGTGATTTAGGCAGCTATGCCAGAAGACAATTATTTGAGGCCCTAAAATTTAATAGACAGATTTTTACACAACCAACTGTTCAGGACCTGCTGGCGGACAGCGATGATCAAATTACTTTAATAGCGGCTGAATTTTTAAGTGCTGTCCATGAAGAAAGAATGGGCCATGATAAAGAGACTTAGTGGTTTTTAATGGTAGGTGATGTTGCTGTGTTGTATTATATTATTTGTGTACATCGATATATTTCTTGGAGTTAAGAATAGGTCTGGGATAAATTGTGTTCGCTGAGCCCGTATTTTATACAGTCTGTATATGATGTTTGTTTGTTAATGTGCAATGCCTAATAAAGGATTTTGAATTGAACTGAATCCTTTTTGGGAAGCCCATGTAATTTCACCAAATAACCTCCCAGTATATCTCACCTAAATTTCATCACAATGCATCTGGGGAAATGATGCCCCGATACATAGGGATCAGCAATTGGTAAATCAGATGCAAAGTGATCAGCAATTGGTAAATCACATCTATATTTTATTCGCAGGTATCTGGTGAGGAGGGAACATGACTATATTCCTAAAACCAGCCAAAGGGGCATGTTCAGTTTTGTACTAATTCACCATTTTTCAAAATATATTCTCTACAAATATTTGGAAGTGTGGTTCCTTGAAGCTGAATCAAATATTCTGTCCATAGTCCTCACAAAAATGCCACCCCCAGAATCCTCTAGGAAGGAATAATGGGTACCCTCAGGACCCAACCACTAAACAAGACTCAATATCAGCTTTGCGGTTGAATGGGGAATTTTGAATCTGATCTCTCTTAGCTCCTGGGCTCAGTATGCTAACCACTACACCACACTACCTACCAGGAAAATATCAAAACTGTTGCCTATCCACAGGAAAATGGCTGGGGAGTTCATGAAGAAAACCCCTTCACCCCTCCCTATACCACTCCTCCAGCCCAGGGCCCACAACAGCAGGGGCCATATTCCATCCCCAGTCACTGCTAACTGGCTACTTCCACCTAGGGAGATTTCCCCCAAAAAGCAAATCCCCTACCAGGGGTAGCCCTTGCAAAGGTTCCCCACTCTTGCAACCAGTTCTTTCAACTTGTGGTTAAAGGGAGACGCTAAGTTCTGCCTGACGCTGGGGGTGCTCATTGTGTGCACTTGAGACCACAAGTATAAGATGTACAAGGAGGTTGCAAGGAGGCACAATGGGGCCTCTCAAGTTTGGGGAATTTTCAGTCCCATCATCACATACTTGGGGAGGCAGAGTTGTCCCCAGCCTCATAGGTTTGGCATCTATGGTTAGAGGTCTCTCAGTGCCTCAAAGTACCATTGATCTGTTGCCTCCAGCAACAGCCATAGTTATCTGCAGCAAGCAGCCTACTGCAGGACTAAAGTTACTCCTCTCCTCTCCACTGACCTCCTCATGAGTAAATGGAACAGAAAGGAGGACAAATCCCCTTGCCTCTCTAGACAGTTGGCTCTGCTGCTTTTATCTTCTCCTGCCAGCCTCCCTGCTCTGCTCTCCCTCATCCAGTCCTCTGATTAGCTAGACCTCCTCTCCTTCCTGCAGAACTCTGTATGGCTGCAAGGGGGTAGGTAGCATCAACTGTGTTGGACTGGTCATGTTGGTCGGATGCCTATCATCTTCCACAACAACTACTTTGCCTCTCTTGCTTCAAAGGTGGCATATGGACACTACTAGCCCCTTGACTGAATGTTCTTGGAGAAAGAATTCAAGATCTCAGGCTCCTACTCACCTGGGCAAAGGATGACCAAGAGGAGACAAGTACTCAGGAAAGTTGTCATAGTGCTGAAGAGATCAAAAGCTGAGAGCACTCAGAACAAATAAGCAGGTGAAGGATGGAGGATGAGCCTAGTTTGGAGGGTTTTATAGGCCAAGAAGGGAGCCCGAGGGTTCCAAGTAAGGGGGGTTCCAGTAAGGGGGTGGGAAATGATGAAATTAGAGATTGCATGCTTTCCTAGACATGGTGCAATTTTATAAAGGAACACAAAGCACAATGTGGAAATTGGATTAACTCTTTTTTGGAAACGGTATGAAATTCTGCCACCTGCAGTTTGCACTCCCTCCCATTCTCAGGGTTAAGAAACAGGTATTTTCCTTAACTGAATCCTTTTTGAGAACCCTGTGTAATTTCACCAAATAACCCCCTAGTATATCCTACCTCAATTTCATCACAATGCTTCTGGAGAAATGATGTCCATGATCAGGTACAGTGATCAGCAATTGGTAAATCACATATATATTTTGTTCACAGGAATCTGGTGATGCTGGAACATGATTGTATTCCTAGAACCAGCCAACAGAGCATGTTCAGTTTTGTACTATTTCACCATTTTTCAAAATATATCCTCTAGAAATATTTGGAAGTGTGGTTCCTTGAAGTTGAATCAAATATTCTGTCCATAGTCCTCACAAAAATGCCAACCCCAGAATCCTCTAGGGAGGAATAATGGGTACTATACGAGAATGAATTCCATTACAGTGGATGCTCAGGTTGCGAACGTGATCCGTGCGGGAGGCACATTCCCAATCCGCAGCGTTCGCAACCTGCAACGTCATGATTCGGCTTTTCTGCGCATGCGCAAAATGTGATTTTGTGCTTCTGCGCATGCGAGACCACCAAAACCCGGAAGTAACCTGTTCCGGTACTTCCGGGTTCGGTGTGGTGCGCAACCCGAAAACTTGCAACACAAAGCATCTGTAACCCGAGGTATGACTGTATATATTTGTCTGCACCAACATTGTCATATCAAACTGTGATTTACAAATAATATAACACAGGTTGTTTTAGCTAAAGCTGAGCCTGCTGAGCTAGAAATGGATATTGATCAGGGAGAGGTAGTATGCTGACTTCCAGAGGTGGCTAGACTACAACTCTCATCGCCTCAAAAGTCAGACATTCCAACTAGGGTTGATGGGAATTGTCTGGAGCAGACTATGTTGTCTACCCCTGTCTCCATAATCTCTCTCATTCAAGAAAGCCTGAAATTATCCAAATCCATGAAGGATGAAGGGCCACACAGCCATTGTTCTTATTATAGGACCACACCTTCCCTTCTTCAATGAGGCATTAAAATCATCCTGGCCACTCTCTACCTAGGGAGAGATACAGTTAACCAAGATGCACAAAGGTCAAGTAGAGAGGCCAGCTGATAAAGCAATGTTTACAAGCTCCAGCTACAACTAAAACTCATACAACTTTAACTTCTGAAAAATAAATCATATACATAGCAATTAAAAAATATTTTGCTCATAAAATATGGACCCATAGGATTAACAAGGAAAGTCCCCATGATGTAGCTCCCATTTGTTGCTGGCCCATGACAGGGAATGTCCACTCTAGTGCACTGCATTCACCTCTCCCATTTTGCTGTTTCATGAGTTTTTAAAATTCCTATTGGTCCAGGGAGTTAAGGTTGCTATAATTTGAAGGCTATTAGGGTGTGTTTCAGCTTTTTAAAGTTATTGATGTTTTCAAAAGTTTTAAATACATTTCATTTTATTTGAAACTCTATTCTTTTCTGTTGTTTGTTTCCTTACGTTTCTTTGACAGGATGTGTGGGACCAAATAAAAAATGTTGAAAAGCCCCAAACCCAATACAGTGGTACCTCTGGTTACGTACTTTATTCATTCTGGAGGTCTGTTTTTAACCTGAAACTGTTCTTAACCTGAAGCACCACTTTAGCTAATGGGGCCGATGGAGCACGATTTCTCTTCTTATCCTGATTCAAAGTTCTTAACCCGAGGTACTATTTCTGGGTTATTGGAGTCTGTAACCTGAAGCGTATGTAACCTGAAGCATATGTAACTTTTTCAGAGGTCAGTTCCCTGTAATGTCTGGGAACATCTGTATGTTTGCCAGCCCTACATTATAATGTTTTTGATCATCCAATTTCGACTTGTGCGGGAGGAATAGTGGTATAGTAATTGGAGAAGAGAAGAGAAGAGAAGAGAAGAGAAGAGAAGAGACAGGATAAACTGAGATTTTCAAATGAAAAACCATTTGAATATCCAGCCAGGGCTCCTTTGGCAAGAATGATGAGATAGAAATTTCATAAAAAGGGGCTGTGCAACTCTCAAAGTTTCACCATTTTGATTTAGTGAAACTTCAGGTAACGAGTTATGTGGGGGCTGCATTTGGCTCCCAGGCCAGGAGTTCTCAACCCCAGGAGCATATTAAAAAAGGGCTTGATAGTGTCTCAACCTGTTCGATCTTTTGGCTCCCCACACTCAGCCACATGAGCAGTCAAATTAGATAAAATTATGAAGCCAGACGTCTTCAGCAGGTACATTATGGAACATTCAACTCTGCAGCAGGTACACTGGGTGAACACCACTTGGAAGCAATGAGGAGTTTGGCTGCTGTAAGAAGATTTCCTATAAACTGCAACAGGCTAGAACTTACATCAGCCTGTTGAATCAGGCAATCTGCCCAAGAAAAGTATTTTTACAGTGGCCTGAAAATAGGACATGAGAGCAAGGCCACTCTCCTACTACTGTTTCCCAGCAACAGACATTCAGATCCACATTTCCCCCAACAGCAGAGGTAGAACATAACCATCAAGTTACTCAATTTCATTGCATGTCCACAGGTTCTCATATTATGAGAGTCAGATGAGTACTAGTCACAATAGCTACATTTCCTCCCGTGTAATAGCCAATGAGACTCTCCGTCTGGAGATCACAGGTGGGAGAGGCTTCTCACAAGCATCTGTTTCCTAAGAATACTATGCTGGACTATATGAGTTTTTGGGTGATCCACCAGGAATCTTCTTATATCTCTTACTCCTGAATCCCTCAGTGCATCTTCAGTGGTCTATCAAAGAGTAGCAATTTGCCCTAGTTGCCTAGTGTTTTTTGTCAGATTTCCAGAAAAGGGGGCATAATAGCCTAAAGTCATTCGAAGTTGATTATTTTATTCAGCCCTGACCACTTTGATAAGCAGATAGAGTGGATAAATTGTTACACTTCCTAACTTTTAACAATTTTAGTAGGGCTTTCCTCAGCTCCCTCTGTTCACCAACACCCTAAACCTCTCCCTTCCCATCCAATCGAACCATTAGTCATGAATTTAACCTTCCAAACTCCATATCTCAAGCCACTTTTCTCTTCAATCCTGCAATCCTGCTCTCCACCCATTTTCACTTTAAAACCCATGTCCATGTCCACATGAAACGTCCCCCTCCTTTCCTGCAACCCCACAATGAAAGCAAACCAGCCTGTGATAACCTCCTATATCTTCCTCCTGCAACACATTGCAACTATTAAAGCACCTTCTCATTTTCCACCCAATTATGGTGACACCACCCCTTCCTATTCTGCAGACATTTTCATACCCTCCTTTCCAAATTACCATGTCCCCATGCCTGATACTCTCTTTTTGCAAACCACTTGGCTCACTTATCTTCAGCTTCACCTCCTCTTCCTCCCTTCCTCTTTAATTATCTCACCGCTCCCTTGCACACATATTCCCCTATTTCCATTCTTTCTCCTCCCTCTTTTTCTGCAGTCTCTTTTTCACAGACACACCAACGTTCACAACCACCCCCTTCATCCCCCTTTTCACCTTTCCTCTTTTTTCTTACTCCCTTGCACATAAAACGCTCCCTTTTCCTGGTTTCCTGCTTTCTGCTATTTTCCAGTCTTCTTTCAGCGCATATCTCATGATGATATTTAATGTATATTTAAATTTATTTGGATCTTAAGAGGAAGCCTGTATGTTGGTTGCTCAGTTAGAGAAAGTTAACCAGTTTACTGAAGTTGTGTGTATGAAAGAGAGTGAGTGTGCTCCCTTGTTATTGAAATATTGATTATATATTACTACACTGAATTTGGAATTTCATGTTGAAGAAACGCCACCTGGGACGCAGGTGGCGCTGTGGGTTAAAGCCTCAGTGCCTAGGGCTTGCCGATCGAAAGGTCGGTGGTTCGAATCCCTGCGGCGGGGTGCGCTCTCGCTGCTCGGTCCCAGCGCCTGCCAACCTAGCAGTTCGAAAGCACCTCCGGGTGCAAGTAGATAAATAGGGACCGCTTACCAGCGGGAAGGTAAACGGCATTTCCGTGTGCGGCTCTGGCTCGCCAGATGCAGCTTTGTCACGCTGGCCATGTGACCCGAAGTGTCTCCGGACAGCGCTGGCCCCTGGCCTCTTAAGTGAGATGGGCGCACAACCCCAGAGTCTGTCAAGACTGGCCCGTACGGGCAGGGGTACCTTTACCTTTACCTTACACTGAATTTGGAATTTCATGTTGAAGAAAACACATTGTTCCAGGACGTAAATACATTGTGCAAAGGTCCTATAGAGGTTTTGAGGGCTCCACATCTTTTCTCTCTCTCCTATGAAGCCGAGGAATGGAAGAAAGACATTTGGGTATAGCAAGAAGAGTGAGACAATTAAAGAGAAAGAAAGGCTTGTTTTAAACAACAGCAGAGGTATAGGAGAGATGGGGAGACAGTGATAGTTTTAATAATAATACTAAGTTACAGCAAGGACAATATTCCCTCACCTGGGACCCTGGCTGATCATCACGGGATTATACATCCCATCACACAGTCTTTAGTGGCCTGACCAGAGGGGAGAAGTGGGCACGTTGCCTATGGACCTTGCTCTGGTTAATTAAATCTCTGTATTTCAGGGCCAGGGATGCGGGTGGTGCATTGCTCGGTCCCTGCTCCAGACAACCTAGCAGTTCAAAAGCATGTCAAAGTGCAATTTTTTCGCCCAATAAAATGCACCAGACCACAAGACGCACCTAGTTTTTGGAGGAGGAAAACAAGAAAAAAAAAATATTCTGAATCTCAGAAGCCAGAAAAGCAAGAGGGATTACTGTGCACTGAAAGCAGCAATACCTCTTGCTTTTCTGGCTTCTGGGATAGCTGCACAGCCTGCATTCGCTCCATAAGGCACACACATTTCCCCTTACTTTTTAGGAGGGAAAAAGTGTGTCTTATAGAGTAAAAAATACAGTAGGTACTGCTCCAGCAGGAAGGTAAATGGCGTTTCCGCGCTGCTCTGGTTTGCCAGAAGCGGCTTAGTCATGCTGGCCACTTGACCCGGAAGCTGCATGCCGGCTCCCTCGACCACTAAAGCAAGATGAGCGCAGCAACCTCAGAGTCGTCTGCGACTGGACCTAACAGTCAAGGGTCCCTTTACCTTTACCCATTTCAGGGCAAGGGATGAATTTTCTCCTACAAGCAAATTAGCCGATTTGTAGCAACTGTCACAATTTTGGTGGATTAGGCATTGCACTGCATCCTTAGTCACAAGGGTACCCCCATTAGAGGGGTCCAGGAAGGGTGACACTGGCAGCTTTTTAAGGGTTGGGGCATCCAATCCATTTTGCAGTTGACTCCCCAGCAGGGATTTGACCCCACCAGGTAGTTTAATCCTCTCAGGTAGCAAGCAGGCTGCCTGTTGCAGGATACATGCCCAATGCCTTAGTCAAACCTACTCTTTCCTGTAATCAATAAAGTTGTGGCCTAATTCAACCCAATAACAGTCTCCTATGTCATTCTTGTGACCCTCCTGTCACCTGCCATGTCCATTATATGCCTGTGCCAGCAAAGTCCAGAGATGAAGACAAGATAAATGTCCCTTCCAGTCCATCTCACCCTTACTCTCATAAAACACGAATTGTGAGTAGATGAGTACTTTTCTAGAGTTCCATTAAATTTCACCACATGCCCTCCTACTTTATCCCCACCTCAGTTTCATCACAATGTCCTTGGGACCAAGATGTTCTCAGTCAGGCACAAAGTAATCAACCATTAATGCATCACATACTAATTTTTCCCAGCCATCTGGTGATACTGGGACCTAATGACATTCCTGGATCCAGCCAAGTTTACGTGTTCAATTTTGTAGTTTCCCTGATTTAAATGTGCATAGTTTGAGAATCCACCTTCTTTTAAATGTGTCTGTGGGAAGGGGGGGGTGTTGTTCTGAAGTTTTGTTCTATTTCTTCCTTGTTTTTATGCTATATTTTATTCTGTGAACCACCCTGCGATCAGATGATGAAGGGTGGTGTATAAATCTAATAAATAAAAGTACAAATAATTGTACCAAAGGAAGGAAATGGTGACACTGACATATGAAGCCCTTCTTACAATTTTGAAGGAAAAGGTCACCAATCCACTTTAAATTCTTTCATTGCAATACTTTAGTCGCCAACCACTTCTCATAAAATGCAGCGTTGATTCCTTTATTGGTAATGGAGCCCTACACTGTATTCTCAGGCATGCAGCAGGCATCACATGGGACTTAACTTTTCCCCAATTCTTTCCTATTCTAGTTGCCCTTCACATCTGGGGAAACCATTTCAGGAATTCCAGGGTTTGCTTCTGGTTGGACAATGAAGCAGTGGTAAGGATTTTAGCCAGGCAGTCAGCAAAGTCTGACCAGGCCATCAGGGTGTTGCACCTGTTCGTGCTAGAATGCCTTCCGCACAACTTTTCCTTCATGACACGTTTCATACCAGGTCTTAACAACGACATTGCAAGTGCTTTATCTCATTTCCAGATGGAGCATTTCCAAGAACTGGCACCCGAGGCAGCACAGATACCTGACCCCTTCCCAGACGACCTGTGGCAGATTGGATGAGAGAAGTAATGCAGGGAATATTTTTGGCATTAGCACCCTCCCCTAGGCGCTCATATGCCAGAGCTTGGTCATCCTTGGAGTGTTTCTGTGGCCGCTAAGGCTCAGCCTCCAGATGTGCCTCTGACTCTGACATGCTAAAATTCTGGTTCCACCTAAAATTTAGAGGTTTGGCCATCAAAACCTTACTGCTCTACAAGGCAGCTATTTCATTCTTCCGTAAATGTTTCCGGTGGCCTGACCCTTGTGCAAGCTTCCATGTCAAGAAGCTGTGCGTGGGGTGGCATTGTATTATCCCTCCCTGCCAAGATGGCAGGAAGCCTATAACACCAGATACCCTGAGGTTAATTTGGGACAAGTTGCCAAAGCTGGGCTGGTCGAACTTCGAAACACACCTCTTCAATGCAGCATTCTCCCTGGTCTTCTTTGGGGCTCTATGCATTGGTGAATGTATTTTCAGTAGCCCCTCAACACCACACACAGGTTTAACAGACACTGGTGTATGTTTCTTAGGGCTCCACCTAAAAATTAAGATTTGTGCATCCAAACCGACCACAACACTGGCCCCCTCTGAGCAGGATGGCCCCTGCCTGTGGTGAGACACGTGCAGGTTCCTCTGAGTGTGTCCTAACCACTGGGGTGCCTTCCTCATCCATGCAGACCAACGCCCTTGGATGTGCTGCCAACACACGGAAGTCTTACCTATGGCCATTGAGGCGGCAATCCAAGGGAATTCTCAGGTCATTCCTTCCACATTGGTGCAGCTTCAACGGCAGCAGCCCAGGGTTGGGACTCTGCCAGTATCAAGGCTCTGGGCTGATGGAGTTCTGCGCCCTACAAGGGCTACATTCGTCCCCACACAGTTTCATTTACTGTTTCCCTTTGACTTTTATTGCAGGTGTGCCCGGCACAAACATCTGGGTTGTGGGGCATAGCATTGTACCCTGGGCCAAGATCCATGTCACCTTGCACATTTGGGGAACTAACCTTGACATCCAGCCTAATGCCAGCATACATTGGATACGACAGCGAGGCATGCATTGGGGTGCACTGATGCCCCTGTTACGCAGAGCCGTCACTGCCCACAGCCTGCCAGAGGCATTGATTCTGCACCTGGGAGGATATGACCTGGTAGCGCAAAAAGGCATCAGCCTGGTTCTATCTGCGAAGGCGGACCACGAAAATGTGCATGCCCTATGCCCAGCATTGACCATCCTCTGATCCGACCTCCTTCCCTGTCAGTGTTGGAGAGGGGCCAATAAACCTTCTCACATCAATTATACAGTGCAAAAAATTAATAGGGCCATGCTTAACACAATGCACCAAATCAGCAGTGTCTCCGTTCGCCACCGCAAAATTAGAATGGACAATTCCGAACTGTTATGTGCGGATGAAGTACATTTGACACCCACCCCCGCTAATGCCCTTTGGATGTGCGATGTGCATTAGGGCCTCAAGGAATGGTGACTGGCAGGGCACAGCCCTTCTCTTTAGGAGGGGGCCTTCAGGTATCTTGGTGGCAAGTCCCCAGTTTGGAGTCTAGGGTGGCAGTTTTAGGCATTGGTTGGTATTCTATAGTCGATCTTTGTGATTGGGGGTAGCATTTTCAGGCACCCTCACATGGTGGCGTTAGCAGGGTCCATTAAAGGGTGGGTTGTGGGAGTCACTGGCCCTGGAGTGGCATCACAATGTCAAACTCACAGCTTTGGTGAAGTGGGAGGGCATGCTGTGTAAGTTCACACTTTATAGTCCCCTTCCACAATGCCTGACTGCCCTGCGCATCCTCAGCCCCTGTCATATATGAGAGGGATACCTTCCAAGGCCTCAGCCAAAGTCCCTACAGCTGAAATTCAATAAAGTTGTGGCTTAATTTTAAACCTATCCATTGTTGTCATGTCTCATTCCGGGGGGGGGGAGGGTAAGCTCCAGGGACAGGGTTTAGTGTGTGGGTTCGCAAAAGCTTCCTGAAAAAATATCCTTATTTTCATAGGAGAAATGTTACAGGGCATGGCCTGCAGGATCAGGCCATCTCAAAATCTGCTCTAAACATATGTCATCCTAATATCTACTCCAGATTATGCATTCCTTTTAGGAGTTATCCAGGTTCAAAAGACATAGAATCATTTTCCAAAAGATCCTTTGAAATGTAGTTCAATGAAACCAAATCAAATTTGCTGTTAGAAGACACAACAGCACTGTAGTTCCCAGAGTCTGCCAGGAAGAAAGTTTGCACTAAGGTTCTGATAGCAAATGATGATATGTGAATGTGTTTAAATATGTAATTCTATTAACAGATCATATTATTTTAAATGGTAATAGTAATTTATTTTTAAGCCCAAAGCCTTAACAACCTACAAGCAACTGCAGGCTGCAAGACTGCCAAGGGTCCATCACATGACACTGAACTAAATCAAATACGTGCCCAAAGTAAGGCGCTCCAGGTCACTGCCATCTGTACCACCCCCACACTAACCAACTTGAGTGAGTTGAATCATAGAGACTTTAAGTTGGAAGGGATGCAAATGTCATTTATTTGAGGGCTCCACATCCTTTCTCTCTCCTGTGAAGTACCCAAGGAATGGAAGGGAGACATTTGGGTGCAGCAAGAAGAGTGGGACAATTTGCGTGGCGATTCCTGCCCCCTCCCACAGATGGAATAAATAAAGACACCGGACACAAGAATTTAGGTTAATGCGCGAAAAATGGCCACAACTTTATTGATTACAGGTAAGAGTGATATTGGCTTTAGGCATTGGCCCTATCGGACTAACCGGTATATAGCCGTGAAGGGTTAAGCACCAACAGGGGGAGCCCCCAAGATGCACATCCCTAGGCGCTCCCCGAGGGGTTACCGCTCGAGATCGCGCTTTAGGCCCTAGCCTCCATAGGTTTCGGATGAGCCCCCCCCCCCAGAGTCCTTTAATGAATTACTCTTCATCATTTGGGGGAGGTGATGGCATTCCTCCGCCCCAACTCATTTGCATAATCATACCCCTGCCAATGCCTAACCGCCAAGACCAAAGGTGTTGTGACATTTTGCTACGAGGTAGGCAAAAAAACCAAGTGGCTTCCAAAATACAGCCAATTAGCCAAATGGAAAAAAACTCCTACCAGGCCCCTTACAGCGACCAGCCGAAGACCAGAGCAAAGTCCAAATGACAACCTAGTGGGTGGGTGGGTGGGAAACTGCAGCTGGCTGAAAGAAAAGAAAGGGGCGATCACGTGCTGCCCGGACCTTAAATGAACTCTCCTAAGCCCGCCCCCGTCACCAGCTGATTGGCTGGTGTGGTGAATGATGACTCCCGGGATACCCAAGTCCCGGGGGGCTGAGCTAGCCCCATGAGGATGTAGGTGGGGCGCGAGCCCACAACCCCCCTCCTTATGTCGGGAGAGCCTTAATGTGAAAGAAAGGCTTGTTTTAAACAACAGCAAAGGTAAAGGAGAGATGGGGAGACACTGAGGGTTTTAATAATACAGTGGTACCTTGGGTTACATACACTTCAGGTTACATACGCTCCAGGTTACAGACTCCGCTAACCCAGAAATATTACCTCAGGTTAAGAACTTTGCTTCAGGATGAGAACAGAAATTGTGCAGTGGTGGCACAGCGGCAGCAGGAGGCCCCATTAGGTAAAGTGGTGCTTCAGGTTCAGAACAGTTTCAGGTTAAGAACAGACCTCCAAAACAAATTAAGTTTTTAACCCGAGGTACCACTGTAATACTGGGTGGTAGCAAGGACAATATCCCCTTACCTGGGTCCTTGGGTGGGCAGCCATTGCCTTATGGAGTGGCTGGGATGGGCTCAGGGAGCCTGCCAACTTCCAGGTGCATCCAGGAGAGGGCATAGCTGGCACTGCCCATCTTCAGCTGCATTGGACCCTCAGGTAAGGGAAGTTAGTGCCTGCTCAGCCAATCAGAGTCTGGGGTTTGGGGCTGGGAGTAGCCCACCCCCAGCCTTTTTAAGGGGGCAGCCAGGTGTCAGCTGCCCTCTTGGCTGATTGTCACAGGATTTTCCACCCACTCACCCAGTCTTTAGGGCCCCACCCAGAGGGAGGAAGTGGGCACGTTGCTTATGGACCTTGCTCTGGTTAATTTGGTCTCCGTATTTCAGGGAGAGGGAGGAATTTTCTCCTGCAAGCAATCTGGGCAACTTGTATGTTTTTGCCAACCTTGTAGCAACCATCATTACTTGGGTGGATTAAGCATTGGACTGCATCCTTAGTCACAAGGGCACACCATTAAAGGGATTCAGGAGGGTTGACTCTGCCCAGAAGTCCAACAGCGGACCAATGGGCCAATACATTTCTACCACTGACAGCCAGTATGGGGTTGTGGCATCCAATCTATTTTGCAGTTGATACTCCAGCACTGGTTTGACCCAGCTAGGTAGTTTGATCCTATCAGGTAGCAGGCAGGCTGCCTGATGCAGGATACATGCCCAATGCCTTAGTCAAACCTACTCTTTCCTGTAACCAATAAAGTTGTGGCCTAATTCAACCCAATGCCAGTCTCTTATGTCATTCTTATGACCCTTCCATCACCTGCCATGTCCATTATATGCCTCTTCTGGCAAATACCAGAGATGGGTACAACACAAATGTCCCTTCCAGTCCATCTCACCCTCACTGTCAGAAAACAGGAATCATGAGTAAATCAGTCCCTTTCACACATGTCCTTTTACTTTATCCCCACCTCAGTTTTAACACAATGTCCGTGGACCCAAGATGTTCTCAGTCAGGCACAAGGCCATTAACAATTACCTGTAGTACATCACATGCACATATATTTGTCTTCCCAGCAATCTTGTGATGCTGGAACCTAATGACATTCCTGGATCCAGCCAAGTTTACGTGTTCAGTTTTGAAGTTTTCCTGGTTTAACTATGTATGGTTTGAGATACCACCTTCTTTTAATTGTATCTGTGGAAAAGTTGTTTGTGTGTTGTTTTGTTTTGTTTTACTTTTTTACTTATTTTTATCCTGTATTTTATGATGTGAACCACCCTGTCATCGTATGATGAAGGGTGGCTTAGAAATCTAATAAATAATAATAAAATCATTCCAAATGAAGGAATCAGATATTAAATCCATAGAAATTCATTTTTATTTCCTAAGCACAGGTCAAAATTAACTGAAATATAAATGCATTCAGGTATATAGAGCCCAAAGTCTCTATATAATTTTGCCATATTATTTGAACCATAGTCTAAATATGTAATTCTATTAACAGATTATATTATTTTAAATAGAGAAATTCCAATTAAACTTTTTATTTTATTTTTTAAATGATATTTTATTAAGTTTCCACAATAAAAAAATTATAAACAATACACAATAAATAGAAAAAGCACAGAAAAAGAAAAATACAAACCACAAAAATACAAACACTTAACATAGAAAAAAAGCAAGAAAAAGAAAAGGAACACTCTTTTCACATTCATGTCCTTCATACCCTTATTTTCTTGACTTCCACCCACCCTCCTTTCTTGTATTCCACTTCAAATTTAATTTAGCAAATTCATTTATATTAGTTTTCTCCTTTAAAATTTCCTTCAACTATTATATTATTCAAATTTTCATCCAATATCTATCCCTTCTTTCACATTCTTATTTATCTTAATTACTTGAACCTCTTCTTTTCATTTCAGTGTTCTCAACATTCAAAGATTTTACAATGTTTTTGTAAGTAGTTTTTAATCTTCTTCCAATCTTCTTCTACCTGCTCTTCTCCTTGATCTCGTATTCTGCCAGTCATTTCTGCCATTTCCATGTAGTCCATTACTTGCATCTGCCATTCTTCCAAGGTGGGTAGGTCCTGTGTCTTCCAATGCTTTGCAACCAGAATTCTTGCTGCTGCTGTGGCATACAAAAAGAAAGTTCTATCCTTCTTTGGCACCAATTGGCCGACCATGCCCAGGAGAAAGGCCTCTGGTTTCTTCAAGAAAGTATATTTAAATACCTTTTTCATTTCATTATAAATCATCTCCCAGAAAGCCTTAATCCTTGGGCACGTCCACCAAAGGTGGAAGAATGTACCTTCAGTTTCTTTACATTTCCAGCATTTATTATCGGGCAAATGGTAAATTTTAGCGAGCTTGACTGGGGTCATGTACCACCTATACATCATTTTTATAATATTCTCCCTTAAGGCATTGCATGCTGTAAATTTAATTCCAGTGGTCCATAACTGTTCCTAGTCAGCAAACATAATGTTATGTCCAACATCTTGCGCCCATTTAATCATAGTAGATTTCACTGTCTCATCCACAGTATTCCATTTCAACAGCAGATTATACATTTTTGATAATATCTTAGCATTGGGTTCTAGCAGTTCAGTTTCTAACTTTGATTTTTCCACCTGAAAGCCAATCTTTTTATCTAAGTTATAGGCCTCTCTTACTTGGAAATAATGTAGCCAATCCCGCACCTTATCTTTGAGATTTTCATAACTCTGCAATTTCAATATCACCCTCCTGTTCCAAAATTTCCCAGTACCTTGGCCAATTGGTCTCCATGTTAAGTCTTTTCATGGCCTTTGCCTCCATTGGCGATAACCACCTTGGGGTTTTGTTCTCCAACACATCCTTATATTTGATCCAGACATTAAATAATGCTTTTCTGACAATATGGTTTTTAAATGCCTTGTGTACCTTAACTTTACCATACCACAAATACGCATGCCATCCAAATACATTGTCATATCCTTCCAAATCTAAAATGTCCGTGTTTTCAAGAAGTAGCCATTCCTTCAGCCAGCAGAAAGCTGCTGCTTCATAATATAACTTAAGGTCCGGCAGGGCAAATCCCCCTCTATCTTTCGCATCCGTAAGTATCTTAAATTTAATTCTGGGCTTTTTGCCCTGCCAGACAAATTTAGAAATGTCCCTTTGCCACTTCTTAAAACAGTCCACCTTGTCTATAATTTGCAATGATTGGAACAAAAACAACATTTTCGGTAATACATTCCTCTTGATGACAGCAATTCGTCCAAGTAAAGAAAGCTTTAAATTTGACCAAATTTCAAGATCCTTTTTCACTTCTGACCAACACTTCTCATAGTTATCCTTATATAAATTAACATTTTTTGAAGTCATATTCACCCCTAGGTATTTTACTTTCTTTACCAATGATAAATCTGTCTCCTTCTGAAACTTTTCTTTCTCTATTGGCGTTAAAATTTTCTCCAATACCTTAGTTTTTAACTTATTCAGTTTAAAGCCAGCCACCTGACCAAAATCCTGGATTAGTTCTAGGGCCCTTTTAGTACTAGGGACTGGCTCCTGCAATGTCAAAACTAGGTCATCTGCAAAAGCTTTGAGTTTGTATTGTTTGTCTCCAACCTGAATACCCTGGATCTGTTGATCCCTTCTAATCATGTTCAGCAAAACCTCCAGGACCGAAATAAAAAGCAATGGGGAAATTGGGCAGCCTTGTCGTGTCCCTTTTTCAATTTTAACCTCTTCTGTGACTACGTTATTAACTATTAATTTAGCTTTTTGTTCTGAATAAATCGCACCTATACCATTTTCAAATTTTCCTCCAACCCCCATCCCCTGAAGATTCTTCTTCATAAAACTCCAAGATATATTGTCAAAGGCTTTCTCTGCATCAATAAATATCAAAACAGCTTTAGAATTGATGCTAACTTGTAGCTTTTCCAAAATGTCAATTATATTCCTCATATTATTTGATAAATGTCTGCCAGGGAGAAAGCCGGCCTGGTCTTTATGTATCATTTCAGCTAATACTTTTTTCAATCTTTTAGCCAAAATATCTGCAAAAATTTTGTAATCCACATTGAGCAGGGATATGGGGCGGTAGTTCTTAAGTTGTGTCTTTTCAGACTCATTTTTCGGTATAAGCGTGATATAAGCTTCTTTCCTTGACTCCGGCGCTTTTCCCCCCTCCATAATTTCATTGCATACCTCCTTTAGCGGTTGAATTAGATAGTCTTTCATAACTTTGTAATATTTGGAGGTCAATCCATCCGGCCCTGGAGATTTGCCCAATTGCATATTCTGAATGGCACCCTCCACCTCTTGTTCAGAAATTCTAGAGTTCAATAATAATTTGTTCTCTTGAGAGATTTTTTGTAGTCCATTTATTTCCAAAAATTGCTCAATTTTAGTCTCATTCTGTGGCCCTTGTGCATACAATTTTTTAAAATATCTCTGGAAGCAATTTTTAATTTCCTGTGGGTTTTGTATGTTCTTGCCATCCACTACAAGATTTGTAACTGTATTTACTTTTTGTCTTTTCTTCAACTGCCATGCTAATAACTTTCCACATTTGTTAGCTGATTCAAATGTTTTTTGTCTCATCTGTTTAATCTTCCATTCTATATCTTGATTTACCATTTTCATATATTGTACTTGATGTAGCTTAATTTCTCTCAAAATCTCCTGTGACTTTGGTTTAGTCCTAAGCTTCTTTTCTCCTTCTCTAATTTTCTCCAAAATCTTTTCTTTTTTCTCCTCTTGGCTTCTCCTTTTAATTGCATTTTGTTGAATCAAAAAACCTCTCATTACAGCTTTGCTTGTGTCCCAGATTACTCTTTTTTCTACTGTGGTCCTCAAGTTTATTTCAAAATAGTCTTTCAAAGTTTTTTGGGCCTTCTTGGTAATTCCTGGATCTCTAAACAAAGTGTCATTCATCCTCCATCTGAAGGATTCAATTGGTGTTAATTTCATTTCCATTTTCACAGGATTATGGTCGGAACAAGTTTTTGGACAGATTTCCACTTTTCGGATCTTAGGGGCCATTCCTCTGGTAATCCAGATTTGGTCAATTCTTGTCCAGGTCATTTTAGCTTCAGAGAAGAAAGTTCCCTCTCTGCCTAGGGGGTTCTTAGTTCTCCAAGTATCGATTAAGTCCATATTGTCTGTCATTTCAAAGAAGGTCTTCGGTAGTCTTCCATCTTTTATAACTACCTGTCTTTCAGATTTATCCATATTTGTCAACACAACGCCGTTCATGTCTCCCATCAGAATGATATTATAGTCCATAAAATCCAACAACGTCTCATGCAGTTTCTTGTAAAACTCTGATTTCCCCTCATTTGGTGCGTAGACTCCAACTATCAGTAATCTCTCTCCTTGAAATTGTATTTCAATTGCCACAAAACGTCCATGCTCATCTTTAAAGATAAATTTTGGTGATAATTTTTCTTTTGCATAAATCACAACTCCTCTTTTTTTAACTTTGTCTGATGAAATAAATTCTTGACCTAACCTTTTGTTTATCAATACTTTCCTGTGGAGTCTTGTTACATGAGTTTCTTGTAAACAAATCAGATCCAATTGTTCCTTTTTCAACATATGGAAGATTCTTTTCCTCTTGTCCGGGGAGTTCATACCTCTAATGTTCCAAGTTAAAACCTGCAGAGACATGTTGTAGTTATTTTGCTGTTCCTCCAACTGCTCCTTGAAGTTGCTCTTGTTCCGACGGCGGTGTCTCTTTCTCAGCTTTATCCAATCCCAAGGGGTGTCTTCCTAAGTCAGGTGGTCCCAGTCCTGGTATTCCTGGCTCTTTTGTTTCCGCCTCTTTTTGTAGTTCTTCACCGTAGTCTCTCAGGAATCTCACTTTGTCTTCCTCTGATCTTATCTTGATTTTTTCCCCTCTAAATGTGAAAGAGAGGCCCTGAGGAAATTCCCACCTGAATAAAATAGTGTTTTTCCTTAGCAGGCCTACCAAACCTCCGTAGCTGGCCCTGAGGTCAAGTAGATATTTTGGGATGTCTTTAAAAATTTCAATTCTCACACCTTGTATCTCGAGTGCTTTCTGGTAGTGGAGACTCAATATTCTATCTCTCTCTTCTTTTGATCTCAAAGCAAACAGTCTCTTGCTCTATTTTTCCTTTTAACTCTTCCAAGTCGAAAAGCACTCACTATTTTAAATTCTTGTTTTTCTGGGTCCAGGCCCCAAAAGTCCCCAAATTCCAATGTAAGAAGTTCAATTAAATCTCCTTCTTCCACTTCTGGGACCGCCCTGACTCTCAAATTTGCCTGTTTGTTCTTGAGTTCAATCAAAGAGAATTGTGCCCTATAATCTTCCAGCTGTTTATTAATTGGCGGTGTCAGGGAACTGCCATCGGAAGGGCAGGTGGTGAGAAGGCTTCAGGAGAATAGGAGAGCCTCTTCTTCAGGAGAAGAGGGAACCAGTAGGGGGAGTGCGGGAGCTCCAAAGGAAAGGGAGTCGGAGGGGAGGCTCTGGGATACTTCCAGTGAGAACAGCGAGGAGGTATCAGAACAGCCCTTAAGGACTCCCACCCCCCGCCGGAAACTGTCACGCAGGGAATCCAGGAGGCGCATGTCTGTGAAACAGCTTTTATGTTGGAAACGCTTCCGCAAACGCCCACTGTCAGATTCTACCAGCGACTGAGGGAGCCATGCTCAAGGGCTCCTCTCAAGGCAGGGTTTCACTACACTGAGTGAGCTCTGAGGGATCGAGTTTCAACGCACAAGCAGCTCATTATCCCACCACAGCAATCTGACAGTCCCTGAAAGCAGCTTGTGCAAAGAGAGGCATCATGAGCAACCCAGCCGGAGCCGGAGATGGGGGAGCAGCTGCAGCCGGTCCTAGCCTGGAAGAAAGGTACAGGATGTTGGAGGTACAGTTAGCTCTGCAAACGGCGAGGTTGGAGGAGAGGAGGGCTCATGATGCAGAAAAGGGGAAAGCCGCCCAGCTCTCGAGGAAAGTGCCAGGACTGGTGCAGAAGTTTGGGGGTGATCCCAGGAATTATCAAGCCTTCAGGACTGAGATGCAATATGCCCTCAATCTGCAGTTTGATGATTTTCCTGATGAGGATTCGAGGGTTGCTTTTGTGATTGGGCATCTCGAAGGCCCGGCCAGAGATTGGGTGAGACCACTAATGGCAGCCAATAATGAAGCCCTAAGGGACACAAGGAAGTTTTTTCGCGCCATGGATCTGATGTTTTCCAGCGAGATTGAGCAGGGGGTGGCGCGCAGGCAGTTAATGGCGTGTAAACAAGGGAACCGATCTGTCCGTGAGTACTGGACTGAGTTCACCATGTTGATCCATAAATTAGGATGGGATTTGTCAGCGGAACCGATACAAATGCTGTTCGAAGAAGGACTATCTTCGGCAGTGAAAGACGAACTTTCCCGGGGGCCCAGGGCGGAGTCTATGGACCTTCTGACCAAATCAGCGCTGGCCATAGGCTCACGCCAGGAGGCCAGAGCCTTGGAGAAGCGGGAAGGGAAAGGGGAGCGTTGGAGGGATTTCCGCATTCCAGAGATGCCAGAGCAGCCTTCTCTGCCAGCAGAGCCGATGGAAATCGGAACAGCGCGCGCGCGCGCAATTTCAAACCCCAGTGAAGGGCGGAAGAAGGAGGGAAAAGGCGCCAAGAAATGTTTTCTCTGCCAACAGCCAGGTCATTTTGCCAGAGTTTGTCCGCAAAGAAAGGAATGGCAAGGAATGGCGGGAGCTGTTGGGGAGGAGGGAGAAGGAGCTAAGGAGCAAGTAAAAGCCAACGCCTGGCTGCCACCGACGGGGCACAGCAGCCAGGCCAAGGAACAGTAAATGTGCCCACGCCAGAACCCCCAAGACCAGCTCTTGTAATAGAGGTGTTGCTGGAGCTGGCAAACGGACACCCACTAAAAGTGAAGGCGTTACTAGACTCAGGCAGCTCCTGCAACTTTATGAGTAAGGAGTTTGCAGCCGCCCATCAGATACAAACCATTCCTTTGAAAAATCCCCTGCAGGTGACCACGATTGATGGGAGGGCGCTGTTGGGGGGAGAAGTAGACCAGCAGACTGTCCCCATGACAATGAGGGTGGCAAGACACACAGAACGGATAGCGTTTAATATAGCCACGTTGGGAGGAGCGCCCATCATTTTGGGGATGAGCTGGCTAGCGCTGCATGATCCGCTTGTGGGATGGCATCAGAGAGTGGTTTCCTTTGGGTCAGCACATTGTATGGGACACTGCACAGAAAAAGGGGGCCAAGTAGGCACTCAGGCCACGTTAGCAAAGATAGAAGCAATGGAACAAGGTAGGGTACCACGACAATATGCAGATTTTGCCGACGTCTTCAGCGAAAGGGAAGCAGATAAACTACCCCCGCACAGACCCTTTGACTGCCAAATCAACTTACTTCCAGGAGCGCAATTGCCAGTGGGCAAGGTGTATGCAATGTCTGACAGAGAGATGCAGGAGCTAAGGGAGTTTATTGACAAAAACCTCAAGCGTGGGTTCATCAGGGAGTCACGAGCGGTGGGGGGTAGTCCAGTGTTCTTTGTAGACAAAAAAAACTCGGACAAACCGAGATTAATTGTGGATTTCAGGGCCCTAAACGCAGTGTCCGAACCCGTGAGCTTCCCTATGCCCAGAATCGATGACATTCTGACCCGGGTGAGAAAAGGGAAGATTTTTACCAAGCTGGACCTGAGGGGGGCGTATAACCTGATACGTATGAGAAAGGGAGATGAGTGGAAAACCACTATGTTCACCCCCTTGGGGGCATTTGAGTACTGCGTTATGCCTTTCGGCCTCCAGGCGGGTTCAGCAGTATTTCAATCATTCATGAATCACGTACTAGGACCATTGCTGTACAAGAACTGCGCTGCGTTCTTGGACGATGTACTGGTGTACTCGGAGGATGAAGAGCAGCATGTGCGAGATGTGCGAGAAGTACTGAGCAAACTGCAAGAAAACCAGCTGTGGGTGAAACTGGAGAAGTGTCAGTTTCACACCAGGGAGGTGGAATTCCTTGGGTACCGGTTGTCGGACAAGGGGCTGGCCATGGATCCTAGCAAGGTGCAAGCGGTGCTGGAATGGAGGCCACCGAAAACTAAGAAAGATGTGCAGAGGTTTTTGGGGTTCGGAAACTTCTATCGGAAGTTCATCAAGAACTTCGCCCATTTAACAGCCCCCATCACGGATTGTCTCAGCAGTAAGAAGAAATTTGTCTGGACGGAAGAAGCGCAGCGAGCTTTCGAAAGTTTAAAGAGGGCGTTTGCTTCGGAAGAACAACTCTTACACGTGGATCTGCAGCAGCCGATGAGGGTGGAAACCGACGCGTCTGACAGAGCGGTGGGGGCCGTGCTTCTGCAGCCAGGAGCGAATACGTCGGAATGGAGGCCGTGTGCCTTCTTCTCGAGGAAATTGAACAAGTCTGAGAGGAATTATACAGTGTACGACAGAGAACTACTCGCTGTCCACGAAGCGTTCAAGAGATGGAGACACCTGTTGACTGGAGCGCAACACAAGGTTCAAGTGCGGACAGACCACAAAAATCTAGAATACTGGAGAACAGCCCGAGTGTTGAACCAGAGACAAGTAAGATGGGCGCAAGAGTTCTCCAAGTTCAATTTTGAGATTCGCTACGTGCCAGGGGCTGAGAATGTCAGGGCGGACGCTCTCTCCAGAAAACCTGAGTACTTGGAGGGGGAAGGAGGGGCGGAAGAAAGACATATCATCTCAGAGGACCACTGGGTTTGTGGGGCGGCATTGGTGGGGCAAAGAGAACTGGTAGAGGGTATTGAAAACGATGAATATGCCCAAGAGAAACTTAGGGAACTCAGGGAGACAGGTGAGAACGCAGGGGGGTTTGAGGAAAAGAACGGAAAACTATATTACAAAGGGGCGCTCTACATACCAGGTGGGGAACTAAGAGGGCGGGTGCTTAAGCAGTTGCATGACAGCCCCACGGCGGGGCACTTCGGGCAGCACAAAACCATGTGGTTGGTTACCAGGGAGTTTTGGTGGCCCAAGGTGCGGGAGGACGTGCGGGAGTATGTCAGGGGATGCGACAGGTGCCAAAGAGCAAAGGGAGAGAGGTTGGCGCCAGCGGGGTTATTAGAACCCTTACCCACCCCAGAAAGGCCATGGGAGATGGTATCCATAGACTTCATGACCGATCTACCGAGATCCAAAGGGAAAACCGCGGTCATGGTGGTGGTAGATCTACTAACTAAGATGTGCCACTTTATAGCTTGTTCACATGCAGTGACAGCGGAAGAAACCGCAAGGTTGTTTGTGGAGCACATTTTTAGGTTGCATGGCGCCCCCTTGAGGGTTTTGAGCGACAGAGGAAAACAATTTACTTCTAGGTTCTGGAGGAAACTAATGAGCATGTTGCATGTGGAGGTAAGTTTTTCCACCGCCAGGCACCCAGAAACAAATGGGCAAGCAGAAAGGGCAAACGGGGTTTTGCAACAATATCTGAGGTGTTATGTAAAGGACAGAGAAACGGATTGGGTGGACTGGTTACCTCTGGCAGAATTTGCCTACAACAACGCGGAGAACGTGTCCACAGGGATGAGTCCCTTTCTAGCCAATTATGGGTGTCATCCTCGGGCGTTTCCAGGAGAGGGCGGGGGAAGGTGGAGTGTACCTGCAGCGGAAAATTTTGTTGAAGAGATGGAAGCGATCCACCGTCAGCTCCAACTCAACTTAGAGAAAGCCAAAGAAGAATATAAGAAGCAAGCTGACAGAAATAGGAGGGAAGGCGAAACCATAAGGGTGGGTAACCGGGTGTGGCTATCCACCCAAGGACTGCCGTTCAAGGGAGGGTGTAAGAAATTGAGACCCAAACGGTTGGGACCCTTTGAGGTCATACAGCAGGTCAACCCAGTAGCATTCAAACTCTGATTGCCCAGTCACATGAAATTGCACCCAGTATTTCACAGGTCATTACTGTCGCCATACAGAGAGGGGTGTGAGTGGGGGGAACATGAGAGGGAGGTCACCCGGACACCCGTCATAGAAGAGAGAGAACGCAACATGGATGTGGCAGGGATCATTGATTCCAGGTGGAAGGGGAATCAGGTGGAATACTTGGTAGAATGGGAGGGGGAGGAAGAGTCAGAAAACGCATGGGTACCGGCAGAGGAAGTCAAAGACGAGATTTTAATAGAAACGTTTCATCGGCGTTTCCCAAGTAAACCACAACCAGTGGCAAGGTTTAGGAGGGAACACTTCGGGACTACAGATGAGGAAGGGGAATTTGAAGGGTTCCCAGAGTCGGAAGTGGAGGTGGAAACAGATTCCGACGAAGAAGAGGAAGAGGGGGAAAGAGGCGGTAGGCCGTGGTTAGAAGTGTTTGAATCCTCGGAGGATGAGGGGAGTTCCTTCCAGGGATTTCCGTCCTCGCCGCCAGTAAGAGAAGAGGCGGGAGGGGGTGAAGGGGGCCCTGGGGGGGAGGTGGATGTCAGGGAACTGCCATCGGAAGGGCAGGTGGTGAGAAGGCTTCAGGAGAATAGGAGAGCCTCTTCTTCAGGAGAAGAGGGAACCAGTAGGGGGAGTGCGGGAGCTCCAAAGGAAAGGGAGTCGGAGGGGAGGCTCTGGGATACTTCCAGTGAGAACAGCGAGGAGGTATCAGAACAGCCCTTAAGGACTCCCACCCCCCGCCGGAAACTGTCACGCAGGGAATCCAGGAGGCGCATGTCTGTGAAACAGCTTTTATGTTGGAAACGCTTCCGCAAACGCCCACTGTCAGATTCTACCAGCGACTGAGGGAGCCATGCTCAAGGGCTCCTCTCAAGGCAGGGTTTCACTACACTGAGTGAGCTCTGAGGGATCGAGTTTCAACGCACAAGCAGCTCATTATCCCACCACAGGCGGTATCCTTTCTTCTACCGCCAAAACCCTCTCTTTTGCTTCCTCTGCTATCCGTTTCATCTCTTTCGATTCCTGCAGTAACCTGTCAATAGCCTGAGTGTTGGAATTTACTTTCTCCCCCAGGTCATTAACAGTTGTAGTGTTTAAATCAATTTTAGTTGTCAAATTTTGTAGGGCTGTAAGTATTTTATCTAATGTTGCAGGATCCGATCCTGCACCTTTTACTTCTTCTTTTTCTATAGCTAATGGGGCAGCAAGGCCTGATACTGACGGTCTCCGATGCAGCTGCTGTTGCTGTTGCTGCAGCTGCTGTTGTTGTCTAGTTTTAGCTCTTGTGGATTTTTCCTGGGACTTATCTTGTATTTTGTCTTGATCCATAACTGTGCCTCTAAAAGCCAAGGTCATTCACTAAGTTTTCAGGCTAGTCTTGTCAGTAAAGAGTAACAGCTGGAGTGGAAAATCCCCAACTGTAACACAAAGATCCTCTAGGGGTGCAGAGTAGCAAAATGTTTCATCAAAGATTATTGTTAAAACGTAACTTCATAGACTTCCCTATTTGTTTCAATAATAAAAAACAGTTACAAATTCAAGAGTTCCCTTAAAAGATAGCCATTCTCTTGCAGAGATCAAAAGTAAAAGATACAATGTCTATAACAGTAACCTTTATATTATTCAAAGCAGTCTGACATCAAGGATTGAGTGGTGGGTTTTCTTTCCTCCCCTCCACAGCTTGGGGGGGGGGGGGATTTTCTGTCCCAACAGTGAAATTTAGCTCCTTTAAAAGTCAATTTTACAGTTCAAAGTTTCTTTAATCTTTGCTTCCTTACTATTTACAAGACCGGAAAGACGAACTTCCTGTTTGCGTCTTACCGATTTCAGGTCCGAATTCAAGTTCAAGGTCCCGATCAAAGTGCCAAATTTAAGTTCAAGATCAAATCCGAATTTCAACTCTTTGATCTT
This sequence comes from Podarcis cretensis, assembly GCF_951804945.1. Lineage (NCBI taxonomy): Eukaryota > Metazoa > Chordata > Lepidosauria > Squamata > Lacertidae > Podarcis > Podarcis cretensis. The sequence goes on along the minus strand of NC_137177.1, from coordinate 13,550,471 downwards.
TTCCAATCTCTTCTCAATTCTTACTCACGGGTAGATGTTTCAAATCGAGGTTTCACAGGAAAAAGGTCGGCGCTCTCCGGTAACTGCTGTGCAGCTTCGCTCCGCAGAAGTAGCGATCGACTCTCAGCACAGCACTGCCCGTCCCGCTCTGAAGCCCTTTACAGAGCCTCTTTGACAGTTCGGGGGGGGGGCGCAGGTCAAAATTAACTGAAATATAAATGCATTCAGGTATATAGAGCCCAAAGTCTCTATATAATTTTGCCATATTATTTGAACCATAGTCTAAATATGTAATTCTATTAACAGATTATATTATTTTAAATAGAGAAATTCCAATTAAACTTTTTATTGCACTAGCCATAGGCCATGTCATCATTCAGAAAGAGAACAAACAGAAAAACAACAAAAACCACGTTCCAGCTTGTCAACATCCTTCTTAAATTGTGGCACCCAGAATTGGACACAGTATTCCAGGTATGGTCTGACCAAGGCAGTATAGAGTGGTACTATTACTTCCCTTGATCTGGACACAATGCTTCTGTTGATGCAGCCTGGAATAGTGTTAGCTTTTCCCCCTACTGCACACAATGTTGACACATTTAAGATTGTGGCCAACCAAGACCACCAGATCATTTTCACATGTACTGTTAGTAAACCAGATGTCCCTCATCCTGTATTTGTGCATCTGATTCTTTCTGCCTAAGTGGAGAACCTCACATTTGTCCCTATGGGAATTCATTTTGTTAACTTGAGCCCACTTCTCCAATCTGTTAAGGTCATTTTGAATTCCGATTCTGTCTTCTGTGGCATTAGCCTCTCTGCTTGGTGTCATCAGCAAATTCAATGAGTATACACTCAGATGGACAGGGTATCAATAATACAATGGAGGAGGAGGAGGAAGAGAATGACATCCCTATTTTTATCGGAGAAATGTTGGAGGGGGTTCACTACAAGCAGTCACATCATGTTGCTTTTCCTTATAAACACACGGAAGAAACCTATTTGCCATAGTTATATTTTGGACGAGGACTGTGTTAGCGGTGCAAAAAGTGGATTGGCCAGAGTATAGGAGACTGACTGAAATGGATATATAAAATGTGTATGAGACAGGAAAGAGTGTGCTGCTTTGAGATTTTGAGGAGCAGTATTGTTCTTCATTGCTTGACATTTTCAGTGGGAGAGCTGTGCCCCAATCGTGAGCTGGACTGCATTGCTCTTTATACTAGTTACTGGAGATCCCAGGTGGGAGAGGGCTATTGTGTACATGCCTTGTTTTTTGGGCTCCACGTAGGCATATGATTAGACAATCTGGGAGCAGAATGCTGAACTAGATGGACCTTTGGTGTGATCCAGCAGGGATTCCCTTATGTTCCTGACTCCTGAATCCCATAGTGGCTCTCCAGAACTCGGTCAAACAGTAATAATCTGTTCTGGCTGCCTAGCGCTGGGGGCAAATCTCCAGTAAAAGCAGCTACAAAAACCCACAGTGGGCTGCATTTTAGAGCTTTTTCAATGTTTTCCTCTTGATAATCTGGGTAGGATGATTGCTCTTTTATTTATTTTAATTTTTGTTATGTCCTTATGATATTGTTAGCCACTCAGAGATTACTTCAAAATATGGATTGGCATATACATTTCCTAAATCAATAAAATACTTAATAATTGCTTTCCATCACCACCACTAAATATTTGTAGTTAGCTAAATACAGCCACAGAACACAGTTTTTTCTGTTTTTTTTTCATTTTGTACATTTTTTTAAAAAAACAATTTCACCCCTGAGAAAATTCCATCGTAACTATCCAACCTCCCAAAATTTCAACACCTCTTGCCGTGGTTTGACCCCTTTCTGTTTTAACAGTTGTTGTTGTTTAGTCGTTTAGTCGTGTCCGACTCTTCGTGACCCCATGGACCAGAGAACGCCAGGCACTCCTGTCCTCCACTGCCCCCCGCAGCTTGGTCAGACTCATGCTGGTAACCTCGAAAACACTATCCAACCATCTCGTCCTCTGTCGCCCCCTTCTCCTTGTGCCCTCCATCTTTCCCAACATCAGGGTCTTCTCCAGGGAGTCTTCTCTTCTCATGAGGTGGCCAAAGTACTGGAGCCTCAGCTTCACAATCTGTCCTTCCAGTGAGCACTCAGGGCTGATTTCCTTCAGAATGGAGAGGTTTGATCTTCTTGCAGTCCATGGGACTCTCAAGAGTCTCCTCCAGCACCATAATTGAAAAGCATCAATTCTTCGGCGATCAGCCTTCTTTATGGTCCAGCTCTCACTTCCATACATCACTACTGGGAGAACCATAGCTTTAACTATACGGACTTTTGTTGGCAAGGTGATGTCTCTACTTCTCAAGATGCTGTCTAGTTTTGTCCATGGAGTTTTCTTGGCAGGGATACTGGAGTGGCTTGCCGGTTCCTCCTCCAGGTGGATCACGTTTGGTCAAAACTCTCCACTATGACCTGTTCATCTTGGGTGCCCTGCTCGGCATAGTTCATAGCTTCTCTGAGTTCTTCAAGCCCCTTCGCCACGGCAAGGCAGTGATCCATGAAGGGCAAGGAAAAGCTGGTTCAATATAGGAAAATAAAGCTCTCATGGTTTGGAAGAATAGCAATAATTGAAATGAAAATTTTGTATAGAATAATTTTTTTTATTTAGAATGTACCAATTAATGTATCAGAGACAGAAATAAAGGGTTGACAAAGCATGATTAATAAATTTGGTAATGGTGATATGAAACCTAAAATTAATAAAATAAGATAGTTCAAACCCCAGAAAATAGGTGTACTGGGTCTCCCCAACATCAGGTTATGTTATATAGCAAATCTGTTAAGATATATCATAGATGGAATAACAGAAGAAGGAACATTAGAATTCTTAGAGAGTGGTACACAGGAAATGAGGGAGAAGTTAGCAAAAATATTTTTTTTCTTTTTTAAAAAAATAATAATATTTATTCCAGTTTTAAAAATTACAAAAGAAAACACTAGATTAAGCAAGAAAAAACAAGACCATGAATACAGACAAGCAATAATAATAATAATAATAATAATAATAATAATACCCCACAAATATACAAGCAATCAAGAAAAAAAAAGAAAAGGAAAAGGAAAAAAAAAAACAAATCAAACCTTGCCATAACTTATTTTCCATTTGCTGATTTCCTTGACCTCCCTTTTTTGTATTCTAGTTCAATTAGATATTTCAGCAAATCCTTTCCATCTTTGTTTTAACTTATCTTAACATACTGTAATTTTACACTCTCTTCTTTCACCAATTAACTATCCATTTTTACTTAATCCTTTATATCATTTCTGCTATAACCACATAACTTCATTCCAACATCCTTCTAACATTCCTTAATTTTACAATGTTTCTGTAAATAAACTTTAAATTTCTTCCAATCTTCTTCCACCAACTCTTCTCCTTGGTCTCGGATTCTGCCACGAAAATATTTTTTTCAATAGGCAATGGTGGCAGAATATTGAAAATCCCTTATTAAGAAACATTGAGATACGGGTGAAATATAAAGGAAAATTGATACCAGTAAATTCCCCACTAACTCCAGTGGTGATGATAGAAGACTTCCCAGTAAATTTTAAAAAGGAAATTGAAAAAGACGAAAAAGAGAAGAAAAAACTTAAAATAAAAGAATGGGTGCAGAAAATGAGAAGCAAACAAATAAGAGACCCACTAACAGGAAGTAAAATAAATTGCTTTAACTGTATATAGCTTGAGCAATGGACAAAGAAGTGGTTAAAGGAAAACAAGAAATGCAAAGAATAAACTCATGTTGTTTATAAAATATTAGTACAAATGATTATAAAAAGGAGAGATAAAGAAGAAAATATAGTTATAGAAGGGGAAACCTGTGAAATGTATAAAATTTTAGTACAAATGGAGGATCAACAAGATCAGTTAAAAGAGGTGAGGGAAAATGAGACAACAGGGCAGATAACTAGTCCAAGTTGGGGGGGTATTGGAAATATTGGAAAATATTGTTTATAAGGATAAAATAAAATTATTATGAACAAAGGAAAATTTAACCCATATCCCATATTATGATGAGCCATCTCTCTCTCTCTCAAACTGTTACTGGCATTTCTCTCTCTGAAACTGTTTTTGAGCTATGTACCCAGCCAGGGATCTTCTGGCTGAGGATTTGCAACCACTATGCTTACTAAAATGCCTCAGTAAAGCACATCTGCTGATGAAATGAGGTATTCATGTGATTCATTGGCTGCCAACCCTGCTGAGTTACTCTGCTGAACTCTTTATGTGCCCTGGAGTCTGAGAGTGAAGGCATGCATACCAGGAAAGTCCTGGGGGCGTCAGGATGGTAAAACATACAATAATATACAAATGTGTATATTTATTCTTATTATCCTAATGAACTTCTAATTGTCAGTAACCTCAATCCAAATATCATTGAATTCATCCAAAGAAAATCTGCGCCTATACAGAAAGCTTTCCATTCATATGTTACCCATGTTGTCATGTTGTCCAGCGATTGAGTAAAGGGAATTAAATCTCTATTCTTCCAGTTCATCAGTATCAGTCTCTTGGCCACCATTACGGTGCAGAGAATCCATGTTTGCTTTCTTGTTTTCAATTTCCATACAATGGGTATATAGTTCAAGAGCATAATCGCTTCTGAAAATCTTTATTTTTTGAGTAGTGTCTTTGGGACACTACTTTCCTTGTGTCCAGCACTTTCTCCCAAAACTTAGTAAGTGTGGGACACAGTAAAAGCATGTGTTTCAAAGAAGAATTGTCAATCATACATCTCCAACCAAGAGATACATTAGATAATCTTTTCTTATACAAATGCAAGGGAGACCAATAGATTCTAAGAAGGATTTTCTGTTGTATAATCCTTAGATTAAGATCCATTGGTATGATAACGAAGCCGAGACATTTTCCCACTATCTAGGTAATAGTGAACATTCCAATTATTTATACCAATCATTTCTTAAAGTCTGCATATCAAACTTATTTGGTGATTTAAAAAATCTATAAAAAGTAACCATTGAGTATCAAATTAACTATCCAATTGCTACAAATTTCGGGTTTCTCAGATGCTGTGAAGGTAGTCAGACCAAACGAAGTTTCTAAAATATGTTGTACATGCAAGTACTTCCATTGGACCACCTCTATACATACATATTGCATAGAACATACATATTGTATGTATAGAAGTCTTCCTCATCTATCAGTTGGTCCAAGGTCAATACACCTGTTATCATAGTTTTTCCATATTACCCCCCCCGATTATTAAAGTAGGATTTAGTGTGTGAAAATGAATTTATTTTTATTAGCTAATAAATTCCATATCTTTCTAATTGACGTAACTGTTTCAAGAGTTGTAGGAACTTCAAATATTTTGATCCTAATACTATTCACCCAATCAAAAGTGTTATACAGTGGTACCTCGAGTTACATACGCTTCAGGTTACATATGCTTCAGGTTAGAGACTCCGCTAACCCAGAAATAGTGCCTAGGGTTAAGAACTTTGCTTCAGAATGAGAACAGAAATTGTGCTCCGGTGGCGCGGTGGCAGCAGGAGGCCTGATTAGCTAAAGTGGTGCTTCACAACAGTTTCAGGTTAAGAACAGACCTCTGGAATGAATTAAGTACTTAACCCGAGGTACCACTGAATATGTATATTCTAAGATTGCCCAACTGAGAAGATTACAGCCATCAGCAGGTCTCCAATATTTGATACCTGTCAATAAATAAGCACAAATGTATAATTCCAGTCTTGGAATTCCAGATCCACCTTCCTTAATTTGTAATTGCATGCCTTATTTTCTGGGCTTCTTGTAGGAATATGGTTAAGTACTCTGGCACCAGGATAGTGAATTAGATATGTCCTTGGCGTGATCCAGCAGGGATCATCTTCTGTTCCTGACTCCTGAATTCCGTGGTGCCTCTCCAGATTTCTGCCAAACAACAGCAATCTGCCCTGACTGCCTAGTGCTGTGTGGCAAATCTCTGGAAAAGCCTCTACAATAGCCCACAGTTGACTGTATTTTAGAACTTTCTTCGATGTTTCCCTTTTAGTAGGTTGGGTGGGAAGTTTCTGTATTGTATGTCTTTGATTTCTTTGAAATATGGACTGGAATATATATTTCCTAAATCAATAAGATAACTCATAATTACCCATTGTTTTTCATTCTAAAAACAGTGCCCTTCACTACCACTGATACAAAATATTCTTAATTTGATAAATGCAGACACACAACACAGTTTTGATTTGCTTCACCAATTTATTTTGATTATGAACAAAGGAATTTTTTACACATATCCCATGTTTTAATGAGCCAAAGACCCACATTTCTTCTTTAGTTTTCTATTCCCTGTATCCCATTCACCAAATAGAAGCCTCAGGAGTCCTGTGAATACCTGTTGCTCTGGACTCCCATGTTCAGACAAGCAGCCACCACTTCCACTGTTGCAGAAAATAGTGGAATCCAAGAGGAAGAAGACATTGCTCTCTCCTAACTACCCTTAAAAGCTGAGTTGGTTTGGTGAAACTAGAGTTTCACCGCATCGTGCTCCTATTATCATGCCTGAAAAGTACTTGTTAAGAATTGATGTTTTGGCCAATTCACAAAAAGCTGGTGATGCACAGCCTCTGACGACCTTATCAGGAACTTCACTGTCATCTAGTAAAGAAAAAGAGACAAGGTCAGATGAGCATCTTGGTAGCAACCTGTGTTTTTGTCTCTCTCTCTCTCTCTCTCTCTCTGTGTGTGTGTGTGTGTGCGCGCGCGTGCGCAAAAGAAAAAATAGGAGCATCTTAATTTTTAATAACTATGTTGAGCAAGTATAGAAAACATCTGAAAATCACCACATGAAATGAACATGAGAGTGGTTTTTAAATGAGGTGTTTAAATAGTCTATTATTATTATTTTTTTCTTAAGGGGCAAGGGCTCATCTTCATTGATATTGCTTTCCAGATCAGTTCTCCATGGCTAATTTTACTTTTTTTAAAGACTGATGAAAACACTCTTTTAATAAACTTTTATATGTAATTTAACAAACAGACTATTTCTCTCACCTTCTCAAAGCCCCACCCCGGATATATACATACTCATTTATATACATACAAAGCAAATGTGATTTGAGGTGAGTTATGATTTCAGGAAAAAAGAAACTCTTCCTCCAATGCACAAACAATCTATTTTCTGAAAGGAAGCCACAAACAGAATGAAATAGTAACACACACACACACACATCCCATTCCCCCCCCCCTCACTCATTGCAAGGCAGTTCTACTTACCATGAACAAGAACAAATTCAATGCACTGAGTCTCCTCATCGTAACACCTGATGGCATTTAAACCCTCAGAAGCTTCTGATTCAGCTACACCAAGGTTCGGGCACTCCAGCCCATTCAAGCGCCTCGGTGGCACTGCCAGAAGTAAATACTAAAGTCAAGACATGATTCCAGCCCATTTATCTTTATTCTAATTCCTAGGCTTCAGTTCTCTAATCTTGTGAGAGGGTTGCAACATCTCTACTTCATTCTGTTTCTGCAATTAATGATGTTGATGGTGCAGATATTTAGACCTGAGATGAGCAGACAAGCAGTGGTATTTTTTAGGGAGTGAGTTGGGGAGTTTATTGTTGTGCATGTGACTTCTTGGCCACTGATATTTTTGGTGCTTGGTTTATTATATATAGTGTTCAATCACTAATTACATATACTTATGTAGTGCTTATGACTATGAAATAGACTTAGGTATATAATCTTGTTTAAGTATAATATGTTGTATACTTTGTTATTATGTTGGAAACCCTCCTCAGATTAAGGTTACTATGTAAAGTTTTTAAACAACAAATGAATAAATAAATAAATAAATAAAGCCTTGGTGTGTATCTGTTTATTTATTAATGATTATTATATATCACTTAATACTAAAAAGAGTCTCCTAGTGGTATAGAAAACTCAGAAACTACAATAAAATTTTTAAACAAGAAGTTTTTAAACAAGAAAGAAAGAAAGAAAGAAAGAAAGAAAGAAAGAAAGCCTTGGTGTGTATTTGTTTATTTATTAATGATTATTATATATCACTTAATACTAAAAAGAGGCTCCTGTTGTTGTTTAGTCGTGTCCAACTCTTCATGAATCCATGGACCAGAGCAAGCCAGGCTTGGAAACTACAATAAAATTTAATTTTATACCTAAATGCATTACAATGCAATAAAATATAAAATAAAAAAATAAAAAACATCAGCATATATTGAAGTGTCTTTAGAGTGAAGGAACCCTTCTGTCTTCAGTGCTCCAATAATATTCTTAATAAATAATAATAATAATAATAATAATAATAATAATAACTTTATTATTATTTCATTATCTATACCCTGCCCATCTGGCTCGGTTCCCCCAGCCACTCTGGGCAGTTTACAGCATTTATAAAGCATCTCCTAACTTACAAAATGCTACAGATCACACTAAGATTCTGCCTCTAATATCCACGAACTATAAGGTTATTACCTCTGCAGTTCTGCCCCAACAAGATGAGTCCCAGGGTGAGCTGGGCTTTCAGAAAGCAAGGGGGCATGTTTTGTACACTTGTTGAGTGATCAAAACTAAGTTATAATCTAAAATTTTATTTTTTTCCTCATGGGCAGGTAGGGTTTCAGCCTGCATAGCAGTTGGAGCTGGTAGACAGTTGCTCTGGACACAGAATTGACCTGTACCTACATGGACAGCTGTGAGTCCAAAATGACTCCCAGGCTGCACACCTGGTCCTTCAGAGGCACAGTTACCCCATTCAGGACCAGGTCGTTCTCCACACCCACCCAACCCCTGTCCCCCAAGAACAGTACTTCTGTCTTGTCAGGATTCATCCTCAATCTGTTAGCCACCATCCATCCTCCAACCGCCTCCAGACACCCATACAGGACCTTCACCACCTTCTTATTCATGATCACTCATCCCATTTTACTGCACAAATGGACACAGATACATAATCCATCCAGTCACCCCAGTCATCTCTCACTCAATCACCAGCAACCATTGCCAGTCATTGCAGTTTAAAAAAGTGAAAATCAGGACACCAAATTTGAAATTTTTATGCATCCCCCCCCCCATTTTGCTGATTTTCGATAATGCCCCCCGGACATGGGAAAACGTCAATGTTTGGCAGACCTACTGTAGAAACCAATGAGAGAAAAGAAACAGTTCACTAACTGAGACATGAAATATAGCAATGGGAGGAACTTAGGGCTACCATATGTCCATATATCCCCATCAAGTAGGGTGATTTTTGTTTCTAAAAATGCTTTTAAAATCTCCTCCAAAACCCCAACATTATTTTTGTTCCCAAATATTTTTGTTCCCAAATAGAGCTCAACAACTTTGCCCAAGCAGTGCGACTTTTGTTGTTCTCCAGTTAAATGGCATCCAGCAGCAATAGATAGTTTCACTAACTACCTCTGCAGTTCTGCCCCACCAAGATGAGTCCCAGAGGGAGCAAGAGGGGGCATGTGTTCTTATCTCTCTACCTGTTTCCCCAATTTTTCTGGGGTGTTCTCTTCCACACACCCAGTGGTCATTTGAATCTTTTGGGCAGAAAGTGCTTCTGCATGACATACAGATGGTGATACTGATTCCAAGAAACTAGGTTAGGGCATTTACTGCACACCTCCAAGGAATTATTGAGGCCCCATTGGGAGCTCATTATTTATTTATTTATTTATTTATTAGGAATTAAATTTGTATACTGCCTTTCATTCAAAAATCACAGGGCAGTTCACTACATATTTTTTTAACATACCGTATATCAAAATTCCGTCCCTAATTACTGGCAAGGGAACATTGCACTGGCACCCAATCAAGTGATACAACATTTTAACCTCATGTCATCTAATTTTCTTAATCTTTTGTACATTTGTTGAGTGATCAAAACTAAGTTCAAATCTAAAATTTTAATTTTTTATCTCATCCCGTTTTTGAGTTATGAGGGTGTGAAATTTCAAAAAGAGAGAGAGAAATTTGATCTTGCTAGAATACACACAGGCCTTAAAAGCCCAGCCCAGCATTGAGATACGTCAAAACTAAAAACACAAATCCCTGCAGAACCTGAGCTTCATGATATGTCACATGATGGACTTACTCTAAATCTAAAAATCTAAGTTACCAAATTTTCAATTTTTATTAAAAAAATTAATATGATTTAAAAATTCAAAAAATATACTGATTATTAAATATTTCAAAGAGCCACCTGCAAATTTCACATTTTTCAAAATATATTTTGTACATAAATGTCTGCCTTATTGGATTCTATTTGGGATAAATGGGTCTTCTTGGAGTAAAATATAACAGAATAAACAAGATCTCAACTATAATATTAGTTGCTTCAGGCATTTCTTTAGAAAGTTATTCAATTAAAAGGTGTCTGAAAAACTAGTTAGGCTTTTCTTTTAAACGTGTTAAATGAGGTAAAAAAGTTGGATTACTTGATATAGAATTACCCAGGAATGAATCTTGGACTGGAACAGTATTGATTGTCTTAGAGTAACAAGAAAAGAAATTGGGAAGCTCAATGCTATTTATCTTTGGCAGTAGATAGATAGATAGATAGATAGATAGATATAGATAGATAGATAGATAGATAGATGATAGATAGATAGATAGATAGATGATAGATAGAAGGAACTGGAGGCCCCTCGACTGTCCTCGGGTTCAGTATTGGACCACTTTGACTGGATATCCCCAGCTGATGTAGACAGATTCCTCCGAGCTGGAAAGCCCACCACCTGTCCTCTCGACCCGTGCCCGTCCTGGCTGATTAGAGCGTGTCCAGAAGAGGTGCGCCCCCCCCCGGGGGATATCATCAATCTGTCCCTTGGCACCGGGACATTCCCAGGGGAACTGAAGGAGGCAGTGGTGCGCCCGCTCTTAAAGAAAACATCATTAGATCCCTTAGATCTATCCAATTACCGCCCGGTCTCGAATCTTCCATTCCTGGGTAAGGTGATTGAGAGAGCGGTTGCTGAACAGCTTGGTAGGTTTCTGGATGAAACATCAGCTCTGGATCCATTCCAGTCCGGCTTCCGCGCTGGTCATGGGACCGAGACGGCTCTGGTCGCCCTAACAGATGATCTCCGCAGGCAGCTGGATCGAGGCGGGTTGGGGCTGCTGATTCTTCTAGACCTGTCAGCAGCCTTCGACATGGTCGATCACGAACTCCTGGACCACCGCCTTGCCGACGTGGGGATCCAGGGCACAGTCCTTCAATGGCTGCGCTCGTTTCTCTCTGGTCGGGGACAGAGGGTGGCGCTTGGGGGGGAATTGTCATCCCGCCACTCCTTGGTGTGTGGTGTGCCTCAGGGTGCAATACTCTCCCCGATGCTTTTTAACATCTTTATGCGCCCCCTCGCCCAGCTTGTCCGGAGTTTTGGGCTGGGCTGCCATCAGTATGCTGATGACACCCAACTCTATTTGTTGATGGACCGCCACCCGGACTCGGCCCCAGACACACTGATCAGATGCTTGGAGGCTGTGGCTGGATGGTTACGTGGGAGCCGGCTGAAGTTAAATCCTTCGAAGACAGAGGTCCTCTGGCTGGGACGGGACGACATGGGACTGAGGGGGCAACTCCCATCTCTTGCGGGGATGCAATTAGTGCCAGCACCGTCCGTTAAGAGTTTGGGTGTAATCTTTGATACCTCCCTCTCCATGGAGGCGCAGATTGCAGCTATAACAAAGGCGGCATTTTTTCATCTCCGCCAAGCTAAGCAGTTGGCTCCTTACCTCTCTCGCCCTGACCTAGCCACTGTGATCCACACGACGGTCACCTCCAGACTGGATTATTGTAACTCGCTCTACGTGGGGCTGCCCTTGAGACTGACCCAGAAACTCCAGCGGGTGCAGAATGCCCCAGCGAGACTCCTTACGGGGTCTTCGCTTAGAGATCACATTCATCCGGTGCTATACCAGCTGCACTGGCTCCCGGTGGAGTACAGGATCAGGTTTAAGGTGCTGGTTTTAACCTTCAAAGCCCTATACGGCCTAGGGCCCTCGTACCTACGGGACCGCCTCTCCTGGTATGCCCCACAGAGGAACTTACGATCTTCAAATAAAAACACCTTGAGGGTCCCAGGCCTCAGAGAGGTTAGGCTGGCCTCAACTAGAGCCAGGGCTTTTTCGGCTGCGGCTCCAACCTGGTGGAACGCTCTGTCACAAGAGACAAGGGCCCTGCAGGACTTGACATCTTTCCGCGGGGCCTGCAAGACAGAGCTGTTCCACCTGGCATTTGGTCAGGGCGCAGCCTGACCCCCTCCTCTGGCAATCTTTACAAAGCTTTAGTTTATGGTTGCCATCAATTTTGATTTTAATTCATTTTAATAATGTTTTATAATGTCATACTGTTTTAATGTTGTTAGCCGCCCTGAGCCCGGCTTCGGCTGGGGAGGGCGGGATATAAATAAAATTTATTATTATTATTATTATTATTATTATTATTAAGATAGATAGATAGATAGATAGATAGATATACTTTCAGGAAATCCCAGGTTGCAAAAAAGTTTTTGACAGCAATACTGGATATGCCGGACGTATTTTCTTTCTACTGAAGAGAAGGTGGCATTTGCTGAGATGCAATCTTCAGCACAACCCTTGTTCTTGTAGTTCTCTGTAGAGCCATCTGTTAGAAAGAATTGAAGGAATAGCAAGATATGCAAAAATTCAAATTGATGAACGTACAAATATAAATACATTGGGCAAATGGGTGATTTAAGAGAAAATACCTGGCAACAACTGAATTCAGCAAACTAATCCATAAAGTAGTTTCTTTGAAGTATAATTTCTTCTGCAATACCATGTTAATATTCTAGGATAGTTCTTTAACAACTTGCACATAAATGGGATTAGATGGACTTCCTTTTCTGCCCCTACAAAAGAGCCTAGAATAGTTTGATCCACCACCCATCTCTACCTGATATACAGCTAGCTGATCCAGGGGCCTGACTCATGAAGCTTCCTTATATTATGTACTGTATTTCTGAGAGACGGGAGAAGATGGTTTTTTATCTGTTTCCTCTAATTTTCTGATCTCTTGAACTCACTTCTCAATACAGGAAATATTTTTGCATACAACCTTCTATGGGGAAAAGCAGTTATATCTGAGTATGTTTTCCCCCCTTTTCCTTTTTTAAAAAATGATTTCTGTGGCTTCCTTTGTCATCAGAGTATTTCAGCATTTGATGCTATGTGCTGTTACTATACATTGCAGGCCTATTCGGCATCAGCTAATAGTGCAACTAGATAAATAGGTTCCGCTCTGGTGGGAAGGTAAACGGTGTTTCCATGCGCTGCTCTGGTTTGCCAGAAGCAGCTTAGTCATGCTGACCACATGACCCGGAAGCTGTACACCAGCTCCCTTGGCCAATAAAGCAAGATGAGCGCCGCAACCCCAGAGTCATCCGTGACTGGACCTAATGGTCAGGGGCCCCTTTACCTTAATTGGAGACTGGTTCTAAAAAGAGAGAGTGGGGTGGTGGCGTTGGGGACAATATTTTCAAGATGTGGCCTGGATCAGGTAAATTCATTCTGATTGGTCTGAGAATCTCCATTCACCCCTTCCTCCTTTTCAGGAGTGTTGTTTGCATCCCAGTGTGACAGTGGATAGACTGTGCCTCTGGTCATTACCTACTCTGGCCCAGGCAGCATCCCAAATCTTGCAGACATGCTTGTGCAAGAAAAAACTCAAAAGTACATGAGAGTGTAAAGCAGGGGTTGTCGACCTGGACCCTACTACCCACTAGTGGCCATTTCAGGATTCTATGTGGGCAGTAGGGGGTTCTACAGCACAAGCTGAATCCTCCTTCCATCGAGCACTGGTGGGTGGTTAGGAAATTTTACCATCAAGAAAGATGGGCGGCAGTGGGCAGTAGCTATGACTACCCTGGGGTAAAGTGAAGTGACTTCCGGTTTCCCACAGGATGGAACATGGCATGAGCTCAGAAGGGCTCGATAGCTAACGGGCTTTGGGGGTGAAGATGCGAAGTCTACGCATCCCCCCAACCCCAAAGAGGGAGTCTTGGGGTCAGCATAGAAGTGTCGTTGTCAAAGAGGAGTTTCCTGGTCTCTTGGTCTCTTTGTTAAGGAGGGGAAAGGGGGATGGTTCTGAAGCAAGAGAGTAGCAGCCCATGATGCCGGTTCCAAGAAGCAGGAAATCTCCATATCCCCATAGTTTAACAGAGCAGAAAAGGGAAATCCTACAAATGAAATTTAAAATTGAACAAATAAATCTGACATGAAGAAAGGGGTAAAAAGAAAGTCCCTTCTTACTTAGTAAAACATACTCTTCCTAGAGTAGTATATGCACCCAATGATAATAAACTAATTTCTATAAACACCTGGAAGAAACAGTGTTAGACTATATGCAGGAGAAAATAATTCTCCTAGGAGATCTGAATGGAGTTGTTTCGAACACGATAGAACTCAGAGAAGTGTAGATAATAAAACAGGATGATTACCTCAAACTTTTTTTCCAGTTAATAGAAATTTAGTAGATGCTTGGATGTTTAAACATCCAAGGGCAAAGGAATTCTCATATTATTCTGAGCCCAACCAGTCTTCCAGCAGGCAAGATGGAATTTGGATCTCAAAAGAATTAACATTAAGAGTGAGAAAAATTGAAACTGATCCAAAGTCCCTATCAGATCACAATTCAGTGTCCTTATTCCTGAAGGATTCCGGAAGCTGTAGGCCGGCTCCCTCGGCCAATAAAGCGAGATGAGCGCCGCAACCCTAGAGTCGGCCATGACTGGACCTAATGATCAGGGGTCCCTTTATCTTTAAAGGAGGATGCGGGTGGTGCTGTGAGTTAAACCACAGAGCCTAGGCCTTGCCAATCAGAAGGTCGTGGTTTGAATCTCCACAACGGGGTGAGCTCCCGTTGTTCGGTCCCTGCTCCTGCCAACCTAGCAGTTTGAAAGCACGTCAAACTGAAAGTAGATATATAGGTACCACTCCGGCAGGAAGGTAAACGGCGTTTCTGTGCACTGCTCTGGTTCGCCAGAAGCGGCTTAGTCATGCTGGCCACATGACTAGGAAGCTGTACGCCAGCTCCCTAGCCAATAAAGCAAGATGAGCTCCGCAACCCCAGATTGGCCACGACTGGACCTAATGGTCAGGGGTCCCTTTACCTTTACCCTATTCCTGAAGGGGAAAGAAAGAGGGCAGAAAAGATAGAGGATGAATGAAGCATTACTTAATGATGAAGGAATAATTCAGAAAGCTAAGAAAGCTTTCGAAGAATTCTTCAAATTTGATGTGGGAAAGACCATGGACAAAAACAATTAAATTCACTGCATGTATGCCATTAAAAGAAAATTTAATGAAGATGATGTATTGGTGGTATTTGATGCTGACTAAACTTGCTAAAATTTAGAAGATAATGTTGGGATTCAGAACTTACAGGGTTAAGATATTCTGAGTAGTGCCTCACATTCTGATGTTTGGAAGGAGGGAGGAGCTTTATTCTCTGTTCTCTTTGTCTCTGAAAGAGAAGGACGCCATGAATGCTAGCAGTCCAGGAGAATCTGAGAAATGCTGAGCTGTAAATATTTTGCTGCAATAAAGGACTGATAATTGGACACACAAGTGCCTGATGTGTTTGTCTGGATCTAAGCAAGAAGCAACAGTTTTTTTCGCTGTGTTTTTACTCTGCAAGGCGAAACCGGAGAGAAGCAGTTCGGCGCAGCTTGGCTGAGAAACGTGCCGGACCGCTATAAACTGCAGCTAATTGGGGTCATAAACCAATTAAGCTTCATTATCTAACAGGTTATGGGGACTAATTACCGCTTGTAAAACTGTTGCTGAAAGTCTGCCGGGATGCTTTGAAGTCAGCTGGGTCAGCTGGGAAGACGCTACCGAAAGCGGAGGTCTGCGTTCTGAGGCAAAGCAGCTGGCTGAGACGCTGATTTTTGCCTGATGCTGAGAGCTGAGAGCTGAGAGCAGCTGAGAAGACAGGTGCCGGAAAGCTGTTGATACGTGAGTACAGCTTGGGGCCCCTGGGAAGAAAATGGCAGACAGCCTGGTCTTTGAGGACATTCCGCTTGAAAAGCTCACTTTAAAAAGTTGGGCAACCTGGTCCAGAAGAGTAAGGGGTTGGTTTCTGGTTACTGGGCTTTGGGATGTAAGCCAGAAAGAGCCACTACCCCTCAGGCGAGGAGCGGAAGGGACAGACGTTGCAGGCTTTGAGGCTGCGTTGCCTGAAGATAGCCAGCTGAGAATGCAAAGAGAGTTTGCTATGCTGAAAGCATGCGTACACGCATCGCTCTTGCCTAGTTTGAAGGGCATAGAGTCAGCAAGGGCTGCCTGGGAGGTGCTGAGAAGTTTGTGTGAAACTTCAGCAGGAGGCCAGGGCCCTGGAGAAGTCATGAAAAGCCTAAAGATGGCTGAAGCCCTTGTCCCTGAGGTGAAGATCGGGGGGGCTGAGACTTCCAAAGGCAAGTTTCAACAGTTTTCCACTGTGAGTGCCGGAGTGGAACGCAGTTTCAGCGAGGGCAGGGCTGGCACAGAGTGCTCTTCCGGAAGAAGGGTGGCCAGACCAGCTGAAAGGAGCCCTGGGCAGTGTTTTTCCACTGGTGATCGTCGTCATGCAAAGTCTGGAAAGCTGCGGAGAGCTAGACGCTTCAAGGCCGGCCACCTGCACAAAGTGAAGATAAGCCCCACAGAGTTGCGTGGGAACGCAGAGGCCAGACCGGTCTCCAAGGCAACGGAGGAGGTTGCTTCTACGGAAGCTGCCAAGGTCCTGAGCAAGGGGGAGTTGGTTGCTGAGACAACCAGGGAGAACAGCTGCAGAAGCCCAAAGAGAGGGGGCAGCGAGACGTTTGTTGCTATGGCGATGTTTGAGAACAGCTCTGAGAGAGACAATGACCTATGCTTTGTCATCGACTCAGGAGCTAACCGCAACCTGATTCCAGAGACCCCTGCTGTCGAGATGTGGAATTGCACGGCTGGAAAAACTGTTCAGTTTGCAAATGGAGAAAAGAAAAATGTGACTAACGTTGCAAATGTCTTTCTTTCTGTTTTGCAGGAGCAGATGGAAGTTTGCATTGTGCCAGGGATGCATCACTGTCTTTTGTCTGTGCCTTATTTGTTAAAAAAGGGGTTTAAGGTTTCTTTTGAGAATGCTTTCTGCACAATCTCCAAGGGGGGAAAGCAGCTTGTCAAAGTTAAAAAGGGACAGAATGATCTCTTCATTCTTAAAACGTCTCTGGAGGGTGAGGGGAAGGTTGAGAAAGCACAAGCCCTGCGTGCTACAGTTCCCACTCATGTTTCATGTGCTTGTGTTTGGCATAAGAAGACAGCTCATGGTTCTCTAGAAGAACTGCAGGCTCTACCTGAGGTCTCCAAAGGCTGTAAGATTAGAGAATGTGGTAGTGCCATAAGTTGTGAAACTTGCAGACAGGCGAAGGTAAAAGGGTGCAGTTACCCAAAGGTGGAGAGGGTAACCACAAAACCTTTTGATCTTGTGCACATAGATCTGTTGGGTACCATGAAGGAACCAAGTCTGGGAGGGGCCAGGTTTCTGCTGACGCTGCAGGATGATTTTTCGCAGAACACCTGGACTCATGGTCTCAAATCCAAGGAAGATGCAGCACAGCTGATTAGAAGTTGGATTGAGGAGGTGGAACTAAGGTTCTCCACCAAAGTGCAAGCAGTCACTAGTGACAGAGGTGCGAAATTTACTGGGTCTGCTTTGCAGGAATTCTTTCACAAGAAAGGGATACGTCACACAGTGACTTCTCCTCAACAGAGGGGGGTGGCAGAGCTCAGAAGTGAGGCTCTGGTTAAGGCTGCACAGGTGATCCTGACAGACTCTGGGTTACCTCCAAGGTTTTGGTTGGAGGCGGTCAGGTATGTGTGCTTCACCTGGAATCGGACCTACAATTCAATGGTAGGTGACACACCTTATTCTATGTTGCATGGCAGGAAACCCTAGATTCACTTTCTGCGTTTGTTTGGATCTGTTGCTTCTGTGCCGCTGCCTAAGGCTTTGCAAGGGCCAGATGGACCCAAGTTCCAGAAAATGATCTTCTGTGGGTATGAGCCAGCGGCTCGTGCATGGAGGTTTGCGTACCCGTCAGGTGATCAGAGTAAGCTGCTGATCAGTAAACACGCTGAGTTCTATGAGCAGGATGAAAGGTCAAAGACTCCTGCCAGGCTTGATGTTCTTTCAGAATGTCTTTCTGATTCAGAGCAGGAAGGTTCTGATGAGGAGGAAGGAGAGGCTGAGTCTGCTGATGACGATCAGCTCACTGACCAAAGTCAGGAGCAGGATGGGGCATCTCCACAAGTTGTAAAAAGAGAGCCCAAGAGTGAGCCTAGTTCTCCTGTGAGTGTAATGCAAAGGATTCGAAGATGCTTTAAGTCAGAGGGGGAATCCCGTGATGCAGAGGACACACCTACTGACCACAGTGAGTCAGAGGAAACGCCTGAGTTTGTGCCCAGGCGGTCCAGTCGCACAACGAAAGGTATTCCACCTGAAAGGTATCAGGCCACAGGTGCGTGGGTAAGTTTCGCACAATGCGAATCTGAGAGTTGTGAGGATGTTCCAAAGATGCCTGACAGGAACGCCAGGAGAGGGCGCAAGGTATTAGGGAAGGGATTGATCTCACAGAGGTTTGCAAAGGTACATCCACAGGTCTCGTCAGAATGCAAGGCAAGAGGGGGTGTTGGGATTCAGAACTTACAGGGTTAAGATATTCTGAGTAATGCCTCACATTCTGACGTTTGGAAGGAGGGAGGAGCTTTATTCTCTGTTCTCTTTGTCTCTGAAAGAGAAGGACGCCATGAATGCTAGCAGTCCAGGAGAATCTGAGAAATGCTGAGCTGTAAATATTTTGCTGCAATAAAGGACTGATAATTGGACACACAAGTGCCTGATGTGTTTGTCTGGATCTAAGCAAGAAGCAACAGTTTTTTTTGCTGTGTTTTTACTCTGCAAGGCGAAACCGGAGAGAAGCAGTTCGGCGCAGCTTGGCTGAGAAACATGCCGGACCGCTATAAACTGCAGCTAATTGGGGTCGTAAACCAATTAAGCTTCATTATCTAACAGATAAGGTATGTTGGAAATATAAGGAGAAGGAAAGGAATTTCTTTCATATGTGGTGGAAGTGTCCTAAGATTAAAGCGTACTGGGATATGATATATAATGAACTGAAAAAGATTTTCAAACATACCTGTCAGGAACTGCCATCGGAGCCTAGGGTGGTGGCAAGGCTCCCAGACACTGGAGAGGGAACCAGCAGGGAGAGAGGGAGAGCTTCCGCTGAGGAAGGAGAGGAGGAGGGGGCGTCGGAGGGAAGGCTCAGGGAGGCTTCCAGCGAGACCAGTGGAGAGAGCTCAGGACCTCCCCATGGGACGCCCACTCTGCGCAGAAAGCTTTCGCGCAGGGAATCTAGGCGGAGACTCACTGTCAAGGAGCTTTTATGTTGGAAGAAATTCAGGAAACGCCCAGTGACGGATTCTGCCAGTGATTAAGACAGCCACGAAGTAAGGGCTGTCCAGTTAGGGAAAGTTTTTAGCCAACTACTCAGCTTGGAGCGGTTCTGCGCTTACGCACAAGCAACCCCTTATCCCATTACAATATCTTTAGTAAAAAGGTATATGAAGGAACATTGTAAACATTTGAAAACACTTGCAGGGTTGATTTAAAATATTTTGTTAGGTTATGATTTGATACCTGTTTATAAAAATTAAGTTTTTTAAGTATGGAGTTAAGATAAATAGGGTGATTTAGAAATGCTAAGATAAAAGTGATAACATATGGAAGTCAGAGAGGGGACAGGAGGAAGTCAAAGCTCAGTTAGAATAAAGATATATATGATGAAGAATTTTTATTTGGTTGTTATAAAAGGGGGAGAAGAAAATAATAATAATAATAATTATATTAAAAATATTTTAAAAATATAAGAATTCTTCAAATTTAATATAAGCAAAGGAACTAATATTAAGACTGTGTGGAAGACAGGGAAAGTATCCACGAGAGAATTTTTCATCCACCCACCAGAATGCAAATTTAAAAGGAACAGAGTGGAACATATCTTAACAGAAAACTAACTAGAATAAAAAGTTAGGAGCAGATTTTATCTTGTCAGATAAGAGTAAAAAGAGAGGCGTGGTCATCTATGTGAAACCCAGACTGCTTTCCAAAGATGAGGAGGGAAGGATCGTAATAATTCAAGTAACGGTACAAGGAGAAAAATTAGTGATGATAGGAGTATATGCACCCAATGATAATAAAGCTGATTTCTAGAAATATTTAAATAATATTACTTTTATGCACCAGGAAAAAAGCCCAAAGCATTCCTCTTAGGGATCATGGGGATGAAATCCCAAGAAACTTTAAGAAAGTATTTATGTATGCCACCACAGCAGCAAGAGTCTTGATTGCCCAGAATTGCAAAATGGAGACCTTATCAACAAAGAGAGACTGGTTGATCAAATTGATGGAGTATACAGAACTGGACAAGCGGACAGGTCAGATAAAAAGATCAAACAATACAAAAAATTAAAAATGATTGAAATATATTCAAACAGTAGTTGAAAGACCATTATGGAAAATACATTTTTTTGACCGGTTTAGAGTAACTCCTGTAAGAAAAGAAGAAGAAAAAAGTAAAACATAATGGAATTAGGTTATTGAATAAATGGCTGTGTTAGGAGGGACAGTCAACTAAGTAAAACTGAGGACTGAGGTAAGAAGGGGAGGGAAGTCAAACAGAAATGGATTACAAATGAATCAAATCAATCAATCAATATGTATTTTTGTTCTTTTTTTTCATAGTTTTAAAAATATATGTTTAATTACAGGAAAATCACGTTTTTACAATGTGATTTGATGAATGTATGTCTAAAGCAACCAATAAAAATGAATTACAAAAGAGAGAGAGAGAGAGAGCGCAAAGTGAAGTGACAAATGGACCCAAGTCACAGCATTCTGCTTTGCTTTCAGTGGAAAACATTGCAGGACTCAAGGGAAGAAAACAACAAATGAAGGAAGAGGAGGAGATTGGGTAGTCTGTGTGGACAGAACACAGTAGGAGGACAAGGAAAATGCTTGTCTGTTGCTTGGTTAGCCCTGCGAATGGAAGAGGCAAGTGTGGAGGGGAACTGTCCATCCCATCTGAGTTAACAAGGGTCAAGTAAGATGAACACAGTGATGAAGCAAAATGTGCATGCCCAAGGGGACTTTTTACAGGACAGATTATACACTATTAAGCAGCCAGCTGCAAGACATGGCTAGTGCATATCCTTAATGGCATGCTGGACTTGTTCCAGGTGTTGTAGGTTTGGCAGTCACCTTCTATGCAGCCTTCTATTTCACCACTTTGTGCAGCAGAAGAAGCACTGGGCTGGATCCTTAGTGGGAATGGGAGGTGAAGCCCCACCCTGTCAGATGGGATCCCTCTCAGGAATCTTGGAAGAATGCATTCCTTGTCCATACATCCAGCTTAGGGATTGAGGGCACAGAGCACCCCTTGCCAGTGTCTACTTGAGGTTCACAGGATGCTCTTCATGCTGTTGATGGACGCTAATATTGGTCATCCCCAAGAGTCTATCAGTCAGTAGGCAGACTGGTTACATGCCCAGTGTCTGTGTCAAAGCTGTTTATCCCTGTAATCAATAAGGTTGTGGACTAATCTGAACCCAACACATGTCTCCTTGTGTGCATTCACTTGCTGTGCACCTCATTCCTACATCAATTTGCCTGCACCAACGAAGAGTAGACTCTGACTTGGTTGCTTTCTAAGCAGTTGGGAATTATCATTCACTGAGGGATTGTCATTTAGGAGTTAAGGGGGAGCTATGAGACAAATGCCAGAGAAAGATGAGGCCTGAATATTTGTGCACAGTTTGTTCACAGTAAGCAGCTGGTAAAAGTCAGGAGAAGGTTACCAGTGGCTCTTTGGATCTATGAGGCTTCCCTGAGTCAAAGTATGAGAGAGTGAGAGAGGTTCTACACTCTGTTAGTTAATGATATGGAAATGGGCCATCTCAGTGGCTCCTTGCAGTCTGTGGAATTCCCTTGCTGAGAGAGAGAGAGAGAAAGAGAGAGAGAGAGAGAGAGAGAGAGTGAGAGAGAGAGAGAGAGAGTGAGAGAGAGAGAGAGAGAGAGTTTTCAACATAGAGAGGGATGGTTGGGTTTCAACACGAGGTTTTCTTCTTTATTTTATTTTTTGCTTTTATTGTACCTCACTCAAGAATCTAGACTAGATCCCACTTTGTTGTCATTTTACAAGTGGGTCTCAGCAGGTTTTTGGAGAATGACTGCTTTTACTGAAAGGGTTGGGGTTGTGTTGTTTTTATTGTAATTATTGGTACATTTTAAACATATTTTTAATATAGTTTTGATTCTAATATTTAATTTTTGAAAAAGTTGAGTTCCTCAAGGTTGGTGAGATCAGCATTCTGTTGTCACACTAGATACCCCAGAGACCAAAGGATGCACTCACACTGTTAAGTTGTGGGTTGACATAGCAGACGACACAGCGATTTCTCCAAGTAGCTCTTTATTTTGTAAGCTGGAATAGAACTGACTGCAAACAGCCCAGCCGGCCTGCTTTTATAGGCAGCCGGCTGTCAACATTGTAGCAACAACAGCCCAGCGTTTCCCGCCTAAAATAACTGACGTGGACCTGAGTGAAAACTATCTACAGACCTGAGTGAAAACTATATACAGTATCCCCCTGCTGGCCCAGGGTGAAACTTCACTACATAACACCCCTCCCCACCGAGATAAGGCGTTAGTTACAATCGTAATGGGTTCCTTATATACAGCACTACGCGTAATGGTTCAATTAGGCACAAAAGCATATCGGTTACATTTCCCATACTTAGACCAACAGTGATACATGTCCAACAACATAGTCCTTTAAATAAGTTGGGCGCTTGGAAACTCTGCCAGACCGCCGGGGACTGGTAGCCAAGTCCAGAGGGCCACACAGTTCTTGCTGAGGCTGTGGTGCGACCCTAGGTGGCGTTGGAACCAACTCCCCTGGATCCGCTGCTGTGGGTGGAGCCTCCGCAAGTGGAGTGGTCTGAGTCTGTGGTAAGTCTGGCAGACCCTCTGAAGCGGCTTGGTTCGGCTCCACGCTGGCAGTTTGCGAGGGAGGTGTAGGTGGGGCCTCGCCATCTGTAAGTGTCTCTTCTTGAGCCGCAAGCGCAGTTGGGGGCACCACGGTAGTGTCCAAGTCCCCAACCCTGCGCCTAAGCTGGTCTATGTGCCGGCGCCACAAGCGTCCGTCTTCGAGTGCCACCTGGTACGAGCGAGGTCCAGTGACTCCCACTACTGTGGCTGGCACCCAAGGAATGTCCCCCACATAGTTCCGGGCAAAGACCTGGTTTCCTGGGACAAATGACCGTGGCGCGTTGGCACAGCCTGGGGGTTCAGCCACGGCAAAGTCCGGGTGTAGCCGGTCGAGCGGTGACCTGAGGCGGCGGCCCATAAGCAGTTCAGCAGAACTCCGCCCTGTGGCCGCATGAGGGGTGATGTGTTGCACGAACAAGTATTCGGCGACCCGCTCATGCCAGTCTCCCCGGTCCAGGCGCGCCAGTGCCTCTTTTGCCGAGCACACCATTCTTTCCGCTTGCCCGTTGCTGGATGGATGAAAGGGTGCCGTTAGGGCATGGCAGATGCCCAGTCCCAAAAGATGCCGCTCAAACGTGCCTGACGTGAACTGCGGTCCGTTGTCAGAGACAAGGACATCAGGACACCCATGCGTTGCAAACAGGCCTCACAGCACCCGGATGATGGCTTCGGTAGTGGTGGAGGGCATCAGGGCGACCTCCAGCTATTTGGAATAGGCGTCCACCACTACCATAAAGGTCCGGCCGTGAAAGGGGCCAGCCAGATCGATGTGCACCCTCAACCAGGGTTTCTTTGGCGTCTCCCAGGTGTGTCCCTTAGCTGCCGGTGGTGCAGGCCTCGACTCTTGGCATGCTTGACAGGCGGACACCCAGGCAGTGATGGCATCGTCCATATTAGACCACCAGACGTAACACCGAGCCAACGCCTTCATTTTGACAATTCCCGGGTGGCCAACGTGCAGAGCCTCCAGGACGTGCTGACGGAGTCCCTGGGGAATCACGACGCGGTCTCCCCACAGCAGACAGCCACGATAAGCTGAGAGTTCATGTTGTCTGGTTGCGAAGGGCCGGAACTCCGATGCAAAAGGCCCTTGTGGCCACCCCCTCCACACCCAGTTGAGCACCCGGCTGATGGTGCGATCCTGGGCAGACGCGGAGGCCACGGTGGCAGCCGATACAGGCGCTGCCGGAAGATCCTCAATCAGAAGGAGCGATGAAGCTGGAGCCGGGTCTTCCACAAATGCTGGAAGAGGGCAACGGCTGAGGGCGTCGGCATGGCCCATCGATTTCCCGGGGCGATGGATGAGCCGGTAGTGGTAGGCAGCCAGGAAAACAGTCCATCGCAGCATGCGTGGCGAGAGGACCGGTGGAGTTGGACGATCACCGGCGAGGAGGCCCAGGAGTGGCTTGAGGTCAGTGATGAGGTCAAAAGTCCTGCCATAGAGGTATTCATGGAACCTTTTCACTCCAGCCACAAGTGCCAGTGCCTCCTTGTCGAGCTGGCTGTAATTCCGTTCCGTCGGAGATAGCGTCCTGGAAAAGTAGGCGAGCGGTGCTTCTCTTCCGTCTGGAAAACGGTGACTAAGGACAGCACCGATGCCAAAAGGTGAGGCGTCGCAGGCAAGGACCAGCGGCCTGGATTCACTGTACTGTACCAGCACACTGTCTGATGAAAGGAGAGCCTTGACCGCGTTGAAGGCCGCCGTCTCCCGATGACCCCAGGCCCAAGGCGTCTTTGTGCTAAGGAGTCGGTGAAGAGGCTCAGCCACTGTGGCTTTGTGGGGCAGGAACATGTTATAAAAGTTCAGCAGCCCCAGGAACGCCTGCAACTCCGTCTTGTTCTTTGGGGTGGGGGCCTGCTGGATAGCGCGGATCTTGGATGTGGTCAGGTGAAGGCCGGAGGCATCGATAAGATAGCCCAGGAACTCTACCTGTGGAACGGCGATCTGGCACTTTTCCCTCTTTACCTTGAGCCCAGCCTCTTGGAACCTGGTCAGCACGGCACGGAGGCGCTCGAACAGCTGCTGGTGTGAGTCTGCAGACACCAAGACATCATCAAAATATGGTACCACACCCGGAAGCCCTTGCAGGAGACGCTCCATAAGGCTTTGGAAGATGCCAGGAGCCACACTCAGCCCGAACTGCAACCGGCAGCAACGGAATGCCCCCCGGTGGGTGACGATCGTCTGGGCTTCAGCAGTGGCATCATCGACGGGCAGTTGTTGATAGGCTTGGGCAAGGTCCAGCTTAGCGAAGACCTTACCCTCACCCAGGGAATGCAGCAGGTGTTGGACAACAGGAACCGGATAAGCGTGCTGCTGAAGTGCCTTGTTGATCGTGCACTTGTAGTCAGCGCAGATTCTCACTGACCCATCTGGCTTGACAGGCGTGACGATGGGGGTTTCCCACTTGGCGTGGTCAACCGGCTCCAAAACTCCTTGGGCGATCAGTTTGTCCAGTTGTTCGTCCACCTTAGCCTTGAGAGCAAAGGGAACCCGGCGTGGCTTTAGCTTGATGGGGGCGACTTGTGGATCAAGGCTAAAGGAGATGGGCATACCTGTATATTGCCCCAAGGTGCCATTGAAAACCTCAGCAAAGTCTTTGACCAGACCCTCAGTCTCTGCGTTAGAGATGCAGTTGATGCCGGTGACTTCCAGGCCGAGGGCATCAAACCAGTCTAGCCCTAGGAGGCTTGGCCGCTGACCTTCGACCACCACCAACCGGAGCAGGCCCGAAAAATCCTTGAAGGCAATCCGGAACCGGCCAACACCTACCACGGGAATGTCGTTCCCCTGGTAGTCTCTCAGGTGTACGCAGTGAGAGTCGAGTTGCCTTTTGGACACTCTGGGTACCAGTCTTTTGATGGTGCTCCATGACACGATGGACAGGGCAGACCCGGTGTCGATCTCCATGTCACATGGAGCTCCTTCAATGAGCACCGTGACGTTCAGCTTGCGTCGCGTAAGCGTGTCGGTTTGGCCAATCGTGGTTCCAGACAGGCAGCGGCAGTTGGTGAGAGCGAAACAACTTTCCTTGGCAGACTGGAGTGAAGACTTGGACTTGCGAGTTGATGAAGGGGGGGTGTCAGACGGAGCCGATCGGCAGACCTTAGCGATGTGGCCCCTTCTGGAACACTTCCTACAGATGGCGTCTCTGAATCGACACTTGGCACAGGAATGGTTGCCTCCGCAGCCGGCACATTCCGGTTGGCCCTTGGACTTCTGTTGGAACTTCCTGCGCTCCCGCTTTGTCTGGTGCACGTCATCGTCTTCACTGGAGGATGCCTCATCACTGCTGGCCTCTTCATGATGCACCGGAACTGGCTCCCTAGCAAGACGCGGGCTGCTGGACCTGCGGATCTCCTGGGCGGAGCGTTCAGCAGCTTCTGAGGCCACAGCCTCCTCAATGGCTTTCTGTAGCGTGAGGTCTGGCTTGGCGAGGAGACGCCGTTGCAGATGGATGTCCCGGACCCCGCAGACGATTCGATCCATCAGGGCATCGTCTAAGTCTCGGAACTCACAGTGCATTGCAGCCTGTCGCAGGGCGGTGGTGTAGTTGTTGATTGACTCCCCCTATGCCTGGTTCCGGTGGTAGAACGCATGGCGGGCAGCAATCTTGGACGGCTTTGGTGCGTAGTGGTTGCGGAGCTTCTCTTGGATCGTGTCCCATGGTGTTGCCTGGACTGCTTCAGGCGCAACCAATGCTCGGGCCATCTCAAACACCTCAGGCCCACAGAGGCTGAGGAATAGGCCCCGCTTCCGATCCTTTGATACTGCTGTCAGCTCGTTGGCTTGGAGGTAGCAGTCGAACTGAGCGAGGTAGGAGTCCCATGATTCAGAGGCTGGCGCAAACGGCGGTAGAGGCACAAGTGAAGCCATGATTCCGATGCCGGCGTGAAGGGCGATGGATGGAACACAGTGCTCTTAGCCAGAACAGTCAGCTCTGAATTGGTTCTGTCCAGTGATTTCACTCAGTGATTTCGCTCTGTGATTCAGCTCAGTGATTCAGCTCAGTTCAGAGGCTGGCCGCATCTGGCTGTGCTCTGATGTCCATCAATCCCATCCTCGTTGCCAGTGTTAAGTTGTGGGTTGACATAGCAGACGACACAGCGATTTCTCCAAGTAGCTCTTTATTTTGTAAGCTGGAATAGAACTGACTGCAAACAGCCCAGCCGGCCTGCTTTTATAGGCAGCCGGCTGTCAACATTGTAGCAACAACAGCCCAGCGTTTCCCGCCTAAAATAACTGACGTGGACCTGAGTGAAAACTATCTACAGACCTGAGTGAAAACTATATACAGTATCCCCCTGCTGGCCCAGGGTGAAACTTCACTACATAACACACACACTTAGAGTTAATATGACAGAAAGGCTTCATACTCACTTAAATAGGTTTCAGTAAGCTGAGTAAAGCAACTTCCTCCTTCGATAAGACAAGCAGTCATCTTGTTTGTTACACATTGCAGTTTCACTGCAGAGAGGAGAGGAAACATAAGTTGTCCAGTCTTTGAGAAACAGAATATTCCAAGCCAAACACGAGCAATGTTAATGGTCTCAGGATCCACATGTAGTGGTGGGTTAGAGACTGCATGCACGCCAACACACATTTCTCCCCCCCCCCCCATTCCTCACACAGGAACATCTCCAGACACAGAAATGGAAAGACACAAAACCCTCCTCCCATTTGCTAGTATTTTTTCCTCCACTCCAGGCTTACTTTGTAGCTGCCCAGCTGCATAAAGCTTCATCATAGGACTTCAATTCCCCCCATGAATCTCACCTACAATATCCTTTCATTTCTTGGGAATTTCCCTATTTAGTGAGTGAACACAACACACTATTCCCCTTTCCAAATCCTTTGCTTGGTAGCTGGGAGAAGATGGAAACCCAGTGGGGGCTGATGGCTCTGAAAATGGGATGGCGTCCGCTTAACCACATCCGAGGGATCAGTGTGGGGCAGCACTGATGATATAGACCTGCCTTCTCCCCTTCCTTTCCCCTCAGAGCTGGTGGGTGCTACTGGATGAAAGGGGGGGGCATCAGACTTATCCATGCAGATCAGGGTAATTGGTCACATCCACAAATGCTGGGCCCCTTTCCTGATTACAGGCATCCAACAAGATGGCAGATCCCCCTGTATAAAGGGGGAGTCCAGTGGAAGCCACAGCCACCACTGGAGGTGAGAAAGGCCACTGAGCTGGACTCCAACCCTGACAAATCCATGGCAGTTGGGGATGCCACCCTGGCCAACTCGACTGCTGAGAATAAAATGCCTCACCTGTTGCAGTATCAGCTGCCATGACCTCGGCCTGTGTGCCTTCCACCTCTGGCACTTCCTGTGAAGCAAAACCGGTACTTACTTCCAAGGTGTCCAAACCTGTTGAAATTAAATTAACAGCACCTTGGTCAGGATTTTGTGTTTCTTGCTTCTGACAGCTGACAAGCACTTGGAAGTTACAGCTGCAGTAGGGCTGCCTTCTGCCTTCTCAGGGTCTCGAGGAACATCAATATAATCCCCTAGTCCGACTCTTCCTCCACAGAAGAGGAGGGGAATGGGATGGCTATGCATGCTTCCTCTGTGGTGCAGATGCTTTTCCTTTGCCCTTAGGGCCCCCCTTAGCCTTGCCATTACCTGGAGCCATGCTAAATGCACCCCACTCCCCATAATAATCCTGAGGCTCAAAAAGGCTCTGCAAATGTAAAAATTTCCCCTTGCCCCATTCCATAAGGAAATATAAGCACACTTTCTAAATGGACCCTCAAGACCCAACCACCAAACAAGACTCAATATCAGCTTTGTGGTTGAATGGGGAATTTTGAATCTGATCTCTCTCAGCTCCTGGGCTCAGTACACTAACCACTACACTACGTACAATGAAAACTGTTGCCTATCTACCAAAAAAATGGCTGGGGAGTTCATGAAGAAAACCCCTTCACCCCTCTCTATACCACTCCTCCAGCCCAGGGCCCACAACAGCAGGGGCCATATTCCATCCCCAGGCACTGCTAACTGGCTACTTACACCTAGGGAGATTTCCCCTCAAAAGCAAATCCGCTACCAGGGATGGTCCTTGCATTGGTTCCCCGCTCTTGCCACCAGTGCTTTCAACGTGGTTAAAGGGAGGCACCAAGTTCTGCCTGACATTGGGGTTGCTCATTATATACACTTGAGACCACAAGTACAACATGTACAAGGAGGTTGCACGGAGGCACAGTGGCGCCCCTCAAGTTTGGGGAATTTTCAGTCCCATCATCACATACCTGGGGAGGCAGAGGTGTCCCCAGCCCCATGTAATTTCACCAAATAACCCCCTAGTATATCCTACCTCAATTTCATCACAATGCTTCTGGGGAAATGATGTCCATGATCAGATCAGAGGCACTATTTCTGGGTTATTGGAGTCTGTAACCTGAAGCGTATGTAACCTGAAGCATATGTAACCCGAGGTACCACTGTATTGAGCATTGAGAGACCCCACTTCTGACCCGTCTTCATTGAGGATACTGCAGGTTTATACTGCTTCATATTCTTTACTGACCTTTCCTTGTCTTCCAGGACAGCTAAGCTTACTCAGAAGTCTTTCATGGTGAACTTAGGGCTCCCACATCTCAAAAAGTAAAAGCCAATACACTCAAAACTTGTTTTTTTAAACTTGAGCTTTTTGAAAGGAGAACCCAAAAGTTGTTGAGCTTTTTTCAGAGGTCAATTCCC
Source organism: Podarcis cretensis (assembly GCF_951804945.1). Classification (NCBI taxonomy): domain Eukaryota; kingdom Metazoa; phylum Chordata; class Lepidosauria; order Squamata; family Lacertidae; genus Podarcis; species Podarcis cretensis. The sequence goes on along the minus strand of NC_137177.1, from coordinate 13,520,640 downwards.
TGTAATGTCTTGGAAAATCTGTATGTTTGCCAGCCCTACGTTATAATGTTTTTTCTCATCCAATTTCGACTTGTGTGGGAGGAATAGTTGTATAGTAATTGGAGAAGAGAAGAGAAAGAGAAGAGAAGAGAAGAGAAGAGAAGAGAAGAGAAGAGAAGAGACGGAATAAATTGGGATATTCAAATGAAAAACCATTTGAATATCCAGCCAGGGCTCCTTTGGCAAGAATGATGAGATAGAAATTTCATAAATAAAATCGATGATGAATAAGATATTCATTGTGGTGTGCCATATATATGATAAAGGGGCTGTGCAGCTCCCAAAGTTTCACCTTTTTTGCTTTAGTGAAACTTCAGGTAAAGACTTATGTGGGGGCTGCATTTGGTTCCCAGGCCAGGAGTTCTCAACCCCAGGGGCATATTAAAAAAAGGACTTGATAGTGTCTGAACCTGTTCACTCTTTTGGCTCCCCTCACTCAGCCACATGAGCAGTCAAATTAGATAAAATTATGAAGCCAAACGTCTTCAGCAGGTACATTATGGAACATTGAATTCTGCAGCAGGTACACTGGGTGAACACCACTTGGAAGCAATGAGGAGTTTGGCTGCTGTAAGAAGATTTCCTATAAACTGCAACAGGCTAGAACTTACATCAGCCTGTTGAATCAGGCCATCTGCCCAAGAAAAGTATTTTTACAGTGGCCTGAAAATAGGACATGAGAGCAAGGCCACTCTCCTACTACTGTTTCCCAGCAACAGACATTCAGATCCACATTTCCCCCAACAGCAGAGGTAGAACATAACCATCAAGTTACTCAATTTCATTGCATGTCCACAGGTTCTCATATTATGAGAGTCAGATGAGTACTAGTCACAATAGCTACATTTCCTCCCGTGTAATAGCCAATGAGACTCTCCGTCTGGAGATCACAGGTGGGAGAGGCTTCTCACAAGCATCTGTTTCCTAAGAATACTATGCTGGACTATATGAGTTTTTGGGTGATCCACCAGGAATCTTCTTATATTTCTGACTCCTGAATCCCTCAGTGCATCTTCAGTGGTCTATCAAAGAGTAGCAATTTGCCCTAGTTGCCTAGTGTTTTTGTCAGATTTCCAGAAAAGGGGGCATAATAGCCTAAAGTCATTATGAGGTTTGATTATTTTATTCAGCCCTGACCACTTTGATAAGCAGATAGAGTGGATAAATTGTTACACTTCTTAACTTTTAACCATTTTAGTAGGGCTTTCCTCAGCTCCCTCTGTTCACCAACCCCCTAAACCTCTCCCTTCCCATCCAATGCAACCATTAGTCATGAATTTAACCTTTCAAACTCCATATCTCAAGCCACTTTTCTCTTCAATCCTGCAATCCTGCTCTCCACCCATTTTCACTTTAAAACCTATGTCCATGTCCACATGAAACATCCCCCTCCTTTCCTGCAACCCCACAATGAAAGCAAACCAGCCTGTGATAACCTCCTATATATCTTCCTCCTGCAACACATTGCAACTATTAAAGCACCTTCTCATTTTCCACCCCATTATGGTGACACCACCCCTTCCTATTCTGCAGACATTTTCATACCCTCCTTTCCAAATTACCATGTCCCCATGCCTGATACTCTCTTTTTGCAAACCACTTAGCTCACTTATCTTCAGCTTCACCTCCTCTTCCTCCCTTCCTCTTTACTTATCTCACCGCTCCCTTGCACACATATTCCCCTTTTTCCATTCTTTCTCCTCTCTCTTTTTCTGCAGTCTCCTTTTCACAGACACACCAACATTCACAATCACCCCCTTCATCCCCCTTTTCACCTTTCCTCTTTTTTATTACTCCCTTCCACATAAACCGCTCCCTTTTCCTGGTTTCCTGCTTTCTGCTATTTTGCAGTCTTCTTTCAGCACATATCTCATGATGATATGTAATATATATTTAAATTTATTTGGATCTTAAGAGGAAGCCTGCATGTTGGTTGCTCAGTTAGAGAAAGTTAACCAGTTTACTGAAGTTGTGTGTATGAAAGAGAGTGAGTGTGCTCCCTTGTTATTGAAATATTGATTATATATTACTACACTGAATTTGGAATTTCATGTTAAAGACAACTCATTATTCCAGGAAGTAAATACATTGTGCAAAGGTCCTATAGAGTTTTTGAGGGCTCCACATCTTTTCTCTCTCTCCTATGAAGCAGCTGAGGAATGGAAGAAAGACATTTGGGTACAGCAAGAAGAGTGAGACAATTAAAGAGAAAGAAAGGCTTGTTTTAAACAAGAGCAAAGGTATAGGAGAGATGGGGAGGCACTGATGGCTTTAATAATAATACTAAGTTACAGCAAGGACAATATCCCCTCACCTGGGACCCTGGCTGATCATCATGGGATTATCCATCCCATCACCCAGTCTTTAGTGGCCTGACCAGAGGGGAGAAGTGGGCACGTTGCCTATGGACCTTGCTCTGGTTAATTAAGTCTCTGTATTTCAGGGCTGGGGACATGGGTGGTGCTGTGGCCTAAACCACTGAGCCTAGGGCTTGCTGATCAGAAGGTCAGCAGTTCGAATCCCCACAACGGGGTGAACTCCCATTGCTCGGTCCCTGCTCCTGCCAACCTAGCAGTTCAAAAGCATGTCAAAGTGCAAGTAGATAAATACTAGACGCACCTAGTTTTTGGAGGAGGAAAACAAGAAAAAAAATATTCTGAATCTCAGAAGGCAGAACAGCAAGAGGGATTACTGTGCAGTGAAAGCAGCAATCCCTCTTGCTTTTCTGGCTTCTGGGATAGCTGCACAGCCTGCATTCGCTCCATAAGGCACACACACATTTCCCCTTACTTTTTAGGAGGGAAAAAGTGTGTCTTATAGAGTAAAAAATACAGTAGGTACTGCTCCAGCAGGAAGGTAAACGGCGTTTCCGCGCTGCTCTGGTTTGCCAAAAGCGGCTTAGTCATGCTGGCCACATGACCCGGAAGCTGCATGCCAGCTCCCTCGGCCAGTAAAGCAAAATGAGCGCAGCAACCCCAGACTCGTCCGCGACTGGACCTAACAATCAGGGGTCCCTTTACCTTTACCTATTTCAGGGCAAGGGAGGAATTTTCTCCTGCAAGTAAATTAGCCGATTTGTATGTTTTTGCCCACCTTGTAGCAACTGTCACAATTTTGGTGGATTACGCATTGCACTGCATCCTTAGTCACAAGGGCAGTTGACTCCCCAGCAGGGGTTTGACCCCACCAGGTAGTTTAATCCTCTCAGGTAGCAAGCAGGCTGCCTGTTGCAGGATACATGCCCAATGCCTTAGTCAAACCTACTCTTTCCTGTAATCAATAAAGTTGTGGCCTAATTCAACCCAATACCAGTCTCCTATGTCATTCTTGTGGCCCTCCTGTCACCTGCCATGTCCATTATATGCCTGTGCCAGCAAAGTCCAGAGATGAAGACAAGATAAATGCCCCTTCCAGTCCATCTCACCCTTACTCTCGTAAAACAGGAATTGTGAGTAGATGAGTTCTTTTCTGCAGTTCCATGAAATTTCACCACATGCCCTCCTCCATTATCCCCACCTCAGTTTCATCACAATGTCCTTGGGACCAAGATGTTCTCAGTCAGGCACAAAGTAATAAACAATTAATGTATCACATGCTAATTCTTCCCAGCCATCTGGTGATACTGCAACCTAATGACATTCCTGGATCCAGCCATTTATTTAATGGTGATTTAAAAAATCTATAAAAAGTACGCACTGAGTATCAAATTAACTATCCAATTGCTCCAAATTTTGGGTTTCTCAGATGCTGTGAAGGTCGTCAGAACAAACGAAGTTTCTAAAATATGTTGTACATGCAAGTACTTCCATTGGACCACCTCTATACATACATATTGCATAGAACATTCATATTGTATGTATAGAAGTCTTCCTCGTCTATCAGTTGGTCCAAGGTCAATACACCTGTTATCATAGTTTTTCCATATTACCCCCCCCCCGATTATTAAAGTAGGATTTAGTATGTGAAAATGAATTTATTTTTATTAGCTAATAAATTCCATATCTTTCTAATTGACATAATTGTTTCAAGAGTTGTAGGGACTTCAAATATTTTAAGTACTTAACGCGAGGTACCACTGAATATGTATATTCTAAGATTGCCCAACTGAGAAGATTACAGCCATCAGCAGGTCTCCAATATTTGATACTTGTCAATAAATAAGCACGAATGTATAATTCCAGTCTTGGAATTCCAGATCCACCTTCCTTAATTTGTAATTGCATGCCTTATTTTCTGGGCTTCTTGTAGGAATATGGTTAAGTACTCTGGCACCAGGATAGTGAATTAGATATGTCCTTGGCGTGATCCAGCAGGGATCGTCTTCTGTTCCTGACTCCTGAATCCCGTGGTGCCTCTCCAGATTTCTGCCAAACAGCAGCAGTCTGCCCTGACTGCCTAGTGCTGTGTGGCAAATCTCTGGAAAAGCCTCTACAATAGCCCACAGTTGACTGTATTTTAGAACTTTCTTCGATGTTTCCCTCTTAGTAGGTTGAGTGGGAAGTTTCTGTATTGTATGTCTTTGATTTACATTATTGTAAGCCACTCAGATTTCTTTGAAATATGGACTGGAATATACATTTCCTAAATCAATAAGATAACTCATAATTACCCATTGTTTTTCATTCTAAAAACAGTGCCCTTCACCACCACTGATACAAAATATTCTTAATTTGATAAATGCAGACACACAACACAGTTTTGATTTGCTTCACCAATTTATTTTGATTATGAACAAAGGAATTTTTTACACATATCCCATGTTTTCATGAACCAAAGTCCCACATTTCTTCTTTAGTTTTCTATTCCCTGCATCCCATTCACCAGTTAGAAGCCTCAGGAGTCCTGTGAATACCTGTTGCTCTGGACTCCCATGTTCAGACAAGCAACCACCACTTCCACTGTTGCAGAAAATAGTGGAATCCAAAAGGAAGAAGACATTGCTCTCTCCTAACTACTCTTAAAAGCTGAGTTGCTTTGGTGAAACTATAGCTCCACAGCATCTTGCTCCAGTTATCATGCCTGAAAAGTACTTGTTAAGCATTGATGTTTTGGCCAATTCACAAAAAGCTGGTGTTGCACAGCCTTTGACGACCTTATCAGGAACTTCACTGTCGTCTGGTAAAGAAAAAAAGGCAAGGTCAGATGAGCATCTTGGTAGCAACCTGTGATTGTGTGTGTGTGTGTGCAAAAGAAAAACTAAAGGTAAAGGTAAAGATACCCCTGCCTTTACGGGCCAGTCGTGTCCGACTCTGAGGTTGTGCGCCCATCTCACTTAAGAGACTGGGGGCCAGCGCTGTCTGGAGACACTTCCAGGTCACTTGGCCAGTGTGACGAAGCTGCTCTGGCGAGCCGGCATCAGCACAGCACACGGAAACGCCGTTTACCTTCCTGCTAGAAAGCAGTACCTATTTATCTACTTGCACTTAGGGGTGCTTTCGAACTGCTAGGTGGGCAGGAGCTGGGACCGAACGATGGGAGCTCACCCCGCTGCGGGGATTCGAACCGTCGACTATGCGATCGACAAGCCCTAGGGGCTGAGGTTTTACCCACAGCGCCACCCGCGTCCAGAAAAGAAAACATAGGAGCATCTTAATTTTTAACAACTATGTTGAGCAAGTATAGAAAGCATCTGAAAATCACCACATGAAATAAATATGTGAGAGGTTTTTAAAAGATATGTTTAAAAAGTCTACTTTTTCTTCTTCTGGGGCAAGGGCTCATCTTCATTGATACTGCTTTCCAGATCAGGTCTCCATGGCTAATTTTACTTCTTTTAAAGACTGGTGAAAACACTCTTTTAATAAACTTTTACATGTTATTTCTCTCACCTTCTCAGCCCCCCACCCCGGATATATACATAATCACTTCCGGAGGCGGCGCGAACGGCAATGGCGGTCCTCTTCCTTTAGTGAGGAGGAAGCTCCGCAGAAACTGGGTCGTCCGCTACAGCGAAGCGGAGACCCACATCGGAAACCCACAGGCAGCAAGAGCCTGTGGTCCTGAGACTCGGCGGGCACCAGAAACGGCCCCCGAAACGCTGAAGGGACCCCGTAAGGGGCTCCGGAACGTGGAGGGGGTAGCGGCGCTGTGAGTCGTTTCGCAATCTACGGAGTGAAGCCGCGTTGCTGCTGCCGGTGAGCGCTGACCTTTTTTCCTGGAAATTTTGGACTCGGGAAAGCAACAACCCGTGAGTAAAGAAGGATTTTAAATAATTTGAGACTAAATTAATGAATTTGGCTGAAAGCGGAGCGACGCAAAACAGGAAGTCCGTCTTCCGCTGTCACTGAACTTTAAAGCAAAGAGCTGGAGGAGTGGAGGCTTTAAAAGAATCTTCAGCCTAATTGATCTGAGCACCCAGTGAACTTTTTTAAAAAACAAAATATGGACTTTAAGTATTGGACTATCCGATTTTTATTTGCAATGTGATACCTTTCTTCTATTGGAATTACAATTTGGATGAGAAACCCAGGTGCTGGAGCTGCCTGAGTAACTTGAGCTGTCAGTTCTGCAGATCTGGCTACTGTGTATTAGAACTTGCAACAATCTGAGGGCTTGGGCTTGCTACTTTGAAACATCAATTGAAGTACCAGTATGCACTGTTTGATACAATGTGGTTGTTAATACCAACTCTGCTTAAAATCTGCTATTGAAGGTCCTTGGACATTAAACTTGATTCTAGTAAATTTATTAGAATTGGATTCTTCCCTTGAGACATTTCAAGCTCCCCCTAGAGGATTTGGGATTTACAGCAGTGACATTATTTTACTTTCCCTTTCCCCGACCTCCTGTTTTGTTTTCCTCTGGGCCGCTGCTTTCTCGTGGGAACAACTCAGCTTGACTTTGACTTTTAGATAACTTTGGAATGAGTGGCGCAAGAAGGAGGGGAAGAACTAGACAAGCAACTTTGACAACTTTAACCTCAGTCTCGCAGGCACGTAGATCATCTGTACCCACTTTGCCTTCAGAGGAAGAAGCTGCTGCTCTGTCAAGGGCAGGAGAGGGAGAAACTGAACAGTTACAATTGGAAGATATGGCCTCAGGAGCAAATGCTTCTATTCTAGAGAAAATCTTTGAAAAATTGGAATCTTTGGACAAGAGAGGGGAATCTCTCGACAAGAAAGTCGATGAACAAACAGCCAAAATTGATCAAAATACAGAAAGTCTAAATAGATTAACTGGACAAGTATCACAGAACGCACAGGCAATTGGGCAGTTGACGGAGGCTACATTAGAAAATCGGAAGCTGGCTGAGGACACTAGTAAAAAATTAGAAAATTTTGAACAAGAGGTAAGACCAATCTGCAAACAAGTAGGTGAACATCAGACTTATCTATCTATGATTGAACTGTGGAACCGGGAGAGTAATTTAAGGATAAGGTCGATACCAGAAGTGGAAGAAGGCAATCTAGCTGAGTTTCTGACTAAAGAATTTTCCAAGTTCTGGAATTTAGAGGAAAAGGACTTTAAAATTGTGTCTGCTTTCAGGCTTGGAAGACTTGTAAAGAAAGAAAAGCCCAGAGACTGTTTGATAATATTGAGATCAAAGGAGGAAAGGGATAAGATTTTGGGCTTACATTACGGAAAGTCACTGGACATTTTGGATAGAAGAATTGAGTTTATAAAGATATTCCTAAACAACTGTTGGACCTTAGATCTGCCTACCTTGAATTGGTTAAACTGCTTAGGAGCAACTCAATTATCTTTAGGTGGGAATTTCCCCAAGGATTATCTTTTACCTTCAGAGGGAAGAAGGTTAAGATTAGAACACTGGAAGATAGAGACAAATTTCTGACCACATACGGAGAGGACCTTCAAAAAGGAATTGAACTACCTTTTGGGCCTGGAGCACCGGCGGTACCGGCACCCTTGGAATCTGAAGACTTAGCGAACAAGATACCACCCCTGGAAAAATAACCAGATTATTTCAGGATGTCTCTGCAACTTCTGAGCTGGAATATAAATGGCTGTAATATTCCGGAAAAAAGGAGGAAAATATTTCATATATTAAAAAAAGAACAATTGGACATTATTTGCCTGCAAGAAACACATGTGACTAGGCTCCATAGAAAAGTGCTAATAAATAAAAGATTGGGCCAGGAATTTATATCTTCGGATAGAGTAAAGAAGAGAGGTGTGGTCATCTATGCAAAAGAGAGCCTGTCACCCAAACTCCTATTCAAAGATGAACATGGAAGAATTCTGGCAATTGAGATACAACATCAAGGAGAGAAATTTTTGATATTAGGAATCTATGCGCCAAATGAGGGGAAATCGGAATTTTATAAGAAGTTGCATGAGACCATGCTGGACTATTTGGACTATAACAACATCATTTTAATGGGAGATATGAACGGGGTCGTATCAACCAACATGGATAAGTCACAAAGCCAAAATGTTACAAAAGATGGCAGACTACCAAAGACTTTCTTCGAAATGACAGACAATATGGACTTAATTGACATCTGGAGAACGAAGAACCCCTTGGGAAGAGAGGGAACATTTTTCTCTGAAGCCCAGCTGACTTGGACAAGAATCGACCAAATATGGATAACTAGAGGTCTGGCACCCAAGGTCAGAAAGGTGGAAATCTGCCCAAAGACCTGCTCCAACCATAATGCAACGAAGATGGACATGACACTACTACCAACCGGTTCCTTTAGATGGAAGATGAATGACAATTTGTTCAGAGATCAGGAGATTGTTGAGAAGGCCCAAAAAGCTTTGAAGGACTATTTTGAGATAAACATGAACACTACGGTGGAAAAAAGAACTACCTGGGACGCAAGTAAGGCTGTAATGAGGGGGTTCTTGATACAACAGAATGCTGTAAAGAAAAGGAGACAAAATGAGAGGAAAGACAAGATTTTGGAGAAAATTAAAGAATTGGAGAAGAAGTTAAGATCAAATCCGAAGTCACAGCCGACTCTGAGAGAAATCAAACTTTATCAAGCACAATATTCTAAATTGATAAACCAGGAAATAGAGTGGGAGATTAAATTAATGAAACAAAAAACTTTTGAATCGGCAAACAAATGTGGGAAACTGCTAGCTTGGCAGTTGAAGAGGAGACAAAAACTAAATACAGTTATAAATTTAGAAATTGAAGGAAGAAATATTCAGAACCCTGTGGAGATCAGAAAGTGCTTCCAGAGATATTTCAAAAGATTATATACTCAAGGGCCGCAAGATGAGGTTGAGATTAAACAATTTTTGGAAAAAAATGGACTAACAAAATTGTCACAAGAAAATAGATCAATCCTGAACTGCAAAATAACATGACAAGAGATTGAACAAGCCATTCAGAACATGCAATTGGGCAAATCCCCAGGGCCAGATGGGCTGACCTCCAAGTACTACAAGACATTAAAAGACTATCTGATACAACCACTGATGGAGGTCAGCAATGAAATCATGGAGGGGAAGAAGGCACTGGAATCGTGGAAAGAAGCATTGATACCAAAATCGGAAGCTGAAAAGACACAACTTAAGAACTATCGTCCCATCTCCCTTTTAAATGTGGATTACAAAATATTCGCAGACGTTTTGGCAAGTAGACTCAAAAAAGTATTAAATGAAGTAATTCATAAAGACCAGGCAGGCTTTCTCCCAGGTAGACACTTGTTTGCTAACACAAGGAATATCATTGACATTTTGGAACTTTTGCAAACAGACATAAACACAAAAGCAGTGTTAATTTTTATAGATGCGGAGAAGGCCTTTGACAATATCTCTTGGAAATTTATGAAGGGAAATTTAAAAGAAATGGGAGTGGGACGGGGTTTTGAGAATGGGATTGATGCAATATATTCAGAACAAAAAGCTAAATTGATAGTTAACAATGTGGTTACAGAAGAGTTTAAAATTGAAAAAGGAACACGACAAGGCTGCCCCATTTCCCCTCTGCTATTTATTTCGGTTCTGGAGGTGCTCTTGAACATGATTAGAGGGGACCGGTTGGTGGAAGGAATCCAGGTCGGAGCGAAACAATACAAACTTAAAGCTTTTGCAAATGACCTAGTTTTGACCCTGCAGGAGCCAGAATCTAGTACGAAAAGAGTGTTACAATTGATTCAAGATTTCGGTCGGGTGGCGGGATTTAAATTAAACAAACAGAAAACTAAGGTGCTGGGGAAAAATTTGACAGATACAGAGTCAGAACGGTTTCAGAGAGAGACAGAACTAACTTTGGTTAAAAAAGTAAAGTACCTAGGGGTAAACATAACAGCAAAAAATCTGAGTCTTTTCAAGGATAATTATGAAAAATGTTGGTCAGAAATTAAGAGAGACTTAGATAGTTGGACAAAATTGAAACTTTCTTTGCTAGGCCGAATTGCTGCTATCAAGATGAATGTATTGCCAAAAATGTTGTTTTTGTTCCAAACATTGCAGATTGTGGACAAGACAGAAGTAGCAGAGAGATATTTCTAAGTTTGTCTGGCAGGGCAAAAAGCCCAGAATTAAGTTTAAGATATTAACTGATGCGAAAGAAAGAGGGGGCTTTGCCCTGCCAGACCTAAAGTTGTACTATGAGGCCGCAGCTTTCTGCTGGCTAAAAGATTGGCTACTTCTCGAAGACATTGATGTATTGGATCTGGAAGGTTTTAACAATGCTTTTGGTTGGCATGCCTATTTATGGTATGACAAGGTTAAAATCAATAAGGCCTTTAAGAACCATATTGTCAGAAAAGCAGTGTTTAATGTCTGGACAAAATATAAAGACTTACTGGAAAATAAAACTCCAAGGTGGCTTTCACCGCTGGAAGCTAAGGCCCGAAAAAGACCCAATATGGAGGCCAAATGGCCAAAATATTGGGAAATATTAGAAAAAGATGGAGACAATTGGAAATTGCAGAGTTTGGAGAAAATTAAGGACAAAGTGCGAGACTGGTTACATTACGCTCAGATTAATGAAGTTTTTAAAAATGACAAAAAGTTAGGGTTCCAGGTGGAGAAATCGAAATTGGAAACAGAACTGTTAGAACCTAAGACTAAGATACTTTCAAGAATGTACAACTTGCTGTTAAAATGGAATACACAAGATGAAATGGTTAAATCGGCTATGATAAAGTGGGCACAGGATATGGGGCATAATATCATGTTTGAGGACTGGGAAAGGTTGTGGACCAACGGGCTGAACTTCACTGCATGTAATGCTTTGAAGGAAAATGTAATGAAAATGATATATAGATGGTACATGACCCCAGTTAAACTTGCCAAAATATACCATTTGTCTGATAATAAATGTTGGAAATGTAAAGAAAATGATGGAACATTCTTTCACCTCTGGTGGACTTGCCTGAGAGTGAAGGCCTTTTGGGAAATGATATATAATGAGTTGAAAAAGGTATTTAAGTAACCTTTGCTAAGAAACCAGAGGCCTTCCTTTTGGGTATTGTCGACCAGAAGGTGTTAAGGAAAGACCGAACATTTTTTATGTATGCAGCAACGGCAGCAAGGATACTCATCGCTAAGCACTGGAAAACTCAAGATCTACCCACACTGGAAGAGTGGCAGATGCAACTGATAGACTATATGGAACTAGCCGAGATGACCGGCAGAATCCGAGACCTGGGAGAAGAGAAGGTTGAAGAAGATTGGAAGAAATTTAAGATTTACTTAAAAAAGCATTGTAATTTGGTTGAATGTTAAGATGGAGGCTAGATCATAAATAATTGACCACCACTAAATTAGATGCAATTAAGATGATAAGTGAGATTGAGGGAAAACCTTAAACCTTTGGGAGAACCATTAGATTATATTCTAAATGAATGGGACACAAGAATGTAAACAGGATGATAAATTGCGGGCAAGAATTGACAAAGATGTAAGTGGGAGCGGAAGACGTGAGGGAGTCCAAAGAAGTTAAGAAATTATGTTATGACATATGTTACATTGTTTATTATATTTGCATTTATGTTTAAAAATCTTAATAAAAATTGATTTGAAAAATATATATATACATAATCATCTATATACATACAAAGCAAATGGGATTTGAGGTGAGTTATGTTTTCAGGAAAAAAAGAAACTTTGCCTCAAATGTACAAATAATCTATTTTCTGGAAGGAAGCCATAAACAGAATGAAATAGTAACATACACACAAACACAATTCCCCCCCCCCCTCATTGCAAGGCGGTTCTACTTACCATGAACAAGATCAAACTCAATGCACTGAGTCTCCTCATCGTGACACCTGATGGCATTTGAAGCCTCAGAAACTTCTGATTCAGCTACACCACGGTTTGGGCACTCCAGCCCATTCAAGTGCCTCGGTGGCACTGCCAGAAGGAAATACTAAAGTCAAGACATGATTCCAGCCCATTTATCTTTATTCTAATTCCTAGGCTTCAATTCTCTAATCTTGTGAGAGGGTTGCAACATCTCTACTTCATTCTGTTTCTGCAATGAATGATGTTGATGATGCAGATATTTAGACCTGAGATGAGCAGACAAGCAGTGGTATTTTTCAGGGAGTGAGTTGGGGAGTTTATTGTTGTGAATGTGACTTATTGGCCACTGTTATTTTTGGTGCTTGGTTTATTATGTATAGTGTTCAATCACTAATTACATATACTAACATAGTGCTTATAACTATGAAATAGAGTTAGGTATATAATCTTGTTTAAGTATAATATGTTGTATACTTGGTTATTATGTTGGAAACACTCCTCTGATTAAGTTTACTATGTAAAGTTTTTAAACAACAAATGAATAAATAAATAAATAAATAAAGCCTTGGTGTGTATTTATTTATTTATTTATTAATGATTATTATATATCACTTAATACTAAAAAGAGGCTCCTGTTGTTGTTTAGTCATTTAGTCGTGTCCAACTCTTCATGAATCCATGGACCAGAGCAAGCCAGGCTTGGAAACTACAATAAAATTTAATTTTATACCTAAATGCATTACAATGCAATAAAATATAAAATCTCAAAAAAACCAAAAACATCCGCATATATTGAAGAGTCTTTAGAGTGAAGGAACCCTTCTGTCTTCAGTGCTCCAATAATATTCTTAATAAATAATAATAATAATAACTTTATTATTATTTCATTATCTACACCCTGCCCATCTGGCTCTGTTCCCCCAGCCACTCTGGGCAGTTTACAGCATTTATAAAACATCTCCTAACTTACAAAATGCTACACATCACACTAAGATTCTGCCTCTAATAGCCACAAACTATAAAGTTATTACCTCTGCAGTTCTGCCCCAACAAGATGAGTCCCAGGGTGAGCTGGGCTTTCAGAAAGCAAGGGGGGGGCATGTTTTGTACACTTGTTGAGTGATGAAAACTAAGTTTCAATCTATTTTTTTTCTTTTCTCATGGGCACATAGGATTTCAGCCTGCATACCAGTTGGAGCTGGTAGACAGTTGCTCTGGACACAGAATTGACCTGCACCTCCATAGACAGCTGTGAGTCCAATATGACTCCCAGGCTATGTACCTTGTTCTTCAGAGACACAGTCACCCCATTCAGGACCAGGGAGTTCTCCACACCCACCCGCCCCCTGTCCCCCAAGAACAGTACTTCTGTCTTGTCAGGATTCATCCTCAATCTGTTAGCCGCCATCCATCCTCCAACCACCTCCAGACACCCATACAAGACCTGCACCACCTTCACTGGTTCCGATTTAAAAGAGAGGTAGAGCTGGGTATCATCTGCATATTGATGAACACCCAACCTGAACCCCCTGATGATCTCCCCCAGTGGCTTCATGTAGATGTTGCAAAGCATGGGAGAGGGGAGGAACCCTTCGACCCCTCACAAGTGAGAGCCCAGGGGTCTGGTCTGAACACTCATCCCCTCCCCACTTTCTGAACATGGCCCAGGAGGATGGAGCAGAACCACTGTATAACCGTGCCCCAGCTCCCAGCCCTTCTAGACGGTCTAGAATAGGGGCAAGCAACCTAAGATCCCCAGGCCGGATGCGGCCCAATCGCCTTCTCAACCTGGCCCGCAGACGGTCCGGGAATCAGCATGTTTTTACATGAGTAGAATGTGTGCTTTTATTTAAAATGCATCTCTGGGTTATTTGTGGGGCATAGGAATTCGTTCATTTCCCCCAAAAAAATATTGTCCAGCCCACCACATGGTATTAGGGATGGTGGACCGGCCCATGGCTGAAAAATGTTTCTTTTAACATCCAGAAGGATGTTATGGTCGATGGTATCAAAAGCTGCTGATAGATCCAGCAGAACTAGGACATTGCTTTCACCTTTGACCCTAGCCCACTGGAGATCATCAGCCAGCATGATCAAGGCAGTTTCAGTCCCAGCTTCTTATTCAGTATCACTCATCCCATTTTACTCCACAGATCCCATTTTTCCTCCACAAATGAAGCCCCATTGGGAGCTCAATATCTACTTATTTGTTTATTAGGAATTAAATTTGTATACTGCCCTTCATCCAAAAATCACAGGGCAGTTCACTACATATTTTTTTTGACATATCAAAATTCTGTCCCTAATTACTGGCAAGGGAACATTGCAGTGGCACCCAATCAAGTGATACAACTTTTTTTACCTCATGTCATCTAATTTTCTTTTGTCATCTTTTGTACACTTGTTGAGTGATCAAAACTAAGTTTAAATCTAAAATTTTAATTTTTTATCTCATCCCGTTTTTGAGTTATGTGGGTTTGAAATTTCAAAAAGAGAGAGAGAAATTTGACCTTGCCAGAGTACACAAAGGCCTTAAAAGCTCAGCCCAGCATTGAGATACAGTGGTACCTCAGGTTAAGTACTTAATTCGTTCCGGAGGTCTGTTCTTAACCTGAAACTGTTCTTAACCTGAAGCACCACTTTATCATTGGGACCTCCCGCTGCCGCCTCCGCGCCAGAGCCCAATTTCTGCTCTTATCCTGAAGCAAAGTTCTTAACCTGAAGCACTATTTCTAGCTTAGTGGAGTGTGTAACCTGAAGCGTATGTAGCCTGAAGCATATGTAACCTTTAGCATATGTAACCTGAGGTATCACTGTACGTCAAAACTATAACACAAATCCCTTCAGAACCTGATCTTCATGATATGTCACATGATGGACTTACTCTAAATCTAAAAATCTGAGTTACCAAATTTTCATTTTTTAAAAAAGGATTAAAAAAATTAATATGATTTAAAAATTCCCAAAAATATATTGATTATTTAATATTTCAAAGAGCCACCTGCAAATTTCACATTTTTCCAAATATATTTTGTACATAAATGTTTGCCTTATTGGATTCTATTTGGGATAAATGGGTCTTCTTGGTGTAAAATATAACAGAATAAACAAGAACTCAACTATAATATTAGTTGCTTCAGGCATTTCTTTTGAAAGTTATTCAATTAAAAGGTGTCTGAAAAGCTAGTTAGGCTTTTCTTTTTAAAATGTGTTAAATGAGGTAAAAAAGTTGGATTACTTGATATTGAATGACCCAGGAATGAATCTTGGACTGGAACAGTGTTGCTTGTCTTAGAGTAACAAGAAAAGAAATTGGAAAGCTCAATGCTATTTATCTGTGGCAATAGATAGATAGATAGATAGATAGATAGATAGACTTACTTTCAAGCACTTTCATGTTGCACAAAAATTTTTGACAGCATTGGTGGATATGTTGGAAGTATTTTTTTTCTACTGAAGAAAAGGTGGCATTTATTGAGATGCAATCTTCAGCACAACCCTTGTTCTTGTAGATCTCTTTAGAGCCATCTGTTAGAAAGAATTGAAGGAATAGCAAGATATGCAAAAATTCAAATTGATGAACGTACAAATATAAATACATTGGGCAAATGGGTGATTTAAGAGAAAATACCTGGCAACAACTGAATTCAGCAAACTAATCCATAAAGTAGTTTCTTTGAAGTATAATTTCTTCTGCAATACCATGTGAATATTCTAGGATAGTTCCTTAACAACTTGCACATAAATGGGACTAGATGGACTTCCTTTTCTGCCCATACAAAAGAGTCTAGAATAGTTTGATCCACTACCCATCTCTACCTACTATACAGCTAGCTGATCCAGGGGCCTGACTCATGAAGCTTCCTTATATTATGTACTATATTTCTGAGAGATGGGAGAAGATGGTTTTTCACCTGTTTCCTCTAATTTTCTGATCTCGTGAACTCACTTCTCAATACAAGAAATCTTTTTGCATGCAACCTTCTATGGGGAGTGTTGTGTATTGAGTCAAAGGATTTTATATCTGTATTATTATTGTCTGTATTTGCATTAGGGTAAAGTAACTGCCTTTTGGTTCCAGAGGGTGCAGCTACTATTGATTCATTTAAGCTGCTGTATTTGGATCCTCTGTCTTATTGGTTTCCTCCAAAAGGCAGGACTATGATTGCCTGATATTGTTCCCTCCAAAATGTATCCTTTCTAGCTAGTTCCCTGTCCCTATAAATGTAGCTCTCCCCTCCTCAGGTCTCAGTCTTGTTTGCTTTAATAAAGAAGTGTTACTAGAGAACTGTCTCCAGCATATTATGTCAAGAGAGCTGAAATCACAAACCCCACGTCACAATAGGGAGAAGTAGTTATTGTTATTCTAAAGCAGCAATGCTGCAGCAAGCAAAGGCTATAGCAGCTCAGTCAGCTGCTTGTGGCTGCAAAGCCAGACAGGATGTATGTGACTGTTGCCATGGAAACAAAGGGGCAGTCCATTCTCCTTATTGAGCACAGGATGTGAGCTCAGTGTGTGTCATATGACCTGTACAGGATGTACATGGGTGGAGTTGGAGTTTCTCTCTGTTTGTTGAAGAGAGCAGACATGTTTTCTCTGTACTGAAGTGAAAGACAGGAATAAAAGCAATGTAGATTCATTTCTGTCTGAGTCTGATTCCCCTCCCTGGGGATATGCTGGAGAGCAGGGAGGAGGAGAGCAGTTGGTGTGTTTTTCTCACAGCCTGAGGAAAATCGCCGGAACGGACCTCGTGTGTTTTTCCTGCCGGGAGTCGCCGGAGGGAGGTCAAAAGAATTCAGCCGGTGCCTGGAGAGATAGGCACATACCTCTGACCGGCACTGAATTCCAACATTGGTAGCAGAGCTGCTGGTTTCTACGATCCATGGAACTCTGCAGAAATAGGAGCCTGAGATGGAGGCTGATTCTCTGCAGCCAGAAGCTGACCAGAAGAAGCTGAAAGCCAAGCTACGGAGCCCAGGTATGAGATTTTCGGGCTTAAAAGTGTGAATGCAGATTGATTAATTCTCTGCTTCATGGGAGCAACGTTTGGGAAAAACAGCTCCGAGAGAGAAGAGTCTGCATTCCATACATTCCTGTGGTTTTTCCTGTCCAAGGAAAGGAATGTGGTTGCTTAGCAACGCAGGCCAGTTTCAAGATAAGGGCTGGAAGTCAGGCTATGCCCAGAGAGGCACAAACAGCTCGTGTTTTGACTAGGCCCTTACAAAGGAACTGTGAAAGGGACTTTCCAAGCAGCCAGTGTTATTGCTGCCAGGTGCACAGAGTGTAAACAAGCCAGCTATTGGATTTTAGAGGCTTGTGTTTGAGAGTCAATGCAAGGACTCAAAATGGATGCCAAGAAAGGGGGGGGCCTGCCTTCTCCACCCCTTTTGACCAGTGACAATTATGCATCTTGGTCTATTAAGATGAAGGCCTTGCTGCAGAATCAGAGACTGTTTGGGGTGATTGAGAACCCCATCCCTGCAGCACCAACGCCTGTTTGGGAGTCACAGGATGTGAAGGCCAGAACTGCTATAATTCTGTGCGTGTCAGACTCTCAGCTTATTCATATACAAGATTTACCGCACGCGAAAGATGTTTGGGACACGCTGAGAAGGACACATCAGAGAGATGCAGGTTCTTCAGCGTTGCTGTATTTTGAAAAGCTGACTAACCTGAGGCTTGCGCCTGATGGAGATGTTCAAGCGCACCTGACGGAAATGAAATTTCTGCGTCAGCAGATGGTGGAACGCAATTTCCGTCTGGATGAGGAAGTGTTTTGCTTCATGGTGATCAACAGCCTGAATCGGACTTACAAAACGGTTGCCAGTCAGCTGGGGTCCCTCCCAGCGCAAGATCTAACGTCGGACAGGGTCTTTGCCGTGGTCCTGAACGAACATGACAGACTTGCTGCCCTGGAAGTCAAGGACAGGGGGAGGGAAGAACGGAGTTCAGACACCCCCACTGCTGTAGCTACTGGAGGAGACGCCGTAGCTTTGAACGTTGTCCGATGCCACAATTGTGGACAGACTGGGCATCTTCAGCGGTACTGCAAGAAGCCACGTCAGAACAAAGGAGCCAAGGGAAGCTCCACGAAGTCTGAGGTGTCAGGCAGAAGTCATGCCAAGTCACAGGCGAAGCCTGCAAAGGCTTTGATGTCCCTAAAAGCCACACCACAAGTGGGGAATTCCTTCGTTTTAGACACGGGAGCGACGGTTCACATGACCCATCGCAGGGATTTGTTTTCATCGTTTAAGAAGCAAAGCTTCGTTGTACAACAAGCCAACGGTCAAGAGCTGGAAGCCACCGGAATTGGGACTGTGTATCTTAAAAGTCTGAACTTGACTATAAACAATGTTTATTTGGTTCCAGAGTTGAAGTACAATCTGCTCAGCGTTTCGCAGATTGCCAAGAAGGGACTAAAACTGTCCTATGATGATCAACACTGCGAGATCTACAAAGATGGAGAGTTGTATCTTTCTGCCAAAGAGAAAGATGGACTGTATTTGTTGACTTTTGATCAAAGTGATTACATGGAATGTAATTCTTGTGATTCTAACATGATTTCTTTTGCAGGTGTAGCCCAGAAGAACGCCAAGCAGGTCACCTCGAGGGTCGACAAGGCATTTCAGCGGGTGTATACTGATGTGATTGGTCCTTTAGCACCATCTAGAGGCAATGCAAAGTATTACCTAATATGTGTTGATTCTTTTACAGGTTTTGTCTGGATTTATCTTTTGGAGAGACCGAAAGAAGCCTTAGAAAGGTTTAAAGAGTTTTGTGACAAAGTTAAAACTATGCATGATGCTGACATAGATTGTCTTTGCACAGATGAGAAGCCAATTTTTCTCTTACAGGATTTCCAGAGGTTCCTGAAGAAGAAAGGGATAAGACACAAAATTGCTAGTTCCGAAGAAGCTTGGAACAGATGTGTCTGTGTTAGAGTGAACAAAGAATTGCAAAAGGGAATGCATGCGCAATTGCTTAGTTCACATCTGCCACATGAGTACTGGGCTGAGTCACTAATGTCATTTAGTTACACGTGGTTGAGAAAGGTTTCAAAAGACTTGGGATGTTCTCCTTTTGAGAAACTGTTCCACAGAAAACCTTCTGTTGCCCATTTCAAGGTTTTTGGGTCTCATGTGAGGACAGAAGCTCCAGGTGGAGTAAAGAATGCCAGAGGCATTTTTGTGGGTTATGAAAAGGGTCTCTACAGAGTAATTTTGTCTGAATCTGGTAAGGTGATTCTCACAAAATTTCTAGAGAGTGCTCCTGAACAGGAGCGAGTGATTGTTCACACATTTCCCACAGGTGATGATGATGATTCTGATGATGATGATGATGATGTTGATTTTATTGAGTTCAGTAGTACTGATGATGACAGCGATAGCTCAGACAGCTCAGTTGTCACAGTCATTGAGAAGAAATCTTACACAATGACTAGACCCTCAGAAGAGGAGGATAAACCACTGATTAAGCTTAGTACTGGTTCTTCAGAGAGTTCAGAGGCTGAACCAGAAAGCAAGGGAGAGCAGCACCTCTTACGTAGGTCTGAGAGAGCAACAAAGGGTGTACCACCCAAGAGGTATTCAGAAGAGTTTGCCAACCAAGCTATTGCATGTGTTGCTGTTGTAAACGACCAAGGTCAAATTGAAGCTGTGTCTGAGTCAGAGACAAAGGCACAACAGAGAGTTGCTAACCAAGGTAATGCAGAAGCACTCATTCCTTGGAAGTCACACAACCAGAGAGGTACATTGGTAAAACGAATGGCGGGTAGTTCCAAGGGTGGAACTGAAACAACAGGGGAGTGTTATAAGTATAACAACTGTTTGTTTTCTTCTCTGGATGACGCTTTGCTCGCAGCACGCATTGATACTTTAGGGGGAGTATGTTATTCTAAAGCAGCAATGCTGCAGCAAGCAAAGGCTATAGCAGCTCAGTCAGCTGCTTGTGGCTGCAAAGCCAGACAGGATGTATGTGACTGTTGCCATGGAAACAAAGGGGCAGTCCATTCTCCTTATTGAGCACAGGATGTGAGCTCAGTGTGTGTCATATGACCTGTACAGGATGTACATGGGTGGAGTTGGAGTTTCTCTCTGTTTGTTGAAGAGAGCAGACATGTTTTCTCTGTACTGAAGTGAAAGACAGGAATAAAAGCAATGTAGATTCATTTCTGTCTGAGTCTGATTCCCCTCCCTGGGGATATGCTGGAGAGCAGGGAGGAGGAGAGCAGTTGGTGTGTTTTTCTCACAGCCTGAGGAAAATCGCCGGAACGGACCTCGTGTGTTTTTCCTGCCGGGAGTCGCCGGAGGGAGGTCAAAAGAATTCAGCCGGTGCCTGGAGAGATAGGCACATACCTCTGACCGGCACTGAATTCCAACAGTTATATCTGTCTGAGTACGTTTTCCCCCCTTTTCTTTTTTTAAAAATTATTTCTGTTGCTTCATTTATCATCAGAGTATATCAGCATTTGATGCTATGTGCTGTTACTATATGTTGCAGGCCTATTCGGCATCAGCTAATACTGCAACTGGATAAATAGGTTCCGCTCTGGCGGGAAGGTAAACGGCGTTTCTATGCACTGCTCTGGTTCACCAGAAGTGGCTTAGTCATGCTGGCCACATGACCCGGAAGCTGTACGCAGCTCCCTTGGCCAATAAAGCGAGATGAGCGCCGCAACCCCAGAGTCGTCCATGACTGGATCTAATGGTCAGTGGTCCCTTTACCTTAATTGGAGACTGGTTCTAAAAAGAGAGAGTGGGGTGGTGGTGTTGGGGACAATATTTATAAAATATGGCCTGGATCAGGTAAATTCATTCTGATTGGTCTGAGAATCTCCATTCACCCCTTCCTCCTTTTCAGGAATGTTGTTTGCATCCAGTGTGAGAGTGGATAGGCTGCACCCCTGGTCATTGCCTACTCTGGCCCAGGCAGCGTCCCAAATCTTGCAGACCTGCCTGTGCAAGAAAAAAAACTTAAAAGTACATGAGAGTGTAAAGCAGGCATGAGATCAGAAGGGCTCAATCGCCAACGGGCTTTGAGGGGGAAGACACAAAGGCTACTCATCCCCCCAACCCCCAAGAGGGAGTCTTGGGGTCAGCATAGAACATTGTTGTCAAAGAGGAGTTTCCCGGTCTCTTCGTCTCTTTGTAAGGAGAGTTTAACAGAGCAGAAAAGGGAAATCTTACAAATGAAATTTAAAATTGAACAAATAAATCTGGCATGAACAAATAAATCTGGCATGAAGAAAGGGGTAAAAAGAAAGTCCCTTCTTACTTGGTAAAACATACTCTTCCTTGAGTAGTATATGCACCCAATGATAATAAAGCTAATTTCTATAAACACCTGGAAATAACAGTGTTAGACTATATGGAGGAGAAAATAATTCTCCTAGGAGATCTGAATGGAGTTGTTTCGAACACGATAGAACTCAGAGAAGTGTAGATAATAAAACAGGATGATTACCTCAAACTTTTTTTCCAGTTAATAGAAATTTAGTAGATGCTTGGATGTTTAAACATCCAAGGGCAAAGGAATTCTCATATTATTCTGAGCCCAACTGTAGGGATCAGATGGGATTACCATGAGGAATTATAGAATATACATCAGGCCATCGTGCCCACGATGAAGACATTGTGTTGACTGGGTTTGATATAGTGACGATAATTTCTGATTAAATCCCATAAGATTCTACATTCATGCCCCCCCCTTTTTTTAAAGAATGGCAAACTGCCACATGCAGCGCCTTACTTGGATGTGCCTGGAGTCTTAGAAGCTTGAATACCCTATGTTCTCCTACAAATGGACCTTGAGCTTGTTTGGAGGTTCTAGCAGGGGAGCGCAGCTATCGTATACCCTTGACCGAAGAACGGTACACTCCTTCTTTCTGGGATGGTCGTCCTCTTCCACCGAGTGCGCAGCTTCGGGAGGGACGCACATGGAGCGGTGAGGGAGGAAGGGGACACCCACCTAGCCAGCCAGATCAGCCGAATCAACCCTGGCGATCAATGGGGTGACAGATGTCGCAGCCAGATCACCCTCACATCCCATTCATGCCCTTTGCAAGTGAATGAGTACCTTCAGGTTAAACGATATGATAACATTTATGCTGTTGGTGATTGTGCTGATGTGAACGAGCCAAAAATGGCATACCATGCTGGGCTCCATGCAGATGTTGCAGTGACAAACATTGTCAACAGCCTGACACAGAAGCCTCTGAAAAGCTATACACCAGGATCACTCACATTCTTGATCTCACTGGGAAGATGTGATGGAGTGGGCCAAATCAGTGACTACTACGTGAGACATCTCTTAGTGACAGTAGTTAAAAGCAGGGATCTTTTCGTCTCACAAAGCTGGAGAAAGATGGGACAGTGTATGCTAGATAGAAAGGGGCTTGCAAGAAAAGATGCAGGTGTAACAGGACCAGTGCCAAAAAAAGAATATACCTTTCAATTAAAGAAAGGTTGGGTAGTTATAACTAATTTTAAAAAGCTTAACTTTTGTCATATATGGTTTGTATATCTTATCCGAGGCTATATTTTACATTGGACCTTGGGATCATTTTTACTATCTGGCTCCTAAGCTATAATGGATTCATTCATGCACTTTTGATGCCCTTTTGCCTCTGCTGCCCATTTCTCCCTGCCTGACAAATCACGTACACAATTAGACAGGCAGGCATCCTGTGTCCTCAAAGACTGAGCAGTTTCGGCTTTGTAGTTTCTAATAGGTAATCTTAGGATCTTAATCTTAGGGCCAGGAAGCAGATCTCACATTAAGGTGATAACTGTCGCTACCCTCCTGGCCATCCTCCTTATCATGTGTATTGCTTGTTTATTACTTCCGGGGTTGCCAGATACTCTTCTTTGTAGTTCTCAATTTATTTACCCCAGAAATATTTGTGCTTAATTAGTTTTAGTGGTTTAACTTCTCGCCGTGGGTTTGTGGAAATGCTCAGAAGAAATCTGATTGGTTCTTACGAACACTCTGTAAAAAGCTTTTTTGTGAATAAAAACGGCCTGGGCCAGGGGGCTGGGGACATGGACAAGCACAGAGAGACACAATTATATGCACCTTTCCCAGAGTCTTGCTGGTTCAAGTCTCTGTGTGTATTCTTATTAATCAGAGTTCAATCCTTCCTTTCCTTTGCGAACGCAACACCCAACCAGTCTTCCAGCAGGCAAGATGGAATTTGGATCTCAAAAGAATTAACATTAAGAGTGAGAAAATTAGAAACTGATCCAAAGTCCCTATCAGATCACAATTCAGTGTCCTTATTCCTGAAGGATTCCGGAAGCTGTAAGCCAGCTCCCTTGGCCAATAAAGCGAGATGAGCGCCGCAACCCTAGAGTCGGCCATGACTGGACCTAATGATCAGGGGTCCCTTTATCTTTAAAGGGGATGTGGGTGGCACTGTGGATTAAACCACAGAGCCTAGGCCTTGCCAATCAGAAGGTTGTGGTTGGAAACCCCGCAACGGGGTGAGCTCCCGTTGTTCGGTCCCTGCTCCTGCCAACCTAGCAGTTTGAAAGCACGTCAAAGTGCAAGTAGATAAATAGGTACAACTCCGGCAGGAAGGTAAACGGCGTTTCTGTGCACTGCAGAAGCGGCTTAGTCATGCTGGCCACATGACTAGGAAGCTGTACGCCAGCTCCCTCAGCCAGTAAAGCGAGATGAGCGCTGCAACCCAGTCAGGGGACCTAATGGTCAGGGGTCCCTTTACCTTTACCCTATTCCTGAAGGGGAAAGAAAGAGGGCAGAAAGGATAGAGGATGAATGAAGCATTACTTAATGATGAAGGAATAATTCAGAAAGCTAAGAAAGCTTTCAAAGAATTCTTCAAATTTGATGTGGGAAAGACCATGGACAAAAACAATTAAATTCACAGCATGTATGGCATTAAAAGAAAATTTAATGAAGATGATGTATTGGTGGTATTTGATGCTGACTAAACTTGCTAAAATTTAGAAGATAAGGTATGTTGGAAATATAATGAGAAGGAAGGGAATTTATTTCATATGTGGTGGAAGTGTCCTAAGATTAAAGCGTACTGGGATATGATATATAATGAACTGAAAAAGATTTTCAAACATACCTTTAGTAAAAAGGTATATGAAGGAACATTGTAAACATTTGAAAACACTTGCAGGGTTGATTTAAAATATTTTGTTAGGTTATGATTTGATACCTGTTTATAAAAAATAAGTTTTTTAAGTATGGAGTTAAGATAAATAGGGTGATTTAGAAATGCTAAGATAAAAGTGATAACATATGGAAGTCCGAGAGGGGGACAGGAGGAAGACAAAGCTCAGTTAGAGTAAAGATATATATGATGAAGAAATTTTATTTGGTTGTTATAAAAGGGGGAGAAGAAAATAATAATTATAAAAAATTATATTAAAAATATTTTTAAAATATAAGAATTCTTCAAATTTAATATAAACAAAGGAACTAATATGAAGACTGTCTGGAAGACAGGGAAAGCATCCACGAGAGAATTTTTCATCCACCCACCAGAATGCAAATTTAAAAGGAACAGAGTGGAACATATCTTAACAGAAAACTAACTAGACATAATATGTCTCCAGGAGAAACATATATCCAGAAAGCACAGAAGGGTGCTGATTAATAAAAAGTTAGGAGCAGATTTTATCTTGTCAGATAAGAGTAAAAAGAGAGGCGTGGTCATCTATGTGAAACCCAGACTGCTTTTCAAAGTAATTCAAGTAAGGGTACAAGGAGAAAAATTAGTGATGATAGGAGTATATGCACCCAATGATAATAAAGCTGTTTTCTAGAAATATTTAAATAATATTACTTTTATGCACCAGGAAAAAAGCCCAAAGCATTCCTCTGAGGGATCATGGGGGATGAAATTCCAAGAAAGTATTTACGTATGCCACCACAGCAGCAAGAGTCTTGATTGCCCAGAATTGCAAAATGGAGACCTTATCAACAAAGAGAGACTGGTTGATCAAATTGATGGAGTATACAGAACTGGACAAGCAGACAGGTCAGATAAAAAGATCAAACAATACAAAAAATTAAAAATGATTGAAATATATTCAAACAGTATTTGAAAGACCATTATGGACAATAATTTTTTTTTACCACTTTAGAGTAACTCCTGTAAGAAAAGAAGAAAAAAGTAAAACATAATGGAATTAGGTTATTGAATAAATGGCTGTGTTAGGAGGGGCAGTCAACTAAGTAAAACTGAGGACTGAGGTAAGAAGGGGAGGGAAGTCAAACAGAAATGGATTACAAATGAATCAAATCAATCAATCAATATGTATTTTTTTATTTTTTTCTTTCATAATGTTTTAAAAATATATGTTTAATTACAGGAAAATCAAGTTTTTACAATGTGATTTGATGAATGTATGTCTAAAGCAACCAATAAAAATGAATTACAAAAGAGAGAGAGAGAGCAAAGTGAAGTGACCAATGGACCCAAGTCACAGCATTCTGCTTTGCTTTCAGTGGAAAACACTGCAGGACTCAAGGGAAGAAGACAACAAATGAAGGAGGAGATTGGGTGGTCTGTGTGGGCAGAACACAGTAGGAGGACAAGGAAAATGCTTGTCTGTTGCTTAGTTTCCCTGCAAATGAAAGAGGCAAGTGTGGAAGGGAACTGTCCATCCCATCTGAGTTAACAAGGACCAAGTAAGATGAACTAAGTGATGAAGCAAAATGTGCAAGCCCAAGGGGACTTTTGACAGGACAGATTATACACTACTAAGCAGCTGGCTGCAAGACGTGGCTAGTGGATATCCTTAATGGCAAGCTGGACTTGTTCCAGGTGTTGTAGGTTTGGCAGTCACATTCTATGCAACCTTATATTTCACCACTTTGTGCAGCAGAAGAATCATTGGGCTGGATTCCTAGTGGGAATGGGAGGTGAAGCCCCACCCTGTCAAATGGGATCCCTCTCAGGGATCTTGGAAGAATGCATTACTTGTCCATACATCCAGCTTAGGGATTGAGGGCACAGAGCACCCCTTGCCAGTGTCTACTTGAGGTTCACAGGATGCTCTTCATGCTGTTGATGGACGCTAATATTGGTCACCCCCAATAGTCTATCAGTCAGTAGCCGGACTGGTTACATGTCCAGTGTCTGTGTCAAAGCTGTTTATCCCTGTAATCAATAAAGTTCCAGTTACAGATAGGTAGCCGTGTTGGTCAGCCATAGTCAAAACAAACAAAAAAATCCTTCCAGTAGCACCTTAAAGACCAACTAAGTTAGTTCTTGGTATGAACTAACACAGTGTGTATCTGAAGAAGTGTGCATGCACACGAAAGCTCATACCAAGAACTAACTTAGTTGGTCTTTAAGGTGCTACTGGAAGGAATTTTTTGTTTTGTTTTTATCAATAAAGTTGTGGACTAATCTGAACCCAACACATGTCTCCTTGTGTGCATTCATTTGCTGCGCACCTCATTGCTACATCAATGTGCCTGCACCAACGAAGAGTAGGCTCTGATTTTGTTGCTTTCTAAGCAGTTGGGAATTATCATTCACTGAGGGATTGTCATTTAGGAGTTATGGGGGAGCTATGAGACAAATGTCAGAGAAAGATGAGGCCTGAATATTTGTGCACAGTTTGTTCACAGTAAGCAGCTGGTAAAAGTCAGGAGAAGGTTACCAGTGGCTCTGTGGATCTATGAGGCTTCCTTGAGTCAATGTATGAGAGAGTGAGAGAGGTTCCACACTCTGTTAGTTCATGATATGGAAATGGCTCAGTGGCTCCTTACAGACTCTGGAACTCCCTTGCTAAGAGAGAGAGAGAGAGAGAGAGAGAGAGAGAGAGAGAGAGAGAGATGGATGGGTTTCAACACGAGGTTTTCTTCTTTATCTTATTTTTTACTTTTATTGTACCTTACTCAAGAATCTAGACTAAATCCCACCTTGTTGTCATTTTACAAGTGGGTCTCAACAGGTTTTTGGAGAATGACTGCTTCTACTGAAAGGGTTGGGGTTGTGTTGTTTTTATTGTAATTATTGTTACATTTTAAACAGATTTTATATATAGTTTTAATTCTAATATTTAATTATTGAAAAAGTTAGTTGAGTTCCTCAAGGTTGGTGAGATCAGCATTCCGTTGTCACGCTAGATATCCCAGAGACCAAAGGATGCAAACACACACTTATGTTAATATGACAGAAAGGCTTCATACTCACTTAAATGGGTTTCAGTACGCTGAGAAAAGCAACTTCCTCCTTTGATAAGACAAGTATTGGACTTGTTTCTTACACATTCCAGAGTTGTCACTGCAGAAAGGAGAGGAGAGGAAACATAAGTTGTCCAGTCTTTGAGAAACAGAATATTCCAAGCCAAACACGAGCAATGTTAATAGTCTCAGGATCCGCATGTAGTGGTGGGTTAGATGCTGCATGCACACCAACACACATCTCTCCCCCCCCCCCATTCCTCACACAGGAACATCTCCAGACACAGAAATGGAAAGACACAAAGCCTTTTTCCCATTTGCTAGTATCTTTCCCCTCACTCCAGGCCTAATTAGTAGCTGCCCAGCTGCATAAAGCTTCATCATAGGTTTTCAACACCCCCCCAAGGAACTCTGAGTATGCACCATAAATCCATAATTTGATATATTAATTCTGACATAAATTTAAATACCCCAGTAACCAATTGGCACCTTCCTGTGCTTTGGTTTGCCTGCATCAATCTCACCTACAACGTCCTTTCCTTTCTTGGGAATTTCCCTATTTAAGTGAGTGAACACAACACAATATTCCCCTTTCCAAATCCTTTCCTTGGTAGTTGGGAGGAGATGGAAACCTGGTGGGGGCTGATGGCTCTGAAAATGGGATGGTGTCCACTTAACCACATCCAAGGGATCAGGGTGGGGCAGCACTGATGATATAGACCCGCCTTCTCCCTTTCCATTCCCCTCAGAGCTGGTGGGTGCTACTGGATGAAAGGGGGGGGGGCATCAGAGTTATCCATGCAGATCAGGGTGATTTGTCACATCCACAGATCCTGGGCCCCTTTCCTGATTACAAGCATCCAACTAGATAGCAGATCCACCTGTATAAAGGGGGAGTCCAGTGGAAGCCACAGCCACCACTGGAGGGGAGAAAGGCCACTGAGCTGGACTCCAACCCTGACAAATCCATGGCAATTGGGGATGCCACCCTGGCCAACTCCACTGCTGAGAATAAAATGCCTCACCTTTTGCCATGACCACCTCCTGCGTGCCTTCCACCTCTGGCACTTCCTGCGAAGCAAAACCGGTACTTACTTCCAAGGCATCCAAACCTGTTGAAATTAAATTAACAGCACCTTGGTTAGCATTTTGTATTTCTTGCTTCTGCCAGCTGACAAGCACTTGAAGTTACAGCTGCAGTAGGGCTTCCTTCTGCCTTCTCAGGGCCTCGAGGAACATCAATATAGTCCCCTAGTCTGACTCTTCCTCCACAGAACAGGAGGGGAATGGGATGGCTATGCATGCTCCCTCTGTGGGGCAGATGCTTTTCCTTTGCCCTTAGGGCCCCCCTTAGCCTTGCCTTTACCTGGAGCCATGCTAAATGCACCCCACTCCCCATAATAATCCTGAGGCTCAAAAAGGCTCTACAAATGTAAAAATTGCCCCTTGCCCCATTCCATAAGGAAATATAAGCACACTTTCTAAATGGACCCTCAGGACCCAACCACTAAACAAGACTCAATATCAGCTTTGCGGTTGAATGGGGAATTTTGAATCTGATCTCTCTTAGCTCCTGGGCTCAGTATGCTAACCACTACACCACACTACCTACCAGGAAAATATCAAAACTGTTGCCTATCCACAGGAAAATGGCTGGGGAGTTCATGAAGAAAACCCCTTCACCCCTCCCTATACCACTCCTCCAGCCCAGGGCCCACAACAGCAGGGGCCATATTCCATCCCCAGTCACTGCTAACTGGCTACTTCCACCTAGGGAGATTTCCCCCAAAAAGCAAATCCCCTACCAGGGGTGGCCCTTGCACTGGTTCCCCACTCTTGCAACCAGTTCTTTCAACTTGTGGTTAAAGGGAGACGCTAAGTTCTGCCTGACGCTGGGGGTGCTCATTGTGTGCACTTGAGACCACAAGTATAAGATGTACAAGGAGGTTGCAAGGAGGCACAATGGGGCCTCTCAAGTTTGGGGAATTTTCAGTCCCATCATCACATACTTGGGGAGGCAGAGTTGTCCCCAGCCTCATAGGTTTGGCATCTATGGTTAGAGGTCTCTCAGTGCCTCAAAGTACCATTGATCTGTTGCCTCCAGCAACAGCCATAGTTATCTGCAGCAAGCAGCCTACTGCAGGACTAAAGTTACTCCTCTCCTCTCCACTGACCTCCTCATGAGTAAATGGAACAGAAAGGAGGACAAATCCCCTTGCCTCTCTAGACAGTTGGCTCTGCTGCTTTTATCTTCTCCTGCCAGCCTCCCTGCTCTGCTCTCCCTCATCCAGTCCTCTGATTAGCTAGACCTCCTCTCCTTCCTGCAGAACTCTGTATGGCTGCAAGGGGGTAGGTAGCATCAACTGTGTTGGACTGGTCATGTTGGTCGGATGCCTATCATCTTCCACAACAACTACTTTGCCTCTCTTGCTTCAAAGGTGGCATATGGACACTACTAGCCCCTTGACTGAATGTTCTTGGAGAAAGAATTCAAGATCTCAGGCTCCTACTCACCTGGGCAAAGGATGACCAAGAGGAGACAAGTACTCAGGAAAGTTGTCATAGTGCTGAAGAGATCAAAAGCTGAGTGCACTCAGAACAAATAAGCAGGTGAAGGATGGAGGATGAGCCTAGTTTGGAGGGTTTTATAGGCCAAGAAGGGAGCCCGAGGGTTCCAAGTAAGGGGGGTTCCAGTAAGGGGGTGGGAAATGATGAAATTAGAGATTGCATGCTTTCCTAGACATGGTGCAATTTTATAAAGGAACACAAAGCACAATGTGGAAATTGGATTAACTCTTTTTTGGAAACGGTATGAAATTCTGCCACCTGCAGTTTGCACTCCCTCCCATTCTCAGGGTTAAGAAACAGGTATTTTCCTTAACTGAATCCTTTTTGAGAACCCTGTGTAATTTCACCAAATAACCCCCTAGTATATCCTACCTCAATTTCATCACAATGCTTCTGGAGAAATGATGTCCATGATCAGGTACAGTGATCAGCAATTGGTAAATCACATATATATTTTGTTCACAGGAATCTGGTGATGCTGGAACATGATTGTATTCCTAGAACCAGCCAACAGAGCATGTTCAGTTTTGTACTATTTCACCATTTTTCAAAATATATCCTCTAGAAATATTTGGAAGTGTGGTTCCTTGAAGTTGAATCAAATATTCTGTCCATAGTCCTCACAAAAATGCCAACCCCAGAATCCTCTAGGGAGGAATAATGGGTACTATACGAGAATGAATTCCATTACAGTGGATGCTCAGGTTGCGAACGTGATCCGTGCGGGAGGCACATTCCCAATCCGCAGCGTTCGCAACCTGCAACGTCATGATTCGGCTTTTCTGCGCATGTGCAAAATGTGATTTTGTGCTTCTGCGCATGCGAGACCACCAAAACCCGGAAGTAACCTGTTCCAGTACTTCCGGGTTCGGTGTGGTGCGCAACCCGAAAACTTGCAACACAAAGCATCTGTAACCCGAGGTATGACTGTATATATTTGTCTGCACGAACATTGTCATATCAAACTGTGATTTACAAATAATATAACACAGGTTGTTTTAGCTAAAGCTGAGCCTGCTGAGCTAGAAATGGATATTGATCAGGGAGAGGTAGTATGCTGACTTCCAGAGGTGGCTAGACTACAACTCTCATCGCCTCAAAAGTCAGACATTCCAACTAGGGTTGATGGGAATTGTCTGGAGCAGACTATGTTGTCTACCCCTGTCTCCATAATCTCTCTCATTCAAGAAAGCCTGAAATTATCCAAATCCATGAAGGATGAAGGGCCGCACAGCCATTGTTCTTATTATAGGACCACACCTTCCCTTCTTCAATGAGGCATTAAAATCATCCTGGCCACTCTCTACCTAGGGAGAGATACAGTTAACCAAGATGCACAAAGGTCAAGTAGAGAGGCCAGCTGATAAAGCAATGTTTACAAGCTCCAGCTACAACTAAAACTCATACAACTTTAACTTCTGAAAAATAAATCATATACATAGCAATTAAAAAATATTTTGCTCATAAAATATGGACCCATATGATTAACAAGGAAAGTCCCCATGATGTAGCTCCCATTTGTTGCTGGCCCATGACAGGGAATGTCCACTCTAGTGCACTGCATTCACCTCTCCCATTTTGCTGTTTCATGAGTTTTTAAAATTCCTATTGGTCCAGGGAGTTAAGGTTGCTATAATTTGAAGGCTATTAGGGTGTGTTTCGGCTTTTTAAAGTTATTGATGTTTTCAAAAGTTTTAAATACATTTCATTTTATTTGAAACTCTATTCTTTTCTGTTGTTTGCTTCCTTACGTTTCTTTGACAGGATGTGTGGGACAAAATAAAAAATGTTGAAAAGCCCCAAACCCAATACAGTGATACCTCTGGTTACGTACTTTATTCATTCTGGAGGTCTGTTTTTAACCTGAAACTGTTCTTAACCTGAAGCACCACTTTAGCTAATGGGGCCGATGGAGCACGATTTCTCTTCTTATCCTGATTCAAAGTTCTTAACCCGAGGTACTATTTCTGGGTTATTGGAGTCTGTAACCTGAAGCGTATGTAACCTGAAGCATATGTAACTTTTTCAGAGGTCAATTCCCTGTAATGTCTGGGAACATCTGTATGTTTGCCAGCCCTACATTATAATGTTTTTGATAATCCAATTTCGACTTGTGTGGGAGGAATAGTGGTATAGTAATTGGAGAAGAGAAGAGAAGAGAAGAGAAGAGAAGAGAAGAGAAGAGAAGAGACAGGATAAACTGAGATTTTCAAATGAAAAACCATTTGAATATCCAGCCAGGGCTCCTTTGGCAAGAATGATGAGATAGAAATTTCATAAAAAGGGGCTGTGCAACTCTCAAAGTTTCACCATTTTGATTTAGTGAAACTTCAGGTAACGAGTTATGTGGGGGCTGCATTTGGCTCCCAGGCCAGGAGTTCTCAACCCCAGGAGCATATTAAAAAAGGGCTTGATAGTGTCTAAACCTGTTCGATCTTTTGGCTCCCCACACTCAGCCACATGAGCAGTCAAATTAGATAAAATTATGAAGCCAGACGTCTTCAGCAGGTACATTATGGAACATTCAACTCTGCAGCAGGTACACTGGGTGAACACCACTTGGAAGCAATGAGGAGTTTGGCTGCTGTAAGAAGATTTCCTATAAACTGCAACAGGCTAGAACTTACATCAGCCTGTTGAATCAGGCAATCTGCCCAAGAAAAGTATTTTTACAGTGGCCTGAAAATAGGACATGAGAGCAAGGCCACTCTCCTACTACTGTTTCCCAGCAACAGACATTCAGATCCACATTTCCCCCAACAGCAGAGGTAGAACATAACCATCAAGTTACTCAATTTCATTGCATGTCCACAGGTTCTCATATTATGAGAGTCAGATGAGTACTAGTCACAATAGCTACATTTCCTCCCGTGTAATAGCCAATGAGACTCTCCGTCTGGAGATCACAGGTGGGAGAGGCTTCTCACAAGCATCTGTTTCCTAAGAATACTATGCTGGACTATATGAGTTTTTGGGTGATCCACCAGGAATCTTCTTATATCTCTTACTCCTGAATCCCTCAGTGCATCTTCAGTGGTCTATCAAAGAGTAGCAATTTGCCCTAGTTGCCTAGTGTTTTTTATCAGATTTCCAGAAAAGGGGGCATAATAGCCTAAAGTCATTCGAAGTTGATTATTTTATTCAGCCCTGACCACTTTGATAAGCAGATAGAGTGGATAAATTGTTACACTTCCTAACTTTTAACAATTTTAGTAGGGCTTTCCTCAGCTCCCTCTGTTCACCAACACCCTAAACCTCTCCCTTCCCATCCAATCGAACCATTAGTCATGAATTTAACCTTCCAAACTCCATATCTCAAGCCACTTTTCTCTTCAATCCTGCAATCCTGCTCTCCACCCATTTTCACTTTAAAACCCATGTCCATGTCCACATGAAACGTCCCCCTCCTTTCCTGCAACCCCACAATGAAAGCAAACCAGCCTGTGATAACCTCCTATATCTTCCTCCTGCAACACATTGCAACTATTAAAGCACCTTCTCATTTTCCACCCAATTATGGTGACACCACCCCTTCCTATTCTGCAGACATTTTCATACCCTCCTTTCCAAATTACCATGTCCCCATGCCTGATACTCTCTTTTTGCAAACCACTTGGCTCACTTATCTTCAGCTTCACCTCCTCTTCCTCCCTTCCTCTTTAATTATCTCACCGCTCCCTTGCACACATATTCCCCTATTTCCATTCTTTCTCCTCCCTCTTTTTCTGCAGTCTCTTTTTCACAGACACACCAACGTTCACAACCACCCCCTTCATCCCCCTTTTCACCTTTCCTCTTTTTTCTTACTCCCTTGCACATAAAACGCTCCCTTTTCCTGGTTTCCTGCTTTCTGCTATTTTCCAGTCTTCTTTCAGTGCATATCTCATGATGATATTTAATGTATATTTAAATTTATTTGGATCTTAAGAGGAAGCCTGTATGTTGGTTGCTCAGTTAGAGAAAGTTAACCAGTTTACTGAAGTTGTGTGTATGAAAGAGAGTGAGTGTGCTCCCTTGTTATTGAAATATTGATTATATATTACTACACTGAATTTGGAATTTCATGTTGAAGAAACGCCACCTGGGACGCAGGTGGCGCTGTGGGTTAAAGCCTCAGTGCCTAGGGCTTGCCGATCGAAAGGTCGGTGGTTCGAATCCCTGCGGCGGGGTGCGCTCTCGCTGCTCGGTCCCAGCGCCTGCCAACCTAGCAGTTCGAAAGCACCTCCGGGTGCAAGTAGATAAATAGGGACCGCTTACCAGCGGGAAGGTAAACGGCATTTCCGTGTGCGGCTCTGGCTCGCCAGATGCAGCTTTGTCACGCTGGCCATGTGACCCGAAGTGTCTCCGGACAGCGCTGGCCCCTGGCCTCTTAAGTGAGATGGGCGCACAACCCCAGAGTCTGTCAAGACTGGCCCGTACGGGCAGGGGTACCTTTACCTTTACCTTACACTGAATTTGGAATTTCATGTTGAAGAAAACACATTGTTCCAGGACGTAAATACATTGTGCAAAGGTCCTATAGAGGTTTTGAGGGCTCCACATCTTTTCTCTCTCTCCTATGAAGCCGAGGAATGGAAGAAAGACATTTGGGTATAGCAAGAAGAGTGAGACAATTAAAGAGAAAGAAAGGCTTGTTTTAAACAACAGCAGAGGTATAGGAGAGATGGGGAGACAGTGATAGTTTTAATAATAATACTAAGTTACAGCAAGGACAATATTCCCTCACCTGGGACCCTGGCTGATCATCACGGGATTATACATCCCATCACACAGTCTTTAGTGGCCTGACCAGAGGGGAGAAGTGGGCACGTTGCCTATGGACCTTGCTCTGGTTAATTAAATCTCTGTATTTCAGGGCCAGGGATGCGGGTGGTGCATTGCTCGGTCCCTGCTCCAGACAACCTAGCAGTTCAAAAGCATGTCAAAGTGCAATTTTTTCGCCCAATAAAATGCACCAGACCACAAGACGCACCTAGTTTTTGGAGGAGGAAAACAAGAAAAAAAAAATATTCTGAATCTCAGAAGCCAGAACAGCAAGAGGGATTACTGTGCACTGAAAGCAGCAATACCTCTTGCTTTTCTGGCTTCTGGGATAGCTGCACAGCCTGCATTCGCTCCATAAGGCACACACATTTCCCCTTACTTTTTAGGAGGGAAAAAGTGTGTCTTATAGAGTAAAAAATACAGTAGGTACTGCTCCAGCAGGAAGGTAAATGGCGTTTCCGCGCTGCTCTGGTTTGCCAGAAGCGGCTTAGTCATGCTGGCCACTTGACCCGGAAGCTGCATGCCGGCTCCCTCGACCACTAAAGCAAGATGAGCGCAGCAACCTCAGAGTCGTCTGCGACTGGACCTAACAGTCAAGGGTCCCTTTACCTTTACCCATTTCAGGGCAAGGGATGAATTTTCTCCTACAAGCAAATTAGCCGATTTGTAGCAACTGTCACAATTTTGGTGGATTAGGCATTGCACTGCATCCTTAGTCACAAGGGTACCCCCATTAGAGGGGTCCAGGAAGGGTGACACTGGCAGCTTTTTAAGGGTTGGGGCATCCAATCCATTTTGCAGTTGACTCCCCAGCAGGGATTTGACCCCACCAGGTAGTTTAATCCTCTCAGGTAGCAAGCAGGCTGCCTGTTGCAGGATACATGCCCAATGCCTTAGTCAAACCTACTCTTTCCTGTAATCAATAAAGTTGTGGCCTAATTCAACCCAATAACAGTCTCCTATGTCATTCTTGTGACCCTCCTGTCACCTGCCATGTCCATTATATGCCTGTGCCAGCAAATTCCAGAGATGAATACAAGATAAATGTCCCTTCCAGTCCATCTCACCCTTACTCTCATAAAACACGAATTGTGAGTAGATGAGTACTTTTCTAGAGTTCCATTAAATTTCACCACATGCCCTCCTACTTTATCCCCACCTCAGTTTCATCACAATGTCCTTGGGACCAAGATGTTCTCAGTCAGGCACAAAGTAATCAACAATTAATGCATCACATACTAATTTTTCCCAGCCATCTGGTGATACTGGGACCTAATGACATTCCTGGATCCAGCCAAGTTTACGTGTTCAATTTTGTAGTTTCCCTGATTTAACTGTGCATAGTTTGAGAATCCACCTTCTTTTAAATGTGTCTGTGGGAAGGGGGGGGGTGTTGTTCTGAAGTTTTGTTCTATTTCTTCCTTGTTTTTATGCTATATTTTATTCTGTGAACCACCCTGCGATCAGATGATGAAGGGTGGTGTATAAATCTAATAAATAAAAGTACAAATAATTGTACCAAAGGAAGGAAATGGTGACACTGACATATGAAGCCCTTCTTACAATTTTGAAGGAAAAGGTCACCAATCCACTTTAAATTCTTTCATTGCAATACTTTAGTCGCCAACCACTTCTCATAAAATGCAGCGTTGATTCCTTTATTGGTAATGGAGCCCTACACTGTATTCTCAGGCATGCAGCAGGCATCACATGGGACTTAACTTTTCCCCAATTCTTTCCTATTCTAGTTGCCCTTCACATCTGGGGAAACCATTTCAGGAATTCCAGGGTTTGCTTCTGGTTGGACAATGAAGCAGTGGTAAGGATTTTAGCCAGGCAGTCAGCAAAGTCTGACCAGGCCATCAGGGTGTTGCATCTGTTCGTGCTAGAATGCCTTCCGCACAACTTTTCCTTCATGACACGTTTCATACCAGGTCTTTACAACGACATTGCAAGTGCTT
This sequence comes from Podarcis cretensis, assembly GCF_951804945.1. Classification (NCBI taxonomy): domain Eukaryota; kingdom Metazoa; phylum Chordata; class Lepidosauria; order Squamata; family Lacertidae; genus Podarcis; species Podarcis cretensis. The sequence goes on along the minus strand of NC_137177.1, from coordinate 13,483,965 downwards.
TATCTCATTTCCAGATGGAGCATTTCCAAGAACTGGCACCCGAGGCAGCACAGATACCTGACCCCTTCCCAGACGACCTGTGGCAGATTGGATGAGAGAAGTAATGCAGGGAATATTTTTGGCATTAGCACCCTCCCCTAGGCGCTCATATGCCAGAGCTTGGTCATCCTTGGAGTGTTTCTGTGGCAGCTATGGCTCAGCCTCCAGATGTGCCTCTGACTCTGACATGCTAAAATTCTGGTTCCACCTAAAATTTAGAGGTTTGGCCATCAAAACCTTACTGCTCTACAAGGCAGCTATTTCATTCTTCCGTAAATGTTTCCGGTGGCCTGACCCTTGTGCAAGCTTCCATGTCAAGAAGCTGTGCGTGGGGTGGCATTGTATTATCCCTCCCCGCCAAGATGGCAGGAAGCCTATAACACCAGATACCCTGAGGTTAATTTGGGACAAGTTGCCAAAGCTGGGCTGGTCGAACTTCGAAACACACCTCTTCAATGCAGCATTCTCCCTGGTCTTCTTTGGGGCTCTATGCATTGGTGAATGTATTTTCAGTAGCCCCTCAACACCACACACAGGTTTAACAGACACTGGTGTATGTTTCTTAGGGCTCCACCTAAAAATTAAGATTTGTGCATCCAAACCGACCACAACACTGGCCCCCTCTGAGCAGGATGGCCCCTGCCTGTGGTGAGACACGTGCAGGTTCCTCTGAGTGTGTCCTAACCACTGGGGTGCCTTCCTCATCCATGCAGACCAACGCCCTTGGATGTGCTGCCAACACACAGAAGTCTTACCTATGGCCATTGAGGCGGCAATCCAAGGGAATTCTCAGGTCATTCCTTCCACATTGGTGCAGCTTCAACGGCAGCAGCCCAGGGTTGGGACTCTGCCAGTATCAAGGCTCTGGGCTGATGGAGTTCTGCGCCCTACAAGGGCTACATTCGTCCCCACACAGTTTCATTTACTGTTTCCCTTTGACTTTTATTGCAGGTGTGCCTGGCACAAACATCTGGGTTGTGGGGCATAGCATTGTACCCTGGGCCAAGATCCATGTCACCTTGCACATTTGGGGAACTAACCTTGACATCCAGCCTAATGCCAGCATACATTGGATACGACAGCGAGGCATGCATTGGGGTGCACTGATGCCCCTGTTACGCAGAGCCGTCACTGCCCACAGCCTGCCAGAGGCATTGATTCTGCACCTGGGAGGATATGACCTGGTAGCGCAAAAAGGCATCAGCCTGGTTCTATCTGCGAAGGCGGACCACGAAAATGTGCATGCCCTATGCCCAGCATTGACCATCCTCTGATCTGACCTCCTTCCCTGTCAGTGTTGGAGAGGGGCCAATAAACCTTCTCGCATCAATTATACAGTGCAAAAAATTAATAGGGCCATGCTTAACACAATGCACCAAATCAGCAGTGTCTCCGTTCGCCACCGCAAAATTAGAAGGGACAATTCCGAACTGTTATGTGCAGATGAAGTACATTTGACACCCACCCCCGCTAATGCCCTTTGGATGTGCGATGTGCATTAGGGCCTCAAGGAATGGTGACTGGCAGGGCACAGCCCTTCTCTTTAGGAGGGGGCCTTCAGGTATCTTGGTGGCAAGTCCCCAGTTTGGAGTCTAGGGTGGCAGTTTTAGGCATTGGTTGGTATTCTATAGTCGATCTTTGTGATTGGGGGTAGCATTTTCAGGCACCCCCACATGGTGGCGTTAGCAGGGTCCATTAAAGGGTGGGTTGTGGGAGTCACTGGCCCTGGAGTGGCATCACAATGTCAAACTCACAGCTTTGGTGAAGTGGGAGGGCATGCTGTGTAAGTTCACACTTTATAGTCCCCTTCCACAATGCCTGACTGCCCTGCGCATCCTCAGCCCCTGTCATATATGAGAGGGATACCTTCCAAGGCCTCAGCCAAAGTCCCTACAGCTGAAATTCAATAAAGTTGTGGCTTAATTTTAAACCTATCCATTGTTGTCATGTCTCATTCCGGGGGGGGGGGGTAAGCTCCAGGGACAGGGTTTAGTGTGTGGGTTCGCAAAAGCTTCCTGAAAAAATATCCTTATTTTCATAGGAGAAATGTTACAGGGCATGGCCTGCAGGATCAGGCCATCTCAAAATCTGCTCTAAACATATGTCATCCTAATATCTACTCCAGATTATGCATTCCTTTTAGGAGTTATCCAGGTTCAAAAGACATAGAATCATTTTCCAAAAGATCCTTTGAAATGTAGTTCAATGAAACCAAATCAAATTTGCTGTTAGAAGACACAACAGCACTGTAGTTCCCAGAGTCTGCCAGGAAGAAAGTTTGCACTAAGGTTCTGATAGCAAATGATGATATGTGAATGTGTTTAAATATGTAATTCTATTAACAGATCATATTATTTTAAATGGTAATAGTAATTTATTTTTAAGCCCAAAGCCTTAACAACCTACAAGCAACTGCAGGCTGCAAGACTGCCAAGGGTCCATCACATGACACTGAACTAAATCAAATACGTGCCCAAAGTAAGGCGCTCCAGGTCACTGCCATCTGTACCACCCCCACACTAACCAACTTGAGTGAGTTGAATCATAGAGACTTTAAGTTGGAAGGGATGCAAATGTCATTTATTTGAGGGCTCCACATCCTTTCTCTCTCCTGTGAAGTACCCAAGGAATGGAAGGGAGACATTTGGGTGCAGCAAGAAGAGTGGGACAATTTGCGTGGCGATTCCTGCCCCCTCCCACAGATGGAATAAATAAAGACACCGGACACAAGAATTTAGGTTAATGCGCGAAAAATGGCCACAACTTTATTGATTACAGGTAAGAGTGATATTGGCTTTAGGCATTGGCCCTATCGGACTAACCGGTATATAGCCGTGAAGGGTTAAGCACCAACAGGGGGAGCCCCCAAGATGCACATCCCTAGGCGCTCCCCGAGGGGTTACCGCTCGAGATCGCGCTTTAGGCCCTAGCCTCCATAGGTTTCGGATGAGCCCCCCCCCCCAGAGTCCTTTAATGAATTACTCTTCATCATTTGGGGGAGGTGATGGCATTCCTCCGCCCCAACTCATTTGCATAATCATACCCCTGCCAATGCCTAACCGCCAAGACCAAAGGTGTTGTGACATTTTGCTACGAGGTAGGCAAAAAAACCAAGTGGCTTCCAAAATACAGCCAATTAGCCAAATGGAAAAAAACTCCTACCAGGCCCCTTACAGCGACCAGCCGAAGACCAGAGCAAAGTCCAAATGACAACCTAGTGGGTGGGTGGGTGGGAAACTGCAGCTGGCTGAAAGAAAAGAAAGGGGCGATCACGTGCTGCCCGGACCTTAAATGAACTCTCCTAAGCCCGCCCCCGTCACCAGCTGATTGGCTGGTGTGGTGAATGATGACTCCCGGGATACCCAAGTCCCGGGGGGCTGAGCTAGCCCCATGAGGATGTAGGTGGGGCGCGAGCCCACAACCCCCCTCCTTATGTCGGGAGAGCCTTAATGTGAAAGAAAGGCTTGTTTTAAACAACAGCAAAGGTAAAGGAGAGATGGGGAGACACTGAGGGTTTTAATAATACAGTGGTACCTTGGGTTACATACACTTCAGGTTACATACGCTCCAGGTTACAGACTCCGCTAACCCAGAAATATTACCTCAGGTTAAGAACTTTGCTTCAGGATGAGAACAGAAATTGTGCAGTGGTGGCACAGCGGCAGCAGGAGGCCCCACTAGGTAAAGTGGTGCTTCAGGTTCAGAACAGTTTCAGGTTAAGAACAGACCTCCAAAACAAATTAAGTTTTTAACCCGAGGTACCACTGTAATACTGGGTGGTAGCAAGGACAATATCCCCTTACCTGGGTCCTTGGGTGGGCAGCCATTGCCTTATGGAGTGGCTGGGATGGGCTCAGGGAGCCTGCCAACTTCCAGGTGCATCCAGGAGAGGGCATAGCTGGCACTGCCCATCTTCAGCTGCATTGGACCCTCAGGTAAGGGAAGTTAGTGCCTGCTCAGCCAATCAGAGTCTGGGGTTTGGGGCTGGGAGTAGCCCACCCCCAGCCTTTTTAAGGGGGCAGCCAGGTGTCAGCTGCCCTCTTGGCTGATTGTCACAGGATTTTCCACCCACTCACCCAGTCTTTAGGGCCCCACCCAGAGGGAGGAAGTGGGCACGTTGCTTATGGACCTTGCTCTGGTTAATTTGGTCTCCGTATTTCAGGGAGAGGGAGGAATTTTCTCCTGCAAGCAATCTGGGCAACTTGTATGTTTTTGCCAACCTTGTAGCAACCATCATTACTTGGGTGGATTAAGCATTGGACTGCATCCTTAGTCACAAGGGCACACCATTAAAGGGATTCAGGAGGGTTGACTCTGCCCAGAAGTCCAACAGCGGACCAATGGGCCAATACATTTCTACCACTGACAGCCAGTATGGGGTTGTGGCATCCAATCTATTTTGCAGTTGATACTCCAGCACTGGTTTGACCCAGCTAGGTAGTTTGATCCTATCAGGTAGCAGGCAGGCTGCCTGATGCAGGATACATGCCCAATGCCTTAGTCAAACCTACTCTTTCCTGTAACCAATAAAGTTGTGGCCTAATTCAACCCAATGCCAGTCTCTTATGTCATTCTTATGACCCTTCCATCACCTGCCATGTCCATTATATGCCTCTTCTGGCAAATACCAGAGATGGGTACAACACAAATGTCCCTTCCAGTCCATCTCACCCTCACTGTCAGAAAACAGGAATCATGAGTAAATCAGTCCCTTTCACACATGTCCTTTTACTTTATCCCCACCTCAGTTTTAACACAATGTCCGTGGACCCAAGATGTTCTCAGTCAGGCACAAGGCCATTAACAATTACCTGTAGTACATCACATGCACATATATTTGTCTTCCCAGCAATCTTGTGATGCTGGAACCTAATGACATTCCTGGATCCAGCCAAGTTTACGTGTTCAGTTTTGAAGTTTTCCTGGTTTAACTATGTATGGTTTGAGATACCACCGTCTTTTAATTGTATCTGTGGAAAAGTTGTTTGTGTGTTGTTTTGTTTTGTTTTACTTTTTTACTTATTTTTATCCTGTATTTTATGATGTGAACCACCCTGTCATCGTATGATGAAGGGTGGCTTAGAAATCTAATAAATAATAATAAAATCATTCCAAATGAAGGAATCAGATATTAAATCCATAGAAATTCATTTTTATTTCCTAAGCACAGGTCAAAATTAACTGAAATATAAATGCATTCAGGTATATAGAGCCCAAAGTCTCTATATAATTTTGCCATATTATTTGAACCATAGTCTAAATATGTAATTCTATTAACAGATTATATTATTTTAAATAGAGAAATTCCAATTAAACTTTTTATTTTATTTTTTAAATGATATTTTATTAAGTTTCCACAATAAAAAAATTATAAACAATACACAATAAATAGAAAAAGCACAGAAAAAGAAAAATACAAACCACAAAAATACAAACACTTAACATAGAAAAAAAAAAGCAAGAAAAAGAAAAGGAACACTCTTTTCACATTCATGTCCTTCATACCCTTATTTTCTTGACTTCCACCCACCCTCCTTTCTTGTATTCCACTTCAAATTTAATTTAGCAAATTCATTTATATTAGTTTTCTCCTTTAAAATTTCCTTCAACTATTATATTATTCAAATTTTCATCCAATATCTATCCCTTCTTTCACATTCTTATTTATCTTAATTACTTGAACCTCTTCTTTTCATTTCAGTGTTCTCAACATTCAAAGATTTTACAATGTTTTTGTAAGTAGTTTTTAATCTTCTTCCAATCTTCTTCCACCTGCTCTTCTCCTTGATCTCGTATTCTGCCAGTCATTTCTGCCATTTCCATGTAGTCCATTACTTGCATCTGCCATTCTTCCAAGGTGGGTAGGTCCTGTGTCTTCCAATGCTTTGCAACCAGAATTCTTGCTGCTGCTGTGGCATACAAAAAGAAAGTTCTATCCTTCTTTGGCACCAATTGGCCGACCATGCCCAGGAGAAAGGCCTCTGGTTTCTTCAAGAAAGTATATTTAAATACCTTTTTCATTTCATTATAAATCATCTCCCAGAAAGCCTTAATCCTTGGGCACGTCCACCAAAGGTGGAAGAATGTACCTTCAGTTTCTTTACATTTCCAGCATTTATTATCGGGCAAATGGTAAATTTTAGCGAGCTTGACTGGGGTCATGTACCACCTATACATCATTTTTATAATATTCTCCCTTAAGGCATTGCATGCTGTAAATTTAATTCCAGTGGTCCATAACTGTTCCTAGTCAGCAAACATAATGTTATGTCCAACATCTTGCGCCCATTTAATCATAGTAGATTTCACTGTCTCATCCACAGTATTCCATTTCAACAGCAGATTATACATTTTTGATAATATCTTAGCATTGGGTTCTAGCAGTTCAGTTTCTAACTTTGATTTTTCCACCTGAAAGCCAATCTTTTTATCTAAGTTATAGGCCTCTCTTACTTGGAAATAATGTAGCCAATCCCGCACCTTATCTTTGAGATTTTCATAACTCTGCAATTTCAATATCACCCTCCTGTTCCAAAATTTCCCAGTACCTTGGCCAATTGGTCTCCATGTTAAGTCTTTTCATGGCCTTTGCCTCCATTGGCGATAACCACCTTGGGGTTTTGTTCTCCAACACATCCTTATATTTGATCCAGACATTAAATAATGCTTTTCTGACAATATGGTTTTTAAATGCCTTGTGTACCTTAACTTTACCATACCACAAATACGCATGCCATCCAAATACATTGTCATATCCTTCCAAATCTAAAATGTCCGTGTTTTCAAGAAGTAGCCATTCCTTCAGCCAGCAGAAAGCTGCTGCTTCATAATATAACTTAAGGTCCGGCAGGGCAAATCCTCCTCTATCTTTCGCATCCGTAAGTATCTTAAATTTAATTCTGGGCTTTTTGCCCTGCCAGACAAATTTAGAAATGTCCCTTTGCCACTTCTTAAAACAGTCCACCTTGTCTATAATTTGCAATGATTGGAACAAAAACAACATTTTCGGTAATACATTCCTCTTGATGACAGCAATTCGTCCAAGTAAAGAAAGCTTTAAATTTGACCAAATTTCAAGATCCTTTTTCACTTCTGACCAACACTTCTCATAGTTATCCTTATATAAATTAACATTTTTTGAAGTCACATTCACCCCTAGGTATTTTACTTTCTTTACCAATGATAAATCTGTCTCCTTCTGAAACTTTTCTTTCTCTATTGGCGTTAAAATTTTCTCCAATACCTTAGTTTTTAACTTATTCAGTTTAAAGCCAGCCACCTGACCAAAATCCTGGATTAGTTCTAGGGCCCTTTTAGTACTAGGGACTGGCTCCTGCAATGTCAAAACTAGGTCATCTGCAAAAGCTTTGAGTTTGTATTGTTTGTCTCCAACCTGAATACCCTGGATCTGTTGATCCCTTCTAATCATGTTCAGCAAAACCTCCAGGACCGAAATAAAAAGCAATGGGGAAATTGGGCAGCCTTGTCGTGTCCCTTTTTCAATTTTAACCTCTTCTGTGACTACATTATTAACTATTAATTTAGCTTTTTGTTCTGAATAAATCGCACCTATACCATTTTCAAATTTTCCTCCAACCCCCATCCCCTGAAGATTCTTCTTCATAAAACTCCAAGATATATTGTCAAAGGCTTTCTCTGCATCAATAAATATCAAAACAGCTTTAGAATTGATGCTAACTTGTAGCTTTTCCAAAATGTCAATTATATTCCTCATATTATTTGATAAATGTCTGCCAGGGAGAAAGCCGGCCTGGTCTTTATGTATCATTTCAGCTAATACTTTTTTCAATCTTTTAGCCAAAATATCTGCAAAAATTTTGTAATCCACATTGAGCAGGGATATGGGGCAGTAGTTCTTAAGTTGTGTCTTTTCAGACTCATTTTTCGGTATAAGCGTGATATAAGCTTCTTTCCATGACTCCGGCGCTTTCCCCCCCTCCATAATTTCATTGCATACCTCCTTTAGCGGTTGAATTAGATAGTCTTTCATAACTTTGTAATATTTGGAGGTCAATCCATCCGGCCCTGGAGATTTGCCCAATTGCATATTCTGAATGGCACCCTCCACCTCTTGTTCAGAAATTCTAGAGTTCAATAATAATTTGTTCTCTTGAGAGATTTTTTGTAGTCCATTTATTTCCAAAAATTGCTCAATTTTAGTCTCATTCTGTGGCCCTTGTGCATACAATTTTTTAAAATATCTCTGGAAGCAATTTTTAATTTCCTGTGGGTTTTGTATGTTCTTGCCATCCACTACAAGATTTGTAACTGTATTTACTTTTTGTCTTTTCTTCAACTGCCATGCTAATAACTTTCCACATTTGTTAGCTGATTCAAAGGTTTTTTGTCTCATCTGTTTAATCTTCCATTCTATATCTTGATTTACCATTTTCATATATTGTACTTGATGTAGCTTAATTTCTCTCAAAATCTCCTGTGACTTTGGTTTAGTCCTAAGCTTCTTTTCTCCTTCTCTAATTTTCTCCAAAATCTTTTCTTTTTTCTCCTCTTGGCTTCTCCTTTTAATTGCATTTTGTTGAATCAAAAAACCTCTCATTACAGCTTTGCTTGTGTCCCAGATTACTCTTTTTTCTACTGTGGTCCTCAAGTTTATTTCAAAATAGTCTTTCAAAGTTTTTTGGGCCTTCTTGGTAATTCCTGGATCTCTAAACAAAGTGTCATTCATCCTCCATCTGAAGGATTCAATTGGTGTTAATTTCATTTCCATTTTCACAGGATTATGGTCGGAACAAGTTTTTGGACAGATTTCCACTTTTCGGATCTTAGGGGCCATTCCTCTGGTAATCCAGATTTGGTCAATTCTTGTCCAGGTCATTTTAGCTTCAGAGAAGAAAGTTCCCTCTCTGCCTAGGGGGTTCTTAGTTCTCCAAGTATCGATTAAGTCCATATTGTCTGTCATTTCAAAGAAGGTCTTCGGTAGTCTTCCATCTTTTATAACTACCTGTCTTTCAGATTTATCCATATTTGTCGACACAACGTCGTTCATGTCTCCCATCAGAATGATATTATAGTCCATAAAATCCAACAACGTCTCATGCAGTTTCTTGTAAAACTCTGATTTCCCCTCATTTGGTGCGTAGACTCCAACTATCAGTAATCTCTCTCCTTGAAATTGTATTTCAATTGCCACAAAACGTCCATGCTCATCTTTAAAGATAAATTTTGGTGATAATTTTTCTTTTGCATAAATCACAACTCCTCTTTTTTTAACTTTGTCTGATGAAATAAATTCTTGACCTAACCTTTTGTTTATCAATACTTTCCTGTGGAGTCTTGTTACATGAGTTTCTTGTAAACAAATCAGATCCAATTGTTCCTTTTTCAACATATGGAAGATTCTTTTCCTCTTGTCCGGGGAGTTCATACCTCTAATGTTCCAAGTTAAAACCTGCAGAGACATGTTGTAGTTATTTTGCTGTTCCTCCAACTGCTCCTTGAAGTTGCTCTTGTTCCGACGGCGGTGTCTCTTTCTCAGCTTTATCCAATCCCAAGGGGTGTCTTCCTAAGTCAGGTGGTCCCAGTCCTGGTATTCCTGGCTCTTTTGTTTCCGCCTCTTTTTGTAGTTCTTCACCGTAGTCTCTCAGGAATCTCACTTTGTCTTCCTCTGATCTTATCTTGATTTTTTCCCCTCTAAATGTGAAAGAGAGGCCCTGAGGAAATTCCCACCTGAATAAAATAGTGTTTTTCCTTAGCAGGCCTACCAAATCTCCGTAGCTGGCCCTGAGGTCAAGTAGATATTTTGGGATGTCTTTAAAAATTTCAATTCTCACACCTTGTATCTCGAGTGCTTTCTGGTAGTGGAGACTCAATATTCTATCTCTCTCTTCTTTTGATCTCAAAGCAAACAGTCTCTTGCTCTATTTTTCCTTTTAACTCTTCCAAGTTGAAAAGCACTCACTATTTTAAATTCTTGTTTTTCTGGGTCCAGGCCCCAAAAGTCCCCAAATTCCAATGTAAGAAGTTCAATTAAATCTCCTTCTTCCACTTCTGGGACCGCCCTGACTCTCAAATTTGCCTGTTTGTTCTTGAGTTCAATCAAAGAGAATTGTGCCCTATAATCTTCCAGCTGTTTATTAATTGGCGGTATCCTTTCTTCTACCGCCAAAACCCTCTCTTTTGCTTCCTCTGCTATCCGTTTCATCTCTTTCGATTCCTGCAGTAACCTGTCAATAGCCTGAGTGTTGGAATTTACTTTCTCCCCCAGGTCATTAACAGTTGTAGTGTTTAAATCAATTTTAGTTGTCAAATTTTGTAGGGCTGTAAGTATTTTATCTAATGTTGCAGGATCCGATCCTGCACCTTTTACTTCTTCTTTTTCTATAGCTAATGGGGCAGCAAGGCCTGATACTGACGGTCTCTGATGCAGCTGCTGTTGCTGTTGCTGCAGCTGCTGTTGTTGTCTAGTTTTAGCTCTTGTGGATTTTTCCTGGGACTTATCTTGTATTTTGTCTTGATCCATAACTGTGCCTCTAAAAGCCAAGGTCATTCACTAAGTTTTCAGGCTAGTCTTGTCAGTAAAGAGTAACAGCTGCAGTGGAAAATCCCCAACTGTAACACAAAGATCCTCTAGGGGCGCAGAGTAGCAAAATGTTTCATCAAAGATTATTGTTAAAACGTAACTTCATAGACTTCCCTATTTGTTTCAATAATAAAAAACAGTTACAAATTCAAGAGTTCCCTTAAAAGATAGCCATTCTCTTGCAGAGATCAAAAGTAAAAGATACAATGTCTATAACAGGGTGCATTTACTGTAACCTTTATATTATTCAAAGCAGTCTGACATCATCAGTCTGAGTGGTGGGTTTTCTTTCCTCCCCTCCACAGCTTGGGGGGGGGGGATTTTCTGTCCCAACAGTGAAATTTAGCTCCTCTAAAAGTCAATTTTACAGTTCAAAGTTTCTTTAATCTTTGCTTCCTTACTTTAATCTTTGCTTCCTTACTATTTACAAGACCGGAAAGACGAACTTCCTGTTTGCGTCTTACCGATTTCAGGTCCGAATTCAAGTTCAAGGTCCCGATCAAAGTGCCAAATTTAAGTTCAAGATCAAATCCGAATTTCAACTCTTTGATCTTTTCCAATCTCTTCTCAATTCTTACTCACGGGTAGATGTTTCAAATCGAGGTTTCACAGGAAAAAGGTCGGCGCTCTCCGGTAACTGCTGTGCAGCTTCGCTCCGCAGAAGTAGCGATCGACTCTCAGCACAGCACTCCCCGTCCCGCTCTGAAGCCCTTTACAGAGCCTCTTTGACAGTTCCAGGGGGGGGGGGGCGCAGGTCAAAATTAACTGAAATATAAATGCATTCAGGTATATAGAGCCCAAAGTCTCTATATAATTTTGCCATATTATTTGAACCATAGTCTAAATATGTAATTCTATTAACAGATTATATTATTTTAAATAGAGAAATTCCAATTAAACTTTTTATTGCACTAGCCATAGGCCATGTCATCATTCAGAAAGAGAACAAACAGAAAAACAACAAAAACCACGTTCCAGCTTGTCAACATCCTTCTTAAATTGTGGCACCCAGAATTGGACACAGTATTCCAGGTATGGTCTGACCAAGGCAGTATAGAGTGGTACTATTACTTCCCTTGATCTGGACACAATGCTTCTGTTGATGCAGCCTGGAATAGTGTTAGCTTTTCCCCCTACTGCACACAATGTTGACACATTTAAGATTGTGGCCAACCAAGACCCCCAGATCATTTTCACATGTACTGTTAGTAAACCAGATGTCCCTCATCCTGTATTTGTGCATCTGATTCTTTCTGCCTAAGTGGAGAACCTCACATTTGTCCCTATGGGAATTCATTTTGTTAGCTTGAGCCCACTTCTCCAATCTGTTAAGGTCATTTTGAATTCCGATTCTGTCTTCTGTGGCATTAGCTACCCCTCTCTGCTTGGTGTCATCAGCAAATTCAATGAGTATCCGCTCAGATGGACAGGGTATCAATAATACAATGGAGGAGGAGGAGGAAGAGAATGACATCCCTATTTTTATCGGAGAACTGTTGGAGGGGGTTCACTACAAGCAGTCACATCATGTTGCTTTTCCTTATAAACACACGGAAGAAACCTATTTGCCATAGTTATATTTTGGACGAGGACTGTGTTAGCGGTGCAAAAAGTGGATTGGCCAGAGTATAGGAGACTGACTGAAATGGATATATAAAATGTGTATGAGACAGGAAAGAGTGTGCTGCTTTGAGATTTTGAGGAGCAGTATTGTTCTTCATTGCTTGACATTTTCAGTGGGAGAGCAGTGCCCCAATCGTGAGCTGGACTGCATTGCTCTTTATACTAGTTACTGGAGATCCCAGGTGGGAAAGGGCTATTGCGTACATGCCTTGTTTTTTGGGCTCCACGTAGGCATATGATTAGACAATCTGGGAGCAGAATGCTGAACTAGATGGACCTTTGGTGTCATCCAGCAGGGATTCCCTTATGTTCCTGACTCCTGAATCCCATAGTGGCTCTCCAGAACTCGGTCAAACAGTAATATTCTGTTCTGGCTGCCTAGCGCTGTGTGGCAAATCTCCAGTAAAAGCAGCTACAAAAACCCACAGTGGGCTGCATTTTAGAGCTTTTTCAATGTTTTCCTCTTGATAATCTGGGTAGGATGATTGCTCTTTTATTTATTTTAATTTTTGTTATGTCCTTATGATATTGTTAGCCACTCAGAGATTACTTCAAAATATGGATTGGCATATACATTTCCTAAATCAATAAAATACTTAATAATTGCTTTCCATCACCACCACTAAATATTTGTAGTTAGCTAAATACAGCCACAGAACACAGTTTTTCTGGTTTTTTTCATTTTGTACATTTTTTAAAAAAAAAACAATTTCACCCCTGAGAAAATTCCATTGTTACTATCCAACCTCCCAAAATTTCAACACCTCTTGCCATGGTTTGACCCCTTTCTGTTTTAACAGTACAAATTCTACAAATAGCTTCCATATCTCCTCATAATCATTTCTCCTGCGTATTCCCCATCTTACCTTAATAGCACACATTCATTTCTCATTAATTACTATATCCCACACCTCTTTATACCATTCTTCCATTTTGTATTTGCCTTGCCCCTTCCACTTCCTAGCTATAATAACTCGTGCAGCTGTCAATAAATTTGTGAGCAAGTCCTTCACAGCCCGTGAACCATCCACCCCATCATAAATGGATAACTATGCTACCTCTGGACTTTCGGTCACCTTTAACCCAGTAATTTCTGTTATCTCTTTAAACACCCTTTTCAAAAAAAATAAAAATAAAAATATGAACATATTTACACCCCCACCAAATGTGAACATAAGTCCCCGTTTCCTAGCATCCCCTCCAACATAACACCAAATGTTCCTTGTTTATTTGATTTAATCTTACTGGTGTTAAAACCATCTCTATACTAACTTATAGGTTTGCATATGTCAATAAAATGAGCCTTCACAAAGCTGGCCAGCAGCTTGCTTGCAGGTCACCTATGCATAGCTCACCTGCATTATTAACTCTTGCCTCATGTCCTTCACTACATTTGGCGTTTATAAATGGTCCAGGTTTCACAAGCATACAGTAGGGTTGGTAGTACAATAGCTTTGTAAACAAGCACTTTGGTTTCCCTGCAAATGTCCCGGCCCTCAAACACTCTGCATTTCAATCGGGAGAAAGCTGCACTTGTAGAGCGCAGGCGATACTGGATTCCAGAATCAATGTCGGCCCTTGTGGAAGGATGACTTCCAACATTACACCACTGAGTTGGATTTGTGTTACTACAGAGATGTTGTTTTGTGCTTGTTGGTGCAGCACTTTGGTTTTGGGGAAGCTGAGCAATAGGCCAACCATTTCATAAGCTTCTGCGAAGGTATTTAGGATGGTTTGGAGGTCATCCTCTGAAGTGTGCACACACTACATTGTCTTCAGCTCTATGACAGAAGTTACAGTAACCTTACTCTTTGCTTTCAGCCTGCTTAGATTAAAGAGCTTTCCATCCATCCAATATACAATTTCTACTCTTAAGGGGAGTGTCCCTTCATATGAGGACATTGACAATGGGTGTTAATGTGAAAAGGGATGCAAAGCAGGACTACAGAAGAGAGAAGTGGCTTCAGATACTTATTAAGAGGGCTGTGCTGGACAAAGTAGTCAAGTGCAGCTGATGTGGGGCTATTGTGCTCCCTTTCCAGGAAATATGCCATACAACAGTAGGCTACCAGGGTAAATTTCTCTTTGACAGACCTCTGGAGATGCACTGAGGGATTCAAAAGTCAGGGACAAAAGAGGATCCCTGCTGGATCACATAAAAGGCTCATTTAGTCCAGCATAGAGTTCTCAGGAAGCAGATGCCTGTGAGAAGCCCAGAAAATAATGAATGAGCAGAGTAGCTCTCCCACCTGTGAACCCCAGAAACTGTTCCTAAGAGGCTTATTGTCTTTTATACAGGACTAGGGACTAGTACCTGTCTTCCATAATACTAGAACCTGTGGAATGGAACAAGTGAAGTTAACAAATAAAAGAGGGAAATCAAGGAAAAGCTGGTTCAATATAGGAAAATAAAGCTCTCATGGTTTGGAAGAATAGCAATAATTGAAATGAAAATTTTGTATAGAATAATTTTTTTTATCTAGAATGTACCAATTAATGTATCAGAGACAGAAATAAAGGGTTGGCAAAGCATGATTAATAAATTTGGTAATGGGGATATGAAACCTAAAATTAATAAAATAAGATAGTTCAAACCCCAGAAAATAGGTGTACTGGGTCTCCCCAACATCAGGTTATGTTATATAGCAAATCTGTTAAGATATATCATAGATGGAATAACAGAAGAAGGAACATTAGAATGCTTAGAGAGTGGTACACAGGAAATGAGGGAGAAGTTAGCAAAAATATTTTTTTTTCTTTTTTAAAAAAATAATAATATTTATTCCAGTTTTAAAAATTACAAAAGAAAACACTAGATTAAGCAAGAAAGAACAAGACCATGAATACAGACAAGCAATAATAATAATAATAATAATAATAATAATAATAATAATAAAAACCCACAAAAATACAAGCAATCAAGAAAAAAAAAGAAAAGGAAAAGGAAAAAAAAAACAAATCAAACCTTGCCATAACTTATTTTCCATTTGCTGATTTCCTTGACCTCCCTTTTTTGTATTTTAGTTCAATTAGATATTTCAGCAAATCCTTTCCATCTTTGTTTTAACTTATCTTAACATACTGTAATTTTACACTCTCTTCTTTCACCAATTAACTATCCATTTTTACTTAATCCTTTATATCATTTCTGCTATAACCACATAACTTCATTCCAACATCCTTCTAACATTCCTGAATTTTACAATGTTTCTGTAAATAAACTTTAAATTTCTTCCAATCTTCTTCCACCAACTCTTCTCCTTGGTCTCGGATTCTGCCACGAAAATATTTTTTTCAATAGGCAATGGTGGCAGAATATTGAAAATCCCTTATTAAGAAACATTGAGATACGGGTGAAATATAAAGGAAAATTGATACCAGTAAATTCCCCACTAACTCCAGTGGTGATGATAGAAGACTTCCCAGTAAATTTTAAAAAGGAAATTGAAAAAGACGAAAAAGAGAAGAAAAAACTTAAAATAAAAGAATGGGTGCAGAAAATGAGAAGCAAACAAATAAGAGACCCACTAACAGGAAGTAAAATAATTTGCTTTAACTGTATACAGCTTGAGCAATGGACAAAGAAGAGGTTAAAGGAAAACGAGAAATGCAAAGAATAAACTCATGTTATTTATAAAATATTAGTACAAATGATTATAAAAAGGAGAGATAAAGAAGAAAATATAGTTATAGAAGGGGAAACCTGTGAAATGTATAAAATTTTAGTACAAATGGAGGATCAACAAGATCAGTTAAAAGAGGTGAGGGAAAATGAGACAACAGGGCAGATAACTAGTCCAAGTTGGGGGGGGTATTGGAAATATTGGAAAATATTGTTTATAAGGATAAAATAAAATTATTATGAACAAAGGAAAATTTAACCCATATCCCATATTATGATGAGCCATCTCTCTCTCTGAAACTGTTACTGGCATTTCTCTCTCTGAAACTGTTTTTGAGCTATGTACCCAGCCAGGGATATTCTGGCTGAGGATTTGCAACCACTATGCTTACTAAAATGCCTCAGTAAAGCACACCTGCTGATGAAATGAGGTATTCATGTGATTCATTGGCTGCCAACCCTGCTGAGTTACTCTGCTGAACTCTTTATGTGCCCTGGAGTCTGAGAGTGCAGGCATGCATACCAGGAAAGTCCTGGGGGCGTCAGGATGGTAAAACATACAATAATATACAAATGTGTATATTTATTCTTATTATCCTAATGAACTTCTAATTGTCAGTAACCTCAATCCAAATATCATTGAATTCATCCAAAGAAAATCTGCGCCTATACAGAAAGCTTTCCGTTTATATGTTACCAATGTTGTCATGTTGTCCAGCGATTGAGTAAAGGGAATTAAATCTCTATTCTTCCAGTTCATCAGTATCAGTCTCTTGGCCACCATTACGGTGCAGAGAATCCATGTTTGCTTTCTTGTTTTCAGTTTCCATACAATGGGTATATACTTCAAGAGCATAGTCGCTTCTGAAAATCTTTATTTTTTAAGTAGTGTCTTTGGGACACTACTTTGCTTGTGTCCAGCACTTTCTCCCAAAACTTAGTAAGTGTGGGACACAGTAAAAGCATGTGTTTCAAAGAAGAATTGTCAATCATACATCTCCAACCAAGAGATACATTAGATAATCTTTTCTTATACAAATGCAAGGGAGACCAATAGATTCTAAGAAGGATTTTCTGCTGTATAATCCTTAGATTAAGATCCATTGGTATGATAACGAAGCCGAGACATTTTCCCACTATCTAGGTAATAGTGAACATTCCAATTATTTATACCAATCATTTCTTAAAGTCTGCATATCAAACTTATTTGGTGATTTAAAAAATCTATAAAAAGTAACCACTGAGTATCAAATTAATTATCCAATTGCTCCAAATTTTGGGTTTCTCAGATGCTGTGAAGGTCGTCAGACCAAACGAAGTTTCTAAAATATGTTGTACATGCAAGTACTTCCATTGGACCACCTCTATACATACATATTGCATAGAACATTCATATTGTATGTATAGAAGTCTTCCTCGTCTATCAGTTGGTCCAAGGTCAATACACCTGTTATCATAGTTTTAACATATTACCCCCCCCCCCGATTATTAAAGTAGGATTTAGTGTGTGAAAATGAATTTATTTTTATTAGCTAATAAATTCCATATCTTTCTAATTGACATAATTGTTTCAAGAGTTGTAGGAACTTCAAATATTTTGATCCTAATACTATTCACCCAATCAAAAGTGTTATACAGTGGTACCTCGGGTTACATACGCTTCAGGTTACATATGCTTCAGGTTACAGACTCCGCTAACCCAGAAATAGTGCCTCGGGTTAAGAACTTTGCTTCAGAATGAGAACAGAAATTGTGCTCCGGTGGCGCGGTGGCAGCAGGAGGCCCGATTAGCTAAAGTGGTGCTTCACAAAAGTTTCAGGTTAAGAACGGACCTCTGGAATGAATTAAGTACTTAACCCGAGGTACCACTGAATATGTAGGTACCACTGAATATGTATATTCTAAGGTTGCCCAACTGAGAAGATTACAGCCATCAGCAGGTCTCCAATATTTGATAATAATAAATAAATAAGCACGAATGTATAATTCCAGTCTTGGAATTCCAGATCCACCTTCCTTAATTTGTAATTGCATGCCTTATTTTCTGGGCTTCTTGTAGGAATATGGTTAAGTACTCTGGCACCAGGATAGTGAATTAGATATGTCCTTGGCGTGATCCAGCAGGGATCATCTTCTGTTCCTGACTCCTGAATCCCGTGGTGCCTCTCCAGATTTCTGCCAAACAACAGCAATCTGCCCTGACTGCCTAGTGCTGTGTGGCAAATCTCTGGAAAAGCCTCTACAATAGCCCACAGTTGACTGTATTTTAGAACTTTCTTCGATGTTTCCCTTTTAGTAGGTTGGGTGGGAAGTTTCTGTATTGTATGTCTTTGATTTACGTTATTGTAAGCCAATCAGATTTCTTTGAAATATGGACTGGAATATATATTTCATATATTAATAAGATAACTCATAATTACCCATTGTTTTTCATTCTAAAAACAGTGCCCTTCACCACCACTGATACCAAATATTCTTAATTTGATAAATGCAGACACACAACACAGTTTTGATTTGCTTCACCAATTTATTTTGATTATGAACAAAGGAATTTTTTACACATATCCCATGTTTTCATGAGCCAAAGCCCCACATTTCTTCTTTAGTTTTCTATTCCCTGCATCCCATTCAGCAAATAGAAGCCACAGGAGTACTGTGAATACCAGTTGCTCTGGACTCCCATGTTCAGACAAGCAACCACCACTTCCACTGTTGCAGAAAATAGTGGAATCCAAAAGGAAGAAGACATTGCTCTCTCCTTCACTTAAAAGCTGAGTTGCTTTGGTGAAACCACAGTTTCACCACATCGTGCTAGTGTTATCATGCCTGAAAAGTACTTGTTAAGCGCTGATGTCTTGGCCAGTTCACAAAAAGCTGGTGTTGCACAGCCTTTGACGACCTTATCAGGAACTTCACTGTCGTCTAGTAAAGAAAAAGAGACAAGGTCAGATGAGCATCTTGGTAGCAACCTGTGTTTTTGTGTGTGTGTGTGTGTGTGTGTGCGCGCGCGCGCGCGCGTGCGCGCGCAAAAGAAAAAAATAGGAGTACCTTAATTTTTAATAACTCTGTTGAGCAAGTATAGAAAGAATCTGAAATCACCATATGAAATGAATATGAGAGAGGTGTTTAAAATTTAGAAAGAAAAATGTCTATTTTCTTCTTCTTCTGGGTCAAGGGTTCATCTTCATTGATACTGCTTTCCAGATCAGGTCTCCATGGCTAATTTTACTTCTTTTAAAGACTGGTGAAAACACTATTTTAATAAACTTTTACATGTAATTTAACAAACAGACTATTTCTCTCACCTTCTCAAACCCCCACCCCATAAATATACATACTCATCTATATATATACAAAGCAAATGGGATTTGAGGTGAGTTATGTTTTCAGGAAAAAAGAAACTTTTCCTCAAATGCACAAATAATCTATTTTCTAGAAGGAATCCACAAACAGAATGAAATAGTAAAACACACACACACCATTTCCCCCCTTCCCACTCATTTGCAAGGTGGTTCTACTTACCATTAACAAGAACAAACTCAATGCACTGAGTCTCCTCGTTGTAACACTCAATGGCATTTGAACCCTCAGAGACTTCTGATTCAGCTACACCAAGGTTTGGGCACACCAGCCCATTCAAGCGCCTCAGTGGCACTGCCAGAAGTAAATAATAAAGTCAAGACATGATTCCAGCCCATTTATCTTTATTCTAATTCCTAGGCTTCAGTTCTCTAATCTTGTGAGAGGGTTGCAACATCTCTACTTCATTCTGTTTCTGCAATTAATGATGTTGATGTTGCAGATAGTTAGATCTGAGATGAGCAGACAAGCAGTGGTATTTTTAAGGGAGTGAGTTGGGGAGTTTATTGTTGTGAATGTGACTTATTGGCCACTGTTATTTTTGGTGCTTGGTTTATTATGTATAGTGTTCAATCACTAATTACATATACTTGCGTAGTGCTTATTACTATGAAATAGAGTTAGGTATATAATCTTGTTTAAGTATGATATGTTGTATACTTTGTTATTATGTTGGAAACACGCCTCTGATTAAGTTTACTATGTAAAGTTTTTAAACAATAAAGGAATAATGAATGAATAAATAAATAAATAAAGCCTTGGTGTGTATTTGTTTATTTATTAATGATTATTATATATCACTTAATACTAAAAAGAGGCTCCTGCTGTTGTTTAGTCGTGTCCGACTCTTTGTGACCCCAAGCCAGGCTCGGAAACTACAATAAAATTTAATTTTATACCTAAATGCATTACAATGCAATAAAATATAAAATCTCACAAACAAAAACATCAGCATATATAGAAGTGTCTTTATAGTGAAGGAACCCTTCTGTCTTTCAGTGCTCCAATAATATTCTTAATAAATAAGAATAAGAATAAGAATAAGAATAAGAATAAGAATAACAACAACTTTATTATTATTTCATTATCTACACCCTGCCCATCTGGCTCAGTTCCCCCAGCCACTCTGGGCCGTTTACAGCATTCATAAAGCATCTCCTATCTTACAAAATGCTACACATCACACTAAGATTCTGCCTCTAATATCCACAAACTATAATGTTATTACCTCCGCAGTTCTGCCCCATCAAGATCAGTCCCAGGGTGAGCTGGGCTTTCAGAAAGCAAGGGGAGCATGTTTTGTACACTTGTTGAGTGATGAAGACTAAGTTTCAATCTAAAATTTTATTTTTTTCTCTTGGGCAAATAGGGTTTCAGCCTGCATACCAGTTGGAGCTGGTAGACAGTTGCTCTGGACACTAAATTGACCTGCACCTCCATGGACAGTTACCCCATTCAGGACCAGGGAATTCTCCACACCCACCCACCCCCTGTCCCCCAAGAACAGTACTTCTGTCTTGTAAGGATTCAGCCTAAATCTGTTAGCCGCTATCCATCCTCCAACCGCCTCCAAACACCCATACAGGGCCTTCACCACCTACACTGGTTCCAATTTAAAAGAGAGGTAGAGCTGGGTATCATCTGCATATTGATGAACACCCAACCCGAACCCCCTGATGATCTCTCCCAGTGGCTTCATGTAGATGTTACAAAGCAGGGGGGAGGGGACGGAACCCTGAGGCACCTCACAAGTGAGAAACCAATAAGAGAAAAGAAACAGTTCACTAACTGAGACATGAAATATAGCATTGGGAGTAACTTAGGGGTACCATATGCCCATATTTTCCTATACGTATGCCAAGTAGGGTGATTTTTTTAAAAAAAAGTGCTTTTAAAATCCCCTCCAAAACCCAAAAACTTATTTTTGTTCCCAAATAACTTTATTCTCAAATAGAGCTCAACAACTTTGGCCAAGCAGTTTGACTTTTGTTGTTCTCCAGTTAGATGGCATCCAGCAGCAATAGATAGTTTCACTAACTACCTCTGCAGTTCTGCCCCACCAAGATGAGTTCCAGAGTGAGCAAGAGGGGGCATGTGTTCTTATCCCTCTCTCTCTGTTTCCCCAATTTATCTGGGGTGGGGATCTCTTCCACACATCCCGTGGTCATTTGAAACTCTTGGGGAGAAAGTGCTTCTCCATGACATACAGATGGTGATGCTGATTCCAAGAATTTTTCATACAAACTAGGTTAGGGCATGTACTGAACACCTCCAAGGAATTATTGAGGCCCCACTGGGAGCTCAATATTTATTTATTTATTTATTTATTTATTAGGAATTAAATTTGTATTCTGCCTTTCATCCAAAAATCACAGGGCAGTTCACTACATATTTTTTTGACATACCATATAAAAAATGCTGTCCCTAATTACTGGCAAGGGAAAATTGCACTGGCATCCAATTAAGCGATACAACTTTTTTTACACCATGTCATCTAATGTACACTTTTGTACACTTGTTGAGTGATCAAAACTAAGTTCAAATCTAAAATTTTAATTTTTTATCTCATCCCGTTTTTGAGTTATGAGGGTTTGAAATTTCAAAAAGAGTGAGAGAAATTTGACCTTGTCAGAGTACACAAAGGCCTTTAAAGCTCAGCCCAGCATTGAGATACGTCAAAACTAAAAGCATCAATCCCTTCAGATCCTGGGCTTCATGATATGTCACATGATGAAATTACTCTAATTCGAAAATCTAAGTTACCAAATTTTCCATTAAAAAAAAAAGGATTTTAAAAAATAAGATTTAAAAATTCCAAAAAGATATTTATTATTTCATATTTCAAAGAGCCACCTGCAAATTTCACATTTTTCAAAATATATTTTGTACATAAATATCTGCCTTAAAGGTAAAGGTAAAGGTACCCCTGCCCGTACGGGCCAGTCTTGACAGACTCTGGGGTTGGTGCGCCCATCTCACTCAAGAGGCCGGGGGCCAGTGCTGTCCGAAGACACTTCCGGGTCACGTGGCCAGCGTGACAAAGCTGCATCTGGAGAGCCAGCGCAGCACACGGAACGCCGTTTACCTTCCCGCCAGTAAGCGGTCCCTATTTATCTACTTGCACCCGAGGGTGCTTTCGAACTCCTAGGTTGGCAGGCGCTGGGACCGAGCAGCGGGAGCGCACCCCGCCGCGGGGATTCGAACCGCCGACCTTTCAATCGGCAAGCCCTAGGCGCTGAGGCTTTTACCCACAGTGCCACCCGTGTCCCTAAATATCTGCCTTATTGGATTCTATTTGGGATAAATAGGTCTTCTTGGAGTAAAATATAACAGAATAAACAAGATCTCAACTATAATATTAGTTGCTTCTGGCATTTCTTTAGAAAGTTATTCATTTAAAAGGTGTGTGAAAAGCTAGTTAGGCTTTTCTTTTTGAAATGTGTTAAATGAGGTAAAAAAGTTGAATCACTTGATATTGAATGACCCAGGAGTGAATCTTGGACTGGAACAGTATTGCTTGTCTTAGAGTAACAAGAAAAGAAATTTGAAAGCTCAGTGCTATTTATCTTTGGCAATAGATAGGTAGAGAGATGATAGATGATAGATATAGATAGATAGATGATAGATGATAGATGATAGATAGATAGATAGATAGATAGATGATAGATAGATAGATAGATAGATAGATAGATGATAGATAGATAGATAGATAGATAGATAGATAGATAGATGATAGATAGATAGATGATAGATAGATAGATGATAGATAGATATAGATAGATGATAGATGATAGATATAGATAGATGATAGATGATAGATAGATAGATAGATAGATAGATATAGATGATAGATAGCTAGATTATATAGATAGATAGATAGATAGATGATAGATAGCTAGATTATATAGATAGATAGATGATAGATAGATAGATAGATAGATGATAGATAGATGATAGATAGATAGATGATAGATAGATAGATAGATGATAGAGGATAGATAGATAGATGATACATAGATAGATAGATAGATAGATGATAGATAGATAGATAGATAGATAGATAGATAGATAGATAGATAGATAGATATAGATAGACAGACTTACTGCCATGTGGTTTCAAGTTGCAAAAAAAGTTTTTACAGCAATGGTGGATACGCTGGAAGTATTTTCTTTCTACTGAAGAGAAGGAGACACTTGCTGAGCTGCAATCTATAGAACAACCCCTATTCGTGTTGGTCTCTTCAGAGCCATCTGTTAGAAAGAATTGAAGGAATAGCAAGTTATGCAAAAATTCAAATTGATGAACGTACAAATATAAATACATTGGCCAAATGGATGATTTAAGAGAAAATAACTGGCAACAACTGAATTCAGCAAACTAATCCATAAAGTAGTTTCTTTGAAGTATAATTTCTTCTGCAATACCATGTGAATATTCTAGGATAGTTCTTGTGATGGCCTGGGATTCCGATTCAGAGGCTGAACCAAAGGAATCCCAGCCTGCGCAGGAGTCCCCGCCTCCAGGGCCGGCTGAACTGGGGCAGGGCCTTGATTCTGAAGCGTCTGCACCTGTGTCGGATCCTCAGGAGCAGGCACCAGGTGATTCCACTCTGGCTCCAGAGGTGGTTGAGGACTCAGTGCCTGCAGGTGAGTCTCCCCCTGGGCCCAGTAACCCTTCAGCCTCTCCTGAACTGCAGTGGCTCAGGGCAGAGAGGCGAAGGGAATTGGTTTCTCCCAGGAGGAGTGCTCGCCTTAAGGCCAGGAGAGGCGGGTCTCCTGGGGGCCGGGACTTCCCCTGGCCTCAGAGAAGATAAAGGCCAGTCAGCCCGGTCCCAGGTTGTGGGAGCAACGTCGATGAAGAGCTGTTTCGGCCAGCATCAAGTCCTGTTCTTCCAGTGTTCCTGTCCCCGCCCGGCTTCCTGCTTCAGACCTCGCCCCACTCCTTCGGAACTGTTTCCAGGCTATTGACCCAGGACCGGACTTTGACTACGCCAACGGTAACCTTTCCCCCGGGACCAGCACAGTTCTTTAACAACTTGCACATAAATGGGGCTAGATAGACTTGCTTTTCTGCCCATACAGAAGAGCCTAGAATAGTTTGATCCACTATCCATCTCTACCTGAAATGGAACTAGCTGATCCAGGGGTCTGACTCATCCTTTTTAAAAAATGATTTCTGTGGCTTCATTTGTCATCAGAGTATTTCAGCATTTTTTTAAAATGATATTTATTAAAGTTTAACAATGAAAACATACACAAACAAAAAACAAAACAAAAAACAAGTATAATTTCAATCCTTATTTTCTTAAACCTAATTTCCCCGACCTCCTCATACCTCCCCCTTCTGTATTCTAATTTCATTATCTTATCAGCAAATCCATTCCCTTATTTCCCATAATTTTTAATAATTCTGTTCTTTTTCCATAATCAACACCCCTGAAAACCACATAATTTTTAAACCCATGTCAATTCTAAAGGTAAAGGTAAAGGTACCCCTGCCCGTACGGGCCAGTCTTGACAGACTCTGGGGTTGTGCGCCCATCTCACTTAAGAGGCCAGGGGCCAGCGCTGTCCGGAGACACTTCCGGGTCACGTGGCCAGCGTGACATCGCTGCTCTGGCGAGCCAGAGCCGCACACGGAAACGCTGTTTACCTTCCCGCTGGTAAGCGGTCCCTATTTATCTACTTGCACCCGGAGGTGCTTTCGAACTGCTAGGTTGGCAGGCGCTGGGACCGAGCAGCGTGAGCGCACCCCGCCGCAGGGATTCGAACCGCGACCTTTCGATCGGCAAGTCCTAGGCGCTGAGGCTTTAACCCAATCCATTCCCTTATTTCCCATAATTTTTAATAATTCTGTTCTTTTTCCATAATGAACACCCCTGAAAACCACATAATTTTTAAACCCATGTCAATTCTAGCCTTCATTAATTTTATAGTATTTATTAAGATAGTCTTTAAATTTCTTCCAATCTTCTTCCACTGTCTCTTTCTCCTGGTCTCGGATTCTGCCAGTCATCTCTGCCAGTCCCATGTAGTCTGTCATCTTCATCTGCCATTCTTCCAGAGTGGGTAGATCTGGTGTCTTCCAGTACTTTGCAATAAGTATCCTTGCTGCTGTTGTAGCATACATAACGAAAGTTCTGTCCTTCTTTAACACCACATGGCTAACCATACCCAGGAGAAAGGCCTCTGGTTTCTTCAAGAAGGTATATTTAAATACCTTTTTCATTTCATTATATATCATTTCCCAGAAAGCCTTAATCCTTGGGCATGTCCACCAGAGGTGAAAGAATGTACCTTCATTTTCTTTACATTTCCAACATTTATTATCTGATAAGTAGTAAATTTTTGCAAGCTTGACTGGGGTCATGTACCACCTATAGATCATTTTCATAATATTCTCTCTCAAGGCGTTACATGCCATAAATTTCATACCGGTGGTCCACAACCTTTCCCAGTCAGCAAACATAATGTTATGTTCAATATCTTGTGCCCACTTAATCATAGCTGATTTAACCATTTCATCCTGTGTATTCCATTTCAGCAGCAAGTTATACATTTTTGACAAATTCTTAGTTTTGGATTCTAACAGCTCTGTTTCCCATTTTGACTTTTCCACCTGAAAACCAATTTTCCTATCCAACTTGTAAACCTCCATTATTTGATAATAGTGAAGCCAATCTCGCACTTTATCTTTTAGATTCTCAAAACTCTGCAGTTTCCACTTGTTGCCCTCCTGTTCTAAGATTTCACAATATTTTGGCCATTTAGACTCCATATTAAGTTTTTTCAATGCCTTTGCCTCCATTGGTGACAGCCACCTTGGAGTTTTGTTCTCCAGCAAATCTTTATATTTAATCCAAACATTATACAATGCTTTCCTGACAATATGGTTTTTAAAACCTTTGTGAGCCTTAACCTTGTCGTACCACAAATATGCATGCCACCCAAAAAAGTTATTAAAACCTTCCAAGTCTAAAATGTCTGTGTTCTCAAGAAGCAGCCAATCTTTTAACCAGCAGAAAGCTGCTGATTCGTAGTAAAGTTTCAAATCTGGCAGGGCAAATCCCCCCCCCCCTTTCCTTTGCATCAGTTAAAATCTTAAATTTTATTCTGGGCTTTTTGCCCTGCCAGATAAATTTAGAGATATCTTGCTGCCAACCCTTGAAACATTCCATCTTGTCCACAATTTGCAATGTTTGGAACAAAAACAACATTCTAGGCAATACATTCATCTTTATAGCTGCTATTCGACCAGACAAGGAAAGCTTCAAATTTGACCAGATTTCTAAATCTTTTTTCACTTGTTTCCAACATTTCTCGTAATTATCTTTAAATAAATTCATATTTTTAGCTGTCATATTAATCCCTAAATATTTTACACTCTTAACCACAGTTAAACCTGTCTCATTCTGAAACTTCTCTTTCTCAGTAACTGTTAGGTTTTTCTCTAATACCTTAGTTTTTGACTTGTTCAGTTTAAATCCTGCCACTTGACCAAATTCTTGAATTAATTCCAAAACCCTTTTAGTACTAGATTCTGGCTCTTGTAATGTAAGTACCAAATCATCTGCAAATGCTCTCAGTTTATATTGTTTCGCTCCGACCTGAACCCCTTTAACCAGCTGGTCCTTTCTTATGTTCAGCAAAACCTCCAGGACCGAAATAAAAAGTAGTGGGGAAATTGGGCACCCCTGGCGTGTCCCTTTTTCTATATTGAGTTCTTCCGTAATCACATTATTCACTATGAGTTTAGCCTTTTGTTCAGAGTATATTGCGCCTATACCGTTTTCAAAACCTTGACCTACCCCCATCCCCTGGAGATTCTTCTTCATAAAAGTCCAAGAAATATTGTCAAAGGCTTTCTCCGCGTCAACAAATATCAAAACAGCTTTTGTATTTATATTAACTTCTAACATTTCCAAAATGTCTATTATGTTCCTTACGTTATCTGATAAATGTCTTCTCGGGAGAAAGCCTGCTTGATCCCTGTGAATCTCCCCCATCAAAACTTTTTTCAATCTTTTAGCTAAAATGTCAGCAGAAATTTTGTAATCCACATTTAATAAGGAAATTGGGCGGTAGTTCTTAAGTTGGGTCTTTTCAGTCTCTGTCTTCGGTATAAGCGTGATGTAGGCCTCTTTCCACGTTTCAGGTGCTTTTTTCCCCTCAAGAATTTCGTTACAGACTTCCTTCAAAGGTTGTAATATCCATTCCTTTAAAGTTTTATAGTATTTGGAAGTCAATCCATCAGGCCCCGGAGATTTGCCCAATTGCATATTTTGGACGGCGTCTTCTATTTCTTGTTCAGTTATTTTCTGATTCAGAAGTACTTACCTTCACTTGAAATTTCCTTCAGTCCATTTTTCTCCAAAAATTGTTCTATATCAGAATCTTTTTGTGGCCCTTGTGCATATAGTTGCTTAAAGTATCTCTGGAAGCAGCTTCTAATCTCAATTGGATTGTAGATATTCTTTCCATCCACTTCCAAATTTGTCACTGTGTTTAGTTTTTGTCTCTTCTTCAATTGCCAAGCCAAAAATTTACCACATTTATCTGCGGATTCAAATGTCTTCTGTCTCATTTGTTTGATTTTCCATTCTATTTCTTGATTCATCAGTTCCATATACTGAATTTGATATAGTTTAATTTCTCTCAAAATCTCCTGAGACTTTGGTTTTGATCTTAATTTCTTTTCTCCTTCTTTTATCTTTTCCAAAATCTTATCCTTTTTCGCATTTTGGCTTCTCTTTTTTATTGCATTTTGTTGTATCAAGAAGCCTCTCATAACGGCTTTGCTTGCGTCCCAGATTACTCTTTTTTCAACATTAGTCCTCATATTAATCTCAAAATAGTCTCTCAATGTTTTTTGGGCCTTTTTGCAGAATTCTTTATCTCTGAATAAGGTGTCATTCATCCTCCATCTGAAGGTGCCAGCTGTTGTTTGGTTCATCTCCAACTTCACGGCATTATGGTTGGAGCATGTTTTTGGGCAGATTTCCACTTTTTTTATCTTTGGTGCCAAACCTCTAGTAACCCATATTTGGTCAATTCTGGTCCAGGTCATTTTGGTTTCAGAAAAGAAGGTTCCCTCTATCTCAAGAGGATTTTTTATTCTCCAAATATCAACCAAGTCCATATTGTCAGTCATTTCAAAAAAGGTTTTTGGTAATCTTCCATCTTTAGAAAACACTTGTCTTTGTGCTTTGTCCATATTTGTAGAAACTACTCCATTCATATCTCCCATCAAAATTACATTAAAGTCCAAATAATCCAACAATGTCTCATGCAACTTCTTAAAGAATTCAGATTTACCTTCGTTCGGTGCATAAACTCCTACAATCAAAAAATTCTGTCCTTGAACTTGAATTTCAATTGCCAGATATTTTCCTTGTTCATCTTTAAATATCAGTTTCGGCATCAGACTGTCCTTTGCATATATAACAACTCCTCTTTTTTCACTCTGTCAGATGAGATGAATTCCTGTCCTAATTTTTTATTAATAAGTAATCTTCTATGTACTCTCATCATATGTGTCTCTTGTAAACAAATCAAGTCCAATTGTTGTTTCTTTAATATATGAAAAACGTTCTTCCTCTTCCGAGGTATGTTCAAACCGTTGCAGTTCCAGCTCAAAAGTCGCAAAGCCATGATGGGGTTATTTACTTACTCCTCCTACTCCTCCCAATCGTTGTTTGTCTTCTGTCGGTGGCTGCAATCCAAAAGATAAATTTGCTATGTCCAATATTCCTTTTCCTGGTAGTGTTGGTTCCTCTCCAGCCTCCACTTCCTTCAACAGATCTTCTTCATGGTCTCTCAAAAATTTGTCTTTATCACTCAGTGTCTTTATTCTTATTTTCTTGCCTCTGTATTTGAAAGATAGGCCTTGGGGAAATTCCCACCTAAAGAAGATTCTACTTTTTTTCAATAGTGTAACCAGATCTCTGTATTCACCTCTTGCATCCAAAATGGGCTTAGGTATATCTTTAAAAATCTCCACAAAAGAATCTTCAATTTCCAGTATTTTTTGGTAGTGCAGGTTTAAAATTTTGTCTCTTTCTTCCTTTGATCTCAAAGTAATCAAACAGTCTCTTGCCTTGTTCTTTTTTTGTCTTGGACAAAAGACTTGGAATGTCTAAATGCACTCACAATCTTAACTTCGTCCTCCTCCAGGCCCTCTTGCCAAAATTCAAAAAACTCTTTTGTAAAAAAGTCCACCAAGTTATCCTGTTCCCTTTCTGGTACAAATCTCAATCTTAAATTCCGTTCTTTCATTTGTAGGGCTATCATAGCAAAGGACAAATCATGGTCTGCCAGTTTCTTAACAACCGGTGGTATTTTCTCTTGCGTTGCGGTTGCAATCTCCTTTGCCTCCTCTGCAATCTTTTGGGTAGTAGCTGATTCTTCTAAAAGTTTCCCAATATTTTGAGCATTAGCACTAACTTGTGCTCCCAGTTCTTTTATACTTGAAGTGTTCAAATCAAGTTTTGCTGAGATCTCAGCTACGTTTTTATTTGTTTCTGCAACTTGTTTACTTGTATCAATCCCTTGTCTCGTAAGAAGTTCCAAAGATTCATTTATTTTTCCCAGTGCCTTGGTCAATGTGTCTTCTGATGACATAGTTTTTGATCTTATTTGCAAGGCTGCAGCTGCTCCTGTCAGTGAGGCCCTTCTTTGTTGTGAAGTGTCAGTCTTGTATTGCCTGCCAGATCTGAGGCTTTTCTCCTGAACCAACTCTATCTTTCCTTTGCCATCTGCCATGCCACTATCATGCCCAGCCAAGGTTGGTCTCACGCCTAGAGGTTTGTTTTCAATAGGAAATTTCCAGTGGCTCAGCTTCTAGTAGTTTAGTTGTTTCAAAAAGTAACAAAGTCCCCCCCAATTTCAAAATCCCCCCCAATTCTTCCTAAAGGCAAAGAAGCCCCAGTTCCAGCTCTTTTCTAAATAGTTGCAGATATGTAGCAGTCTGAAAGGTAGTCCTCAAATACTGTATCTTTCAACAAAGTTCAGCAAAGTTCACAAAGTTATTCAACAGTTCACAAGTCTCTTTCCCTTTCAAGGCAGTCCTCCCCCAGGATGCAAAAACAGTGGATATATTTTCCTCCTCTCCTTTCATGCAGGTAATTAATTCAATAAAAGTTCTCCCCCACCGCTCCTGCCCGCTAAATGGGGGGTTAAATCTTGCTTTTAGCAATGGATTACTCTTGTTCAAATACGATCTCCAAAGGTTACAGTTTAGCAGTCTCTTTGCTTTGTTATATCTACAGCGCGGAAAGGCAGACTTCCTTTTTGTACCTTTCCCGTGACGGTGTTCCAGATCTATTAAATTTTAAGTCCAATTTAAGCTTTTAATCCTACTCACGAGTAGTTGCTCTTAAGTCCAATTTGCCGGAAGAACTCAGCGCTCTCCGATAATGGCGATGCGGCTTCACTCCACAGACTGGGTTACGACTCTCAGTACCGCGCTCCCCCCGCGACCGTTCTGGAGCCTTTAAAAAGGCTCCTTCGCAGTTCGGAGAGTATTTCAGCATTTGATGCTATGTGCTGTTACTATATGTTGCAGGCCCATTTGGCATCAGCTAATAGTGCAACTAGATAATAGGTTCCGCTCTGGCGGGAAGGTAAATGGCGTTTCCGTGTGCTCCTCTGGTTTGCCAGAAGCGGCTTAGTCATGCTGACCACATGACCCAGAAGCTGTAAGCCAGCACCCTCGGCCAATAAAGTGAGATGAGCACCGCAACCCCAGATTTGTCCGCGAATGGACCTAATGGTCAGGGGTCCCTTTACCTTAATGGGTGGTAGTGGGTGGTAGGTATGACTACCCTGGGGTAAAGTAAAGTGACTTCTGGTTTCCCACAGAATGGAACATGGCATGAGCTCAGAAGGGCTTGATCGCTATCGGGCTTTGAGGGGGAAGACGCGAAGTCTACGCATTCCCCCAACCCCCAAGAGGGAGTCTTGGGGTCAGCATAAAAGCGTTGTTGACAAAGAGGAGTTTCCTGGTCTCTTTGTCTCTTTGTCAGGAGAGGGGAAGGGGGGATGGTGCTGAAGCAAGAGAGTAGCAGCCCATGATGCCGGTTCCAGGAAGCAGGAAATCTCCATATCCCCATAGTTTAATAGAGCAGAAAAGGGAAATCTTACAAATGAAATTTAAAATTGAACAAATAAATCTGGCATGAAGAAAGGGGTAAAAAGAAAGTCCCCTCTTATTTGATAAAACGTATTCTGCCTTGAGTATTATATGCACCCAATGATAATAAAGCTGATTTCTATAAACACCTGGAAGAAACAGTGTTAGACTACATGGAGGAGAAAATAAATCTCCTAGGAGATCTGAATCGAGTTGTTTCAAACATGATAGAACTCAGAGAAGTGTAGATAATAAAACAGGACGATTATCTCAAATTTTTTGAAGTTAATAGAAATTTAGTAGATGCTTGGAGGTTTAAACATCCAAGGGCAAAGGAATTCCCATATTATTCTGAGTTGAACAAGTCTGCCAGCAGGCAAGATGGAATTTGGATTTCAAAAGAATTAACATTAAGAGTGAGAAAATTTGAAATTGATCCAAAGTCCCTATCAGATCACAATTCAGTGTCCTTATTCCTGAAGGGGAAAGAAAGAGGGGAGAAAAGATAGAGGATGAATGAAGCATTACTTATTGATGAAGGAATAATTCGGAAAGCTAAGAAAGCTTTCTAAGAATTTTTCAGATTTGATGTGGGAAAGACTATGGACAAAAACAATTAAATTCACTGCATGTATGGAGACTTCCGGAGGCGGCGCGAACGGCAATGGCTGCCCTTTCCTAGCTGGGGAAGGGAAGCTCCGCCGAAAAAGGGTCTCCCGCTGTGGCGAAGCGGAGACCCATTCTGGAAAACCACAGGCAGCAGAAGCCTGTGGTCTTGGGATCCGGCGGGCGCCAGGAGCAGCCCCCAAAACGTTGAAGGAACCCCGTAAGGGGCTCCGGATCGCGGAGGGGGTTGCGGCGCTGTGGATCGTTCCGCAATCGGCGGAGTGAAGCCGCGGTGCTGCTGCCGGTGAGCGCTGACCTTTCTTCCTAAACTACAGATTCAGAAAACAACAACCCGTGAGTAAAAGGACTTTACAAAGTTTTGGGACTTAAAGTACTTAAAGTACTGAATTTGGCTGAAAGCGGAGTGATGAAAAATAGGAAGTCCATCTTCCGCTGTCATTGAATCTCTAAGCAAAGAGCTGGAGGAGTGGAGGCAAAGAGTGAACTTTTAATCTAACTGATCTGGACACCCGTGGAAATTATTTTTAAGCAGAATAAGGACTTTAAGTAATTGATTATATGACTTTTATTTGGACTGCGATACCTTTCTTCTATTTGGATTACAATTTAAGCAAGAAACCCAGGTGCTGGAACTGCCTGAGCAACTGAGCAGTCAGCTTGCAGGGTTGGATACTTTGAACTTAAACTTTGAAACAATCTGAGGGAGTTTGAACTGGCTACTTTGAAGCATCTTTTGGAATACCAGTAAGCACTGTCTGAAACACTGTGGCTTTTTAAATACTAACTCTGCTAAAAGTTACCTTATTGAAGGTTCCTGGACATTAAATGGGATTATATTATTTTTATTGGAATTGTCTTCTTCCCTAAAGACATTTTAAGCTCCCCCTAAAGGATTTGGGATTAATAGCAGTGACATTGTTTTACTTTCCTTTTCCCGGCCTCCTGTTTGACTATTACCATCTGGGCCGTTGCTTTCTCATGGGAACAACTCAGCTTGACCTTGAATTTTAGATAACTCTGGAATGAGTGGCGCAAGAAAAAAGGGACCGAGAACCAGACAAACAACTCTAACCGCAGTCTCCCAGGCACGCAGATCATCTGTGCCTACTGTGCTTACTTTGCCTACTCTAACTTCTGAGAAAGAAGCTGCTTCTCTGCCACGGGCAGAAACTGAGGAATTTCAATCGTAAGAGATGGCCTCAGGAGAAATTAGTTCTACTTTAGAGAAAATTCTTGAAAAATTGGAATCTTTGGATAAAAAAGTTGATCAGCAAACAGCTAAAATTGATCATAATACTGAATGTTTAAATAGACTAACTGGACAAGTTGCACAGAATGTGCAAGCAATTGGAGAATTGAAGGAGACTGCAGGCGAAAATCGGAAATTGGCTGAGGATACCAGCCAAAGACTGGGAAATTTAGAGAAAGAGGTAAGACCACTCAGCAAACAAGTAGGTGAACATCAGACCTATCTTTCTATGATAGAACTACAGAATAGACAGACCAATTTAAGGATAAGGTCGGTACCAGAGGTGGAAGAAGGTAACCTAGCTGAGTTCCTGACTAAAGAATTTTCCAAGTTTTGGAACTTAGAGGAAAAAGATTTTAAAATCATATCAGCCTTTAGACTTGGAAGACTTATAAAGAGAGAGAAGCCCAGAGACTGTTTAATAATACTGAGATCAAAGGAGGAAAGGGACAAGATTTTGGGTTTACACTACGGAAAGTCACTGGATATTCTGGACAAAAGAATTGAAATTTTCAAGGATATTCCTAAACAACTGTTGGACCTTAGATCTGACTACTTGGAACTAGCAAGATTGTTAAGGAGCAACACAATTATCTTCAGGTGGGATTTTCCTCAAGGATTATCTTTTACTTTTAGAGGGAAGAAGATTAAAATCAGATCACTGGAAGATAGAGACAAATTTCTGACTGCGCACGGAGAGGACCTCCAAAAAGGACTTGAATTACCCTCGGGGCCTGCAGTACCAGAGGTGCCTGCACCCTCGGATCCTGAAGACTCAGCGAACAAGGTACCACCCCTAGAAAAATAACCAGAACTACCCAGGATGTCTCTGCAACTTTTGAGTTGGAATATAAATGGCTGTAACATTCCGGAAAAAAGAAGGAAAATTTTTCATATATTGAAAAAGGAACAACTGGACATTATTTGCTTACAAGAAACACATGTGACTAGGCTCCACAGGAAAGTACTAATAAACAAAAGACTTGGTCAGGAATTTATATCTTCAGACAAAGTAAAGAAGAGAGGTGTGGTGATATATGCAAAAGAGAGCCTGTCACCTAAATTTTTATTTAAAGATGAACATGGAAGAATTTTGGCAATCGAAATACAACATCAAGGAGAAAAGATTTTGATATTAGGAATTTATGCACCAAATGAAGGGAAGTCGGAATTTTTCAAGAAGTTGCATGAGACTATGCTGGATTATCTGGATTATGACAACATCATCATGATGGGAGACATGAACGGGGTCGTATCAACCAACATGGATAAGTCACAAAGCCAGAATGTTACAAAAGATGGCAGACTACCAAAGACCTTTTTTGAACTGACTGACAATATGGACTGGATTGATATCTGGAGAACGAAGAACCCCTTGGGAAAAGAAGGAACATTCTTCTCTGAAGCTCAGCTGACTTGGACAAGAATCGACCAAATATGGATAACTAGAGGTCTGGCACCCAAGGTCAGAAAGGTGGAAATCTGCCCAAAAACCTGCTCCGACCATAATGCACTGAAAATGGATATGATACTATTACCAACTGGCTCCTTTAGATGGAAGATGAATGACAATTTGTTCAGAGATCAGGAGATTATTAAGAAGGCCCAGAAAGCATTGAAGGACTATTTTGAGATAAATATGAACACTACAGTGGAAAAAAGAATTATTTGGGATGCAAGTAAAGCTGTGATGAGGGGGTTCTTGATACAACAGAATGCTGCAAGGAAGAGGACACAAAACAACAGAAAAGATAAGATTTTGGAGAAAATAAAAGAATTAGAGAAGAAGTTAAGATCAAATCCGAAGTCCCGGCCGATCTTGAGAGAAATCAAACTCTATCAAGCACAATATTCTAAACTGATAAATCAGGAAATAGAGTGGAAGATCAAATTAATGAAACAAAAAACCTTTGAATCGGCAAATAAATGTGGGAAACTGCTAGCTTGGCAGTTGAAGAAGAGACAAAAATTGAATACAGTTACAAATTTGGAAATTGAAGGAAGAAACATTCAGAACCCCACGGAGATTAGAAAGTGTTTTCAGAAATATTTCAAAAAATTATGTACCCAAGGGCCGCAGAATGAGGTCGAGATTAAACAATTTTTGGAGAAAAATGGACTTAAAAAGTTGTCACAAGAAAATAGATCTCTCCTGAACAGTAAAATAACATGTCAAGAAATTGAACAAGCCATTCAAAACATGAAACTGGGCAAATCTCCAGGGCCAGACGGGCTAACCTCCAAGTATTATAAGATATTAAAAGACCATTTGATACAACCACTGATGGAGGTTAGCAATGAAATTATGGAGGGGAGGAGGGCGCCGGAATCGTGGAAGGAAGCTTTCATCACATTGATACCAAAATCGGAAGCTGAAAAGACACAACTTAAGAACTACCGTCCCATCTCCCTTTTAAATGTGGATTACAAAATATTTGCAGATGTTTTGGCAAGTAGACTTAAAAAAGTTTTAAACGAAGTAATTCATAAAGATCAGGCAGGCTTTCTCCCAGGTAGACACATGTTTGCTAATACAAGGAACATTATTGACATCTTGGAACTTTTGCAAACTGATATAAACACAAAAGCAGTGCTAATCTTTATAGATGCGGAGAAGGCCTTTGATAATATCTCTTGGAAATTTATGAAGGGAAATTTAAAAGAAATGGGAGTGGGTCGGGGTTTTGAGAATGGGATTGATGCAATATATTCAGAACAAAAGGCTAAATTGATAGTAAACAATGTGGTTACTGAAGAGTTTAAAATTGAAAAAGGAACACGACAAGGCTGCCCGATTTCCCCTTTGTTATTTATATCAGTTCTGGAGGTGCTCTTGAATATGATTAGAGGGGACCGGTTGGTGGAAGGGATTCAGGTCGGAGTGAAACAATATAAACTTAAAGCTTTTGCAGATGACCTAGTTTTGACCCTGCAGGAGCCAGAATCTAGTACAAAAAGAGTATTACAACTGATCCAAGATTTTGGTCGGGTGGCGGGATTTAAACTAAATAAACAGAAAACTAAGGTGTTGGGGAAAAATCTGACAGATGCAGAGTTGGAACAGTTTCAGAGAGAAACAGAACTAACTGTGGTTAAAAAAGTAAAGTACCTAGGGGTAAACATAACAGCAAAAAATCTGAGTCTATTTAAGGATAACTACGAAAAATGTTGGTTTGAAATTAAGAGAGATTTGGATAGTTGGACAAAATTGAAGCTTTCTTTGTTAGGCCGAATTGCTGCTGTTAAGATGAATGTATTGCCAAAGATGTTGTTTTTGTTTCAAACATTGCAGATTGTGGATAAGACAGAGTGCTTCCGGAAGTGGCAGAAAGATATATCTAAATTTGTCTGGCAGGGCAAAAAGCCCAGAATTAAGTTTAAGATACTAACTGATGCGAAAGAAAGAGGGGGCTTTGCCCTGCCGGACCTAAAGTTGTACTATGAAGCCGCAGCCTTTTGCTGGCTAAAAGACTGGCTACTTCTTGAAGACACTGACGTATTAGATTTGGAAGGGTTTAACAATGCTTTTGGTTGGCATGCATACCTATGGTACGATAAGGTTAAGATCAATAAGGTCTTTAAGAACCATATTGTCAGGAAAGCAGTTTTTAATGTCTGGACAAAATACAAAGACTTATTGGAAAACAAAACTCCGAGGTGGCTTTCACCTCTGGAAGCTAAGGCCCGAAAAAGACCCAATATGGAGGCCAAATGGCCAAAATATTGGGAAATATTAGAAAAAGACGGAGACAATTGGAAATTGCAGAGTTTGGAGAAAATGAAGGATAAAGTGCGAGACTGGTTACATTACGCTCAGATTAAAGAAGTTTTTAAAAATGACAAAAAGGTAGGGTTCCAGGTGGAGAAATCGAAGTTGGAAACAGAACTGTTAGAGCCTAAGACTAAGGTACTCTCAAGAATGTATAACTTGCTGTTGAAATGGAATACACAAGACGAAATGGTTAAATCGGTTATGATAAAGTGGGCTCAGGATATTGGGCATAATATCATGTTTGAGGACTGGGAAAGGTTGTGGACCACTGGGCTGAACTTCACTGCATGTAATGCTTTGAAGGAAAATGTAATGAAAATGATATATAGATGGTACATGACCCCAGTTAAACTTGCCAAAATATACCATTTGTCTGATAATAAATGTTGGAAATGTAAAGAACATGAAGGAACATTCTTTCACCTCTGGTGGACTTGCCCTAGAGTGAAGGCCTTCTGGGAAATGATATATAATGAGTTGAAAAAGGTATTTAAGTATACCTTCACTAAGAAACCGGAGGCCTTCCTTCTGGGCATTGTCGGCCAGAAGGTGTTAAAGAAGGACCGAACATTTTTTATGTATGCAACAACGGCAGCAAGGATACTTATCGCTAAGAGCTGGAAAACTCAAGATCTACCCACACTGGAAGAGTGGCAGATGCAGCTGATGGACTATATGCAACTGGCCGAGATGACTGGTAGAATTCGAGACCTGGGAGAAGAGAGGGTTGAAGAAGACTGGAAGAAATTCAAGATTTATTTACAAAAGTATTGTAATTTGGTCGAATGCTAAGAAGGATGCTAGATCATAAATAATTGCCTACCATTGAATTAGATTTGAATTTGACGATAAGTGAGACTGAGGAAAACATAAAACTTTTGGAGATTAGATTAAACTAATTGAATAAGATTTAAGAATATAAATAAGATGATAAATTGCTGGAAAAAAATTATAATGATGTAAGTGGGAGCGGGAGACGTGAGGGAGTCCAAAGAAGTTTTGAAAAATGTGTTATGATACATGTTATATTGTTTATTATTTTTGCATTTTGTATTTAAAAAAAAATCTCAATAAATATTTATATAAAAAAAAAATTCACTGCATGTATGGCATTAAAAGAAAATTAAATGAAGATGATGTATAGGTGGTATTTGATGCCGAATAAACTTGCTAAAATTTAGAAGATAAGGTATGTTGGAAATATAAGGAGAAGGAAGGGGATTTCTTTCATATGTGGTGGACGTGTCCTAAGATTATATGGTGGATGTGTTCTTAGCCTACTGGGATATGATATATAATGAGCTGAAAAAGATTTTCAAAAATACCTTAAGTAAAAAGGTATATGAAGGAACATTGTAAACATTTGAAAACACTTGCAGGGTTGATTTAAAATTTTGATAGGTTATGATTT
The DNA here is from genome assembly GCF_951804945.1 of Podarcis cretensis. Taxonomy (NCBI): domain Eukaryota; kingdom Metazoa; phylum Chordata; class Lepidosauria; order Squamata; family Lacertidae; genus Podarcis; species Podarcis cretensis. The sequence goes on along the minus strand of NC_137177.1, from coordinate 13,445,571 downwards.
GATACCTGTTTATAAAAATTAGAAGTAAGTCTTTTAAGTATGGAGATAAGATAAATAGGGTGATTTAGAAATATTAAGATAAAAGTGATAACACATGGAAGTCAGGGAGGGGGAAAGGAGGAAGTCAAAGCTCAGTTAGAGCAAAGAAATATCTGATAAAGAAATTTTATCTGGTTGTTATAAAGGGGGGAAAGAAAATAATAATAATAATAATAATAATAATAATAATAATAATAATAATAATAATAAATAATAAATATTATATTTTAAATATTAAAAAATAGAAGAATTCTTCAAATTTAATCTAAACAAAAGAACTAATATTAAGACTGTTATAGGATATTGAATAAATGGCTGTTTTAGGAGGGGTGATCAACTAAGTAAAACTGAGGACTGATGTAAGAAGGGGAGGGAAGTTAAACCGAAATGGATTACAAATGAATCAAATCAATCAATCAATCAATCAATATGTATTTTTGTTCTTTTTTCCAGTATGTTTTAAAAATATATGTTTAATTACAGGAACATCAAGTTGTTACAATGTGATTTCATGAATATATGTCTAAGGCAACATACAAGAGAGAGAGAGAGAGTGTAAAGTGAAGTGACCAATGGACCCAAGTCACAGCATTCTGCTTTGCTTTCAGTGGAAAACATTGCAGGACTCAAGGGAAGAAGGCAACAAATGAAGGAGGAGGAGGAGATTGGGTGGTCTGTGTGGGCAGAACACAGTAGGAGGACAAGGAAAATGCTTGTCTGTTGCTTGGTTAACCCTGCGAATGAAAGAGGCAAGTGTGGAGGGGAACTGTCCTCACCATCTTAGTAAACAAGGACCAAGTAAGATGAACAAAGTGATGAAGCAAAATTGCAAGCCCAAGAGGACTTTTTACAGGACAGATTATACACTACTAAGCAGCCGGCTGCAAGACATGGCTAGTGCATATCCTTACTGGCATGCTGGACTTGTTCCAGGTGCTGTAGGTTTGGTACTCACCTTCTATGCAACCTTCCATTTCACCACTTTGTGCAGCAGAAGAATCATTGGGCTGGATTCCTAGTGGGAATGGGAGGTGAAGCCCCACCCTGTCAGATGGGATCCCTCTCAGGGTTTTTGGAAGAATGCATTCCTTGTCCATACATCCAGCTCAAGGATTCAGGGCACAGAGCACCCCTTGCCAGTGTCTACTTGAGGTTCACAGGATGCTCTTCATGCAGTTGATGGACGCTAATATTGGTCATCACCAATAGTCTACCATTCAGTAGGCGGAATTGTTACATGCCCAGTGTTTGTGTCAAAGCTGTTTATCCCTGTAATCAATAAAGTTGTGGACTAATCTGAACCCAACACATGTCTCCTTGTGTGCATTCACTTGCTGCGCACTTTATTGCTACATCAATGTGCCTGCACCAAAGAAGATTAGACTCTGATTTGGTTGCTTTCTAAGCAGTTGGGCATTATCATTCACTGAGGGATTGTCATTTAGGAGTTAAGGGGGAGCAATGAGACAAATGCCAGAAAAAGATGAGGCCTGAATGTTTGTTCACAGTAAGCAGCTGGTAAAAGTCAGGAGAAGGTTACCAGTGGCTCTGTGGATCTATGAGGCTTCCCTGAGTCAAAATATGAGAGAGTGAGAGAGGTTCCACACTCTATTGGTTAATGATATGGAAATGGGCCACCTCAGTGGCTCCTTGCAGACTCTGGAACTCACTTGCTGAGAGAGAGAGAGAGAGAGAGAGAGAGAGAGAGTGTCTAGACTAGACTCTCAAGAATCTAGACTAGAATCTAGACTAGATCCCAGCTTGTTGTCATTTTACAAGTGGGTCTCAACAGGTTTTTGGAGAATGACTGCTTTTACTGAAAGGGTTGGGTTTGTGTTGTTTTTATTGTAATTATTGGTACATTTTAAACAGATTTTTAATATAGTTTTAATTCTAATATTTAATTGTTGAAAAAGTTGAGTTTCTCAAGGTTGGTGAGATCAGCATTCTGTTGTCACACTAGATACCCCAGAGACCAAAGGATGCACTCACACACTTAGAGTTAATATGACAGAAAGGCTTCATACTCACTTAAATAGGTTTCAGTATACTGATAAAAGCAACTTCCTCCTTCGATAAGACAAGCATTCATCTTGTTTGTTACACATTGCAGTTTCACTGCAGAGAGGAGAGGAAACATAAGTTGTCCAGTCTTTGAGAAACAGAATATTCCAAGCCAAACACGAGCAATGTTAATGGTCTCAGGATCCACATGTAGTGGTGGGTTAGAGACTGCATGCACACCAACACACATCTCAAGACACAAAAATGGAAAGACACAAAGCCTTCTTCCCATTTGCTAGTATGCATGCTAAATCAGGGACATACTCTTTCCCCCTACCCACTATTTGTTGTGAATCACAGTGAATCGCAGAATGGGGCTTCAGCAGTCTCATTACATACTTTTACATTCAGCACACTGGTAATGGTGCTTCCCCTTAACCAAACAAATCAATTTGGGGTCGATGAAGAGAGCATGGGGAGAATTGTACATGAGAGTGTCTTCCCTATCAACCACCCACCTCATGGAAATAATGTCCATCAAACCCTGCCAAGGACCTTAGCCACCTGAGGGAAGCACGATTGCCACAGCAGAGCAAGGGCTGAATCAACAAATATGGAAAATAGGCAACCTGCTGATATATGAGGCCCACGGACCACAGTTAGGTGACCTCTGCTGAAAGCAATGGGAAGATGGCTGAGTCTTCATGAGATAAGCATGGGAATCCCTATAATTGTTGACTCTAAAACCAAACTTCCACACACTTCCAATTTTCCATTTAATATTCCCAATCTTGGGCTCAGGAAGCAAAATTATGAACAAACCTGGGGTGTGTCTTTGTGAAGAGGCATTGCACACAGTGCACAGATGCAGTGGAGTAGCACCATGGGTGTTTGCCACAAGCACTGAAGGAACTCTATACCCAACTCAACAGAAGGGGTTGAACTCCTTGCTCCTCTGATGTGGGTAACGTGGCTTGGGTTTGCCTAGGCATTAAGTGAGCTCAGTGCATGAGACTCTTAATCTCAGGGTTGTTGATTTGAGCCCCATGTTGGTCAAAGGATTCTTGCATTGCAAAGGGTTGAACCAGATGGCCCTCCCAGTCCCTTCCAACTCTACAGCTCTAGGATTCTATGGGACATATGTGAGATATAAAATGGAGCCATAAATCAGCCACCTTTCCCCCCCACTGCCAGGCCTACTTAGTAGCTGCCCAGCTGCATAAAGCTTCATCATAGGTCTTCAATCCCCCCCATGAACTCTGAGTATGCTCCATAAATCCATAATTTGATATATTAATTCTGGCATAAATTTAAATACCCCAGTAACCAAATGGCGGGGACGCAGGTGGCGCTGTGGGTTAAAGCCTCAGCGCCTAGGACTTGCCGATTGAAAGGTCGGTGGTTCGAATCCCTGCGGCGGGGTGCGCTCCCGCTGCTCGGTCCCAGCGCCTGCCAACCTAGCAGTTCGAAAGCACCTCCGGGTGCAAGTAGATAAATAGGGACCGCTTACCAGCGGGAAGGTAAACGGCGTTTCCGGGTGCGGCTCTGGCTCGCCAGATGCAGCTTTGTCATGCTGGCCACGTGACCCGGAAGTGTCTCTGGACAGCGCTGGCCCCCGGCCTCTTAAGTGAGATGGGCGCACAACCCCAGAGTCTGTCAAGACTGGCCCGTACGGGCAGGGGTACCTTTACCTTTACCTTTTTAACCAAATGGCACCTTCCTGTGCTTTGGTTTGCCTGCATTAATCTCACCTACAATATCCTTTCCTTTCTTGGGAATTTCCCTATTTAAGTGAGTGAACACAACACAATATTCCCCTTTCCAAATCCTCTCCTTGGTAGTTGGGAGAAGATGGAAACCCGGTGGGGGCTGATGGCTCTGAAAACGGGATGGTGCCCGCTTAACCACATCCATGGGATCAGGGTGTGGCAGCACTGATGATATAGACCCGCCTTCTCCCTTTCCCTTCTCCTCTGAGCTGGTCGGTGCTACTGGATGAAGGGGGGGGGGCATCAGAGGTATCCCTGCAGATCAGGGTGATTGGTCACATCCACGGATCCTGGGCCCCTTTCCTGATTATAGGCATCCAACAAGATGGCAGATCCCCCTGTATAAAGGAAGCCACAGCCACCACTGGAATGGAGAAAGGCCACTGAGCTGGACTCCAACCCTGACAAATCCAGGGCAATTGGGGATGCCACCCTGGTCAACTCCACTGCTGAGAATAAAATGCCTCACCATTTGCCATGACTACCTCCTGTGTGCCTTCCACCTCTGGCACTTCCTGTGAAGCAAAACCGGTACTTACTTCCAAGGAATCCAAACCTGTTGAAATTAAATTAACAGCACCTTGGTTAGCATTTTGTGTTTCTTGCTTCTGCCAACTGACAAACACATGGAAGCTGCAGCTGCAGTAGGGCTGCTTTCTGCCTTCTCAGGGCCTCAAGGAACATCAATATAGTCCCCTAGTCTGACTCTTCCTCCACAGAAGAGGAGGGGAATGGGATGGCTATGCATGCTTCCTCTGTGGTGCAGATGCTTTTCCTTTGCCCTTAGGGCCCCCCTTAGCCTTGCCATTACCTGGAGCCATGCTAAATGCACCCCTCTCCCCATAATAATCCTGAGGCTCAAAAATGCTCTGCAAATGTAAAAATTGCCCCTTGCCCCATTCCATAAGGAAATATAAGCACACTTTCTAAATGGACCCTCAGGACCCAACCACTAAACAAGACTCAATATCAGCTTTGTGGTTGAATGGGGAATTTTGAATCTGATCTCTCTCAGCTCCTGAGCTCAGTACGCTAACCACTACACCACACTACCTACAAGGAAAACTGTTGCCTATCCACAGAAAAATGGCTGGGGAGTTCATGAAGAAAACCCCTTCATCCCTCCTTATACTACTCCTCCAGATCCCCTACCAGGGATAGCCCTTGCACTGGTTCCCCACACTTGGAACCAGTGCTTTCAACTTGTGATTAAAGGGAGGCGCCAAGTTCTGCCTGACATTGGGGGTGCTCATTGTGTGCACTTGAGACATACAAGTACAACATGTACAAGGAGGTTGCAAGGAGGCGTAGTGGGGCCCCTCAAGTTTGGGGAATTTTCAGTCCCATCATCACATACTTGGGGATACCCATAGGTTTGGTATCTATGGTTAGAGGCCTCTCAGGGCCTCAAAGTACCATTGATCTGTTGCCCCCAGGAAGAGCCATAGTTATCTGCAGCAAGCAGCCTACTGCAGGGCTAAAGTTAATCCTCTCCTCTTCACTGGCCTCCTCATGAGTAAATGGAACAGTAAGGAGGACCAATCCCCTTGCCTCTCTAGACAGTTGTCTCTGCTGCTTTTATCTTCTCCTGCCAGCCTCCCTACTCTGCTCTCCCTCATCCAGTCCTCTGATTAGCTAGACCTCCTCTCCTTCCTGCAGAGTCCTTCCTGCAGAGCTCTGTATGGCTGCAAGGGCGTAGGTAGCATCAACTGTGTTGGACTGGTCATGTTGTTCGGATTCCTGATTATCATCTTCCACAACAACTACTTTGCCTCTCCTGCTTCAAAGGTGGCATATAGACACTACTAGCCCCTTGACTGAATGTTCTTGGAGAAAGAATTCCAGATCTCAGGCTCCTACTCACCTGGGCAAAGGATGACCAAGAGGAGACAAGTACTCAGGAAAGTCGTCATAGTGCTGAAGAGATCAAAAGCTGACAGCACTCAGAACAAACAAGCAGGTGAAGGATGGAGGATGAGCCTAGTTTGGAGGGTTTTATAGGCCAAGAAGGGAGCCTGAGGGTTCCAGGTGGAAAGAACTAGTCCAGTAAGGGGGTGGGAAATGATGAAATTAGAGATTGCATGCTTTCCCAGACATGGTGCAATTTTATACTGGAACATAAAGCACAATGTGGAAATTGGATTAACTCTTTTTTGGAAACGGTATGAAATTCTGCCACCTGCATTTTGCACTCCATCCCATTCTCAGGGTTAAGAAACTGGTATTTTACTTACTTGAATCTTTTTGGGGAACCCCATGTAATTTCACCAAATAACCTCCCAGTATATCCCACCTCAATTTCATCACAATGCTTCTGGGGAAATGATACCCATGATCAGATACAAAGTGATCAGCAATTGGTATATCACATCTATATTTTATTCAGAGTTATCTGGTGAGGCTGGAACATGATTGTATTCCTAGACCAGCCAACTGGGCATGTTCAGTTTTGTACTATTTCACCATTTTTCAAAATATATCCTCTAGAAATATTTGGAAGTGTGGTTCCTTGAAGCTGAATCAAATATTCTGTCCATACTCCCAGAATCCTCTAGGAAGGAATAATGGGTACTATACTATAATGAATTCCATTACAGTGGATGCTCAGGTTGCGAATGTGATCCCTGCGAGAGGCATGTTCACAACTTGCAGCATCCACAACCCACAGCATTGTTTCTGTGCACGTACGGCCTGTGATTTGGTGCTTCTGCGCATGCACGAGCGCCAAAACCAGGAAGTAACCTGTTCTGGTACTTCTGGGTTCGATGTGGTGCGCAGCCCGAAAACGCACAACCCGAAGCTTCTGTAACCCAATGTATGACTGTATATAGTTGTCTGCACCAACATTGTCATATCAAACTGTGATTTACAAATAATATAACACAGGTTGTTTTAGCTAAAGCTGAGCCTGCTGAGCTAGAAATGGATATTGATCAGGGAGAGGTAGTGTGTAGACTTCCAGAGGGCTGCACAGCTATATCTTTCAAAGCAGCTTTGAAAGAGTTGCTAGGGCAACCCAGTCTGATGAGTGGGGTACAAATAATAAAATTATTCTTATTATAGAACCACACCTTCCCTCCTTCAATGAGGCATCAAAAACATCCTGGCCACTCTCTACCTAGGGAGAGATACAGTTAACCAAGATGCACAAAGGTCATACAAACTCATACAACTTTAACTTCTGAAAAATAAATCATATACATAGCAATTAAAATATATTTTGCTCATGAAATATGGACCCATATGATTAACAGGGAAAGTTCCCATGATGTAGCTCCCATTTGTTGCTGGCCCATGACAGGGAATGTCCACTCTGGTGCACTGCATTCATCTCTCCCATTATGATGTTTCATAAGTTTTTAAAATTCCTATTGATCCAGAGAGTTAAGGTTGAAAGATATTGCTGCTACTAGCCTTCAGATTATTAACTGTGAAGGTGTGTTTTGGCTTTTTAAAGTTATTGATGTTTTTGAAAGTTTTAAATACATTTTTTTTTATTTGAAATTCTGTTCTTTTCTGTTGTTTTCTTCCTTATGCTTCTTTGATAGGATGTGTTTTTTTAAAATGTTTTAAAAGCATTTTTACTTTGTTACACTGTGAACGGTGGTTTTTATTTATATATTTTTATTTCATTTTATTTTTGTTTGGGGTGGGATAAGTGTTGAGTTGGACTGGGGATTAGTTTTATTTTAGTATAATTGTTTTTGGCTTTGTTTTTACTTTTTCTATTTTGTTAGACTAAGCCACTTCTGCCTGCAAAAGGAGGTGATGTTGCGGGATTCACGCCGCCGCCACGTGCACAGCGGCTGGCTCTCAGCCTCCGCGTGATTGAGGGAATCCCCAGGCACGTCATCCCCTGGACAGCTAATCGGCTGGCTCAGGGGGCATAGCCTGCCCTATTTAACACAGGCGCAGCTGGGGATCTCCCTCTTTTGCCGCCTCCAGCTGCTCCAGTTTTGAGCTGTTCCTGCCAAAGTAGCCAAGCCGCTTTGCCGAAAGAAGCCCATTTTTAGCTCGGTCAGCCAGCATTTGCTGCTTTGATGCTGTGTTTCTTTTGTTTCTCCCATTTAGGTTTGCAGGAAAAGGGTGGTATTTGTTCCCTGTAAAGCCCAGCGTCCACGCTAGACCAGGCTCTGCTCCACAGGTGTGGGGGCGAGTTCCCTGCCCGATAAACTGACCATGCCTGCTGCCCTCCTTCTTTCTTGTGCCTGTTGTCTGCTGTGCATTTCTGTGTTGGAGCTATCCCGCCTTACGGGCTTTGCCTTCCTGTTCTGCCGCGCTTGCAGCTTCTTTCTTGCTGCGGAATCTTCACCCTGACCCTAGGAGTATGATTTCCATGGCGAGCCGCAGGAACGCTCGCCAGAGGTTTGTGTTTTTAAGAAACAGAATAAAAACCGGTGGGTTTGGGGAACCTTGCTAGCAGACAAACCTAGGGTGGGGTGTGTGCAACAGAACAGCTTTGGGAGTGCAGTTGCTTAGTGCTTTAAGGGGTGCGATGGAGATTGAGCTTTTGCTGTATTTCTAGCCTGTTTGTATTTCCAGCCTGTTTGTTGGGTTTCTGACCCCTGGAATTCTTCCGAAACCTCTCCCCTTCTCCTTCTCTCCTTTTGCCACTGATTGTTTATAATTGCCTTAGACAAACCGTGTGGCCGGGAGTGAACCTTGAACTTTTGACCTCTGGCTTTGTCAGAGGTCAAAGCTTAATAAGTCTGTGGCTTTGTCTCTTCTGCCCCTGGCGGTGTATACTTGCCTTGGGGAAACCACGTGGTCAGTGGGGAGGGGCTTATTTTGAACTTTTGACTTCTGACTGTGACTTCTGAGGAGCTCGCCTGTGATCTTGGGTGACCTTGGGAAGCATTGACTCCCAGGTATACCAAAATTTAAGCACATTGCTCTCCATTTGATTTTTTTCTTTTGGCTCTTCATTCAAATTGACCTCTTTAAAAGTTAATTAAACGTTCTTGCTCCAGTGAATCAGTATTTTATTAGCAGCGCTATTTAGTTGCACATTTGATTTATTAGGCACACACTGATTTATTTGGCAGCTTATAGGCAGTCTGATCCTATATGTAGGCAATTCATTGCATCAGTTTAATTAAAAGATTAATTACTGCTTGCTACCCCTTTTAAAAACTTAATTACACTTCCGGGTCGGCGCCATCGCCGAATGGCGGACTCCCTCCGAGCTCCGGAGGGAGTCGGCTGGGTAGGAGTCGGGTCCTGCCGTGCCGGCGATGCGGGGACCCTCAAAAACCATGGGCGGAGATGCCCATGGACTTGGTGACTCGGCGGGCACCGTTTGCGCCCCCCGACCCGCGAAGGAGCCTTTTTAAAGGCTGCGGAGCGGGTGACGGGGGGGGGTGTGTGGTGCTGTGAGTCCAATGCTTCCCCTGCCCAGCGAAGCCGCATGCCATTCGGCGGAGAGCAACGACTTCTTCTTTGAAAATTTCGGATTTGGACTAAAAGGAACAACCCGTGAGTAAATTGATTGGACTTAAAAGGGAAATTTGATCTTTGAATTTGGAGCGAGCGGGGGGAGTGCAAAAAGGAAGTCCCCCCCCCCCGTTGTAGATGGCTCAACGCAAGGATTTGACAACTAAGATCGAGAGATGAACTTGTTTACCTGAAAAAAAATTTTAACTTCACGAAGGGAAATTACAATAATTGTGCTGGAGGAGAAGACTGATTTGTGGGAACTAAAATGCAACCCCCCTGGGAACCAGGAACGATCCGCTATGAGAGACTGGTGAAGAGACACAGAAACTTTGACAGCTGTCAAAGTAGCTGTCAAAGCAGGAAAATAAAAGAGAACTTTGTTACGATGGCTTTGCTGGTTAGATTTGTTACAATTTGGACATAAATTATTGGAAATAAAGAGGTTTCTATACTAAAGGAGATAATGGATTTATCTATTGAAGAAAGGAAGGGACTTGACGCAAGTTATGTTCCTGAATAACAAAAGCCTCTGTGGAGAACAAGAAGTTTCTGAATTAGAAGGTTTCTGCAGCAGAACAGGAAAAAGCAACCTGAGGAATAAGAGCTGGACCAAATTTGAAGCCGGAGTATTTGGAACATCCAGACTTTAAAAGGACCAAGAAATAGAATTTAAGTTAGACTCTTAAACATAGAGGTCTGGATGGAAGAACAATCACTTTTTCTGAGAGTTTTTTCGAGATTGGACTTTCTGAAATTAAAAGCTATCAAAAGACGGCAAAGTGGAGTTGAGATATAGACGTGGATACACCAGGCTGGCAATAGACAATGGATGAACTTTGGGGATCGGAACCGGGGAATGGGGGGGGGGGGAGATTTGGAATCCAAAGGCTGTAAAATTATATATTATTTCTTTCTTTACTTTTTTCATGTTTGTTGTTTGAAAATAGGGGAATTCGTGGAAGGGAAATGGGGTCGATCTTAGGGAATTATATAAAATATAAGGAGAAATGGTTCATTAAGATAAATGAGATAAATTAATTTGGAATAAATGGGTTATTTAAAATTACAAATAAGGTTTTAAAATTTGGGGTAAGAATCTGTGGAATCAATTTAAGGGAAATGGAATACAAGAGGGGGAGGGGGGGAAGTCCGGGAAAGATGCCACTGAAACCAAGTGTGAATCATATTTGTTCTTTTTTTTTCTTTCTTTCTTGCTATCTTTCCTTTTTATTCTGGAAAATTTTTAATAAATATTATTAAAAAAAATAAAAAAAATAAAAACTTAATTACAACAACTAAATAAAAGTACTAGTGAAGGTCACTTAAGCCTTCCTTTATCGTATCCAATAATTGCCTCTGTAGTGGAAGTCAATTTGTGAATTGGTCAGGGCTGTTGCTGTTGTGTGATTTGTAGGGTTTTAATAAAAAAATAAAAATAGTGCGGTTTCAGTGATTGTGGATTTAGTGTAATATAAAATTGCTGAGTGTAATATAAAATTCCCCTTCATGGATCACTGCCTTGCCGTGGCGAAGGGGCTTGAAGAACTCAGAGAAGCTATGAACTATGCCGAGCAGGGCACCCAAGATGAACAGGTCATAGTGGAGAGTTTTGACCAAACGTGATCCACCTGGAGGAGGAACCGGCAAGCCACTCCAGTATCCCTGCCAAGAAAACTCCATGGACAAAGACAACAGGCATATAAAAGTTATGACGCTGGAAGATGAGCCCCTCAGGTCGGAAGGCGTCCAACATGCTACTGGGGAAGAGCGGAGGACAAGCACAAGTAGATCCAGAGCTGATGAAGCGGCTGGGCCAAAGCCGAAAGGACGCTCAGTTGCGGATATGCCTGGAAGCGAAAGGAAAGTCCAATGCTGTAAAGAAAAATATTGCATAGGAACCTGGAATGTAAGAACCATGAACATGGGTAAGTTGGAGGTGGTCAAAAATGAGATGGCAAGAATAAATATTGACATCCTGGGCATCAGTGAACTAAAATGGACGGGAATGGGTGAATTCAGTTCGGATGACCATCATATCTACTACTGTGGGCAAGAAACCCGTAAAAGAAATGGAGTGGCCCTCATAGTCAACAAAAGAGTGGCAAAAGCTGTACTGGGATGCAATCTCAAAAATGATAGAATGATCTCGATACGAATCCAAGGCAGACCTTTTAACATCACAGTAATCCAAGTTTATGTACCAACTACTGGTGCTGAAGAAACTGAAATTGACCAATTCTATGAAGACTTACAACACCTTATAGAAGTGACACCAAAGAAGGATGTTCTTCTCATTATAGGGGATTGGAATGCTAAAGTAGGGAGTCAAGAGATAAAAGGAACAACTGGCAAGTTTGGCCTTGGAGATCAAAACGAAGCAGGGCAAAGGCTAATAGAGTTCTGTCAAGAGAACAAGCTGGTCATCACAAACACGCTTTTCCAACAACACAAGAGACGACTCTACACATGGACATCACCAGATGGGCAGCATCGAAATCAGATTGATTATATTCTCTGCAGCCAAAGATGGAGAAGCTCTATACAGTCAGCAAAAACAAGACCTGGAGCTGACTGTGGCTCAGATCATCAGCTTCTTATAGCAAAATTCAAGCTTAAACTGAAGAAAGTAGGAAAAACCACTGGGCTGGTAAGATACAATCTAAGTCAAATCCCTTATGAATACACAGTGGAAGTGAGGAACAGGTTTAAGGATTTAGATTTGGTGGACAGAGTGCCTGAAGAACTATGGATGGAGGCTCGTAACATTATACAGGAGGCAGCAACGAAAACCATCCCAATGAAAAGGAAATGCAAGAAAGCAAAGTGGCTGTCCAATGAGGCCTTACAAATAGCGGGGGAGAGAAGGCAAGCAAAATGCAAGGGAGATCGTGAAACATACAGGAAATTGAATGCAGATTTCCAAAGAATAGCAAGGAGAGACAAGAAGACCTTCTTAAACAAGCAATGCAAAGAAATAGAGGAAAACAATAGAATGGGAAGAACCAGAGATCTGTTCAAGAAAATTGGAGATATGAAAGGAACATTTCGTACAAAGATTTCCATAATAAAGGACAAAAGTGGAAAGGACCTAACAGAAGCAGAAGACATCAAGAAGAGGTGGCAAGAATACACAGAGGAATTATACCAGAAAGAAACGGATGTCTCATATACCCCAGGTAGTGTGGTTGCTGACCTTGAGCCAGACATCCTGGAGAGTGAAGTCAAATGGGCCTTAGAAAGCACTGCAAATAACAAGGCCAGTGGAAGTGATGGTATTCCAGCTGAACTATTTAAAATTTTAAAAGATGACGCTGTTAAGGTGCTACACTCAATATGCCAGCAAGTTTGGAAAACTCAGCAGTGGCCAGAAGATTGGAGAAGGTCAGTCTACATCCCAATCCCAAAGAAGGGCAGTGCCAAAGAATGCTCCAACTATCGCACAATTGCACTAATTTCTCACGCTAGCAAGGTTATGCTTAAAATTCTACAAGGAAGGCTCAAGCAGTATGTGGACCGAGAACTCCCAGAAGTGCAAGCTGGATTTAGAAGAGGCAGAGGAACCAGAGACCAAATTACAAACATGCGCTGGATTATGGAGAAAGCTAGAGAGTTCCAGAAAGACATTTACTTCTGCTTCATTGACTATGCAAAAGCCTTTGACTGTGTCGACCATGGCAAACTATGGCAAGTTCTTAAAGAAATGGGAGTGCCTGATCACCTCATCTGTCTCCTGAGAAATCTCTATGTGGGACAAGAAGCTACAGTTAGAACTGGATATGGAACAACTGACTGGTTCCAAATTGGGAAAGGAGTACGACAAGGCTGCATTTTGTCTCCCTGCTTATTTAACTTATATGCAGAATTCATCATGCGAAAGGCTGGGCTGGATGAATCCCTAGCCGGAATTAAGATTGCCGGAAGAAATATCAACAACCTCAGATATGCAGATGACACAACCTTGATGGCAGAAAGTGAGGAGGAATTAAAGAACCTTTTATTGAGGGTGAAAGAGGAGAGTGCAAAATATGGTCTGAAGCTCAACATCAAAAAAACGAAGATCATGGCTACTGGTCCCATCACCTCCTGGCAAATAGAAGGGGAAGAAATGGAGGCAGTGAGAGATTTTACTTTCTTGGGCTCCATGATCACTGCAGATGGTGACAGCAGCCACGAAATTAAAAGACGCCTGCTTCTTGGGAGAAGGGCAATGACAGGCCTAGACAGCATCTTGAGAAGTAGAGACATCACCTTGCCAACAAAGGTCCGTATAGTTAAAGCTATGGTTTTCCCAGTAGTGATGTATGGAAGTGAGAGCTGGACCATAAAGAAGGCTGATCGCCGAAGAATTGATGCTTTTGAATTATGGTGCTGGAGGAGACTCTTGAGAGTCCCATGGACTGCAAGAAGATCAAACCTCTCCATTCTGAAGGAAATCAGCCCTGAGTGCTCACTGGAAGGACAGATTGTGAAGCTGAGGCTCCAGTACTTTGGCCACCTCATGAGAAGAGAAGACTCCCTGGAGAAGACCCTGATGTTGGGAAAGATGGAGGGCACAAGGAGAAGGTGGCGACAGAGGACGAGATGGTTGGATAGTGTTTTCGAGGTTACCAGCATGAGTCTGACCAAGCTGCGGGGGGCAGTGGAGGACAGGAGTGCCTGGCGTTCCCTGGTCCATGGGGTCACGAAGAGTCGGACATGACTAAACGACTAAACAACAACAATATAAAATTGCTGATCTTGCAAAGTTTGTTTCAAAGGATTTTATTTGTGCTATGGCATACCTTGGTTCTTCACAGTTGCTTTAAATTAGGAGACAATTTATCGTGTATGGTCAATTGTATTGGGGCTGATTAACATTGTACATTTACCGTATTTTTTGCTCTATAAGGCGCACTTTTCCCCCTCTAAAAATTAAAGGAAAATGTGTGTGCGTCTTATAGAGCTAATGCAGGCTCCTTGGCTTCAGTGACAGCAACGTGAAGCCTCTGAAGCGCAGTGGGAGCGCTCCCACCGCACTCTGGAGGCTTCGGGTTGCCTTCACTGAAGCCTGGAGCTGCACAACGTCCCTTCAGCGAAGCAGGAGGAGAAATAGAAGGGGCTCTGTTTCTCCTGCCGCTTCGCTGAAGGGGCGCTGCACAGAGAGGGAGAGATTCCCCCCCCCTTGTTCTTCCCCTTTAAAACAAGGTGTGTCCTATAGAGCGAAAAATACAGTAATTAAAGGGCTTATTTGGTTCTAAGATAGTCAATACTGAGATAAGTTGGCTGGGCTGTTGCGTCCCTTGGTAATAAAAGAACAATTCAAAAAGGGAACCTCAGGCTTGTGGTTCTTAAATAGTGCCTCGCTAGAATGACAAGCACACACTGATTCAATTGGCAGTTAGGTTTAATTTCTGGTGAGTGGTGGAAGGAAGGTGCCTTCTTCCAATTTAACTGGGTCTGGTGCCCAAGAAGGGTTGGCGAGGCCTGATATGCCCTGCAACCCTCAGGACTTATCACAGTTTTTCTCTGCCTTTGAAACCTTTTATTAACATTTTAGGCCCATGGTTACTGGATCCTCTTCATTTTTTTAAAAAAATAAATTTTTATTAACCGGTCAATCACATCGAATCAAACCACATCACATAAATTCCAAATTACAGTGCCGAATTTTTAAATTTTGTTGGGGGGGTCCCATACTTCCAGATCCGAGGAGGGATTCTGATCTAATCATTACTTCTGCATTAATGTCCAAATCAGTCCAAATAAGTCCAAATAGATGTTCAAACAGTCCAAACACATATTCATAGTTCTTTCCAGTCTTATCTTGCTGTTTCCACATCACTTCTTAATCAAATATTTTCTCTTTGTCCTTTATGGTCTCTCCTGATGGTCTCCTTAAGCCGATATACACCGGTAATGCTCCTGCATAGATTTCCCGTCGTGAACCTCCATCCAGATGATTCCCATAAATCATCACCTTCAGAGATAAGATCACTTTTTCCCTCGTAAATTCATAGCTCTGTCGTACTTAAAGCCTCTTTGATGAGTCTCTCCCACGATATTCACTGTCCTCCCAGGCTTATTCCTCCGACAGAGCTTCCCAAGATGGCGACGACGACATTTTTAACTGTGTCAGAACAAAGCTCTTATACATTCCACAGTCTTCTAAAAACATACTTTGATTCGAAAGTTTATCTCCACACAGCCTTAGATTCACAGCTTAAGTCCTTAAAACCTCATTTCTGGCTTTTGACTCTTGAAGGGAGGGGATTATTGGGGTTAATCACATAAGTAAAATAAAACGTTTTCCCCCCTCCCCCATCAGTCTTTGCCATACCGTATCTTGACGTATCTTCTCATAAACTAAATCTTGTTTTTCCAGAGACCTCTTTGTTGCAGTATTGTGCTGATCCCGGGCGTAGTCAAAATCCGGTCCTGGGTCACTAGCCTGGAATCAGTCCACAAGGAGCGGGGCGAGGTCTGAAACAGGAAGCCGGGCGGGGACAGGAGCACTGGAGAGTCAGGTCTGGGTCCGGGCAGGAACAGGTACTCAACAACGATGTTGCTCCCACAACCTGGGACCGTGCCGACTGGCCTTTATCTGTTCTGAGGCCAGGGGCGGTCCCGGCCCCTAGGAGACCCGCCTCTCTTGGCCTTAAGGCGAGCACTCCTCCTGGGAGAAACCAGCTCCCTTCGCCTCTCTGCCCTGAGTCTCTGCAGTTCAGGAGAGGCTAAAGGGTTACTGGGCCCAGGGGGAGACTCACCTGCAGGCACTGAGTCCTCAACCACCTCTGGAGCCAGAGTGGAATCACCTGGTGTCTGCTCCTGAGGATCCAACACAGGTGCAGGCACTTCAGAATCAAGGCCCTGCCGCAGTTCAGCCGGCCCTGGAGGCGGGGAATCCTGTGCAGGCTGGGATTCCTCTGGTTCAGCCTCTGAATTGGAATCCCAGGCCATCACAAGTATTCACTCCTCCTCATTTCCTGAGGTATGTGCGTTTCCTTCGTGCCAAATCGTTTCTTTTGAAGTTCTCGCAGCTAGTGGCGTAGGTCAGAGATGGTGTCCAGGAGTGCCGACCCACGGGAGGGTTTTGTGCCTAATGCCCCCATCCCCCTCAAAAATTTGGGGGTGGTATCGGGCACAGCAGGCATACAGCCCCACTCACCGTCTTGAGTGGGTTTAGGGAGGCTAATTACTCCCAACATAGCCTCCAAATACCTCCCGTGGGTCGGAGAGATGTTATTGTCAGCCATCTTCCTATGCGCCCCCTAGTGGGCCCCCGTTACCGGATCCTCTTCACAAATAGTCGGTTCGCAGGATTGCATACCTGACAGTGATCCCAGCAATGAGGAGCACCCTGGCACTTCAGCCTCCTTTTTTAGTGCTTCACAGTCAGGCAGCATCACATCTAACGGCCCCACACGCCATCTCAGTCATTGCGTCCCCTCACGTCCAAGCCCAGTTCCTCAAGCGGCAGGCCTCCTTCGGGCAAGTCTAACCGTTCTGCTACTCAGCATGTAGCAGATGTTCCCAGTATTCTACAGAATCCGCAGCCTCAGCCTACACCCGCAGAAGGTGGCTCAGGAACTTCATCAGATGAGGAAATGAAGGGACATCGGGAGATGCCTGCAGAAACCAAACAGCACCTGGTTACCAGCAATGGGCAAGGGGGAAAGAGGAAAACTAAGAAGAAACATTCAGCTAAGAAGAGCAAGAGAAGTAAGCCGTCTGATACTGAGGATGAATCAGGTACTTCATCTGATTCCGATAGTGACGCCCCTTTGGATGGTACTAGGGTTTTGGCAAGGACATTTCGGGGCTCCCTTTATGGTACATGAGAGAAGGGCAAACAACTTTAGCTAATGGGGCCTCCTGCTGCTGCTGCGCCGCTGGAGCAGATTTTCTGTTCTCATCCTGAAGCAAAGTTCTTAACCTGAAGCACTATTTCTGGGTTAGTCGAGTCTGTAACCTGAAGCGTATGTAACATGAAGCATATGTAACCCGAAGTACCACTGTATGTCCCATGTGAGGAGGGCATTTGCTCTTGCTGGGGAGTCAGCTGCCTTAACATATGATGAGGATTTCCGTAGAAATGCTTCCTTGCTGCCCACCACCCGCTGGGACCTGAGGGACCAGAATTATTGGATGGAACACGTGGGTCCCTATGTGGAAAAGGAACTTCATGACCCCTCTAAGTTCAGAAAATTTTATGCAAACGGTTGTAAGCTTTATTGGGAGTACAACACTGGGGGCTGCCTGAGGCCAAACTGTAAGTATGGACACGAATGTGAGAAATGCCTGGGCAACCACCTGGCCTCTTCATGTTTTAAAGGTAAACAGCCCTTTCGTGGCAGAAGGGGGCATTTCCACCAGGGATCGTGAGGTTCTCCCGGACCCTCCCAAGGTGCGGCCGGAAACCACTATTAATTTGGCCCTTGGCACGGCCTTCTCTCCTGTTAAGCTCTAACCTCTTAAAACCCTTCTCGACAGATACCCAAATAAAGAGGCAGCAAGGTACCTTTAAGAAGGGTTTTCCTTTGGCTTTAGAATCCCTGTTCCATTCCCACCTAACTCAGGGGACCCCCCCCCAACCAAAAATCTGTTAAGGAAATGCCAGATATTGCAAAAAAAAAGAAAATACACAAAGAAATTTTGGCTGGTAGGGTAGCTGGTCCCTTCTGGGAGCCCCCTATAGCTGGTTTACACATTTCATGGTTAGGCATTGTTCCAAAGAAGGCCCCTGACAAGTATTGCATGATCCACAATCTCTCCTACCCTAGAGGTGGCTCATCAATGATGCGAAACTTCGGGAGCTTTGTTCTGTGAAATATGCCTCCTTTGATCAGGCTATAAAGCTTATTTGCAGGTTTGGCAGGGGGGGCACTTTTGACAAAGTGCGACATTGAGTCGGCAAACCTGCTCCGGTCCTTTGTCCTTTTGTGCTTGGAATTAAACATCTATTTCTCTAAGTTTATACCTGGGGTTAACAATAACATCGTGGATGCTCTATCTCATTTTCAGATGGACCACTTCCACTCGTTAGCACCCGAGGGGCAGCAATTGCCACAGCCATTCCTGGAGCACCTCTGGGGCCTTGGGAACAAGATGTCATGAAGGGAGTATTAGCTTCTGTAGCCCCTTCAGTGCTTAGATCTTAGAAAAATGCTTGCTCAGAGTTTTTGGAGTTTTGGAATAAAATAAAAAATGCTAGGATTGACACACACACACACACACACACACACCCCACCAAGGCTGAGGTGCTACAATATCTGGTACATTTAAGGGAGTTGGGTCGCGCAGCAAAGACACTTAACATACAGTCTGCTGCAATTTCCTTCTTCTGTAAGGCGGCTTACTCCATAGACCCTTGTGCGGACTTCTTAATGCAAAAGGCACTGGAGGGCTGGCGCAGGCTACAGCCTCCCAGCAGTGATGGTAGAAAGCCCATAACTTATGACATTCTATGCCAAATTCATTAAAAATTAAGAAGTATATGCTGGTCCAAGTACGAGGCCCGTTTATTTTCTGCAGCATACTCCATCGCCTTCTTTGGCACTTTGCCCATTGGTGAAGTGGTTTGCGAGGGCCAGCCGGATTCCGCTGCACAGGAAATTCTATTAAAGGACCTGACCCTATCTAGTTCAGATTTAGTCCTGTCCGTTCGACGTTCAAAAACCGATCAACAGGGAAAAGGGGCCCTTATTCGACTTCAAGCAACACAAAAAAGGGGGGCATGCCCAGGAAAAGCCACTAGGCATCTTTTGTATTTGAGACTAAACAATGCTGGCCTGTTCCTCATATACTCAGATGGCTCCCGCCTTGCAAGGCATCAGATCACAAACGTTATGTGGAAGGCGATTGCTGCCTGTGGTCTCCCCCCAGCTGAATTCATGACTCCTTTTGTATTGGGGCTGCCAGTACAGCAGTGCGTTTGGGACTCTCAGCTGAAAGAATAAAGGACTTGGGACGATGCATTTAAGGGATATACTCGTAAGACCTTATTACTGATCACGTCATACCTGACCTGGGTTTGTTACATTCTTTTCCTTTCAGTAGATGCTGTGGTGCACATTTGGATTATAGGCCACAGCATTGTCCACTGGGCTAGAAACTGTGCCATCAATGGTGGCCTGGGGTGCAGGCTGGATCTACCACCAAGAGTTAAAGTTTCCTGGATCTCACAAAGAGGGATGCACTGGGCAGAATTTATGCCAGCTGTGAAAGCCAGAGCTGCTTTGGAAGGCCCGCCGGATGCCCTCGTTATTAAGCTGGGAGAAAATGATTTGGCCTATCAAAAAGGTGTGGACTTGATGTGGAACATTTACAGCGACTTCAATGATTTGATTGCCTCATTTCCAAATTTAACCCTAATTTGGTCATCGCTGCGGGATAGGTGTGTATGGAGGGACTGTCGGTGCCTTATTGCAATAAGCAAAGCCAGAAAGATTTTGGAACATTCAGTGGCGGTTAGGCATTGGTACTGGTATTGTTATGTAGATGGAAGAGGGGAGAAAGCGCCATCACCTGCCATGCATATTGAAGGGTAGTCCAATAAAGGATTCTGGGGGACGTGGCCCTGTCCGAAGCCTATGGAGGTGAGGGCCTAAAGCACGCCCCCAAGCGGTGACCCCGGGGGAGCTCCTAGTTGATGTGCATCAGCAGGACCCCCCCTGCTGGTGGTTAACCCATCCCAGAATTCAAGCGGATGGGCTGAATCCGGATAACCGGTTAGGACCAATACCTAAGCCAATACCGCTCACCACCTGTAACCAATAAAGTTGTGGCCTTATTTAGCCCATTAACCTTAAATAATTGTGTCATGTGTTTTTCTTTCCAGTAGGGGGCGGGAACTCACCATACAACAGTATAGTTTGTATTTTAAATAATTTATCTTAACAATCTGTCTCAATTCACCGTTAATTTCTTTAACTTTATCTTCCCTTCAAAACCATAAACTTTTAAAATTTAAACCATATTTATACTTAACTCCTTCACACCTTTCTACTAAAGCCAATTTAATTCCTTTCCAGCACATTCTGATATTTCATTAGTATTACACTAATTCCAAAAATAAAAAGATATATAAAAAGAAGTTCTCTTCTAATTTTATCCGGCGTCCCTTCTTCCTGGTTTCGGGTTATGTCAGTCCTTTCTTGCCCTTTAAATCCTGTCCATCAATCTGGTGTTCTAATGTCCGAGGCTCTCAGATCTCTTCCATGCCCCCTCTGCTGATTTTCTTGTTCCTGTTTGTGGTTACACACCTCCTTGTCCCTTGTTGGACTCCTTCGTAGTTTCTTCCCTTTCTCCTTGGGGAGTGAATCTCCAGGGATTTCTATGCAGTAATAGATTCAATTTTCTTTCATGAAGTTATTCCATTCCCCACAATCCCACTCCCCTATGTTGATTTTGTAATCCAAAAAGTAGTTGTTCCAGAAATAGTTATCAACTTGTTTCACAGTCCCACCAGAGCTAAGAACTTCCTTAACTCCAGAGACTTGCAGACACTCTCCAAATTCAATGACTTTGGGTCTCTCCCTTTGTACCTTTATAGGTGCAATCGCGGCCTCTTCCATCTTCAACTGCCCTTGGACTTGCTTTATTGAGCCAGTTTCCTGAATTGATTGTTGTGAGATTTCTTTATCTTCTTTTCCTGTCAGTTCATATTTGCTGGCTACAGCAGTCATAAAATCCAGCTTTTCATTCATCAAGTTCATTTTCTCATGAAACTGCTGCAGCATAGCATTCACTTTGCCAAGGGCAGAGGGTAATACTTCCTCCCTGTTCATTTCTGTTCAAGGTCAAGTATCTGGTCCCACGCTGTTTTTCACAGCTGTTATGTCTCCCTGTGAACTGCAGCAAAGAAACTGACAAGCTCCCTCTAGGGGACACAGTTTCTATTTAACGTCCATCTTAAAAATGTATCCAACAAAGGGAAATTTACTTTCGATTTTCTAATACTTTGTTTTCTTACAATACAGAAAAGCAGAAAGCAGCATTGAAGTTAATTTGTTTCTCTTTTGTTTCTATCTGTCCAAAAATGTTCCGTTTTCAATTGATGGACATCTCAGAGATTTTCTGTCCTGACGTCCCGTCCCCAGGTTTGGGACGATGGAAACTTATATTCCTTTACTCTCTCTCTCTGCAGGATTAGGCAGTCAAAGTTTTTTTCCCTTTTCTCCTGCTGTCAAGGGGGTTTTGGTAGTTATGGGTGAAGGAAATTTCAATCTTAGAATCAATTTTCCAGGCTATTTAGCTTGTATGATCTTTGCTTCAGTCTATTTACAAAAAGCGGAAGGCGGACTTCCTGTTTAGACCTTCCCGCTTTGTTGCCTAATTCACAAATTTTCTTAATCAAATCTTCCGTTTTTACTCACGGGTACTTGTTTAGAGTCCAATTGTCAGCAGGAAAAAGTCAGCGCTCTCCGGTGATGGCTGGGCGGCTTCCCTCCGTGAAAGTAGCAGTCGGTTCGATGCACTGCGCTGCTCACCCCACTTCGCTCCGGAGCCCCAAAAAGGGGTTTCCCCATGAGTAGGGTAGACGCTCTTGGTGCTCTGCTGAACCCCACGTCCCCAGGCTCCTCTGCCTGGGGTTTCTGGCAGGTCCCCACCTTTGCCGTGGTGGGAAGATCCAGTTTTCACAGAGCCCGTTCTTCCAGTTGGAGGAACTCCGCCATTCACCGATGGCACTAACCCGGAAGTCTGAGAGAGAGACCCCACTTCTGACCCATCTTCATTGAGGATACTGCAGGTTTATACTGCTTCCTATTCTTTACTGACCTTTCTTTGTCTTCCAGGACAGCCAAGCTTACTCAGAAGTCTTTCATGGTGAATTTAGGGTTCCCACATCTCAAAAAGTAAAAGCCAGTACACCCAAAACTTGGTTGTTGTTTTTTTAGGAAACCACCAAAAATATTGAGCTTTTCTAAAGGAGAACCCAAATGTTGTTGACCTTTTTTCAGAGGTCAATTCCCTGTAATGTCTGGGAAAATCTGTATGTTTGCCAGCCCTACATTATAATGTTTTTTATCATCCAATTTCGACTTGTGTGGGAGGAATAGTGGTATAGTAATGAGAAGAGAAGAGAAGAGAAGAGAAGAGAAGAGAAGAGAAGAGAAGAGACAGGAAAATTGGGATATTCAAATGAAAAACCATTTGAATATCCAGCCAGGGCTCCTTTGGCAAGAATGATAAGATAGAAATTTCATGAATAAAATTGATGATGAATAAGATATTCATTGTGGTGGCCCATATAGATGATAAAGGGGCTATGGAGCTCTCAAAGTTTGACTTATTTTGCTTTAGTGAAACTTCAGGTAAAGAGTTATGTGGGAGCTGCATTTGGCTCCCAGGCCAGGAGTTCTCAACCCCAGGAGAATATTTAAAAAAGGACTTGATAGTGTCTCAACCTGTTCACTCTTTTGGCTCCCCTCACTCAGCCACATGAGCAGTCAAATTAGATAAAATTATGAAGCCAAACGTCTTCAGCAGGTACATTATGGAACATTGAAGTCTGCAGCAGGTACACTGGGTGAACACCACTTGGAAGCAATGAGGAGTTTGGCTGCTGTAAGAAGATTTCCTATGAACTGCAACAGGCTAGAACTTACATCAGCCTGTTGAATCAGGCCATCTGCCCAAGAAAAGTATTTTTCAGTGTCCAACCACTTAACTGTGCATAGCCTGAAAACAGGACATGAGAGCAACGCCACTCTCCCACTACTGTTTCCCAGCAACAGACATTCAGATCCACATTTCCCCCAACAGCAGAGGTAGAACATAACCATCAAGTTGCTCAATTTCATTGCATGTCCACAGGTTCTCATATTATGAGAGACAGATGAGTACTAGTCACAATAGCTACATTTCCTCCCGTATAATAGCCAATGAGACTCTCCGTTAAGGTTCTGGAGATCACAGGTGGGAGAGGCTTCTCACAAGCATCTGTTTCCTAAGAATACTATGCTGGACTTATATCTCTGACTTCTGAATCCCTCAGTGCATCTCCAGTGATCTATCAAAGAGGAGTAATTTGCCCTAGTTGCCTAGTGTTTTTTATCAGATTTCCAGAAAAGGGGGCATAATAGCCTAAAGTCATTCGAAGTTGATTATTTTATTCAGCCCTGACCACTTTGATAAGCAGATAGAGTGGATAAATTGTTACACTTCTTACCTTTTAACATTTTTAGTAGGGCTTTCCTCAGCTCCCTCTGTTCACCAACACCCTAAACCTCTCCCTTCCCATCCAATGCAACCATTAGTCATGAATTTAACCTTCCAAACTCCATATCTCAAGCCACTTTTCTCTTCAATCCTGCAATCCTGCTCTCCACCCATTTTCACTTTAAAACCCACGTCCATGTCTACATGAAACGTCCCCCTCCTTTCCTGCAACCACACAATGAAAACAAACCAGCCTGTGATAACCTCCTATATCTTCCTCCTGCAACACATTGCAACTATTAAAGCACCTTCTCATTTTCCACCCAATTATGGTGACACCACCCCTTCCTATTCTGCAGACATTTTCATACCCTCCTTTCCAAATTACCATGCCCCCATGCCTGATACTCCCTTTTTGCAAACCACTTGGCTCATTTATCTTCAGCTTCACCTCCTCTTCCTCCCTTCCTCTTTACTTATCTCACCGCTCCCTTGCACAAATATTCCCCTATTTCCGTTCTTTCTCCTCTCTCCTTTTCTACAGTCTCCTTTTCACAGACACACCAACGTTCACAATCACCCCCTTCATCCCCCTTTTCACCTTCCCTCTTTTTTCTTACTCCCTTGCACATAAACTGCTCCCTTTTCCTGGTTTCCTGCTTTCTGCTATTTTGCAGTCTTCTTTCAGAGCACATCTCATGATGATATTTAATATATATTTAAATTTATTTGGATCTTAAGAGGAAGCCTGTATGTTGGTTGCTTAGTTAGAGAAAGTTAACCAGTTTACAGAAGTTGTGTGTATGAAAGAGAGTGAGTGTGCTCCCTTGTTATTGAAATATTGATTAGATATTACTACACTGAATTTGGAATTTCATGTTGAAGACAACACATTGTTCCAGGAAGTAAATACATTGTGCAAAGGTCCTATAGAGGTTTTGATGGCTCCACATCCTTTCTCTCTCTCCTATGAAGCAGCCAAGGAATGAAAGAAAGACAGTTGGGTACAGCAAGAAGAGTGAGACAATTAAAGAGAAAGAAAGGCTTGTTTTAAATAACAGCAGAGGTATAGGAGAGATGGGGAGACACTGATGGTTTTAATAATAATACTGAGTTATAGCAACAACAATATCCCCTCACCTGGGACCCTGGCTGACCATCACGGGATTATCCATCCCATCACCCAGTCTTTAGTGGCCTGCCCAGAGGGGAGAAGTGGGCATGTTGCCTATGGTCCTTGCTCTGGTTAGTTAGGTCTCTGTATTTCAGGGCTGGGGACATGGGTGGTGCTGTGGCCTAAACCACTGAGCCTAGGGCTTGCTGATCAGAAGGTTGGCAGTTCAAATCCCCACAACGGGTTGAGCTCCCATTGCTCGGTCCCTACTCCTGTCAACCTAGCAGTTCAAAACCATGTCAAAGTGCAAGTAGATAAATAGGTATCACTCCAGTAGGAGGGTAAATGCCGTTTCCACGCTGCTCTGGTTTGCCAGAAGCGGCTTAGTCATGCTGGCCACATGACCCGGAAGCTGTATGTCGGCCAGTAAAGCAAGATGAGCGCAGCAACCCCAGAGTCAGTGACTGGACCTAACAGTCAGGGGTCCCTTGACCTTTACCTATTTCAGGGCCAGGGAGGAATTTTCTCCTGCAAGCAAATTAGCCGGTTTGCATGTTTTTGCCCACCTTGTAGCAACTGTCACAATTTTAGTGGATTACGCTTTGGACTTCATCTTTAGTCACAAGGGTACCCCATTAGAGGGGTCCAGGAAGGGTGACACTGGCAGCTTTTTAAGGGTTGGGGCATCCAATCCATTTTGCAGTTGACTCCCCAGCAGGGGTTTGACCCCACCAGGTAGTTTAATCCTCTCAGGTAGCAAGCAGGCTGCCTGTTGCAGGATACATGCCTAATGCCTTAGTCAAACCTACTCTTTGCTGTAATCAATAAAGTTGTGGCCTAATTCAACCCAATACCAGTCTCCTATGTCATTCTTGTGGCCCCTCTTGTCTTTTTTTATATATATATAATATTTATTAAATTTTCCAATACAAACATACAAATACAAACAACAACAATAAAAACAAACACAAACAAAGGACAACAAGTATAATTTCGAACCTTATTTTCTCAACCTAGTTTCCCTCACTTCCTCATACCTCACCGTTTTGTATTCTAGTTTCATTATCCCATCAGCAAATCCATTCCCTTATTTCCCAAAAGTTTTTTACTAATTCCATTCCTTTTCTTACTCAACATCTCTGAAAACCACATTACTTTTAAACCCATGTCAATCTAACATTCATTAATCTTATAGTATTTATTAAGATAGTCCTTAAATTTCTTCCAATCTTCTTCCACTGTCTCTTTCTCCTGGTCTCGGATTCTGCCCGTCATCTCTGCGAGTCCCATGTAGTCTGTCATTTTCATCTGCCATTCTTCCAGAGTGGGTAAATCTGATGTCTTCCAATACTTTGCAATAAGGATCCTTGCTGCTGTTGTGGCGTACAAAAACAAAAATATGGATGACCATACCCAGGAGAAAGGCCTCTGGTTTCTTCAGGAAAGTGTACTTAAACATCTTTTTCATTTCATTATATATCATTTCCCAGAAAGCCTTAATCCTTGGGCACGTCCACCAGAGGTGAAAGAATGAGCCTTCATTTTCTTTACACTTCCAACATTTATTATCTGGCAAGTGGTAAATTTTTGCAAGCTTGACTGGGGTCATGTACCACCTATAGATCATTTTCATAATATTTTCTCTCAGGGCGTTGCACGCCGTAAATTTCATACCGGTGGTCCACAACCTTTCCCAGTCAGCAAACATAATGTTATGACCAATATCTTGCGCCCACTTAATCATAGCTGATTTAACTATTTCATCCTGTGTGTTCCATTTCAGTAGCAAGTTATACATTTTTGATAAATTCTTAGTATTGGATTCTAACAGTTCTGTTTCCAATTTGGATTTCTCCACCTGGAAGCCTTGTGGCCCCTCTTGTCACCTGCCATGTCCATTATATGCCTGTGCCAGCAAATTCAAGAGATGAATACAAGATAAATGCCCCTTCCAGTCCATCTCAGCCTTACTCTTGTAATACAGGAATTGTGAGTAGATGAGTTCTTTTCTGGAGTTCCATGAAATTTCACCACATGCCCTCCTACTGTATCCCCACCTCAGTTTCATCACAATGTCCTTGGGACCAAGATGTTCACAGTCAGGCACAAAGTAATAAACAATTAATGTATCACATGCTAATTCTTCCCAGCCATCTGGTGATACTGCAACCTAATGACATTCCTGGATCCAGCCAAGTTTACGTGTTCAATTTTGTAGTTTCCCTGATTTAACTGTGCATAGTTTGAGAATCCACCTTAGTTTAAATGTGTCTGTGGGAAGGGGGTGTGTGTTGTTCTGAAGTTTTGTTCTATTTCTTCTTTGTTTTTATCCTATATTTTATTCTGTGAACCACCCTGCGATCGGATGATGAAGGGTGGTGTATAAATCTAATAAATAAAAGTACAAATAATTGTACCAAAGGAAGGAAATGGTGACACTGACATATGAAGCCCTTCTTACAATTTTGAAGGAAAAGGTCAACAATCCACTTTAAATTATTTAATTGCAATACTTTAGTCGCCAACCACTTCTCAGAAAATGCAGCGTTGATTCCTTTATTGGTAATGGAGCACTACACTGTATTCTCAGGCATGCAGCAGGCATCACATGGGACATAACTTTTCCCCAGTTCTTTCCTATTCTAGTTGCCCTTCGCATCTGGGGAAACCATTTCAGGAATTCCAGGGTTTGCTTCTGGTTGGACAATGAAGCAGTGGTAAGGATTATAGCCAGTCAGTCAGCAAAGTCTGACCAGGCCATCAGGGAGTTGCACCTGTTCGTGCTAGAATGCCTTCCGCACAACTTTTCCTTCATGACACGTTTCATACCAGGTCTTAACAACGACATCGCAAGTGCTTTATCTCATTTCCAGATGGAGGATTTCCGCGAACTGGTACCCGAGGCAGCACAGATACCTGACCCCTTCCCAGACGACCTGTGGCAGATTGGATGCGAGAAGTAATGCAGGGAATATTTTTGGCATTAGCACCACCCTCCACTAGGCGCTCATATGCCAGAGCTTGGTCATCCTTGGAGCGTTTCTGCGGCCGCTATGGCTCAGCCTCAGACGTGCCTCTGACTCTGACATGCTAAAATTCTGGTTCCACCTAAAATGTAGAGGCTTGGCCATCAAAACATTACTGCTCTACAAGGCAGCTATTTCATTCTTCCATTAATGTTTCCGGTGGCCTGACATTGTGAAAGCTTCCATGTCAAGAAGCTGCTCGTGGGGTGGCATTGTATTATCCCTCCCCACCAAGATGGCAGGAAGCCTATAACACCAGATACCCTGAGGTTAATTTGGGACAAGTTGCCAGAGCTGGGCTGGTCGAACTTCGAAATACACCTCTTCCATGCAGCATTCTTCCTGGTGTTCTTTGCAGGTCTATGCATTGGTGAATGTATTGTCAGTAGCCCCTCCTCACCACACTCAGGTTTAACAGACACTGATGTATGTTTCTTAGGGCTGCACCTAAAAATTAAGATTCATTCATCCAAACTGACCAGTTGTGGAGGGGTAACACCACAACAATGGCCCCCTCTGAGCAGGATGGCCCCTGCCTGTGGTGAGACACGTGCAGGTTCCTCTGAGTGTGTCCTAACCACTGGGGTGCCTTCCTCATCCATGCAGACCAACGCCCTTCGATGTGCTGCCAGTTCACAGCAGTCTTACCTATGGCCATTGAGGTGGCAATCCAAGGGAATTCTCAGGTCATTCCTTCCACATTGGTGCAGCTTCAACAGCAGCAGCCCAGGGTTGGGACTCTGCCAGTATCAAGGCTCTGGGCTGATGGTGTTCTGCGCCCTACAAGGGCTACATTCATCCTTTACTGTTTCCCTTTGACTTTTATTGCAGGTGTGCCAGGCAGAAACATCTGGGTTGTGGGAGACTTCCGGGTCGGCCCCATCGCCGAATGGCGGACTCCCTCCGAGCTCCGGAGGGAGCCTGCTGGGCAGGGGTCGGGTCCCACCGTGCCGGCGATGCGGGGACCCTCAAAAACCATGGGCGGTGATGCCCATGGACTTGGTGACTCAGCGGGCACCGTTTGCGCCCCCCCGACCCACGAAGGAGCCTTTTTAAAGGCTGCGGAGCGGGTGATGGGGTGGTGGTGCTATGAGTCCACTGCTTCCCCTGCCTAGCGAAGCCGCATGCCATTCGACGGAGAGCACCGACTTCCTCTTTTGAAAATTTGGATTAAAAAGAACAACCCGTGAGTAAATTTATCGGACTTAAAAGGAAAAATTTGTTTTACGAATTCGGAGCGAGCGGGGGAGGTGCAAAAAGGAAGTCCCGTCCCCCCCGTTGTAGATGTTTTAACGCAAGGATTTGACAACTAAGATCAAGAGAAGAATTTGTTTTATTCGAAAAAAGTTAATTTCACGAAGGGAAATTACAAGTAATTGTGCTGGAGGAGAAGAGTGGTCTGTGAGAACTAAAATGTAACCCCCCGGGAACCGGGAGCGATCCGTTATGAGAGACTGGTGAAGAGACATAGAAATTTTGACAGCTGTCAAAGTAGCTGTCAAAGTAGGAGAACAAAAGAGAACTTTGTTATGATGTCTTTGCTGGCTAGATTCGTTACAATTTGGATACAAATTATTGAAAACAAGGGCAACAAGTTATTTGACTTTTGGGTTTGATCTGGAAAGAAACTAAGTTACCATATTCCCTCTAGAGGGAGTTCTGGGACATTGCAAGAGTGGTGGCAAATGGAAAAATACTCATGGAATTGAACAGAATTTGTTATCTCCTGGGAAAGCTGCAAAAACGAAGCATTATTTTGTCTACAGAGGTTTCTACACTAAAGGAGACAATGGATTTATCTATTGAAGAAAGGAAGGGACTTGACGTAAGTTTATGTTCCTGAATAAATAAAGCCTCTGTAGAGGAATTAGAAGTTTTTGAATTAGAAGGTTTTTGCAGCGGAACAGGAAAAGAAACCTGAGGAATAAGAACTGGACTAAACTCGAAGTTGGAACATTTGGGACATCCAGACTTTAAAAGGATCAAGAAACAGAATTTGAGTTATACTCTGAAATATAGAGGTCTGGATGGAAGAAGAATGATCTTTTCTGAGAGTTTCTCTAAGATTGGACCTTTGGAAATTAATAACTACCAAAAAGACGGCAAAGTGGAATTGAGAGAGATTTAGACATGGACGCGGGATCTCCAGGCCGGCAGTAGACAGATGGATGGACTGTGGGGATCGAAACCGGGAAAGGGGGGAGGGAGATTTGGAACCCAAAGGCTGTAAAATTATATCTTTTTATTTTCTCTTGTTTTACTGTGTGATAAAAATAGGGGAATTCGTGGAAGGGAACTGGGGTCGATCTTAGGGAAGTATAAGAAATATAAAGAGAAATGGTTAAATAAGATAAATTAATTTTGAACAAATGGGCTAATTATAATTACAATAAGGTTTTAAAATTTGGGGTAAAAATTTGTGGAACTAATCCAATGGAAATGGAATACAAGAGGGGGAGGGGGGGAAGTCCTGGAAAGATGTTAATGAAATTAAGGTTTTAAGTGTAAATTTTATCTTTCTCTTTTTTTCCTTTTTTTTCTTTTCTATTCTGGAAACTTTAATAAATATCATTTTTTAAAAAAGAAAAAAAAAAGAAACATCTGGGTTGTGGGGCATAGCATTGTACCCTGGGTCATGATCCATGTTGCCTCGCACATTTGGGGAACTAACCTTGGCATCCACCCTAATGCCAGCATACATTGGATAGGACAATGAGGCATGCATTGGGGCGCACTGATGCCCATGCTACGCGGAGCCGTTACTGCCCACAACCCGCCAGAGGCATTGATACTGCACCTGGGAGGAAATGACCTGATAGCCAAAAAGGCATCAGCCTGGTTCTATCTGAGAAGGCGGACCACGAAAATGTGCATGCCCTATGCTCAGCAACGACCATCCTCTGGTCCGACCTCCTTCCACGACAGTGCTGGAGAGGGGCCAATAAACCCTCTCACATCAATTATACAGTGCAAAAAAATTCTTAGGGCCATACATAACACAACGCACCAAATCAGCGGTGTCTCCACTCACCACCCCAAAATTACAATGGACAATTCCAAACTGTTAAGTGTGGATGGAATACATTTGACCCCCCCCCCTTTGGTTGTACAATGTGCATTGGGGCCTCAAGGACTGGTGACTGGCAGGGCACAGCCCTTTTCTTTAGGAGGGGGGCTTCAGATGGAGGTATCTCTTGGTGGCAAGTCCGCTGTTTGGGATCTTGGGTCGCAGTTTTAGGCCTAGGTCGGTATTCTAAAGTCTATCTTTGTGATTGGGGGTAGCATCTTCATGCACCCTCACATGGCGGCCTTAGCAGGGTCAATTAAAGGGTGAATTGTGGGAGTTTCTGGCCCTGGAATGGTGTCATAAGGTCTGACTCACAGCTTTGGTGAAGTGGGAGGGCATGCTGTGTAAGTTCACATTTATATATATATTTTTTTAAATAATATTTATTAAAGATTTTCAAATATAACAGAAAAAGAAAAATTTAAAAAAATTAAAACCTAATTTTCATTGGCATCCTTCCAGGACTTCCCCTCCCCTCCACCTCTTGTATTCCAATTCTTTCAAATAGATTCAACAAATTCTTACCCCAAATTTTAAAATTATTTATCATTGACCCAATTTAAAAAATATTTTCCCATCCCCTAAAATCGACCTGTTCCCTTCCACGAATTCCCCTCTTTAATATGCAATACAGATTAAAATAAACAGAAAAATAGAAAAAAGAATAAAATGTAATTTAACACCCTTTGGATTCCAAATTTCCCTCCCCCCTTTCCCGGTTGCGTTCCCAATGTCCGTCAATATCTACTGTCATCCTGGAGCTCCCACATCTAAACCACAGTCCTTCACCAGTCCGCTTTGCCGTCTTTTTATTAGTCTTTGCCGTCTTTTGGTCATCTTTGATTTCACATGTCCAATCTTGGAAGGAGTCTATCTTCCAACTTTGTCCAGTTCTTGTTATTCTTGTTGTTCTTGTTGTTCTCTCTCCTCCTCTTTTTTTTTTTTCCCTGCTCTCCTGCACAAATGTTCTAATTCCAAAAGGCTTCTAATTCCTCTGCAGAGGCTTTGTTATTCAGGAACAAAACATTACGTCAAGTCCCTTCCATTCTTCAATAGATAAATCTATTGTCTCCTTTAGTGTGTAGACCTCTGTAAACAAAATAGTGTTCCATTTCTTCAGTTTCCCAGGAGATAAAAAGTCCTATTCAAATTCGATGCCAACAATACTTGTAGTGTCCCACAGCTCCTCTAGAGGGATTATAGTAACTCAGTTTCCTTCCCGATCACACCCAACAGTCAAAGTAACTTATTATTCCTTGTTTTAAACAATTTATATCCAATTTGTAACAAATGTGACCAGCAAAGTCCTCGTAACAAAGTTCTATTTTTGTTCTTCCGCTTTGACAGCTCCTTTGACAGCTGTCAAAACCTCTATTTCTCCTCTCCCGGCGCTCTTACGGATCGCTCCTGGGGTTTCCGGGGGGGGGGGTTGCCTTTTAATTCACATTCCACTTTTCTCCTCCAGCCCAGTCTTATAATTTTCCATCGCGAAGTTAATAATTTTGTCAAAAAAAGGTTGCACTCGATCTTAGTTGTCAAATCCTTTGCTTTAGCTCCTCTGCAACAGGGGGGAGGCTGACTTCCTTTTTGCACCTCCCCCGCTCGCTCCGAATTTAAAAAGAATTTTTCCCCTTTTTTAATCCAAGTTCCAATTACTCACGGGTTATTCTTTTAAAGTCCAAATTTTCAATGGAAGAAGTCAGCGCTCTCCGTCGAATGGCATGCGGCTTCGCTCGGCAGGGGAAGCGGAGGACTCACAGCACCACCACCCCCCTGTCACCCGCTCCGCAGCCTTTAAAAAGGCTCCTTCGCGGGTCGGGGGGACGCAAACGGTGCCCGCCGAGTCACCATGCCCATGGGTTTCAGCGCCCATGGTTTTTGAGGGTCCCCGCGTCGCCGGCGCGGTAGAACCCAGCCCCTGCCGAGCAGGCTCCCTCCGGAGCTCGGAGGGAGTCCGCCATTCGGCGATAGCGCCAACCCGGAAGTGGTAAGTTCACATTTATAGTCCCCTCCCACAATGCCTGACTGCCCTGCGCATCTTCAGTCCCTGTCAATTATGAGAGGGATATCTTCCAAGGAGTAAGCCAAGGTCCCTACACCTGAAATTCAATAAAGTTGTAGCCTAATTTTAAACCCATCCACTGTTGTCATGTCTCCTTCCTGGGGGGTAAGCTCCAGGGACAGGGTTTAGTGTGTGGGTTCACAAAAGCTTCTTGAAAAAATATCCTTATTTTCATAGGAGAAATGTTACAGGGCATGGCCTGCAGGATCAGACCATCTCAAAATCTGCTCTGAACATATGTCATCCCAATATCTACTCCAGATTATGCATTCCATTTAGTAGATATCCATGTTCAAAAGACATAGAATCATGCTCCGAAAGATCCTTTGAATTGTAGTCCAGTGAAACCAAATCAAATTTGCTGTTAGAAGCCATCACAGCACTGCAGTTCCTCGAGTCTGGGAGGAAGAAAGTTTGCACTAAGGTTCTGATAGCAAATGATGATATGTGAATGTATTTAAAAATGCAATTCTATTAAGAGATCATATTATTTTAAATAGCAATAGTAATTTATTTATAAGTCCAAAGCCTAAACCACCTACAAGCAACTGCAGGCTGCAAGACTGCCAGGTCCATCACATGACACTGAACTAAATCAAATACATGCCCAAAGTAAGACGCTCCAGGTCACTGCCCTCTATACCACCCCCACACCAACCAACGTGAACCAGTTGAACAAGAATCATAGAGACTTTCAGTTGGAAGGGACCCAAATATTTGAGGGCTCCACATCCTTTCTCTCTCCTGTGAAGCAGCCAAGGAATGGAAGAGAGACATTTGGGAGCAGCAAGAAGAGTGGGACAATTAATGTGAAAGAAAGGCCTTTTTTAAACAACAGCAAAGGTAAAGGAGAGATGGGGAGACACTGAGGGTTTTAATAATACAGTGGTACCTCGGGTTACATATGCTTCAGGTTACATATGCTTCAGGTTACAGACTCCACTAACCCAGAAAAATTACCTCGGGTTAAGAACTTTGTTTCAGGATAAGAACAGAAATCGTGCAGTGGTGGTGCAGCAGCAGCAGGAGGCCCCATTAGCTAAAGTGGTGCTTCAGGTTAAGAACAGTTTCAGGTTAAGAACAGACCTCCAGAATGAATTAAATTCTTAACCTGAGGTACCACTGTAATACTGAGTGGTAGCAAGGACAATATCCCCTCACCTGGGGCCCTGGGTGGGCAGCCATTGCCTTATGGAGTGTCTGGGGTGGGTTCAGGGAGGCTGCCAACATCCGGGAGAGGGCATGGCTGGCACTGCCCACCTCCAGCTGCATTGGACCCTCAGGTAAGGCAAGTTAGTGCCTGCTCAGCCAATCAGAGTCTGGGGTTTGGGGCTGGGAGTAGCCCACCCCCAGCCTTTTTATGTGGATGGCCAGGTGTCAGCTGCCCTCTTGGCTAATTGTCACAGGATTTTCCACCCACTCACCCGGTCTTTAGGGCCCCACCCAGAGGGAGGAAGTGGGCACATTGCTTATGGACCTTGCTCTGGTTAATTTGGTTTCCATATTTCAGGGAGAGGGAGGAATTTTCTCCTGCAAGCAATCTGGCCAACTTGTAGGTATTCTTGAATATGGTATTCTTAATTTGTTAAATAGAGACACAGAACACAGTTTTTATTTGCCACACCAATTTATTTTGATTATGAACAAAGGAAATGTTAACCCATATACCATATTATCATGAGTCAGAGCCCCCAAGCCCCACATTTCTACTTTAGCTTCTCTATCCCCTGCACCCCATTCATCCTCCACAAAATGCCAAAGAGAGGACTCAGGAGTCCTGTAAATCCAAGTCGCTCTGCATTCCCACCACCAGGCAAGCAACCTCCACCTCCACTACTTCAGCAAATGGTGGAATCCAAAAGGAAGAAGACATTGTTCTCTCCTAACTACCCTTCAAAGCTGGGCTATTCTGAGGAAGACAGAGATTCATAGCACCGTACTCAGGTTATTTTGCCTGAGATGTACTTGTTAAGCTTTGATTTCATAGCTAAATCACAAAAAGATTGTGATGCACAGCCTTTGTAAGCTTTATCAGGAACTGCGGCATCATCTAGGAAAGAAAAAGAGACAAGGTCATAGGAGCCTCTGGGTAATAAGGGATGTGTGTCTGTGCATGTGCAGAAGAGAGAATAGGTGCATTTTAATTTTTATTAACTGTATTTTGCAAGTATAAATCACCTCTGAGAATCACATCATGAGATGTTTAATATTAAGGGGAAAGTCCAATTTATAAATTATGGGACAGCAGCCCAACCCACATCCATATTGCTTTTCAGATCAGGCCTCTCTTAAAAGACACTTCTACATGCAATTTAACTACTGGTAACACATTATTTCTCTCCCTTTCTCTTACTTGCACTCCAGAAATATTGTGTCTCATCTTTATACATAAAAATGAAAGCTGATTTCAACTCAGTTATATTTTCAGGAAAAAGACCCCCCCCCCCCAGTACAGACACAGTTTATTTTTGGCAGGAAGCCCCAAACAGAACGGGAGAGCAACCCAGCTACCCACCCAATTTCCCCTCTTCCACTCTTTGGCTAGCAGTTCTACTTACCATGAACAAGAACAAAGTCCATGCATCGAGTCTCATCATCAGAACACTTGATGGTCTTTGGGCCCTCACCACCTTCTGAGCCACAATCATAATAGATTGGACACTCCAACCCATTTAATTGCCGATCCGGCCCTGACAAATGCAACAACTAATGTCAACTCATGGTTCCAGCCCATATATCTCTATTATGATTCCTGGGCCTCAGTTCTCTTCCCTTTCAGAGGGTTGCAGCATCTCCACTGCATTCTCAAAATACTTCACACCACTCACAAATCTTGCCTCTCATATCCACAAACTTCTCATTCACTATCACACATCCAATTCTACTCCACAAATGTACACAAACACATAATCCATCCAGTCACTCCAGTATCTCTCACTCAATCACTAATAACAAACTTAGTTGGTCTCTAGGGTACTACTGGAAGGAATTTTTTTATTTTGTTTCAATCACCACCAATATCACGAGTCACTCCTTCCATTCAACAAAAATGTGCAGCAAATCCAAGGACACAAAGAAACTTTTCATTGACTGAACTATACAAAATAACAATGGAAATTGTTACCTATCAGTCACACAAATGTTCCTCGCATAAATCTGACTCCATCCCACAGTGCTGTTTCCTACTCCAGACTCTCATCTGAGGATGGGAGGAACTGCATACAAATATTCCTCGGTACTCCTTCCTCCCACCAAGTAGTGTCTTTAAACAATTCAACCCACACAAGAAGGAGCAGTTAAACAAACAAAAAACTTGGTTGAGGGCACCCTGATCACAATCCCAACAAGCTTTTCTTCTGTGGTGCTGCATTTGTTGCTTTATAGGTACAGGGCATCCAGCAGCAACAACTGGTTTCACTTACTACCTCTGCAGTTCTGTCCCAGCAGGATGACTCCCAAGGCCGGCAAGGCTGTCAGGGTACAAGGACATGTGTTCTGATCTCTCTCTGCCACCCCCCATTTTATCTAGTGTGGTCTCTTCCACATTCCCTGGGGTCATCTGACTCTCTTGGGTAATAAGGGAACCTGCTTTAGCCCTGAGAC
Source organism: Podarcis cretensis (assembly GCF_951804945.1). NCBI lineage: Eukaryota > Metazoa > Chordata > Lepidosauria > Squamata > Lacertidae > Podarcis > Podarcis cretensis. Next base: position 13,409,312 of record NC_137177.1, on the reverse strand, counting down.
ACAACTGTTGATACTGATTCTGAGCATCTGACATACAAACTAGGGGCATTAATCATGACAAGGAACCCTAAAGCTTGTCTAAGAGCTACCAAGGAAGTTATCTGAAACCTCTGTGCTATTTATCCTTGGGATTATATACAGATATATACACTTACGTTTTGGCCTTTCCATGTTGCAAAGATTATCAAAACAGCGGTCCCTGTAACTCCGCAAGTATACATCTTCTACTGAAGTGAAGCTGTAAATCCTAGAGGTACAATTTTTAGTACATCCAAACTCAGATTGGTCCTTTAAAGTGCCATCTGTGAGAGAGAAAAGACATGGCAAACACTGAATTCAACAATCCTTCAAGCTGCTTCTTCAAGAATCACCTCAGAAGTACAGCATACCTTTTCTGCAAAACCATATGCATATAGTTCCTTAAAAACTTGCACATAAATGGGATTTGATGCACTTGTTTTTCTGCACATACAAAATGGCAAGAACCCAGAATACCACTCATGTCTACCGGATATCAGGTCCTCCCTTAAAGAGGGCACGTATTGTGTTGAGACCTGGAAACACCAAAACCAAAACTGGACTTTTATGTTGTTGATGACAACACTTGGTTTCAGGAGGCAAATACATTGTGCAAAGGTCGTTTGCCCAGGCTGGCACATTGTGTGACCCATGTGAGTAGCAAAATTTTTGCAGAAAGATTTTTAACATCTCTCTGCAAATGGCTTGTGCTCCATTATGCTTGAAGGCAGCCACCATTGTCCTAGTCCCAAAGAAAACAGCAACTAACTGCCAAATGACTACAGACCTATTGCATTAACATCTGTGGTGATGAAATGCTTTGAGATTGGTCCTTCAGCACCTTAGGACATGTTTTTCACTGGATTTTTGATAAACAACAGTTCACCTATAGGAGAAATAGGTCAACAGATGATGCCATAGCTACAGCCTTTCACCTTGCAGCGAGTCATCTGGAGAGACTGGGGAATTATGTTAGAATGTTGTTTATTGATTATAGCTTGGCTTTTAATACCTTCCTTCTGGACATTCTTATGAAAAAGCTGATGGAACTAGACCTTTCTTCTACCATCTGTGACTGGATTAAAGACTTTCTGAGGGCTCGGACACAAACAGTGAGGATTGGGCCTGTTACATCTACCTCCCTGAAGCTCAGCACTGGCACCCCACAGGGATGTATGTTGAGTCCCTACCTGTACTCGTATACATATGACTGTATTTCATCTGATCCATCCACTGTAATTATTAAGTTTGCAGATGATACTGCCATAATGGAGGTGGAGATGAATCAGTTTACAGGGGAAGGTTCAAAAAGTATCTACATGGTGCTTAGAGAATAACTTGCACCTAAATATAAGCTAGACAAAGGAGATGGTGTTGGACTTTCGGAGGATATCAGGGGGTGTTGTGTGGAGAGAGTCTCTTCCTTTAAATTCCTGGGAGTTTACCCTAGGGAAGACCTCACTTGGAAAAACAATATAACTCAGGTGGAAGGCCCAACAGAGACTCCATTTTCTCAGTCTTGCAAAAGAACAATGTTAAAAAACAATTGATGACCTCCTTCTACTGGTCCACAATAGAAAGTGTCCTCTCATATTGTATCACAGTGTGGTATGTTGACTTGACAACCACAGACAGAAAATGTTTACAGAGAGTGGTGAACAGAGCACATGATATCATGGGCTGTCCCCTGAGCCCACTAAATGACATCGCAAGGAATCGTTGCCTTAGGAGAGCAAGAAAAATTCTCAGGGACGATTCGCACCCTGGCCAGCACCTGTTTCATCTTCTACCCTTGGGCAGGAGATATAGAAGTATAATCAGTCGTACCAACAGGCTAAAAAATAATTTCTATCCATGGGCTGTTAGGCTGCTGAACGGAAAATAATATAGTGCAATTGTCTTTCAGGGTTGATGTGTTGTGTGACAAGCACACAGAGTGCAATGAGATTGAGTGTTTGTGGGGGGGGGGGAGGCTCAGTTAATTTCATAACCATCAGGTTTAGTAGCCGCCTACAGACATATTCATGGAAGAAAAGGGTAAACCACTATTTAATGTATCCTAGCTGATGGCCACCATTACTTCTTGTGATACCAAATTCACAAGATTAATTAAATGTCTAAGGTTGTTTTTGCTTTAATCTGTCCTGAATTTTCCATTTTTCCATTTCATTGCGTGTCCACTGTAAGGAATGAGAATGTTGCTTTTTCACAGAAAGCTGCAATGCTATAAGTGCTAGATAATCTCAGTCATATTATTGCTTTTTCGACACAAGCCAATCTAAGACATGATGTTGGTTTCTTCACACAAGCCAATCTCAGATATAATCTTGCTCTCTTCACCTAAGCTTCAAGGCCACAGATGCTTAGCAAGCTTGTTTGCATCTTCTTGATAACCTCAGACTATATGAGCTTTTTGTGTGGTCCAGCAGGGATCCTCCTATGGCTCCTGATTCCCTCTGTGCTTCTCCAGAGGCTTATCAAATAATTGTAATTTGCCCTGGTTGCCTACTGCTGGGTGGCATATTTCCGGAAAAAGGGGCACAATAGCCCCAAGACATTTGCATTTAAATACCTTATTCAGTATTGACCTCTTGATAAATACATAGGGTAGGTCAATTTTTGGATTTCTTTTTGGCATTTCCACAGTGATACTTGGTCTCTGCTTGTCTGCTGACGAATACCAAAACTGGAATTTTATGTTGTTGAAGACAACACATGGATTCAGATGGCAAATACATTGTACAAAGGTCATTTGCCTACGCAGGCACATTGTGTGACCCCCGTGAGCAGCAAAATAACAAGATTGTATAATGACAATGGGATGAAATAAGTGTGGTTTCATAATTTTATCTCATTTGAGCCAACTGCTCATGTGGCTGTGTGAGTAAACAGGTTGAGAGACTATAAAATCTTTATTGGCAGCAGCAGGCAGGGTAAGGGTTGGCATGGCATTGTGTCCCAGGATCAGTTCAGCATTACACAAGCCCCATGTTGATAGAATGGAAGTGCTGGGCTTGGATAGCCCCAAACCTGATTCGCAGGAGTCAACCAGTGTTGAACCTTCCTGTGATGCAACCCAAGCAAGCAAGGTCTCACTGGGCAACTAGGGTGCATATTCCTACCAGGCATCAAATACCCCAAGCTTGGGGGTGTTGTGGTCAATCCTCCCCTCAGGCCCCTTATGCAGGTGCCCTTATACTATGTTGATCCTGCAGAATGCCATTTCCACCGTCATACAAACAATATTCCTCAAGTAACTAAGGAAGGTCATAATTTCACAGAGGGAAAAGGGGGGGGGGGATCCAACCAAGTGACAATTAGGTTCAGAGAAAAAGAAATTTCAAGCAATGGCCCAGAATCACTCAGGGAAACCTCTAACCTGAGGGCTGCTGGGTGGGAAGCTCTCAAGACAAAATGGCCCTGAGCTCCAGGGGAAGCAGCCTTATATAGGCTTTTCCCTCCCCCTTGCAAGGGCACATGGAACAGCTTTTTCCCATGAGCCCATTACACAGAGATAACGCTGGGCAAAACCTGGGCAAAGGTGTCATATGCTTATTGGGCACAGAACCAGGCATAAAATTATGAGGGCTCCACATCCTTTGTCTCTTTCTCATATGAAGCAGTAGGAGAATAGAAGAGATGCATGTGAGTACAGCAGGAAGAGTGAGACAATTAAAGTGAAGAAGGTCTTGTTTTAAACAGCAGCAGAGATTTTTGTAAAGCAAGGATGAAGGACACTAAAAGAAAATGGAGGTTTTAAACCACAGAAGTAAAGGTGAGATGCAGGTTTAGTAATCATAATAAGTTGTATCAAGGCAAATAGCAGAGATGGGTACAACACAAAAGGTAACATAATAATAATGATGATGATGATGATGATGATGATAATTTATTATTTATACCCCACTCTGGGCAGCTTCCAATCAAGTGTTAAAAACAATACAGCATTAAATATTAAAAACTTCCCTAAACAGGGCTGCCTTCAGATGTCTTTTAAAGAGAAGATAGCTGCTTATTTCCTTCACATCTGAAGGGAAGGCGTTCCACAAGGTGGGCACCACTACCGAGAAGGCCCTCTGTCTGGTTCCCTGTAACCTCACAATGAGGGAACCACCAGAAGGCTATGTTCTACCTCTGCCGTTGGGGCAGTATAGTTCTGGATGTCTTTTGCTGGGAAGCAACAGTTGGGAGAGTGGTCTAGCTTGCTGGCTCTGCATAGGCATCTGTTTGTCCACTGTGAAAATGGTTTTCTTGAGTAGATGGCCTGATTCAGAAGGCTTATGCAAGTTCTGGCCAGTTGAAATTTAAGGCAATCTCCTTACAGCAGCCAAACTCCTAATTGCCCCCATGTGGTGCTCATCTAATGTACCTGCTGAAGTAGAGTCATTCCCTAATGTACCTGCTGAATGAGTGTGGTTTCATAACTTTATCTCATTTGAGCCAACTGCTCATGTGGCTGCGTGAGGGATGCCAAAGAGTGAACAGGTTGAGAGACTATAGAAACTTTTTGTAATCTATACGTGGGGTGAGGAACCACTGGCCTGGAAGCTAAATGTGGCCCCTATATAACTCTGTTTCTGGAGTCTCACTATACCGAAAGACTGGGAACTTTAGAAGATTTTGCAGTCCCTTTGTCATCTAAATGGACCCAGACTGTCAATATTTTATTCATCATCTGTTTTGTTTATTAATGTTATTTCCCATCATTCCTGCAAAAGAAAGCATGGCTGAATATTCAAATAGTTTTCCATTGTGTTCATTATGAAACACTCATGAGGAAGCTTAGCAGTTACTGGATAAGAAACCAGTTCATATAAAAACCTGTGATTGGTTGGAGAGTAGGAAGCTCTCAGTGGAGAGGGGTCGGAAGTGGAGTCTCTGAAGGATCAATATAGGGTTTGGATATTTTAAGCAGATTTACTTACATTTATTTCTGTCCCACATTCCCTTCCAAATGAACATATGGCAGCGAACAACAACAAAAAATTATAGAATTAAAATAAAATAAACACATATTTAAAATATTAAAATACATTCAGAACATTAAAAAAACCAAAACATACCCTCCCAGTAAAGAATCTCAAGGCTGATAGGAGCAGTATTATTCAGCCTTTAAAGATCTGGGTGAATAGGAATTTTTAAAACTTGGGATAATTAATAATGGGGGAGTTGGATGCATTGCAGCAGAGACGGCATTCAGTGTCATTTTTGCTTATATTTTGTACTTTTGTAACTTAGATAGTAGTTATAAATGTGCCTGCATTTAGCTACTGTGATTGCTGCTTCAGCACCTAGTTTAGGTATGTAAATGCTACTTTTATTTTAATGTCATGCAGGTGAATGGAGGCCGAGTGCAAAACTTGGCAGCCACAGTTTGCTCCGCTTCCACCCGTCCACCTGATATCTCATCAGAGGAACCTGGCATGCCTGATGTGTAATGTCAGCTGACCTCAAAAGGCATATTATAGATTTGTAAATGGAAAGGTTACAAAATTGTGTGGATTTTATTTTAGATCAAAAGCAAGAAAGAGAGGTGAGAAAGGTGTTTAAGGTTCTGCATGAAATGGACAAAATGAATAGAGAAGACTTTTTCACGTTCTTTGATAATGGTGGAGCTTGTGGACATCTAAGGAAATGGAATACTGGAAGATTCAGGACAGCTAAAAGAAGGTGCTTTATTGAAGTGTGCATAGTTAAACGAGGGCAACTATGAAATTGACTCTATAACCTTGGCTGGATCGTGGAATGAAAAGATTCAGCACAGACAAAGGAAGGTGCTTTTTCAAACCATACATAATTAAGCAATGGAAACTAGACAAATGAACATGTAAACCTGGCTGGATCCAGGAATATAAAAAGGTTCCAGCATCACAAGATCTCTGGGAAGATAAATATATGTGCATGTGATGCACTAATTATTGATGACTTGTTTGTAATTGAGAGCACCTTGGCCCTGTGGACATTGTGGAGAAACAGAGGTGGGATAGACTAGAAAGGCATGTAGTGAAATTTCACAGTGTTCCAGAGAAGGGCTCATCTATTTACAGTTCCTGTTTTCTGACAGTGAGAGTAGGATGCACTGGATGGGGCATCTGAAAGACTTCCATAAAAACTCCATGACAGTGTTCTGAATAGAACAAGCAGGGGTTGACACAGGGGACAGTGGTATGTGGCATTTGAACAGAAGAGTCACGTTCAGCAAGAAGGGAGTTTGGAAAGGCTATTTTGTGTTATTTTCTTTATCAGAACCAGTAAATCAGAACCAGTGAATGCGGTGAAGGTCCTGTGTGAGTGCCTGGAGGCGGTACTGTTTTGGGGGGACAGGGGGCGGGCGGGTGTGGGGAACTCACTGGTCCTGGTCCTGAATGGGGTAACTGTGCTCCTGAAGGACCAGGTGCACAGCCTGGGAGTCATTTTGGACTCACAGCTGTCCATGGAGGTGCAGGTTAATTCTGGGTCCAGGGCGGCTGTCAACCAGCTCCACCTGATACGCAGGCTGAGACCCTACCTACCTGCGGACTGTCTTGCCAGAGTGGTGCATGCTCTAGTTATCTCCTGCTTGGACTACTGCATTGGACTACTGCAATGCGCTCTATGTGGGGCTACCTTTGAAGGTGACCCGAAAAATGCAATTACTCCAGAATGTGGCAGCTAGACTGGTGACTGGGAGTGGCCGCCGGGACCACATAACACTGGTCCTGAGAGATCTACATTGGCTCCCAGTACGTTTCCGAGCACAATTCAAACTGTTGGTGCTGACCTTTAAAGCCCTAAACGCTCTCGGCCCAGTATACCTGAGGGAGCGTCTCCACCCCTGCCATTCAGCCCAGACACTGAGATCCAGCAACAAGGGCCTTCTAGCAGTTCCCTCACTGTAATAAATGAGGTTACATGGAACCAGGCTTAGTCTCCAGACTCTTGATCATCTTGGTTGCCCTCTGCACATGTTCCAACTTGTCAACACCAACCTTAAATTGTACACAGTATTCCAAGTGTGGTCTGACTAAGGCAGAATAGAATGATACTATTACTTCCCTTGATCTGGACACTATACTTTCGCCTTGGTGCTATATATATGACATCGCTTAATACTGAAAACGTGTATATGTTTATACATCTATCTATCTATCTGTCTATCTATTTATCATCATCTATCATCTATCTATATATCTATCTATATCTACATAAAAATGAAAAAAATACAATAAAATAAATACTTAAATCATCGCACCTACATTCTCCCTAACACAGAGATGGTGGTGCTGATTCTGAGCATCTCCCATACAAACCAGGGGAATGAATCTTTGTCAGGAACAGAAACAGTTGTCTAAAGACTACCAAGGAAGAACTTTCACTGAGTTGAATGAAAGATGCAGCAGCTAAAGGGCTGGGTGATAAAGCACCCTACCATCACCGTTGACCAGAAGGCTTGTACCATAACAAACGGGTGCACCTGTCCAATCTGGGCAACGGAATTTGGTTAAATAACATTGTAGAGGGCCTCAGGGGTTGGTTGAAGGTATTAAGGGTTTAGCAGCAAGCTGGTTTGTCTTGATTAGTGGCTAGTCATTGGGTAAGACTTGGTCTTGACTGGAGAGGAGGTCGTAGATTTTGCCTGGCCCTCCTGGTTAAGGGTATATTGTTAAAGGGATCAAGTGGGAATGGCTTCCATCTGACAACCAGATGGGTGCTAGGGCCACAGCACTGTTCCAATGGAGACCCCTCAGGGGGCACCCCTATTTGTTATAGGTCATAGGGCTGCCTGTAATGGTTGTATACCGTAATGCACTTCCAGCACACAGGCTCGAGTGATTTAAACTAGCTTTACCCAATGCCTATGCCAATCAAAGTTGTGATTAGTGCATGAAAGGGTTGAATCCAAGACTAAGCTGTCCTGCCAGGCTTAGCCTATATCACTTCCCTTCAGTATGGCAGGAAATGGGAAACCAAGCCTTTGTTATTCTCTTTTCCATGTCAATTCAATCAGTGAGGAGTTCTGACCTGGTCTTTCTGGCCCATGGCTTTACCTAGCCTCTCCCCCCCCCCCCCAGTCCAGAATGGAATCTGAAACTAGTATTTTAGAAACTTTTACATTATTTAACTAAGCAGTGCTTTTGACTGCTTCCACATCTGGTTTGACTGCAGTCTGGAAAAGCACACAAATTTTGAAGAAATTTGTATGAAAATTCTTTTATAACTTACTGACTTTGTGGTCTATTCTATCTCTATGCCAGGGATGTGTGAATGCTTTGGAAATAACAATTAAAAGGGGAAATTTTGGGACCCACTGGAAAGGCACATTTTAGAGGTTCTACAGCCAGTATTTCCATGTTTTCATTTGATGTATGCTTTATGGTGTTAAATTTTGGTTCGGGGTTTTGTCATGTCACAAAAAAATACTTTCCCCATACTTTAGTCTTAGCTTCCAGAATTCCAACACAGAGAGCTGGTGAGATACTTACTGGAAGGTGGTAGATGTTGGAAGGTGGACACTAGTGCAGTTTTAGTTGATAATGAACTAATTAATTTTGTTCCAGGAAACCAGCTCTTTGCCAGGAACTTTGTGGGGGACATTCCTTGGGTGCCAGCCACAATAGTGGGAGTCACTGGACCTCGCTCGTACCAGGTGGCACTCAAAAATGGACGTTTGTGGCGCCAGCACATAGACCAGCTTAGGTGCAGGGTTGGGGACTTGGACACTACCGTGATACCCCAACTGCGTTCATTGCTCTGGAACAGACACTTACAGATGGCGAGGCTCCACCTACACCTCTCTCACAAACTGCAGGCATGGAGCCAAACCAAGCTGCATCAAAGGGTCTGCCAGACTTCCCACAGACTCAGACCACTGCCATGCCTGACATTCTGCCAACTCCACTCACGGAGTTTCCACCCACAGCAGCGGATCCAGGAGGCTTGGTTTCAACACCACCTAGGGTCGCACGAGAGCCTCAGCAAGAATCGGGCGCCCCCCCGGACCTGGGTACCGGGGTCTGGCGGTCTGGCGGTCCGGCAGAGTTTCCAAGCACCCAACTTATTTAAAGGACTATGTTGTTGGACATGTAACACTGTCGGTCTAGTGGAAGTAGGTGAAATGTAACCAATATGCTTTTGTGCCTAATTGAACCATTACGTGCAGTGCTGTATATAACGGAACCATCACAATTGTAACTAACGCCTTATCTCGGTGGGGAAGGGTGCTATGTACTGAAGTTCTCACCCTAGGCCAGCAAGGGGGGGGGTACTGTAGATAGATTTCATTCAGGTCCACATATGCAAATAAGGGATTGAAAGTGACGTTCAGTGATTGGATAGTTACAGAAAGATTGTTACTGTGGCGTTGTAGTGGAGCTCTATATAAGAAGGCTAGCTGAACCCTTTAGTTCAGTTCTGTTCTGGCCTGTGAATAGACAAGAGCTGTTTGAAGAATCGCTGTGTCGTCTGATATGTTCACCCACAACGTACCGTATTTTTCACCCTATAGGATGCACTTTTTCCCCTCCAAAAATGAAGGGGAAATGTGTGTGCGTCCTATGGGGCGAATGCAGGCTTTCGCTGAAGCCTGGAGAGCGAGAGGGGTCAGTGCACATGACCCCTCTCGCTCTCCAGGCTTCAGGAAGCTATCCGCAAGCCTGGGGAGCCCACGGGAGTTCCCACAGGGCTCCCTAGGCTTGCAGATAGCAGCCTGCATCCCGAAGTCTGGTGCACACTGAGAAGCACGCCCTGGGCTTCAGGCAGATATCCGCAAGCCTGGGGAGACCGGCGGGACTTCCTGCTTGCGGATAGCAGCCTGCATCCCGAAGCCTGGGGTGCGCTGAGCAGCGTGCCCCGGGCTTCAGGCAGATATCCGCAAGCCTGGGGAGCTCCCGCCGGGCTCCCAAGGCTTGCGGATAGCAGCCTGTTCTGGGGGCTGGGGTCGGGGGAAGCTTGGGCTTCCCCCGCCTTAGCCCCACGCCTGGGGGGGAAAAATAATTATTTCTTTCCCCCCCCCCCATAAAAACTAGGTGCGCCCTATGGGGCAAAAAATACAGTAACAGAACTGACAGAAGATCCTCGGAGGAGGACCTCAATGTCTGGGCTGAGCAATGGGGGTGGACATGCTCCTTCAGGCATACAAGGCCAAGGCCATTTAGGGCTTTACAGGTTAGCACCAACGCTTTGAATTGTGCTCGGAAATGTTGTGGGAACCAGTGAAGATCCTTTCAGACTGGTGTCATGTGAGAGAGGCAAAGGATGTAGAACCCTCAAATCTTCTAAAGGAGCTTTTACACGTTGTTTTTACAACCTGGAACCATTTGTTGTCTTCACCATGAATTTCAGGATTGAATTTATAACAAATATTTCAATAACAATGGAACATTCATGTACAGACAGTTAATCTTCTCTAACTTAACAACCAACTGACAGGCTTCCTCTCAATAAATAAGGAGGAAGTGGCATGGAATTACAATAGGCTGGTTTCTCTCTGAAGCACAGGGGGGATTGTAGGAAAGGAGGGGAGAAAGGAGCTATGGCAGGCACAGGCAAACTCAGCCCTCCAGATGTTTTGGGACTACAACTCCCATCATCCCTAGCTAACAGGACCAGTGGTCAGCGATAATGGGAGTTGTAGTCCCAAAACATCTGGATGGCCAAGTTTGCCTATGCTTGAGCTATGGGAACATGGACATGAGTGTTAATGTGAAAGAGGATTACCCTATAGTTTAGTTAGTTACAGCATGTTACTGATAGTGCCAAGGTTGCAGGTTCGTCCAAGGATGCATTTCAGGGGTTGGACTAGATGATCCTCAGGATCCCTTCCAACTTTACAAGTCTATGATCTATGACCTATTTTTTTGTGAATTTGTCCAGAGGTGGCTATTAAATTTGATGATTATGTTCTACCTCTGCAGTTGGCAGCAGCATGGCTCTGAATGTCTGTTGCTGGGAACCACAAGTGGGGAGAGTGTTGTTGCTCTCACATCCTGCTTTCTGGCTATACACATGTATCTGGTTGACTGTGAAAATAGTTTTCTTTTCTTAAAATTGGTTTTCACATATTACATTACAATACAGATGTACCAAAGCCAACACCATTTCCTCCGCATAACCCCATACATTTACATTTCTATTTCCTCAATCCATCATATTATTCTTTTCTCCTTCCTCCCACTTCCCTCCGCCCCCACTCGATTTCCTCCGCATTACAGTGGTACCTCAGGTTACATACGCTTCAGGTTACATATGCTTCAGGTTACAGACTCTGCTAACCCAGAAATAGTGCTTCAGGTTAAGAACTTTGCTTCAGGATGAGAACAGAAATCGTGCTCCGGCGGCGCGGCGGCAGCAGGAGGCCCCATTAACTTAAGTGGTACTTCAGGTTAAGAACAGTTTCAGGTTAAGTACTTGAACGAATTAAGTACTTAACCTGAGATACCACTGTATACAATTTACAATAATCTTTGCATTCTACAATCTTCTCAAATCATCTATATTTTCTGATTATCTTTTTTTACTAATTTTTCTTCCATCCAGTACTTCACATTTTAATCTAGGCATATTAGCGTATCTTTTTTTGAGCACTATTTTGCCATATATTCATCAAAACATTTCCACTCCTTTTATAATTTTGGATTCGACTGATTTCTTATTATAGCAGTTAATTTTGCCAAAATTAAATATTCATTTAGTTTACAAATCCATTCCTCCTTTGTGGTATAGTTTGTGACTTCCACCTAGCAGCAATAACTATTCTAGCAGCTGTACTTGCATTTAGAAAAATTCACTCCGCGCCCCACCCCCCCCCCGTGGTATCTCTTCATTTATCAGTCTAAGGAGATATGTCTCTGGTTTCTTTGTTATTGATATTTAGTTCTTAGTACAAAACCATGCAAATATAGCAGAATAGTTACTTTAAAAAGCTTAGAGAGAAGCTTAGAAATGCAGCCTGTTGGAGTAATGGTGTTGCTCTGAGTGAAACCCCACCCCCTCCATCTCTAACAATAGATGGCCACAATGGATTCTAACAGTTTATCCTTTTCAGTGTTATTGAAGGGACATTTGCTGCATACAATACCTAAAAGCAGCTAGTTCTGTACTGTCAAATGTGGGGAGGCACAGACCTTGTTGGTTTAGCTAGGCCATAGTCTCAAAAGAAAACGAAATCATTTGAATGATGCTGTTTTCTAAAATTATTGTTTTCTCCATCATCATTTCCACTAAGGATCCAGTCCAAGGGAACTTTTGCTACACAAAGTGGTGACCGCCAAATCACTGCCAAACCTACAAAAACCTGGAGCTTGTCTCGCATGCTATTATGGATGTCGATTACTCACATGTTGCAGCCAGCAGCTGAGAAGTGAACTTCATCTGGCCAGCAAAAGCCCCTCTTTGTGCATGGTCTCAGGGCATTGAATGTCACAACTGCCTTGGGATTGCAAATCTTGGTGTATCACATGATTCATCTTCCTCTAGTTCCTGTTAACTCAGATGGGATCAACAGCTCCCCTCTACACATCTCTTTCATTTGCAGTGTTATCCAAACACTGAGCAAGTCTACAAGGCCACTTCCCTGTCCTCCCATCATCTTGGAACTGCCTGACACAGCAAACTGATGCTGAAAACCATTAGACACCAAACCCATCTGCTGTCATGCTGGGCTGCAAACTGCACTTCTGGAAAGGAGGGATGGAATGAAGTTTCTCAGATCAATCAGAAAGAATTTACCTGATCCTGGCCCCATCAAATGAATACTGTTCTCAAAGCCACCCCACCAGTCGTTCTCAGAGTAAGCAGGTTCTGAGAGCAAGCAGCAGCTGCTGCTAAATAGGCCTGCAATATATAGTAACAACACAAAGCCTCAAACCCTTTTGGTTACACTGTGACAGCAGCTGAAGGCACAGAAATCTTTTTTTATGAAAAAGGAAAACTTATTCAGACATTTCCCCACAGAAAGATGCATGGAAAAAGATTTATTACCTTGAGATAGCCAGTCAGAAGTAAGATCAAGAGAATGAGAAAAATAGAGGAAAAAGAAAACTATGTTCTCCACTCTCTGAGAAATATATTACATAGTATAAGACAGCTTCTTGTGTTAGCCAGTGGATCAGCTAGCTGGAGATCAGATGATCCACTCAGTGGATTTGTAACTGGCTGACTGACCGAACCCAAAGGGTGCTCATCAATGGTTCCTCTTCATCCTGGAGAAGAGTGACTAGTGGGGTGCCACAGGGTTCTGTCTTGGGCCCGGTCTTATTCAACATCTTTATCAACGACTTGGATGATGGACTCAAGGGCATCCTGATCAAATTTGCAGATGACACCAAACTGGGAGGGGTGGCTAACACCCCAGAGGACAGGATCACACTTCAAAACGACCTTGACAGATTAGAGAACTGGGTCAAAACAAACAAGATGAATTTTAACAGGGAGAAATGTAAAGTATTGCACTTGGGCAAAAAAAATGAGAGGCACAAATACAAGATGGGTGACACCTGGCTTGAGAGCAGTACATGTGAAAAGGATCTAGGAGTCTTGGTTGACCACAAACTTGACATGAGCCAACAGTGTGACGCGGCAGCTAAAAAAGCCAATGCAATTCTGGACTGCATCAGTAGGAGTATAGCATCTAGATCAAGGGAAGTAATAGTGCCACTGTATTCTGCTCTGGTCAGACCTCACCTGGAGTATGTGTCCAGTTCTGGGCACCACAGTTCAAGAAGAACACTGACAAACTGGAACGTGTCCAGAGGAGGGCAACCAAAATGGTCAAAGGCCTGGAAACGATGCCTTATGAGGAATGGCTAAGGGCATGTTTAGCCTGGAGAAGAGGAGGTTAAGGGGTGATATGATAGCCATGTTCAAATATATAAAAGGATGTCACATAGAGGAGGGAGAAGGTTGTTTTCTGCTGCTCCAGAGAAGCGGACACAGAGCAATGGTTCCAAACTACAAGAAAGAAGATTCCACCTAAACATTAGGAAGAACTTCCTGACAGTAAGAGCTGTTCGACAGTGGAATTTGCTGCCTAGGAGTGTGGTGGAGTCTCCTTCTTTGGAGGTCTTTAAGCAGAGGCTTGACAACCATATGTCAGGAGTGCTCTGATGGTGTTTCCTGCTTGGCAGGGGGTTGGACTCGATGGCCCTTGTGGTCTCTTCCAACTCTATGATTCTATGATTCTATGATTCTATGAGTGGCAGATCAACCTATTCCAGGTGTTTGCCATTTTGTGTGTGCAGGAAAAACAAGTCAACAATGTCTCATTTAAGGAACTATTCTGGAATATTCACATGGTTTGGCAGAGGAATTTATACTGATTCAGGAAGAAACTACTTTAAGGATTAGCTTGGTAAATTCATTACTTGCCAGATTCCCCCCCCCCTTTGTTCACACCATTTGCCCAATGTATGTATATAAGGGAACATCACAAAAAATTCATTCAGGAGAATAATGATTTGAATTTTTGCTGATGTAGGTATTCTTTGCTCTCTCACAGATGATTCTCTAGAATTCAAAACTGAAACAGGATGTACTACAGATTGCACCTTAGAGAACTACAGTTTCACCACAAGTGAAGGTGATTTTATACTGAATTTCAGGGAGTGCTGCCATCCTATACATTGCTTACAACAGTTCGGTTTTCATAAGTATGTGTGTATTTGTATATATCCTTGAGAATAAATAGTATTCAGGCTTTAGGGGTTTTCCTTGGTTGCCCTTAGACAAATGATATCAAACAGATTGCACTGGAGATCTTAGATGAAGCGCAAGTTAGATTACAGCTTCCATGTAGCTGGTTAGAGGACACAAAAGGTGGTACCCATGATACCATTTAGTAAGGAACAACGTACGGTAAAGGACCCCTGGATGGTTAAGTCCAGTCAAAATAGACTATGGGATGCAGCACTCATCTCGCTTTTCAGAGTGAGGGAGTTGGCATTTGTCTGCAGACAGCTTTCGAGATCATGTGGCCAGCATGACTAAATTACTTCTGGTGCAATGGGACACTGTAATGGAAGCTAGAGCACATGGAAACATTGTTTCCCTAGTAGTAACTCCACCTCTGGAACACCAGCTACAGGTTGATATCCTGGCTCTTCTAATATGGCATTGCAAGATCCCTCAACCATGACCTTGGGGAACAGAAAGCTGAAAACCTTCAGTAATGCTCCCCAGATCAAATGAAGTAAAGTGAAAAGGACTTTTCCAATACAGTGGTACCTTCATTTGTGAACTTAATTCTTAAACTGAGGCTTGCTTTTACTAATGTGGAATCCCCCATTCGGATTCGATTCACTTTCCAGGGCAAAGTTCACCAGACGGAACAACCACTTCCGGTTTTGCAGAGACCGTTCCCCAAAGTGTTCGTTAACTAGACTGTTTGCAGACTGAGGTACCACTGTATTTTCAAATTAATGTGTATTTTTGAAAACATGTATTAAAAGGTTTTATGGATCAAAGTTCTGACTTTGAAAAGGTTCTGCTTGAAGAACGAGAGAAATTGATTTAAAAATGCATAAAATGTTACTATAATGGGAAACGAAAGATGAGCTGGTTAAATCTGCAATGACACAAGGGGCTAAAGATCTAGGACATAATATAGAAATGAATGCATGGGAAAGTTTATGGGGAAATGATATGAAATGTCCTGCCTGTTTTACTCTAAAAGGAAATTACAAAAAAAAAATAAAAAATGTACAGATGGCTTTTATCACCTAAAAATTGGCTAAATGTTGCAAAATATTGTTGGAAGTGTAAACAGGTACACGGAACTGTAGCAAAAGAAAGAAAGAAAGAAAGAAAGAAAGAAAGAAAGAAAGAAAGGAAGGAAGGAAGGAAGGAAGGAAAGTGCTGAAACCGTGTGCTGATTTTAGTTATTGCTTTTCACAGGGCATGGACGTAGGTTAAATGGGCAGGAGTGTCCAACCTGTTTTGCTTCTCTCTCAGAATCCTGTAAGGGCTCAAAGACCACCAAGTGTTATGATAATGAGACTCAGTGCATAGAGTTTGTTGTTGCTTACAGTAAGTAACACTGCCAGCCAATGAGATGGAGACAGGGTGGTGGGCTGCTCTCTTGCTCTGTTTGTGGCTTTCTGCCAGAAAATGCACTATTTTCATTAACCTTTTAAAAGTAAAAGCAGCCATGCAGCCCTGATATGGAAAGCAATATTGATGAAGATGGACCCCTGTCCCATAACAAAAAATGGATATTTTGTTTTCCAAATTTTAAACATCTGTGTCAAATTTTTCTCATGAACGATTCTGACATGCTTTCTATACTTGCTCAATACACTCAATAAAATGATCCTGCTCTCTCTGTTCTGCACACAAACTCAATTATTACTACCCAGGCACTCATGTGAAAATGTCTCTTTTTCTTTACTAGATGACAGTGCAATTCCTAACAAGCATTTCCACGACTGTGCATCACCAACTTTTTGTGGATTGGCCAAGAATTCAATGCATTTTGATGCCCTTTCAGGCACTATAACCAAAGCACGATGCAGTGATACTCTGCCTCCCCTAGAGCAGCTGAACTTTGATGGGTAGTTAGGAGAGAACAATGTCTTCTTCCGTTTGAGTCAAATTGTTTCTTGCAGCAGTGGAGGTGGAGGTTGCTTGCCTGGTGGTGGGAGAGGAATTGAATTATAGAATTGTAGAATTGTAGAGTTGGAAGGGACCCTGAGGATCATCTGGTCCAACCCGTGGCAATGCAGGACTTTGCAACTGTCCCATCCGGGGATTGAACCTGCAACCTTTGTATTATCAGCACAACGCTCTAAACAACTGAGCTATCCAGGATGGAAGAGTGACAGCAATTCACAGGACTCCGATTTGGCTTTTAGTGGAGGTTTAATGGGATGCACGGGATAGAGAAGCTAAAGCAGGAATGTGGGTCTTGGCAGCTCTGTCTCATTATCATATGTTATTAGAGGAAACACACAAAACTGCGGTATTTTAATTGCAGAAATATTATAATTTCTGTATTGCAATTAGGGAAGCAAGAGGGGGGAAAGAAAGCCCCAGATTAATAAATGCAACTAACTGCACACAAACACCTAAAACAATAAATGCAACTTTATAATAACAAACATTATAAAAACAAAGGTTAAAATACATACATACCCTCCAACATTTCTCCAGTGTAAGCAGGGACATCCTATTCTGTTGTTGTTGTTAGTAATAATAATAATAATAATAATAATAATAATAATAATAATACCCCACCCATTATCTATACCCCACCCTCTCTGGGTGGCTTCCAACATATGTAAAAACATAATACATTAAAAAAAACACACATTAAAACATTAAACATTAAAAAAAACTTCCCCAAACTGCAAACTTAATCAGACAATCAAAGATGAAGTATGAGGTCATAGGTGAAAATGAAGAGAAGAGAGGAGTAGATCTTTATTTTATTATTAATGTTATTATTCTTATTTAAAGCCTTCAGTGACTTAATACCTGCCCCCTCTGGATTAAAGAAATAGAAGGATTATAAGTGAGGTCTATTAGAGGAAAGCTGGAAGTTTGTGGGGAGGTAAAACTTCATGTGTGATGTGGCGTGAGGCTCACAAGGAAAGGATTTATATATAAAACTGATGATGTCACCACACCAGTATAGAAATATATTATGTGACCATAAGGGCTGCCGCATTTTTTTTAAAAAAATCCAGACATTTTGACAATTTCTGAACATTCCGCTCAGACACTAAATCATGATGTTGAAGGCGACGGAATAATTACTCTTTGAAGAAGGGTTATCAAATCTTGGGCATTTTTGCATAGAGGAATTCAAAACAGAGTTTAGAAAGTGTGTAAGATTATTCATGGTGTGGGTGAAATGGATAGAAAAAACGTTTTCTCCCTCTGTGATAAGACTAGAACTTGTGGCCACCCAAGAAAATGGAATGTTGGAAGATTCAGGACAAATACAGGGAGGTGATTTTCAAAGCATGTGATGTTAAACTATGGAGACCACATAATTAAACATGTAAACTTGGCTGGATCCAGGATTGTAAACAATTTCCAGCACCACAAGATGACTTGGAAGATAAATACCTGTAACCACCAAGTATAAAAAACATATTTCAACAAAAGCAACAAAGCACCCTAAAAATAACTTCTGGCAGTTCCCTCCTACCTATGCTGTTGGGGGCAGTATGGCTCTGAATGTCTGTTGAGGGAGCTAGTAGAGTGGGGAGAGTGGTCTTGCTCTCAGGTCCTGCTTTCAGGCTGCGCACAGGTATCTGGTTGGCCACTGTGGAAACAGTTTTCTTGCCTCAAAGTGGTGATCACCCAGTGTATGTGCTGAAGATTGGTTCCATAATGTGTCTGCTGAAGAAGTGTGCTTTCATAATTTTATCTCATTTGAGCCAACTGCTCATGTGGCTGAGTGAGGGAAGCCAAAAGCAAGAACAGGTGAAACTTCTGTATGTTTTCATTATTATTAATATTATTAATTATTTCTTCACTTCGAAAGGAAGGTGGCATTGTGGCAGAGAAAGGGTCAAACTCGCCACTAATCACCTCTCTGTTGCTTTTTGAAATCAAAATGTTGCCCACTTTTGGGGCCCCTTTCTACAGGAAATGAATATTAATTTGCTGTATTTTAATCACAAGGGCTATTTAAGGATTGCTGGGTTTTTTAAGAAGATTATAATTGAAAATGAGGATTTAAAAAAATGCTGGAACCCCCAGAAGGAATGTGATGTTTGAGCAAAGGAAGAAGTGGTTCCAGCTGCTTTGAAGAAGAAAGTTGGTTAGTCACCCATTTTTTTATTTATTTAAAAAACCTCTCTCTCTCTCTCTCTCTTAAATTTTAATTGTGTTATGTTAAACTGTTCATATATATGCTCATGGAATTTGAATTGTCAATCTTTGACCAGGAACAAGGTCTTGAGGTCATAGTGGATAGAAATACATAAAGATGCCTGCTCAGCATACAGCAGTTGTGAAAAAGGCAAATTCCATACCTGAGCACACTAGGAAAGGGATTGAAAATAAAACTGCCAATATCATGACACCTGAAAAGAAATATATTCTGTGACTATACTTGCATTAATGTGTGCAGTCACCTCACCTGACAAAGGGTATTGTGGATTTGGAAAAGTTTCAGAAAAGGGGAATCAAGATGCTGAAGGGAATGGAATAACTCCCCCTTCCCCCGGGAAATGTTATGAAATTTCGGGCATTTTAGTCTAGAGGAGAGGCAAGAAAGAGAGATGCGAGAGGTGTATAAGATTATGCATGGCTGGACAAAATGGATAAAGAAAAGTTTTTGTTCCCTCTCTGATAACAATGGAACTTAATTGAATGTTGGAAGATTCAGGACAGAATGCTCTTTCATAATTAAGCTCTGGAAACTAAATGTAGAATTGGCTACATATCAGAGTGTAAACAGGTTCCAGCATTAGAAGATCACTGGAAAGATAAATATATGTGGATGTGATGTACCAGTGTAGCACCCTGCTTGTGGTTAACGCTTAGCTGGAATGAAATATTCAACGCAGCAATAGAAAAATTAAAATAATAATTTATTTGTCAGACAAATAAATATGAGGCACAGTGGTATATGGTTACCAAGCTCTGGCCTGGCCTCCTGCCATTCTGGCCAGCACTTATATTTCCTTAATCTAGCCCCCTTGCTCCTCCTGTGGCTGCCTCTGTCCAATCAGCCTGGTTGAAATTCCTATTGGCTGTTTGCTAGAACCAATCACAAAAGATACACCCATTTCCTCTTGTCCTTTTATGGGAAACAAAAAGATATATATTCTTCTATCTATAAATGACAAATAAGTAGTAATATATCTTACATGTGTCTCAACAAGGAACCTTAATTACCAGCTCACCTCGCCCTATTGCCCTCCAAAACAGATGGTTAATCTTAATTTTTTATCTTAAACAGATGTCAAGGATCATCATTGAAAGATCTCCTTCTCTTGAAGGTCTTTTAAACAAAGGCCTGACAACCAGTGCTCTAATGATGTTTCCTGCTTGGCAGGGGGGGCTGGGCTGGTGGCTGATGGCCCCTGTGATCTCTTCCAACTATATGAAATAAGAATCTAGCATAAGGATTTAACATTTCTTAGCTTCTAATTCCTTTGCATAATTACATTTAAGCCAATATATTTAATACATAACATAGATAGCTTTTTAGAAGAATAAACCTTTTCAAAGTAAGGAACAGTTTCCAGCCTCAAAAATAGAAAGAAAGAAAACCTATCTTCTCCAGCCAAGCCAGTTGCCTTTTTCACTGCTCTTGACCTTTCAACCTTAGGAAAATATGGCTCAAGTTTAATGGGAGGCACATGGTTTTATTTTACTATTTACCCACTCTTAATTATGTTTATCTCTTTTTTTTATCTTCTGTAATATGTAGGGTCAGTGTAACCTTGGCTGTCAGCCTGTAATTCCCTTTTTACGACTTTGAGAATTGTTTTCTGCTATAAATCAGGGGGCCCCCTTATCCAGGAGAATAAACATCTTGCCAAGGTTCTTAGGCAGCTGGTCTTCTGCCTGGCATGAACATTTGAAAATCTTTAAGCTCATTTTAAAATACAGGCCCTGATCAAGCCTCAATAAAAATGCAGGCTATGATTAGATGCCTCACCAGCTTTGTACCTGATCAACAGCATCTTGGCCCCATGGGCATTGTGGTGCAACTGAGGAGGGGATAGACTGGAAGGGCAATTTGTGAACTTTCATGGAGCTCATCTGTTGTTTCAAACAACCATGGGAAGGCATGCAATCTTTGACTTCATCATTTCCCACCCCCTCACTGGATCAGTTCTTTCCACGTCAACCTTCTTCTTGGCCTATAAATCCCTCCAAGACAGATTCTTCCTCCATTGATTACCTGCTTGTTTCTTCTGAGTGCTTCTCAGCTTTTGATCTCTCCAGCACTATGAAAATTTTCCTGAGTACTTGTCTCTTCTTGGCCATCATTTCTTCAGGTGAATAGAAAGCTGAAATCTTGAAATATTTTTTTTTTCAAATCTGGGAGGGGATGTGCAGTAGGATAGGCAATGCAAACTGATATTGGCTCTATGAAGGATAAAGGAAGCTCAAAATATTGGAACACTGGGAAAATGGACTCTAAATTTTGGAGGGTAGGAGACCAGAAACGCATGGGAGAGGGTCTGACAGAATGTTCTTCTGTTTCATAAGGTTGGCTTTGGGTATGTTTTCACATATAGACATCACCCCCTGCCTCTGGTTCATTCAGACTTCATTCCTTTAAATGGTGCATTGTTGATTGAGAAATCAAAAAAGTAAAAAGTTTCAAGTACTTAGGAAACACCTTCCATTGGATTCTAAGATGTGTGGTCCATCATAACATTATAAAAAACTTAGCTAAATAAAAGTACAAATTATCATTAGCACAAATGAGACAGTTTTATATTTTTGAGGGTGATCAGAATGTGCCTGCAGCACTTAGGGCCTATAGTGAGAACACAGTTTCACATCTCCTTTAAAGGATGCCTTTATGGATATCATATTTTAATAGCGAATTCGGCATCCAGGAATCCTTTGGTGATAGATCTTAGGAGTTTTAAACTTTCTAGCAAAATGTGATGAGCTAGGTGAGCAACACTTAGATTCTAGAAGCTGGCAAATACTGGCAAAAAATTCATTTTAGTACAGACTGGGGGATTTAGGTAGTTAGCAGGGGCTGGGAGTTGGAATATCACCCCTGTTGTTCTGAAGCCTGGGCTTGAGGAGTGGTATAGAGTTGGTTGAAAGGGGTTTCTTCAGGACCTCCTCACCCATTTTTGCTGCAGCTAGACAACAGTTTTGATAATTATTGGTAAGTAGTTTTGTATAGTGGTTTGTGTTATAAGCCCAGGAGTAGAGAAAGATCAGATTCAAAACTCCCCACACAACCAGGAAGCTCATGTTAAGTATTGTTTAGTGGTTGGCTCTTAAGAGTTCATTTTGCAAATGTGCTTCTGTCTCATAGTGACTGAGGCAGAGGGGAATCTTTTATATTTGCAAATTCTTCTCCAACTTGAGGATTCTTATTGGGAGAAAGGTGAATTTTCTGAGCATGGCTCCAGGTAAAAGCAAGGGTAGAGGGGCCATAAGGCCAACCAAAAGCTCCTGCACCCCAGAAGAAGCAGGCACATCCAACCCTGACAACCCCCTTTGAGGAGGAGGAAGAGCCAGACTGGAGGGCTATAGTGATGTGCCTTGAGGCCTTGGAAAGGCAGAAATCAACATCTGTCACAGCTGCAGCTTCCACATTGGCAACAGCAGTGGGAAGTGCCCCATAGCTTTCAGCAGCAGGAATAGAAAAGCCTAACCAGGGTGTTGTTGATTTAATTTTAGCATGTCTGGATGCCTTGGAGGCAGGTACCGGTTTTGCTTCAGAGGAAGGGCCAGCTGTGGAAGTCACACAGGAGTCGGTCATGGCTGCTGATACTGCTACAGGTGAGGCATTTTCTTCCCTGCTAAGGGATTGGGCGGGGGGGGGCACCACCAATTGCCAATGGGGTTGTCAGGGTTGGAGTTTGGCCCAATTGCCTTTCTCCCCTCCAGTGGTGGCTGAGGCTTCCTCAGAATCACCCCTTATATAGGGCAATCTGGAATCTTGTTGGAATCTTGTTGAGATGTCCTCCCTTCATCTATTAGCATCCACCAGTAGCCAGTCAGCCCTGTTCTTTGGAAATATTAGTTTTGATTTATAGAGTTGACCAGGAGTGGGGACATGACAAGCCTATGATTAAGCTTTTCGTAAGTGTGCAGCTATTGAGCCTACATTGCAATGGGAGAAAAAGTTGTCTGACCGATGGCTCCATTTTATGTGTCATGCACTTACCATATAGATAGAACTGACAACAGGCACTTACTGCCTAGGCAAGACTAAGCCTGCCATGAGTGTTCATTTTGCAGAGATAGAGGGAAGCTGTGTGTCGGTGTGCATACAGCTTCCAATGCACCACTATACATAGATCCTGAGACCAATAAGATTTTATCCAACTGAAAATACAGATTCCATTTCTCCAAGATGGAAGAACTCATGTATATGGCACTGAACATTTCTTTTTCTTTACTCTTGGCAGTGGGATTACTACTTTGTGCTAGAATAAAAAAAGGGAGTGTTCCACTTAGAGCATGTAATATCACAGGAGGCAGTTGCTTTGCACAGGTGAATGCAACCTATTTCAGTGAGTATGAAGCCTTTCTGTCTGATTAAACCTGAGTTTGTGGGTTTTCATTTGATCTCTGAGGTATTTAGGGGTGACCACAGAATACTGATCTCACACAATGTCAAGGAACTCAACTTTTTCCCTGAATAAAATATCAGTAGAATAAAAACTGTATAAAAATCTGCTTAAAATGTACCAATAACAGTAAAAACAGCATGGTCTCAGCCCTTTCATTAAAACAGTCATTCCCCCAAATCCTGTCTGGACAAGAATGTCTTCAGCTGCTGGCAAAAGCACAGCAAGGATGGGCTAAATCTCTCTTCTCTAGGGAGGGACTTCAGGAGTCCAGGAGCAGCCACTGAGATGGCCCAGCATGCATATTAAAATCACGCAGGACTACCAAACTCAAAACCATCTCCCAACTCTCTCCTTTCAGAACCTGTCTCCAAGGAGCTGCTGCCAACAGCAACTGAAGCCACAGAAATCTTTTTCCTATTGGAAAATTAAACAGAATCATAACTCCATTTCCCCATAGAAGGCTGCATACAGAAATGGTTCTTATTGTGACATAGCCAGAAAGAAGTGAGATCAAGAGAGTGGGAAAACCGTCTTATTCTCCTGTCTCTCAGAAATGTAGTACATAGTAAAAAGCAGCTTCTTGAGTCAGGCCACTGGATCAGCTAGCTGGATATGGGTGCCATTTTGTGTGTGCAGAAGAACAAGTCCATGGACATTGAAATCTTGTCCCATTAAAGCACATTTTTTTAAAGTAACTATTCTGGTATAGTCACATGGTTTTGCAGAAGAATTTATGCCATATTTATAAAGTGATTTTGAAGAAACTACTTTAAAGATAAGCTTGCCAGGCTCTTCTCTTAAATCACCTAGAAGCATTATATAAATTTGAGTACACAGAGGAACGGAATTATTGCTGATCTAGCCTTTGCTTCCTATTTTCTCTCACAGATGGCTCTGAAAACATCAAAAAAGAATGGGGATGTGTTAAAAATTGCCCCTCAAATTACAGCTTCACTACAGAACAAGGTCAATACATGAGGAGTTTCACAAAGTGCTGTCAAACGCATTTTTGCAACGAGTTTAGCATTACAGGTAAGTGCATATATCTGCATATATCTCAGAGCATAAATAGCATGGAGGTTTCCACTTTCTTCTTTGTTGCCCTTAGACAAACAATACTGTTCCAGTCCAAGATTCATTTCCCTAGTTTTTTATGGGAAATGCTTAGAATCAGCACCACCATCTGTGTCTCAAATGCGTAAATAGAGGGATGGGAGGAGAGATATGAAAGTGCATGTCTTTGCTTCCGGAAAGCCTTGTTGGACCTAGAAGTCATCTTGCTTGAGCAGAACTGCAGAAGTACTAAGTAAAAGCAGCTGTAGCTGCTGGAGGCCTTCCAGCTAGAGAACTACAAAAGGCACACTGTAAACGAAACGGCATAAACCAAACGGCATAACCCTATATTCATAGGTGCCCAAGGGCGTAAACATGGCCGTCTTCCACTCGTCGCCCTCCCGCATGCGTATAAGATTGTACACCCCTCGTAGATCCAACTTGGTGAAGATGCGTCCCTTCCTCACCGTCGCGAGCAAGTCGTCAATCTTGGGCATCGGGAAAGCTGTGGGCTTGGTTTTCGAGTTCAAGATTCTGAAATCAACTACCAAAAGAATTGACTTCCCCCTAGTCCCTTTCCTGCTTCCATTGTTTATCATCATAACACATGTCCATTTTAAATTGAAAAATTATTGAAAATTACTCATTCTCCCTTCATAGTATCATTACAATTAGTTCTAGAAGCCGGCTAATGTATTAACCTGTGTACATTGCTTCTGTATATATGCAATAAAGTCCTTCCAATCTTCCTTAAATTTGTAATGGTCTCTTCCTTTTAGTTTCAATGTAAATTTTGCCATCTCAGCGGATTCCATTAGTTTAACTTGCCAATCTTTTCCAGGTGGGACCCCTTCTTCTTTCCAGTGTTGTGTTAGTAGTATTCATGCGGCTGTAGTTGCAGTTTTAAATATGTGCTGGTATAACTGCTCCTGTAATACCTAGTTGGAAGGTTTTTTTAACAAAAGTTATTTTAAACATCTTTTTCATTTCATTGTAAATCATTTCCTAATATTTCTTTACAATTTTGTAATTGCGCACAGATTGCGCAACCACGCTTTAGCTTCTCCATGGAGATGCGTTAGTATGAAGCCTACTTTCTCCTGCTCATCTCTAAAGTCCTTCTCCAGTAACTTTAGCGCAAAAACCACGTCTGCTCTGAAGTTAGGATAGTGCTGCAGACTCCCATCGAAATGAGACACCAGGCTGCCTCCTCTCTTTCCCAGCCCAATCCCCTCTGGTCTGGCTCCCGGTAGCCCCTGTTTAGTCAACATTTCCAACCTGGCTTGCAGATCCTTGCAGACAGCAGCTGCTTCCTCTTCTCTCCTCCTGGACGCTAGTATTTCTGCGTTAAGTTGTGTCACTGCGTTTTGCAGGGCTGCCATTTGTTCTTCGGTAGTCATCTTGTGCTGCTTTCGTGAGCTCGCGAAGTACCAATCTTCGCCCCTCGCTGCGTCCACTCACGTTGTGAGGTTTTTAGGGGGACGGTACTTACTGTCAGAGCTGCCTCTAGGTCCCAGCTCACAGAGGACCAACGCTAGGCTGTCGTTATGTACAAAAGTCTTTATTGAGGTTCAATTTCCATTTCAAAGCCGCAGCGCGCAGCTCTACGTCTTAAACCCTAGACCGGCGAAGTACCGTCTGAGTCTCCTCCCCTATGACACCAGTTTAAGATCCTAGCCCTGCTCCACCTTTTACGCTGCTCTCTCCTCCTCTGGGTCCTCCTGCCCGCTGGGGCATTGCCCTTTCTGGACTCTTCCGACGCTGAGTCGCTTAGCTCCTCCCCCTCCCTCCGGCGGGCTTTAGGACCCGGTTCCCAATCCTCATTCTCTGCTGTCCCGCGCTCCTGTACATTTGAACTTGCCTCTCGCGCCAACCCAGTGACCTTCCTCCTGACCGTTACACTACTTCTGTCACTGCTTCCCTCTTGCGGGATACTGGCCGGATCTGACCTCCCCTCCGTTGTCTGACTCTCCGATGGAGGTGTGGTCAGCCCTGCCTTATCTTCTCTCCCTGGTGGGGAATGCACTGGCCCCGATCATTGGGACTCTTCCCCCCCCCACTCTGCTCTGGTGGGGAAGCTGGTCCTGATTTCCAACTACTGCTCTGGGAGTCCCTGCTGCCCCCTTGCTCCTGGGGCGTTCCCCTTGGGAACCCCCTACCCCTGGCCACTGGCGCCCCCTTCTGTGAATCTTCCGATTCGCTGGAGAGGCTCATGGAATCCCTCGGTCCACTGTCCTCTTCTCCTACGCTCCCTTCGGATTCTTCCCCTTCGCTCTCCATCTCCTCTCTTCCCTGTGCCTCTGCTCCTGAACCCCTGACATCCATCCCCCCTCGAAGCCCCCCCTTCCCCCCTCCCCCTCTTCTGGCATGGGTTCTGGGTGATCCAATGTTGTGGGGGTGAGTGCAGGATACAGTTCTTCCCCCGTGGTGTGCCTCCAACCGGGTAGATCCGGCCAGTCCTCAACGGGCTCATCGACGTCGATCTCCTCAGCTTCCATCTCTCTGCCGGTGTGTTCGAACCCCGGATCCTCCCCCAACACATCCATGACCCCCTCTCCCCCTGTCGCCTGGGGTGACGCTGCGTGCGCGGGCCCACTCGGCAGGTCTGTGCGCCACCCCACCACAGGTTGATCTTCCCACCAATTTCATCAAGCAACATAGCATAGCGCTCCTGCCTGCCACAATGCCCCTAAAAGTAGTGACAGTCGATGGAAGAGAATTGCTGGGGGGACAGGTGGTACAGCAAACGCCGCCAATGGTGATGCGAATTGGAAATCACCACGAAGTCATCAGCTTCAATGTCACCCACCTGTCAGACACGCCCATAGTATTGGGCATGAGCTGGTTGGACAGGCACAGCCCGGCATTGGCATGGTAGCAGCGTAAATTGACCTTCTGCTCCTCCTACTGTGCAGAACATTGCATCATGACTAACCAGGAAGACGAGGGGCAAGAGGATGACCCACAGCTACAACTGGGCATGCTGCAAGCGGTACCCGACAAGTACAAGGCGTTTTTGGAGGTCTTCTGCGAGAAGGAAGCGGACAAGCTGCCTCCCCACAGACCCTACGACTGCAAGATTGACCTCCTGCCGGGGGCGACGCTGCCGACGGGAAAACTGTATTCCATGTCTGAAGACGAACTGCAAGAGCTCAGGGAGTTCATAGATCACAACTTGAAGCGGGGATTCATCCGGGAATCCAAAGCAGTGGGGGGCAGTCCTGTGTTCTTCGTGAAGAAAAAAGACACGCCCCAAAAGAGGTTGGTAGTTGATTTCAGAATCTTGAACTCGAAAACCAAGCCCACGGCTTTCCCGATGCCCAAGATTGACGACTTGCTCGCGACGGTGAGGAAGGGACGCATCTTCACCAAGTTGGATCTACGAGGGGCGTACAATCTTATACGCATGCGGGAGGGCGACGAGTGGAAGACGGCCATGTTTACGCCCTTGGGCACCTATGAATATAGGGTTATGCCGTTCGGTTTACAAAATGGCTCCCACTGCTTCCAAGCCTTCATGCATCACGTGTTAGCGGGGCTCCTCTACAAGAAGTGCGTCTGCTTCCTGGACGACATTCTGATCTTCTCGGAATCGCAGGAGGCTCACGAGAGAGATGTCAAGGAAGTCCTGCAAAGACTACGGGCGCACAGACTTTACGCCAAACTGGAGAAGTGCCAGTTCGACATGACGGAGGTGGATTTCCTGGGCTACAAGCTGTCCGACAAGGGAATCGCCATGGACAGCGCCAAGGTACGCTCGGTACTGGACTGGAAAAGCCCGCGCAATCGGAAGGAGGTCCAGAAGTTTGTCGGCTTTGCCAACTTTTATTGCAAGTTTATCAAGGGTTTCGCTATGCAGACGGCGGCCATCACGGACACCCTCAGCTCCAAGAAGAAGAAGTTCATCTGGACGGAGCAGGCAGAGCAGTCCTTTCAGAAACTCAAGTGTCTCTTCACTTCCGAAGAACAACTGCTACATGTGAATCCCAGCAGACCCATGAGGGTTGAGACGGATGCCTCTGACAGAGCCGTGGGGGCAGTCCTGTTGCAGCAAGACCCGCAAGGGGATTGGAGGCCGTGCGCTTTCTACTCCAGGAAACTCAGCAAGTCGGAGCAGAACTACACCATCTGGGATAGAGAGTTGCTGGCCATTCATGCAGCCTTCAAGGCGTGGCGGCACTTCCTCATCGGAGCCAAACACACAGTGCAAGTTCACACGGACCATAAGAACCTGGAATACTGGCGCACGGCGCGGTTCCTGAACCAGAGACACATCTGCTGGGCGGAGTTCTTTGCGGATTTCGACTTCAGGATAGAATATATCCCCGGAGACAACAACATCATAGCTGATGCGCTATCCAGGAAGCCGCAGTATCTGGAGGAAGCAGCACCGGTAGCGGCCAAACACATTTTCGCACCTAAGGCGTGGGCATGCGCTTCGGCCACCGTGGACCTGGAAGCAATACGGCGCGAGCTTCGAACGGATTCCTTCGCACGATCCAAGATGGAGGAGGTGCGCAGTGGCACAGCGAAGGACGACGAGTTCCAGATACGCGACGGACTGCTCCTCCGCAAAGGGGCCATCTACGTGCCGGGAGATGAACTCCGCGCGAGAGTACTGCAACAGCTACACGACGCACCCAGCGCCGGACATTTCGGCAAGGACAAGACGGTGGAATTAGTAGCCAGAGACTTTTGGTGGCCCAAGATGCGGGGAGAAGTCGCGGATTACGTCACGAGGTGCGACACATGCCAAAGGGCCAAGCCAGTACACAGACCGCCGGCGGGACTGTTGGAACCGCTACAGACCCCATCCGAACCGTGGGAGAGGGTGGCCTTGGACTTTGTCACTGATCTGCCCAGCTCGAGGGGCAAAACAGCAGTACTCGTGGTAGTCGACATGTTCACCAAGATGGCGCACTTCATTCCTTGCGCGAAGGTGGCCACAGCGGAACAGACAGCCAAGCTGTTCATAGACCACGTGTTCAAGGTGCATGGCCTGCCACGGTCTATCCTGTCTGACCGGGGGCGCCAGTTCATCTCGAGTTTCTGGCAGAAGCTGATGGGGATCCTGAACGTCAAGGTCAACCTAGCGTCCGCAAGACACCCGCAGACCAACGGACAAGCGGAGAGGGTCAACACCATCATGCAGCAGTACCTGAGATGCTACGTGAACCAGCAGCCCTCGACCTGGGTGGACTACCTACCGCTGGCCGAGTTTGCCTACAACAACACGAAACACGTGTCCACGGGGGTGACACCGTTTTTCGCTAACAATGGGCGACATCCCAGGACCTTCCTGGGCTTAGAGAAAGAGGGGGAAGGGGAGCCGCAGGGAGCAGAGGCATTGGCAGAGGAGTTACAGGAGGTCCATGAACAGCTCCGAAGGCAGTTGGAGCTAGCTAAACACGTGTACAAGATGCAGGCAGACAGGCACAGGAGAGTTGGGGAGGACATACGGGTAGGGGACTGGGTCTGGTTAGCAGCCCAGGCAGTGCCGGCCAGATCCTTAGCTAAGAAGAAGCTCGGACACAAGCAGCTAGGCCCTTACCAAGTCGAGGCACAGATCAACCCAGTGGCCTTCCGGTTGACACTACCGGAGGGATCCAGAATGCACCCGGTCTTTCATAGATCGGTGCTCACACCCTACAAGGCACCTCACAGGTTTCGGGCGCCAGACACAGCTCCTAGCCCGCTTAGAGACGCACCCACGACAGGGGGGTCGCCGAGGGCGGGGCCGCTCAACGAGGTCACAGAGATTTTGGACTCAAGATGGGGGGAAGAGGGGGTTGAATATCTCCTCGCCAGGGAAGGTACCCCGGCCAGCGACAACAGCTGGGTACCTTACTATGCGGTGGAGGAGCACTACCTCAAAGACGAGTTCCACGCACTCTTCCCACACAGGCCCATGCCGGAGGATTATTTTGCTGAATATCTTTTCACACCCACACTTTCAACCAGCACGTTCCGGGGGTTCTCTTCAGAGGAGGACACGGCGCAGGAGACTAGCTCCCCAGAGGGGTCCCTCTCAGGGTTTGGCACAAGCGGCTCTTATTGGTGGGAAGATCAACCTGTGGTGGGGTGGCGCACAGACCTGCCGAGTGGGCCCGCGCACGCAGCGTCACCCCAGGCGACAGGGGGAGAGGGGGTCATGGATGTGTTGGGGGAGGATCCGGGGTTCGAACACACCGGCAGAGAGATGGAAGCTGAGGAGATCGACGTCGATGAGCCCGTTGAGGACTGGCCGGATCTACCCGGTTGGAGGCACACCACGGGGGAAGAACTGTATCCTGCACTCACCCCCACAACATTGGATCACCCAGAACCCATGCCAGAAGAGGGGGAGGGGGGAAGGGGGGGCTTTGAGGGGGGATGGATGTCAGGGGTTCAGGAGCAGAGGCACAGGGAAGAGAGGAGATGGAGAGCGAAGGGGAAGAATCCGAAGGGAGCGTAGGAGAAGAGGACAGTGGACCGAGGGATTCCATGAGCCTCTCCAGCGAATCGGAAGATTCACAGAAGGGGGCGCCAGTGGCCAGGGGTAGGGGGTTCCCAAGGGGAACGCCCCAGGAGCAAGGGGGCAGCAGGGACTCCCAGAGCAGTAGTTGGAAATCAGGACCAGCTTCCCCACCAGAGCAGAGTGGGGGGGGAAGAGTCCCAAGGATCGGGGCCAGTGCATTCCCCACCAGGGAGAGAAGATAAGGCAGGGCTGACCACACCTCCATCGGAGAGTCAGACAACGGAGGGGAGGTCAGATCCGGCCAGTATCCCGGAAGAGGGAAGCAGTGACAGAAGTAGTGTAACGGTCAGGAGGAAGGTCACTGGGTTGGCGCGAGAGGCAAGTTCAAATGTACAGGAGCGCGGGACAGCAGGGAATGAGGATTGGGAACCGGGTCCTAAAGCCCGTCGGAGGGAGGGGGAGGAGCTAAGCGGCTCAGCGTCGGAAGAGTCCAGAAAGGGCAATGCCCCAGCGGGCAGGAGGATTTGTTGATTTGTAGCAGTGTCCGTGCACAGCGGAATGATGAGGAATACGTGCACATACTCTAAATTGCTTTATTTACATTTCAAAGCTGGTAGATTACAGAAAAACATCTTGTCTCTGCCGGAGCAGAGAATGCATCCTCTCTCCTCTGAAGCATGGAGAGAATCACACTGAGAGAACAGTGAAAAACAGGAAACCAGTGTACGTCACATCCAGTCTCCCTTTCCCGTGGGAAAACCCAACAGTACAGACTGTGGAATGAAAACATTGTCTTGTGACAAGCCTTTCGCTGCACAGTGAAGAGAGCAGAAACCAACATCCTCCCCCTTTCTGTGAACATCACTGGGCAGCGTGTTCGTACAATATCAGTACAAACCCAACTTCTGCACATAGGTACAGTGTTGATCCCTTGATACAATCTTGGACAATACATCAGCAGGAATTTCATTACCTGGCATATAGGACACCGTTACGAGTCCCTTCTGAATACGTTCCCTAGCATGTTGCAACTTCAATTGCAAGTGCTTCGTGCTTTGCTTACAACCTTCAGAATTCAGCAAAGCCAAACATGCTTTGTTGTCCTGGTAAACCTGGATTGGACATTTGACAGGAATTTTCATGTCTTTGCACAATTGTAACAACCATTCACAATCTTTAAGTGAATAAGACAGTGCATTCAGTTCAGCTTCACAAGTACTTAAGCTAACTGTTGTTTGCTTCTTGCATGACCAATCAAATAGACCCTGATTGTACATATAGCAAACTCCAGACGTACTTTTCCTGTCTGTTGTGTCACTTCCAAAACTTGCATCTGCAAATATCTCAAGACCACCAGACTTCTGATTGTTAAATCTCAGTCTGTAATGCATAGTGCCTTTTAAATACCGCGCTACGCGTTTCAGAGCTTTCCAATCCTTAACAGTAGGATTGTTGACTTGTCTGCTTAGCAAATTACAGCTAACAGCAATGTCTGGTCTTGAACATCTAGCAATGAAGTTTAGCTTGCCTAGCACACTTCTGTACAGTGTAGTGTCAGAAAATGCTTCTTCAGTGTCATCTACCTGATAACCTGTTGTTATTGGTGTGTCTACAGGGTTAGCATCCATCAGGTTTAGTTTGCTTAACACATCAGCAATTTTCCGTGACTGGTGTACTAGAATGTTACCATCTTGATCTCTCTCTATTTCCAGAGATAGGTAGTTGTTTACCTCACCAAGATCTTTCATGTCAAAGTGTTCTTTCAGTTGAGCTAGGGCGTTATTGTACATTGTGACATCATCCCAAAAGAATAAAAGATCATCAACATAAAACAAACAATACAGTTTCTTTTGCCCCTCCTCTTTGACAAATACACATGGATCAGCTTTCCCTTGCTGAAAACCTAGAGAAAACAATACTTCAGTGAGTTTTGTGTGCCAACACCGTGCACTTTGTTTGAGACCATAAAGGGACTTTTTCAGAGCACAAACAAATCCCTGTTTTACCTGTACGCCATCAGGTGGAAGCATATAAAGTGATTCATTTAGAGATCCGTACAGAAAAGCTGTATTCACATCATGGTGATTAATGTGTAGATTCTCCTCTGCAGCTAGCTTGAGCATAAGCCTAATGCTCTCATACCTCACTGTGGGTGAGTAGGTCTCGTGATAGTCTTCACCTGGTACCTGTGCAAAACCTCTGGCTACCAATCTGGCTTTGTGTCTGACTATCTTGCCATTTTGATCAGTCTTCGCTTTGAAGACCCATTTGCTTCCAAGCAGTTTCATTCCTGGAACTACTGGAACAAGTTCCCATGTTTTGTTCCTTTCCAAGGAATCAAGCTCAGCCTTCATGGCATTTAACCATGGTTCAGCTTCCTTTGAATCCAAATCCTGGATTTCTTGGAAACTTGAAGGTTCAAATACCTTCTTGGAGCTTTTAACAGCTGTTACTGCTATCTTAGCAAACTCATCAGCAAATCTCTTTGGAGGTCTGCCTTTTGTGGCTCTTTGTGATCTGCGAATTAGCCTTAAGTCTTCAACACTCTCCTCTTCCTTCTTAGGAGAAAAGTGACCTATTGTGAACAATGGTTCTTCCAATTCTTGATCAGAACTTTCAGAGGGTCGCATAGAGGCTTTCGCACTCTTGAAATCCTCTGAATCACCCGATTCAGTTTCAGACTCAGAATCAGAACTTTCATCAGTGGGTGTGGGTTGCTGTGGTTGCTTTTGACTATCCCCAGTCTCATCACTGTCATCAGGATAACATTGGAAAATTCCCACATTCTCCCCCCACTTGGCATTGTACTCAACACTTCTTGTGAGCTTAATTGTCTTAGAGTCAGTCATCCTTATTCTGTAAGAACCTTTCTCATAACCTAGAAAGATACCATGCAAACCACGCTTGTCTAACTTGGAGTTTTGTGGTGAGTGAACCCACATGTCAGAACCAAAAATTCTCATGTGTTTGATGTATGGCTTCTTGCCAAACATCTTCTCATAGGGGGTACAACCAATCGCTGAAGATAACCTGCGATTATAACTGTAAGTGAAACATGAGAGAGCTTCGACCCAATAACTCTCTGGAAGATTTGCATCATGTAGCAAAGTTTTTAACCCTTGAAGCAACGTTTGATTTGCTCGTTCTGCAAGTCCATTCTGCCATGGCGAGCGAGGACTAGACAAATCGTGTTGAATTCCTTTCTCAGACAGAAAAGCTTCAAACTGCTGAGAAGTGAATTCTCCTCCGCGATCACTGAAAAGAGTCTTTACCTTCTTACCATGCACATTTTCCAACCAAGCACAGAATTCCTTGAACCTAGGAAAAGCCTCTGATTTCTGCTTGAGATTGTACACAAAAATATACCTGGAAAATGCATCAATGAGGACCATGAAGTACCTATTTCCTCCCAAAGAGGGCGCTAGTGGTCCAACCAAATCAGCATGAACAATTTGGTATGGTTCTGTAGCTTGCCTACTAGACACCTTACCTTTCGCAGCCATTTTCACCTTGTTTGCTGCGCATGCCTTGCACTTCATGTGGTACCTGCAGGGTTTAATAGTCATACCTTCAACCAAGGCAGGCATTTTAGATACTGCCTCAAAATTCAAATGACCAAATTTTTGATGAAAATCATGAATACATTCTGCATGCAAACTTTTGTTAGAACCTGCAATGCAACAAGTGTCATCCTGCACAACATCATCATAATACAAAACATATAAACGATCAACATATTCAGCATACAATACATAATCATTTTTCTTTGTGATGATGCACCTTTTGTTCTTAAAGGAAACGTCAATGTTCCGCTCATTCAGCTGTCCAACGCTGAGCAAATTATGTTTGGCATCTGGCACATAAAGTACATTCTGTATCGATAAGTCCAAACTGTGAAGAACAACAGTTCCGTAGCCTTTACTGGGGATTGTGTGGTCATCCGCCTGGTGAATCGCACCTTCCTGCGGTGTAAAAGACACGAACAGTCGCTTATCATTGCACATGTGATGGGTTGCAGCCGAATCAACAACGAAGAAAGATCTAGACGTCTTCTGGACCTCTGCAACTTTTGGAGTGAAGCGTGAGACCATTGCCTTGTGCTGCGTTGTCCTGGACACCGGACCTCTGCCTTTGCTCTGGCCTTTTCCACGCGATGAGCTTCCGCTGCGCTGCTCTGTCTTGGCCCTGGGATATCTGCATTCCCTCTTCATATGGCCTAGACGTCCACACGAGTAGCATTTCACTGCCTTCAAAGCTTTGGCGCCATCTGGTGGTTCCTCTGCACTCAGGGATGACGTCTGTGAAGACTCTCCCTTTCCCATGCAGCTATCACCCTGGCAATCTGCTTCATTCTGAATCATGGCAGTATCACAGGCTACTCTGAGCTGAGCATGTGGCTGATTGGCATCAGATTCCCCACTTGCATCAGCCAGCCTTCTGCAGCTAGCCATCTTATGCAGCTTGTTAAAATAAAACATAGTAGATCCAGCTTCTGTCCTCAAGTGTGCCTCTCTCAAAGCGTGCCAAATTTCTCTGGCTGAGGTCTTATCACGCAATAGACAGAGCTCTTCTGGGGATACTATCAATGTAAGAGTTCCCCTTGCTTTGGAATCTTTAGCTTTCCATGCATCTGTAATTGGAGCTGGGGGGGTGTCTGTAATAACTTCAAACAGACCCTCTTTCCGCAGAATAGCCTCTGCATAGAGAACCCAGTCCACATAGTTCTTTTTATTGAGCTTGGGAATCCCACAAGCATCCTGAAGGGCCATCATGACTCTGGCATTAGCCTTCTGCATCATCTCTGCTGCTTTAAACAAGCTGCTTTATACAAGCTGCGTCTCTGCTGCTTCAAGCCTCATTCCAAAGGCAAGTTCAAAAGTGCTTTCTCTCTGCTGCCCTAAATCATGCTGCGTCACTGCTGCAGCTGCTTCAGCCCAAAAGCACATTCTAAAAGTTACTTTCGATTTCCCCAGCATAGCCGCTGCCTGTTCCCGGCAAACGGACATAAAAGTTCAAAGTCCAGCCATAAAGCCATTAATTAGATGCTGGCAGGCTGCCCGGAGCAGTAGCACATACCTCATCAATCATCTTGACGCGCAGATACCGTCCCTTTGCATTCCGATCCTTTTGCCGGCATCAGATGACTGCGTCCTTCTGGGCCCATAACCAAAATGTTGATTTGTAGCAGTGTCCGTGCACAGCGGAATGATGAGGAATACGTGCACATACTCTAAATTGCTTTATTTACATTTCAAAGCTGGTAGATTACAGAAAAACATCTTGTCTCTGCCGGAGCAGAGAATGCATCCTCTCTCCTCTGAAGCATGGAGAGAATCACACTGAGAGAACAGTGAAAAACAGGAAACCAGTGTACGTCACATCCAGTCTCCCTTTCCCGTGGGAAAACCCAACAGTACAGACTGTGGAATGAAAACATTGTCTTGTGACAAGCCTTTCGCTGCACAGTGAAGAGAGCAGAAACCAACAGAGGAGGAGAGAGCAGCGTAAAAGGTGGAGCAGGGCTAGGATCTTAAATTGGTGTCATAGGGGAGGAGACTCAGACGGTACTTCGCCGGTCTAGGGTTTAAGACGTAGAGCTGCGCGCTGCGGCTTTGAAATGGAAACTGAACCTCAATAAAGACTTTTGTACATAAAGACAGCCTAGCGTTGGTCCTCTGTGAGCTGGGACCTAGAGGCAGCTCTGACAGTAGGTACCGTCTCCTTAAAAACCTCGCAACGTGAGTGGAAGCAGTGAGGGGCGAAGATTGGTACTTCGCGAGCTCACGAAAGCAGCACAAGATGACTACCGAAGAACAAATGGCAGCCCTGCAAAACGCAGTGACACAACTTAACGCAGAAATACTAGCGTCCAGGAGGAGAGAAGAGGAAGCAGCTGCTGTCTGCAAGGATCTGCAAGCCAGGTTGGAAATGTTGACTAAACAGGGGCTACCGGGAGCCAGACCAGAGGGGATTGGGCTGGGAAAGAGAGGAGGCAGCCTGGTGTCTCATTTCGATGGGAGTCTGCAGCACTATCCTAACTTCAGAGCAGACGTGGTTTTTGCGCTAAAGTTACTGGACAAGGACTTTAGAGATGAGCAGGAGAAAGTAGGCTTCATACTAACGCATCTCCATGGAGAAGCTAAAGCGTGGTTGCGCAATCTGTGGAGAGATAATGATCCAGCCCTCCAAAACGTGAATGCCTTCATTAAGGCAATGGATGCTTGTTTTTTTATCAGCGATAGATGTAGATGTCGCCAGAAAAGAGATACATAGATTGAAACAAGGCAGAGCCACTGTGAGGCATTATCACTCCCGCTTTTTTGCATTGGTCAACGCGCTGGGATGGGAAACAGATTCAGCGGCCGTCAGGGACCTGTTCTGGGAGGGGCTGAACGGGGCTGTGAAAGACGAAATCACAAGGGGGGAGAGACCCCAGAGCACTCAAGAAGTTGTCCAGAGAGCGCTGATGATTGGGGTGCGTCTGGAAGAACGTCCCTGGAGCAAAGACGAAGGGCATTGGGGACGCACACCAGCGAGGGCACCTCCTTTCTTTCCCAGGGACTCAGCGCGCGCTCAATCCACGCCTCCACTGGGAGGGGGAGAGGAGCCGATGGAGATAGGTGGTGCCAAGGCTCAGTCAGCAAACAGAGCCCTAACACCGTGAGCAGCCAAAGTGAAGCCTCCTAGAGGGAACAGGAAGTGTTACATCTGCGACAGTGCTCAGCACATGGCAAAAGAGTGCCCCCAGAGGCTCCACAAGCACACTGCAGCCTCAGCAACAGTAACAGAAGCAGTTCAGCAGAGAGAACCACAGCAGGGAAATGACGAAGTCTGGCTGGAAGCAGAGCCACTGGGGCCCAGCCAGACGAGTCAGTGAATCAGTCCCCAGGAATCTTACAGCCCACAGACCCCCTCCCACCCAAACCAGTGGTGCAGCTCACCGCAGCACTCCAGCTTCCCAATGGGCTCACCATGGAAGTCCCTATTACCATTGACTCTGGTAGCAATGCAGACTTTATAGGAGTGGATTTCATCAAGCAACATAGCATAGCGCTCCTGCCTGCCACGATGCCCCTAAAAGTAGTGACAGTCGATGGAAGAGAATTGCTGGGGGGACAGGTGGTACAGCAAATGCCGCCAATGGTGATGCGAATTGGAAATCACCGCGAAGTCATCAGCTTCAATGTCACCCACCTGTCAGACACGCCCATAGTATTGGGCATGAGCTGGTTGGACAGGCACAGCCCGGCATTGGCATGGTAGCAGCGTAAATTGACCTTCTGCTCCTCCTACTGTGCAG
Source organism: Podarcis cretensis (assembly GCF_951804945.1). Classification (NCBI taxonomy): domain Eukaryota; kingdom Metazoa; phylum Chordata; class Lepidosauria; order Squamata; family Lacertidae; genus Podarcis; species Podarcis cretensis. Next base: position 13,371,274 of record NC_137177.1, on the reverse strand, counting down.
AACATTGCATCATGACTAACCAGGAAGACGAGGGGCAAGAGGATGACCCACAGCTACAACTGGGCATGCTGCAAGCGGTACCCGACAAGTACAAGGCGTTTTTGGAGGTCTTCTGCGAGAAGGAAGCGGACAAGCTGCCTCCCCACAGACCCTACGACTGCAAGATTGACCTCCTGCCGGGGGCGACGCTGCCGACGGGAAAACTGTATTCCATGTCTGAAGACGAACTGCAAGAGCTCAGGGAGTTCATAGATCACAACTTGAAGCGGGGATTCATCCGGGAATCCAAAGCAGTGGGGGGCAGTCCTGTGTTCTTCGTGAAGAAAAAAGACACGCCCCAAAAGAGGTTGGTAGTTGATTTCAGAATCTTGAACTCGAAAACCAAGCCCACGGCTTTCCCGATGCCCAAGATTGACGACTTGCTCGCGACGGTGAGGAAGGGACGCATCTTCACCAAGCTGGATCTACGAGGGGCGTACAATCTTATACGCATGCGGGAGGGCGACGAGTGGAAGACGGCCATGTTTACGCCCTTGGGCACCTATGAATATAGGGTTATGCCGTTCGGTTTACAAAATGGCTCCCACTGCTTCCAAGCCTTCATGCATCACGTGTTAGCGGGGCTCCTCTACAAGAAGTGCGTCTGCTTCCTGGACGACATTCTGATCTTCTCGGAATCGCAGGAGGCTCACGAGAGAGATGTCAAGGAAGTCCTGCAAAGACTACGGGCGCACAGACTTTACGCCAAACTGGAGAAGTGCCAGTTCGACATGACGGAGGTGGATTTCCTGGGCTACAAGCTGTCCGACAAGGGAATCGCCATGGACAGCGCCAAGGTACGCTCGGTACTGGACTGGAAAAGCCCGCGCAATCGGAAGGAGGTCCAGAAGTTTGTCGGCTTTGCCAACTTTTATTGCAAGTTTATCAAGGGTTTCGCTATGCAGACGGCGGCCATCACGGACACCCTCAGCTCCAAGAAGAAGAAGTTCATCTGGACGGAGCAGGCAGAGCAGTCCTTTCAGAAACTCAAGCGTCTCTTCACTTCCGAAGAACAACTGCTACATGTGAACCCCAGCAGACCCATGAGGGTTGAGACGGATGCCTCTGACAGAGCCGTGGGGGCAGTCCTGTTGCAGCAAGACCCGCAAGGGGATTGGAGGCCGTGCGCTTTCTACTCCAGGAAACTCAGCAAGTCGGAGCAGAACTACACCATCTGGGATAGAGAGTTGCTGGCCATTCATGCAGCCTTCAAGGCGTGGCGGCACTTCCTCATCGGAGCCAAACACACAGTGCAAGTTCGCACGGACCATAAGAACCTGGAATACTGGCGCACGGCGCGGTTCCTGAACCAGAGACACATCTGCTGGGCGGAGTTCTTTGCGGATTTCGACTTCAGGATAGAATATATCCCCGGAGACAACAACATCATAGCTGATGCGCTATCCAGGAAGCCGCAGTATCTGGAGGAAGCAGCACCGGTAGCGGCCAAACACATTTTCGCACCTAAGGCGTGGGCATGCGCTTCGGCCACCGTGGACCTGGAAGCAATACGGCGCGAGCTTCGAACGGATTCCTTCGCACGATCCAAGATGGAGGAGGTGCGCAGTGGCACAGCGAAGGACGACGAGTTCCAGATACGCGACGGACTGCTCCTCCGCAAAGGGGCCATCTACGTGCCGGGAGATGAACTCCGCGCGAGAGTACTGCAACAGCTACACGACGCACCCAGCGCCGGACATTTCGGCAAGGACAAGACGGTGGAATTAGTAGCCAGAGACTTTTGGTGGCCCAAGATGCGGGGAGAAGTCGCGGATTACGTCACGAGGTGCGACACATGCCAAAGGGCCAAGCCAGTACACAGACCGCCGGCGGGACTGTTGGAACCGCTACAGACCCCATCCGAACCGTGGGAGAGGGTGGCCTTGGACTTTGTCACTGATCTGCCCAGCTCGAGGGGCAAAACAGCAGTACTCGTGGTAGTCGACATGTTCACCAAGATGGCGCACTTCATTCCTTGCGCGAAGGTGGCCACAGCGGAACAGACAGCCAAGCTGTTCATAGACCACGTGTTCAAGGTGCATGGCCTGCCACGGTCTATCCTGTCTGACCGGGGGCGCCAGTTCATCTCGAGTTTCTGGCAGAAGCTGATGGGGATCCTGAACGTCAAGGTCAACCTAGCGTCCGCAAGACACCCGCAGACCAACGGACAAGCGGAGAGGGTCAACACCATCATGCAGCAGTACCTGAGATGCTACGTGAACCAGCAGCCCTCGACCTGGGTGGACTACCTACCGCTGGCCGAGTTTGCCTACAACAACACGAAACACGTGTCCACGGGGGTGACACCGTTTTTCGCTAACAATGGGCGACATCCCAGGACCTTCCTGGGCTTAGAGAAAGAGGGGGAAGGGGAGCCGCAGGGAGCAGAGGCATTGGCAGAGGAGTTACAGGAGGTCCATGAACAGCTCCGAAGGCAGTTGGAGCTAGCTAAACACGTGTACAAGATGCAGGCAGACAGGCACAGGAGAGTTGGGGAGGACATACGGGTAGGGGACTGGGTCTGGTTAGCAGCCCAGGCAGTGCCGGCCAGATCCTTAGCTAAGAAGAAGCTCGGACACAAGCAGCTAGGCCCTTACCAAGTCGAGGCACAGATCAACCCAGTGGCCTTCCGGTTGACACTACCGGAGGGATCCAGAATGCACCCGGTCTTTCATAGATCGGTGCTCACACCCTACAAGGCACCTCACAGGTTTCGGGCGCCAGACACAGCTCCTAGCCCGCTTAGAGACGCACCCACGACAGGGGGGTCGCCGAGGGCGGGGCCGCTCAACGAGGTCACAGAGATTTTGGACTCAAGATGGGGGGAAGAGGGGGTTGAATATCTCCTCGCCAGGGAAGGTACCCCGGCCAGCGACAACAGCTGGGTACCTTACTATGCGGTGGAGGAGCACTACCTCAAAGACGAGTTCCATGCACTCTTCCCACACCGACCTATGCCGGAGGATTATTTTGCTGAATATCTTTTCACACCCACACTTTCAACCAGCACGTTCCGGGGGTTCTCTTCAGAGGAGGACACGGCGCAGGAGACTAGCTCCCCAGAGGGGTCCCTCTCAGGGTTTGGCACAAGCGGCTCTTATTGGTGGGAAGATCAACCTGTGGTGGGGTGGCGCACAGACCTGCCGAGTGGGCCCGCGCACGCAGCGTCACCCCAGGCGACAGGGGGAGAGGGGGTCATGGATGTGTTGGGGGAGGATCCGGGGTTCGAACACACCGGCAGAGAGATGGAAGCTGAGGAGATCGACGTCGATGAGCCCGTTGAGGACTGGCCGGATCTACCCGGTTGGAGGCACACCACGGGGGAAGAACTGTATCCTGCACTCACCCCCACAACATTGGATCACCCAGAACCCATGCCAGAAGAAGGGGAGGGGGGAGGGGGGCTTCGAGGGGGGATGGATGTCAGGGGTTCAGGAGCAGAGGCACAGGGAAGAGAGGAGATGGAGAGCGAAGGGGAAGAATCCGAAGGGAGCGTAGGAGAAGAGGACAGTGGACCGAGGGATTCCATGAGCCTCTCCAGCGAATCGGAAGATTCACAGAAGGGGGCGCCAGTGGCCAGGGGTAGGGGGTTCCCAAGGGGAACGCCCCAGGAGCAAGGGGGCAGCAGGGACTCCCAGAGCAGTAGTTGGAAATCAGGACCAGCTTTCCCACCAGAGCAGAGTGGGGGGGGGAAGAGTCCCAAGGATCGGGGCCAGTGCATTCCCCACCAGGGAGAGAAGATAAGGCAGGGCTGACCACACCTCCATCGGAGAGTCAGACAACGGAGGGGAGGTCAGATCCGGCCAGTATCCCGCAAGAGGGAAGCAGTGACAGAAGTAGTGTAACGGTCAGGAGGAAGGTCACTGGGTTGGCGCGAGAGGCAAGTTCAAATGTACAGGAGCGCGGGACAGCAGAGAATGAGGATTGGGAACCGGGTCCTAAAGCCCGCCGGAGGGAGGGGGAGGAGCTAAGCGACTCAGCGTCGGAAGAGTCCAGAAAGGGCAATGCCCCAGCGGGCAGGAGGACCCAGAGGAGGAGAGAGCAGCGTAAAAGGTGGAGCAGGGCTAGGATCTTAAACTGGTGTCATAGGGGAGGAGACTCAGACGGTACTTCGCCGGTCTAGGGTTTAAGACGTAGAGCTGCGCGCTGCGGCTTTGAAATGGAAATTGAACCTCAATAAAGACTTTTGTACATAACGACAGCCTAGCGTTGGTCCTCTGTGAGCTGGGACCTAGAGGCAGCTCTGACAGTAAGTACCGTCCCCCTAAAAATCTCACAACGTGAGTGGACGCAGCAAGGGGCGAAGATTGGTACTTCGCGAGCTCACGAAAGCAGCACAAGATGACTACCGAAGAACAAATGGCAGCCCTGCAAAACGCAGTGACACAACTTAACGCAGAAATACTAGCGTCCAGGAGGAGAGAAGAGGAAGCAGCTGCTGTCTGCAAGGATCTGCAAGCCAGGTTGGAAATGTTGACTAAACAGGGGCTACCGGGAGCCAGACCAGAGGGGATTGGGCTGGGAAAGAGAGGAGGCAGCCTGGTGTCTCATTTCGATGGGAGTCTGCAGCACTATCCTAACTTCAGAGCAGACGTGGTTTTTGCGCTAAAGTTACTGGAGAAGGACTTTAGAGATGAGCAGGAGAAAGTAGGCTTCATACTAACGCATCTCCATGGAGAAGCTAAAGCGTGGTTGCGCAATCTGTGCGCAATTACAAAATTGTAAAGAAATATTAGGAAATGATTTACAATGAAATGAAAAAGATGTTTAAAATAACTTTTGTTAAAAAAACCTTCCAACTAGGTATTACAGGAGCAGTTATACCAGCACATATTTAAAACTGCAACTACAGCCGCATGAATACTACTAACACAACACTGGAAAGAAGAAGGGGTCCCACCTGGAAAAGATTGGCAAGTTAAACTAATGGAATCCGCTGAGATGGCAAAATTTACATTGAAACTAAAAGGAAGAGACCATTACAAATTTAAGGAAGATTGGAAGGACTTTATTGCATATATACAGAAGCAATGTACACAGGTTAATACATTAGCCGGCTTCTAGAACTAATTGTAATGATACTATGAAGGGAGAATGAGTAATTTTCAATAATTTTTCAATTTAAAATGGACATGTGTTATGATGATAAACAATGGAAGCAGGAAAGGGACTAGGGGGAAGTCAATTCTTTTCTTGCTTTGTTTAATTATGAACATGTATTGTAGTTGTTTAGTCTTTGTTATTTTTGGAAAACTAATAAAATATAATTAAAAATAAAAAGAGGATCAAGTCACCCCTAATCACCTCTCTATTGCTTTTTAAAATCCAAATGTTGACCATTGGAGCTTTAGGGGCCCCTTTCTACAAGAAATGAATACTAATTTGCTGTATTTTAATCATAAATGATATTTAATGATTGTTGGCTTTTTAAAAAAAGATAATTGAAAAATGAGGATTAAAAAGAATGCTGTGGCCCCCAGAAGGAATGTGATGTTTCAGAAAATGAAGAAGTGGTTCCAGCAGTTTCAAAGAAGGCAGTTCTTTAGTCACTCATTTTTTTAAAAAAATCTCTCTCTCTTACCTTTGAATAGTGTAATTTTTAAAGCTTCAGATATATACGCATGGAATCTGAATTGGCAGTTTTTGACCAGGAACAGGGTCTTGAGGTCATAGCAGATAGAAATCAATAAAGATGCCAGCTTAGTGTACAGCAGTTGTGAAAAAGGCGAATTCCATACCTAAGCTCACTAGGAAAGTAATACAATATAGAACTGCCCATATCAATGACACCTGTATAGAAATATATTCTGAGACCATACTTGCAGTAATGTGTATGGTCACCTCACCACTAAAAGGGTATTATATATTCAGAAAAAATTCAGAAAAGAGGAATCAAGATGCTGAAGGGAATGGAATACCCCGCCCCCAAGGAAATTTATGAAATTTGGGGCATTTTAGTTTAGAGGAGAAGCAAAAAACAGATGTGAGAGGTGTATAAGATTATGCATGGCTGGGCAAAATGGACAGAGAAAAGTTTTTGTTTGCTCTCTGATAACAATAGAACTTAATTGAATGTTGGAAGGTTCAGGACAGATGGAGCAAGGTGCTTTTTCATAGTTAAGCTCTGGAAACTAAACGTAGAATTGGTGGGATATCAGAATGTAAACAGGTTCCAGCATCACAAGATCACTGGAAAGATAAATATATGTGAATGTGATGTTCCAGCTTTGTACCTGTTTGACAGCATCTTGTCCCCATGGGCATTGTGGTGAAACTCAGGTGGGGTTAGACTGGCAGGGCAATTCGTGATATTTCATGGAGTATTGCTGTTGTTTCAAACAAGCCCTTCTTTCACCTTATTTGTCCGACTTTTTCTTCTGTATCCAAATGTCTTTCTTTCATTCCTGTGCTGCCTCATGTGAAAGAGACAAATGACGTTGAGCCCTCAAATATTCTATAGGACGTTTGTGCACTGTATTTGCCTCGTGGAACAATGTGTTGTCTTCAACATGAAATTCCAGCTTCAATGTAGTAATTTAGAAGAAATATTTCATTAAAAGGGGGCAGAGAATTTCAATAAACTGGACTTAGCCTTCTCTAACTGAAGAACTAACTGACAGGATTCCTCCTAGGATTTGAAAAACAAACATGGAATAACATATTAATGTAAGGTATGTGCACAAAGCAGACTGCAGTATAGCAGAGAGAAGGAAACCTGGAAAGGGGAGTTGACTGTGTGCAAGAAAGCATTAAAGTGGGGAAAGGAGGAAAAACAGGTGAAGGCAGGGTGATTGTTTTCCCTGTCGGAACACCAGAATGCACTTCTGGCATCTTGAGGGTTGACACCATTGCAGTCTGGCTTCCTGGCGATGATAGTGCTGCTTGGTTACAATATCATTCTGTGGGACATTCTGCCTCTGAGCGGTTGGTGAGAACAATGGAGAGATACAGCAGCAGCAGCAGTGAGGCAAAGGGGCAATTACAGTTGCCTCATGATGCAAAGAACCAGTGGTTGAGGCTCACCCCACTAAGGGTGCTTGTGCAGTGCAAGCCATGCTGAGGCCAGGGTGCATGCATGGAGGCAGAAGATGAAGGAGGCGGAAGATGAAGGTTGCAGTGTCCATCAGCTGTAATGGCAGAGCGCAATATGGTGCTGCCCGCCAAGTAGCTCTGCTGGGTAAGCTTCACACAGTGAGTCGTCCACAAAGAAACAAGGGTAGAAAATAGCAGGATTTTAAACAGCAGCCCAGGGGAGTACATGTTGACCTTCTGCCTGTTAATGAACAAAAGTACTGGGGGTGGGGGGACAATCAGGATCTCCCTAGAAGATGGTGAAGCCAGGCTTGTCACGTGATTTTGGTTTCAAGATGGTGGTGACAGAGGTGGAGCTAGCTGCTCCGGCACCCTGCTCTGGCTGTGCACCTGGGGGTGGGGCTAGCTGCCTGTGGGGGCGGGGCAAGTATCCGGGGGGGGGGGCTCTGCCCACAGTGAGCATCCCAGCGGGACAATGTCACCCCCACAAGGATGACAACTGGGGCGTGACGCCCCCACTGCACCCCCAAACTTAGCTAAATTAGCTAAGCACAAATTGTCATAAGTACAAATTATTATTTTTATATTTTTTGAGAGTGATCAGAATGTGCCTGCAGTAGTTAGGGCCTAAAGTGAGAACAGAGTTTCACATCCAGGCATCCTTTTGTGATAGATCTTAGGAGTTCTAAAGTTTCTGGCAATATGTGATGAGCTAAGTCAGCAACTCTTAGTTTCTAGAGGCTGGGTCAGGACATTTAAAGACTGGCAAAAAATCATTTTAGTACAGACAGGGGATTTTGGCAGTTAGCAGGAGCTGGGGGTTGCAATATCATCCCTGCTGTTTTGAAGCCTGGGCTTGAGGAGTGGTACAGGGATGGTTGAAAGGGGTTTCTTCAGGACCTCCTCGCCCATTTTTGCTGTGGCTAGGCAACAGTTTTGATATTTATTGGTAAGTAGTGTTGTATAATGGTTTGTGTCCTAAACCCAGGAGTAGAGAAATATCAGATTCAAAACTCCCCACTCAACCACAAAGCTCATGTTAAGTATCGTTTAGTGGTTGGCTCCTGAGGGTTCATTTTGCAAGTGTGCTTCTGTTTTGTAGTGACTGAGGCAGAGGGCAATCTTTTATATTTGCAAATTCTTCTCCAACTTGAGGATTCTTGTTAGAAGAAGGGTGCAATTTCTGAGCATGGCTCCAGGTAAAAGCAAGGGTAGAGGAGGCCATAAGGCCAACCAAAAGCTCCTGCACCCCAGAAGAAGCAGGCACAGCCAACCCTGCCAACCCCCTCTGAGGAGGAGGAAGAGCCAGACTGGAGGGCTATATTGATGTGCCTTGAGGCCTTGGAAAGGCAGAAATCAACATCTGTCACAGCTGCAGCTTCCACGTTGGCAACAGCAGTGAGAAGTGCCCCACAGCTGGCCGCAGCAGGAATAGAAAAGCCTAAACAGGGTGTTGTTGATTTAATTTTAGCATGTCTGGATGCCTTGGAGGCAGGTACCGGTTTTGCTTCAGAGGAAGGGCCAGCTGTGGAAGTCACACAGGAGTCGGTCATGGCTGCTGATACTGCTACAGGTGAGGCATTTTCTTCCCTGCTAAGGGATTGGGCAGGGGGACACCGCCAATTGCCAATGGGGTTGTCAGGGTTGGAGTTTGGACCAATGTCCTTTCTCCCCTCCTGTGGTGGCTGTGGCTGCCCCAGGATCCCCCTTATACAGGAGGATCTGGCATCTTGTTGGCCACCTTGGTGGGCAGACTGTAATATAATAATAATAATAATAATAATAATAATAATAATAATAATAATAGACCTTTATTGTCACTAAACCACCGGTGTATAATAATAATAATAATAATAATAATAATAATAGACCTTTATTGTCACTAAACCACCTGTGTTTAATAATAATAATAATAATAATAATAATAATAATAATAATTTATTTATACCCCGCCCATCTGGCTGTTTCCCCAGCCACTCTGGGCGGCTTCCAATCAAGTGTTAAAAACAATACAGCATTAAATATTAAAAACTTCCCTAAACAGTGAAATTATACGAGCCCCCTCCCCACACACACATACACTCAGAATTGTTTGCGCTCTGTGTGCTTGTCAGAAGTCAATTACACCACTATTTTTTTCCATTCAGCAGCCCAACAGCCCATGGATAAAAACTGATCTTTAACCTGTTGGTGCGGCTGACTATATTTCTGTATTTCCTGCTCGAAGGTAGGAGATTAAAGAAGTGATGGCCAGGACGAGAGTCGTCCCTAAGAACTTTCCTCGCTCTTCTGACGCAGTGGTCTCCTGCGATGTCATCTAGCTGTATTCGCCACCCTCTGTAGGGACTTCCACAGCTGTAAAACCAGCGTACCACACAGTTATACATTATGAAAGGACACTTTGTGAAAGGACACAGTTATACATTATGAAAGGACACTTTGTATTGTGGCCAGGTAGAAGGAGATCATTAAAAAAATTTTTTACATTGTTCTTTCACAAGACCCTGAGGAAATGGAGTCTCTGTTGGGCCTTCCTAACCACTTGGGTTGTATTGATTTCCCAAGTGCGGTCTTCACTAAGGTGAACTCCCAGGAATTTAAAGGAATTCCTCCTTTAAAGGACTTTCTCCACACACACATCCCTGATATACAACGGGGCTAGTTCCCCTCTCTCTCTTCCTCTGAAAGTCCAACAGCATCTCCTTTGTCTTGCTGATATTTAGGTGCAAGTTGTTCTCTAGGTACCATGTGGAGACTTTTCGAACCTCCTCCCTATACTCTGATTCATCTCAACCTGTAATTAAACCCATTATGGTGATATCATCTGCAAACTTAATAATTGCAGTGGATCGATCAGAAGAAATGCAGTCATATGTATGCAATGAGTACAGGTAGGGACTCAGCACTCATCCCTGTGGGGTGCCAGTGCTGACCTTCAGAGAGGTAGATGTAACAGGCCCAATCCTCACTATTTGTGTGTGATCCCTCAGAAAGTCTTTAATCCAGTCACAGATGGTAGAGGAAAGGTCCAGGTCCATCAGCTTTTTAATAAGACTGTCCAGAAGCATGGTATTAATAGCTGAGCTATAATAAATAAACAGCATTCTGACATAATTCCCCAGTCTCTCCAGATGACTCACTGCAAGGTGAAAAGCTGTGGCTATGACATTGTCTGTTGACCTATTTCTCCTGTGAAACAACTGGTGTTCATCAAAATCCAGTGGAAAACATATTCTAAAATGTTGAAGAACTAATCTCTCAAAGCATTTCATCATTACAGATGTTAATGCAATGGGTCTGTAGTCATTTAGGCAGTTAATTGCCATTTTCTTTGGGACTGGGACAATGGTGGCTGCTTTCAAATATGATGGTACACAAGCAGTCTGCAGGGAGATGTTGAAAATCCTTGTCAGGACCCCTGTTAGTTGATCAGCGCAATTTTTTACCACTTTACCCAGCACCCCATCTGGACCAGCCACTTTGCTGGGATTCACCGCCCACAATGCAGCTTTCACTTGATGATCATATAGAATAAGCGGCTGAGAGTTTATAGGCTGGCGGGCAGAAGCCATGATACTTGATCTTTCTACCTCATAGTGGGCAAAGAAGACATTCAGGTCCTCCGCTAACCGTGTTCCTCGTATTCCCCTTGTAGTTGGTTGGGTCCTGCACTCTCTGCCACACTTGTTTCATGTTGTTATCAGCTAGGCAATTCTCCACTTTAAGCTTACAGTGGTACCTCGGGTTACATATGCTTCAGGTTACAGACTCTGCTAACCCAGAAATATTACCTCAGGTTAAGAACTTTGCTTCAGGATGAGAACAGAAATTGTGCAGTGGCGGCGCAGTGACAGCAGGAGGCCCCATTAGCTAAAGTGGTGCTTCAGGTTAAGTACAGTTTCAGGTTGAGAACAGACCCATGCTTCGAGTTTGGTAGGGGTCCAATCATCTTATATTTCTGCTGCTTTGATATTCACAGTCCCATCTTCCCATCTCCTTGTCATTATCCTTTTTCTTCTTAATAACCTCCAAGTTGTTTCCACAAGCGAGTTAAAAGGAACGTTGTTTATATTTCTGTGTGAACTTTGTAATGCTCTCCCGTAATTTATCTCAAGTAGATTCAAAAGTCCAAAAATCCTGTTCAAGCGGTCATCGCCATTTTAGTCAGTTCCGGTGAAATACAGTCTAGGCGTCCGCTCCTTAATTTTCCCAGACCAGTTGCACCATAAATAACCGGGAGGGTTATTGCCCTTTCAAATTTACAATCCAAACCTAATACCAGAGCCGTGGCTCACACCCCCATGACTGTAAATCTTGCAACAAGGTCTGTCTCTTAATGGCGGATCGCATTAATAACTAAGCCACAAGAAAGCCTTTCTTCTTTCCAGATCTGTTCCTTGTTTATGAATTAAAGTAATATTTGCTTCTTGCCAAGAATTTGGAGTTCTTCCTTCCCTCATTATAGCATTCATTAATGTTTTTAAAGTTAACATAATAGAATCTTCTAACTTTTTAAAATGTATTGCAGGAATCCCATCTGGGCCTGGTGCTTTCTCTAATTTCAGATTAATAATTGCTTGATGTATTTTCATTATCGTGATTGGTGCATGCAATTTTTCCATTTTATTTTCACTTGTTTTGGGAATTTGTTTGCCCTGTAGATATTTTATTTTTTCTTGTTCTGTTTCTAATCCTCTACTGTATAGATTAGCAAAGTAATTTACAAAACATTTACGGTATTTACTTTTTCTTCCGTATCAAGTGTCTTCCCTTCATCAGTTACTTTGTTTATTTGTCTTTCTTTCTGTTTTTTATTTATCTGCCAAGCAAGAAGTTTACCTGGCCTAGTTTTCTTGAGCAGATGGCCTGGTTTAACAGGCTGATGCAAGTTCTGGCAAGTTGCAGTTTTTGGAAACTCTTCTTACAGCAGCCAAACTCCTAATTGCCTCCAAGTGATGCTCACCTGCTGCACCTGCTGAAGAATCATTCCATAATTTTATCTCACCCCTTCCCATTTTTTCTGTGCCCAGGCGAACTCATAGTTCTTCTGCCAGAGAAGCCAAGCCCCTCAAGACATTACTACAAGCTGGGTAGTTTGCCGTCCCAAGCAGTAGAAAATCATTTTGATAATGGATGATCCCTGATAAGCCTATATGGAAACGGTCCCAGTCAATGAATGTTCCAAAAGCCTTGAAGGCCATGAATGCAATTGAACAACCCGTAAGCATACCCTTATCCATGTACCTGTTGCCCTCAAAATTGAAGCCCAACAAATGGATGTCATTGGGATGTACCAGAAGAATTACTGGGCCCGTAGTCCAACCAAAGCACTGTCCACTATATAAGGCGAGCAGAATTATAGGAGACTGGTAGGCTGCTCAGTAGGCTCCTAGTTGGAAGGTTTTTTTTAACAAAAGTTATTTTAAACATCTTCTTCATTTCATTGTAAATAATTTCCTAATATTTCTTTGATTTGGGCTCCATGATCACTGCAGATGGTGACAGCAGCCACGAAATTAAAAGACGCCTGCTCCTTGGGAGAAAGGTGATGGCAAACCTAGACAGCATCTTAAAAAGCAGAGACATCACCTTGCCAACAAAGGTCCATATAGTTAAAGCCATGGTTTTCTCAGTAGTGATGTATGGAAGTGAGAGCTGGACCATAAAGAAGGCTGATCGCCGAAGAATTGATGCTTTTGAATTATGGTGCTGGAGGAGACTCTTGAGAGTCCCATGGACTGCAAGAAGATCAAACCTATCCATTCTTAAGGAAGTGCTCACTGGAAGGACAGATCCTGAAGCTGAGGCTCCAATACTTTGGCCACCTCATGAGAAGAGAAGACTCCCTGGAAAAGACCCTGATGTTGGGAAAGATGGAGGGCACAAGGAGAAGGGGATGGCAGAGGACGAGATGGTTGGACAGTGTTCTTGAAGCTACAAACATGAGTCTGACCAAAGTGCGGGAGGCAGTGGAAGACAGGAGTGTCTGGCATGCTCTGGTTCATGGGGTCACGAAGAGTCGGACACGACTAAATGACTAAACAACAACAACAACAATATTTCTTTACAATTTTGTAATCCCATCACATATGGGAAAATGTCCCTTCTGCTAATACACATTTCCAACATTTACTTTCTTTATTTTTGTACATTTTTGCTAATTTTACTGGAGTTAGATATCATCTATCTATAATTTTCATATTATTTTCTTTCATCACTACACATACTGTAAATTTTATCTCATTCTTCCCCTGTTTTTTCCCATTCCTCCATCTGTATATTGTGTCCCACATCTTGTGCCCATTTAATCATGATTGATTTAACCTCTTCATCTTTTGTTTCCCATTCCAGCAACAGATTGTACATTTTTGACATTAATTTCCTATCATTTTCTATTATTTCTCTCTGAAAAGTTGAAATTTCATACTGAAATCCTTTCTTTTTATCATTCTTAAATGTTTCATTTAACTGAAAATATTGCAGCCACTTTGTTACTTTCTCCCTAATTTCATTAAATTCTTTCAATTTTAATTGGTTTCCTATTTCTGTTAAGGGACGCAGGTGGCGCTGTGGGTTAAAGCCTCAGCGCCTAGGACTTGCCGATCGAAAGGTCGGCGGTTCGAATCCCTGCGGTGGGGTGCGCTCCCGCTGCTCGGTCCCAGCGCCTGCCAACCTAGCAGTTCGAAAGCACCTCCGGGTGCAAGTAGATAAATAGGGACCGCTTACCAGCGGGAAGGTAAACGGCATTTCCGTGTGCGGCTCTGGCTCACCAGAGCAGCGATGTCACGCTGGCCACATGACCCGGAAGTGTCTCCGGACAGCGCTGGCCCCTGGCCTCTTAAGTGAGATGGGCGCACAACCCCAGAGTCTGTCAAGACTGGCCCGTACGGGCAGGGTACCTTTACCTTTACCTTTATTTCTGTTAACAACTTTCTATACGTAGCCATATTTATTTTTTCCACTGATATTGCCTATGTAATAATAACAATAATAATTTTTTATTTATATCCCGCCCTCCCCAGCCGAAGCTAGGCTCAGGGCGGCTAACAACAATAAAATAATACAACATTCTAAAATCATTTCATTAAAAAATTACTTCAAATCAAATTGATGGCAACCATCGGGCTAGAGTTCTGTGAAGATTGCCAAAGGAGGGAGCCAGGCTGTGCCCTGGCCAAAGGCTTGGCAGAACAGCTCTGTCTTGCAGGCCCTGTGGAAAGATGTCAAGTCCCACAGGGCCCTAATCTCTTGTGGCAGAGTGTTCCACCAGATTGGAGCCAGAGCTGAAAAAGCCCTGGCTCTGGTTGAGGCCAGCCTAACCTCTCTGTGGCCTGGGACCTCCAAGAGGTTTTTGTTTGTAGATCGTAAGTTCCTCTGTGGGACATACTAGGAGAGGCGGTCCTGTAGGTACGAGGGTCCTAGGGCGTGTAGGGCTTTAAAGGTTAAAACCAGCACTTTAAACCTGATCCTGTACTCCACCTGGAGTCAGTGCAGCTGGTAATACTAAAAGGAAAGGGAGTTCATGATGGCTCGGAGTTTGTTAAGAGGGAGATAGTAAAAGCACAACTTCAGGCAATACCAATGAGACGGAAACATGGAAAGTGCCTAAAAAAGCCAGGGTGGCTATCTAAAGAACTTTTAACTGAGTTAAGATTAAAAAAAGGATGTGTACAAAAAATGGAAAAGGGGGGAATCACCAAAGAGGAATTCAAACAAATAGCCAGCACGTGTAGACACAAAGTCAGAAAAGCTAAAGCACAGAATGAACTCAGGCTTGCTAGAGAGGTTAAAAGCAACAAAAAAGACAAACCTTGTGGAAATTCCCACCTGAAAGGTAGATTGTTCTTTTTCAGCAAGTAAACCAGATTCTTGTAATGAGTTCTTGCCTCCAGAATGTATTTAGGAATGTCCTTGTAAATTTGCACGTAGGTATCTTCGATCTCTAAGGTTCTCTGATAATGTAAATTTAATATTTTATCTCTTTCTTCTTTACATCTCAAAGTTATCAGGCAGTCCCTTGGGTTCTTTCTGTTTTGCCTCCTGCCCAATCTGAAGGCAAGGAGAAGTCCGAGAAAGGGAAAGTCCGAGAAAGAAGGTTTATGAAAAAGAGGATTTGAAATTATACTTGTTTATATGTTTTGGTATGTCTATGTGTGTATGTTATTTTGTTTTAAATTTATGTTGGAAAACCAATAATAATTATATATAAAAAAATAAATAAATAAAAGCAACAAAAAAGGCTTTTATGGGTATGTTCGTAGCAAAAGGAAGAACAAAGAAACAGTGGGGTCACTCAGAGGAGAAGATGGTGAAATGCAAACAGGTGACACAGAAAGGGCTGAACTCCTCAATGCCTTCTTTGCCTCAGTCTTCTCCGATAAAGAAAACAATGCCCGACCTGAAGAATTTGGAGCAAATGATTCAGCAGAGGAAACACAGCCCAGAATAACTAAGGAGATAGTACAAGAATACTTTAGATGTATTCAAGTCTCCAAGGCCAGATGAACTGCATCCAAGAGTATTAAAAGAACTGGCAGATGTGATCTCAGAACCACTGGCAGTCATCTTTGAGAATTCCTGGAGAACAGGCGAAGTCCCGGCAGACTGGAGGAGGGCAAATGTTGTCCTTATTTTCAAAAAGGGGGAAAGAGAGGACCCAAATAATTACTGCCCAGTCAGTCTGACATCAATACCAGGGAAGATTCTGGAGCAGATCATTAAGCAAACAGTCTGTGAGCACCTAGAAAGGAATGCTGTGATCACCAATAAATAAGTCATGTCAGACTAACCTGATCTCGTTTTTTGACAGAATTACAAGCCTGGTAGATGAAGGGAACGCAGTGGATGTAGCCTACCTTGATTTCAGCAAGGCATTTGACAAGGTGCCCCATGATATTCTTGTAAAGAAGCTGGTAAAATGCGGACTTGACTATGCTACCACTCAGTGGATTTGTAACTGGCTGACTGACCGAACCCAAAGGGTGCTCATCAATGGTTCCTCTTCATCCTGGAGAAGAGTGACTAGTGGGGTGCCACAGGGTTCTGTCTTGGGCCCGGTCTTATTCAACATCTTTCTCAACGACTTGGATGATGGACTCAAGGGCATCCTGATCAAATTTGCAGATGACGCCAAACTGGGAGGGGTGGCTAACACCCCAGAGGACAGGATCACACTTCAAAACGACCTTGACAGATTGGAGAACTGGGCCAAAAGAAACAAGATGAATTTTAACAGGGAGAAATGTAAAGTATTGCACTTGGGCAAAAAAAAATGAGAGGCACAAATACAAGATGGGTGACACCTGGCTTGAGAGCAGTACATGTGAAAAGGATCTAGGAGTCTTGGTTGACCATAAACTTGACATGAGCCAACAGTGTGACGCAGCAGCTAAAAAAGCCAATGCAATTCTGGGCTGCATCAATAGGAGTATAGCATCTAGATCAAGGGAAGTAATAGTGCCACTGTATTCTGCTCTGGTCAGACCTCACCTGGAGTACTGTGTCCAGTTCTGGGCACCACAGTTCAAGAAGGACACTGACAAACTGGAACGTGTCCAGAAGAGGGCAACCAAAATAGTCAAAGGCCTGGAAACGATGCCTTATGAGGAACGGCTAAGGGAGCTGGGCATGTTTAGCCTGGAGAAGAGGAGGTTAAGGGGTGATATGATAGCCATGTTCAAATATATAAAAGGATGTCACATAGAGGAGGGAGAAAGCTTGTTTTCTGCTGCTCCAGAGAAGCGGACACGGAGCAATGGTTCCAAACTACAAGAAAGAAGATTCCACCTAAACATTAGGAAGAACTTCCTGACAGTAAGAGCTGTTCGACAGTGGAATTTGCTGCCATGGAGTGTGGTGGAGTCTCCTTCTTTGGAGGTCTTTAAGCAGATGCTTGACAACCATATGTCAGGAGTGCTCTGATGGTGTTTCCTGCTTGGCAGTGGGTTGGACTCGATGGCCCTTGTGGTCTTTTCCAACTCTATGATTCTATGATTCTATGGTATAGCACCGGGTGAATGTGATCTCGCAGTGAGGACCCTGTAAGGAGTCTCGCTGCGGCATTCTGCACCCACTGGAGTTTCTGAGTCAGTCTCAAGGGCAGCCCCATGTAGAACACGTTACAATAATCCAGTCTGGAGGTGACCGTCACGTGGATCACAGTGGCTAGGTCAGGGCGAGAGAGGTAAGGAGCCAACTGCTTAGCTTGGCGGAGATGAAAAAATGCCGCCTTGTTATAGCTGTAATCTGCGCCTCCATGGAAAGGGAGCTGTCGAAGATTACGCCCAAACTCTGCATTTTGGCTAATAAAGAAGCTTCTAATTACTGCTTTACTGGCATACCATACTATATTGTCTTCTGTCCCTTTATGGCTATTTAATTCAAAATAATATTTTATTATTTTTTCTGCCTTCTTAGTTATTTCCTGATTGTTTAATAAGTCTTTGTTTAACCTCCAGCTTCTCAAGGTATTCCCTTCTCCTTTTATCTGTATAAGAACTGGGTTGTGGTCAGAATGGCTCCTTGGTAGTATATCTGCTGACTTTACCATTAAGGTAATTTCCTTAGATATCCACACAGCACCGATCAGGTTGCTTGATTGGTGTACTTCTGATAGGAAAGTGAATTCTCTAATGAGTGCTTAAATCTTCAAGCGTCAATTAAATTCATATTTTCATTCATTGCAAAGAAGGTTAGTGGTAATTTCCCTTCTTTTGATTCTGATTTCCTTATTGTTCTATCCATTTCCAGTGAGAATATACCATTCAAGTCTCCTAGCATAATAATCTTTTGATCCATATATTCCATTAATTTAAGCACCAGTCTTGAAAGACCTACACTGGCTCCCATTACGTTTCTGAGCACAGTTCAAAGTGCTGGTGTTGACCTTTAAAGCCCTAAACGGCCTCGGCCCAGTATATCTGAAGGAGCGTCTCCACCCCCATCGTTCTGCCCGGACACTGAGGTCCAGCGCAGAGGGCCTTCTGGCGGTTCCCTCATTGCGAGAAGCAAAGCTACAGGGAACCAGGCAGAGGGCCTTCTCGCTAGTGGTGCCCGCCCTGTGGAACGACCTCCCATCAGATGTCAAAGTGATAAACAACTACCTGACATTCAGAAGACATCTTGAGGCAGCCCTGTTCAGGGAAGTTTTTAATGTGTGATATTTTAGTGTATTTTTGGTTTCTATGGAAGCCGCCCAGAGTGGCTGGGGAAACGCAGCCAGATGGGCGGGGTAAAAATAATAAATTATTATTATTATTATTATTATTATTATTATTATTATTATTATTAGTGTGTTTGAACTTCTTGTGGTATCTTTAAAATATTGTAAGCCACTCAGAAATTTCTATGAATGTGGATTGGTATTTACCAGTACCTTTCTTAAAGCAATGCAGTAACTAATAATTACCTATTTGCTCCTTCTAAAAGCAATTCCCTTTGCCACCAATTTTGCCAAATACTCTTAATTTGATGAATAAAGACACAGCACACAATTTATTTTAAGGAGAATTTAATACCTATAGCATATTATCATGAAAAAGAGTCCCAAAGCTAGACATTACTACTTCAGATTCTCCATCGCCTAAACACATTTACCCACCACTATAAGCCAAATAGAGGACTCAGGAGTCCTTTGAATGGCAGTCACTCAATATTCCCACCACCAGGAAAGCAACCTCCACTTCCACAGCTGCAAGAAACAGTGGGGTCGAAAAGAAAGAAGATGTAGTTCCCCTCTAACTACCCCTCAATGTTGAGCTGCTCTCTGGAACGCACACTTTCACAGCATCTTGCTTCAGTTATAGTGCCTGAAAAGGCATCAATATGCATTGACATTTTGGCCATTTCACAAAAAGATGGAGTTGCACAGGCTCTGACAACCTCATTGGGAACTTCACTGTCATCTAGTAAAGAAAAAGAGAAATGGTCATATGAGTGTCTGGATAATAAAGGATGTGTGTGTAGAAGAGAGAGAACAGAAGCATTTTAATTTTTCCGAACTACATTGCATAAGTATAGAAAGCATCACAGAATTACATAATGAGGTGAATATGAAACAGATGTTGATTTTTTTCTTATGCAACAGGGGCCCAATCTGTATCAATATTGTTTTGCAGATCAGGATTCCATGGCTGCTTCTTTTAAAAGGCTAGTAAAAACACTCCTTTAAAAGATAGTTTTACATGCAATTTTAGCTCCGTTATGTTTACAGGAAGAAGAAAACTTGTCTCCACCAATACAAACATAGTCTATTTTTTTGTCAGGAGATCAAAAACAGACAGAAACAGCTAGACCCCCCCCACCCTGTCTCTTCTCTCCCACTCATTGGATGGCAATGCTACTTACCATGAACAAGAACAAACTCAAGGCACCGAGTCTCATCTCCATAACACCTGATGGGCTCTGGACCCTCAGAAACTATTGGGCCAGAAGGACCAAGGATTGGACATGTCAGACCATTTAACTCATATTTTCGATCTGCAAAAAGCACCACTAAAGTCAACATATGGTTCCAGCTGAGAATGATTCCTAGGCCTCAGTGCTCTAGTCCAGCAAAAGTGTTGCAGCATCTCTACTGCATTCTGTTTCCAGAATTAGTGATGTTGGTGATATAGATCTAGCCATCATCCCCAATAAGAGAGAGAGGTGCTAGCAGGTAGGTTATCAAAAGGGAGCACTTTTAGTTGCTGTTATGCAAAGAAATGCCAGAGAGACTCCACCCACTCTGTTACTAAATTTGTATTGTGTTTCATAGATGGACCTGAGATGAATAGGCAAGTAGGAGTATTTTTAAGGGGGCCAGCTATGGACTTCATTCTTGGCTTGTCACTTAGACTAATTTGCAACTGCTATTTTTTTGTGTGCATTGCTTATTATGTACCATGTTCCATCATGGATTATGTATTCTTACTGTGAAAGAATAATTTATGCATATAATATTGTTAACATATGTTATTTACTTCGTTGTTAGGTTGCATACTGTTTAGTGATTAAGGCTAATATAAAGTTCTGAATCAACAAATGACGGAATGAAGCAAGCCTAGGTGTTTGTTTCTATATGAATGTTGAATATCTTTCACAGATGAAAAGCCAATTTTTCTTTCACAGGATTTCCAAGACTTCCTTGAGAAACAAGAGATAGAGCATAAGATTGCTGTCTCTGAAGCTTCATGGAACAAGTGTGTGTGTGTAAAGGTGAACACAGAGTTGCAGAAAGGCATGGAAGCACAATTGCTTAGTTCACATTTGCCACAAGCGTTCTGGGCTGAGTCTTTAAGCTCTTTTTGTTACATGTGGTTAAGAAAGGTTTCAAAAGGTATGGAAAGTTCTCCATTTGAGAAGCTGTTCCAGAGGAAACCTTCGGTAAAACACTTTAAGGTTTTTGGATCTCATGTGAATGTGGACACACCACAAGAGGTCAAGAATGCCAAAGGCATTTTTGTGGGTTATGAAAAGGGTTTCTACAGAGTAATTTTGTCCGAATCTGGTCAGGTGATTCTCACAAAGTTTCTAGAGAGCATTGCAAGACAGGAGAGAGAGGTTCTCCATACATTTCCCACTGATGTCAATACAGATGAGTATTCTGATACTGAGAGTGACACAGAGAGCTCGGAGAGTTCTGCTGACACAGTCACTGAGAGGGGTTCATACACAAAGTCTAGTCCTTCACAGGTTAAGGCTGAACTAGAATTGACGGAACCACTGTTTACTGTTGGGCGTGGTTCTCCCAAAAGTCCCGAGGATGAACCAGTCAGCAGAGAGGATCTGCACCTCATTCACAAGTCTGAGAGAGTCACAAAGGGCATACCACCCAAAAGGTACTCTCAAGAGTTTGCTAACTCAGCTGTTGCATGCGTTACTATAGTTAACAACTCAAGCCAGGTTCAAGGTATGTCTAAGTCAGAGACAAAGACACACTGGGGAGTTGCAAAATGTAACACTACATTCCCTAGCCAAGGCAATGCAGAAGCTCTCATTCCTTGGAAAACAGACAACCAGAGGGTTACACTGGTGGAACCAGTGGCAGGTAGTTCCAAAGGTGGAACTGAAACAACAGGGGATTATTACATGTATAACAACTGTTTGTTTTCTTCTCTGGATCAAGCTTTGTTCGCTGCTTGCTTCGAATCATATGGGGGAGGATGTTGGGATATGAGTGCTCTGCAGCTGCGAATAAGCAGCTCGATGTTTACATCACACAATGGGACTAAGCATGGGACAGAATGTCCCAGGCACTTCTCAGGGTTATGTTCTGAGTGTAACATGAGACCTTCCTGTTGTTTGTGTCCGTGAAGTCTGAGTCAGTTGCTCGGAGACTTCTGAGTGAGAAGACATGCTTTTGTACAGTGTACAGTCGGGAATAAAGTAGAAATGAAATAGACTACTTTCTGACTGTCTTCTTTCTCCTGCTGCTATGCAAGGGGGAAGGGGGTGTGCACCTTTTCATCAGGGAGGTGTCACCTATCAAGATCTCCCTGGTCTTATGTCAGCCAGGGTAGGTCACCAGCAAAAGCCCCCGACACACCTGGGAAGAGGAGTCAGCCTTTCCCGAGGGGGCCAGTTTCCAACAATAATATCTTAATACTAAAACAGTGGTGTGTGGGTGGGTGTATACTGTATATATGAGAAAATGAGAAACTAAACTTAACTAAAATTCACTTTCGAACAAAACAACACTATAGTGCAATAAAGCAATAAAATGTCAAAAAACAAAAACATATCAGCACATCTTGAAGTATATTTCAATTCAAGGATGCCTCCCGTTTTCAGTGATCCTCTTGCCAAGGCATCTCCCAACTCACAAAATAATATGCACCACATTCAAATTCTGCTGCTCATCTTCACAAATATGAAGTATCTGCTTCCCATTCCGTATTACTCATCCCATTCTACTCCACAATTGCAAACAACACATCATCTACCCACTCACTCCACAATCTCTCACTCAGTCACCAAACAATGATTGCCAGTCACTCCTTCCACTCAACAGAATGTACTGCAGAAACCAAGGAGATAAAGAAACTGTTCACTTACTGAGCCATCTAAAATAGCAATACAAATAGCCACAGATGTTCCTGGCAGCAATCTGGCTCCCTCCCATGTTGCTGTTTCCCACTCCAGACTCTCACCTGAGGATAGGTGGAGCTATGCAGATCTGGTCCCTGGTATTTTTTCCTCACATCAAGGAATATCCTCAAACAATTCAACCCGTGTAAGATGCAAATAAAAAAAACTTGTCTGAAGGCACTCTCATCACAGTCCCAACTCTCATTCACTCTGCAGTGTGCCTTTTATCGTTCTCTCTGACATTCCAAAACAACACGGTAGGCTAATAATATGATTGCAATACCTTTATATCACTACTGAATTATGTCTTAATTTACAATCAGATAGCATACAATATATACACGGTGACACCATCTATGTTAAGAAAATGTCCCAAAGTAAGGGATTTTTTGGCTAGTATAACAAAACAAAGCATCACTCAAGCCTGAGGCAACATGCCTTCCAAGGTAAGTGTTTTGCAGGGAATTAGCTGAAGAATGTTGGTGCTCCAAAAACAGCAGCAGGATAGCCCTTTCAGGATAACTGACTCTTTCAAAAGTTCTTGCTCAGTGGATAATAATACTAAAATACCATATAAAATAGCAATACAAATTGCCAGCTATCAGTCACACAGATGTTCCTGGCAGCAATCCAGTATAGGGGGAGCTAAGCAGATCTTGTCCTTGGTACTTCCTCCTCTCACCAAGGAATACCCCCAAAGAATTCAACCCATGTAAGATGCAAATAAAGAGAGGGCACTCTCATCACAGTCCCAACTCTCATTCACTCTGCAGTGTGCCTTTTGTAGTTCTCTAGCTGGAAGGCCTCCAGCAGCAACAGCTGCTTTTACTTACTACTTCTGCAGTTCTGCTCAAGCAAGATGACTTCTAGGTCCAACAAGGCTTTCCGGAAGCAAAGACATGCACTCTCATATGTCTCCCCACATCCCTCTATTTATGTATTTGAGACACAGATGGTGATGCTGATTCTAAGCATTTCCCATAAAAACTAGGGAAACGAATCTTGGACTGGAACAGTATTGTTTGTCTAAGGGCAACAAGGAAGAAAGCGGAAACCTCCATGCTATTCATGCTCTGAGGTATATGCAGATATATGCACTTACCTGTAATGCTAAACTCGTTGCAAAAATGCGTTTGACAGCACTTTGTGAAACTCCTCATGTATTGACCTTGTTCTGTAGTGAAGCTGTAATTTGAGGGGCAATTTTTAACACATCCCATTACTCTTCTGGTGTTTTCAGAGCCATCTGTGAGAGAAAATAGGAAGCAAAGGCTAGATCAGCAATAATTCCATTCCTCTTTGTGCTCAAATTTATATAATGCTTCTAGGTGATTTAAGAGAACAGCCTGGCAAGCACTAAATTTAGCAAGCTTATCTTTAAAGTAGTTTCTTCAAGAATCACTTTATAATCATGGCATAAATTCTTCTGCAAAACTATGTGACTATACCAGAATAGTTACTTTAAAAAAATGTGCTTTAATGGGACAAGATTCCAATGTCCATGGACTTGTTCTTCTGCACACACAAAATGGCACCCATATCCAGCTAGCTGATCCAGTGGCCTGACTCAAGAAGCTGCTTTTTACTATGTACTACATTTCTGAGAGACAGGAGAATAAGACGGTTTTCCCACTCTCTTGATCTCACTTCTTTCTGGCTATGTCACAATAAGAACCATTTTTGTATGCAGCCTTCTATGGGGAAATGGAGTTATGATTCTGTTTAATTTTCCAATAGGAAAAAGATTTCTGTGGCTTCAGTTGCTGTTGGCAGCAGCTCCTTGGAGACAGGTTCTGAAAGGAGAGAGTTGGGAGATGGTTTTGAGTTTGGTAGTCCTGCATGATTTTAATATGCATGCTGGGCCATCTCAGTGGCTGCTCCTGGATTCCTGAAGTCCCTCCCTAGAGAAGAGAGATTTAGCCCATCCTTGCTGTGCTTTTGCCAGCAGCTGAAGACATTCTTGTCCGGACAGGATTTGGGGGAATGACTGTTTTAATGAAAGGGCTGAGACCATGCTGTTTTTACTGTAATTATTGGTACATATTAAACAGATTTTTATACAGTTTTTATTCTACTGATATTTTATTCAGGGAAAAAGTTGAGTTCCTTGACATTGTGTGAGATCAGTATTCTGTGGTCACCCCTAAATACCTCAGAGATCAAATGAAAACCCACAAACTCAGGTTTAATCAGACAGAAAGGCTTCATACTCACTGAAATTGGTATTAGTCACATGTTCAAAGCAACTGCCTCCTGTGATATTACATCCTTGAAGTGGAGAATGAATTGATCTCACTCTAGCACAAAATAGTTTTCCCACTGCTGAGAGTAAAGAAAAAGAAATGTTCAATGACACATACATGAGTTCTTCCATGTTGGGGAAATGGAATCTCTATTTTCAGTTGGATAAAATTTTATTGGTCTCAGGATCTATGTGCATTGGAAGCTGTATGCACACCGACACACAGCTTCCCTCTATCTCTGAAAAATGAACTCATGGCAGGCATAGACTTGCCTAGGCAGTAAGTGCCTGTTGTCAGTTCTATCTATATGGTAAGTGCATGACGCATACAATGGAGCCATTGGTCAGACAACTTTTTCTCCCATTGCAATGCAGGCTCAATAGCCGCACACTTACGAAAAGCTTCATCATAGGCTTGCCACGTCCCCACCCCGGTCAACTCTATAAATCAAAACTAATATTTCCAAAGAACAGGGCTGACTGGCTACTGGTGGATGCTAATGGATGAAGGGAGGATATCTCAGTTATCTCTGCAGACCACGTGATTAGTCACATTCATCCCCCAACCTCCATACCTGATTAAAGTCTGCCCACCAAGGCAGCCAACAAGATTCCAGATCACCCTATATAAGGGGGGATCCTGAGGAAGTCTCAGCCACCACTGGAGGGGACAAAGGCAATTGGGCCAAACTCCAACCCTGACAACCCCATTGGCAATTGGCGGTGCCCCCTGCCCAATCCCTTAGCAGGGAAGAAAATGCCTCACCTGTAGCAGTATCAGCAGCCATGACCGACTCCTGTGTGACTTCCACAGCTGGCCCTTCCTCTGAAGCAAAACCGATACCTGCCTGCAAGGCATCCAGACATGCTAAAATTAAATCAACAACACCCTGGTTAGGCTTTTCTATTCCTGCTGCGGCCAGCTGTGGGGCACTTCCCACTGCTGTTGCCAACGTGGAAGCTGCAGCTGTGACAGATGTTGATTTCTGCCTTTCCAAGGCCTCAAGGCACATCAATATAGCCCTCCAGTCTGGCTCTTCCTCCTCCTCAGAGGGGGTTGGCAGGGTTGGCTGTGCCTGCTTCTTCTGGGGTGCAGGAGCTTTTGGTTGGCCTTATGGCCTCCTCTACCCTTGCTTTTACCTGGAGCCATGCTCAGAAACTGCACCCTTCTTCTAACAAGAATCCTCAAGTTGGAGAAGAATTTGCAAATATAAAAGATTGCCCTCTGCCTCAGTCACTACAAAACAGAAGCACACTTGCAAAATGAACCCTCAGGAGCCAACCACTAAACGATACTTAACATGAGCTTTCTGGCTGAGTGGGGAGTTTTGAATCTGATCTCTCTCTACTCCTCTTCAGGAGGTCCTGAAGAAACCCCTTTCAACCAACTCTATACCACTCCTCAAGCCCAGGCTTCAAAACAACAGGGGTAATATTTCAACCCCCAGCCCCTGCTAACTACCTAAATCCCCCAGTCTGTACTAAAATGATTTTTTTGCCAGTATTTAGAAGTCCTGACCCAGCTCCTAGAATCTAAGAGTTGCTGACCTAGCTCATCACATATTGCCAGAAACTTTAGAACTCCTAAGATCTATCACCAAAGGATTCCTGGATGCCAACTTTGCTATTAAAATATGATATCCATAAAGGCATCCTTTAAAGCAGATGTGAAACTGTGTTCTCACTATAGGCTGCAGGCACATTCTGATCACCCTCAAAAATATAAAACTGTTTAATTTGTGCTAATGATAATTTGTACTTTTATTTAGCTAAGTTTTTTATAATGTTATGATGGACCACACATCTTAGATTCCAATGGAATTTGCCTTTTTCACAACTGCTGTATGCTGAGCAGGTATCTTTATGTATTTCTATCCACTATGACCTCAAGACCTTGTTCCTGGTCTAAGATTGACAATTCAGATTCCATGAGCATATATATGAACAGTTTAACATAACACAATTAAAATTTAAGAGAGAGGGAGGTCAAATAAATAAATAAATAAATAAATAAATAAATAAGTGACTAACCAACTTTCTTCATCAAAGCAGCTGGAACCACTTCTTCCTTTGCTCAAACATCACATTCCTTCTGGGGGTTCCAGCATTTTTTTAAATCCTCATTTTCAATTATAATCTTTTTTAAAAAACCCAGCAATCCTTAAATAGCCCTTATGATTAAAATACAGCAAATTAATATTCATTTCCTGTAGAAAGGGGCCCCAAAAGCACCAGTGATCAACATTTTGATTTCAAAAAGCAACAGAGAGGTGATTAGTGGTGAGTTTGACCCTTTCTCTGCCACAATGCCAACTTCCTTTTGAAGTGAAGAAAAAATTAATAATATTAATAATAATGAAAACATACAGAAGTTTCACCTGTTCTTGCTTTTGTTTTTTTGTTTTTAAATAATTTTTATTAATTTTCCAATTTTAAAACAAAACAACAACAACATAAGAACATCAACAAATACAAACAAACACACAAATATACTTAACCTCATTTTCATAAACCTCCTTTCTCGGACTTCCCCATACCTCACCCTTTTTGCATCCTTATTTTAAAGTTTTTCAGCAACCCTTTTTACCAATTAAATTTAAATTTATTATCTTTCTCAATTTCCCCTTAAATCATCAAACAGTTTCAGCTGTAATTCTGCATCTTCCTTCCCCTTGACATTTTAGCACTCCTCAAATTCGTAACAGTTCTTAAGATATACTTTAAACTTCTTCCAATCTTCCTCCACCGTCTCTTTCTCTTGGTCACGGATTCTGCCAGTCATTTCTGCCAGTCCCATAAAGTCAATCACTTTCGTCTGCCATTCTTCCAGTGTGGGTAATTCTTGTGTCTTCCAATACTTTGCTAAAAGAATCCTTGCTGCTGTAGTAGCGTACATAAAAAAAGTTTTATCCTTCCTTGACACCAATTGGCCGACCATGCCCAAGAGAAATGCTTCCGGTTTCTTATGAAAAGTACATTTAAGTACCTTCTTAATTTCATTATAAATCATTTCCCAAAAGGCTTTAATCTTTGGGCATGTCCACCAAAGGTGAAAGAAGGTACCTTCAGTCTCATTACATTTCCAACATTTATTATTGGGCAGATGATAAATCTTCGCAAGCTTGACTGGGGTCATGTACCACCTGTAAATCATTTTCATAATATTTTCTCTTAGGGCATTACATGCCGTAAATTTAATACCGGTGGTCCATAACTGTTCCCAGTCAGCAAACATAATGTCATGACCTATGTCCTGTGCCCATTTAATCATAGCTGACTTAACTGTCTCATCTATTGTATTCCACCTCAGCAGCAAATTATACATTCTTGATAAATTCTTAGTATTGGGTTCTAACAATTCTGTTTCTAATTTCGATTTCTCCACCTGGAAGCCAATTTTCCTGTCTTGTTTAAAGGTCTCCATTATTTGATAATAATGGAGCCAGTCTCGTACCTTGGACTTTATTTTCTCAAAACTCTGTAATTTAAATTTGCCACTTTCTTGTTCTAAAATTTCAAAATATTTTGGCCATTTGGATTCCATATTTAGTTTCTTCACCTCCTTAGCCTCCATTGGTGATAACCACCTGGGAGTTTTATTTTCCAGCAAGTCCTTATATCGAATCCACACATTGTATAATGCTTTCCTAACAATATGGTTTTTGAAACCCTTGTGAACTTTGACCTTTTCATACCATATATATGCATGCCAACCAAACCTATTGTCGAATCCTTCCAAGTCCAGAATGACTGCATTCTCAAGAAGTAGCCAATCTTTCAACCAGCAGAAAGCTGCCGATTCATAGTACAGTCTTAAGTCCGGCAGGGCAAACCCCCCTCTTTCTTTTGCATCAGTAAGTATCTTAAATTTTATTCTGGGCTTTTTGCCCTGCCAGACAAATTTAGATATATCTTTCTGCCACTTCTTGAAACAATCTAGTTTATCCACAATTTGTAATGTCTGAAACAAAAATAACATTCTAGGCAATACATTCATTTTAATCACTGCGATTCGGCCTAACAAAGAAAGCTTCAAGTTCGACCATATTTCTAGATCTTTCTTTACCTCTGTCCAACATTTGTCATAATTATCTTTAAATAAGTTCACATTCTTGGATGTCATGTTAATCCCCAAATATTTTACTTTCTTTGCCACCATTAACCCAGTTTCATTTTGAAAACTCTCTCTTTCAACATTTGTTAGATTTTTTCCCAAAACTTTAGTTTTTTGTTTGTTCAGCTTAAATCCTGCCACCTGACCAAAGACTTGAATTAACTCTAAGACTCTTTTTGTACTAGTGTCTGGCTCTTGTAAAGTCAATACTAAATCATCTGCAAATGCCTTCAATTTATAATGTTTGGCTCCGACCTGAACTCCTTTTACCAGCTGGTCCCCCCTGATCATATTCAACAAAACCTCCAGGACTGATATAAAAAGTAATGGGGATATTGGGCACCCCTGCCGTGTCCCTTTTTCTATAGAAAGTTCATCAGTAACCACATTATTTACAATTAACTTTGCCTTTTGTTCAGAATATATTTGCACCTATACCATTTTCAAACCTTTGGCCTACCCCCATCCCGTGGAGATTCTTCTTCATAAAGTTCCAAGAAATATTATCAAAGGCTTTCTCCGCGTCCACAAAAATTAAAACTGCCTTTGTGTTAATATTTACAGTCAGCAGTTCCATAATGTCAATTATGTTCCTTACATTGTCTGATAAATATCTTCCTGGGAGAAAGCCTGCCTGATCCTTGTGAATCTCCTCCACCAACACCTTCTTCAGTCTTTTTGCTAAAATGTCGGCAAATATTTTGTAATCCACATTAAGTAACGATATAGGGCGATAGTTCTTGATCTGATTTTTTTCAGTTTCAGTCTTTGGTATAAGTGTAATAAAAGCTTCTTTCCACGATTCAGGTGCCTTTTTCCCCTCTAATATTTCATTACAAACCTCCTTAAGCGGCTGTATTAACCATTCCTTCAATGCTTTATAGTATCTGGAGGTTAGTCCGTCTGGTCCTGGAGATTTCCCTAGTTGCATACTTTGAATGGCACCCTCTATTTCTTGATCTGTTATTTTCTCATTTAGAACCAACATACTTTGTTGCGAAATTTTTTGTAATCCATGTTTCTTAAGAAAGTCTTCTATATCTCCTTCGTTTTCCGGCCCTTGAGCATATAATCTCCTGAAATAGCTCTGAAAACAGTTGCTGATCTCATTTGGTTTAAAAATGTTCTTTCCATCCACCTCCAAGCTTGTGACTGTATTCAATTTTTGTCTCTTCTTCAATTGCCATGCTAAAAGTTTCCCACATTTGTTCCGCTGATTCAAATGTCCTCTGTCTCATTTGCTTAATTTTCCATTCTATCTCCTGGTTCATCAGTTCCATATACTGCATCTGGTAAAACTTGATTTCTCTCAAAATCTCATGAGACTTTGGTTTAGACCTCAATTTCTTTTCTCCTTTTATTTTTTCCAAAATCTTATCTTTCTTCTCATTTTGTTTCTTCCTCTTTAAAGAATTCTGTTGTATTAAGAAACCTCGCATCACGGCCTTGCTTGCATCCCAAATCACTCTTTTCTCAACATCTGTCCTCAGATTTATCTCAAAGTAGTCCTTCAAAGTTTTTTGGGCCTTTTTGTAAATCTCGACATCTCTAAACAGGGTGTCATTCATTCTCCATCTGAAGGAACCAGCTGTTGTTAATTTCATTTCCATCTTTACTGCGTTATGGTCGGAGCATGTCTTTGGGCAGATTTCCACTTTTTTATCTTTGGAGCCATTCCACTAGTAGTCCAAATTTGATCTATTCTTGTCCATGTCATCTGAGCCTCAGAAAAGAATGTTCCCTCTCTCTCAAGAGGGTTTCTTATTCTCCAAATGTCGATCAGGTCCATATTTTCGGTCATTTCAAAGAAAGTCTTAGGTAGTCTCCCATCTTTAGAAACCACCTGTCTTTGTGCTTTGTCCATATTTGTAGAAACCACGCCATTCATATCTCCTAATAAGATCACCTTATAATCCAGATAATCCATCAATGTCTCATGCAATTTCTTATAAAATTCTGCCTTCCCTTCATTTGGTGCATAAATGCCAACTATCAAAAATTTTTCTCCTTGGATTTGTATCTCAATTGCCAAAATTCTTCCATGCTCATCTTTAAAAATCAATTTTGGGGCCAATTTCTCCTTTGCATAGATCACCACTCCTCTTTTCTTAACTTTATCTGATGAAATAAATTCCTGTCCTAATCTTTTATTTATAAGCAATCTTCTATGTGCCCTTGTCACATGGGTTTCTTGTAAACAAATTAGGTCCAATTGTTCTCTTTTCAAAATGTGGAAAACCTCACGTCTTTTTCTGGGAAGGTTCAGTCCATTACAATTCCAGGTTAAAAATTGCAGAGACATAATTAATTAATTACCTCCAGTTGCTCCCTGCAACTGTTCTTCTTCCGTTGGTGACTTAAGTCCAAATGTCAGGTTTCCAAGATCTGTTTCAGAAGTCGATTCCAACACTCCTTTCACCAGGTCCTCCTCGTTTCTATCAAGGAATTGTTATTTATCTTGCATTGTTTTTATTTTAACTTTCTTTCCTTTGAAGTTAAAAGACAGGCCTTGTGGAAATTCCCACCTAAAAGGTATGTTATTCTTCTTCAGCAGGTCAACCAGATTCTTATAGAAGGTTCTTACCTCCAGAATGTATTTTGGGATGTCCTTGTAGATTTGCACCGAAGCGTTTCCGATCTGAAGAGTTCTCTGGTAATGCAAGTTTAATATTTTATCTCTTTCCTCTTTGGATCTCAAAGTTATCAGACAATCCCTTGGAATCTTCCTGCCTTGCCTTCTACCCAATCTGAAGGCAGTTGTTATCTTAAATTCATCTTCCTCTGACTTTACCTGCCAAAATTCTGAAAATTCTTTGGTGAGAAAGTCCACAAGGTTGTCCCCCTCACTTTCAGGAACCAATCTAAGTCTCAGATTCTTCTCCTTCCTCTGCATCTCCCACAAAGACAAGGCCGCCTCATGTTGGTCAAGCTTCCTACAAACTGGTATTAAACTTTCCTGTATGGTTTCTGCAGTAAATTTGGCTTCTTCCGCAATTTTTCGGATTGTGGCGTTTTCTTGAACCAATTTATTTATGGTTTCTGTATTAGACGTAATGCTCTTAGTATTTAAGTCTAATTTTGTTGTAAGTTCTGTCAGTTGTTTGGTATTTTCCGTGCTCTGTCTTGTTAAGTTTTCTAAAGATTCATTTATTTTAAGTAGTGCTTGTGTCACTGAATCCATGAATACGTTTATTCCTTTCTCCTGTCCAGCTGCGCCTGTTGGCAATAAGGCTGATATTGAGCCCCTTTTCTTTTGTGCAGCTTTAGCTTTAGATCTTGTTGCTATCTCTTCTGCGGAGCCACTCATATCCCAAGGTCGTTCCCACAGGAACAGCTCTTAAGTGGAAAAATCCAGTGACTTACTTTTTCAGTCTATATTACAACTGATACCTTTCAACCCTCTAGAGGGAGCAATTCAATGTATCCAATAGGCAGTAGAAACAAAGGAACCAAAAGTCCTCAGAGGGAAAAAGATTTTAACAACAATCTTTCAATCTTCTAATTGCAACAATGTCATTTCTTTAAAGTCCCAAAAGTTGTATCCAATAAAGTCCAATAAAGTCTGCGCTTTGCAGCAGGTCTTATCTGACAGTCCCCTGTCAAAGTGCTTCACCCCGGCAGTCTGTTCCCAGAGTCAGAGACAGCAGAGATTTCTTAATTAAATTTTCTCTCATGCAGGTAAACCAAATTCCCTTTTCTCCCCCCCCTGCTCCTGCTTGCTGGGGGGGGGGAATTAAAGTTCAATGTCAAAGTTAAGCAGTTCAAAAAGTTCAAAGTTACTTTTCCTTCAATTGCAGCTTTCCAATTCCGTTGCTTTAAAAATCATGCAGTCCGGGGGAGGCAGACTTCCTTTATTTACCGTCCCCCAATTTCGGCCAAATTTCAAATACTTTTGTAATCCCAGTAAGGTTTCCAATCCTACTTACGGGTATTTCGATTTCAGACCAAATTTCAGGAAGGAATCGGCGCTCTCCGCTAATGGCGACACGGCTTCACTCCACGGGCTGGGTAACGACTCTCAGCACCGCACACACCCCGATGCCACTCCGGAGCCTTTAAAAAGGCTCCTTAACAGTAAAGGGGGGCGCAAATGGTGCCCACCGAGTCTCCTTGTTCACAGGCTTCCGCGCCTGTGATTTTAGGGGTCCCCGCTTCGCCGTAGCAGTCAGACCCAAACTCGCAGAGTAGTCCTCCTCCGGAGATCGAAGGGAGGACCGCCATTAAGCGCTGGCGCCGACCGGAAGTCCACCTGTTCTTGCTTTTGGCTTCCCTCACTCAGCCACATGAGCAGTTGGCTCAAATGAGATAAAATTATGAAAGCACACTTCTTCAGCAGATACATTATGGAACCAATCTTCAGCACATACACTGGGTGATCACCACTTTGAGGCAAGAAAACTGTTTCCACAGTGGCCAACCAGATACCTGTGCGCAGCCAGAAAGCAGGACCTGAGAGCAAGACCACTCTCCCCACTCTACTAGCTCCCACAACAGACATTCAGAGCCATACTGCCCCCAACAGCATAGGTAGGAGGGAACTGCCAGAAGTTATTCTTAGGGTGCTTTGTTGCTTTTGTTGAAATATGTTTTTTATAGTTGGTGGTTACAGGTATTTATCTTCCAAGTCATGTTGTGGTGCTGGAAATTGTTTACAATCCTGGATCCAGCCAAGTTTACATGTTTAATTATGTGGTCTCCATAGTTTAACATCCCATGCTTTGAAAATCATCTTCCTGTATTTGTCCTGAATCTTCCAACATTCCATTTTCTTGGGTGGCCACAAGTTCTAGACTTCTCTTATGGTCACATAATATATTTCTATACTGGTGTGGTGACATCATCAGTTTTATATATTATTCCTTTCCTTGTGAGCCTCACGCCACATCACACATGAAGTTTTACCTCCCCACAAACTTCCAGCTTTCCTCTAATAGACCTCACTTATAATCCTTCTATTTCTTTAATCCAGAGGGGGCAGGTATTAAGTTGCTGAAGGCTTTAAATAAGAATAATAACATTAATAAAAAAATAAAGATCTACTCCTCTCTTCTCTTCATTTTCACCTATGACCTCATACTTCATCTTTGATAGTCTGATTAAGTTTGCAGTTTGGGAAAGGTTTTTTAAAATGTTTAATGTTTTATTATGTTTTTACATATGTTGGAAGCCACCCAGAGAGGGTGGGGTATAAATAATGGGTGGGGTATTATTGTTGTTGTTGTTGTTGTTGTTGTTGTTGTTGTTGTTATTAACAGCAACAACAGAATAGGATGTCCCTGCTTACACTGGAGAAATGTTGGAGGGTATGTATGTATGTATGTATTTTAACCTTTGTTTTTATAATGTTTGTTATTATAAAGTTGCATTTATTTTTTTAGGTGTTCGTATACAAACACACACACACAAGCATTTAGTTGCATTTATTAATCTGGGGCTTTCTTTTCCCCCTCATGCTTTCCTAATTGCAATACAGAAATTATAAGATTTCTGCACTTAAAATACTGCAGTTTTGTGTGTTTCCTCTAATAACTTTCATACTAGACCAGGAGGAAATGCTCAAGCAGTGGGATAGCTCACTTGGCAGAGTGTGAGACTGGTTTGTGGGTGCGAACCCCATGTTGAGCTAAAGATTCCTGTATTGCAGGGGCTTGGACTAAATGATCGCTGGGTTCTCATCCAACTCTACAATTTTTGGATTCTGTAATACTGATGAAGAATATGTCCCCATTGTCATCTGAGGAATGTTGGAGGGTATGCTGTGACATCTGTACAGGGGGTGGTCTAGACAAACCTTGAGGTCCTTTGCAACTCTACAATTCTATGATCCTCCCATATTTGCTATAGTGCCTGTTTTGGATAGACCTCAAACCATCATATGGAGCCTTCCTAGTAGGGCTAATTACCAGGCAGTCCAAGGAGTCACATTTTTGTTTGTTTTTCCTTAATGAGACCATGAAGTGCTCCATTCCCAGGAGCTATATTGATGATGAGGACTGGGTTAGCAGTGCAAAGAGATGGTTGGCCAGAGAATAAGGGACTGCCAGAAATGGAAATATAAAATGTGTGTGGGACAAGAAAGAGTATGTGGCTTTGAGATTTGTGGGAGTGCCTTTTTAAAATTGCTTTTACATTTTCAGTGGGAGGGTTATGCCACACATGGTGCCCAGCCTCCAGCACTCTTTAAAGTAGTTGGTGGAGATCCCAGGTGGGAGGGGGCTATTATGCCTTGTTTTCTGGGGTTCTTGTTGACATATGGTTTGGTGCTCTGGGAGCAGAATGTAGAATCTCTCGCTGGCTCTCCAGAGTTCTGCCAGACAGCTAGAAATGCAAGCAGTGGACTGCATTTTAGAGCTTTCTTCAATGTTTCCTCTTGATTAATTGGGTGGGGAACTTTTTATCGTATTTTTTTTAAAAAAAATTGTGATGTCCTTATGATATTGTACTGTAAGCCACTCAGAGATTTCTTTGAGATATGGAGTGGTATACACATTTCATAAATTAATAAAATAACGAATCATTAGCCATTTCTTCCTTTTAAAAACACTGCCCTTTGCCACTGCAGCTAACAAATATTCTTAATTTGATGAATACAGACACAGAACACGGTTTTTATTTGCCACATCAATTTATTTTGATTTTCAACAAAGATAAATTTAACCCCTGTATCATATGATCATGAGACAGAGCTGCCAAGACCCACATTCCTGCTTTAGCTTCTCTATCCCTTGCATCCCATTAACCCTCCACTAAAAGCCAAATAGGAGTCCTATGAATTGTAGTCACTCTTCCTCTCCCACCACCAGGCAAGCAACCTGCACCTCCACTGTTGCAACAAACAGTGGGATCCAAAAGGAAGAAGACATTGTTCTCTCCTAGCTACCCTTCAGAGTTGAGCTGCTCTGAAGAAGGCAGAGCTGCACAGCATCGGGCTTGGATTACAGTGCCTGAAAGGAAATCAATATACGTTGAATTCTTGGCCAATCCACAAAATTTTGGTGATGCACAGCCGTGGAAATGCTTGTTAGGAATTGCACTGTCATCTAGTAAAGAAAAAGAGACAATTTCACATGAGTGCCTGGGTAGTAATAAGTGAGTTTTTATGCAGAACAGAGAGAGCAGGATCATTTTATTAAGTGTATTGAGCAAGTATAGAAAGCATGTAAGAATCATTCATGAGATCAATTTGACACCTATGTTTAAAATTTGGAAAATATCCATTTTTTGTTATGGGACAGGGGCCCATCTTCATCAATATTGCTTTCCGAGGACTTCCGGTTTGGGTCGCGGACAGCGAGGAAGCGCAGAAAGCCCTTGTAAAGGGTTTTCTGAACAACACGGAGGCTTGGGGGTGTCACAAAGGCACTGCGCCCCAAAAAAATCCCAGGCGGGAGACCCCTGGGGGATAGGCTTCCCGGCAGCGTGGGAGCGGTTTCACCGTCTTTTCGGGTTTTTTTCTTATGGAAGAAACTCGGGATGGGACCGCGAGCGCAAAATGGGAGAGCACTGACTCCGTGTTGTGAAGCCTCTAGCTTCTGCTGAGAAAGGCGATGAACCTCCACAAGATAAAAACGGATTCTCCAGCATGTGGTGACTCAAAACATCTTTAAAAATTGGAGTTTAAGCGAGGAGAGCCCTGGATGTTTTAAGATCTCGGCAAGGAATCTATCCGGTGGAGAGTAAAAAATGGTGTGGGTCACAGAATCGCATGCATATTTAAAAAAAGGAAGTAGCTGCCTACCGGCCTGACTGAGTGAGTACTGAACGCTATGGCAACTTTGTTAAGGCAAACAAATTACTAAGCACAAAGTAGCAAAGAAGATGCCTGCTTGAATTTGTATTTTACTTCCCCGGCCGCATACTTTGTTTCTTTTGCTGTGGGATACAGTTGCAAATATCAATCGAGCTCAGCGGTCGGGGAGTTTACTGAAAGCGGCATTGAAAGGAAGAAATATAAAGAGACAGAAGGGAGAACTTTATCACAGACGCCTTTGAAACTGAAACACAGTGAGCTAAAACACAGCGGGGAACGTAAAACCACTCTAAGGAGATTTATAATCCCCTACAACGTTTTCTTTCTGGTGTCCTCCCTTTCTCTTTTTTCACTCCGTTGCGTGATACCATTTCCTTTTTCAGCTATTCAATAACTGTAGCGATCAGCCCTGTAACCCCTCTGGTGTTGGAATAGAACTTGAAAGTAAACTTGAGTACTGGACTCCTATACTATAGGGGGAGCTGTGTTTCTAACCAACCAGAGCTGATTCTCATTGCAATAGGCTTAATTAAATTTACCACCTACTCCTTTTGAATGTGTTGGACATTTCTACAACAATTAAGAAAAAAGTAAGAAGGTTGCCGAATAAGGGTGACTTTTTCTTCTCGTCTTTATGAACGCTAAGTGGTGCGGACTGCATTACCTCTCTATATGTTGGATTAGGCCGTCAAGTGGCTGAAGAATTTAGGGATACGCTGGTCTGGTCAGAGCAACTTTTGTGAAATAATCTGGGTAACACTTTTGAATCTTCTTCTGTGTACTTTAAAAAGACTGCTGACTTGATTTAGCCCAGCTAACTACTCCGTATCGAAGAGGGAATTTTTATTGTGGGGTTAATATCCTCATTATTTAGACATATTGTGGGTTAATCTTCTTTACGGTTGGGTTCACTACCTTACTGCCTTTTGAAAATATTTATTTCTCGCATTCTTCCTTATCTTCGCTTAGCTTTGTGAGATAGGATTATTTGTTTTCTGGTTTAAAAAGGACTGATGAGTAATTTGAAAGTGTACTGAATTAGGTCTAGAAGTCATATCCGCCGATTGAGTCCAGATATTGGACTGAGATATCCTATAAGATTCTAGATATTTTTGGATGTGGTGGAGGAGTATAGCTCTATAATTTCTATACAAGGGCTTCAGAATTTAAAAAATAAAAAAAAATAAAAATAAAAATAAAAATAAAAATAAAAATAAAAATAAAAATAAAAATAAAAATAAAAATAAAAATAAAAATAAAAATATAAAATAAAATAAAATAAAATAAAATATTTTTTTTCCGGAAAAGAAAAGAAGAAGGAGAAAGAGATTGTGAGCCCTTTAAGGGAGAGACTTAGCTGCAAAATACAAAGCGTGAAAGTAAGGATATAACGTCGGGAAAAAACGGGAAAAAGGTGGGGGGGACCCCTGCTGAAAGAAAGACATCCCGACAAGAAGAAATTAAAGACCTAGATATTCTGTGGTTAAAAATCAAGGAGGAGTTTAAACAAAATGAAATCCACATGGAAAATAAATTAGAAGTGCAGGAGATGATAGATAGAAGGGGCAGTAGGTGAACTTTCTACTAAAATCCAAGAATTATCTGTCAAGTCAAAAACCTTTGAAGAGACCAATAAAAAAATTCAAAAACAGATGAGAGAACAGAAAAAAGAGACAGAAAATATAAAGGAAGAAATGAGAGAGGTGAACAAAATGCAGGAGCAAATATGGGATAGCTTAGCGATGAGAGAAATGTGACAGAAACAACTTCATTTAAAATTCAGAGGAATAGGAGAAGAAACGAAAGAGAATATAAAAGAGAAAATGATTAAGGAGCTAACTAAATGGTTGGAACTGAAAGAGGAAGAGGTGGCATGTACGATAGAAAATGCCTTTAGAATAAGAATGAGAGCCCAGCAAAATAAGTTAAAAAAACCTCTTGGGGACTGTCTAGTAATCCTCAATTCAATCGAGATGAAGAACTTAATATTAAAAACGAGCTATCATAAAAAAATAATAATTGATGGCAGATCAATTATTGTCCTTAAAGAAACACCAGTTAGACTACTGCGTA
The DNA here is from genome assembly GCF_951804945.1 of Podarcis cretensis. Taxonomy (NCBI): domain Eukaryota; kingdom Metazoa; phylum Chordata; class Lepidosauria; order Squamata; family Lacertidae; genus Podarcis; species Podarcis cretensis. Next base: position 13,332,958 of record NC_137177.1, on the reverse strand, counting down.
AAAGGGAAGGATATAGACAAATAGTAGGCGTCTTGAGGAGAAATGGCATACAATATAGATGGGAGTTCCCTGAAGGGATTGCCTTCTTTTTTAAAGACAAAAGATTTAAGCTGACAGACCCCCAAGAGGTGGAAAAATTCCTGAGAAGGTATGAGAAAGAGCTTGGTAAGGCTGAGGACAGGCTAAGAGATAGAGAGGGAAGTAAAAACAAGAAAAGAGGAAAGAAAGAGAGGAGGGGGATACGGGAAGAGAAAGAAGTTGAAGAAGAAGAAGTAGAAGAGGAAGAAGGTGCTGTGGGAGGTGAGGAGGCAGAAGAGGAAGAATATACAGGGAACGGAAGCCCCAAAACACAAGTTTGAAAATTTAAATTGAACAAATAGAATTTAATTTTAGTAATGTCTTTGAATTTTTTGTCCTGGAATGTAAACGGTCTAAATGAAAAATCAAAAAGGAATAGAATAGAGAAAGTTTTGAGGAATAAAAACTATGACGTGATTTGCTGTCAAGAGACACATGTGGCCAAAAAACACAAACATATATTGATTAACAAAAAGTTGGGAGTTGAATTTATCAACTCAGATGTAAATAAAAAAAGAGGGTTGGTGATATACGTTAAGGAGAAATGGAAACCTGTATTAATCTGCAAAGATGATGAGGGAAGAATTTTGGGAGTTCAAATTAGCCACCAAGGGGAAAAATTTAATGTGGTAATTGTTTATGCACCTAATACAAACAAAGCAGAGGTTTTTTTTTTAAAAAAAACTGGAACAAGTACTATAAGAATTAGAAAATTACAAATTAATTCTACTTGGAGATCTGAATGGAGTACCAGTACCAGAATTAGATAGAAGTGAAAAAAAGAGGAAATCGAATCAAGGGAAACTTCCAAAATCATTTAATAACCTTCAAGAAAACTTAGATTTGATCGATATTTGGAGGCATAAAAACCCAATAACGAAACAATTTACGCATTTCTCAGAACCATACCAGAGTTGGGGTAGAATTGATCAGATATGGGTCTCAAGAGAACTTTCGATAAGAACAACGAAATGTGAAATACAACCCAGAACCCTTTCTGATCACAACCCAATTGTTTTGGAAATAAAATGTAAATCATCGGGACCATATAGGTGGAGAATGAATGAATACTTACTTGAAAATGATGAGATTATCGAGAATGCTAAAAGTACCCTGAAAGACTATTTTGACATAAACTTAAATAAAGAAACCAAAACTGATATAATTTGGGACGCCAGCAAGGCGGTTTTAAGAGGATTCTTAATTCAACAGAACAATTATAGAAGGAAACTAAGAGAATCAAAGAAAGAAGAAATAGTCAAGCAATTAAGAGATTGTGAGAAAAAACTAATAATAAATCCTAGGGACGAAAGGACTAAACAAATCTCTAAAATGCTGCAAACACAATACTCAACACTAATAAGTCAAGAAGTAGAATGGAGAATTAAATCAATGAAGCAAAAATATTTTGAATCCGCAAACAAAACGGGGAGACTATTGGCGTGGCAATTAAGAAAAAGGAAAAAACAAAATGTGATTAACAAAATTAAAACAGAAGAGCAAATATTAGAAGACCCCAATGAAATAAAGGAAAAGTTCCTTCAATTCTATGAAAATTTGTATAAAAAGAAAGACGAGGACATAGTAGAAATAGAAAAATATCTGGAAAGGAATGGAGGAGAACAGTTGAAGGATGAAGAAAAAACCCATTTAAATAAATTAATAACAGCAGATGAGGTCAAGGAAGCAATTAAGAAGATGAAACCAGGGAAGGCGCCAGGTCCAGATAAAAAAATTCCTTCCAGTAGCACCTTAAAGACCAACTAAGTTAGTTCTTGGTATGAGCTTTCGTGTGCATGCACACTTCTTCAGATACACTGAAACAGAAGTTTCCAGACCCTTCTATATAGTGACATCAGGAATCACAAGACAGAGAAACCAGTAGGAGAACACTTCAATCTCCCAGGACATTCTATACAAGATCTCAAAGTAGCTGTTTTACTACAAAGGAATTTCAGAAATAGACTGGAAAGAGAAGCTGCTGAATTGCAACTTATCACCAAACAAAAAACCATGGAGAGTCCTGGTCTGAACAAAGACCTTGGATTCTTATCTCATTATACATGACAAAGCCATTTTTCACCTTCTCACCCCTTGCTTTTTCCTGTAAGACCTATTGCAGTCGTTAAGAGTCGTCAACAGGCTCATCACAGCTATCTGCCAATCACCCATTCCCACCACCCTTCTGAGTAATACCCCTCCCCACCTTCTCACTATATAGAAGGGTCTCGAAACTTCTGTTTCAGTGTATCTGAAGAAGTGTGCATGCACACAAAAGCTCATACCAAGAACTAACTTAGTTGGTCTTTAAGGTGCTACTGGAAGGAATTTTTTTTGTTTTGACTATGGCAGACCAACACGGCTACCTATCTGTAACAGGTCCAGATAGTTTGTCACAAAAATACTACAAAGTTTTAGAGGAATATCTGGCCCCGGTTTTATGTGATGTAATGAATAATATTTTACAAGGAGGGAAGATACCTGATTCCTGGAAAGAGGCACACATCACGTTAATACCTAAATCAGACTCTGATAAACTCGACATAAGAAATTATAGACCGATATCACTACTTAATAATGATTATAAAATCTTCGCAGAAATAATGGCGAACAGAATTAAGAAATATTTAATAAAATCCATTCACAAAGATCAAGCTGTATTCCTCCCTAATAGGCAACTAAAGGACAACATAAGGCACATAATAAACATTATTGAATATTTGGAATTTAAGAACGACATTCCCGCGGTACTAATTTTCATCGATGCCGAAAAGGCTTTCAACAATGTATCCTGGCGGTTTTTATTAAAATGTATGGAGAGGGTAGGGATAGAGGGGCCTTTCATGGAAGGTATAAGAGCGATTTATTCAAGCCAAAGGGCTAAATTAATTATTAACAATAATCTAATTCGTTCGCGATTTTGAAGGGTACAAGACAGGGGTGCCCTCTGTCCCCTCTCCTATTTATTATGGTGTTGGAAGTAATTACAAATAAAATAAGGGAAACCCCGGAAATAAGAGGAATCAGAATTGGAGCAAAAGAATATAAATTAAAGGCCTACACCGATGATTTGGTAATATCGCTAGAAGAACCAGCAAAAGGTATCGGTAAAGTTTTAGAGTTACTTGAAGAATTTGGAAAACTGTCCGGGTTTAAGCTAAACAAAGTTAAAACCAAGATGTTGACAAAGAATTTGGCTGAAAATTTAAGAAACCAGTTAGAGTTGCAAACAGGAATCAAGGTGGTGAAAAAGGTGAAATATTTGGGTATTTGGGTCTCCACGAAAAACATAAACCTAGTAGAAGATAACTACAATAGGACCTGGAGAGAGATTAAAAAAGACTTAGACACCTGGAGCAGGATAAAACTCTCCTGGTCGAGTAGAATGGCTGCAGTTAAGATGAGCACTCTCCCAAGACTGCTGTTCCTATTTCAGAACATCCCGGTGATTAGAGGTACGACAATGTTTAAAGATTGGCAGAAAACCCTTTCCAGATTTATTTGGCAGGGCAAAAGAGCAAGAATCAAATTTAAACTACTTACAGATCAAAGAGATAGAGGAGGGTTTGCCATCCCGAACCTAAAACTATACTATGAGGCCTCATCCTTGTGTTGGATCAAGGAATGGATCGTTTTGAAAAACACAGATTTGTTGGATTTCGAGGGATTTAACATCAGATTTGGTTGGCATGTATATCTATGGCATGATAAAGAGAGGGTTCATAAAGGATTCTCCAACCATATTATCAGAGGAGCGTTGCTTGAGGTATGGGACAGAAATAAGAGATTTATAGAAAAAGACACCCCCTGGTGGCTATCACCAATTGATATCCTAACAATCAAAAAATTAAACATGGAAAGTCAAAGATGGACCTATGAAGACCTCCTGGTAAGATCAGATAAAGGATGGAAAATCAGACCATATGAAGATTTAAAGGATAAATTAACGGGTTGGCTACAGTTTCACCAAATTAATGCTTTATGGAATGAGCATAAAAAACAGGGATGAATGAGAAAAAAATCCAGATACCAGGTGGAAATACTAGAAGGAAATTTCAAACTTTTATCCAAAATGTATAATCAATTACTAGATTGTGATACCAAGGATGAAGAGGTAAAGGAGGTTATGGTCAAATGGGCCATGGACCTTGGATATAATCTAGATTACGACAGGTGGGTGAAACTTTGGAACAAGGATATGAAATTCACAGCTTGTGTTGGACTCCGAGAAAATATGGAAAAAATCACCCCAGTACATCACCCCAGTGAAATTGGAGAAAATGTATAAGACCGGGGACAAAACTTGTTGGAAATGCAAAACAAAAGAGGGTGATTTCCACCACATGTGGTGGGCTTGTGAAGAAGTGAAAAGGTTTTGGGGACTTATCTATGATGAACTAAAAAAAAATTTGAAATATACTTTTCCTAAAAAACCCGAAGCCTTTCTCCTAGGAATGGTCGGAGATGAGATTAGGAAAGAAGACCAAACTATGTTCCAATACGCAACGGTAGCCGCCAGGATATTGCTAGCGCAAAATTGGAAAATCCCTAATATCCCAACTATTAGAGAATGGCAAACTAAGTTATTTGAGTATATAGAACTAGCAAAGATGACACAGAAGATCAGGCATCAAAAAAGCGTAAAATTTACTAACGATTGGAACAAATTCATTACATACACAGAAACAAATTTAGGAAATATTAAAATCACAGTAGGTGTAACATAAAACCTGTGATGTATAGATAAAGGTTGTAAAAAGATACCGCAGGAAGATACTGTGGGGATATAGCTCAAAACCGTGATGGAGGGAAGTCAATTAATGTTATGTTATAAATTGATGTTTTTCTCTGTTGTTCGTTTATATGTCTTTGTTCTTTCACTTGGTATGTTTTTGGTTTTGTTTTTCTTTTTGTTTTTCTTCTTTTTTAAAAAAAACAACAGCTTAATAAAAAGATTTTTTTAAAAAAAATCAATATTGCTTTTCATATCACGGCTCCATGGCTGCTTTTACTTTCAAAAGGTTAATGAAAATAGTGCATTTTCTGGCAGAAAGCCACAAACAGAGCAAGAGAGCAGCCCACCACCCTGTCTCCACCTCACTGGCTGGCAGAGCTACTTACCATAAGCAACAACAAACTCGATGCACTGAGTCTCATCATTATAACACTTGATGGTCTCTGAGCCCTTACAGGCTTCTGAGAGAGAAGGAATACAGGTTGGACACTCTTGCCCATTTAACTCACGTCCTGGCCCTGTGAAACACAACAACTAAATTCAGCACATGGTTTCAGCACTTTTCTTTCTTTCTTTCTTTCTTTCTTTCTTTCTTTCTTTCTTTCTTTCTTTCTTTCTTTTGCTACAGTGTAATAATATTTTATTAAATTTTCCAAAATTTGATATATATAAAGGTAAAGGTACCCCTGACCGTTAGGTCCAGTCGCAGACGACTCTGGGGTTGCACGCTCATCTCGCTCCATAGGCCGAGTGAGCCGGCGTTTGTCCGCAGACAGCTTATGGGTCATGTGGCCAGCATGACTAAGCCACTTCTAGTGAACCAGAGCAGTGCATGGAAACACCGTTTACCTTCCCGCCGGAGCAGTACCTATTTATCTACTTGCACTTTGACGTGCTTTCGAACTGCTAGGTGGGCAGGAGCTGGGACCGAACAACGGGAGCTCACTCTGTCACAGGGATTTGAACTGTGGTAGATTTGTCTTTTTCAGACTTTCCACCCCGTTTTCCATGGTGTTTTTAATTTCTTTGCCTCTGCAGCACAATACTTTTTATCTTTTATACCAACACATCAATACTTTATTCTCTAATTCTTTCTGTTGCTCATATTTCAAATCCTGCTCATGAGTTCATCACATTATATTATTTCTTTAAATAATCTGAAATAGACTTCCATTCTTCAACAAAGCAATCATCATTAGATTCTCTTATTTTGGCTGTTAACTTTGCCAATTCTGCATAGTCCATCATCTTACTTATCCATTCTTCCTTGGTAGTAAGTTCTACTTCCTTCCATTTTTGCGCGGAGAGAATCCCAGCCAATGTTGTTACATGCATAAAAAACTTAAAATACATTTTTTGGAACTTCTTTCTCTACAATATCTAAGAGAAAAATTTCTGCTTTTTTTTTTTTGTATATAATCACTTTAGACATCTTTTATATCTCATCATATATCATTTCCCAAAAAACCTTCACCTTCTTAAAAGTCCACCACATAAAAAAGGAAGTTCCATGTACCAATATTTTTTGGAACTTCTTTCCCCATAATCTCTAGGAGAAATTTTTCCATGGGTTTTGTTTTGTTTTTGTTTTCTTGTATAATTGCTTTAGGTTCCTTTTTTTGTCTCATCATATTTCATTTCCCCAAAAAACTTCACTTTCTCACAAGTCCACCACATATAAAAGAAAGTTCCATGTACCTGTTTACACTTCCAATAATATTTTACAACATTTAGCCAATTTGTTAAGTGATAAAATCCATCTATACATATTTTTTTGTGTGTAATTTCCTTTTAGAGTAAAACAGGCAGGACATTTCATATCATTTCCCCATAAACTTTCGCATGCATTCATTTCTATATTATGTCCTTGATCTTTAGCCCCTTGTATCATTGCAGATTTAACCAGCTCATCTTTCGTTTCCCATTATAGTAACATTTTATACATTTTTAAATCAATTTCTCTCGTTCTTCAAGCAGAACCTTTTCAAAGTCAGAACTTTGATCCATAAAGCCTTTTAATACATGTTTTCAAAAATACACATTAATTTGACAATACAGTGGTACCTCAGTCTGTGAACAGTCTAGTTAACGAACACTTTGGGGAACTGCCTCTGCAAAACCGGAAGTGGCAAACTTTTCCCCGGAAAGTGAATCAAATCCGAATGGGGGAAGGGCACCGGAGGCAGGAGCCCGCATTAGTGAAAGCGAGCCTCAGTTTAAGAATTAAGTTCACAAACAGAGGTACCACTGTATTGGAAAAGTCCTTTTTCACTTTACTTCCTTTGACCTGGGGAGCATTACTGAAAGTTTTCAGCTTTCTGTTTCCCAAGGTCATGGTTGAGGGGTCCTGCAACACCATATTAGAAGAGCCAGGATGTCACCCTGTAGCTGGTGTTCCAGAGGTGGAGTTACTACTAGGGAAACAATGCTTCCATGTGCTCTACCTTCCATCACAGTGTCCCATTGCACCAGAAGTGGTTGAGTCATGCTGGCCACATGATCTGGAAAGCTGTCTGCAGACAAATGCCAACTCCCTCACCCTGAAAAGCGAGATGAGTGTTGCATCCCATAGTCTATTTTGACTGGACTTAACCATCCAGGGGTCCTTTACCTTTACGTTGTTCCTCACTATGTGGTATCATGGGTACCACCTTTTGTGTCCTCTAACCAGGGAAGCTGTAATCTATCTTGGGCTTCATCTAGGATCTCCAGTGCAATCTGTTTGATATCGTTTGTCTAAGGGCAACCAATGAAAACCCCTAAAGCCTCAATATTATTTATTCTTAAGGATATATACAAATACACATATACTTACGTTCCACAAACGCTTGTAAGCACTGCGTATCACGACAGCACTTCCTGAAATTCTCTACAAAATCACCTTCTCTTGTGGTGAAACTGTAGCTGTCTGTGGTGCAATCTGTAGTACATCCCAATTCCATTTTTATGTGTAGAGAATTAGCTGTGAGAGTGCAAAGAATACCTACATCAGCAAAAATTCAAATCATTATTCTCCTGAATGAATTTTTTGTGATGCTCCCTTATATACATACATCGAGCAAATGGGTGAATAAAGAAAAAAAAAATCCGGCAAGTACTGAATCTACCAAGCTAATCCTTAAAGTAGCTTCTTCCCGAATCAGTATAAATTCTTCTGCCAAACCATGTGAATATTCCAGGATAGTTATTTAAATGAGACATTGTTGACTTGTTTTTCCTGCACACACAAAATGGCAAGCACCTGGAATCTGATCATCTGATCTGCAGCTAGCTGATCCACTGGCTAACACAAGAAGCTGTCTTATACTATGTAATATATTTCTCAGAGAGTGGAGAATACAGTTTTCTTTTTCCTCTCATTTTCTCATTCTCTTGATTTCACTTCTGACTGGCTATGTCAAGGTAATAAATCTTTTCCCATGCATCTTTCTGTGGGGAAATGTCTGAATAAGTTTTCCTTTTTCATAAAAAAAGATTTCTGTGCCTTCAGCTGCTGTCACATTGTAACCAAAAGGGTTTGAGGCTTTGTGTTGTTACTATATATTGCAGGCCTATTTAGCAGCAGCTGCTTGCTCTCAGAACCTGCTTACTCTCAGAGCTAGTGGTAGGGTGGCTTCAAGAACAATATTCTTTTGATGGGGCCAGGACTATCTTGGACATTTAATAATATAGCTAGATTGTCAGGGACTGGGCAGAGGAGGAATGGTGGAGACTGCCTCCCCAGCCTGATCCTTCCAGAGAAAAGGGAGACAGTTCAAAATCACAACAGGGAGGTTACAGCTCAGAGGCCAATGAGGGGGACAGCTGGAAAATAATGGTGGAGGAGGGAGAAGAGGCACCAGGGGAGAAGATAGCTGACAGACTTAGCATCTTTAGAAAGCATTCCAGACCCCCTTCTCCCAGAACCCAGCGGGCATCGAAGATAGGAGAGCATGTTGGGATCGGGGGATGAAAAGCCATCTGACTCAGCCCCAGCTGGAGCATCTCTCTTCTCAGCCTTACTACTGTGGAGATCCATCAGTCATCCTCCCCGATGTGCATCAGTGACTCAAGTTCCAGCAGCAAGCTTGAGCACACATTACTCAGCAGCGTAAACTGCGCAACAGATGAGGCTTGAGGAGTGAACATGATACTAAACTACACATTTATTATACATAAATCAAGACAAAGAAACATGGCTTCTCTCCTTGCCATCTTCTCAGAGAGAGACTGAAAACAAAAGCAATACAGAGTGGAAGTTCTGCTCACAGACTCCAGCAATCTGTGCTGGAATGTAAACAGACATGTGACATGCAACAATCCACATATCTGCAGCAAAGGGTGGAATGGAATTCCTAACAGAGCAGAGAGCTCAGAGGCAGAAGGCACAGCTCAGCCACTGTAGTGATGCCGCATAATGGGAGAGATGGGGTTTCACTCAGAGCAACACCATTACTCCAAGAGGCTGCATTTCTAAGCCTCTCTCTGTGTATGTTGAATAAAAAGCACTGGTAAGAACTTCCTTGTCTTATCCATTCCTGGCAACCTACTGCGGGGGGTTGGATTCTCTGAAGATGGAATTTTGCAGTACATACTTTGAATATTTTGAATAATTATCATATATATAGCAGACTTTTTTCTTTTTTCTTGTCTTTCTTTAGTATTGTTGTTGCAAACAAGGTGCCTGACTTGATTCTGTATATTGATGGCTCTTCTAAAACAAATAACTATGATAAATTCATGTCTGGTTACGTTGTGGTATCTGACTATGAAATTCTTGAAGTTTACTTCCTTTCTGGTATTGAAAGGTACCCAAGTTGCTGAGGTCATCGCTCCTATTCATGCCTACACCAAGCCTGGAGAATTGTTTATCTCCTGTAATATTTTACCATTCTGTGTGCCAAAATATGGGGGGAGATGAATTTTCTTATTTCTGTGGGTTTTTCTATACTTTGGTTCCTCATTTATTCCCTTTATCTATATCTTAAAATGAAAATATTTAGCTTTTAAGAAACAGGAGAGCCAAACATGCAGCTCCTCTTGGCTCTGTGCCTGGCTGTTTCATTATTTTTTTATACCTTGTTATTAAAAAGATGTATATTCCTTGGTGATTGCAGTTTTCTCCCCCAATAGTATTTGCAGCTTAATTTTCTTGAGTTGTGAGTTTAAATGTTTTCCCTACAAACATCAGAATGCCAATAGACTAAATAAAAGTTAAAAATGGTGATACACTTTACCGTTGAAGCAAGAAAGAAACGTTTCTATGACTTTGCATACAGTGCTTTTCAAATGTTGCTGTTAGTTTTATCTTTTCCCCCAGAAACAAGCTGTCTGATTGGCCCCTTTATGCAGCCTGATGAAAAGAGCTAAAACATAACAAACCATTCCCTGTAAGAGAGTGACTATCAGAGTGCAAGTGCTAGTAACCTTTTGTGCCCAGCAACATTTCCTTATAACTTAAGGCCAAAAGAAAAAGGAAAGGAAAGGAAAGGAAAGGAAAGGAAAAAGCTCAGAAAACCTGATTCCCTAATTGTTATCTCTTTATGTTCATGAAAGATCAGTATTGCTTTTGTATTTCACAACAGAGAACTTTGCTGTCCTGATTGCTGAAGAAGGTAGAAAAAGAGCAGACCACAAATCTGAAGAGGGTCATAGGTGACCACCTGTAAAACTTACCTGAAGTGATATTACCAAGGCTGTGGAACTCTGAGAATCAAACCTCTGTAACCTGCCTATGGAGACCCAAATTGCTTTTCAATTGGGCCTCCTTTCATACAAAGTTGTTGGTTTTCTCTCTTGATTTTAGCATTAATAATGCAAGGAGCACAGCGTAAGGAGTCGAGCTTATCCCTTTAGCAGTTACTTCAGCTTTAAATAAAAGCAACTGCTAGTTTGTCAATAGAGACCACATAACACAACGTAATTTCTTGGTTTTGCTAATTACAATAGTCACATTGTGAGCAATGTGCAAGTTATGTCCCTGGGTTCAACCCAAATAAAATATTAAATTGTGAGTTTAATAAAATCACTTCAAACACCACCCATAAATCAACCATAGGGTGCATTATTGATGTCTGCTTTATGCATATTGTGATGTTTTATGACGTTAGCCACTCTGCGCCCTGCCCCGGCTAGGGAGGGAGGGATACAAATAAATTATTATTATTATTATTATTATTATTATTATTACTACTACTATTATAATTATTAAAAAACAATTTTCAGAGTGGCATAAGCAGCATAGTCATTCCATGTTATCCAACCCTCATATGGTTGCTGCAAGCTGGAAAGTATTGAAATGTTACTATTGGATATGTGGGGAGTGAGTCTGAGTTTTTTCCCCATAGTGGTATGGCATTTGTTATTGAAAGTAGGTACTTCCTCCTGTGTGAGTATAAAATATTCTACCTGAGAGGTAAAGACTTTCTTGTCCCAACAGGCTTTGGGGGAATTACTGTTTTTATCTAAAAGGATGCTACCACTTTTTATTGTAATCATTGGTACATTTTACATATTTATATATATATTTAAAATTCTTCTAATATTTAATTACAGTGGTACCTTGGGTTAAGTACTTAATTTGTTCTGGAGGTCTGTTCTTAACCTGAAACTGTTCTGGGTTAGCAGAGTGTGTAACCTGAAGCGTATGTAACCTGAAGCGTATGTAACCCGAGGTACCACTGTAATTGTTGGGGGGAAATGAATTCCTCGACATTGGGTGAGATCAGCATTCTGTGGCTCCCCCCTAGATATCCCAGGGTCCAAATGATAGACCCACACTCTCAGTCAGGCATAGGCAAACTCAGCCCTCCAGATGTTTGGGGACTAAAATTCCCATCATCCCTGACCACTGGTCCTGTTCGCTCAGGATCATGGGCATAGGTTGAGTTTGCCTATGCCTGCTCTCAGGTTTAATATGACACAAAGGTTTTATACTCACTGAAATTCTTGACAACAAAACGACTATAGCAACTGCCACCATCGGTAGTCCTACAACTTGTTTTTGATAGACGTTCATTTAGTTTCTTTACGCTACATAGCATAGCTATCACTGCAAATAGAAGAGAAGAAGAATACAGCAGTTCCTCAGTTGTTGACAAATGGAATCTACATTCCCAACAGTATACAATCTTGCAAGCCAGACATGAGAAACCTTATTGGTCTCAGGATCCACACGGGTGGGTTGGAGGCTGCAGGCACACTGACACACATCTTCCCCCTATCTGTCACATAGAAACATCTCCAGACACAAAGATGGAGAGACACACAGCCTTCATCCATTTTACTGTTATTTTACACTTTACACTTACACTAAAGCAGGGATGTCCTCCCCCACAAAACACAGTGAGGGGCACAATGGGATTTTAGCTGTCCCATTGCATACTTTCACATGCAGAACTCATGCTGTATGTGAAGAAAGACAAGCTCATGAAACAGAAGTACACTCCATAAGGATGTCTTCCAAAATTTAGAGTCCAGATTCCCAGTATTCCAATATCTTTAGCTTCCTTTATCCTTCCTAGAGCCAATATCAGTTTGCCTTCTCTAGCCCGCTTCATATCCCCTCCCACATTTGAAAAAGCAATTCAAGATTGCAGCTTCCTACTCACCTTCAGAAAGGATGGCCAAGAAGAGACAAGTACTCAGGAAGATCTTCATAGTGCTGGAGAGATCAAAAGTTGAGAACTCAGTTCAAAGAATCAGGCAACTGATGGAGGAAGAGGCTGCCTTGGAGGATTTATAGGCCAAGAAAGGAGCCTGAGGGTTCCAGGTACATGGAAGTGGTCCAGTGAGGGGGTGGGAAATGATGACAATAGAGATTGCATGCTTTCTCAAACATCCTGTAATTTTATATTGGAACACAAAGCACAGAGTAGAAATTGGATTAAGTAATTTTGGAGAACTGTATGAAATTCTGACAGCTGCCTCTTCCATTTCATTCTCAGAGATAAGAAACATATATTTTAAGTACTTGAATCACCTTTGGAAGCCCAAACAACTTTCAACTCTGTCCCACCTCAATTTAAACACAATGCCTCTGGGAACCACTCTTACAGAAGCATTCTTCTTCAGAAAGTACCCTGAATGAAAGCACTTTGAGGTAACTGGAGTTTGACTGCTATTGGAATATTTCCTACCAAGTTCAAGTACTCTATTACTTCAAAGGCCCCACCGGCTGACGGTCCTCTTCTTGCATCTACCCTTCTTGGGGAAATCCTTTGTCGACAACCACACCTTGTCTCCCACCCTTATTTATTCACCCTGTTGCCTGTGTTTATCTGTCCCTCTCTTGTATGCCTCCTTATCCAACTCTAGCTGCTCCATTAACAAACTGTGCAGGGCTGCCATCTCCTCCATGAATTCCTCTGCTGCTGGCATTGATCTGTCTGCTTGTGAAGAAATGGTGCATGGATGGCATCCGTGATTGATGAAGAAGGGAGTTTGCTGAGTAGATGCCAAAGGCAGTTGGGACATTCAGTCATCTTTTTGATAGTTCACATAGCATCGAAGGTACTGCTGCAATGTGGCCTTGGTCATTTCTGATTCCCCGTTCGTCTGTGGGTGCCTAGCCAAAGTGAGACACATTTCTACTTTGAGCAACTGCATGAGTTTTCATGAGGTGAACTGCCTCAAAGGCAATCCATGCAACCTGAATGCATGTTTCATGAAGAGCTGCACTCTCCTGTGCCATGGGCAGCTTCTTACATGGCACGAAGTGAGTCATCTTGGTGAACAAGTCTACTACCACCCAAATCACAGTCTGCTGCTGTGACAGTGGTAGGTTGATGATGAAATCCATAGCTGTCACTTCCCACGGACCTTGTGGTGTTGGTAGTGGTTGCAGTAACTCAGTGGGACCTCTCTGGGTCTTTTGGTCTGCTGACAGATCTCACAGGCTTCCACATGCTCCTTAGTCTCCTCTCTCACTCCTGGCCACCAGAATTGCCTCGTCACTTGGTATAGTGTCTTATACTGTCCAAAATGTCCAGCTGTGGAATTATCATGGCACTGTCGGAGGACCTTGGATCACATTTTCACTTCTAGAATGTAGATTGCCTCTCCTTTATATAGCAAGCCATCCTTTCCCTTGTACCCCTCAGCACTGTCTGCATCTCTCAGCAGCACCCATAGCTTGTTCTCCGCAAACTCATCTTCCGCCATCTTCTGTTGAAACTTGGACATCTCTGCCACAGTGCCCACTGCTAACTGCTGTTGCTTTAGGATAAGCTGACACATGGTAGCCGGTGTTTCTCCTTGATACTCCAGCATTCTGGAAAGGGCATCCACATCCTGGTTCTGACTGCTAGCCACGTACTGCACTCTGAAGCTGAACCTGGCAAAAAACTGCTCCCACAAATTTGCCATTGGTTCAGAATATTCCCCACTAAGTTCAAGTGACTAGAACATACATCATCTTGCAGATACTGAGCAAAGAATTCAAAGGCCTTAGTTACATAGGATAGAGACTCATGTTGTTTATGCACACCAAAATAATTTCAATAGCTTCATTAATCTCATCACGACTCCACTAATAATACAAGGGTATATTTTTACTGAAGAATGCTGAGTCACACAACAGGAATTCAGTAACCTTAAATATATGAGTGTCTGGAGGCGGTTGGAGGATGGATGGCGGCTAACAGATTGAGGTTGAATCCTGACAAGTACTGTTTTTGAGGGACAGGAGGCGGGCAGGAGTGGAGGACTCCCTGGTCCTGAACAGGGTAACTGTGCCCCTGAAGGACCAGGTGTGCAGCCTGGGAGTCATTTTGGACTCACAGCTGTCCATGGAGGCACAGGTCAACTCTGTGTCCAGGGCAGCTGTTTATCAGCTCCATCTGGTACGCAGGCTGAGACCCTACCTGCCCGTGGACTGTCTCGCCAGAGTGGTGCATGCTCTAGTTATCTCCCGCTTAGACTACTGCAATGCGCTCTATGTGGGGCTACCTTTGAAGGTGACCCGGAAACTACAAGTAATCCAGAATGCGGCAGCTAGGCTGGTGACTGGGAGTGGCTTCCTAGACCACATAACTTGAAAGACCTACATTGGCTCCCAGTACATTTCCAAGCATAATTCAAAGTGTTGGTGCTGACCTTTCAACCCCTAAACGGCCTCGGTCCAGTATACCTGAAGGAGCATCTCCATCCCCATCGTTCTGCCCGGACACTGAGGTCCAGTGCCGAGGGCCTTCTGGCGGTTCCCTCACTGCGAGAAGCCAAGTTACAGGGAACCAGGGAGATGGCCTTCTTGGTAGTGGCACCCGCCCTGTGGAACGCCCTCCCACCAGATGTCAAAGAGAAATGTCTAAGAGAAAAACAACTACCAGTCTTTTAGAAGACATTTGAAGGCAGCCCTCTTTAGGGAAGCTTTTAATATTTTATGCTGTTTTGTTTTTAACACTTGACTGGGAGCCGCCCAGAGTGGCTGGGGAAATGCAGCCAGATTAGCGGGGTATAAATAAATAAATAAATAAATAAAGTATGTTTTGCTGTGTTCTGTTTTATAAGCTGCTCTGAGGTGTCTCTTCCTCTTCAAGGTGGTTTAAATGTATGTTAGATAAAATCCAATTAATCCATCCAATAAATATCAATTTGCAGCAGCAGAACCAAGCAGTGGTAAAAGAGGGGTAGCCCCCCCCCCCAGTTCTGAATTCTACAAAGCATTTTAATACTTTGTTGGAAGCCGCATGGGAAGCGGAGGGCTGGCAAAAGTGCAACAGGCTTGCGAAGGCGCAAATGGAACCCACCCCTTTCTGGGCTCCAGATTCCCACACCCTCGCATTTAATGCGAACTTAAAAGAAACAAGCAAGCGGCAGCCTTGTCGTTTCCCCCTTGATTTCGTAGGTGCTCTTCTGCCTTATAAGAGGGCCATGAAAGGGGGGGCGCAGCATGTTACCTGCGTGGATTAATGCCACCATGAAGTGCTTTCAGGGCAAACCCCGGAACCTCTCTCTCCAGGGACAGGAGCGAAATGCCACCCATTGCTTTGGATCACGGAAAAGATGATGGAAGGGGGGTCTTTCCCCCCAGGGTATCACTTTGAGGTAGAAGGCCAGGTCAGCACCACTTGGGAATAAACAAGAGGGTCACCACATACCGGTAGCTTAGAGAGTTGCTTAAATATATCAATTTTACAAATAATAAAATTCCCTTTGTGGTTTTTTGTTTTGTTTTGTTTTGTTTTAAAAAAAGTGTTCTCCAACAATTAATTAGAACTGAAGTTTCCTTAGAGAATTATCAAAGGGGAGAGAAAATGTTGGTGCAATTTTTGGGGTGGGATATAGGGTTGCCACCTATCCTGTTTAATACAGGGTTGTCCAGCATTTCAAAGTAAAATGTTGTGTCCTATATTGATTCAATACAGAACACTTTGCCCTTTATTTCTCCTATTTCTGCTTCTCTGTTTCTCTTATGTGCCAACTTAAGGATCCTGTTCAATTGCCTGCCTCTGCTCATGCAGTGAAGGTTTTGCCAGCTTGGCCAGAGAAACTTAACTTCCTTTCCTTTCCTTTCCGCTCCCTCTCCTCATTCCAGCCCCAAGGAGGATCAAACAAGGGCAAAGCCTTCATGCTGTCCCTTCGAGTTCCCTGAAGCTTTGGCTGGGTTAAGGTGGCCTTCTGCAGAAATGCAGCGTGGGAGCACTGGGCCCCGTCCTACAATTTTACATCATGTTTGCTTCTTTGGCGACCCCTTGTAGCCGAGTAAGGTTGTTTTACATAAACACGGTTTTAACAGTGGGTCTGTAAGTGACTATGGAGGCCAATTCTGGATCCACATGCCCTTCCAAAGTGAGGACATAGGTTTCCAGGGGGAGTTGATCATGGTGAGGGTTTGCCAAGCATGGCTTCCCCTTAGCACATTTCTCCCTTTTGTCCTTAGTTTGAGCATCTTCAAAGTCCATGACACCTTTGGTAAAGGCTGTTCTGCAACTTGAGAGCTCACAGGCCTGTGTTTCCCAATTGTTGGTGTTTATACTACCTTTTTGCCTTGAGAGAGTCTTTAAATCTATTTTGTTGACGACTGGCATTATGCTTTCTGTTTTTAAGTTTGGAATAGAGTTGCTTTGGAAGATGATAATCAGTCATCTGCACAACATGACCAGTCCAACAAAGTTGGTGTAGAAGAATCATCGTTTCGACACTGATGATCTTTGCTTCTTCCAGTACACTGGCATTAGTTCGCCTGTTTCACAAGCATACAGTAAGGTTGGTAGGCAGCTACAAATGCCCCCAGTGGACTGTGTTTTAGAATTTTATTCAATATCCCCCTCTTAATAAGTAGGGTGGTAAGCTTTCATGGTGTACAGTATTTGTTTGAACTTTTTGTGATGTCCTTATGATATTGTAAGCCGCTTGGAGATATCTTTGAAATATGAAACATGAAGTAGTATATAGGTATGTAGGGGCTGCACTTGACTCCCAGGCCAGGGGTTCTCAACCCCAGGAGCAGATTATAAAAGGGCTCCATGGTGTCTCAACCTGTTTTCTCTTTTGGCTTCCCGCACTCAGCCACATCAGCAGTTGGCTCAAATGAGATGAGATTATGAAACAAACTTCTTCAGCAGGTACATTATGGAAATAATCTTCTTCAGCACGTGCACTGTGTGGGCAGCACTTAGAGCTAATTAAGAGTTTGGCTGTTGTAAGCAGATTTTCCAGAATCTTCAGCTGGCCAGAACTTACATCAGTCTCTTGTATCAGGCCATCTGCTCAACTAAACTATTTTCACAGTGGCCAACCAGATGCCTGTGCATAGCCTGAAAGCAGGAGCTAAGGGCCACACCATGCTCTCCACTACTGGTTCCCAGCAACAGACATTCAGAGCCATGCTGCCCCAACAACAGAGCCATGCTCCTCCCTCACACTACAACTACAAAGGCTTCTTTCCACCTTTCTCCAATATATGAAGCCACCAACCCCTCCTCTTCTGCAGGCTCTTTCGTGCTCCTGCTTTTGATTCACTATGTCCCCAGGCCTGCTACGCCTTCCATTTTCACAACCCCCCTTACTCACCTGTTTTCAGCTGCACTTCCTATTCCTCTATTGCTCTTTACTTACCTCAACTCTTCCTTGCAGACAGATCTCCCATTTCCACCCCTTCTCCTTTGTCTTATTCTGCAGCCTCCTTTGCACTCACATCATTATGTGTTTCACTCTTTTTTTCTTCCTGCCTGGCTTTTAAAATTCTCCCTTTGTTACACAAAAAGGGGGACTGCTGCTGCAGCTAGTCCCCCTTACTAAGAGACGCAGAATTTCACTAGGTTCCGCTATGTTCCCTCACTCAGAGCAGGGAAATAAAGTGGTATATAAAAAGCAAAGCAGGCTAAGTAAGCATTTGGTCCTATAAAATGTTTGGGGGCTCCACAGCATTTGTCTCACACACACATGAGGCAGCTGAGGAATGGAAGTGAAACATTTTGGTACAGAAGGAAAATTGGGACATTGAAAGTAATGGAAGTGTTTGTTTTTAACAACGGCAGAGATTTCAGTAAAACAAGGATCGAGGACACTTAAAAGAAAATGGAGGTAAAAGAATGGTGGAGAGACACTAATGATTTTGATAATAAACATAAGGATGATGATGAAATGTTAATGGTGAGATGATGTTGATGATAATGATGTGGTTGTAACAAGAACCATATAACTGGTCCCCAAAGACCTACATTGGCTCCCAGTATGTTTCTGAGTACAATTCAAAGTGTTGGTGCTGACCTTTAAAGCCAGCACTGAGGGCTTTCTGGTGGTTCCCTCACTCAGAGAAGTGAAGCTTCAGGGAACCAGGCAGAGGGCCTTCTCGATGATGGTGCCCACCCTGTGTAACACCCACCTATCAGGTGTCAAGGAGATGAGTAACTATCTAACCTTTAGAAGACATCTGAAGGCAGCTCTGTATAGAAAAGCATTTTAATGTTTAATATTTTATTATGTTTTTATATATGTTGGCAGCCACCCAGAGTCACTGGAAAAACCAAGTCCGGTGGGTGGGGTACAAATAAATTATCATTATTATTATTATTATTATTACTGCTACTACTACTACTACTATTATTACTCCAAATCACTGGCAGGTCACCAACTGTTCAATAATATTCCATAAGATGGCATCATTAGGGACGCGCGTGGCGCTGTGAGTTAAACCACAGAGCCTAGGACTTGCCGATCAGAAGGTCTGTGGTTCGAATCCCCGTGATGGGGTGAGCTCCTGGTACTCGGTCCCTGTTCCTACCAACCTAGCAGTTCGAAAGCATGTCAAAGTGCAAGTAGATAAATAGGTACCACTCCAGCAGGAAGGTAAACGGCGTTTCCGTGTGCTGCTCTGGCCACATGACTTAGAAGTTGTACACTGGCTCAGTCGGCCAATAAAGCGAGATGAGCGCCGCAACTCCAGAGTCTGTCACGACTGGACCCAATGGTCAGGGGTCCATTTACCTTTAAGATGGCATCACCTGGGACTGGTTAGAAGTTTTTAACAATCTTCCTAGTCCACATGTTCAGGGTGGGCAGAGCAAAATGGAAATGTGGCCATTGTAATGGATGTGACAGGAGACTGCATTCTATCAACACAAAAGTTGGAGGTGTCAGTAGACATGGATACTCTTCCATCCCATACCCTCCAAGTGTCCCGGGAATGTCTCAGAAATAGTAAAATAATAATAATAATAATAATAATAATAATAATAATAATAATAATAATAATTTATACCCCGCAAAGCCACTCCGGGCAGCTTCCAACAGAATATTAAAATACAATAGTCGATTAAACATTAAAAGCTTCCCTAAACAGGGCTTCCTTCAGATGTCTTCTAAAAGTCTGGTAGTTGTTTTTCTCTTTGACATCTGGTGGGAGTGCGTTCCACAAGGCGGGTTCTACTACTGAGAAGGCCCTCTGCCTGGTTCCCTGCAACCTGGCTTCTCGCAGCGAGGGAACCGCCAGAAGTCCCTCAGCACTGGACCTCAATGTCTGGGCAGAACGATGGTGGTGGAGACACTCCTTCAGGTATACAGGAGGGGGGAGGAACTTTGTCACAGCAGTGATACAAATGTAGAATAGAATGTGATCACCACTTTGCTGCAATTACAATTTGGGCTGCTCTCAGATTCCATTCCAGCTTCTAAGGACCAGAACTTACACCAGCCTGCAGGATCAGGACATCTCAAAATCTGCTCCTAACACGTGTCATCCCAAAATCAACTCCAGATTCTTAAGATATAGCCCAGATTATGCGTTCAATTTAGTTTTTAAGCAGGGTTTGGCCTTTTTAAGCATTCTTCAAAAAATCACTTGAAGATTTTCAGTGAAACCCAATCAGATGTCCTGTTAGAAGATAGAATTACAGCTCCCAGAGTCCACCAAGAAGAAAATTTGCATAAAGTTCTGACAGCAAATGACAGTGTGTGTGTTTCTTTATGTATATATATTTATGAAGAACGTAAGATTATAAGAGGAGCCTGCAGGTTCAGGCCATCCATACTGATATTGCTTTGTTACAGGGACCAGTTGGATGCCTATGGGAAGCAGGGCCTGGAGGCAATAGCAAAACCTCTAAATGATGAAACAACACATTTGGTTCATGGGGGTTTCATTTACTGCTGCAACAAAGCCTTATGTCATGCTTTTGTGTAAGAAAGGTGCCTCTGAGCACATGCAAAGAGCCTCTTTGACTACCACTCACCATGTGATTTTAAAGAGGCAAAGCACTTCCTTTTAGAAATAATTCCTTGTACACAGTTGGAGGAGACAGTTGGATGGCAAAGCTTTTTCTTTCTTTTCTTTCTTTCTTTTCTTTTCTTTTGCGACTCACTAAAACACTTTTATTGTACACATCAAAATTGTAGTCCCTAACACATACATGCACATATTCTCAAGCATACTCACTACCAACTGATCCTTGTCAAAGTTGTTTATCATGTAGTTCATCCCACTGTTAGGAGCCTTTATTAATTTGCGGTTTTATTTTTCCATCATGCTTCCCTAATAGCAAAAAAAATAATAAAAATAAAAATACTACAGTTTTCTGTAGTTCCTCTATTTTTTATTTAAGATTTCTGTACTTAAAATACTGTGGTTTTTTGTGTTTCCTTGAAAAGTTTCTGTAGCCAACAGGAAATGCTCCAGCAGTAGGATAGATCAGTCAGTAGAGCATGAGACTCTTAATCATAGGTTTGTGGGTTCAAACCTTACATTGGGCAAAATATTCCAGCTTTACAGGGGGCTGGACTAAATGATCATCAGGTTTCCTTCCAGGGCTACAATTCTATGATTTCAAGATACTGATATAAAAGAGAATGTTCCTCTTCTCATCTGAGGAATGTTGGAGGGTATGCCATGACTCCTCTCATATCTGTTTTGGATAGGCTTCATACTAACAGATAGAGTCTGGGCTTCCTAGCATGGCTGAATATCAGGCGGTCCATGCAGTCACCCATTTGGAGAGCTACCCATCCCATGTTGCCACATACCCCACTACCATAACTTTTGGTGACAACAAAACAATGTTCTGCTACATACTATTACAGATACCACTGATCTCTACACATTTCCCTCCATTAGACATAATAAGGAAGGAAACCCCACTTTCTGAAACACAGAAATTCACCCAAATTCGTCAAATGAAGGATTTTATTTGGTTCCAAAAGGTGATAAAATTGTGATCCAGTGATGAAGGGGAGAGGACCTGACTCGTGGCAGGAATAGAGCAGGGACGCCATAATCCTCAAGATGTACCGTCACATACTGAGGATACCCTGCTCAACTGCCAAACCAGGTATTAACAGCCCTGACAAAGGGGCCAGACTAGGTGCTATGAGAAGGAAATGAGACCCAGGAAGAACCAAAATGGTACCAAGCGAAGTCTTCCTGACAAAAGGATATGTAGATGTTTTCATTAACTTCTGAGAAGTGGGTACTTGAACATGAATGACGGGGCATGTCTGGATCTCAGAATTCTGCCTGACACCTCACCTTCTCTGTGACATACTTACAATGTTTGATGATTCTTCTGGAAATGTAATATGGGAAACTTTGAGAAACTTTTATAAACTGATGCAACTATTGTTCTGGGCTTCTTGTTCCTTCATCTTTGCGGTAGTTGGAAGTCTTCTTGCAACCATGAAGATCGGACCTAAAGGCCACTGTTTTGCTTCTATCTCCTGGCTGAAGTCTCCTACTAGTGACCTCCTACCTGAACTTGTGGGAGTCAAGGTTAGGCGATAGTGTGGTGCTCCAAGGACTCCCTCTAACATTTGAGAGCACATTTTTCCCTTAAATTGCTTGACATTTTCAGTGGGAAGGTAGTGCCCCACTCGTGGGTTAGACTCCACAACTCTATTGTTGTTGTTGTTGTTCCCAGTATACGAAAGTGTTTATTACTATACACCATCGCCACAGCTAGAACCCTCTAAGGAAGAATGGTAGTGTATAATGTTCGAATATGCTGCACTGGCTGTTCTGACAAATACATAGCTTAGCAGGTCTTGAGTAAATCCAGCACAGTTGATTTACATAGAGTAACTAATATATAACAAATTGGATGATTAAAAAGATGTGGATTACACAGAGTAGTAGAAAAGCAAAGGAACCAGGAAAAACGTGGAAGGGAAGTCATATGATATATGTATACATGCTATATTTGGTATGAAGTTGTAAATATCCTTTTTCTCTTTTTAAAAATGCCTTCTTATCCAATGACAGAGAAGCTTCCTCTGCAATCTTTCATTATAAACACTATGACAAACCATTTGAATAACCAGCCTGTGTTCCATTGGGAGGTAGAATGGAATAAGTAAACCAGATAACAAAAGGAGTATCAACAGTCCAGGTTCATATAAATGATAAAGGGGCTGCATTGTCTATAAAAGCTTCCTCTCGTTTCATTTAGTGAAACTCAAGATAGAGTGGTAGGCAGGGGCTGCCCTTGCCCCCCAGGCCAGGGGTTCTCAACCCCAGGAGCAGATAAGAAAAGGTCTCCATAGTGTCTCAACCTGTTCTTGCTTTTGACTTCCCTCACTCAGCCACATGAGCTGTTGGCTCGAATGAGATAAAATTATGAAACCACACTTTTTCAGCAGGTGCATTACAGGAAGTCTCTTATTCAGAGCTGCACTGCATGGGCACCACTTCAAGGTAATTAAGAGTCTGGCTGTTGTTAGCAGATTTCCTGTAAATTTCAGCTGGAGAGAACTTGCATCAGGCCATCTACTCAAGAAAACTATTTCCACAGTGCCCAACATGATGCCTGTGCATAGCCAGCAAGCAGGATCTGAGAATGACACCACTCTTCCCACTGCTGGTTTACAGTAAGAGAGTTTCTGAGCCATAGTGCCCCAACAGCAAAGGTAGAACATAACCATCAGGTTTAGTAGCCACCTATAGACATATTCATGGAGGAAACGGGTAATCCAAAATTTAACATATCCTAGTTGTTGGCCACCATTACTTCTTTTGCTACCAAATTCACAAGATTAATTAAATGTGTGAGGCTATTTTTGCTTTAATCCATCCTGAATTTTCTATTGTTCCATTTCATTGCATGCGCACCAATTCTAGTGTTATAAGCGAATGAAGACAACTAGTCATGATGGCTATATTTCCCCCTGAATAGCAGCCATTAATCCTCTTAGTAATAGATGCTGGAGATCACAGGTGAGAGAGGCTACTCGGCTCCTGCCTTGTTTTCTGGGTTTCCCTCAGGCATCTGCTTCTGCTCCCTGAGAACAAAAAGCTGTACTAAATGAGCCTTTGACGTGATCCAGCAGGGATCCTCTTTTCTTTTTTCTTTTAATCATTTTATTGATCTGCACTGTATATTGTTCCAAGTTGTTATCTCAAATAATTGCAAAATCAGCCAGCACATAGCTCCTGCTTTCCTTGGAGAAAGGGAGGAATATATTTTTCCATGCTGCGTCATATTAGTGCCATCTTGCCTCCTCTTCAATCTTTATCAAGTCTTTCAAGTCTTAAATAACGCTCCACAGTTAAATGCCTAATTATAAATAGAAGTCCATCTGTACTTAAAAAAAAAAAAAAAAAAGTCTTAATGAGGCTTGGCATTGAAAACCAATTGTAGATGTTAAGTAGAGGAAGCAAACCATACCAAACACCTCTGTTATCCAAACATCATCCTGAGAACCTTTTGAAATTTGAGCTTAAACCCCCAAGGACTGTACACTTCTGCAGGTTTTTTCTTAAGCTTCTTCTATCCAGTCCATGTTTGTTTACTGTCCAAATCTATTCATTTTTTCCCAAACAGATGTTCCTGGCTATGAGAATGGCATCGGAGAGTGCTGGCCGTACTATGCTCTGCAACCCAGTGTCCTGCCACTTGCACCTTGATGCAAGTCGGCATTCTCGGACAATCTGTGGGTCTACGAGACAGTACTCCCCCAACATGGGGAGTCTGCCAGGGCTAATTACCCCCATATCAGCCCTGAATTACCAGCACGGCTGGGGGCTGGTCGTGTGGGAGTCAGCCATTTCCCACCACCAGAAATAGGAAGCCCAGCAGGGGTCCTCTTATGTCTCTGACTCCTGAATCCTTCTGTGCATTTCCAGAGGCTTATCAAATAATCATAATTTGCCCAGGTTGTCTAATGCTGTGCAGCAAATTTCCAAAATAACTGTGGACCAAAGCTGTGGTACCAGAATGTTGAATTAGATGGGCCTTTGGGGTGATCCAGCAGGGATCTGCCTATGTTCCTGACTCCTGAATCCCTCAGTGGCTGTCCAGAGTTCTGCAAAACAGTAGTAATCTGCCCTGGCTGCCTAGTGCTGAGTAGCAAATCTCCAGAAAGGCAGCTACAAATGCCCCCAGTGGACTGTTTTTTAGAATTTTATTCAATTTTCCCCTCTTAATAAATAGGGTGGTAAGCTTTCATGGTGTACAGTATTGTTTTAACTTTTTGTGATGTCCTTATGATATTGTAAGCCACCTGGAGATTGCTTTGAAATATGAAACATGAAGTAGTATATAGGTATGTAGGGGCTGCACTTGACTCCCAGGCCAGGGGTTCTCAACCCCAGGAGCAGATTATAAAAGGTCTCCATGGTGTCTCAGCCTGTTTTATCTTTTGGCTTCCTGCACTCAGCCACATGAGCAGTTGGCTCAAATGAGATGAAATTATGAAACAAACTTCTTCAGCAGGTACATTATGGAAAGAATCTTCTTCAGCAGGTGCACTGAGTGGGCAGCACTTGGAGGCAGTTAAGAGTTTGGCTGTTGTAAGCAGATTTTCCAGAATCTTCAGCTGGCCAGAACTTACATCAGTCTCTTGAATCAGACCATCTGCTCAACTAAACTACTTTCACAGTGGCCAACCAGATGCCTGTGCATAGCCTGAAAGCAGATGCTAAGGGCCACACCATGCTCTCCACTACTGGTTCCCAGCAACAGACATTCGGAGCCATGCTGCCCCAACAACAGATGTAGAACATAGCCATCAGGTTTACTAGCCATCCATGGGCAAATTCATGGGAGGTAAGGCTAATCCTTTTTCATGTTCACACCCATGTCCATGTCCTACCACTCCCTCCTTTTGTATATACCTGCCTGCCCCCCAGAGATAAACCAGCCTGTGGTAACTTTCTGCCTAACACTGCAACTACAAAGGCTTCTTCCCACCTTTCTCCATCATATGAAGCCACCAACCCCTCCTATTCTGCAGCCTCTTTCATACTCCTGCTTTTGATTCACTATGTCCCCAGGCCTGCTACACCTTCCATTTTCACAACCCCCCTTACACACCTGTTTTCAGCTGCTCTTCCTTTTCCTCTATTGCTCAACTCTTCCTTGCAGACAGATCTCCCATTTCCACCCCTTCTCCTCTGTTCTATTCTGCAGTCTCCTTTGCACACGCATCATTATCACTCACTTTTTCCTTCCTCCCTGGCTTTTTTACTCTCCTTTTGTTACACAAAAAGCGGGATTGCTGCTACAGCTAATCCCCCCCCCCCTGCCCCCGTACTAAGAGACACACAATCTCACTACGTTCTGCTAGGTTCGCTCGGTCAGAGCAGGGAAATAAAGTGGAATATAAAAAGCAAAGCAGGCTAAGTAAGCATTTGGTCATTTATTTGTTGGAACAAAGATTCAACCTCTGTAAGGACAAAGAACGGAAGACCCTGAACAATGAGTTTTTTTAAAAAAAAGTTTTGACGTTTCCAGCCCATAGGTAAGAAATCCCTCCCCACCAACAGCAGCAGAACATAGACATACGTCAGTTAAACTCCACAAAAAACAGGAGGAGTGACAAGACAGAATTATAGTTTGTCAGTTGCAGGCCTCACACATTCCGGCCAAGATTTATTGCAGAACCAATTGTATGCATAAAGACCAACTCCTTTTGTTAAAAAAAAAAATAAAAATGTTCAGACAACCCAGACCCTTAATTATTATTCAAAGCTTTACTTGCAGAATTGTCTTCAAAACAGAACAAAAACAATAGTGATACAACCCAAATAGTTGCATAGAATATATTGTGCTTGTTTAGCACAGGCTAAGCTTCTTACAAAATAAAAAAAAAAATTATAGCAGACCAAAAATTAGAGACCTGTCTCTCTGCACGTGGACGCCATTGGCCTTCATTCCAGCCCAAAGCTGTTTGCTCCAAGAGCGCATCCTTTGTCTTTGGCTGCTTGAGAACAAAAACCTCACACAAAATGGAGACCCGTCGATTAACAAGGGCATAGAAGGTGATTCTTTCTGTGATTGAAGTTAGGCATCTGACAGAACTGAGAACATTAACAGCTAACCCTCAACCTGCTAAACAGCTAGAGAGCTTTCCTTGCTCTTCTTTAGCTTCTATGGAATTGTCCATGTTAAACTGTAAGTAATATACATCCATTCTCCATCTCAGTGTCAATTAAACAAGATTTACACTGGGCACTAATAATCTGAGGGATCTTGACAAGTTTCATTCACTCAACAAAATAGAAAAATATCACAAGAATGCTTATCAATTGCCCTCATTGACTCCCATTACCTTAGCAACCTTCCCTAACAGATCACAGCATATGTGACTTCATGCCTTAGTGATAATGTCAGTGGAGGTTTCCCAGAAGTCTACTATATTTTTGGAACCTTATTATATAGGAAAACCCTTTAAAAAACAAAACATTTAGAATACATTCCCATTGATAAAACATTGGTTCATTTCCTCTAAGCTAAAATGTCTCAAATTTTGTAATCTTTCCTTGTGTGGGCATTATTCCATCCCCTTCAGCATCATGATTCCCCTTTTCTGCAACTTTTCTAAATCTAAAATACCCTTTGTGAGTTGAGGTCAATGTACACAATAATGCAAATATGGTCACAGCATATATTTCTATACCGGTGTCAATGATATTGACATTTTTATATTCAATTCATTTCCTGATGAGCCTAGATGTGGAATTTGCCATTCTCAGAACTGCTGTGTGGAGAAATGTCGAAGAGTATGTATGTATGCATGCATGCATGCATGTATGTATGTATTTTAAAGTTTGTTTTTGTAATGCTTGTTTTTTTTAAGTTGTATTTTTTAACGTGTTTGTGTACACACACACAGTTGCATTTATTAATTTAGGGCTTTCTTTCCCCCTCATGCTTCCCTAATTGCAATACATAAATTAAAACATTTCTGCACTTAAAATACTGCAGTTTCCTCTATTGGCGATTGGGCTCATGCCTTGTTTTCTGGGGTTAGGCACTCTGGGAGCAGAATACTGAATTAGAGGGGCCTTTGATGCAATCCAGCAAAAATCTTATGTTCCTGACTCCTGAATCTCTCACTGGCTCTCCAGAATTCTGCCAAACAGTAGTAGTCTGCACTGGGTGCCTAGTGCAGCGTGGCAAATCTCAAAAAAGCAGCTGCAAATGCACAGTGGACTGCATTTTAGAGCTTTCTTCAATGTTTCCTCATGATAAGTTGGGTGGGTAGCTTTTCACTGTATTTGTTTGAACTTTTGTGATGCCCTTATGATATTGTAAGCAACTCAGATTTCTTTGAAATATAGAGTGGTATAAATATATCATAAATCAATAAAATAACTAATCATTACCCATTTGTTCTTTTTATAAACACTCCTCTTTGCCACCGCAGATAACAAATATTCTTAATTTGATGAATGCAGACACAAAACACAGTTTTTATTTGCCACACCAATTTATTTTGATTATGAACAAAGATAAATTTAACCCTATACCATATTTACATGAGCCTGCAAGCCCCCCTTTCCTACTTTAGCTTCTCTATTCCCTGCATCCCATTCACCCTGCACTACAAGCCAAATAAAAGACTCAGGAGTCCTGTGAATGGCAGTCACTCTTCCTCTCCCACCACCAGGCAAGCACCCTCCACCTCAGCTGCTGCGAGAAACAGTGTGATCCAAAAGGAAGAAGACATTGCTCTCTCCTAACTACTCTTCAAAGTTGAGCTGCTCTAGGGGAGGCAGAGTATCACTGCATCGTGCTCTGGTTATAGTGCCTGAAAGGACATCACTATGCATTGAATTCTTGGCCAATTTACAAAACGTTGGTGATGCACAGCCGTAGAAATGCTTGTCAGGAATTGCACTGTCATCTAGTAAAGAAAAAGAGACATTTTCACATGAGTGCCTGGGCAGTAACAGGTGAGTTTGTGTGCAGAAGAGAGAATTGGAGCATTTTATTGTTTATTAAGTGTATTGAGCAAGTATAGAAAGCACCTCAGAACCATACATGTGATCAATTTGACATGGATGTTTAAAATTTAGACATTCCCACCCCAGGAATATAGAGTCTCATCTATATACATGCAAAGCAAAGATCATTACCACAGTTATGGTTTCAGAAAAATAGAACTTTCCCCTACCAATACACATAGAGCACTTTCTGGCAGAAAGCCACAAACAGAACAAGGGAGCAGTCCACCACCCTGTCTCCACCTCATTGGTTGGCAGTGCTACTTACCATGAGCAACAACAATCTCAACGCACTGGGTCTCAGTATTACGACACTTGATGGTCTTTGAGCCCTCACAGGCTTTTGAGAGAGAAGGAAAACAGGTCGGACACTCCTGCCCATTTAACTGACGGTTTGGCCCTGTGAAAAACAACCCCAAAATCAACACACGGTTTCAGCCCATTTCCCCTCCCTCCCTCTCTTCCTTTTGTTACAGTGTAATAATTTCTTATTAAATTTTCAAAAAAATGATATAATCAATGCATAATCAATTTTTCAGACTCCCCACCCCATTTTCCATGGTCTTTTTACTTCTTTCCCTGTGTGGCACAATACCTTCTATTTCTTATACCAACACATCAATAGTTTATTCTTTAATTTCTTATGCTGCTCATATTTCAAATCCTGCTTCATCATACAATAATTTCCTTAAATAGTCTGAAATGGGCTTCCATTTTTCCACAAAGCAATCATCCTTAGATTCTCTTATTTTGCCTGTTAACTTTGCCAATTCTGCAGAATCCATCACCTTACTTATCCATTCTTTGGTGGTAACTTCTACTTCCTTCCATTTTTGTTCTTAGAGGATCCTAGCCACTGTTGTTACATACATAAAAAACTTAAAATACATTTTTTTTTTTGAACTTCTTCCCCTATAATCTCTAAGAGAAAATTTTCTGCTTTTTTTGTTTTTGTTTTTTGTATATAATCACTTTAGACATCTTTTATATCTCATCATGTAACATTTGCCAAAAAACCTTCACCTTCTTAAAAGTCCACCACATATAAAAAGAAAGTTCCATGTACCATTTATACTTCCACAATTATTTACAACCTTTAGCCAATTTGTTAGGTGATAAATACCATCTATACATTATTTTCATACTATTTCCTTTTAGAGTAAAACAGGCAGGACATTTCATATCATTTCCCCATAAACTTTCCCATGCATCCATTTCTATATTATGTCCTAGATCTTTAGCCCCTTGTGTCATTGCAGGTTTAACCAGCTCATCTTTTGTTTCCCATTCTAATAACATTTTATACATTTTTTTAATCAATTTTTCTCTTTCTTCAAGCAGAACCTTTACAAAGTCAAAACTTTGATCCATAAAACCTTTTAATACATGTTTTCAAAAATACACATTAATTTGAAAATATTGGAAAAGTCAGAAGGATTATGAGCTTGGGTATCACCCATCTTGGATTTCTTCTAACTTTTTCAATTAAACTTGCATTTCCTAAAAAAAACAATGATATGTTTTTCATTCATGTAAGACTTGATATCAGGTCCACACACTATACAAACTTATCCTTAAAAATTCTCAATGTGCCTTTACCTTCCCATATCACAGGTAAGCGTACCACCCATACCAATTCCCATGTCCTTCCAAATTTAACAAATTTGTATTCTGTAAAGATATCCATTTCTTTAACCAAATCAGCCAGGTGCTTCATAATATAATTTTAAATCTGGCAATGAGAATCCATCTCTTTCCTTAACATCCATTAGTATTTTAAATTTGATCCTTGGTCTTTCCCCCTGCCAGATGAATTTTCAAAAATTTATATTTCTATGATTCCTAGGCCTCAGTTCGCAGTCCTGTGAGATGGTTGCGACATTTCCACTTCATTCTGTTTCAGGAATTCATTATGCTGATGATGTAGATCTAGCTATTATCTCTAAAGATGAGACATAACACTTAAGGAACACTTAACTAACCAAAGACCCTGCATGGCTTCTTGTGCAACTATCCTGCATCTTCAGGCAGGGGAGGGAGAATAGGAAAGTGACCCATCCTCTTTTCTCAGCCTGCATTAGCTGCTGGTTTAGGCTTGGACTTCAAGCTATTCTTTGTCTTTTACTCCCTTTTATTTGCTTGAGTTAGTTTGGGAGACTTCCCTTCCTTCCCTAGCAATGCAAACTGTCAATAGAAGTTAAACCTGTTGTTTGAGGCCTTTGCATTTTTAATTGGCTTTTGCTTTCTTGTTATGAATTAATTATGAATTAATTATTTGTATTCCGCTTATCTGGCTGGGTTTCCCCAGCCACTCAGGGCAGCTTCCAACAAAGATTAAAAATACATTAAAATGTTACACATTAAGAACTTCCCTAAACGGTGCTGCCTTCAGATGTCTTCTAAATGTCAGGTAGTTGTCTATCTTTTGTCCTTTTCACTTTATTTCCTTCAATCTGTGGAACATTACTGAAAGTTTTCAGCTTCCTGTTCCCCAAGGTCATGGTTGAGGGGTCCTGCCACACCATATTAGAAGAGCCAGGATGTCACCCTGAAGCTTGTGTTCCAGAGGTGGAGTTACTACTAGGGAAACTATCTGAAAAAGTGTGTATGCACACAAAAGCTCCTAACAATAACAAACTTAGTCTCTAAGGCGCTACTGGAAGGAATTTTTTTTATTTTGTTTCTATTAGGGGAACACTGTTTCCATGAGCCCTAGCTTCCATCACAGTGTCCCGTTGCACCAGAAGTAGTTTAGTCATGCTGGCCACATGATCTGGAAAGCTGTCTGCAGAGAAACGTCAGCTCCCTCTGCCTGAAAAGCGAGATGAGTGCTGCACTCCATAGTTGATTTCGACTGGACTCAACCATCCAGGGGTCCTTTACCTTTACCTTTTATCTTACTAAGAGACAGCATGGGGACCACCTTTAGTGTCCACTAACCAGCTGCAGGGAAGCTTCATCTTGGGCTTCATCTAAGATTTCCAGTGTCAGCTATATGATATCATTTGTCTAAGGGCAATCATGCAAAACCCCTAAAGCCTCAATGCTATTTATGCCCAACGGTATATACAAATATGCATATACTTACGTTTTAGAAATTGCTCAATGCACTTCATACCATAACAACACTCCCTGAAATTAAGTATGAAACTACCATCTTCTCTGGTGAAACTATAGTTCTGCGTGCTGCAATCTGTAGTACATCCCGCTTCAGAATCGGCCTTAACAGAGCCATCTGTGAGAGAACATTAGAAGGAATACCTAGATCAGCAAAAATTCAAATCATTATTCTCCTGAACGAAATGTTTGTGATGCTCCCTTATATACATACATTGAGCAAATGGGTGAATAAAGAAAAAAAGTATCTCACAAGGGCTGAATTTAGCAAGCTAAACCTGAAAGTAGTTCCTTCCAGAATCACCTCATAATTACAGTATAATTTCTTCTGCCAACCATGTGAATATTCCAGGATCGTTCCTTTAAAAGTTGCACTTAAATGAGACATGATTGACTGTATTTTCTGCACAAACGAAATGGCAAGTGCCTGGAATAGGTTGATCTGCCACCCAATGGATATCCAGCTAGTTGATCCATTGGCTGACTCAAGAATCTGTCTTATACTATGTAATATATATCTCAGAGAGTGGAGAATACAGACTTCTCTTTCCTCTATATTTCTCCTTCTTTTGATCTCACTTCTGACCGGCTATCTTAAGGGAATAAATTCTCTAAATTTATGAATAAATAAATTCTCTTTCAAATATGATTTGAAAGAGAATTGCATAAAGATGCTCTACAGATGGTACTTAACACCTGTAAAACTGGCCAGAATGTATAAATCTAGATCAAACATCTGTTGGAGATGCAGAGAAATGGACAGCACCATGATCCACATGTGGTAGCACAGCAAAAAAAATCAGGGAATTTTGGGAAATTATTTACAATGAACTTATGTTTAAATATTCCTTCCTAAAGAAGCCCAAAGTCTTTCTGCTAGGTATAATGAGCAATGAAATTCCAAAAAGGGTAAGGAAAATCTTTATGTATGTAGTAGCAGCAGCTAGGATTCTAATTGCTAAAGTATGGAAAGGGGATTCTATCCCCTCAAAATTAGATTGGCAAAATAAAAAGCTAGAATATACAGAACTAGAAAGATTAACAGTGAGATTCCAAGAACCTACAGATCAAACATTCAATAGAGAGTGGAATATCTACAGAGAATATTTAAAAGAACATTGTATTTTATTTTATTTTAAGTAATATTTATTCAAAGTTTCAAAAATACATAAATACAATAAAAAACAGAAAAACACAACAGAAAAAAGAAGAGAAAAAACTAAAAAAAGAAAAATAAAAGTAAAAAAGAGAGAAATACATATCCCATATTACATCTTTTCATTTGCTTGTTTCTTAGACCTCCTCACACCTCCCTTTTTGTATTCTGACTTGATTCGTTGTTTCAGCAAATTTTTCCCATATTTCTCAATTTTTATTTAAATAATTTGTCTTAACAATCTATCTTATTAATTAATTCAACATATCCTTTCCGTCTCTTACCATGTTCTGTAATTCAATTTACCTTAATTTATTTAACCTTATCTTACCTCAAAAGCCTTAAAATTCAAAGTTTAAACCATATTTATACATAACTGCTTAAATCCTTTCTACTAAAGCCAATTAATTCCTTTCCAGCATTTCCCCTATTTCATTAAAATTTTTCCCTAGTTGTTATCCAACATCTCTTCTTCCTGGTTTCGGGTTATGTCAGTCCTTTCTATACATTCCATCCAGTCCATCAATCTGGTGATCTTATATCCAAGGCCCTTAAGTCTCTTCTATGCCCCTTCTGCAGATTTTCTTGTTCTTGTTTGTAGTCACACTCTTCCTTGACTTTTGTTGGTTTCTTTCTTAATTTCTTCCCTTTCTCCTTGGGGAGTAGATCTCCGGGGGATTCCAACCGGTAATAAGCTCCATTTTCCTTCATCAAGCCAGCCCATTCCCCACAGTCCCACTCCCTGTCATCATCTTTGTAATCCAAAAAGTGGTTGTCCAAAAAGTAATTGTCAACATGTTTCATAGTCCCACCAGATTTAAGAGCTTCCTTAACTCCAAACACTTCCAGGTACACTCCAAGTTCAATCTTCCAATGCAACAACTTTTGCTCCTGCAGGACTTTGGATCTCTCCATTTGTGTTGCTTGGGGTGCTATCACAACCTCTTCCATCTTCCTCTGCCCTTGCACTTGCCCAATCAAACCAGTTTCCTGAATTGGTCGCTGTATAGTTTATTTATCCTTATTTCTTGTTAATTCATATTCACTGGCTACGGCAGTCATCAAGTCCAACTTCTCATTCATCAAATTCATCCTCTCATGCAACTGCTCCAGCAAAGCATTTGTTTTGTCAACGGCAGAGACCAAAACTTCCTCCCAACGCATTTCTATTCAAGGTCAAAAGACTGGTCCCACGATCTCAATCTCGCAGCTGTAACGTCTCCAAGTAAACTGCAGCAACAAACTGACAAGCTCCCTCTAGGGGACACAATTTCTATTTGTATCCATCTTTTGTATCCAACAAAAGAAAAAGTACTCCACTTTCAATCAATGAACATCTCCAACAGTTTCTGTCCTCACACCCCGTTCCCAGGCTTGAGACGATGGAAACTTATATTCCTTTACTCTCTCTTCTGCAGGCTTAAACAGTCAAATCCCCCCCCCCTTTTCTCCTGCTTTCCAAGGGGGTTTTATTGGTTGTAAATGCAGGAAAAATCAATCTTTAAAACAACTTTCCAGGCTCTTAGATTGTAAGGTTTTTGCTTTAGTCTATTTACAAAAACCGGAAGGCGGACTTCCTGTTTAGACATTCCCGCTCCAGTGCCTAATTCAAGAATTTCTTGATCCAATTTTCCGTTTTTACTCACGGGTACTTATTTAGAGTCCGAATGTCAACAGGAAAAAGTCAGCGCTCTCCGGCGATGGCTGTGTGGCTTCCCTCCATGGAAGTAGCAATCGGTTTGCTGCACCGTGCTGCTCACCCCACTTCGCTCTGGAGCCCCAAAAAGGGGTTTCCCCGCGAGTAGGGGAGGCGCTCTTGGTGCTCTGCCGAACCCCACGTTCCCAAGCTCCTCCACCTGGGATTTCTAGCGGTTCCCCACCTTTGCCGCGGCGGGAAGACCCAATTTCCACGGAGCCCGTTCCTCCAATCGGGGGAACTCCGCCATTCGCCAATGGCGCTAACCCGGAAGTCCTTTAAAAGAACATTGTAATGATATAAATTCTTTGGCAGGCCTGGAATAATTTGTGCATGATTTAAGAAATCGTTACATTATTAAAATAACAGAGGAATTTAGGAGAGAGTTAAGTGCACAGAGTAATGAAACTTAGGAACCACAGTGGGGGGATTGGAAGTCATGTCAGAAATAGCGATGGATGAACTTAAACTTTTCTTTTTCAGTATGTATGTACGGTGTGTAGAGTGTTAATTACTCAATTGCCTTTTGATGATTGATGCATATTGTTTTGTTTTCTATTTGTTTTGTTATTAAAAGCATTAAAAAATTTAAAAAGTATAAAATATTCTACCTAAGCAAGGTACCATGTTGAAATGAATATGGAACCATTTTCCTTTTTTAAAAACGGGAGAATGATAGAGAATATAATAATTCCATAGAATTGTATCATTTGGATTATACCTCCAGTCTCTGAACCATTTGAATTTACCCAGCAATGGGATGGCAAGCCCCTGTCCCCCAAAGCCTCATGCCATCTGGGAAGACTGCAATCTTTGTCCCTACAACCCAGCTCAGGGGCAACCCTTACCAGTAAATTCTTTGGGTTTGCTAGATGTTGCCATAGGTGAACCCTAACATTGGTAAACCCCAACTGTCTTTCAACCAGCAGGTGGACTGACTGATCACTGGTTACATACTCAATGCCTGCACCAAACCTGTTTTCAACTATAATCTATAAAGTTGTGGACTAATCTGAAACCAACACTTGTCTCCTTGTATTCATCATTGGCTGCACACCTGACCGCTGTATCACTTGTGTCTGAACCCACAAAGAGTAGGCTCTGATTATGTTGGGTGCTAATGAGTGGAGAGTGACCTGCCAGTGAGGTATTGTTACTTAGGATTTGGCCATTGGGAAAACCAGTTGGTGATGGAGCTGTAAGGCAAAAGCCAGAGAAAGCTGAGGCCTGAATATTCATTCAGAATGTATTAACTTTAATCAGTTGGCAAAGCTCAGAAGAAGGTTGCCAGTGGTTCTCCAAGGCTAAGAGGCTGACCTTTGTAAAGGTGGGGGGGGGGAGGTGGCACACTTTATTAGATATTGACATGGAAAAGAATCACCTCAGTGCCTGCTTCCCAACACTGGAATTCACTCCCAGGAGAAGCTAGATTGCCTCCCGTCTTGTCCTTCTCCTGGCAGGTGAAGACCTTGTCCCAACAGGCTTTTGGGGAATTACTGTTTTTATTGAAAAGGATGCTACCACTTTTTATTGTAATCATTGGTACATTTTACACACACACACATAATTCTACTAATATTTAATTAATTGTTGAAAAAAATGAATTCTACAACATTGGGTGAGATCAGCATTCTGCGGCTTCCCCCTAGATATCGCAGGGTCCAAATGTTGGACCCGCACACTTAGGTATAATCTTACACAAAGGCTTTATACTCACTCATATTACTGAAAGTAGTACGAGCAAAGCAACTGCCACCTTCGGTAGTTTCACAAGTTCCTGGGTTTTTTTGATTTGTTTTCCTTAATTTACATTGCATAGCTATCACTGCAAAGAGAAGAGAAGAATAAATATTCAGTGCCAAATACATCAGTTCCTCAGTTGTGGAAAAATGAAATCTACATTCCCACCTGGATACAATCTTCCAAGCCAGACATGCACAATCTTATTGGTCTCCAGAGCTACATGAGCGGGTTGGAGGCTGCATGCACACTGACACACATCTTTCCCCTATCTCACACACAGGAACATCTCCAGACACAAAGATGGAGAGACACACAGTCTTCATCCATTTTACTATTATGAATGCATACACTAAAGCAGGGACGTCCTCCTCTACAACACACAGTGAGGTGCACAATCGGATTTTAGCAGTCCCATTGAATACTTTCACATGCAGCACTCATGTTGTATGTGAAGAAAGCCAACCTCATGAAACAGAAGTACACTCCATAAGGCTGTCTTCCAAAATTTGGAGTCCAGATTCCCACTATTCTAATAGTTTTAGCTTCATTTATCCTTCCTAGAGCCAATATCAGTTTGTCTTCTCTAGCCCACTTCATATCCCCTCCTTCATTTGAAAAAGCAATTCAAGATTGCAGCTTCCTACTCACCTTCAGAAAGGATGGCCAAGAAGAGACAAGTACTCAGGAAGATCTTCATAGTGCTGGAGAGATCAAAAGCTGAGGAGAACTCAGTTCAAAGAAGCAGGCAACTGATGGAGGAAGAGGCTGCCTTAGGGGATTTATAGGCTAAGAAGAGGAGCCCTGGGCAGAACTGATCCAGTGAGGGGGTGGGAAATGATGACAGTAGAGATTGCATGCTTTCCCAAACATCTTGTAATTTAATATTGGAACACAAAGCATGGAGTAGAAATTGCATTAAGTCATTTTTGGGAACTGTATGAAATTCTGACAGCTGCCATCCATCCACCAACCACCAACCATACATTTGGTTCCCAGGATCGGGGATCCCAACCCTAGGTACATATTATAAAAGGGCCCCATATTTTCTCAAGCTGTTGTTTCTTTTGGCTTCCCTCACTCAGGCACATGAGCAATTGTATCCAATTAGAGAAAATTATGAAAGCACAGTTTTTTGGCAGGTACATTATGGCACACTTGAAGCCAATAAGGAGTTTGGCTGCTGTAAGAAGATTTGCTGTAAATTTCAGCTGACCAGAACTTGCATCAGCCTGCTAAATCAGGTCATCTGTTCAAGAAAACAATTTTCATAGTGACCAACCAGATGCCTGTCATAGCCAGGAAGCAGGACCTGAGAACAACACTACTCTCCCCACAACTGGTTTCCAGAAGCAGACATTAAGTGCCAAATTGCCCCAAATGGCAGACATAGAACTTAACCATCAAGTTTAGTAGCCATCAATCCACAAATTCATGGAGGATGAGGGTAATCCGCAATTTAGCACATTCAAGTTGTTGGCCACCATTACTTCTTCTGATACCCAATTCCAAAGATTAAATGCTTGCTGTGTGATGCAGTTATTGCCTCTATTTGTCCTGAATTTACCCTCCTTCCATTTCATTGCTTGTCCACAGGTTCTATTGTTATGAGAGAAGCCTTGTAGACACAATGGCTGCACTTCCTCTGATATGAAAGCCAAGAAGCCTCTGAGAGTCTGCTCTACTGCTTTTTTTTCCCAGGTTGTCCCAAAGGCATCTGCTTCAATTCTCTGAGAACAGGATGCTGAACTAGATGAGCTTTTTGGGTGGTCCAGAAGGGATCCTCTTATGTCCCTGACTCCTCAATGCATCTCCAGTGGCCTATCAAAGAGTACTAATCTGCCCTGGTTGCCAAGATTTGTTATGGGTCATTGGACCACTAAAGATTATTATTATTATCGGGGAGTCTGGTGCGGTGCTGAGAGTCAATCGCTACTTCTGCGGAGTGAAGCTGCACAGCTATTGTCGGAGAGCGCTGACCTTTTTCCTGTGACATTTCAACTTTTAAACAACAACCCATGAGTAGGTCAAGTTAAAGACTGGGGAACTAAAGGAAAAAAAATAGAATTTGGTACTGAAGTGGGAAGGTGTAAACAGGAAGTCCGCCTTCCGCTTTTTGTAAACAGATTAAAGCAAAGACTTTCTAAGCTAAGAACTGGAAAAATCGTGTTAAAAGGACTTAATTCCTAACGTCAAAATTAAGAGGACTCCCTCCCTGAGCAGCAGGAGAGGGGAGGGAAGAAGGGAAACAATTTTTTGCCTGCAAAAAAAGAAAAGGAGAGAAAAGGGAGCAAAGACCACCACTTAATCTTTGGGAACGGACTACCAAGGAACAATAGAACTGCCGTGCTGAGAGTTGCACTGTTTATGGACCATGTAACTTTTGATAGATACTCTGCAAGTGTTTTGAAGGTTCTGAAGGCTTTCTCTAAATCTGAAACTGTTGCTTATTATTGAAAGGGGACCTGAAAAGTTGGAAAATACATTTTACTGTAACAAATATTGGCTGCTACTGTGTCCCCCTAGAGGAGCTTTGAATCTTTTACAACTCTTACAACTGGGAATTTTCCATTTTAATTGGCCAGGGAAATTTCCACTGCAAAACAAGTCTGGGCCGTGGGACTGACCTTGATCTGCAGATACAGGGTGATGGCAAATCTGCCTCAGGAAAAAACGACAAGATCGGGCAAAATTAGAGTGCAGCAGCAGCGCAGACCATCAGCATCTGGCCCTTCTGTACCACAAGGGGAAGAATCCGTACAGGTTGGGTCAAAAGGAATGGCATCTGAAGAGGGATTAGCTTCAGCACTAAATAAAATTTTTGAATCTTTGGAAAAATTAAGCAATCAGGTTGCTGATGCATCAGTTAAGATTGACCAAAATACTACAAGCATTAATAACTTGGGGCAGAAGGTGAATTCCAATACAGAAGCTATAGACAGACTGCTGCAAGAATCTACGTTAAATAAAAAAATAGCAAAGGAGAAAGTGTTGGCTCTAGAGGAAAAGATACCACCAATAAGTAAACAGCTAGAGGATCATAGGTCACTGTTGTCTATGATTGAACTGAAGGAAAAACAGACTAACTTGAGGATCAGGGCTGTACCTGAACTTGAGAAAGACAACCTAAGTGATTATCTTACACAGGAATTTGCAGACTTTTGGAACCTTGACTCAGATAAACAAGACTTTAAGATAGTAAGTGCTTTCAGACTTGGAAAAGGGGGAAGAAAGAACAGGGTGAGAGACTGTTTGATTACTCTCCGAACGAAAGAAGAGAGAGATAAAATATCGAGCCTGCACTACCAGAAGTCCTTGGAAATAGAAGACTCAAGAATAGAGATTTTTAAGGACATTCCGAAACATCTATTGGATCTTAGGGCTAACTACGGAGATTTAGTGGCCCTGTTAAGAAGCAACAGAATTGCATTCAGGTGGGAATTCCCCCAAGGCCTTTCTTTTACTTTCAAAGGGAGAAAAATCAAAATAAGATCAGTGGAAGATAAAGGGAAATTTTTGAGGGATCACGGAGAAAACCTACAAAAAGAAGCTGAGGAAGAAGAAGAGACAAGAGCATTAAAACCAGGAATACTAGACCCAGCAACGCCTCTTTTGGGATTGGACAAACCAGAGAAAGTGATACCACCGACAGAACAAGAACAATTACTCGGAGCAGTAGGAGGAAAAACGAAATAATTTCACCATGTCTCTGCAGATATTAAGTTGGAACATTCATGGTTTTAATTCCCCGGATAAGAGGAAAAAACGATTGGGTAGATAAGCTAGCATGGCCGAGTTTGCGTATAACAATGCAGAGCATGTGTCCACGGGGATGAGCCCGTTCTTGGCTAATTATGGGTGTCACCCCAGGGCCTTTCCCGGGAGGGGGGAGGAAGGATGGAGCGTGCCCGCCGCAGAGCAGTTCGTGGAAGAAATGGAAGCCCTGCACCAGCAGCTTAAGATGAATCTGGAAAGGGCCAAGGAGGAGTACAAGAGGCAAGCAGATAAACTTCGCCGGGAAGGGGAGACCATTAGGGTGGGGGACCGGGTGTGGTTATCCACTCAAGGGTTACCCTTCAAGCGTGGGTGTAAGAAACTCAGGCCGAAGCGGCTGGGACCATTTGAGGTGACACACCAAGTTAACCCGGTGGCATTCAGGCTCAAGTTGCCAGACAGCATGAAAATCCACCCGGTATTTCATAGGTCACTGCTCTCAGGTAGGAGGTAGGAGGAGAAGGGCTCACACACCCACCACTGGAAGAGAGGGAACACCACCACCAGGTAATGGAGATCCTGGATTCGCGATGGCGGGGGGCGGCAGGTGGAGTACCTAGTAGCTTGGGAGGGGGAACCCGAGTAAGAAAACACGTGGGTTCCAGAAGGGGAAATAGTTGATGGGTATCTGGTGGAAGAGTTCCACAACAGGTATCTGAGGAAGCCCAAACCCCTGGAGAGATTCTGGGAGGAGCAATTTGCCACCACCGATGAGGAGGAGGAGGATTTTGTGGGTTTTCCAGCGTCCCAAGAGGAGGGAGGAGAATCGTCAGGAGAGGAGGAATCAGATTGGGAAGCCCCTCCCATCAGAAATTGGA
Organism: Podarcis cretensis; assembly: GCF_951804945.1. NCBI lineage: Eukaryota > Metazoa > Chordata > Lepidosauria > Squamata > Lacertidae > Podarcis > Podarcis cretensis. Next base: position 13,292,209 of record NC_137177.1, on the reverse strand, counting down.
GCAGGTGGGAAGCGGGGTTTGAGTCCTCGGACGATGATGGCAGCTCCTTTCAAGGGTTCCCTGCATCGTCGGCTGAAGATGGGGACAAGGTCACATCACCGGGTCAGGCCGGGGGTGGAGGGGGTCCTGGGGGGGGAGGTGGATGTCAGGGAACTGACATCAGAGCGAGAAGCGGAGGCAGGGCTCCAGAGCGATGCCGTAGAGGGAACCAGCAAGGGGGAAGGAATTCAGCGTGACACCAATAGAGAGGATAGGGAGATAGAGGAATCGGTGTCAGGGCTCCAAGACCCTTCAACCGAAACTAGCAGAGAGAGCGCTGGCACGCCCCTGCCTTCCCTGTACTTGCGCAGACGCGTTCAGCGCGGGGAACATAGGAGGAGACTTGGGGTCAAACAGCTTTTATGCTGGAAGAGATTCAAGAAACGCCCACTGACGGACTCTGCAAGTGACTAACAGGTCAAGGAGGGTGAGCTCTAACCCTAAACATGATTGAGCAAGCAATCGAACTAATCTGAATGCAATTTACGCACAAGTAACCCCCTCACAAGCATCACAACTACCAAAAACTTTTTTTGAAATGACTGACAATATGGATTTAATTGATACCTGGAGAACTAAGAACCCCCTGGGCAGAGAGGGAACCTTCTTCTCTGAAGCTAAAAGGACATGGACAAGAATTGACCAAATCTGGATAACTAGAGGAATGACTCCCAAGATTCGAAAAGTGGAAATCTGCCCTAAAACGTGCTCCGACCACAATGCTGTGAGAATGGAGATGAAACTAACACCGATTGGTTCCTTTAGATGGAAGATGAATGACACCCTGTTTAGAGACACAGAGACTATCAAGAAGGCCCAAAAAACCTTGAGAGATTATTTTGAGATAAATATGAATACTACCACTGAAAAAAGAGTAATCTGGGATGCAAGCAAAGCGGTCATGAGAGGGTTTCTGTTCAACAGAATGCAATAAAAAAGAGGACTCAAAATGGGGAAAAAAGGAAAAAATTTGGAGAAAATAAGAGAAGGAGAGAAGAAACTTAGAGCGAAACCAAAGTCGCAAGAGATTCTGAGAGAAATAAAGTTATATCAAGTACAATATATGAAAATGATAAATCAGGAAGTAGAATGGAGAATTAAACAGATGAGACAAAAGACATTTGAATCGGCTAATAAATGTGGGAAACTGTTAGCTTGGCAGATGAAAAAAAGGCAAAAGCTAAATACTGCTATAAATTTGGAAGTGGAAGGAAAGAACATACAGAATCCACAGGAGATTAGAAATTGCTTCCAGAGATACTTCAAACAACTTTACACACAAGGGCCACAGAAAGAGACTGATATAGACCAATTCTTGAAAACTAATGGATTACAAAAAATCTCTCAAGAAAACAAGTTAATGCTGAACTATAAAATAACAGAACAGGAGGTGGAAGGTGCCATTCAGAATATGCAGTTGGGCAAATCTCCAGGGCCGGACGGTTTAACCTCAAAATACTACAGAATTTTGAAAGATTGGCTAATTCAACCTCTAAAGGAGGTTTGTAATGAAACTTTAGAGGGGGAAAAAGCGCCAGAGTTGTGGAAGGAAGCTTATATTACACTTATACCGAAAACTGAGTCTGAAAAGTCACAACTTAAGAACTACCGCCCCATATCCCTGCTTAATGTGGATTACAATTTTTTTGCGGATATTTTGGCTAAAAGATTGAAAAAAGTATTAGTGGAAGAGATACATAAAGAGCAAGCTGGCTTTCTCCCTGGTAGACACTTGTATGACAATATGAGGAATATAATCAACATTTTAGAAAAACTACAAGTGAATATTAACACCAAAGCAGTTTTGATAATTGTAGATGCGGAGAAAGCCTTTGATAATATTTCTTGGAGTTTTATGAAGAAAAATCTTCAGGGGATGGGGGTTGGTCAAGGTTTTGAAAATGGTATAGGTGCAATTTACTCAGAACAAAATTGATAGTTAATAATGTGGTGACAGAAGAATTTAAGATGGAGAAAGGGACACGACAAGGCTGCCCAATTTCCCCATTGCTTTTTATTTCGGTCCTGGAGGGACCATCTGATCAAAGGTATTCAGGTCGGAGTTAAACAGTACAAACTTAAAGCTTTTGCAGATGACTTAGTATTGACATTACAGGAGCCAGAATCTAGTACTAAAAGAGTATTGGAATTGATCCAGGAATTTGGTCAAGTGGCAGGATTTAAGCTGAATAAGTTAAAAACTAAGGTTCTTGAGAAAAATTTAACACCGATGGAGAAGGAGAGGTTTCAGAAGGAGACAGGTTTAACATTGGTAAAGAAAGTAAAATATTTGGGGGTGAATATGACTGCTAAGAATGTGAATTTGTTTAAAGATAATTATGAGAAATGTTGGTCAGAAGTGAAAAAGGATCTTGAAATATGGTCAAGCCTGAAGCTTTCCTTGCTTGGCCGAATTGCTGTTATAAAAATGAATGTATTGCCAAGAATGCTGTTTTTGTTTCAATCACTGCAAATTTTAGACAAGATGGACTGTTTCAAGAAGTGGCAGAGAGACATTTCTAGATTTGTCTGGCAGGGCAAGAAGCCCAGAATAAAATTTAAGATACTAACTGATGCAAAGGATAAAGGTGGATTTACCCTGCCAGACTTAAAACTGTATTATGAATCAGCAGCATTTTGCTGGCTGAAAGAATGGCTGCTTCTTGAGAACACAGACATTTTGGATTTAGAAGGTTTTGATAATGTTTTTGGGTGGCATGCATATTTGTGGTATGACAAGGTTAAAGCACACAAGGCATTTAAAAACCATATTGTCAGAAGAGCATTGTTTATTGTCTGGACAAGATATAAAGACTTACTTGAAAATAAAACCCCAAGGTGGCTATCACCTATGGAAGCGAAGGCTCTGAAAAAACTCAATATGGAGGCCAATTGGCCAAAATATTGGGAGATTCTGGAAAAGGAGGGTGATAAACTGAAATTGCAGAGTTTTGAGAAGCTTAAAGATAAAGTGCGAGATTGGCTTCATTATTTTCAAATAAGGGAGGCCTACAATCTGGATAAAAAAATTGGCTTCCAGGTGGAAAAATCAAAATTGGAAACAGAATTACTAGAACCCAAAACTAAGATAATATCAAGAATGTATAACTTGCTGTTGAAATGGAATACTCAGGATGAAACGGTAAAATCTGCTATGATTAAATGGGCACAAGATGTTGGACATAACATTATGTTTGCTGACTGGGAACAGTTGTGGACCACAGGTATGAAATTCACGGCATGCAATGCCCTAAGAGAGAATATTATGAAAATGATATACAGGTGGTACATGACACCAGTCAAGCTTGCAAAAATCTATCATTTGCCTGATAATAAATGCTGGAAATGTAAAGAGATTGAAGGTACATTCTTTCACCTTTGGTGGACGTGCCCAAAGATTAAGGCTTTCTGGGAGATGATCTATAATGAAATGAAAAAGGTATTTAAATATACCTTCCTGAAGAAACCAGAGGCCTTTCTCTTGGGCATCGTCGGCCAATTGGTGCCAAAGAAGGATAGAACTTTCTTTATGTATGCTACAGCAGCAGCAAGAATACTCATTGCAAAGTACTGGAAGACACAAGATCTACCCACCTTGGAAGAATGGCAGATGAAAGTAATGGACTATATGGAACTGGAGGAAATGACGGGCAGAATCCGGGATCAAGGAGAAGAGTTGGTGGAAGAAGATTAGAAGACATTTAAAGACTATTTACAGAAACACTGCAAAATTATTGAATGTTAATGATGTTGGAATGAAAGGAAGTGGTTTTAGCAATAAGGCAAAAGGAATATGTAAAAATGGATTGATACTAGATGAAAATTTTGAAGTTATTATATGTGAAGATAAGAAATTAAGGGTAAACAAAGAGGGTATGGATTTGCTGAACTAATTATTAAATGGAATACAAGAAAGGGAGGTGTGAGGAAGTCATGAAAATAAGTAAATGAGTGGTAAGATAAGAGAAAGAGGGATTCGTTTTTAACGGTTTTTATTTTTCTTTACGATTTTTTTTTGGTTCTGTATTTTTTGTATTCTTTCTTTCATTATTTCTGTAACCTTTTTTCTTGTTGAAAAATTTGAATAAATATATATATATATTTTAAAAAAATAAAGATTATTATTATTATCATTCAGTATCAACCTCTTGATATGTAGATAGGGTGGGTACATTTTTGGACTTCTTTGTGACATTTCCATGATGTTATTCAGGCTTTCTGTAGCTCCCTCTGCTCATCAGATATGCTAGACCTCCCTATTCCCACCCCATGCAGCTACTACTAGCCATGAGTTTAACCTGTCAAAGACCCATGTCTGAAACCACTTCTCTCTTCTATTCTACAGGCCTGCTTTGCACCCATTTTCCCTTTTACACTCTATGCGTCCTCCCCTTCTTTTTGTGCAACCCACTTGGAAGGGAAGCCAGTGTGTGGTTGCTTCCTGTATCTTCCTCCTGCCACAGATTACAACTAATCTGCCCCTTCTCATCTTCCACACAATCTGTAAGCCACCCCCTCCTATTCTGCAGACTCTTTCATGCCCCTGCTTTTGTCTTCACTATGTCCCCAGGCCATCTCTGCACCAGCTCTGCCTCCCCACCATCATGCTTGGTTGTGCCCAACCTGCCTTCCTGCTCTGGTCTCGGGTGCATTTAGAGCCACGGTGACACTGGCAAGTGAGCGCAAGGCTGGGCGAGTGTTGGGTTTTGATGTGCCTGGAGCCTCCTACCAGTTTGTTGTTCCTACTCGGGAGCAGGGCTGTAGCTTGGGGGTGGTGTGGAAGGCCCCCACCAAATTAAATATGGACACTAAATGGTTTACGTATAGAGAATTGTTACTTGAATCAAAACCAATTTAAATTGAAAGAATTTAATGAAATTAGAAAGAACATAACAGACTGGTTACAATACTTTCAGCTAAATGAAATATTTAAGAATGATAAAAAGTTAGGATTTGCGTATGAAATTTCAACTTTTCAGAGAGAAATAATAGAAAATGACACAAAATTAATCTGTAGCGATCAAAGAAAATTATATGAAAATGATGTATAGATGGTATCTAACTCCTGTTAAATTAGCAAAAATGTATAAATCTAAGGAAAGCAAGTGTTGGAAATGTAAAATTACAGAAGGGATATTTTTTCATATGTGGTGGGATTGTAAAATCATAAAGAAATATTGGGAAATGATTTATAATAAAATAAAGAGGATGTTTAAAATAACCTTTGTTTAAAAAAAGCCCAGAAACCTTCCTATTAGGTATTATAGGAGCAGACCTACCAAAATCACAAAAGAATTTGTTTATGTATGCAACTACATGTCCTAGTTAAAGAAATTGGCAAGTTAAATTAATGGAATATGCTGAAATGGCAAAACTGACTATGAAATTACCGTATTTTTCGCCCTATAGGACGCACCGACCCCTCTCGCTCTCCAGGCATCAGGAAGCTATCCGCAAGCCTTGCGAGCTATCCGCAAGCCTTGCGAGCTATCTGCAAGCCTTGCGAGCCCAGGGGAGTTCCTGCGGGCTCGCAAGGCTTGAAGGCAGCAGCCTGCAGCCCGGAGCATGGGGCGCCCTCCAGAGAACAGTAGCCTGTTCTGGGGGCTGGGGTCGGGTCCCCCCCCCAAAAAAACTAGTTGCGTCCTATGGGGCGGTGCATCCTATGGGGCGAAAAATATGGTAAGAGGAAGAGATGACAACAAATTTAAGGAAGAATGGACATATTATTGCATATATACAGAAGCATTGTATATGCTGCTGTTGGTGCTCCTGTGAGTGTTTGGGATGACCACTCCCTCCTTCAGCCAATTCCCTTGGACCCAAGGGGCAGGGTCTACACTCACACATACTCTGAACAGCTCTCTGCAGCAAGTGGCAAAAATGGTTTTAAATGTTTTTTAAGTGTTCTTAATCCACTGCACCTTGAATGGTGGTATATATAATTTTATTATTTTCTTTCTGTTTGGGGTGGGTGAAATGTTTAGTTGGGGCTTAGTTTAATTTTAGCTTAATTGTTTCTTGCTTTGTTTTTACTTTCATTATTTTGTTAAGTTATTGTTTGTATAGTTGTATAGTTTGCATTTTGCTTTTTAAAAAGAAAGGGTCAGCGCTGCCTGGGAGTGGGCCTCAGCCAACAGAATGGCTGGGGCAGGTTCCACAGGAGGTATGTATTGCGACACCTGATCTGTGATCACGGGCAGGAGAAGGAGTTAAGCTAAGACCAGGCCATGTCATTACCAAGGAGGCAGGCTTAGTCATTGTTTGAGGACTATCCCTTCCTCCAGGTCTGGTCCTGACTAGAAGGATACTGGAATCAGCAAGAGAAACCCACATGACCTGAAAGTGTTGCTGTGCAATGCCAGGTCAATTATGAATAAAACCACTGCCATCCACAACCTGAATGTGGATGGAGGATTTGACCTGGCATGTGTGACAGAGACTTGGTTGGATGAAGCAGATGGGCTTGTCCTTGCTGCTGCTTGTCCACCAGGTTTCTCTTATGCACAACAACCCTGGTCATGTGGGCAGGGAGGAGGGGTTGCAGTGATTTTTAGGAAGACATTAGTTTACACCAGGAGTCCTATTGGGAAGATCCAGTTTTCAGAGTGCATGTTCTGGAAGTTGGGCAATAGGGCAATAGGAGTAGTACAGGATTCCTGTTGGTGTACCGACCTCCCCGCTGCATCCCCCTGGTGATAAAGTCGCTCAAATTCAGAAAGAGGTAGACTCCACTGTGGGAGCAGGGCCGGGAGAGTGCTAGAGTCCTGTCTAGTCATGTTACATGGGATCAATTCCAATCTGTTACCTCTACCATGGGACTGAAACTGCCTTGGTTGCATTGGGTGATGATCTCCGGTGGGCTAGGCACAAAGGTGAGAGCTGTTTCCTAGTTCTGCTGGATCTCTCTTTTTTATCATATTTTTATTAATTTTCCATCAATAAAAAATTCATATCTCACCACATTACAACTTTCACAGATTTTCACATTTTTAGACTTCCTTCAGCCTCTCTGATAATCATCCGAATTTTTCCCTGTTTACACATTTCCTAAATTTGCTATTGCCTTTTAACACACCCTACCATATCTATTTTCCTTTTTTACAGTATTTCTTAGACCTTTACAGAGCCTCTTTAAATGCCACTAGCGTTATTTCTTTATCACTTATACCTTCCCAATGCTTTCCCCAGTCCTTGATGAATTTTTGATCTCGTCAATATCTAATCTTCCCTGTCAGTTTATCAAGTTCTGCATAGTCCAACAGCTTCATTCTCCACTCCTCCAATGTTGGTAATTGTTCTGTTTCCATTTCTGGGCGAGTAATATTCTTGCCGCTGTTACTGCATATTGAAAAAGTTTGCAGTCCTTTCTATTTATCTCATTCCCTATAATTCCTAAAAGAAAGGCCTCTGGCTTCTTAACAAATGTATATTTCAACATTTTTTTTCAATTCATTGTATATCAACTCCCAGAAGCTCTTCACTTTCTTACATTCCCACCACATATGATAAAAAGTACCATCCTTCTCTTTACATTTCCAACATTTCTTACATGTTTTATACATTTTTGCAAGTTTTATGGGTGTAATATACCATCTGTAAATCATTTTCATAACATTTTCTTTTAATACAGTACATGCAGTAAATTTAATATTTTCATTCCATAGTTTTAACCAGTCATTAAATTGTATATTATGTCCAAAATCGCTTGCCCATTGTATCATTACTGATTTAACTTCTTCATCCTTTGTATGCCATTCCAGCAGTATCCTATACATTTTAGATAAAATTTTGTATTCATTATTTATTATTTCTGTTTGAAATTTTGATTCTTTCTCTGCAAATCCATATTCCTTAAGGTCCTTTTTAAACATTTCATTTATTTGAAAATAATGCAACCAATCAAATACATGCTCTTTTACTTCTTCATATGGTTTCATCTTCCATTTCCCTCCTTCTTTAAAAATCAGGTTTTCATATGTAATCCAATTCCCACTCATATTAATTTTTTTAACACTCATCACCTCTAACAGAGATAACCAGTGTGGAATTTTTGATTCAAGTAGGCTTTTGTACCTATCCCATATTTCTATCAATGATCTAGTTCTGCTGGATCTCTCAGCAGCCTTTGACACCATCGACCATAACATCCTTCTAGACTGTCTAGAGGGGCTGGGAGCTGGGGACACTGTTATACAGTGGTTATACAGTGGCAGTTTGGCTCTTAATGTCTGCTTCTGAGAACCAGCTGTGGGGAGAGTGCTGTTGTTCTCAGGTCCTGCTTGCTGGCTATGCCAGGCATCTGGATGGCCACTGTGAAAATGGTTTTCTTGAACAGATGGCCTGATTTAGCAGGCTGATGCAAGTTCTGGCCAGCTGAAATTTCCTGCATATCTTCTTACAGCAGCCAAACTCCTAATTGGCTTCAAGTGGGGCTCACCCCGTGTACCTGCTGAAGAAGAGTCTTTCCATAATGTACCTGCCAAAAAACTGTGCTTTCGTGATTTTCTCTAATTGAATACAATTGCTCATGTGCCTGACTGAGGGAAGGCAAAAGAGACAACAGTTTGAGAAACTATGAGGCCATTTTATAATATGTACCCAGGGTTGGGATCCCCTGTCCTGGGAGCCAAATGCAGCTCCATATCACTCTACCTGGGATCTCAATAAACCATAAGAGAGGAGACTTTGACAGACTATGCACTCCCCTTATAATCTACATGGAGCAGGACTGTTGATACTTCATTTTTTATTTGATTTTATTTATTAAAGTTCCATCCCATCATTCCTCCCAAAGGAACTCAGGCTGAATATTCAACTGGTTTTTCATAGTGCAAGACTCCTGAGGGTGCCTAGCTGTCATTGGATAAGAAGCCAGATCTGTTAAAACTCTGCAGGAAGCAGAATTAGGTGTTAGATGTGCAATCCTTAAAGGATCAGTATTTTGTTTTCAGCCATATTCATTTATTAACATGTATTGCAACCCCACCATTCCTCCAAAGGAACCAGGACATATGACAACAGAAAAAAGACACTAGTAAATATAAAAGAAAAATGTATATTAATGTATATTATTTTTTTAAAAAAAAATCTGAAAAGGTTGAGAAACATTAAGAACATTGAAAATTAGCAATAACTGGTTCCAGATAATACAGTAAATTCAAGGCTGCTAGGAGCAGTGCCTTTCAGCTTTTAAATGCCTGGGAGAATAGGAATTTTCAAAATCCTCCAGAAAATGAAGAATGAAGGCAATCCCTGTCAAGGGTTTAGTGCTCATTTACGTTCTTTGTTGTGAAACAGTTCTTCTTGGGGGGGGGTGTCTAAAGTTAAATCTGCTTCAGAAAAAGAAGGCATCATTCCTCACCCCCCCTTCATTATTTTGGAGGAATAGAAACATGGCTATATATAATTAATGCTTTGGCAGTTCTGACCTCAGATATCTCCCCGTCACTTGCTCTCTGTATAATCTGGTGGCCACTGGCAGACTTTGGGGTCAAATTTCAGTGGCACCCTGTGAGACACCAAAATTTGTCACCTCCCCCCATCTCTCACCTTCCATTCTATGTTGTTTAGTCATTTAGTCGTGTCCGACTCTTCATGACCCCATGGACCAGAGCATGCCAGGCACTCCTGTCTTCCACTGCCTCCCGCAGTTTGGTCAAACTCATGTTAGTAGCTTCAAGAACACTGTCAAACCATCTCATCCTCTGTCGTCCCATTCTCCTTGTGCCCTCAATCTTTCCCAACATCAGAGTCTTTTCCAGGGAGTCTTCTCTTCTCATGAGGTGGCCAAAGTATTGGAGCCTCAGCTTCAGGACCTGTCCTTCCAGTGAGCACTCAGGGCTGATTTCCTTTAGAATGGAGAGGTTTCATCTTCTTGCAGTCCATGATCCTCTAAATCTGCCTCTGTGGTGCTTCATCATTGGCTAAATAGCCAAATGCTATACAGCATACAAGGATGCTCGGTGATTCTCCTATTTTATAAGCCTTGAATCACACAAGGATCTGAATAGGTATCCTTTAGCTTTTGTTCTACAATTTTGTGAAAGATCTCAGCAAAATTGGATCCATTTGCTCATAATTTGAGAGGGGGACAAAAACACAAAATCTCCCCTCCTTCCTGGTCAAATATATACCTCCTTCCTGGTCAAATATATATATACCGTATTTTTCGGCCCATAGGACGCACCTTTTCCCCTCCAAAAATGAAGGGGAAATGTGTGTGTGTCCTATGGGGCGAATGCAGGCATTCGCTGAAGCCTGGAGAGCGAGAGGCATCGGTGCGCACCGACCCCTCTCGCTCTCCAGGCTTCAGGAAGCTATCCGCAAGCCTTGCGAGCCCGGTGGGAGTTCCCATGGGCTCACAAGGCTTTCAGACAGGTGTGCGCAAGGCCTGGGGTGGCAGCCACAGCTGGGGGGGGGAAATAATTTTTTTTAATTCATTTCCCCCCCAAAAAACGAGGTGCATCCTATGGGCCGGTGCGCCCTATAGGACGAAAAATGTGGTAATTAGAATATTCTGGGATCAAATCAGAAACTTCTGAAAATCTGGGACAGCCCCTGGAAAATAGGGACACGTGGAGGGTCTGAAATATTAGTCATGCCTCTGAACTAATTTTGGAAAGGATCCAGGATAGATGGGCCCTGAGTTTGTGGGGCTGGCCCAAGTTCAATTCAGTTATGTACATAGATGCATTTTCTGGTGTCTATGTTTTAAATAATCCAGGGTGAGTGTCTGGAGATGGTTGGTGGATGGATGGCAAATGACAGATTGAGGTTGAACCCTGACAAGACAGAAGTACTGTTCTTGGGGTGTGTGGGGGGGGGACTCCCTAGACCTGAATGGGGTAACTTTGCATGCCTGGAAGAAGTGGACTGTTTGGATGCCTTCCAGTCAGGATTCAGGCATCATCATGGGACTGAAACTGCCTTGGTTGCCCTGGTCAATGATCTCCGGGGGGTTGGGAAAAAGGTGAGAGCTTTTTCCTAGTTCTGCTGGATCTCTCAGCAGCCTTTGACACCATCGACCATAACATCCTTCTAGACTGTCTAGAGGGGCTGGGAGCTGGTGACACTGTTATACAGTGGTTCCGATCCTTTCTCTTGGGCCGTATCCAGAAAGTGGTGTTGGGGAACGAGTGTTCAGACCCCTGGGCTCTCACTTCTGGGGTGCGTCAGGGTTCCGTCCTCTCCCCCATGCTTTTTAACATCTGTATGTAGCTGCTGGGAGAGATCACCAGGGGGTTTGGGCTGGGTGTTCATCAGTATGCAGGTAACACCCAGCTCTACCTCTCTTTTAAATCACAACCAGTGAAGGCGGTGAAGGTCCTGTGTGAGAGACAGAAGTACTGTTTTGGGGGGACAGGGGATGGGCGGGTGTAGGGGACTCCTTGGTCCTGAATGGGGTAACTGTGCCCCAGAAGGACCAGGTGCGTAGCCTGGCAGTCATTCTGGACTTCTGGTGGTTCCCTCATTGTGAGAAGTGAGGTTACAGAGAAGTGCCCGCCCTGTGGAATGCCCTCCCATCTGAAGGCAGCCCTGTTTAGGGAAGTTTTTTATATTTAATGCTGTATTGTTTTTAACGCTCGATTGGGAGCCACCCAGAGTGGCTGAGGAAACTCAGCCAGATGGGCAGGGTGGTATAAATAATAAATTATTATTAGTATTATTATTATTATTATTATTATACACAAGTTAATACATTAGCAGGGTTTTAAAAATTACTTAATAAGTAATTTAAATAAGGTTCAAACTGAACAGTAGAAATGCAGTATATTGAAAAAGAATGGAACCAAAGAAGGGACTACAGGGAAGTCATTTTGTTTTGTTTTGTTTTTGCATTGTTGTTGTTATTGTTTTTGTATTGTTGTTATTGTTTATTTCTTTGTCATTTTTGAAGATTAATAGTTATCAAAGAAAGAAAGAAAGAAAGAAAGAAAGAAAGAGGAAGGCCCCCCCACCAGGGTTGCAGGTGAGGGGCATGCAGATTCGTGGGGACAGGTAGCCGCCCAACAAGATTATCCCCCTAATAACCCCAGATTTGAGGGACTAGGATGAGCCTTTGCCTTGTGCACTCCAAAGTGCAGATTCCTTGGGGGGGAGCGGGGGAGGGAGTTGCAGCCCCCACAGAGTTAGCGTGCAGCGACCGGGCGCTCCCTTATCTCCCCCAAGGAAGAAGGCACAGAGGTGGGATCTGCATGGCTGCCCCCCTCTCCAGGAGGATGCCCCCCACCCACCAGCCCTGTCTGCCGCCAGCCACCCCCAAGGGTTTTGCCTGTCATTGCCCCATGGGAAGCGGAGGGCTGGCAAAAGTGCAACAGGCTTGGGAAGGCACAAATGGAACCCACCCCTTTCCCAGCTCCAGATTCCCACACCCTCGCATTTAATGCGAACTCAAAAGAAACAAGCAAGCGGCAGACTTGTCGTTTCCCACTTGATTTCGTAGGTACTCTTCTGTGTTATAAGAGGCATGAAAGGGGGGCGCAGTATGTTACCTGCGTGGATTAATGCCACCATGAAGTGCTTTCAGGGCAAACCCCGGAACCTCTCTCTCCAGGGACAGGAGTGAAATGCCACCCATTGCTTTGGATCATGGAAAAGATGTGGAAGGGGAGGTCTTTCCCCCAGGGTAGCACTTTGAGGTAGAAGGCCAGGTCAGCACTACTTGGGAATAAACAAGAGGGTGACCACATACCGTATTTTCACTCTATAGGACGCACCCGACCATAGGACACACCTTGTTTTAGAGGGGGAGAACAAGAAAAAAAAATCTTCCCCTCTCTGCTCAGCACCCCTTCAGCGAAGCATCAGGAGAAATGGAGCCCCTTCCATTTCTCCTCCCGTTCGCTGAAGGGGCGCTGCGCAGGTCTCCCTCTCTGCTGAAGCCAGGAGAGTTTTGGTCTCCTGGCTTCAGCAAAAGGAACCTGAAGCCTCCGGAGTGCAGCAGGACCTCCCGCTATGCTCCAGAGGCTTCAGGTGGCTATCCCTGAAGCCTGGAGAGCGAGAGGGCTTCAGCTCTCCAGGCTTCAGCAAAAGCAATGTGAAGCCAAGGAGTGCGGAGGGAGCACTCCCTCTGCGCTTCGGAGGCTTTGCATTGCTATCACTGAAGCCAAGGAGCCTGCATTCACTCCATAGGATGCACACACATTTCCCCTTAATTTTTAGAGGGGGAAAAGTGTGTCATATAGAGTGAAAAATACGGTAGCTTAGAGAGTTGCTTAAATGTATCAGTTTTACAAATAACAAAATTCCCTTTATGGTTTTTTATTTTTTATATATATATAAAAAAAGTGTTCTCCAACAATTAATTAGAACTGAAGTTTCCTTAGAGAATTATCAAGGGGGAGAGAAAATGTTGGTGCAATTTTTGGGGTGGGATATAGGGTTGCCACCTATCCTGTTTAATACAGGGTTGTCCCTCATTTCAAAGTAAAATGTTGTGTCCTATATTGAGTATATTGTCCTATACAGAACAGTTTGCCCTTTATTTCTCCTATTTCTGCTTCTCTGTTTCTCTTGTGTGCCAACTTAAGGATCCTCTCCAATTGCTTGACTCTGCTCATGCAGTGAAGGTTTTGCCAGCTTGGCCAGAAAAACTTATCTTCCTTTCCTTTCTTTTCCTTTCCTTTCGTTTCTGCTCCCTCTCCGCATTCCAGCCCCAAGGAGGACCAAACAAGGGCAAAGCCTTCATGCTGTCACTTCCAGTTCCCTGAAGCTTTGGCTGGGTTAAGGTGGCCTTCTGCAGAGTTGCAGCCTGGGAGCACTGGACCCCGTCCTGCCTTTTAACATCATGTTTTCTTCTTTGGCGACCCCTTGTAGCCGAGTAAGGTTGTTTTACATAAACACGGTTTTAACAGCGGGTCCGTAAGTGACTATGGAGGCCAATTCTGGATCCACATGCCCTTCCAAAGTGAGGACATAGGTTTCCAGGGAGGAGTTGATCATGGTGAGGGTTTGCCAAGCGTGGCTTCCTCTTAGCACATTTCTCCCTTTTGTCCTTAGTTCGAGCATCTTCAAAGTCCATGACACCTTTGGTAAAGGCTGTTCTGCAACTTGAGAGCTCGCAGGCCTGTGTTTCCCAATTGTTGGTGTTTATACTACCTTTTTTTTTTTTTTTTGAAAGATTTGCCTTGAGAGAGTCTTTAAACCTATTTTGTTGATGACTGGCATTATGCTTTCTATTTTTAAGTTTGGAAATGAGTTGCTTTGGAAGATGATAATCAGTCATCCTCACAACATGACCAGTCCAACAAAGTTGGTGTAGAAGAATCATTGTTTCGACACTGATGATCTTTGCTTCTTCCAGTACAGTGGCATTAGTTCGCCTGTTTCACAAGCATACAGTAAGGTTGGTAGGCAGCTACAAATGCCCCCAGTGGACTGTGCTTTAGAATTTTATTCACTATCCCCCTCTTAATAAGTAGGGTGGTAAGCTTTCATGGTGCACAGTATTTGTTTTAACTTTTAGTGATGTCTTTCTGATATTGTAAGCCACTTGGAGATTTCTTTGAAATATGAAACATGAAGTAGTATATAGGTCTGTAGGGGCTGCACTTGACTCCCAGGCCAGGGGTTCTCAAACCCAGGATCAGATTATAAAAGGGCTCCATGGTGTCTCAACCTGTTTTCTCTTTTGGCTTCCTTCACTCAGCCACATGAGCAGTTGGCTCGAATGAGATGAAATTATGAAACCACGCTTCTTCAGCAGGTACATTATGGAAAGAATCTTCTTCAGCAGGTGCACTGCGTGGGCAGCATTTAGAGCTAATTAAGAGTTTGGCTGTTGTAAGCAGATTTTCCAGAATCTTCAGCTGGCCAGAACTTACATCAGTCTCTTGAATCAGGCCATCTGCTCAACTAAACTATTTTCACAGTGGCCAACTAGATGCCTGTGCATAGCCTGAAAGCAGAAGCTAAGGGCCACACCATGCTCTCCACTACTGTTTCCCAGCGACAGACATTCAGAGCCATATTGCCCCAACAACAGATGTAGAACATATCCATCAGGTTTACTAGCCATCCATGGGCAAATTCATGGAAGATAAGGGTAATCCTTTTTCATGTTCACACCCATGTCCAAGTCCTATCACTCCCTCCTTTTGTACAAACCCACCCACCCTGTTAGATAAGATGGCACCCAGTACGCTTCTGCTGTGCCGATGGACGTCTGTGCCGACAGGAAACTTGAGCTCCCTTAGCTCTCTTAGCAAAGTCCTTAGCAGAGTTCTTAGCAGCGACAGAAACTGTTGCCTTGTGTGTGGATAATAAATCAGACTGAATGCAGGCTTCTTGCTAATCTCCAACAGTCTTTTTTTTCCCCCAACAGTCTTTTAATGAGAAGAAAAACATCATAAATCAGCCCGGCGAAAGAGCGGACATCCTTTCACCTCTCAGCCAAAAACGAAAGGAAAACTCACTCACAAAGAAAGATTCCTGTATGTGAACATAACCACGCCTCAGAATGTGAGATGTCACACAGAACTGTTTAACCCTGTAAGTTCTGATTCTCCTCACACCCCCTCTCGTCTCGCATCCTGAGGGAAACTGTGAGTATAACTCACCCCAAACACAACCCTTCACAGAGGTGGACTCCATGGGCATTCTGACCCCTGCACAGTCAGACATCCGGAACTTCTCAAGCAACTGCTCAATCTCGCCTTCCTGACTGAGCAAGAAACTCCTGTTCTCAGACCTGTCTATCTTAACGCCTAGATAAACCTGAACGGGACCAAGGTTTTTGAGCTTAAACTTCTTACCAAGCTCTTTGGCAAAGCCTTGCACCTGTCTATCTGTCTGTTCACAGCTCACGGCCTGCTTGCCCTCTGGCAGCTTCGTGGTCAAGCACACATCTAAAGACCTCATTGAGTTCAACTCCTTTCCCATTGCCTCTTGCCACTTCCTGACTTCTGTTTCAGGCAACTGTTGAACCTCCTCAAAACTCTCAGGTTCGCACTGCACTAAACCAACCCACATGCTGGTGACCTCAAACCTCTCAGGTGGTACCCCCTTTGTGGTGCGTGCGGAACGTCTGAGCACTGTCTCAGGTGCTCCCTCTGACCCACTGGGGCCAGCAAGTGTGTCTCTGACACCAGAAGACTCCCCCTCTGACTTACTGCGTCTTCGGGCCTTCTGCACTTTACTAACGGGAGACGAAGGCTCACTCTTGGGCTCTCTTTTAACAACCTGTGGAGATGCCCCTCCCTGTTCTTGACCCTGGTCAGAGACCTGGTCCTCATCAACAGGTTCAGCTTCTAATTCTCCCTCCTCATCAGAATCAGACAGACATTCTGAGAGAACATCAGGATTCGCATGGATCCTTGACCAACCATTCTGCTCACAGAACTCAGCACTTCTGCTGACTAGAATCCTGGACTGATCACCTTCTGGATAGGCAAACCTCCACCCTTTTATTGCAGCCTCGAATCCACAAAAGATCATTTTCTGGGACCTCGGGTCACCTTTCTTTCGTTGAGCCTTTGGCACAAGCACCCAAGCTTCGCAACCAAACACATGGAAGAAATGAACCTTGGGTTTCTTCCGGTGCAGCAGAAAGTAGGGTGTGTCGCCTACAACAGAGGTATAGGACCTGTTCAACGTGAAGTTGGCCGTCTTCCAAGCTTCGGCCCAAAAACTCTGAGGCAAACCAGAGTCAAACAGTAGAGCGTCAGCTGCCTCAGCTAGCGTTCTGTTCCTGCGCTCTGCTATGCCATTCTCCTGAGGAGAAGCAGCAACCGTCAACCTGTGACGTATTCCCTTTTGACGGAAGAAACTCTGCAGAGCAGACCCAGTGAACTCTCCACCTCGGTCACTCTGAAAACTCTGCACCTTGGTGGAAAACTAGTTCCACTGCCACAACCCAGTCTTTGATCAGTTGCACTGCCTTGCTTTTCTGTTTCAGCGAGAAAACCCAGCCGTTCCTAGAAAAATCATCTGTCAGCGTGAGCACAAACCTGGCCCCGCCCAGACTCAGCTTTGGCATGGGTCCACAAAGGTCTGTATGCACAAGCTCAAAAGGCCTTGTGGTTACCCTCTCCGATCTGGGATAACTGCACCTTTTTACCTTTGCTCTTTTGCATGCCCTACAATCCAGGAATTTATCACATGCTTTCAACTTGCAACCTTCAGTGCATTCGGGCAACTTCTGGATATATTTCCAACAGCTATGCGACATTCTCCTGTGCCACAAGTGAGCACACGAATCATGAGTGGGAACGTTAGCACACTTCGCCTGTGCTGTCTCAGCATCCCCCTTACCCTCCAGAGGTGTCTCCAGAACAAAGAGGTTGTTTTGACATGCAACACTGACCAGTTGTTTCCCACCACTGGAAATAGAACAGACATCATTTTCAAAGCAAACCTTATAACCCTCCTTTACAAGAGCAGATACAGATAAAAAACAACATTTCATTCCTGGCACAATGTAGACCTCCAGCTCTGCCTGTAAAAAAGAAACAAACACATTGCCAACAGAGGTTAATTGTCTCTGTGAGCCATCAGCAAGAGTGACTGTTTTCCCAGTTGAAACAGCCCTGCAGTTCCACATTTCACCACTAGGTGGTGCTGGCATCAGGTGGTGGCTGGCTCCTGAGTCGATGACCCAACACAGCATGCTGCCCTCACTGGAGTTGTCTCTCAGCGTTGCCATGGAGGCAGCAGCAAGGTGATAAGAAGAACCGTCCTTCTCACTTCCTCTGTCACGTCCTCCCTTCGCATTCCCATGCTGGCCTCCTCTCCTAGACTGGCTGCCATGGAAACCTGGCTGGCTGCCATGGGAAGTGACCTTGGAGACATCCTGCCCAGCCTCTCTCGCTCTCCATGGACAGGAACGATGCAAATGGTCAACAGACCCGCAGATAAAACAACGACGAGTGGAAAAAGCCTGAACTGTGCCTTCTGCTGGCTTGGCCCCCCCTCTGCAACCGGCAGGGCTCTCTGCGCCAGCTCGGCCCTCTCTGAGACGGCGTTCCTGCTCGTCACACAAGCGACCAGTGGAAAACTTTGCAAACTTGCCTTTGGTCTTCTCTGCCCCCCCCCCAACCTTGCCAGCAGCTCTCCTTGAGGCTGTACTGCATCTGGGGACGTGGCTTTTGGCTTCCACTGTGGTTTCTCGGCAAACCCTCTCCAGCTCCTGCCAAACAGCCTGGGCACTGTCAAGACCCTCCATCAAAGGTAGCTGTGAGCCCTCCAAACTGAGCACTATAGCTCCTAGGGCTTCCTGGTTTCTCCTCTGTGAGGCTTGGGCAGCTGCAACATCTGCTGCTGCAGCTCCGTCTGCAGCTTGCTGTGGGGGCCCTCGGACCACCTCCCACAGACCCTTGGCTACCAGCCAGGCCTTCAGCTTCCTGGACCACTCCTCCCAATTTCTCCCATTTAACTTTTCGAAAGGGACGGAGTATGACTCCTGGCCGTCTGCCATCTTCTCCCCCGGGGCTGAGCCTACACACGTAACAGCAGCTCCTTTTGGCACCTGGTCCTGAAGATGAGATCCTCCCCAGCGAGGTTCGCTGCCTCAAACATTAGGCAGGAGCTCCAACTGGCTTCTCCCACACACACAGGCACAACATGGCAACAGCTTCTAAAGCTTGGCTAGCTTCCCATAACCTGTTAGATAAGATGGCACCCAGTACGCTTCTGCTGCGCCGATGGACATCTGTGCCGACAGAAAACTTGAGCTCCCTTAGCTCTCTTAGCAAAGTCCTTAGCAGAGTTCTTAGCAGCGACAGAAACTGTTGCCTTGTGTGTGGATAATAAATCAGACTGAATGCAGGCTTCTTGCTAATCTCCAACAGTCTTTTAATGAGAAGAAAAACATCATAAATCAGCCTGGCGAAAGAGCAGACATCCTTTCGCCTCTCAGCCAAAAACGAAAGGAAAACTCACACACAAAGAAAGATTCCCGTATGTGAACATAACCACGCCTCAGAATGTGAGACGTCACACAGAACTGTTTAACCCTGTAAGTTCTGATTCTTACAGAGATAAACCAGCCTGTGGTAACTTCCTCCCTCACACTGCAACTACAAAGGCTTCTTTCCACCTTTCTCCAATATATAAAGCCACCAACCCCTCCTCTTCTGCAGCCTCTTTCATGCTCCTGCTTTTGATTCACTATGCCCCCAGGCCTGCTACGCCTTCCATTTTCACAACCCCCCTTACACCTGTTTTCAGCTGCTCTTCCTTTTCCTCTATTGCTCTTTTCTTACCTCAACTCTTCCTTGCAGACAGATCTCTCATTTCCACCCCTTCTCCTTTGTCTTATTCTGCAGCCTCCTTTGCACACACATCATTATGTGTTTCACTCTTTTTTTCTTCCTGCCTGGCTTTTAAAATTCTCCCTTTGTTACACAAAAAGGGGGACTGCTGCTGCAGCTGGTCCCCCTTACTAAGAGACGCATAATTTCACTAGGTTCCGTTATGTTTCCTCACTCAGAGCAGGTAAATAAAGTGGTATATAAAAAGCAAAGCAGGCTAAGTAAGCATTTGGTCCTATAAAATGTTTGGGGGCTCCACAGCAATTGTCTCTCACACACATGAGGCAGCTGAGGAATGGAAGTGAAACATTTTGGTACAGTAGGAAGATTGGGACATTGAAAGTAATGGAAGTGTTTGTTTTTAACAACGGCAGAGATTTGAGTAAAACAAGGATGGAGGACACTTAAAAGAAAATGAAGGTAAAAGAGTGGTGGAGGGACACTAAGGATTTTAATAATAAACATAAGGTTGATGATGAAATGATGATGATGAGATGATGGTGATGATGAATGATGTGGTTGTAACAAGAACCATATAACACCGGTCTTGAAAGACCTACATTGGCTCCCAGTATGTTTCTGAGTACAATTCAAAGTGTTGGTGCTGACCTTTAAAGCCAGCACTGAGGGCCTTCTGGTGGTTCCCTCACTCAGAGAAGTGAAGCTTCAGGGAACCAGGCAGAAGGCCTTCTCGATGATGGTGCCCACCCTGTGTAACACGCTCCTATCATGTCAAGGAGATGAGTAACTATGTAACCTTTAGAATACATCTGAAGGCAGCCCTGTATAGAGAAGCATTTTAATGTTAATATTTTATTATGTTTTTATATATGTTGGCAGCCACCCAGAGTCGCTGGGCCAACCTAGCAGTTCAAAAGCATGTCAAAGTGCAAGTAGATAAATAGGTTCCGCTCCAGCGGGAAGGTAAACGGTGGTTCCATGTGCTGCTCTGGTTCGCCAGAAGCGGCTTAGTCATGCTGGCCACATGACCCAGAAGCTGTATGCCGGCTCCCTCGGCCAATAAAGCAAGATGAGCGCTGCAACCCCAGAGTCCATCACGACTGGACCTAATGGTCAGGGGTCCCTTTACCTTTAAGATGGCATCACCTGGGACTGGTTAGGAGTTTTTAACAATCTTCATGGTCCACGTGTTTAGGGTGGGCAGAGCAAAATGGAAATGTGGCCATTGTAATGCATGTGACAGGAGACTGCATTCTATCAAAACAAAAGTTGGAGGTGTCAGTAGACATGGATACTCTTCCATCCCATACCCTCCAAGTGTCCCAATTTGCCAGGAATGTCTCAGAAATAGTATAAGAATAAGAATAAGAATAAGAATAAGAATTTATTTATACCCCGCACATCTGGCTGGGTTTCCTCAGCCACTCTGGGCAGCTTCCAACAGAATATTAAAATACAGTAGTCTATTAAACATTAAAAGCTTCCCTAAACAGGGCTTCCTTCAGATGTCTTCTAAAAGTCTGGTAGTTGTTTTTCTCTTTGACATTTGGTGGGAAGACATTCCACAGGGCGGGTTCCACTACTGAGAAGGCCCTCTGCCTGGTTCTCTGTAACTTGGCTTCTCACAGCAAGGGAACGGCCAGAAGTCCCTCAGCACTGGACCTCAATGTCTGGGCAGAACGATGGTGGTGGAGATGCTCCTTCAGGTATACAGGACTGAGGCCATTTAGGGCTTTAAAGGTCAGCACCAACACTTTGAACTGTGCTCGAAAACATACTGGGAGCCAGTGTAGGTCTTTCAAGACCAGTGTTATGTGGTCTCTGTGGGCTCTCCCAGTCACCTGTCTAGCTGCCACATTCTGGATTAGTTGTAGTTTATGGGTCACCTTGAAATGTAGCCCCACATAGAGCACATTGCAGTAGTCCAAGTGAGAGATAACTAGAGCATGCACCACTCTGGCGAGACAGTCCGCAGGCAGGTAGGGTCTCAGCCTGCGTACCAAATGGAGCTGATAAACAGTTGCCCTGGACACAGAGTTGACCTGTGCCTCCATGGACAACCATGAGCCCAGAATGACTCCCAGGCTGTGCACCTGGTCCTTCAGGGGCACAGTGAAACCATTCAGGACCAGGGAGTCCTCCACACCTGCCTGCCTCCTGTCTCCCCAAAACAGTATTTCTGTCTTGTCAGGATTCAACCTCAATCTGTTAGCTGCCATCCATCCTCCAACCACCTCCAGACACTCACACAGGACCTTCACCGCCTTCACTAGTTCTGATTTGAAAGAAATCCCATCCCAACTTCTGATTGGATCCTGGAATGTCCCAATTTCCCCACCTGCGTGTGGTCAATCTCATGGAGGAGGATGCGCGGTAGATGATTCCAAAGACATCAAAGGTGGCGCTGGCAGTAAAGTTGCTGGGCAGAGAGGTCTCAGTCAACATCCCACCTGACTGCCGAGCTAGCCGCATGCCTATTCATCATCCCTAAGTGCTGTAGTGCAGGATTGTTGTGAGGAAGGATAGATCCTGAAGCTGAGACTCCAATACTTTGGCCACCTCATGAGAAGAGAAGACTCCCTGGAAAAGACCCTGATGTTGGGAAAGATTGAGGGCACAAGGAGAAGGGGACGTCAGAGGACGAGATGGTTGGACAGTGTTCTCGAAGCTACCAGCATAACCAAACTGCGAGAGGCAGTGGAAGACAGGAGTGCCTGGCGTGTTCTGGTCCATGGGGTCATGAAGAGTCAGACACGACTAAACGACTAAACAACAACAACAACAAATCCTTCTGTGAGTTGGACTGGGGGAAAACGTGAGACCATGAAAAGCTTTAATAAAATTCTTAATGAGGGGGGAGGAGCTTTGTCACAGCAGTGATACTAATGTAGAATAGAATGTCCCTATTTTGATCTGAGGAATGCTGGTAACTATGCTACCCAGGACAAGCCTGGTTTTTCCTGGATATATGGCAACTTTAGAACAATGAAGGTTTTAGCCTAGGTAGAGGTTTTTGCTTAGTGGGTCACAAGATAAAGAGGCACATAGGACAGAGGCCACTGCACCCTGGTTAAGATTATAAATAAGCCCCATTGTATTCAAAAGTTTCCTTTCTTTTGGTTTTCATGGCGCTGTGGGTTAAAGCCTCAGCGCCTAGGGCTTGCCTATCGAAAGGTCGGCGGTTCGAATCCCTGCGGCGGGGTGCGCTCCCGCTGCTCGGTCCCAGCGCCTGCCAACCTAGCAGTTCGAAAGCACCTCCGGGTGCAAATAGATAAATAGGGACCGCTTACCAGCGGGAAGGTAAACGGCGTTTCTGTGTGCGGCTCTGGCTCGCCAGATGCAGCTTTGTCACGCTGGCCACGTGACCCGGAAGTGTCTCCGGACAGCGCTGGCCCCTGGCCTCTTAAGTGAGATGGGCGCACAACCCCAGAGTCTGTCAAGACTGGCCCGTACGGGCAGGGGTACCTTTACCTTTACCTATGAAACCACTTTTTTTTCAACAGGTATATGGTGTGATCACCACTTTGCTGCAATTACGATTTGGGCTGCTCTCAGATTCCATTTCAGCTTCTAGGGACCAGAACTTACATCAGCCTGCAGGATCAAGCCATCTCAAAATCTGCTCCTAACACGTGTCATCCCAAAATCAACTCCATTACAGGGGGCTGGACTAAATGATCATCAGGTTTCCTTCAAGGGCTACAATTCTATGATTTCATGATACTGATATAAAAGAGAATGTTCCTCTTCTCATCTGAGGAATGTTGGATGGTATGCCATGACTCCTCTCATACCTGTTTTGGATAGGCTTCATACTAACAGATAGAGTCTGGGCTTCCTAGTTGGGCTGAATATCAGGCGGTCCATGCAGTCACCCATTTGGAGAGCTCCCCATCCCATGTTGCCACATACCCCCCTACCATAACTTTTGATGACAACAAAACAAGGTTATGCTACGTAATATTACAGATACCACTGATCTCTACACATTTCCCTCCATTAGACAGAATAAGGAAGGAAACCCCACTTTCTGAAACACAGAAATTCACCCAAATTCGTCAAATGGAGGATTTTATTTGGTTCCAAAAGGTGATAAAATTGTGATCCAGTGATGAAGGGGAGAGGACCTGACTCATGGCAGGAATAGAGCAGGGACGCCCTAATCCTCAAGATGTACCGTCACATACTGAGGATACCCTGCTCAACTGCCAAACCAGGTGTTAACAGCCCTGACAAAGGGACCAGACTAGGTGCTATGAGAAGGAAATGAGACCCAGGAAGAACCAAAATGGTACCAAGCGAAGTCTTCCTGACAAAAGGATATGTAGATGTTTTCATTAACTTCTGAGAAGTGGGTACTTGAACATGAATGACGGGGCATGTCTGGATCTCAGAATTCTGCCTGACACCTCACCTTCTCTGTGACATACTTACAATGTTTGATGATTCTTCTGGAAATGTAATATGGGAAACTTTGAGAAACTTTTATAAACTGATGCAACTATTGTTCTGGGCTTCTTGTTCCTTCATCTTTGCGGTAGTTGGAAGTCTTGTTGCAACCATGAAGATCAGACCTACAGGCCACTGTTTTGGACCTATCGGACCTACAGGCCACTTGTTGCAACCATGAAGATCGGACCTACAGGCCACTGTTTTGCTTCTATCTCCTGGCTGAAGTCTCCTACTAGTGACCTCCTACCTGAACTTGTGGGAGTCAAGGTTAGGCGATAGTGTGGTGCCCCAAGGACTCCCTCTAACATTTGAGAGCACATTTTTCCCTTAAATTGCTTGACATTTTCAGTGGGAAGGTAGTGCCCCACTCGTGGGTTAGACTCCACAACTCTATTGTTGTTGTTGTTGTTCCCAGTATACGAAAGTGTTTATTACTATACACCATCGCCACAGCTAGAACCCTCTAAGGAAGAATGGTAGTGTATAATGTTCGAATATGCTGCACTGGCTGTTCTGACAAATACATAGCTTAGCAGGTCTTGAGTAAATCCAGCACAGTTGATTTACATAGAGTAACTAATATATAACAAATTGGATGATTAAAAAGATGTGGATTACACAGAGTAGTAGAAAAGCAAAGGAACCAGGAAAAACGTGGAAGGGAAGTCGTATGATATATGTATACATGCTATATTTGGTACGAAGTTGTAAATATCCTTTTTCTCTTTTTAAAAATGCCTTCTTATCCAATGACAGAGAAGCTTCCTCTGCAATCTTTCATGATAAACACTATGACAAACCATTTGAATAACCAGCCTGTGTTCCATTGGGAGGTAGAATGGAATAAGTAAACCAGATAACAAAAGGAGTATCAACAGTCCAGGTTCATATAAATGATAAAGGGGCTGCATTGTCTATAAAAGCTTCCTCTCGTTTCGTTTAGTGAAACTCAAGATAGAGTGGTAGGCAGGGGCTGCCCTTGCCCCCCAGGCCAGGGGTTCTCAACCCCAGGAGCAGATAAGAAAAGGTCTCCATAGTGTCTCAATCTGTTCTTGCTTTTGACTTCCCTCACTCAGCCACATGAGCTGTTGGCTCGAATGAGATAAAATTATGAAACCACACTTTTTCAGCAGGTGCATTACAGGAAGTCTCTTATTCAGAGCTGCACTGTATGGGCACCACTTCAAGGTAATTAAGAGTCTGGCTGTTGTTAGCAGATTTCCTGTAAATTTCAGCTGGAGAGAACTTGCATCAGGCCATCTACTCAAGAAAACTATTTCCACAGTGCCCAACATGATGCCTGTGCATAGCCAGCAAGCAGGATCTGAGAATGACACCACTCTTCCCACTGCTGGTTTACAGTAAGAGAGTTTCTGAGCCATAGTGCCCCAACAGCAAAGGTAGAACATAACCATCAGGTTTAGTAGCCACCTATAGACATATTCATGGAGGAAACGGGTAATCCAAAATTTAACATATCCTAGTTGTTGGCCACCATTACTTCTTTTGCTACCAAATTCACAAGATTAATTAAATGTGTGAGGCTATTTTTGCTTTAATCCATCCTGAATTTTCTATTGTTCCATTTCATTGCATGCGCACCAATTCTAGTGTTATAAGCGAATGAAGACAACTAGTCATGATGGCTATATTTCCCCCTGAATAGCAGCCATTAATCCTCTTAGTAATAGATGCTGGAGATCACAGGTGAGAGAGGCTACTCGGCTCCTGCCTTGTTTTCTGGGTTTCCCTCAGGCATCTGCTTCCGCTCCCTGAGAACAAAAAGCTGTACTAAATGAGCCTTTGACGTGATCCAGCAGGGATCCTCTTTTCTTTTTTCTTTTAATCATTTTATTGATCTGCACTGTATATTGTTCCAAGTTGTTATCTCAAATAATTGCAAAATCAGCCAGCACATAGCTCCTGCTTTCCTTGGAGAAAGGGAGGAATATATTTTTCCATGCTGCGTCATATTAGTGCCATCTTGCCTCCTCTTCAATCTTTATCAAGTCTTTCAAGTCTTAAATAACGCTCCACAGTTAAATGCCTAATTATAAATAGAAGTCCATCTGTACTTAAAAAAAAAAAAGTTCTTAATGAGGCTTGGCATTGAAAACCAATTGTAGATGTTAAGTAGAGGAAGCAAACCATACCAAACACCTCTGTTATCCAAACATCATCCTGAGAACCTTTTGAAATTTGAGCTTAAACCCCCAAGGACTGTACACTTCTGCAGGTTTTTTCTTAAGCTTCTTCTATCCAGTCCATGTTTGTTTACTGTCCAAATCTATTCATTTTTTCCCAAACAGATGTTCCTGGCTATGAGAATGGCATCGGAGAGTGCTGGCCGTACTGTGCTCTGCAACCCAGTGTCCTGCCACTTGCACCTTGATGCAAGTCGGCATTCTCGGACAATCTGCGGGTCTACAAGACAGTACTCCCCCAACATGGGGAGTCTGCCAGGGCTAATTACCCCCATATCAGCCCTGAATTACCAGCACGGCTGGGGGCTGGTCGTGTGGGAGTCAACCATTTCCCACCACCAGAAATAGGAAGCCCAGCAGGGGTCCTCTTATGTCTCTGACTCCTGAATCCTTCTGTGCATTTCCAGAGGCTTATCAAATAATCATAATTTGCCCAGGTTGTCTAATGCTGTGCAGCAAATTTCCAAAATAACTGTGGACCAAAGCTGTGGTACCAGAATGTTGAATTAGATGGGCCTTTGGGGTGATCCAGCAGGGATCTGCCTATGTTCCTGACTCCTGAATCCCTCAGTGGCTGTCCAGAGTTCTGCAAAACAGTAGTAATCTGCCCTGGCTGCCTAGTGCTGAGTAGCAAATCTCCAGAAAGGCAGCTACAAATGCCCCCAGTGGACTGTTTTTTAGAATTTTATTCAATTTTCCCCTCTTAATAAATAGGGTGGTAAGCTTTCATGGTGTACAGTATTGTTTTAACTTTTTGTGATGTCCTTATGATATTGTAAGCCACCTGGAGATTGCTTTGAAATATGAAACATGAAGTAGTATATAGGTATGTAGGGGCTGCACTTGACTCCCAGGCCAGGGGTTCTCAACCCCAGGAGCAGATTATAAAAGGTCTCCATGGTGTCTCAGCCTGTTTTATCTTTTGGCTTCCCGCACTCAGCCACATGAGCAGTTGGCTCAAATGAGATGAAATTATGAAACAAACTTCTTCAGCAGGTACATTATGGAAAGAATCTTCTTCAGCAGGTGCACTGAGTAGGCAGCACTTGGAGGCAGTTAAGAGTTTGGCTGTTGTAAGCAGATTTTCCAGAATCTTCAGCTGGCCAGAACTTACATCAGTCTCTTGAATCAGACCATCTGCTCAACTAAACTACTTTCACAGTGGCCAACCAGATGCCTGTGCATAGCCTGAAAGCAGATGCTAAGGGCCACACCATGGTCTCCACTACTGGTTCCCAGCAACAGACATTCAGAGCCATGCTGCCCCAACAACAGATGTAGAACATAGCCATCAGGTTTACTAGCCATCCATGGGCAAACTCATGGGAGGTAAGGGTAATCCTTTTTCATGTTCACACCCATGTCCATGTCCTACCACTCCCTCCTTTTGTATATACCTGCCTGCCCCCCAGAGATAAACCAGCCTGTGGTAACTTTCTGCCTAACACTGCAACTACAAAGGCTTCTTCCCACCTTTCTCCATCATATGAAGCCACCAACCCCTCCTATTCTGCAGCCTCTTTCATACTCCTGCTTTTGATTCACTATGTCCCCAGGCCTGCTACGCCTTCCATTTTCACAACCCCCCCTTACACACCTGTTTTCAGCTGCTCTTCCTTTTCCTCTATTGCTCAACTCTTCCTTGCAGACAGATCTCCCATTTCCACCCCTTCTCCTCTGTTCTATTCTGCAGTCTCCTTTGCACACGCATCATTATCACTCACTTTTTCCTTCCTCCCTGGCTTTTTTACTCTCCTTTTGTTACACAAAAAGCGGGATTGCTGCTACAGCTAATCCCCCCCCCCCCCGCCCCCGTACTAAGAGACACACAATCTCACTACGTTCTGCTAGGTTCGCTCGGTCAGAGCAGGGAAATAAAGTGGAATATAAAAAGCAAAGCAGGCTAAGTAAGCATTTGGTCATTTATTTGTTGGAACAAAGATTCAACCTCTCTAAGGACAAAGAACGGAAGACCCTGAACAATGAGTTTTTTTTAAAAAAAGTTTTGACGTTTCCAGCCCATAGGTAAGAAATCCCTCCCCACCAACAG
The DNA here is from genome assembly GCF_951804945.1 of Podarcis cretensis. Classification (NCBI taxonomy): domain Eukaryota; kingdom Metazoa; phylum Chordata; class Lepidosauria; order Squamata; family Lacertidae; genus Podarcis; species Podarcis cretensis. The sequence goes on along the minus strand of NC_137177.1, from coordinate 13,264,256 downwards.
CAGCAGAACATAGACATACGTCAGTTAAACTCCACAAAAAACAGGAGGAGTGACAAGACAGAATTATAGTTTGTCAGTTGCAGGCCTCACACATTCCGGCCAAGATTTATTGCAGAACCAATTGTATGCATAAAGACCAACTCCTTTTGTTAAAAAAAAAAAAAAAATGTTCAGACAACCCAGACCCTTAATTATTATTCAAAGCTTTACTTGCAGAATTGTCTTCAAAACAGAACAAAAACAATAGTGATACAACCCAAATAGTTGCATAGAATATATTGTGCTTGTTTAGCACAGGCTAAGCTTCTTACAAAATACAAAAAAAAAAAAAAATTATAGCAGACCAAAAATTAGAGACCTGTCTCTCTGCACGTGGACGCCATTGGCCTTCATTCCAGCCCAAAGCTGTTTGCTCCAAGAGCGCATCCTTTGTCTTTGGCTGCTTGAGAACAAAAACCTCACACAAAATGGAGACCCGTAGATTAACAAGGGCATAGAAGGTGATTCTTTCTGTGATTGAAGTTAGGCATCTGACAGAACTGAGAACATTAACAGCTAACCCTCAACCTGCTAAACAGCTAGAGAGCTTTCCTTGCTCTTCTTTAGCTTCTATGGAATTGTCCATGTTAAACTGTAAGTAATATACATCCATTCTCCATCTCAGTGTCAATTAAACAAGATTTACACTGGGCACTAATAATCTGAGGGATCTTGACAAGTTTCATTCACTCAACAAAATAGAAAAATATCACAAGAATGCTTATCAATTGCCCTCATTGACTCCCATTACCTTAGCAACCTTCCCTAACAGATCACAGCATATGTGACTTCATGCCTTAGTGATAATGTCAGTGGAGGTTTCCCAGAAGTCTACTATATTTTTGGAACCTTATTATATAGGAAAACCCTTTAAAAAACAAAACATTTAGAATACATTCCCATTGATAAAACATTGGTTCATTTCCTCTAAGCTAAAATGTCTCAAATTTTGTAATCTTTCCTTGTGTGGGCATTATTCCATCCCCTTCAGCATCATGATTCCCCTTTTCTGCAACTTTTCTAAATCTAAAATACCCTTTGTGAGTTGAGGTCAATGTACACAATAATGCAAATATGGTCACAGCATATATTTCTATACCGGTGTCAATGATATTGACATTTTTATATTCAATTCATTTCCTGATGAGCCTAGATGTGGAATTTGCCATTCTCAGAACTGCTGTGTGGAGAAATGTCGAAGAGTATGTATGTATGTATGCATGCATGCATGTATGTATGTATTTTAAAGTTTGTTTTTGTAATGCTTGTTTTTTTAAAGTTGTATTTTTTAACGTGTTTGTGTACACACACACAGTTGCATTTATTAATTTAGGGCTTTCTTTCCCCCTCATGCTTCCCTAATTGCAATACATAAATTAAAACATTTCTGCACTTAAAATACTGCAGTTTCCTCTATTGGCTATTGGGCTCATGCCTTGTTTTCTGGGGTTAGGCACTCTGGGAGCAGAATACTGAACTAGAGGGGCCTTTGATGCAATCCAGCAAAAATCTTATGTTCCTGACTCCTGAATCTCTCACTGGCTCTCCAGAATTCTGCCAAACAGTAGTAGTCTGCACTGGGTGCCTAGTGCAGCGTGGCAAATCTCAAAAAAGCAGCTGCAAATGCAAACAGTGGACTGCATTTTAGAGCTTTCTTCAATGTTTCCTCATGATAAGTTGGGTGGGTAGCTTTTCACTGTATTTGTTTGAACTTTTGTGATGCCCTTATGATATTGTAAGCAACTCAGATTTCTTTGAAATATAGAGTGGTATAAATATATCATAAATCAATAAAATAACTAATCATTACCCATTTGTTCTTTTTATAAACACTCCTCTTTGCCACCGCAGATAACAAATATTCTTAATTTGATGAATGCAGACACAAAACACAGTTTTTATTTGCCACACCAATTTATTTTGATTATGAACAAAGATAAATTTAACCCTATACCATATTTTCATGAGCCTGCAAGCCCCCCTTTCCTACCTTAGCTTCTCTATTCCCTGCATCCCATTCACCCTGCACTACAAGCCAAATAAAAGACTCAGGAGTCCTGTGAATGGCAGTCGCTCTTCCTCTCCCACCACCAGGCAAGCACCCTCCACCTCAGCTGCTGCGAGAAACAGTGTGATCCAAAAGGAAGAAGACATTGCTCTCTCCTAACTACTCTTCAAAGTTGAGCTGCTCTAGGGGAGGCAGAGTATCACTGCATCGTGCTCTGGTTATAGTGCCTGAAAGGACATCACTATGCATTGAATTCTTGGCCAATTTACAAAACGTTGGTGATGCACAGCCGTAGAAATGCTTGTCAGGAATTGCACTGTCATCTAGTAAAGAAAAAGAGACATTTTCACATGAGTGCCTGGGCAGTAACAGGTGAGTTTGTGTGCAGAAGAGAGAATCGGAGCATTTTATTGTTTATTAAGTGTATTGAGCAAGTATAGAAAGCACCTCAGAACCATACATGTGATCAATTTGACATGGATGTTTAAAATTTAGACATTCCCACCCCAGGAATATAGAGTCTCATCTATATACATGCAAAGCAAAGATCATTACCACAGTTATGGTTTCAGAAAAATAGAACTTTCCCCTACCAATACACATAGAGCACTTTCTGGCAGAAAGCCACAAACAGAACAAGGGAGCAGTCCACCACCCTGTCTCCACCTCATTGGTTGGCAGTGCTACTTACCATGAGCAACAACAATCTCAACGCACTGGGTCTCAGTATTACGACACTTGATGGTCTTTGAGCCCTCACAGGCTTTTGAGAGAGAAGGAAAACAGGTCGGACACTCCTGCCCATTTAACTGACGGTTTGGCCCTGTGAAAAACAACCCCAAAATCAACACACGGTTTCAGCCCATTTCCCCTCCCTCCCTCTCTTCCTTTTGTTACAGTGTAATAATTTCTTATTAAATTTTCAAAAAATTGATATAATCAATGCATAATCAATTTTTCAGACTCCCCACCCCATTTTCCATGGTCTTTTTACTTCTTTCCCTGTGTGGCACAATACCTTCTATTTCTTATACCAACACATCAATAGTTTATTCTTTAATTTCTTATGCTGCTCATATTTCAAATCCTGCTTCATCATACAATAATTTCCTTAAATAGTCTGAAATGGGCTTCCATTTTTCCACAAAGCAATCATCCTTAGATTCTCTTATTTTGCCTGTTAACTTTGCCAATTCTGCAGAATCCATCACCTTACTTATCCATTCTTTGGTGGTAACTTCTACTTCCTTCCATTTTTGTTCTTAGAGGATCCTAGCCACTGTTGTTACATACATAAAAAACTTAAAATACATTTTTTTTTTGAACTTCTTCCCCTATAATCTCTAAGAGAAAATTTTCTGCTTTTTTTGTTTTTGTTTTTTGTATATAATCACTTTAGACATCTTTTATATCTCATCATGTAACATTTGCCAAAAAACCTTCACCTTCTTAAAAGTCCACCACATATAAAAAGAAAGTTCCATGTACCATTTATACTTCCACAATTATTTACAACCTTTAGCCAATTTGTTAGGTGATAAATACCATCTATACATTATTTTCATACTATTTCCTTTTAGAGTAAAACAGGCAGGACATTTCATATCATTTCCCCATAAACTTTCCCATGCATCCATTTCTATATTATGTCCTAGATCTTTAGCCCCTTGTGTCATTGCAGGTTTAACCAGCTCATCTTTTGTTTCCCATTCTAATAACATTTTATACATTTTTTTAATCAATTTTTCTCTTTCTTCAAGCAGAACCTTTACAAAGTCAAAACTTTGATCCATAAAACCTTTTAATACATGTTTTCAAAAATACACATTAATTTGAAAATATTGGAAAAGTCAGAAGGATTATGAGCTTGGGTATCACCCATCTTGGATTTCTTCTAACTTTTTCAATTAAACTTGCATTTCCTAAAAAAACAATGATATGTTTTTCATTCATGTAAGACTTGATATCAGGTCCACACACTATACAAACTTATCCTTAAAAATTCTCAATGTGCCTTTACCTTCCCATATCACAGGTAAGCGTACCACCCATACCAATTCCCATGTCCTTCCAAATTTAACAAATTTGTATTCTGTAAAGATATCCATTTCTTTAACCAAATCAGCCAGGTGCTTCATAATATAATTTTAAATCTGGCAATGAGAATCCATCTCTTTCCTTAACATCCATTAGTATTTTAAATTTGATCCTTGGTCTTTCCCCCTGCCAGATGAATTTTCAAAAATTTATATTTCTATGATTCCTAGGCCTCAGTTCGCAGTCCTGTGAGATGGTTGCGACATTTCCACTTCATTCTGTTTCAGGAATTCATTATGCTGATGATGTAGATCTAGCTATTATCTCTAAAGATGAGACATAACACTTAAGGAACACTTAACTAACCAAAGACCCTGCATGGCTTCTTGTGCAACTATCCTGCATCTTCAGGCAGGGGAGGGAGAATAGGAAAGTGACCCATCCTCTTTTCTCAGCCTGCATTAGCTGCTGGTTTAGGCTTGGACTTCAAGCTATTCTTTGTCTTTTACTCCCTTTTATTTGCTTGAGTTAGTTTGGGAGACTTCCCTTCCTTCCCTAGCAATGCAAACTGTCAATAGAAGTTAAACCTGTTGTTTGAGGCCTTTGCATTTTTAATTGGCTTTTGCTTTCTTGTTATGAATTAATTATGAATTAATTATGAATTAATTATTTGTATTCCGCCTATCTGGCTGGGTTTCCCCAGCCACTCAGGGCAGCTTCCAACAAAGATTAAAAATACATTAAAATGTTACACATTAAGAACTTCCCTAAACGGTGCTGCCTTCAGATGTCTTCTAAATGTCAGGTAGTTGTCTATCTTTTGTCCTTTTCACTTTATTTCCTTCAATCTGTGGAACATTACTGAAAGTTTTCAGCTTCCTGTTCCCCAAGGTCATGGTTGAGGGGTCCTGCCACACCATATTAGAAGAGCCAGGATGTCACCCTGAAGCTTGTGTTCCAGAGGTGGAGTTACTACTAGGGAAACTATCTGAAAAAGTGTGTATGCACACAAAAGCTCCTAACAATAACAAACTTAGTCTCTAAGGCGCTACTGGAAGGAATTTTTTTTATTTTGTTTCTATTAGGGGAACACTGTTTCCATGAGCCCTAGCTTCCATCACAGTGTCCCGTTGCACCAGAAGTAGTTTAGTCATGCTGGCCACATGATCTGGAAAGCTGTCTGCAGAGAAACGTCAGCTCCCTCTGCCTGAAAAGCGAGATGAGTGCTGCACTCCATAGTTGATTTCGACTGGTCTCAACCATCCAGGGGTCCTTTACCTTTACCTTTTATCTTACTAAGAGACAGCATGGGGACCACCTTTAGTGTCCACTAACCAGCTGCAGGGAAGCTTCATCTTGGGCTTCATCTAAGATTTCCAGTGTCAGCTATATGATATCATTTGTCTAAGGGCAATCATGCAAAACCCCTAAAGCCTCAATGCTATTTATGCCCAACGGTATATACAAATATGCATATACTTACGTTTTAGAAATTGCTCAATGCACTTCATACCATAACAACACTCCCTGAAATTAAGTATGAAACTACCATCTTCTCTGGTGAAACTATAGTTCTGCGTGCTGCAATCTGTAGTACATCCCGCTTCAGAATCGGCCTTAACAGAGCCATCTGTGAGAGAACATTAGAAGGAATACCTAGATCAGCAAAAATTCAAATCATTATTCTCCTGAACGAAATTTTTGTGATGCTCCCTTATATACATACATTGAGCAAATGGGTGAATAAAGAAAAAAAGTATCTCACAAGAGCTGAATTTAGCAAGCTAAACCTGAAAGTAGTTCCTTCCAGAATCACCTCATAATTACAGTATAATTTCTTCTGCCAACCATGTGAATATTCCAGGATCGTTCCTTTAAAAGTTGCACTTAAATGAGACATGATTGACTGTATTTTCTGCACAAACGAAATGGCAAGTGCCTGGAATAGGTTGATCTGCCACCCAATGGATATCCAGCTAGTTGATCCATTGGCTGACTCAAGAATCTGTCTTATACTATGTAATATATATCTCAGAGAGTGGAGAATACAGACTTCCCTTTCCTCTATTTTTCTCCTTCTTTTGATCTCACTTCTGACCGGCTATCTTAAGGGAATAAATTCTCTAAATTTATGAATAAATAAATTCTCTTTCAAATATGATTTGAAAGAGAATTGCATAAAGATGCTCTACAGATGGTACTTAACACCTGTAAAACTGGCCAGAATGTATAAATCTAGATCAAACATCTGTTGGAGATGCAGAGAAATGGACGGCACCATGATCCACATGTGGTAGCACAGCAAAAAAAATCAGGGAATTTTGGGAAATTATTTACAATGAACTTATGTTTAAATATTCCTTCCTAAAGAAGCCCAAAGTCTTTCTGCTAGGTATAATGAGCAATGAAATTCCAAAAAGGGTAAGGAAAATCTTTATGTATGTAGTAGCAGCAGCTAGGATTCTAATTGCTAAAGTATGGAAAGGGGATTCTATCCCCTCAAAATTAGATTGGCAAAATAAAAAGCTAGAATATACAGAACTAGAAAGATTAACAGTGAGATTCCAAGAACCTACAGATCAAACATTCAATAGAGAGTGGAATATCTACAGAGAATATTTAAAAGAACATTGTATTTTATTTTATTTTAAGTAATATTTATTCAAAGTTTCAAAAATACATAAATACAGTAAAAAACAGAAAAACACAACAGAAAAAAGAAGAGAGAAAACTAAAAAAAGAAAAATAAAAGTAAAAAAGAGAGAAATACATATCCCATTTTACATCTTTTCATTTGCTTGTTTCTTAGACCTCCTCACACCTCCCTTTTTGTATTCTGACTTGATTCGTTGTTTCAGCAAATTCTTCCCATATTTCTCAATTTTTATTTAAATAATTTGTCTTAACAATCTATCTTATTAATTAATTCAACATATCCTTTCCGTCTCTTACCATGTTCTGTAATTCAATTTACCTTAATTTATTTAACCTTATCTTACCTTAAAAGCCTTAAAATTCAAAGTTTAAACCATATTTATACATAACTGCTTAAATCCTTTCTACTAAAGCCAATTAATTCCTTTCCAGCATTTCCCCTATTTCATTAATATTACACTAATTCCAAAAATAAAAAAAGAAATTTTTCCCTAGTTGTTATCCAACATCACTTCTTCCTGGTTTCGGGTTATGTCAGTCCTTTCTATATATTCCATCCAGTCCATCAATCTGGTGATCTTATATCCAAGGCCCTTAAGTCTCTTCTATGCCCCTTCTGCAGATTTTCTTGTTCTTGTTTGTAGTCACACTCTTCCTTGACTTTTGTTGGTTTCTTTCTTAATTTCTTCCCTTTCTCCTTGGGGAGTAGATCTCCGGGGGATTCCAACCGGTAATAAGCTCCATTTTCCTTCATCAAGCCAGCCCATTCCCCACAGTCCCACTCCCTGTCATCATCTTTGTAATCCAAAAAGTGGTTGTCCAAAAAGTAATTGTCAACATGTTTCATAGTCCCACCAGATTTAAGAGCTTCCTTAACTCCAAACACTTCCAGGTACACTCCAAGTTCAATCTTCCAATGCAACAACTTTTGCTCCTGCAGGACTTTGGATCTCTCCATTTGTGTTGCTTGGGGTGCTATCACAACCTCTTCCATCTTCCTCTGCCCTTGCACTTGCCCAATCAAACCAGTTTCCTGAATTGGTCGCTGTATAGTTTCTTTATCCTTATTTCTTGTTAATTCATATTCACTGGCTACGGCAGTCATCAAGTCCAACTTCTCATTCATCAAATTCATCCTCTCATGCAACTGCTCCAGCAAAGCATTTGTTTTGTCAACGGCAGAGACCAAAACTTCCTCCCAACGCATTTCTATTCAAGGTCAAAAGACTGGTCCCACGATCTCAATCTCGCAGCTGTAACGTCTCCAAGTAAACTGCAGCAACAAACTGACAAGCTCCCTCTAGGGGACACAATTTCTATTTGTATCCATCTTTTGTATCCAACAAAAGAAAAAGTACTCCACTTTCAATCAATGAACATCTCCAACAGTTTCTGTCCTCACACCCCGTTCCCAGGCTTGAGACGATGGAAACTTATATTCCTTTACTCTCTCTCCTGCAGGCTTAAACAGTCAAATACCCCCCCCCTTTTCTCCTGCTTTCCAAGGGGGTTTTATTGGTTGTAAATGCAGGAAAAATCAATCTTTAAAACAACTTTCCAGGCTCTTAGATTGTAAGGTTTTTGCTTTAGTCTATTTACAAAAACCGGAAGGCGGACTTCCTGTTTAGACCTTCCCGCTCCAGTGCCTAATTCAAGAATTTCTTGATCCAATTTTCCGTTTTTACTCACGGGTACTTATTTAGAGTCCGAATGTCAACAGGAAAAAGTCAGCGCTCTCCGGCGATGGCTGTGTGGCTTCCCTCCATGGAAGTAGCAATCGGTTTGCTGCACCGTGCTGCTCACCCCACTTCGCTCTGGAGCCCCAAAAAGGGGTTTCCCCGCGAGTAGGGGAGGCGCTCTTGGTGCTCTGCCGAACCCCACGTTCCCAAGCTCCTCCACCTGGGATTTCTAGCGGTTCCCCACCTTTGCCGCGGCGGGAAGACCCAATTTCCACGGAGCCCGTTCCTCCAATCGGAGGAACTCCGCCATTCGCCAATGGCGCTAACCCGGAAGTCCTTTAAAAGAACATTGTAATGATATAAATTCTTTGGCAGGCCTGGAATAATTTGTGCATGATTTAAGAAATCGTTACATTATTAAAATAACAGAGGAACTTAGGAGAGAGTTAAGTGCACAGAGTAATGAAACTTAGGAACCACAGTGGGGGGATTGGAAGTCATGTCAGAAATAGCGATGGATGAACTTAAACTTTTCTTTTTCAGTATGTATGTACGGTGTGTAGAGTGTTAATTACTCAATTGCCTTTTGATGATTGATGCATATTGTTTTGTTTTCTATTTGTTTTGTTATGTTTCTAAAATTAATAAAGCATTAAAAAATTTAAAAAGTATAAAATATTCTACCTAAGCAAGGTACCATGTTGAAATGAATATGGAACCATTTTCCTTTTTTAAAAACGGGAGAATGATAGAGAATATAATAATTCCATAGAATTGTATCATTTGGATTATACCTCCAGTCTCTGAACCATTTGAATTTACCCAGCAATGGGATGGCAAGCCCCTGTCCCCCAAAGCCTCATGCCATCTGGGAAGACTGCAATCTTTGTCCCTACAACCCAGCTCAGGGGCAACCCTTACCAGTAAATTCTTTGGGTTTGCTAGATGTTGCCATAGGTGAACCCTAACATTGGTAAACCCCAACTGTCTTTCAACCAGCAGGTGGACTGACTGATCACTGGTTACATACTCAATGCCTGCACCAAACCTGTTTTCAACTATAATCTATAAAGTTGTGGACTAATCTGAAACCAACACTTGTCTCCTTGTATTCATCATTGGCTGCACACCTGACCGCTGTATCACTTGTGTCTGAACCCACAAAGAGTAGGCTCTGATTATGTTGGGTGCTAATGAGTGGAGAGTGACCTGCCAGTGAGGTATTGTTACTTAGGATTTGGCCATTGGGAAAACCAGTTGGTGATGGAGCTGTAAGGCAAAAGCCAGAGAAAGCTGAGGCCTGAATATTCATTCAGAATGTATTAACTTTAATCAGTTGGCAAAGCTCAGAAGAAGGTTGCCAGTGGTTCTCCAAGGCTAAGAGGCTGACCTTTGTAAAGGTGGGGGGGGGGAGGTGGCACACTTTATTAGATATTGACATGGAAAAGAATCACCTCAGTGCCTGCTTCCCAACACTGGAACTCACTCCCAGGAGAAGCTAGATTGCCTCCCGTCTTGTCCTTCTCCTGGCAGGTGAAGACCTTGTCCCAACAGGCTTTTGGGGAATTACTGTTTTTATTGAAAAGGATGCTACCACTTTTTATTGTAATCATTGGTACATTTTACACACACACACATAATTCTACTAATATTTAATTAATTGTTGAAAAAAATGAATTCTACAACATTGGGTGAGATCAGCATTCTGCGGCTTCCCCCTAGATATCGCAGGGTCCAAATGTTGGACCCGCACACTTAGGTATAATCTTACACAAAGGCTTTATACTCACTCATATTACTGAAAGTAGTACGAGCAAAGCAACTGCCACCTTCGGTAGTTTCACAAGTTCCTGGGTTTTTTTGATTTGTTTTCCTTAATTTACATTGCATAGCTATCACTGCAAAGAGAAGAGAAGAATAAATATTCAGTGCCAAATACATCAGTTCCTCAGTTGTGGAAAAATGAAATCTACATTCCCACCTGGATACAATCTTCCAAGCCAGACATGCACAATCTTATTGGTCTCCAGAGCTACATGAGCGGGTTGGAGGCTGCATGCACACTGACACACATCTTCCCCCTATCTCACACACAGGAACATCTCCAGACACAAAGATGGAGAGACACACAGTCTTCATCCATTTTACTATTATGAATGCATACACTAAAGCAGGGACGTCCTCCTCTACAACACACAGTGAGGTGCACAATCGGATTTTAGCAGTCCCATTGAATACTTTCACATGCAGCACTCATGTTGTATGTGAAGAAAGCCAACCTCATGAAACAGAAGTACACTCCATAAGGCTGTCTTCCAAAATTTGGAGTCCAGATTCCCACTATTCTAATAGTTTTAGCTTCATTTATCCTTCCTAGAGCCAATATCAGTTTGTCTTCTCTAGCCCACTTCATATCCCCTCCTTCATTTGAAAAAGCAATTCAAGATTGCAGCTTCCTACTCACCTTCAGAAAGGATGGCCAAGAAGAGACAAGTACTCAGGAAGATCTTCATAGTGCTGGAGAGATCAAAAGCTGAGGAGAACTCAGTTCAAAGAAGCAGGCAACTGATGGAGGAAGAGGCTGCCTTAGGGGATTTATAGGCTAAGAAGAGGAGCCCTGGGCAGAACTGATCCAGTGAGGGGGTGGGAAATGATGACAGTAGAGATTGCATGCTTTCCCAAACATCTTGTAATTTAATATTGGAACACAAAGCATGGAGTAGAAATTGCATTAAGTCATTTTTGGGAACTGTATGAAATTCTGACAGCTGCCATCCATCCACCAACCACCAACCATACATTTGGTTCCCAGGATCGGGGATCCCAACCCTAGGTACATATTATAAAAGGGCCCCATATTTTCTCAAGCTGTTGTTTCTTTTGGCTTCCCTCACTCAGGCACATGAGCAATTGTATCCAATTAGAGAAAATTATGAAAGCACAGTTTTTTGGCAGGTACATTATGGCACACTTGAAGCCAATAAGGAGTTTGGCTGCTGTAAGAAGATTTGCTGTAAATTTCAGCTGACCAGAACTTGCATCAGCCTGCTAAATCAGGTCATCTGTTCAAGAAAACAATTTTCATAGTGACCAACCAGATGCCTGTCATAGCCAGGAAGCAGGACCTGAGAACAACACTACTCTCCCCACAACTGGTTTCCAGAAGCAGACATTAAGTGCCAAATTGCCCCAAATGGCAGACATAGAACTTAACCATCAAGTTTAGTAGCCATCAATCCACAAATTCATGGAGGATGAGGGTAATCCGCAATTTAGCACATTCAAGTTGTTGGCCACCATTACTTCTTCTGATACCCAATTCCAAAGATTAAATGCTTGCTGTGTGATGCAGTTATTGCCTCTATTTGTCCTGAATTTACCCTCCTTCCATTTCATTGCTTGTCCACAGGTTCTATTGTTATGAGAGAAGCCTTGTAGACACAATGGCTGCACTTCCTCTGATATGAAAGCCAAGAAGCCTCTGAGAGTCTGCTCTACTCCTGCTTTTTTTTCCCAGGTTGTGCCAAAGGCATCTGCTTCAATTCTCTGAGAACAGGATGCTGAACTAGATGAGCTTTTTGGGTGGTCCAGAAGGGATCCTCTTATGTCCCTGACTCCTCAATGCATCTCCAGTGGCCTATCAAAGAGTACTAATCTGCCCTGGTTGCCAAGAATTGTTATGGGTCATTGGACCACTAAAGATTATTATTATTATCGGGGAGTCTGGTGCGGTGCTGAGAGTCAATCGCTACTTCTGCGGAGTGAAGCTGCACAGCTATTGTCGGAGAGCGCTGACCTTTTTCCTGTGACATTTCAACTTTTAAACAACAACCCATGAGTAGGTCAAATTAAAGACTGGGGAACTAAAGGAAAAAAAATAGAATTTGGTACTGAAGTGGGAAGGTGTAAACAGGAAGTCCGCCTTCCGCTTTTTGTAAACAGATTAAAGCAAAGACTTTCTAAGCTAAGAACTGGAAAAATCGTGTTAAAAGGACTTAATTCCTAACGTCAAAATTAAGAGGACTCCCTCCCTGAGCGGCAGGAGAGGGGAGGGAAGAAGGGAAACAATTTTTTGCCTGCAAAAAAAGAAAAGGAGAGAAAAGGGAGCAAAGACCACCACTTAATCTTTGGGAACGGACTGCCAAGGAACAATAGAACTGCCGTGCTGAGAGTTGCACTGTTTATGGACCATGTAACTTTTGATAGATACTCTGCAAGTGTTTTGAAGGTTCTGAAGGCTTTCTCTAAATCTGAAACTGTTGCTTATTATTGAAAGGGGACCTGAAAAGTTGGAAAATACATTTTACTGTAACAAATATTGGCTGCTACTGTGTCCCCCTAGAGGAGCTTTGAATCTTTTACAACTCTTACAACTGGGAATTTTCCATTTTAATTGGCCAGGGAAATTTCCACTGCAAAACAAGTCTGGGCCGTGGGACTGACCTTGATCTGCAGATACAGGGTGATGGCAAATCTGCCTCAGGAAAAAACGACAAGATCGGGCAAAATTAGAGTGCAGCAGCAGCGCAGACCATCAGCATCTGGCCCTTCTGTACCACAAGGGGAAGAATCCGTACAGGTTGGGTCAAAAGGAATGGCATCTGAAGAGGGATTAGCTTCAGCACTAAATAAAATTTTTGAATCTTTGGAAAAATTAAGCAATCAGGTTGCTGATGCATCAGTTAAGATTGACCAAAATACTACAAGCATTAATAACTTGGGGCAGAAGGTGAATTTCAATACAGAAGCTATCGACAGACTGCTGCAAGAATCTACGTTAAATAAAAAAATAGCAAAGGAGAAAGTGTTGGCTCTAGAGGAAAAGATACCACCGATAAGTAAACAGCTAGAGGATCATAGGTCACTGTTGTCTATGATTGAACTGAAGGAAAAACAGACTAACTTGAGGATCAGGGCTGTACCTGAACTTGAGAAAGACAACCTAAGTGATTATCTTACACAGGAATTTGCAGACTTTTGGAACCTTGACTCAGATAAACAAGACTTTAAGATAGTAAGTGCTTTCAGACTTGGAAAAGGGGGAAGAAAGAACAGGGTGAGAGACTGTTTGATTACTCTCCGAACGAAAGAAGAGAGAGATAAAATATTGAGCCTGCACTACCAGAAGTCCTTGGAAATAGAAGACTCAAGAATAGAGATTTTTAAGGACATTCCGAAACATCTATTGGATCTTAGGGCTAACTACGGAGATTTAGTGGCCCTGTTAAGAAGCAACAGAATTGCATTCAGGTGGGAATTCCCCCAAGGCCTTTCTTTTACTTTCAAAGGGAGAAAAATCAAAATAAGATCAGTGGAAGATAAAGGGAAATTTTTGAGGGATCACGGAGAAAACCTTCAAAAAGAAGCTGAGGAAGAAGAAGAGCCAAGAGCATTAAAACCAGGAATACTAGACCCAGCAACGCCTCTTTTGGGATTGGACAAACCAGAGAAAGTGATACCACCGACAGAACAAGAACAATTACTCGGAGCAGTAGGAGGAAAAACGAAATAATTTCACCATGTCTCTGCAGATATTAAGTTGGAACATTCACGGTTTTAATTCCCCAGATAAGAGGAAAAAACGATTGGGTAGATAAGCTAGCATGGCCGAGTTTGCGTATAACAATGCGGAGCATGTGTCCACGGGGATGAGCCCGTTCTTGGCTAATTATGGGTGTCACCCCAGGGCCTTTCCCGGGAGGGGGGAGGAAGGATGGAGTGTGCCCGCCGCAGAGCAGTTCGTGGAAGAAATGGAAGCCCTGCACCAGCAGCTTAAGATGAATCTGGAAAGGGCCAAGGAGGAGTACAAGAGGCAAGCAGATAAACTTCGCCGGGAAGGGGAGACCATTAGGGTGGGGGACCGGGTGTGGTTATCCACTCAAGGGTTACCCTTCAAGGGTGGGTGTAAGAAACTCAGGCCGAAGCGGCTGGGACCATTTGAGGTGACACACCAAGTTAACCCGGTGGCATTCAGGCTCAAGTTGCCAGACAGCATGAAAATCCACCCGGTATTTCATAGGTCACTGCTCTCACCATACAGAGGGGAGCGGAGGGTCCGGGAGGTAGGAGGAGAAGGGCTCACACACCCACCACTGGAAGAGAGGGAACACCACCACCAGGTAATGGAGATCCTGGATTCGCGATGGCGGGGGCGGCAGGTGGAGTACCTAGTAGCTTGGGAGGGGGAACCCGAGTAAGAAAACACGTGGGTTCCAGAAGGGGAAATAGTTGATGGGTATCTGGTGGAAGAGTTCCACAACAGGTATCTGAGGAAGCCCAAACCCCTGGAGAGATTCTGGGAGGAGCAATTTGCCACCACCGATGAGGAGGAGGAGGATTTTGTGGGTTTTCCAGCGTCCCAAGAGGAGGGAGGAGAATCGTCAGGAGAGGAGGAATCAGATTGGGAAGCCCCTCCCATCAGAAATTGGAGCAGGTGGGAAGCGGGGTTTGAGGAGTCCTCGGACGATGATGGCAGCTCCTTTCGAGGGTTCCCTGCATCGTCGGCTGAAGATGGGGACAAGGTCACATCACCGGGTCAGGCCGGGGGTGGAGGGGGTCCTGGGGGGGGGAGGTGGATGTCAGGGAACTGACATCAGAGCGAGAAGCGGAGGCAGGGCTCCAGAGCGATGCCGGAGAGGGAACCAGCAAGGGGGAAGGAATTCAGCGTGACACCAATAGAGAGGATAGGGAGATAGAGGAATCGGTGTCAGGGCTCCAAGACCCTTCAACCGAAACTAGCGGAGAGAGCGCTGGCACGCCCCTGCCTTCCCCGTACTTGCGCAGACGCGTTCAGCGCGGGGAACATAGGAGGAGACTTGGGGTCAAACAGCTTTTATGCTGGAAGAGATTCAAGAAACGCCCACTGACGGACTCTGCAAGTGACTAACAGGTCAAGGAGGGTGAGCTCTAACCCTAAACATGATTGAGCAAGCAATCGAACTAATCTGAATGCAATTTATGCACAAGTAACCCCCTCACAAGCATCACAACTACCAAAAACTTTTTTTGAAATGACTGACAATATGGATTTAATTGATACCTGGAGAACTAAGAACCCCCTGGGCAGAGAGGGAACCTTCTTCTCTGAAGCTAAAAGGACATGGACAAGAATTGACCAAATCTGGATAACTAGAGGAATGACTCCCAAGATTCGAAAAGTGGAAATCTGCCCTAAAACGTGCTCCGACCACAATGCTGTGAGAATGGAGATGAAACTAACACCGATTGGTTCCTTTAGATGGAAGATGAATGACACCCTGTTTAGAGACGCAGAGACTATCAAGAAGGCCCAAAAAACCTTGAGAGATTATTTTGAGATAAATATGAATACTACCACTGAAAAAAGAGTAATCTGGGATGCAAGCAAAGCGGTCATGAGAGGGTTTCTGTTCAACAGAATGCAGTAAAAAAGAGGACTCAAAATGGAAAAAAAAGGAAAAAATTTGGAGAAAATAAGAGAAGGAGAGAAGAAACTTAGAGCGAAACCAAAGTCGCAAGAGATTCTGAGAGAAATAAAGTTATATCAAGTACAATATATGAAAATGATAAATCAGGAAGTAGAATGGAGAATTAAACAGATGAGACAAAAGACATTTGAATCGGCTAATAAATGCGGGAAACTGTTAGCTTGGCAGATGAAAAAAAGGCAAAAGCTAAATACTGCTATAAATTTGGAAGTGGAAGGAAAGAACATACAGAATCCACAGGAGATTAGAAATTGCTTCCAGAGATACTTCAAACAACTTTACACACAAGGGCCACAGAAAGAGACTGATATAGACCAATTCTTGAAAACTAATGGATTACAAAAAATCTCTCAAGATGACAACTTGGACCTGATCGACATTTGGAGAACAAGAAACCCCCTCGAGAGGGAAGGAACATTCTTTTCAGAATCACAGATGACCTGGACAAGAATAGATCAAATATGGATTACTAGTGGGATGGCTCCTAAAATAAAGAAAGTGGAAATCTGCCCAAAGACATGCTCCGACCATAATGCAGTAAAGATGGAAATGAAAACAACAACAGCTGGCTCCTTCAGATGGAGAATGAATGACACCCTATTTAAAGATCCAGAGGTGTACCAAAAGGCCCAAAAGACTTTGAAGGACTATTTTGAGATAAATCTAAGGACAGAAGTGGAGAAACGAGTGATCTGGGACGCAAGCAAGGCCGTGATGAGGGGTTTCTTGATACAGCAGAATTCCTTGAAAAGGAGGAAACAACAGGAGAAGAAAGATAAAATTTTGGAAAAGATAAAAGACAGTGAAAAGAAATTGAGATCCAACCCAAAGTCACATGAGATCTTGAGACAAATCAAATTGTATCAGAAGCAATATATGGAATTGATGAACCAGGAGATTGAATGGAAAATTAAACGAATGAGACAAAAGACATTTGAATCGGCAGATAAATGTGGGAAACTCCTGTCATGGCAATTGAAGAAGAGACTGAAATTGAACACAGTTACAAGTTTGGAGGTAGATGGAAAGAATATTTCGAAACCAAATGAGATCAGCAACTGCTTTCAGAGCTATTTCAGAAGATTGTATGCACAAGGGCCGGAAAACGAAAGAGACATTGAAGAATTTCTTAAGAAATATGGATTACAAAAAATTTCGCAACAAAGTATGGCGTTTTTAAATGAGAAAATAACTGAACAAGAAATTGAGGGTGCCATTCAAAACATGCAACTGGGGAAATCTCCAGGGCCAGATGGACTAACCTCCAGATATTACAAAGCCTTGAAAGATTGGATAATCCAGCCACTTAAGGAGGTTTGTAACGAGATATTAGAGGGGAAAAGGGCACCTGAGACGTGGAAAGAAGCCTTCATCACACTTATACCAAAGACTGAGGTTGATAAAAAACAGATCAAAAACTACCGCCCTATATCACTACTTAATGTGGATTACAAAATTTTTGCAGACATTTTGGCAAAAAGATTAAAGAAGGTGCTGGTGGAGGAGATTCATAAAGACCAGGCAGGCTTTCTCCCGGGTAGGCATATATCTACTAATGTAAGGAATATAATTGACATTATAGAAATGCTGACAGTGAACATTAATACGAAGGCAGTTTTAATTTTTGTGGACGCGGAGAAAGCCTTTGACAATATATCTTGGAAATTTATGAAAAAGAATCTCCATGGGATGGGGGTAGGCCAAAGGTTTGAAAATGGTATAAGTGCAATTTATTCTGAGCAAAAGGCGAAGTTAATTGTAAATAATGTGGTTATGGATGAATTACCTATAGAAAAAGGGACACGTCAGGGGTGCCCAATATCCCCATTACTTTTTATATCGGTCCTGGAGGTCCTGTTAAATATGATTAGGGGAGATCAGCTGGTAAAAGGGATTCAGGTCGGAGCTAGACATTACAAATTAAAGGCTTTTGCAGATGATTTAGTATTGACCTTGCAAGAGCCAGACACTAGTACCAAAAGAGCTTTGGAATTAATTCAAGTATTTGGCCAGGTCGCAGGATTTAAGTTGAATAAACAAAAAACCAAGGTATTGGAAAAGAACTTAACAAATGTTGAAAGGGAAAGATTCCAAGAGGAAACTGGGTTAGTGGTGGCAAAGAGTGTAAAATACCTGGGGATTAACATGACATCTAAGAATGTGAACTTATTTAAGGACAACTATGACAAGTGCTGGACTGAGATAAAGAAAGATTTAGAAATATGGTCAAACCTGAAGCTTTCCTTGTTAGGTCGAATTGCTGTGATCAAAATGAATGTATTGCCTAGAATGTTATTTTTGTTTCAGACATTACAAATTGTTGATAAACTGGACTGTTTCAAGAAGTGGCAGAAAGACATATCTAAATTTGTCTGGCAGGGCAAAAAGCCCAGAATTAAGTTTAAGATACTTACCGATTCTAAAGAAAGAGGGGGGTTTGCCCTGCCGGACTTAAGACTTTACTATGAATCGGCAGCTTTCTGCTGGTTAAAAGATTGGCTACTTCTTGAAAATGCAGACATTCTAGATTTGGAAGGATTTGATAATAATTTTGGTTGGCATGCATATATCTGGTATGACAAGGTTAAAGTGTATAAGGATTTCAAAAATCATATTGTCAGGAAAGCACTATATAATGTATGGATACGGTATAAAGATTTATTGGAAAACAGAACTCCCAGGTGGCTTTCACCTATGGAGGCTAAGGAGGTAAAGAAACTTAATATGACAACCAATTGGCCGAAATATTCTGAGATTTTAGAACAAGAAGGTGGTGAATTTAAATTACAAAGTTATGAGAAAATAAAGTCCAAGGTACGAGATTGGCTCCATTATTTTCAAATAATGGAGGCTTTCAAACAAGACAGGAAAATTGGTTTCCAGGTGGAGAAATCGAAATTATAAACAGAATTGTTAGAACCCAATACTAAGAATTTATCAAGAATGTACAACTTGCTGTTGAAGTGGAATACAATAGATGAGACAGTGAAGTCTGCTATGGTTAAATGGGCACAGGACATAGGTCATGACATTATGTTTGCTGACTGGGAGCAGTTATGGACCACAGGTATTAAATTTACGGCATGCAATGCCTTACGAGAAAACATAATGAAAATGATTTATAGGTGGTACATGACCCCAGTCAAGCTTGCGAAGATTTATCATTTGCCCAATAACAAATGCTGGAAATGTAAAGAGACTGAGGGTACCTTTTTCCACCTTTGGTGGACCTGCCCAAAGATTAAGGCCTTCTGGGAAATGATTTATAATGAAATTAAGAAAGTGCTTAAGTGCACCTTTAACAAGAAACCAGAGGCATTTCTCTTGGGTATGGTTGGCCAGTTGGTGCCGAAGAAGGATAAGAATTTCTTTTTGTACGCTACTACGGCAGCAAGGATTCTTCTAGCAAAGTATTGGAAGACACAAGAGCTACCCACGCTGGAGGAATGGCAGGCGAAAGTGATTGACTTTATGGGACTGGCAGAAATGACCGGCAGAATCCGCGACCAAGAGAAAGAGACTGTGGAAGAAGATTGGAAGAAATTTAAGATGTATCTTAAGAATTATTATAAAACTGAGGAGTGTTAAAATGCTGAGGGAAAAGAAGACGTAGAATTGCAGCGATAATTGGGTTTAAAATTTAGGGTGGAATAGAGAAAGAGGACGAATTTATATTTAATTGGGCAAGATAGGTTGCTGAATAATGGTACTAAACTAAGGATGCAAAAAGGGAAAGGTATGGGGAAGTCCGGGAAAAGAGGGTTATGAAAATAAGGTTATGAAAATATGAGTTTTTTGTTTGTCTGTTTTTTGTTGTTTTTTGTTTCTGTTAAAAAATTGGAAATTAATAAAAATCTTTATAAAAAAAAACAAAAAATCTAAGACAACCTAAGTGAGACAACCTAAGTGATTATCTTACACAGGAATTTGCAGACTTTTGGAACCTTGACTCAGATAAACAAGACTTTAAGATAGTAAGTGCTTTCAGACTTGGAAAAGGGGGAAGAAAGAACAGGGTGAGAGACTGTTTGATTACTCTCCGAACGAAAGAAGAGAGAGATAAAATATTGAGCCTGCACTACCAGAAGTCCTTGGAAATAGAAGACTCAAGAATAGAGATTTTTAAGGACATTCCGAAACATCTATTGGATCTTAGGGCTAACTACGGAGATTTAGTGGCCCTGTTAAGAAGCAACAGAATTGCATTCAGGTGGGAATTCCCCCAAGGCCTTTCTTTTACTTTCAAAGGGAGAAAAATCAAAATAAGATCAGTGGAAGATAAAGGGAAATTTTTGAGGGATCACGGAGAAAACCTTCAAAAAGAAGCTGAGGAAGAAGAAGAGCCAAGAGCATTAAAACCAGGAATACTAGACCCAGCAACGCCTCTTTTGGGATTGGACAAACCAGAGAAAGTGATACCACCGACAGAACAAGAACAATTACTCGGAGCAGTAGGAGGAAAAACGAAATAATTTCACCATGTCTCTGCAGATATTAAGTTGGAACATTCACGGTTTTAATTCCCCGGATAAGAGGAAAAAACGATTGGGCAGATAAGCTAGCATGGCCGAGTTTGCGTATAACAATGCGGAGCATGTGTCCACGGGGATGAGCCCGTTCTTGGCTAATTATGGGTGTCACCCCAGGGCCTTTCCCGGGAGGGGGGAGGAAGGATGGAGTGTGCCCGCCGCAGAGCAGTTCGTGGAAGAAATGGAAGCCCTGCACCAGCAGCTTAAGATGAATCTGGAAAGGGCCAAGGAGGAGTACAAGAGGCAAGCAGATAAACTTCGCCGGGAAGGGGAGACCATTAGGGTGGGGGACCGGGTGTGGTTATCCACTCAAGGGTTACCCTTCAAGGGTGGGTGTAAGAAACTCAGGCCGAAGCGGCTGGGACCATTTGAGGTGACACACCAAGTTAACCCGGTGGCATTCAGGCTCAAGTTGCCAGACAGCATGAAAATCCACCCGGTATTTCATAGGTCACTGCTCTCACCATACAGAGGGGAGCGGAGGGTCCGGGAGGTAGGAGGAGAAGGGCTCACACACCCACCACTGGAAGAGAGGGAACACCACCACCAGGTAATGGAGATCCTGGATTCGCGATGGCGGGGGCGGCAGGTGGAGTACCTAGTAGCTTGGGAGGGGGAACCCGAGTAAGAAAACACGTGGGTTCCAGAAGGGGAAATAGTTGATGGGTATCTGGTGGAAGAGTTCCACAACAGGTATCTGAGGAAGCCCAAACCCCTGGAGAGATTCTGGGAGGAGCAATTTGCCACCACCGATGAGGAGGAGGAGGATTTTGTGGGTTTTCCAGCGTCCCAAGAGGAGGGAGGAGAATCGTCAGGAGAGGAGGAATCAGATTGGGAAGCCCCTCCCATCAGAAATTGGAGCAGGTGGGAAGCGGGGTTTGAGGAGTCCTCGGACGATGATGGCAGCTCCTTTCGAGGGTTCCCTGCATCGTCGGCTGAAGATGGGGACAAGGTCACGTCACCGGGTCAGGCCGGGGGTGGAGGGGGTCCTGGGGGGGGAGGTGGATGTCAGGGAACTGACATCAGAGCGAGAAGCGGAGGCAGGGCTCCAGAGCGATGCCGGAGAGGGAACCAGCAAGGGGGAAGGAATTCAGCGTGACACCAATAGAGAGGATAGGGAGATAGAGGAATCGGTGTCAGGGCTCCAAGACCCTTCAACCGAAACTAGCGGAGAGAGCGCTGGCACGCCCCTGCCTTCCCCGTACTTGCGCAGACGCGTTCAGCGCGGGGAACATAGGAGGAGACTTGGGGTCAAACAGCTTTTATGCTGGAAGAGATTCAAGAAACGCCCACTGACGGACTCTGCAAGTGACTAACAGGTCAAGGAGGGTGAGCTCTAACCCTAAACATGATTGAGCAAGCAATCGAACTAATCTGAATGCAATTTATGCACAAGTAACCCCCTCACAAGCATCACAACTACCAAAAACTTTTTTTGAAATGACTGACAATATGGATTTAATTGATACCTGGAGAACTAAGAACCCCCTGGGCAGAGAGGGAACCTTCTTCTCTGAAGCTAAAAGGACATGGACAAGAATTGACCAAATCTGGATAACTAGAGGAATGACTCCCAAGATTCGAAAAGTGGAAATCTGCCCTAAAACGTGCTCCGACCACAATGCTGTGAGAATGGAGATGAAACTAACACCGATTGGTTCCTTTAGATGGAAGATGAATGACACCCTGTTTAGAGACGCAGAGACTATCAAGAAGGCCCAAAAAACCTTGAGAGATTATTTTGAGATAAATATGAATACTACCACTGAAAAAAGAGTAATCTGGGATGCAAGCAAAGCGGTCATGAGAGGGTTTCTGTTCAACAGAATGCAATAAAAAAGAGGACTCAAAATGGAAAAAAAGGAAAAAATTTGGAGAAAATAAGAGGAGAGAAGAAACTTAGAGCGAAACCAAAGTCGCAAGAGATTCTGAGAGAAATAAAGTTATATCAAGTACAATATATGAAAATGATAAATCAGGAAGTAGAATGGAGAATTAAACAGATGAGACAAAAGACATTTGAATCGGCTAATAAATGCGGGAAACTGTTAGCTTGGCAGATGAAAAAAAGGCAAAAGCTAAATACTGCTATAAATTTGGAAGTGGAAGGAAAGAACATACAGAATCCACAGGAGATTAGAAATTGCTTCCAGAGATACTTCAAACAACTTTACACACAAGGGCCACAGAAAGAAACTGATATAGACCAATTCTTGAAAACTAATGGATTACAAAAAAATCTCTCAAGAAAACAAGTTAATGCTGAACTATAAAATAACAGAACAGGAGGTGGAAGGTGCCATTCAGAATATGCAGTTGGGCAAATCTCCAGGGCCGGACGGTTTAACCTCAAAATACTACAGAATTTTGAAAGATTGGCTAATTCAACCTCTAAAGGAGGTTTGTAATGAAATTTTAGAGGGGGAAAAAGCGCCAGAGTTGTGGAAGGAAGCTTATATTACACTTATACCGAAAACTGAGTCTGAAAAGACACAACTTAAGAACTACCGCCCCATATCCCTGCTTAATGTGGATTACAATTTTTTTGCGGATATTTTGGCTAAAAGATTGAAAAAAGTATTAGTGGAAGAGATACATAAAGAGCAAGCTGGCTTTCTCCCTGGTAGACACTTGTATGACAATATGAGGAATATAATCAACATTTTAGAAAAACTACAAGTGAATATTAACACCAAAGCAGTTTTGATAATTGTAGATGCGGAGAAAGCCTTTGATAATATTTCTTGGAGTTTTATGAAGAAAAATCTTCAGGGGATGGGGGTTGGTCAAGGTTTTGAAAATGGTATAGGTGCAATTTACTCAGAACAAAATTGATAGTTAATAATGTGGTGACAGAAGAATTTAAGATGGAGAAAGGGACACGACAAGGCTGCCCAATTTCCCCATTGCTTTTTATTTCGGTCCTGGAGGTTTTGCTAAATATGATTAGGAGGGACCATCTGATCAAAGGTATTCAGGTCGGAGTTAAACAGTACAAACTTAAAGCTTTTGCAGATGACTTAGTATTGACATTACAGGAGCCAGAATCTAGTACTAAAAGAGTATTGGAATTGATCCAGGAATTTGGTCAAGTGGCAGGATTTAAGCTGAATAAGTTAAAAACTAAGGTTCTTGAGAAAAATTTAACACCGATGGAGAAGGAGAGGTTTCAGAAGGAGACAGGTTTAACACTGGTAAAGAAAGTAAAATATTTGGGGGTGAATATGACTGCTAAGAATGTGAATTTGTTTAAAGATAATTATGAGAAATGTTGGTCAGAAGTGAAAAAGGATCTTGAAATATGGTCAAGCCTGAAGCTTTCCTTGCTTGGCCGAATTGCTGTTATAAAAATGAATGTATTGCCAAGAATGCTGTTTTTGTTTCAATCACTGCAAATTTTAGACAAGATGGACTGTTTCAAGAAGTGGCAGAGAGACATTTCTAGATTTGTCTGGCAGGGCAAGAAGCCCAGAATAAAATTTAAGATACTAACTGATGCAAAGGATAAAGGTGGATTTACCCTGCCAGACTTAAAACTGTATTATGAATCAGCAGCATTTTGCTGGCTGAAAGAATGGCTGCTTCTTGAGAACACAGACATTTTGGATTTAGAAGGTTTTGATAATGTTTTTGGGTGGCATGCATATTTGTGGTATGACAAGGTTAAAGCACACAAGGCATTTAAAAACCATATTGTCAGAAGAGCATTGTTTATTGTCTGGACAAGATATAAAGACTTACTTGAAAATAAAACCCCAAGGTGGCTATCACCTATGGAAGCGAAGGCTCTGAAAAAACTCAATATGGAGGCCAATTGGCCAAAATATTGGGAGATTCTGGAAAAGGAGGGTGATAAACTGAAATTGCAGAGTTTTGAGAAGCTTAAAGATAAAGTGCGAGATTGGCTTCATTATTTTCAAATAAGGGAGGCCTACAATCTGGATAAAAAAATTGGCTTCCAGGTGGAAAAATCAAAATTGGAAACAGAATTACTAGAACCCAAAACTAAGATAATATCAAGAATGTATAACTTGCTGTTGAAATGGAATACTCAGGATGAAACGGTAAAATCTGCTATGATTAAATGGGCACAAGATGTTGGACATAACATTATGTTTGCTGACTGGGAACAGTTGTGGACCACAGGTATGAAATTCACGGCATGCAATGCCCTAAGAGAGAATATTATGAAAATGATATACAGGTGGTACATGACACCAGTCAAGCTTGCAAAAATCTATCATTTGCCTGATAATAAATGCTGGAAATGTAAAGAGATTGAAGGTACATTCTTTCACCTTTGGTGGACGTGCCCAAAGATTAAGGCTTTCTGGGAGATGATCTATAATGAAATGAAAAAGGTATTTAAATATACCTTCCTGAAGAAACCAGAGGCCTTTCTCTTGGGCATTGTCGGCCAATTGGTGCCAAAGAAGGATAGAACTTTCTTTATGTATGCTACAGCAGCAGCAAGAATACTCATTGCAAAGTACTGGAAGACACAAGATCTACCCACCTTGGAAGAATGGCAGATGAAAGTAATGGACTATATGGAACTGGCGGAAATGACGGGCAGAATCCGGGATCAAGGAGAAGAGTTGGTGGAAGAAGATTGGAAGAAATTTAAAGACTATTTACAGAAACACTGCAAAATTATTGAATGTTAATGATGTTGGAATGAAAGGAAGTGGTTTTAGCAATAAGGCAAAAGGAATATGTAAAAATGGATTGATACTAGATGAAAATTTTGAAGTTATTATATGTGAAGATAAGAAATTAAGGGTAAACAAAGAGGGTATGGATTTGCTGAACTAATTATTAAATGGAATACAAGAAAGGGAGGTGTGAGGAAGTCATGAAAATAAGTAAATGAGTGGTAAGATAAGAGAAAGAGGGATTCGTTTTTAACGGTTTTTATTTTTCTTTACTATTTTTTTTTTTTGGTTCTGTATTTTTTGTATTCTTTCTTTCATTATTTCTGTAACCTTTTTTCTTGTTGAAAAATTTGAATAAATATATATATATATTTTAAAAAAATAAAGATTATTATTATTATCATTCAGTATCAACCTCTTGATATGTAGATAGGGTGGGTACATTTTTGGACTTCTTTGTGACATTTCCATGATGTTATTCAGGCTTTCCGTAGCTCCCTCTGCTCATCAGATATGCTAGACCTCCCTATTCCCACCCCATGCAGCTACTACTAGCCATGAGTTTAACCTGTCAAAGACCCATGTCTGAAACCACTTCTCTCTTCTATTCTACAGGCCTGCTTTGCACCCATTTTCCCTTTTACACCCTATGCGTCCTCCCCTTCTTTTTGTGCAACCCACTTGGAAGGGAAGCCAGTGTGTGGTTGCTTCCTGTATCTTCCTCCTGCCACAGATTACAACTAATCTGCCCCTTCTCATCTTCCACACAATCTGTAAGCCACCCCCTCCTATTCTGCAGACTCTTTCATGCCCCTGCTTTTGTCTTCACTATGTCCCCAGGCCATCTCTGCACCAGCTCTGCCTCCCCACCATCATGCTTGGTTGTGCCCAACCTGCCTTCCTGCTCTGGTCTCGGGTGCATTTAGAGCCACGGTGACACTGGCAAGCGAGCGCAAGGCTGGGCGAGTGTTGGGTTTTGATGTGCCTGGAGCCTCCTACCAGTTTGTTGTTCCTACTCGGGAGCAGGGCTGTAGCTTGGGGGTGGTGTGGAAGGCCCCCACCAAATTAAATATGGACACTAAATGGTTTACGTATAGAGAATTGTTACTTGAATCAAAACCAATTTAAATTGAAAGAATTTAATGAAATTAGAAAGAACATAACAGACTGGTTACAATACTTTCAGCTAAATGAAATAATAATAATAAATAATAATAATAAATTTTATTTATATCCCGCCCTCCCCAGCCGAAGCCGGGCTCAGGGCGGCTAACAACATTAAAACAGTGTGACATTATAAAACATTATAAAAATGAATTAAAATCAAAATTGATGGCAACCATAAACTAAAGCTTTGTAAAGATTGCCAGAGGAGGGGGTCAGGCTGCGCCCTGACCAAATGCCAGGTGGAACAGCTCTGTCTTGCAGGCCCTGCGGAAAGATGTCAAGTCCTGCAGCGCCCTTGTCTCTTGTGACAGAGCGTTCCACCAGGTTGGAGCCGCAGCCGAAAAAGCCCTGGCTCTAGTTGAGGCCAGCCTAACCTCTCTGAGGCCTGGGACCCTCAAGGTGTTTTTATTTGAATATCGTTAAGTTCCTCTGTGGGGCATACCAGGAGAGGCGGTCCCGTAGGTACGAGGGCCCTAGGCCGTATAGGGCTTTGAAGGTTAAAATCAGCACCTTAAACCTGATCCTGTACTCCACCGGGAGCCAGTGCAGCTGGTATAGCACCGGATGAATGTGATCTCTAAGCGAGGACCCCGTAAGGAGTCTCGCTGCGGCATTCTGCACCCGCTGGAGTTTCTGGGTCAGTCTCAAGGGCAGCCCCACGTAGAGCGAGTTACAATAATCCAGTCTGGAGGTGACCGTCGCGTGGATCACAGTGGCTAGGTCAGGGCGAGAGAGGTAAGGAGCCAACTGCTTAGCTTGGCGGAGATGAAAAAATGCCGCCTTTGTTGTAGCTGCAATCTGCGCCTCCATTTAAGAATGATAAAAAGTTAGGATTTGCGTATGAAATTTCAACTTTTCAGAGAGAAATAATAGAAAATGACACAAAATTAATCTGTAGCGATCAAAGAAAATTATATGAAAATGATGTATAGATGGTATCTAACTCCTGTTAAATTAGCAAAAATGTATAAATCTAAGGAAAGCAAGTGTTGGAAATGTAAAATTACAGAAGGGATATTTTTTCATATGTGGTGGGATTGTAAAATCATAAAGAAATATTGGGAAATGATTTATAATAAAATAAAGAGGATGTTTAAAATAACCTTTGTTTAAAAAAAGCCCAGAAACCTTCCTATTAGGTATTATAGGAGCAGACCTACCAAAATCACAAAAGAATTTGTTTATGTATGCAACTACATGTCCTAGTTAAAGAAATTGGCAAGTTAAATTAATGGAATATGCTGAAATGGCAAAACTGACAATGAAATTACCGTATTTTTCGCCCTATAGGACGCACCGACCCCTCTCGCTCTCCAGGCATCAGGAAGCTATCCGCAAGCCTTGCGAGCTATCCGCAAGCCTTGCGAGCTATCCGCAAGCCTTGCGAGCCCAGGGGAGTTCCCGCGGGCTCGCAAGGCTTGAAGGCAGCAGCCTGCAGCCCGGAGCATGGGGCGCCCTCCAGAGAACAGTAGCCTGTTCTGGGGGCTGGGGTCGGGTCCCCCCCCCAAAAAAAACTAGTTGCGTCCTATGGGGCGGTGCGTCCTATGGGGCGAAAAATACGGTAAGAGGAAGAGATGACAACAAATTTAAGGAAGAATGGACATATTATTGCATATATACAGAAGCATTGTATATGCTGCTGTTGGTGCTCCTGTGAGTGTTTGGGATGACCACTCCCTCCTTCAGCCAATTCCCTTGGACCCAAGGGGCAGGGTCTACACTCACACATACTCTGAACAGCTCTCTGCAGCAAGTGGCAAAAATGGTTTTAAATGTTTTTTAAGTGTTCTTAATCCACTGCACCTTGAATGGTGGTATATATAATTTTATTATTTTCTTTCTGTTTGGGGTGGGTGAAATGTTTAGTTGGGGCTTAGTTTAATTTTAGCTTAATTGTTTCTTGCTTTGTTTTTACTTTCATTATTTTGTTAAGTTATTGTTTGTATAGTTGTATAGTTTGCATTTTGCTTTTTAAAAAGAAAGGGTCAGCGCTGCCTGGGAGTGGGCCTCAGCCAACAGAATGGCTGGGGCAAGTTCCACAGGAGGTATGTATTGCGACACCTGATCTGTGATCACGGGCAGGAGAAGGAGTTAAGCTAAGACCAGGCCATGTCATTACCAAGGAGGCAGGCTTAGTCATTGTTTGAGGACTATCCCTTCCTCCAGGTCTGGTCCTGACTAGAAGGATACTGGAATCAGCAAGAGAAACCCACATGACCTGAAAGTGTTGCTGTGCAATGCCAGGTCAATTATGAATAAAACCACTGCCATCCACAACCTGAATGTGGATGGAGGATTTGACCTGGCATGTGTGACAGAGACTTGGTTGGATGAAGCAGATGGGCTTGTCCTTGCTGCTGCTTGTCCACCAGGTTTCTCTTATGCACAACAACCCTGGTCATGTGGGCAGGGAGGAGGGGTTGCAGTGATTTTTAGGAAGACATTAGTTTACACCAGGAGTCCTATTGGGAAGATCCAGTTTTCAGAGTGCATGTTCTGGAAGTTGGGCAATAGGGCAATAGGAGTAGTACAGGATTCCTGTTGGTGTACCGACCTCCCCGCTGCACCCCCCTGGTGATAAAGTCGCTCAAATTCAGAAAGAGGTAGACTCCACTGTGGGAGCAGGGCCGGGAGAGTGCTACAGTCCTGTCTAGTCATGTTACATGGGATCAATTCCAATCTGTTACCTCTACCATGGGACTGAAACTGCCTTGGTTGCATTGGGTGATGATCTCCGGTGGGCTAGGCACAAAGGTGAGAGCTGTTTCCTAGTTCTGCTGGATCTCTCTTTTTTATCATATTTTTATTAATTTTCCATCAATAAAAAATTCATATCTCACCACATTACAACTTTCACAGATTTTCACATTTTTAGACTTCCTTCAGCCTCTCTGATAATCATCCGAATTTTTCCCTGTTTACACATTTCCTAAATTTGCTATTGCCTTTTAACACACCCTACCATATCTATTTTCCTTTTTTACAGTATTTCTTAGACCTTTACAGAGCCTCTTTAAATGCCACTAGCGTTATTTCTTTATCACTTATACCTTCCCAATGCTTTCCCCAGTCCTTGATGAATTTTTGATCTCGTCAATATCTAATCTTCCCTGTCAGTTTATCAAGTTCTGCATAGTCCAACAGCTTCATTCTCCACTCCTCCAATGTTGGTAATTGTTCCTGTTTCCATTTCTGGGCGAGTAATATTCTTGCCGCTGTTACTGCATATTGAAAAAGTTTACAGTCCTTTCTATTTATCTCATTCCCTATAATTCCTAAAAGAAAGGCCTCTGGCTTCTTAACAAATGTATATTTCAACATTTTTTTTCAATTCATTGTATATCAACTCCCAGAAGCTCTTCACTTTCTTACATTCCCACCACATATGATAAAAAGTACCATCCTTCTCTTTACATTTCCAACATTTCTTACATGTTTTATACATTTTTGCAAGTTTTATGGGTGTAATATACCATCTGTAAATCATTTTCATAACATTTTCTTTTAATACAGTACATGCAGTAAATTTAATATTTTCATTCCATAGTTTTAACCAGTCATTAAATTGTATATTATGTCCAAAATCGCTTGCCCATTGTATCATTACTGATTTAACTTCTTCATCCTTTGTATGCCATTCCAGCAGTATCCTATACATTTTAGATAAAATTTTGTATTCATTATTTATTATTTCTGTTTGAAATTTTGATTCTTTCTCTGCAAATCCATATTCCTTAAGGTCCTTTTTAAACATTTCATTTATTTGAAAATAATGCAACCAATCAAATACATGCTCTTTTACTTCTTCATATGGTTTCATCTTCCATTTCCCTCCTTCTTTAAAAATCAGGTTTTCATATGTAATCCAATTCCCACTCATATTAATTTTTTTAACACTCATCACCTCTAACAGAGATAACCAGTGTGGAATTTTTGATTCAAGTAGGCTTTTGTACCTATCCCATATTTCTATCAATGATCTAGTTCTGCTGGATCTCTCAGCAGCCTTTGACACCATCGACCATAACATCCTTCTAGACTGTCTAGAGGGGCTGGGAGCTGGGGACACTGTTATACAGTGGTTATACAGTGGCAGTTTGGCTCTTAATGTCTGCTTCTGAGAACCAGCTGTGGGGAGAGTGCTGTTGTTCTCAGGTCCTGCTTGCTGGCTATGCCAGGCATCTGGATGACCACTGTGAAAATGGTTTTCTTGAACAGATGGCCTGATTTAGCAGGCTGATGCAAGTTCTGGCCAGCTGAAATTTCCTGCATATCTTCTTACAGCAGCCAAACTCCTAATTGGCTTCAAGTGGGGCTCACCCCGTGTACCTGCTGAAGAAGAGTCTTTCCATAATGTACCTGCCAAAAAACTGTGCTTTCGTGATTTTCTCTAATTGAATACAATTGCTCATGTGCCTGACTGAGGGAAGCCAAAAGAGACAACAGTTTGAGAAACTATGAGGCCATTTTATAATATGTACCCAGGGTTGGGATCCCCTGTCCTGGGAGCCAAATGCAGCTCCATATCACTCTACCAGGGATCTCAATAAACCATAAGAGAGGAGACTTTGACAGACTATGCACTCCCCTTATAATCTACATGGAGCAGGACTGTTGATACTTCATTTTTTATTTGATTTTATTTATTAAAGTTCCATCCCATCATTCCTCCCAAAGGAACTCAGGCTGAATATTCAACTGGTTTTTCATAGTGCAAGACTCCTGAGGGTGCCTAGCTGTCATTGGATAAGAAGCCAGATCTGTTAAAACTCTGCAGGAAGCAGAATTAGGTGTTAGATGTGCAATCCTTAAAGGATCAGTATTTTGTTTTCAGCCATATTCATTTATTAACATGTATTGCATCCCCACCATTCCTCCAAAGGAACCAGGACAGGTGACAACAGAAAAAAGACACTAGTAAATATAAAAGAAAAATGTATATTAAGAAACTGTTTTTTTAAAAAAAAAAAATCTGAAAAGGTTGAGAAACATTAAGAACATTGAAAATTAGCAATAACTGGTTCCAGATAATACAGTAAATTCAAGGCTGCTAGGAGCAGTGCCTTTCAGCCTTTAAATGCTTGGGAGAATAGGAATTTTCAAAATCCTCCAGAAAATGAAGAATGAAGGCAATCCCTGTCAAGGGTTTAGTGCTCATTTACGTTCTTTGTTGTGAAACAGTTCTTCTTGGGGGGGGGGTGTCTAAAGTTAAATCTGCTTCAGAAAAAGAAGGCATCATTCCTCACCCCCCCTTCATTATTTTGGAGGAATAGAAACATGGCTATATATAATTAATGCTTTGGCAGTTCTGACCTCAGATATCTCCCCGTCACTTGCTCTCTGTATAATCTGGTGGCCACTGGCAGACTTTGGGGTCAAATTTCAGTGGCACCCTGTGAGACACCAAAATTTGTCACCTCCCCCCATCTCTCACCTTCCATTCTATGTTGTTTAGTCATTTAGTCGTGTCCGACTCTTCATGACCCCATGGACCAGAGCATGCCAGGCACTCCTGTCTTCCACTGCCTCCCGCAGTTTGGTCAAACTCATGTTAGTAGCTTCAAGAACACTGTCAAACCATCTCATCCTCTGTCGTCCCATTCTCCTTGTGCCCTCAATCTTTCCCAACATCAGAGTCTTTTCCAGGGAGTCTTCTCTTCTCATGAGGTGGCCAAAGTATTGGAGACTCAGCTTCAGGACCTGTCCTTCCAGTGAGCACTCAGGGCTGATTTCCTTTAGAATGGAGAGGTTTCATCTTCTTGCAGTCCATGATCCTCTAAATCTGCCTCTGTGGTGCTTCATCATTGGCTAAATAGCCAAATGCTATACAGCATACAAGGATGCTCGATGATTCTCCTATTTTATAAGCCTTGAATCACACAAGGATCTGAATAGGTATCCTTTAGCTTTTGTTCTACAATTTTGTGAAAGATCTCAGCAAAATTGGATCCATTTGCTCATAATTTGAAAGGGGGACAAAAACACAAAATCTCCCCTCCTTCCTGGTCAAATATATACCTCCTTCCTGGTCAAATATATATATATATCGTATTTTTCGGCCCATAGGACGCACCTTTTCCCCTCCAAAAATGAAGGGGAAATGTGTGTGTGTCCTATGGGGCGAATGCAGACATTCGCTGAAGCCTGGAGAGCGAGAGGCATCGGTGCGCACCGACCCCTCTCGCTCTCCAGGCTTCAGGAAGCTATCCGCAAGCCTTGCGAGCCCGGTGGGAGTTCCCATGGGCTCACAAGGCTTTCAGACAGGTGTGCGCAAGGCCTGGGGTGGCAGCCACAGCTGGGGGGGAAATAATTTTTTTTAATTCATTTCCCCCCAAAAAACGAGGTGCATCCTATGGGCCGGTGCGCCCTATAGGACGAAAAATGTGGTAATTAGGATATTCTGGGATCAAATCAGAAACTTCTGAAAATCTGGGACAGCCCCTGGAAAATAGGGACACGTGGAGGGTCTGAAATATTAGTCATGCCTCTGAACTAATTTTGGAAAGGATCCAGGATAGATGGGCCCTGAGTTTGTGGGGCTGGCCCAAGTTCAATTCATTTATGTACATAGATGCATTTTCTGGTGTGTATGTTTTAAATAATCCAGAGTGAGTGTCTGGAGGTGGTTGGTGGATGGATGGCAAATGACAGATTGAGGTTGAACCCTGACAAGACAGAAGTACTGTTCTTGGGGTGTGTGTGGGGGAGACTCCCTAGACCTGAATGGGGTAACTTTGCATGCCTGGAAGAAGTGGACTGTTTGGATGCCTTCCAGTCAGGATTCAGGCATCATCATGGGACTGAAACTGCCTTGGTTGCCCTGGTCAATGATCTCCGGGGGGTTGGGAAAAAGGTGAGAGCTTTTTCCTAGTTCTGCTGGATCTCTCAGCAGCCTTTGACACCATCGACCATAACATCCTTCTAGACTGTCTAGAGGGGCTGGGAGCTGGTGACACTGTTATACAGTGGTTCCGATCCTTTCTCTTGGGCCGTATCCAGAAAGTGGTGTTGGGGAACGAGTGTTCAGACCCCTGGGCTCTCACTTCTGGGGTGCGTCAGGGTTCCGTCCTCTCCCCATGCTTTTTAACATCTGTATGTAGCTGCTGGGAGAGATCACCAGGGGGTTTGGGCTGGGTGTTCATCAGTATGCAGGTAACACCCAGCTCTACCTCTCTTTTAAATCACAACCAGTGAAGGCGGTGAAGGTCCTGTGTGAGAGACAGAAGTACTGTTTTGGGGGGACAGGGGATGGGCGGGTGTAGGGGACTCCTTGGTCCTGAATGGGGTAACTGTGCCCCAGAAGGACCAGGTGCGTAGCCTGGCAGTCATTCTGGACTTCTGGTGGTTCCCTCATTGTGAGAAGTGAGGTTACAGAGAAGTGCCCGCCCTGTGGAATGCCCTCCCATCTGAAGGCAGCCCTGTTTAGGGAAGTTTTTTATATTTAATGCTGTATTGTTTTTAACGCTCGATTGGGAGCCACCCAGAGTGGCTGAGGAAACTCAGCCAGATGGGCAGGGTGGTATAAATAATAAATTATTATTATTATTATTATTATTATTATTATTATACACAAGTTAATACATTAGCAGGGTTTTAAAAATTACTTAATAAGTAATTTAAATAAGGTTCAAACTGAACAGTAGAAATGCAGTATATTGAAAAAGAATGGAACCAAAGAAGGGACTACAGGGAAGTCATTTTGTTTTGTTTTGTTTTTGCATTGTTGTTGTTATTGTTTTTGTATTGTTGTTATTGTTTATTTCTTTGTCATTTTTGAAGATTAATAGTTATCAAAGAAAGAAAGAAAGAAAGAAAGAAAGAAAGAGGAAGGCCCCCCCACCAGGGTTGCAGGTGAGGGGCATGCAGATTCGTGGGGACAGGTAGCCCCCCAACAAGATTATCCCCCTAATAACCCCAGATTTGAGGGACTAGGATGAGCCTTTGCCTTGTGCACTCCAAAGTGCAGATTCCTTGGGGGGGAGCGGGGGAGGGAGTTGCAGCCCCCACAGAGTTAGTGTGCAGCGACCGGGCGCTCCCTTATCTCTCCCAAGGAAGAAGGCACAGAGGTGGGATCTGCACAGCTGCCCCCCTCTCCAGGAGGATGCCCCCCACCCACCAGCCCTGTCTGCCGCCAGCCACCCCCAAGGGTTTTGCCTGTCATTGCCCCATGGGAAGCGGAGGGCTGGCAAAAGTGCAACAGGCTTGGGAAGGCACAAATGGAACCCACCCCTTTCCCAGCTCCAGATTCCCACACCCTCGCATTTAATGCGAACTCAAAAGAAACAAGCAAGCGGCAGACTTGTCGTTTCCCACTTGATTTCGTAGGTACTCTTCTGTGTTATAAGAGGCATGAAAGGGGGGCGCAGTATGTTACCTGCGTGGATTAATGCCACCATGAAGTGCTTTCAGGGCAAACCCCGGAACCTCTCTCTCCAGGGACAGGAGTGAAATGCCACCCATTGCTTTGGATCATGGAAAAGATGGTGGAAGGGGGGGTCTTTCCCCCAGGGTAGCACTTTGAGGTAGAAGGCCAGGTCAGCACCACTTGGGAATAAACAAGAGGGTGACCACATACCGTATTTTCACTCTATAGGACGCACCCGACCATAGGACACACCTTGTTTTAGAGGGGGAGAACAAGAAAAAAAAATCTTCCCCTCTCTGCTCAGCACCCCTTCAGCGAAGCGTCAGGAGAAACGGAGCCCCTTCCATTTCTCCTCCCGTTCGCTGAAGGGGTGCTGCGCAGGTCTCCCTCTCTGCTGAAGCCAGGAGAGTTTTGGTCTCCTGGCTTCAGCAAAAGGAACCCGAAGCTCCGGAGTGCAGCAGGACCTCCCGCTATGCTCCAGAGGCTTCAGGTGGCTATCCCTGAAGCCTGGAGAGCGAGAGGGCTTCAGCTCTCCAGGCTTCAGCAAAAGCAATGTGAAGCCAAGGAGTGCGGAGGGAGCACTCCCTCTGCGCTTCGGAGGCTTTGCATTGCTATCACTGAAGCCAAGGAGCCTGCATTCACTCCATAGGATGCACACACATTTCCCCTTAATTTTTAGAGGGGGAAAAGTGTGTCATATAGAGTGAAAAATACGGTAGCTTAGAGAGTTGCTTAAATGTATCAGTTTTACAAATAACAAAATTCCCTTTATGGTTTTTTATTTTTTATATATATATAAAAAAAGTGTTCTCCAACAATTAATTAGAACTGAAGTTTCCTTAGAGAATTATCAAGGGGGAGAGAAAATGTTGGTGCAATTTTTGGGGTGGGATATAGGGTTGCCACCTATCCTGTTTAATACAGGGTTGTCCCTCATTTCAAAGTAAAATGTTGTGTCCTATATTGAGTATATTGTCCTATACAGAACAGTTTGCCCTTTATTTCTCCTATTTCTGCTTCTCTGTTTCTCTTGTGTGCCAACTTAAGGATCCTCTCCAATTGCTTGACTCTGCTCATGCAGTGAAGGTTTTGCCAGCTTGGCCAGAAAAACTTATCTTCCTTTCCTTTCTTTTCCTTTCCTTTCGTTTCTGCTCCCTCTCCGCATTCCAGCCCCAAGGAGGACCAAACAAGGGCAAAGCCTTCATGCTGTCACTTCCAGTTCCCTGAAGCTTTGGCTGGGTTAAGGTGGCCTTCTGCAGAGTTGCAGCCTGGGAGCACTGAACCCCGTCCTGCCTTTTAACATCATGTTTTCTTCTTTGGCGACCCCTTGTAGCCGAGTAAGGTTGTTTTACATAAACACGGTTTTAACAGCGGGTCCGTAAGTGACTATGGAGGCCAATTCTGGATCCACATGCCCTTCCAAAGTGAGGACATAGGTTTCCAGGGAGGAGTTGATCATGGTGAGGGTTTGCCAAGCGTGGCTTCCTCTTAGCACATTTCTCCCTTTTGTCCTTAGTTCGAGCATCTTCAAAGTCCATGACACCTTTGGTAAAGGCTGTTCTGCAACTTGAGAGCTCGCAGGCCTGTGTTTCCCAATTGTTGGTGTTTATACTACCTTTTTTTTTTTTTGAAAGATTTGCCTTGAGAGAGTCTTTAAACCTATTTTGTTGATGACTGGCATTATGCTTTCTATTTTTAAGTTTGGAAATGAGTTGCTTTGGAAGATGATAATCAGTCATCCTCACAACATGACCAGTCCAACAAAGTTGGTGTAGAAGAATCATTGTTTCAACACTGATGATCTTTGCTTCTTCCAGTACAGTGGCATTAGTTCGCCTGTTTCACAAGCATACAGTAAGGTTGGTAGGCAGCTACAAATGCCCCCAGTGGACTGTGCTTTAGAATTTTATTCACTATCCCCCTCTTAATAAGTAGAGTGGTAAGCTTTCATGGTGCACAGTATTTGTTTTAACTTTTAGTGATGTCTTTCTGATATTGTAAGCCACTTGGAGATTTCTTTGAAATATGAAACATGAAGTAGTATATAGGTGTGTAGGGGCTGCACTTGACTCCCAGGCCAGGGGTTCTCAAACCCAGGATCAGATTATAAAAGGGCTCCATGGTGTCTCAACCTGTTTTCTCTTTTGGCTTCCTTCACTCAGCCACATGAGCAGTTGGCTCGAATGAGATGAAATTATGAAACCACGCTTCTTCAGCAGGTACATTATGGAAAGAATCTTCTTCAGCAGGTGCACTGCATGGGCAGCATTTAGAGCTAATTAAGAGTTTGGCTGTTGTAAGCAGATTTTCCAGAATCTTCAGCTTGCCAGAACTTACATCAGTCTCTTGAATCAGGCCATCTGCTCAACTAAACTATTTTCACAGTGGCCAACCAGATGCCTGTGCATAGCCTGAAAGCAGAAGCTAAGGGCCACACCATGCTCTCCACTACTGTTTCCCAGCGACAGACATTCAGAGCCATATTGCCCCAACAACAGATGTAGAACATATACATCAGGTTTACTAGCCATCCATGGGCAAATTCATGGAAGATAAGGGTAATCCTTTTTCATGTTCACACCCATGTCCAAGTCCTATCACTCCCTCCTTTTGTACAAACCCACCCACCCTGTTAGATAAGATGGCACCCAGTACGCTTCTGCTGTGCCGATGGACGTCTGTGCCGACAGGAAACTTGAGCTCCCTTAGCTCTCTTAGCAAAGTCCTTAGCAGAGTTCTTAGCAGCGACAGAAACTGTTGCCTTGTGTGTGGATAATAAATCAGACTGAATGCAGGCTTCTTGCTAATCTCCAACAGTCTTTTTTTTCCCCCAACAGTCTTTTAATGAGAAGAAAAACATCATAAATCAGCCCGGCGAAAGAGCGGACATCCTTTCACCTCTCAGCCAAAAACGAAAGGAAAACTCACACACAAAGAAAGATTCCTGTATGTGAACATAACCACGCCTCAGAATGTGAGACGTCACACAGAACTGTTTAACCCTGTAAGTTCTGATTCTCCTCACACCCCCCCTCGTCTCGCATCCTGAGGGAAACTGTGAGTATAACTCACCCCAAACACAACCCTTCACAGAGGTGGACTCCATGGGCATTCTGACCCCTGCACAGTCAGACATCCGGAACTTCTCAAGCAACTGCTCAATCTCGCCTTCCTGACTGAGCAAGAAACTCCTGTTCTCAGACCTGTCTATCTTAACGCCTAGATAAACCTGAACGGGACCAAGGTTTTTGAGCTTAAACTTCTTACCAAGCTCTTTGGCAAAGCCTTGCACCTGTCTATCTGTCTGTTCACAGCTCACGGCCTGCTTGCCCTCTGGCAGCTTCGTGGTCAAGCACACATCTAAAGACCTCATTGAGTTCAACTCCTTTCCCATTGCCTCTTGCCACTTCCTGACTTCTGTTTCAGGCAACTGTTGAACCTCCTCAAAACTCTCAGGTTCGCACTGCACTAAACCAACCCACATGCTGGTGACCTCAAACCTCTCAGGTGGTACCCCCTTTGTGGTGCGTGCGGAACGTCTGAGCACTGTCTCAGGTGCTCCCTCTGACCCACTGGGGCCAGCAAGTGTGTCTCTGACACCAGAAGACTCCCCCTCTGACTTACTGCGTCTTCGGGCCTTCTGCACTTTACTAACGGGAGACGAAGGCTCACTCTTGGGCTCTCTTTTAACAACCTGTGGAGATGCCCCTCCCTGTTCTTGACCCTGGTCAGAGACCTGGTCCTCATCAACAGGTTCAGCTTCTAATTCTCCCTCCTCATCAGAATCAGACAGACATTCTGAGAGAACATC
This sequence comes from Podarcis cretensis, assembly GCF_951804945.1. Classification (NCBI taxonomy): domain Eukaryota; kingdom Metazoa; phylum Chordata; class Lepidosauria; order Squamata; family Lacertidae; genus Podarcis; species Podarcis cretensis. The sequence continues at coordinate 13,225,845 of NC_137177.1, read as the reverse complement.
AGGATTCGCATGGATCCTTGACCAACCATTCTGCTCACAGAACTCAGCACTTCTGCTGACTAGAATCCTGGACTGATCACCTTCTGGATAGGCAAACCTCCACCCTTTTATTGCAGCCTCGAATCCACAAAAGATCATTTTCTGGGACCTCGGGTCACCTTTCTTTCGTTGAGCCTTTGGCACAAGCACCCAAGCTTCGCAACCAAACACATGGAAGAAATGAACCTTGGGTTTCTTCCGGTGCAGCAGAAAGTAGGGTGTGTCGCCTACAACAGAGGTATAGGACCTGTTCAACGTGAAGTTGGCCGTCTTCCAAGCTTCGGCCCAAAAACTCTGAGGCAAACCAGAGTCAAACAGTAGAGTGTCAGCTGCCTCAGCTAGCGTTCTGTTCCTGCGCTCTGCTATGCCATTCTCCTGAGGAGAAGCAGCAACCGTCAACCTGTGACGTATTCCCTTTTGACGGAAGAAACTCTGCAGAGCAGACCCAGTGAACTCTCCACCTCGGTCACTCTGAAAACTCTGCACCTTGGTGGAAAACTGTAGTTCCACTGCCACAACCCAGTCTTTGATCAGTTGCGCTGCCTTGCTTTTCTGTTTCAGCGAGAAAACCCAGCCGTTTCTAGAAAAATCATCTGTCAGCGTGAGCACAAACCTGGCCCCGCCCAGACTCAGCTTTGGCATGGGTCCACAAAGGTCTGTATGCACAAGCTCAAAAGGCCTTGTGGTTACCCTCTCCGATCTGGGATAACTGCACCTTTTTACCTTTGCTCTTTTGCATGCCCTACAATCCAGGAATTTATCACATGCTTTCAACTTGCAACCTTCAGTGCATTCGGGCAACTTCTGGATATATTTCCAACAGCTATGCGACATTCTCCTGTGCCACAAGTGAGCACACGAATCATGAGTGGGAACGTTAGCACACTTCGCCTGTGCTGTCTCAGCATCCCCCTTACCCTCCAGAGGTGTCTCCAGAACAAAGAGGTTGTTTTGACATGCAACACTGACCAGTTGTTTCCCACCACTGGAAATAGAACAGACATCATTTTCAAAGCAAACCTTATAACCCTCCTTTACAAGAGCAGATACAGATAAAAGACAACATTTCATTCCTGGCACAATGTAGACCTCCAGCTCTGCCTGTAAAAAAGAAACAAACACATTGCCAACAGAGGTTAATTGTCTCTGTGAGTCATCAGCAAGAGTGACTGTTTTCCCAGTTGAAACAGCCCTGCAGTTCCACATTTCACCACTAGGTGGTGCTGGCATCAGGTGGTGGCTGGCTCCTGAGTCGATGACCCAACACAGCATGCTGCCCTCACTGGAGTTGTCTCTCAGCGTTGCCATGGAGGCAGCAGCAAGGTGATAAGAAGAACCGTCCTTCTCACTTCCTCTGTCACGTCCTCCCTTCGCATTCCCATGCTGGCCTCCTCTCCTAGACTGGCTGCCATGGAAACCTGGCTGGCTGCCATGGGAAGTGACCTTGGAGACATCCTGCCCAGCCTCTCTCGCTCTCCATGGACAGGAACGACGCAAATGGTCAACAGACCCGCAGATAAAACAACGACGAGTGGAAAAAGCCTGAACTGTGCCTTCTGCTGGCTTGGCCCCCCCTCTGCAACCAGCAGGGCTCTCTGCGCCAGCTCGGCCCTCTCTGAGACGGCGTTCCTGCTCGTCACACAAGCGACCAGTGGAAAACTTTGCAAACTTGCCTTTGGTCTTCTCTGCCCCCCCAACCTTGCCAGCAGCTCTCCTTGAGGCTGTACTGCATCTGGGGACGTGGCTTTTGGCTTCCACTGTGGTTTCTCGGCAAACCCTCTCCAGCTCCTGCCAAACAGCCTGGGCACTGTCAAGACCCTCCATCAAAGGTAGCTGTGAGCCCTCCAAACTGAGCACTATAGCTCCCAGGGCTTCCTGGTTTCTCCTCTGTGAGGCTTGGGCAGCTGCAACATCTGCTGCTGCAGCTCCGTCTGCAGCTTGCTGTGGGGGCCCTCGGACCGCCTCCCACAGACCCTTGGCTACCAGGCAGGCCTTCAGCTTCCTGGACCACTCCTCCCAATTTCTCCCATTTAACTTTTCGAAAGGGACGGAGTATGACTCCTGGCCGTCTGCCATCTTCTCCCCCGGGGCTGAGCCTACACACGTAACAGCAGCTCCTTTTGGCACCCGGTCCTGAAGATGAGATCCTCCCCAGCGAGCTTCGCTGCCTCAAACATTAGGCAGGAACTCCAACTGGCTTCTCCCGCACACACAGGCACAACGTGGCAACAGCTTCTAAAGCTTGGCTAGCTTCCCATAACCTGTTAGATAAGATGGCGCCCAGTACGCTTCTGCTGCGCCGATGGACATCTGTGCCGACAGAAAACTTGAGCTCCCTTAGCTCTTTTAGCAAAGTCCTTAGCAGAGTTCTTAGCAGCGACAGAAACTGTTGCCTTGTGTGTGGATAATAAATCAGACTGAATGCAGGCTTCTTGCTAATCTCCAACAGTCTTTTAATGAGAAGAAAAACATCATAAATCAGCCTGGCGAAAGAGCAGACATCCTTTCGCCTCTCAGCCAAAAACGAAAGGAAAACTCACACACAAAGAAAGATTCCCGTATGTGAACATAACCACGCCTCAGAATGTGAGACGTCACACAGAACTGTTTAACCCTGTAAGTTCTGATTCTTACAGAGATAAACCAGCCTGTGGTAACTTCCTCCCTCACACTGCAACTACAAAGGCTTCTTTCCACCTTTCTCCAATATATAAAGCCACCAACCCCTCCTCTTCTGCAGCCTCTTTCATGCTCCTGCTTTTGATTCACTATGCCCCCAGGCCTGCTACGCCTTCCATTTTCACAACCCCCCTTACACCTGTTTTCAGCTGCTCTTCCTTTTCCTCTATTGCTCTTTACTTACCTCAACTCTTCCTTGCAGACAGATCTCCCATTTCCACCCCTTCTCCTTTGTCTTATTCTGCAGCCTCCTTTGCACACGCATCATTATGTGTTTCACTCTTTTTTTCTTCCTGCCTGGCTTTTAAAATTCTCCCTTTGTTACACAAAAAGGGGGACTGCTGCTGCAGCTAGTCCCCCTTACTAAGAGACGCATAATTTCACTAGGTTCCGCTATGTTCCCTCACTCAGAGCAGGTAAATAAAGTGGTATATAAAAAGCAAAGCAGGCTAAGTAAGCATTTGGTCCTATAAAATGTTTGGGGGCTCCACAGCAATTGTCTCTCACACACATGAGGCAGCTGAGGAATGGAAGTGAAACATTTTGGTACAGTAGGAAGATTGGGACATTGAAACTAATGGAAGTGTTTGTTTTTAACAACGGCAGAGATTTGAGTAAAACAAGGATGGAGGACACTTAAAAGAAAATGAAGGTAAAAGAGTGGTGGAGGGACACTAAGGATTTTAATAATAAACATAAGGTTGATGATGAAATGATGATGATGAGATGATGGTGATGATAAATGATGTGGTTGTAACAAGAACCATATAACACCGGTCTTGAAAGACCTACATTGGCTCCCAGTATGTTTCTGAGTACAATTCAAAGTGTTGGTGCTGACCTTTAAAGCTAGCACTGAGGGCCTTCTGGTGGTTTCCTCACTCAGAGAAGTGAAGCTTCAGGGAACCAGGCAGAGGGCCTTCTCGATGATGGTGCCCACCCTGTGTAACACCCTCCTATCATGTCAAGGAGATGAGTAACTATGTAACCTTTAGAATACATCTGAAGGCAGCCCTGTATAGAGAAGCATTTTAATGTTAATATTTTATTATGTTTTTATATATGTTGGCAGCCACCCAGAGTCGCTGGGCCAACCTAGCAGTTCAAAAGCATGTCAAAGTGCAAGTAGATAAATAGGTTCCGCTCCAGCGGGAAGGTAAACGGTGGTTCCATGTGCTGCTCTGGTTCGCCAGAAGCGGCTTAGTCATGCTGGCCACATGACCCAGAAGCTGTATGCCGGCTCCCTCGGCCAATAAAGCAAGATGAGCGCCGCAACCCCAGAGTCCATCACGACTGGACCTAATGGTCAGGGGTCCCTTTACCTTTAAGATGGCATCACCTGGGACTGGCTAGGAGTTTTTAACAATCTTCATGGTCCACGTGTTTAGGGTGGGCAGAGCAAAATGGAAATGTGGCCATTGTAATGGATGTGACAGGAGACTGCATTCTATCAAAACAAAAGTTGGAGGTGTCAGTAGACATGGATACTCTTCCATCCCATACCCTCCAAGTGTCCCAATTTGCCAGGAATGTCTCAGAAATAGTATAAGAATAAGAATAAGAATAAGAATAAGAATAAGAATAAGAATAAGAATTTATTTATACCCCGCACATCTGGCTGGGTTTCCTCAGCCACTCTGGGCAGCTTCCAACAGAATATTAAAATACAGTAGTCTATTAAACATTAAAAGCTTCCCTAAACAGGGCTTCCTTCAGATGTCTTCTAAAAGTCTGGTAGTTGTTTTTCTCTTTGACATTTGGTGGGAAGGCATTCCATAGGGCGGGTTCCACTACTGAGAAGGCCCTCTGCCTGGTTCCCTGTAACTTGGCTTCTCACAGCAAGGGAACGGCCAGAAGTCCCTCAGCACTGGACCTCAATGTCTGGGCAGAACGATGGTGGTGGAGATGCTCCTTCAGGTATACAGGACTGAGGCCATTTAGGGCTTTAAAGGTCAGCACCAACACTTTGAACTGTGCTCGAAAACGTACTGGGAGCCAGTGTAGGTCTTTCAAGACCAGTGTTATGTGGTCTCTGTGGGCTCTCCCAGTCACCTGTCTAGCTGCCACATTCTGGATTAGTTGTAGTTTATGGGTCACCTTGAAATGTAGCCCCACATAGAGCACATTGCAGTAGTCCAAGTGAGAGATAACTAGAGCATGCACCACTCTGGCGAGACAGTCCACAGGCAGGTAGGGTCTCAGCCTGCGTACCAAATGGAGCTGATAAACAGTTGCCCTGGACACAGAGTTGACCTGTGCCTCCATGGACAACCATGAGCCCAGAATGACTCCCAGGCTGTGCACCTGGTCCTTCAGGGGCACAGTGAAACCATTCAGGACCAGGGAGTCCTCCACACCTGCCTGCCTCCTGTCTCCCCAAAACAGTATTTCTGTCTTGTCAGGATTCAACCTCAATCTGTTAGCTGCCATCCATCCTCCAACCACCTCCAGACACTCACACAGGACCTTCACCGCCTTCACTAGTTCTGATTTGAAAGAAATCCCATCCCAACTTCTGATTGGATCCTGGAATGTCCCAATTTCCCCACCTGCGTGTGGTCAATCTCATGGAGGAGGATGCGCGGTAGATGATTCCAAAGACATCAAAGGTGGCGCTGGCAGTAAAGTTGCTGGGCAGAGAGGTCTCAGTCAACATCCCACCTGACTGCCGAGCTAGCCGCATGCCTATTCATCATCCCTAAGTGCTGTAGTGCAGGATTGTTGTGAGGAAGGATAGATCCTGAAGCTGAGACTCCAATACTTTGGCCACCTCATGAGAAGAGAAGACTCCCTGGAAAAGACCCTGATGTTGGGAAAGATTGAGGGCACAAGGAGAAGGGGACGTCAGAGGACGAGATGGTTGGACAGTGTTCTCGAAGCTACCAGCATAACCAAACTGCGAGAGGCAGTGGAAGACAGGAGTGCCTGGCGTGTTCTGGTCCATGGGGTCATGAAGAGTCAGACACGACTAAACGACTAAACAACAACAACAACAAATCCTTCTGTGAGTTGGACTGGGGGAAAACGTGAGACCATGAAAAGCTTTAATAAAATTCTTAATGAGGGGGGAGGAGCTTTGTCACAGCAGTGATACTAATGTAGAATAGAATGTCCCTATTTTGATCTGAGGAATGCTGGTAACTATGCTACCCAGGACAAGCCTGGTTTTTCCTGGATATATGGCAACTTTAGAACAATGAAGGTTTTAGCCTAGGTAGAGGTTTTTGCTTAGTGGGTCACAAGATAAAGAGGCACATAGGACAGAGGCCACTGCACCCTGGTTAAGATTATAAATAGTCCCCATTGTATTCAAAAGTTTTCTTTCTTTTGGTTTTCCTCACCTAGCCCAATGAAGAGCTGGGTCATTTTAGACAAAATTATGAAACCACTTTTTTTTCAACAGGTATATGGTGTGATCACCACTTTGCTGCAATTACGATTTGGGCTGCTCTCAGATTCCATTTCAGCTTCTAGGGACCAGAACTTACACCAGCCTGCAGGATCAAGCCATCTCAAAATCTGCTCCTAACACGTGTCATCCCAAAATCAACTCCATTACAGGGGGCTGGACTAAATGATCATCAGGTTTCCTTCAAGGGCTACAATTCTATGATTTCATGATACTGATATAAAAGAGAATGTTCCTCTTCTCATCTGAGGAATGTTGGATGGTATGCCATGACTCCTCTCATACCTGTTTTGGATAGGCTTCATACTAACAGATAGAGTCTGGGCTTCCTAGCTGGGCTGAATATCAGGCGGTCCATGCAGTCACCCATTTGGAGAGCTCCCCATCCCATGTTGCCACATACCCCACTACCATAACTTTTGATGACAACAAAACAAGGTTATGCTACGTAATATTACAGATACCACTGATCTCTACACATTTCCCTCCATTAGACAGAATAAGGAAGGAAACCCCACTTTCTGAAACACAGAAATTCACCCAAATTCGTCAAATGAAGGATTTTATTTGGTTCCAAAAGGTGATAAAATTGTGATCCAGTGATGAAGGGGAGAGGACCTGACTCGTGGCAGGAATAGAGCAGGGACGCCCTAATCCTCAAGATGTACCGTCACATACTGAGGATACCCTGCTCAACTGCCAAACCAGGTGTTAACAGCCCTGACAAAGGGACCAGACTAGGTGCTATGAGAAGGAAATGAGACCCAGGAAGAACCAAAATGGTACCAAGGGAAGCCTTCCTGACAAAAGGATATGTAGATGTTTTCATTAACTTCTGAGAAGTGGGTACTTGAACATGAATGACGGGGCATGTCTGGATCTCAGAATTCTGCCTGACACCTCACCTTCTCTGTGACATACTTACAATGTTTGATGATTCTTCTGGAAATGTAATATGGGAAACTTTGAGAAACTTTTATAAACTGATGCAACTATTGTTCTGGGCTTCTTGTTGCTTCATCTTTGTGGTAGTTGGAAGTCTTCTTGCAACCATGAAGATCGGACCTAAAGGCCACTGTTTTGCTTCTATCTCCTGGCTGAAGTCTCCTACTAGTGACCTCCTACCTGAACTTGTGGGAGTCAAGGTTAGGCGATAGTGTGGTGCTCCAAGGACTCCCTCTAACATTTGAGAGCACATTTTTCCCTTAAATTGCTTGACATTTTCAGTGGGAAGGTAGTGCCCCACTCGTGGGTTAGACTCCACAACTCTATTGTTGTTGTTGTTGTTCCCAGTATACGAAAGTGTTTATTACTATACACCACCGCCACAGCTAGAACCCTCTAAGGAAGAATGGTAGTGTATTATGTTCGAATATGCTGCACTGGCTGTTCTGACAAATACATAGCTTAGCAGGTCTTGAGTAAATCCAGCACAGTTGATTTACATAGAGTAACTAATATATAACAAATTGGATGATTAAAAAGATGTGGATTACACAGAGTAGTAGAAAAGCAAAGGAACCAGGAAAAACGTGGAAGGGAAGTTGTATGATATATGTATACATGCTATATTTGGTACGAAGTTGTAAATATCCTTTTTCTCTTTTTAAAAATGCCTTCTTATCCAATGACAGAGAAGCTTCCTCTGCAATCTTTCATGATAAACACTATGACAAACCATTTGAATAACCAGCCTGTGTTCCATTGGGAGGTAGAATGGAATAAGTAAACCAGATAACAAAAGGAGTATCAACAGTCCAGGTTCATATAAATGATAAAGGGGCTGCATTGTCTATAAAAGCTTCCTCTCGTTTCGTTTAGTGAAACTCAAGATAGAGTGGTAGGCAGGGGCTGCCCTTGCCCCCCAGGCCAGGGGTTCTCAACCCCAGGAGCAGATAAGAAAAGGTCTCCATAGTGTCTCAACCTGTTCTTGCTTTTGACTTCCCTCACTCAGCCACATGAGCTGTTGGCTCGAATGAGATAAAATTATGAAACCACACTTTTTCAGCAGGTGCATTACAGGAAGTCTCTTATTCAGAGCTGCACTGCATGGGCACCACTTCAAGGTAATTAAGAGTCTGGCTGTTGTTAGCAGATTTCCTGTAAATTTCAGCTGGAGAGAACTTGCATCAGGCCATCTACTCAAGAAAACTATTTCCACAGTGCCCAACATGATGCCTGTGCATAGCCAGCAAGCAGGATCTGAGAATGACACCACTCTTCCCACTGCTGGTTTACAGTAAGAGAGTTTCTGAGCCATAGTGCCCCAACAGCAAAGGTAGAACATAACCATCAGGTTTAGTAGCCACCTACAGACATATTCATGGAGGAAACGGGTAATCCAAAATTTAACATATCCTAGTTGTTGGCCACCATTACTTCTTTTGCTACCAAATTCACAAGATTAATTAAATGTGTGAGGCTATTTTTGCTTTAATCCATCCTGAATTTTCTATTGTTCCATTTCATTGCATGCGCACCAATTCTAGTGTTATAAGCGAATGAAGACAACTAGTCATGATGGCTATATTTCCCCCTGAATAGCAGCCATTAATCCTCTTAGTAATAGATGCTGGAGATCACAGGTGAGAGAGGCTACTCGGCTCCTGCCTTGTTTTCTGGGTTTCCCTCAGGCATCTGCTTCCGCTCCCTGAGAACAAAAAGCTGTACTAAATGAGCCTTTGACGTGATCCAGCAGGGATCCTCTTTTCTTTTTTCTTTTAATCATTTTATTGATCTGCACTGTATATTGTTCCAAGTTGTTATCTCAAATAATTGCAAAATCAGCCAGCACATAGCTCCTGCTTTCCTTGGAGAAAGGGAGGAATATATTTTTCCATGCTGCATCATATTAGTGCCATCTTGCCTCCTCTTCAATCTTTATCAAGTCTTTCAAGTCTTAAATAACGCTCCACAGTTAAATGCCTAATTATAAATAGAAGTCCATCTGTACTTAAAAAAAAAAAGTTCTTAATGAGGCTCGGCATTGAAAACCAATTGTAGATGTTAAGTAGAGGAAGCAAACCATACCAAACACCTCTGTTATCCAAACATCATCCTGTGAACCTTTTGAAATTTGAGCTTAAACCCCCAAGGACTGTACACTTCTGCAGGTTTTTTCTTAAGCTTCTTCTATCCAGTCCATGTTTGTTTACTGTCCAAATCTATTCATTTTTTCCCAAACAGATGTTCCTGGCTATGAGAATGGCATCGGAGAGTGCTGGCCGTACTGTGCTCTGCAACCCAGTGTCCTGCCACTTGCACCTTGATGCAAGTCGGCATTCTCGGACAATCTGCGGGTCTACAAGACAGTACTCCCCCAACATGGGGAGTCTGCCAGGGCTAATTACCCCCATATCTGCCCTGAATTACCAGCACGGCTGGGGGCTGGTCGTATGGGAGTCAACCATTTCCCACCACCAGAAATAGGAAGCCCAGCAGGGGTCCTCTTATGTCTCTGACTCCTGAATCCTTCTGTGCATTTCCAGAGGCTTATCAAATAATCATAATTTGCCCAGGTTGTCTAATGCTGTGCAGCAAATTTCCAAAATAACTGTGGACCAAAGCTGTGGTACCAGAATGTTGAATTAGATGGGCCTTTGGGGTGATCCAGCAGGGATCTGCCTATGTTCCTGACTCCTGAATCCCTCAGTGGCTGTCCAGAGTTCTGCAAAACAGTAGTAATCTGCCCTGGCTGCCTAGTGCTGAGTAGCAAATCTCCAGAAAGGCAGCTACAAATGCCCCCAGTGGACTGTTTTTCAGAATTTTATTCAATTTTCCCCTCTTAATAAATAGGGTGGTAAGCTTTCATGGTGTACAGTATTGTTTTAACTTTTTGTGATGTCCTTATGATATTGTAAGCCACCTGGAGATTGCTTTGAAATATGAAACATGAAGTAGTATATAGGTATGTAGGGGCTGCACTTGACTCCCAGGCCAGGGGTTCTCAACCCCAGGAGCAGATTATAAAAGGTCTCCATGGTGTCTCAGCCTGTTTTATCTTTTGGCTTCCCGCACTCAGCCACATGAGCAGTTGGCTCAAATGAGATGAAATTATGAAACAAACTTCTTCAGCAGGTACATTATGGAAAGAATCTTCTTCAGCAGGTGCACTGAGTGGGCAGCACTTGGAGGCAGTTAAGAGTTTGGCTGTTGTAAGCAGATTTTCCAGAATCTTCAGCTGGCCAGAACTTACATCAGTCTCTTGAATCAGACCATCTGCTCAACTAAACTACTTTCACAGTGGCCAACCAGATGCCTGTGCATAGCCTGAAAGCAGATGCTAAGGGCCACACCATGCTCTCCACTACTGGTTCCCAGCAACAGACATTCAGAGCCATGCTGCCCCAACAACAGATGTAGAACATAGCCATCAGGTTTACTAGCCATCCATGGGCAAATTCATGGGAGGTAAGGGTAATCCTTGTTCATGTTCACACCCATGTCCATGTCCTACCACTCCCTCCTTTTGTATATACCTGCCTGCCCCCCAGAGATAAACCAGCTTGTGGTAACTTTCTGCCTAACACTGCAACTACAAAGGCTTCTTCCCACCTTTCTCCAGCATATGAAGCCACCAACCCCTCCTATTCTGCAGCCTCTTTCATACTCCTGCTTTTGATTCACTATGTCCCCAGGCCTGCTACGCCTTCCATTTTCACAACCCCCCTTACACACCTGTTTTCAGCTGCTCTTCCTTTTCCTCTATTGCTCAACTCTTCCTTGCAGACAGATCTCCCATTTCCACCCCTTCTCCTCTGTTCTATTCTGCAGTCTCCTTTGCACACGCATCATTATCACTCACTTTTTCCTTCCTCCCTGGCTTTTTTACTCTCCTTTTGTTACACAAAAAGCGGGATTGCTGCTACAGCTAATCCCCCCCCCCCGCCTCCGTACTAAGAGACAGACAATCTCACTACGTTCTGCTAGGTTCGCTCGGTCAGAGCAGGGAAATAAAGTGGAATATAAAAAGCAAAGCAGGCTAAGTAAGCATTTGGTCATTTATTTGTTGGAACAAAGATTCAACCTCTCTAAGGACAAAGAACGGAAGACCCTGAACAATGAGTTTTTTTAAAAAAAAGTTTTGACGTTTCCAGCCCATAGGTAAGAAATCCCTCCCCACCAACAGCAGCAGAACATAGACATACGTCAGTTAAACTCCACAAAAAACAGGAGGAGTGACAAGACAGAATTATAGTTTGTCAGTTGCAGGCCTCACACATTCCGGCCAAGATTTATTGCAGAACCAATTGTATGCATAAAGACCAACTCCTTTTGTTAAAAAAAAAAAAATGTTCAGACAACCCAGACCCTTAATTATTATTCAAAGCTTTACTTGCAGAATTGTCTTCAAAACAGAACAAAAATAATAGTGATACAACCCAAATAGTTGCATAGAATATATTGTGCTTGTTTAGCACAGGCTAAGCTTCTTACAAAATACAAAAAAAAAAAAATTATAGCAGACCAAAAATTAGAGACCTGTCTCTCTGCACGTGGACGCCATTGGCCTTCATTCCAGCCCAAAGCTGTTTGCTCCAAGAGCGCATCCTTTGTCTTTGGCTGCTTGAGAACAAAAACCTCACACAAAATGGAGACCCGTAGATTAACAAGGGCATAGAAGGTGATTCTTTCTGTGATTGAAGTTACGCATCTGACAGAACTGAGAACATTAACAGCTAACCCTCAACCTGCTAAACAGCTAGAGAGCTTTCCTTGCTCTTCTTTAGCTTCTATGGAATTGTCCATGTTAAACTGTAAGTAATATACATCCATTCTCCATCTCAGTGTCAATTAAACAAGATTTACACTGGGCACTAATAATCTGAGGGATCTTGACAAGTTTCATTCACTCAACAAAATAGAAAAATATCACAAGAATGCTTATCAATTGACCTCATTGACTCCCATTACCTTAGCAACCTTCCCTAACAGATCACAGCATATGTGACTTCATGCCTTAGTGATAATGTCAGTGGAGGTTTCCCAGAAGTCTACTATATTTTTGGAACCTTATTATATAGGAAAACCCTTTAAAAAACAAAACATTTAGAATACATTCCCATTGATAAAACATTGGTTCATTTCCTCTAAGCTAAAATGTCTCAAATTTTGTAATCTTTCCTTGTGTGGGCATTATTCCATCCCCTTCAGCATCATGATTCCCCTTTTCTGCAACTTTTCTAAATCTAAAATACCCTTTGTGAGTTGAGGTCAATGTACACAATAATGCAAATATGGTCACAGCATATATTTCTATACCGGTGTCAATGATATTGACATTTTTATATTCAATTCATTTCCTGATGAGCCTAGATGTGGAATTTGCCATTCTCAGAACTGCTGTGTGGAGAAATGTCGAAGGGTATGTATGTATGTATGTATGCATGCATGTATGTATGTATTTTAAAGTTTGTTTTTGTAATGCTTGTTTTTTTAAAGTTGTATTTTTTAACGTGTTTGTGTACACACACACAGTTGCATTTATTAATTTAGGGCTTTCTTTCCCCCTCATGCTTCCCTAATTGCAATACATAAATTAAAACATTTCTGCACTTAAAATACTGCAGTTTCCTCTATTGGCTATTGGGCTCATGCCTTGTTTTCTGGGGTTAGGCACTCTGGGAGCAGAATACTGAACTAGAGGGGCCTTTGATGCAATCCAGCAAAAATCTTATGTTCCTGACTCCTGAATCTCTCACTGGCTCTCCAGAATTCTGCCAAACAGTAGTAGTCTGCACTGGGTGCCTAGTGCAGCGTGGCAAATCTCAAAAAAGCAGCTGCAAATGCAAACAGTGGACTGCATTTTAGAGCTTTCTTCAATGTTTCCTCATGATAAGTTGGGTGGGTAGCTTTTCACTGTATTTGTTTGAACTTTTGTGATGCCCTTATGATATTGTAAGCAACTCAGATTTCTTTGAAATATAGAGTGGTATAAATATATCATAAATCAATAAAATAACTAATCATTACCCATTTGTTCTTTTTATAAACACTCCTCTTTGCCACCGCAGATAACAAATATTCTTAATTTGATGAATGCAGACACAAAACACAGTTTTTATTTGCCACACCAATTTATTTTGATTATGAACAAAGATAAATTTAACCCTATACCATATTTTCATGAGCCTGCAAGCCCCCCTTTCCTACTTTAGCTTCTCTATTCCCTGCATCCCATTCACCCTGCACTACAAGCCAAATAAAAGACTCAGGAGTCCTGTGAATGGCAGTCACTCTTCCTCTCCCACCACCAGGCAAGCACCCTCCACCTCAGCTGCTGCGAGAAACAGTGTGATCCAAAAGGAAGAAGACATTGCTCTCTCCTAACTACTCTTCAAAGTTGAGCTGCTCTAGGGGAGGCAGAGTATCACTGCATCGTGCTCTGGTTATAGTGCCTGAAAGGACATCACTATGCATTGAATTCTTGGCCAATTTACAAAACGTTGGTGATGCACAGCCGTAGAAATGCTTGTCAGGAATTGCACTGTCATCTAGTAAAGAAAAAGAGACATTTTCACATGAGTGCCTGGGCAGTAACAGGTGAGTTTGTGTGCAGAAGAGAGAATCAGAGCATTTTATTGTTTATTAAGTGTATTGAGCAAGTATAGAAAGCACCTCAGAACCATACATGTGATCAATTTGACATGGATGTTTAAAATTTAGACATTCCCACCCCAGGAATATAGAGTCTCATCTATATACATGCAAAGCAAAGATCATTACCACAGTTATGGTTTCAGAAAAATAGAACTTTCCCCTACCAATACACATAGAGCACTTTCTGGCAGAAAGCCACAAACAGAACAAGGGAGCAGTCCACCACCCTGTCTCCACCTCATTGGTTGGCAGTGCTACTTACCATGAGCAACAACAATCTCAACGCACTGGGTCTCAGTATTACGACACTTGATGGTCTTTGAGCCCTCACAGGCTTTTGAGAGAGAAGGAAAACAGGTCGGACACACCTTCCCATTAAACTGACGGGTTGGCCCTGTGAAAAACAACCCCAAAATCAACACACGGTTTCAGCCCATTTCCCCTCCCTCCCTCTCTTCCTTTTGTTACAGTGTAATAATTTCTTATTAAATTTTCAAAAAATTGATATAATCAATGCATAATCAATTTTTCAGACTCCCCACCCCATTTTCCATGGTCTTTTTACTTCTTTCCCTGTGTGGCACAATACCTTCTATTTCTTATACCAACACATCAATAGTTTATTCTTTAATTTCTTATGCTGCTCATATTTCAAATCCTGCTTCATCATACAATAATTTCCTTAAATAGTCTGAAATGGGCTTCCATTTTTCCACAAAGCAATCATCCTTAGATTCTCTTATTTTGCCTGTTAACTTTGCCAATTCTGCAGAATCCATCACCTTACTTATCCATTCTTTGGTGGTAACTTCTACTTCCTTCCATTTTTGTTCTTAGAGGATCCTAGCCACTGTTGTTACATACATAAAAAACTTAAAATACATTTTTTTTTGAACTTCTTCCCCTATAATCTCTAAGAGAAAATTTTCTGCTTTTTTGTTTTTGTTTTTTGTATATAATCACTTTAGACATCTTTTATATCTCATCATGTAACATTTGCCAAAAAACCTTCACCTTCTTAAAAGTCCACCACATATAAAAAGAAAGTTCCATGTACCATTTATACTTCCACAATTATTTACAACCTTTAGCCAATTTGTTAGGTGATAAATACCATCTATACATTATTTTCATACTATTTCCTTTTAGAGTAAAACAGGCAGGACATTTCATATCATTTCCCCATAAACTTTCCCATGCATCCATTTCTATATTATGCCCTAGATCTTTAGCCCCTTGTGTCATTGCAGGTTTAACCAGCTCTTCTTTTGTTTCCCATTCTAATAACATTTTATACATTTTTTTAATCAATTTTTCTCTTTCTTCAAGCAGAACCTTTACAAAGTCAAAACTTTGATCCATAAAACCTTTTAATACATGTTTTCAAAAATACACATTAATTTGAAAATATTGGAAAAGTCAGAAGGATTATGAGCTTGGGTATCACCCATCTTGGATTTCTTCTAACTTTTTCAATTAAACTTGCATTTCCTAAAAAAACAATGATATGTTTTTCATTCATGTAAGACTTGATATCAGGTCCACACACTATACAAACTTATCCTTAAAAATTCTCAATGTGCCTTTACCTTCCCATATCACAGGTAAGCGTACCACCCATACCAATTCCCATGTCCTTCCAAATTTAACAAATTTGTATTCTGTAAAGATATCCATTTCTTTAACCAAATCAGCCAGGTGCTTCATAATATAATTTTAAATCTGGCAATGAGAATCCATCTCTTTCCTTAACATCCATTAGTATTTTAAATTTGATCCTTGGTCTTTCCCCCTGCCAGATGAATTTTCAAAAATTTATATTTCTATGATTCCTAGGCCTCAGTTCGCAGTCCTGTGAGATGGTTGCGACATTTCCACTTCATTCTGTTTCAGGAATTCATTATGCTGATGATGTAGATCTAGCTATTATCTCTAAAGATGAGACATAACACTTAAGGAACACTTAACTAACCAAAGACCCTGCATGGCTTCTTGTGCAACTATCCTGCATCTTCAGGCAGGGGAGGGAGAATAGGAAAGTGACCCATCCTCTTTTCTCAGCCTGCATTAGCTGCTGGTTTAGGCTTGGACTTCAAGCTATTCTTTGTCTTTTACTCCCTTTTATTTGCTTGAGTTAGTTTGGGAGACTTCCCTTCCTTCCCTAGCAATGCAAACTGTCAATAGAAGTTAAACCTGTTGTTTGAGGCCTTTGCATTTTTAATTGGCTTTTGCTTTCTTGTTATGAATTAATTATGAATTAATTATTTGTATTCCGCC
Organism: Podarcis cretensis; assembly: GCF_951804945.1. Lineage (NCBI taxonomy): Eukaryota > Metazoa > Chordata > Lepidosauria > Squamata > Lacertidae > Podarcis > Podarcis cretensis. Next base: position 13,209,842 of record NC_137177.1, on the reverse strand, counting down.
TATCTGGCTGGGTTTCCCCAGCCACTCAGGGCAGCTTCCAACAAAGATTAAAAATACATTAAAATGTTACACATTAAGAACTTCCCTAAACGGTGCTGCCTTCAGATGTCTTCTAAATGTCAGGTAGTTGTCTATCTTTTGTCCTTTTCACTTTATTTCCTTCAATCTGTGGAACATTACTGAAAGTTTTCAGCTTCCTGTTCCCCAAGGTCATGGTTGAGGGGTCCTGCCACACCATATTAGAAGAGCCAGGATGTCACCCTGAAGCTTGTGTTCCAGAGGTGGAGTTACTACTAGGGAAACTATCTGAAAAAGTGTGTATGCACACAAAAGCTCCTAACAATAACAAACTTAGTCTCTAAGGCGCTACTGGAAGGATTTTTTTTTATTTTGTTTCTATTAGGGGAACACTGTTTCCATGAGCCCTAGCTTCCATCACAGTGTCCCGTTGCACCAGAAGTAGTTTAGTCATGCTGGCCACATGATCTGGAAAGCTGTCTGCAGAGAAACGTCAGCTCCCTCTGCCTGAAAAGCGAGATGAGTGCTGCACTCCATAGTTGATTTCGACTGGACTCAACCATCCAGGGGTCCTTTACCTTTACCTTTTATCTTACTAAGAGACAGCATGGGGACCACCTTTAGTGTCCACTAACCAGCTGCAGGGAAGCTTCATCTTGGGCTTCATCTAAGATTTCCAGTGTCAGCTATATGATATCATTTGTCTAAGGGCAATCATGCAAAACCCCTAAAGCCTCAATGCTATTTATGCCCAACGGTATATACAAATATGCATATACTTACGTTTTAGAAATAGCTCAATGCACTTCATACCATAACAACACTCCCTGAAATTAAGTATGAAACGACCATCTTCTGTGGTGAAACTATAGTTCTGCGTGCTGCAATCTGTAGTACATCCCTCTTCAGAATCGGCCTTAGCAGAGCCATCTGTGAGAGAACATTAGAAGGAATACCTAGATCAGCAAAAATTCAAATCATTATTCTCCTGAACGAAATTTTTGTGATGCTCCCTTATATACATACATTGAGCAAATGGGTGAATAAAGAAAAAAAGTATCTCACAAGGGCTGAATTTAGCAAGCTAAACCTGAAAGTAGTTCCTTCCAGAATCACCTCATAATTACAGTATAATTTCTTCTGCCAACCATGTGAATATTCCAGGATCGTTCCTTTAAAAGTTGCACTTAAATGAGACATGATTGACTGTATTTTCTGCACAAACGAAATGGCAAGTGCCTGGAATAGGTTGATCTGCCACCCAATGGATATCCAGCTAGTTGATCCATTGGCTGACTCAAGAATCTGTCTTATACTATGTAATATATATCTCAGAGAGTGGAGAATACAGACTTCTCTTTCCTCTATTTTTCTCCTTCTTTTGATCTCACTTCTGACCAGCTATCTTAAGGGAATAAATTCTCTAAATTTATAAATAAATAAATTCTCTTTCAAATATGATTTGAAAGAGAATTGCATAAAGATGCTCTACAGATGGTACTTAACACCTGTAAAACTGGCCAGAATGTATAAATCTAGATCAAACATCTGTTGGAGATGCAGAGAAATGGACGGCACCCTGATCCACATGTGGTAGCACAGCAAAAAAAATCAGGGAATTTTGGGAAATTATTTACAATGAACTTATGTTTAAATATTCCTTCCTAAAGAAGCCCAAAGTCTTTCTGCTAGGTATAATGAGCAATGAAATTCCAAAAAGGGTAAGGAAAATCTTTATGTATGTAGTAGCAGCAGCTAGGATTCTAATTGCTAAAGTATGGAAAGGGGATTCTATCCCCTCAAAATTAGATTGGCAAAATAAAAAGCTAGAATATACAGAACTAGAAAGATTAACAGTGAGATTCCAAGAACCTACAGATCAAACATTCAATAGAGAGTGGAATATCTACAGAGAATATTTAAAAGAACATTGTATTTTATTTTATTTTAAGTAATATTTATTCAAAGTTTCAAAAATACATAAATACAATAAAAAACAGAAAAACACAACAGAAAAAAGAAGAGAAAAAACTAAAAAAAGAAAAATAAAAGTAAAAAAGAGAGAAATACATATCCCATATTACATCTTTTCATTTGCTTGTTTCTTAGACCTCCTCACACCTCCCTTTTTGTATTCTGACTTGATTCGTTATTTCAGCAAATTCTTCCCATATTTCTCAATTTTTATTTAAATAATTTGTCTTAACAATCTATCTTATTAATTAATTCAACATATCCTTTCCGTCTCTTACCATGTTCTGTAATTCAATTTACCTTAATTTATTTAACCTTATCTTACCTTAAAAGCCTTAAAATTCAAAGTTTAAACCATATTTATACATAACTGCTTAAATCCTTTCTACTAAAGCCAATTAATTCCTTTCCAGCATTTCCCCTATTTCATTAATATTACACTAATTCCAAAAATAAAAAAAGAAATTTTTCCCTAGTTGTTATCCAACATCTCTTCTTCCTGGTTTCGGGTTATGTCAGTCCTTTCTATACATTCCATCCAGTCCATCAATCTGGTGATCTTATATCCAAGGCCCTTAAGTCTCTTCTATGCCCCTTCTGCAGATTTTCTTGTTCTTGTTTGTAGTCACACTCTTCCTTGACTTTTGTTGGTTTCTTTCTTAATTTCTTCCCTTTCTCCTTGGGGAGTAGATCTCCGGGGGATTCCAACCGGTAATAAGCTCCATTTTCCTTCATCAAGCCAGCCCATTCCCCACAGTCCCACTCCCTGCCATCATCTTTGTAATCCAAAAAGTGGTTGTCCAAAAAGTAATTGTCAACATGTTTCATAGTCCCACCAGATTTAAGAGCTTCCTTAACTCCAAACACTTCCAGGTACACTCCAAGTTCAATCTTCCAATGCAACAACTTTTGCTCCTGCAGGACTTTGGATCTCTCCATTTGTGTTGCTTGGGGTGCTATCACAACCTCTTCCATCTTCCTCTGCCCTTGCACTTGCCCAATCAAACCAGTTTCCTGAATTGGTCGCTGTATAGTTTCTTTATCCTTATTTCTTGTTAATTCATATTCACTGGCTACGGCAGTCATCAAGTCCAACTTCTCATTCATCAAATTCATCCTCTCATGCAACTGCTCCAGCAAAGCATTTGTTTTGTCAACGGCAGAGACCAATACTTCCTCCCAACGCATTTCTATTCAAGGTCAAAAGACTGGTCCCACGATCTCAATCTCGCAGCTGTAACGTCTCCAAGTAAACTGCAGCAACAAACTGACAAGCTCCCTCTAGGGGACACAATTTCTATTTGTATCCATCTTTTGTATCCAACAAAAGAAAAAGTACTCCACTTTCAATCAATGAACATCTCCAACAGTTTCTGTCCTCACACCCCGTTCCCAGGCTTGAGACGATGGAAACTTATATTCCTTTACTCTCTCTCCTGCAGGCTTAAACAGTCAAATCCCCCCCCCTTTCTCCTGCTTTCCAAGGGGGTTTTATTGGTTGTAAATGCAGGAAAAATCAATCTTTAAAACAACTTTCAAGGCTCTAAGATTGTAAGGTTTTTGCTTTAGTCTATTTACAAAAACCGGAAGGCGGACTTCCTGTTTAGACCTTCCCGCTCCAGTGCCTAATTCAAGAATTTCTTGATCCAATTTTCCGTTTTTACTCACGGGTACTTGTTTAGAGTCCGAATGTCAACAGGAAAAAGTCAGCGCTCTCCGGCGATGGCTGTGTGGCTTCCCTCCATGGAAGTAGCAATCGGTTTGCTGCACCGTGCTGCTCACCCCACTTCGCTCTGGAGCCCCAAAAAGGGGTTTCCCCACGAGTAGGGGAGGCGCTCTTGGTGCTCTGCCGAACCCCACGTTCCCAAGCTCCTCCACCTGGGATTTCTAGCGGTTCCCCACCTTCGCCGCGGCGGGAAGACCCAATTTCCACGGAGCCCGTTCCTCCAATCGGAGGAACTCCGCCATTCGCCAATGGCGCTAACCCGGAAGTCCTTTAAAAGAACATTGTAATGATATAAATTCTTTGGCAGGCCTGGAATAATTTGTGCATGATTTAAGAAATCGTTACATTATTAAAATAACAGAGGAATTTAGGAGAGAGTTAAGTGCACAGAGTAATGAAACTTAGGAACCACAGTGGGGGGATTGGAAGTCATGTCAGAAATAGCGATGGATGAACTTAAACTTTTCTTTTTCAGTATGTATGTACGGTGTGTAGAGTGTTAATTACTCAATTGCCTTTTGATGATTGATGCATATTGTTTTGTTTTCTATTTGTTTTGTTATGTTTCTAAAATTAATAAAGCATTAAAAAATTTAAAAAGTATAAAATATTCTACCTAAGAAAGGTACCATGTTGAAATGAATATGGAACCATTTTTCTTTTTTAAAAATGGGAGAATGATAGAGAATATAATAATTCCATAGAATTGTATCATTTGGATTATACCTCCAGTCTCTGAACCATTTGAATTTACCCAGCAATGGGATGGCAAGCCCCTGTCCCCCAAAGCCTCATGCCATCTGGGAAGACTGCAATCTTTGTCCCTACAACCCAGCTCAGGGGCAACCCTTACCAGTAAATTCTTTGGGTTTGCTAGATGTTGCCATAGGTGAACCCTAACATTGGTAAACCCCAACTGTCTTTCAACCAGCAGGTGGACTGACTGATCACTGGTTACATACTCAATGCCTGCACCAAACCTGTTTTCAACTATAATCTATAAAGTTGTGGACTAATCTGAAACCAACACTTGTCTCCTTGTATTCATCATTGGCTGCACACCTGACCGCTGTATCACTTGTGTCTGAACCCACAAAGAGTAGGCTCTGATTATGTTGGGTGCTAGTGAGTGGAGAGTGACCTGCCAGTGAGGTATTGTTACTTAGGATTTGGCCATTGGGAAAACCAGTTGGTGATGGAGCTGTAAGGCAAAAGCCAGAGAAAGCTGAGGCCTGAATATTCATTCAGAATGTATTAACTTTAATCAGTTGGCAAAGCTCAGAAGAAGGTTGCCAGTGGTTCTCCAAGGCTAAGAGGCTGACCTTTGTAAAGGTGGGGGGGGGGGAGGTGGCACACTTTATTAGATATTGACATGGAAAAGAATCACCTCAGTGCCTGCTTCCCAACACTGGAACTCACTCCCAGGAGAAGCTAGATTGCCTCCCGTCTTGTCCTTCTCCTGGCAGGTGAAGACCTTGTCCCAACAGGCTTTTGGGGAATTACTGTTTTTATTGAAAAGGATGCTACCACTTTTTATTGTAATCATTGGTACATTTTACACACATACACATAATTCTACTAATATTTAATTAATTGTTGAAAAAAATGAATTCTACAACATTGGGTGAGATCAGCATTCTGCGGCTTCCCCCTAGATATCGCAGGGTCCAAATGTTGGACCCGCACACTTAGGTATAATCTTACACAAAGGCTTTATACTCACTCATATTACTGAAAGTAGTACGAGCAAAGCAACTGCCACCTTCGGTAGTTTCACAAGTTCCTGGGTTTTTTTGATTTGTTTTCATTAATTTACATTGCATAGCTATCACTGCAAAGAGAAGAGAAGAATAAATATTCAGTGCCAAATACATCAGTTCCTCAGTTGTGGAAAAATGAAATCTACATTCCCACCTGGATACAATCTTCCAAGCCAGACATGCACAATCTTATTGGTCTCCAGAGCTACATGAGCGGGTTGGAGGCTGCATGCACACTGACACACATCTTCCCCCTATCTCACACACAGGAACATCTCCAGACACAAAGATGGAGAGACACACAGTCTTCATCCATTTTACTATTATGAATGCATACACTAAAGCAGGGACGTCCTCCCCTACAACACACAGTGAGGTGCACAATCGGATTTTAGCAGTCCCATTGAATACTTTCACATGCAGCACTCATGTTGTATGTGAAGAAAGCCAACCTCATGAAACAGAAGTACACTCCATAAGGCTGTCTTCCAAAATTTGGAGTCCAGATTCCCACTATTCTAATAGTTTTAGCTTCATTTATCCTTCCTAGAGCCAATATCAGTTTGTCTTCTCTAGCCCACTTCATATCCCCTCCTTCATTTGAAAAAGCAATTCAAGATTGCAGCTTCCTACTCACCTTCAGAAAGGATGGCCAAGAAGAGACAAGTACTCAGGAAGATCTTCATAGTGCTGGAGAGATCAAAAGCTGAGGAGAACTCAGTTCAAAGAAGCAGGCAACTGATGGAGGAAGAGGCTGCCTTAGGGGATTTATAGGCTAAGAAGAGGAGCCCTAGGCAGAACTGGTCCAGTGAGGGGGTGGGAAATGATGACAGTAGAGATTGCATGCTTTCCCAAACATCTTGTAATTTAATATTGGAACACAAAGCATGGAGTAGAAATTGCATTAAGTCATTTTTGGGAACTGTATGAAATTCTGACAGCTGCCATCCATCCACCAACCACCAACCATACATTTGGTTCCCAGGATCGGGGATCCCAACCCTAGGTACATATTATAAAAGGGCCCCATATTTTCTCAAGCTGTTGTTTCTTTTGGCTTCCCTCACTCAGGCACATGAGCAATTGTATCCAATTAGAGAAAATTATGAAAGCACAGTTTTTTGGCAGGTACATTATGGCACACTTGAAGCCAATAAGGAGTTTGGCTGCTGTAAGAAGATTTGCTGTAAATTTCAGCTGACCAGAACTTGCATCAGCCTGCTAAATCAGGTCATCTGTTCAAGAAAACAATTTTCATAGTGACCAACCAGATGCCTGTCATAGCCAGGGGTTCAGGAGCAGAGGCACAGGGAGGAGAGGAGATGGAGAGCGAAGGGGAGGAATCCGAGGGGAGCGTAGGAGAAGAGGACAGTGGACCGAGGGATTCCATGAGCCTCTCCAGCGAATCGGAAGATTCACAGAAGGGGGCGCCAGTGGCCAGGGGTAGGGGGTTCCCAAGGGGAATGCCCCAGGAGCAAGGGGGCAGCAGGGATTCCCAGAGCAGTAGTTGGAAATCAGGACCAGCTTCCCCACCAGAGCAGAGTGGGGGGGAAGAGTCCCAAGGATCGGGGCCAGTGCATGCCCCACCAGGGAGAGAAGATAAGGCAGGGCTGACCACACCTCCATCGGAGAGTCAGACAACGGAGGGGAGGTCAGATCCGGCCAGTATCCCGGAAGAGGGAAGCAGTGACAGAAGTAGTGTAACGGTCAGGAGGAAGGTCACTGGGTTGACGCGAGAGGCAAGTTCAAATGTACAGGAGCGCGGGACAGCAGAGAATGAGGATTGGGAACCGGGTCCTAAAGCCCGCCGGAGGGAGGGGGAGGAGCTAAGCGACTCAGCGTCGGAAGAGTCCAGAAAGGGCAATGCCCCAGCGGGCAGGAGGACCCAGAGGAGGAGAGAGCAGCGTAAAAGGTGGAGCAGGGCTAGGATCTTAAACTGGTGTCATAGGGGAGGAGACTCAGACGGTACTTCGCCGGTCTAGGGTTAAGACGTAGAGCTGCACACTGCGGCTTTGAAATGGAAACTGAACCTCAATAAAGACTTTTGTACATTACTTGATCATGGATGGAGGACTTGACCTGGCATGTGTAACAGAGACTTGGTTGGATGAAGCAGATGGGCCTGTCCTTGCCGCTGCTTGTCCACCCGGTTTCTCTTATGCACAGCAACCCAGGTCATGTGGGCGGGGAGGGGGGGTTGCAGTGATTTTTAGAAAGTCATTAGTTTGCACCAGGCGTCCTATTGGGAAGACCCAGTTTTCTGAGTGCATGTTCTGGAAGTTGGGCAATAGGGGCAGTACAGGATTCCTTTTGGTGTACCGACCTCCCCGCTGCACCAAGGATTCCCTGCCCGAGCTGCTTCAGGTCGTGGCGGATGTTCTCCTGGAGACACCTAGCTTGGTCATCCTAGGGGATTTTAACATCCGTGCCGACACGACCTTACAAGGGGCAGCTCGGGACTTCTTGGAAAGCATGGCCTCCATGGGGCTGTCCCTGAATAAGTCTGGCCCAACCCATAGCCGCGGACATGCCTTGGACCTGGTGTTTACCTCTATGGATGTTGGTGATCTGACACTAAGTAAAAGTGAAACAAAAGAAGTGCCATGGTCAGATCACTTCCTGGTGCAACTGGACTTCTCTGCGACCCATCCCCTCTGCAGGGAGGTGGGACCAATTCGGATGGTCCGCCCCCGCCACTTAATGGATCCAAATGGTTTCCAGAGAGTGGTAGGGGATGCTTTATCCCATGTTGATGGCCTTTCAGCTGATTCCCTGGTGGCCCGCTGGAATGCGGAGTTAACCAGGGCTATTGACTGTTTGGCTCCGAAGCGCCCTCTCCGATTGCATGGAGCCCGGAGAGCCCCGTGGTTTTCCACGGATCTGAGGGCAATGAAACAATCTTTGAGACGGCTAGAGCGCCGGTGGCGGATAACTCATTCCGAATCTGATCGGACACAGGTTAGAGCTCAACGTCGAGCCTACCAAGTGGCGATAGCGACGGCGAAGAAGACTTTCTTCACCGCCTCTATTGCATCTGCAGAAAACAGCAGCAGGAGACTTTTTCAGGTGGTTCACAATTTAGCGGAACCACCTGTAACATCGGGGCCCAGTACGGGCCACATGTTCTCCTGCAATGATTTTGCAAAGTTTTTTGCAGATAAAATCGCTCAGATTCGGGAAGAAGTAGACTCCACCGTGGGAGCAGGGCCGGGGCGGGAGAGTGCTAGAGTTCTGTCTAGTCAAGTTGAGTGGGATCAATTCCAATCTGTTACCTCCGAGGATGTGGACAGGCTGCTTGGACGAGTGAAACCAACCACCTGTCTCCTGGATCCTTGCCCATCCTGGCTTATAAAAGCTAGCCGGGAAGGATTGGGCGATGGGCTTCGTGGGGTGGTGAATGCTTCCCTCCGTGAGGGAGCCTTCCCAGACCCGCTGAAAGAGGCAGTTATTAAACCGCTTCTTAAAAAACCATCTTTATATGCGGCCACAATGGCCAACTATCGCCCAGTCTCAAATCTTCCATTCTTGGGCAAGGTAATAGAGCAAGCGGTTGCCGAACAACTCCAGGCACGCCTAGAAGAAGCGGACCATTTGGATCCCTTCCAGTCGGGATTCAGGCCTCATCATGGGACTGAAACTGCCTTGGTCGCACTGGTTGATGATCTCTGGCGGGCTAGGGACAAAGGTGAGAGCTGTTTCCTAGTTCTGCTGGATCTCTCAGCGGCGTTTGATACCATCGACCATAACATCCTTCTGGACCGTCTTGAGGGGCTGGGAGCTGGGGGCACTGTCCTACAGTGGTTCCGCTCCTTCCTCCTGGGTCGTGTTCAGAAAGTGGTGGTGGGGGATGAGTGTTCAGACCCCTGGGCTCTCATTTGTGGGGTGCCGCAGGGTACTGTCCTCTCCCCCATGCTTTTCAACATCTACATGCAGCCGCTGGGAGAGATCATCAGGAGGTTTGGGCTGGGTGTTCATCAGTATGCAGATGATAACCAGCTCTACCTCTCTTTTAAATCAGAACCAGTGAGGGCAGTGAAGGTCCTGTGTGAGTGTCTGGAGGCGGTTGGAGGATAGATGGCGGCTAACAGATTGAGGTTGAATCCTGACAAGACAGAAGTACTGTTTCTGGGGGACATGAGGCGGGCAGGTGTGGAGGATTCCCTGGTCCTGAATGGGGTAACTGTGCCCCTGAAGGACCAGGTGCGCAGCCTGGGAGTCATTTTGGACTCACAGCTGTCCATGGAGGCACAGGTCAAATCTGTGTCCAGGGCAGCTGTTTACCAGCTCCATCTGGTACGTAGGCTGAGACCCTATCTGCCTGCGGACTGTCTCGCCAGAGTGGTGCATGCTCTGGTTATCTCCCGCTTGGACTACTGCAATGCACTCTACGTGGGGCTACCTTTGAAGGTGACTCGGAAACTACAACTAATCCAGAATGCGGCAGCTAGACTGGTGACTGGGAGCGGCCACCGAGACCATATAACATCGGTCTTGAAAGACCTACATTGGCTCCCAGTATGTTTCCGAGCACAATTCAAAGTGTTGGTGCTGACCTTTAAAGCCCTAAACGGCCTCGGTCCAGTATACCTGAAGGAGCGTCTCCACCCCCATCATTCTGCCCGGACGCTGAGGTCCAGCGCCGAGGGCCTTCTGGCGGTTCCCTCATTGCGAGAAGCAAAGCTACAGGGAACCAGGCAGAGGGCCTTCTCGGTAGTGGCGCCCACCCTGTGGAACGCCCTTCCAGCAGATGTCAAAGCGATAAACAACTACCTGACATTCAGAAGACATCTTAAGGCAGCCCTGTTCAGGGAAGTTTTTAACGTGTGATTTTACTGTATTTTTGGTTTTTATGGAAGCCGCCCAGAGTGGCTGGGAAGGCCCAGCCAGATGGGCGGGATATAAATAATAAATTATTATTATTATTATTATTATTATTATTATTATTATTACTACAGCCTAGCGTTGGTCCTCTGTGAGCTGGGACCTAGAGGCAGCTCTGACAGCATGCTTTCCCAAACATCTTGTAATTTTAAATTGGAACGCAAAGCATGGAGTAGAAACTGCATTAAGTCATTTTTGGGAACTGTGTGAAATTCTGACAGCTACCTCTTTTTTTGCATTCTCAGGGATAAGAAACATTTTAAATCCTTAAATCACCTTTGGAAAGCCCATGAAAATTCACCAAATAACTTTCCAGTCTATCCCACCCCAATTTCACCACAATGGGAGCCACTGTTACGGAACCACTCTTCTTCAGAAAGTACACTGAATGAACACCCCTTTGAGACAATTGGAGTTTGACTGCTATTAGAATATTTCCTTCTACGTCTACGTTCAAGTGGCTAGAACACACATCATCTTGGAAATACTGAGCAAAGAATTCAAAGGTGTTAGTTACATAGTATAGCCACTCATTGTTTTATGCACAGCAAAATAATTTCCCTACCTTCATTAATCATATCATGACTCCACTAATACAAGGCAATATTTTTAATGAGGAATGCTGAGTCATACCAGGAATTTAGTTATCTTAAACATAATAATAATAATAATAATAATAATAATAATAATAATAATTTATTTATACCCTGCCCATCTGGCAGAACAAAATGTTAAAAACAAAATATTAAAAACAAAATATTAAAAACAAAATATTAAAATACAATTGTCTATTAAACGTTAAAAGCTTCCCTAAACAGGGCTGCCTTCAGATGTCTTCTAAAAGTCTGGTACAGTGGTACCTCAGGTTACATATGCTTCAGGTTACATACGCTTCAGGTTACAGACTCCGCTAACCCAGAAATAGTACTTCGGGTTAGAAACGTTGCTTCAGGATGAGAACAGAAATCGTGCTCCAGCGGCGCGGCAGTGGCAGCAGGCCCCATTAGCTAAAGTGGTGCTTCAGGTTAAGAACAGTTTCAGGTTAAGTATGAGCCTCTGGAATGAATTAAGTACTTAACCTGAGGTACCACTGTAGTTGTTTTTCTCTTTTACATCCGGTGGGAGGGCATTCCGCAGTGCAGGTGCCACTACCGAGAAGGCCCTCTGTCTGGTTCCCTGTAGCTTGGCTTCTCGCAGTGAGGGAACCGCCAGAAGGCCCTCGGCACTGTACCTCAGTGTCCGGGCAGAACGATATGGGTCGAGACGCTCCTTCAGGTATACTGGACCGAGGCCGTTTAGGGCTTTAAAGGTCAGAACCAACACTTTGAATTGTGCTTGGAAATGTAATGGGAGCCAGTGTAGGTCTTTCAAGACCAGTGTTATGTGGTCTCGGAGGCCGCTCTCAGTAAGCAATCTAGCTGCCACATTCTGGATTAGTTGTAGTTTCCGGGTCACCTTCAAAGGTAGCCCCACGTAGAGCGTGTTGCAGTAGTCCAAGCGGGAGATGCCCACTCTGGCAAGACAGTCCGCGGGCAGGTAGGGTCTTAGCCTGCGTACCAGGTGGAGCTGATAGACAGCTGCCCTGGACACAGAGTTAACCTGCGCCTCCATGGACAGCTGTGAGTCCAAAATGACTCCCAGGCTGCGCACCTGGTCCTTCAGGGGCACAGTAACCCCATTCAGGACCAGGGAGTCCTCCACACCTGCCCGCCTCCTATCCCCCCAAAACAGTATTTCTGTCTTGTAAGGATTCAACCTCAATCTGTTAGCTGCCATCCATCCTCCAACCACCTCCAGATACTCACACAGGACCTTCACCGCCTTCACTGGTTCTAATTTGAAAGAGACGTAGAAATGGGTATCATTCGCATACTGTTGAAAACCTAGCCCAAACCCCCTGATGATCTCTCCCAGTGGTTGCATGTAGATGTTGAAAAGCATGGCGGAGAGGACAGAACCCCGAGGCACCCCAGAAGTGAGAGCCCAGGGGTATGAACATTCAGCCCCCTCACCACTTTCTGAACATGGCACAGGAGGAAGGAGCAGAATCACTGTATAACAGTGCCCCCAGCTCCCAGCACCTCTAGATGGTCCAGAAGGATGTTATGGTCAATGGTGTCAAAAGCCACTGAGAGATCCAGCAGAACTAGGAAACAGCTCTTACCTTTGTCCCTAGCCCGCCGAGATCATCGACCAGTGCAACCAAGGCAGTTTCAGTCCCATGATAAGGCCTGAATCCCGACTGGAAGGGATCCAAATGGTCCGCTTCTTCCAGGCGTGCACAGTTACCCCATTCAGGTCTAGGGAGTTCCCCCCACACACACCCCATCCCCCAAGAACAGTCCTTCTGTCTTGTCAGGATTCAACCTCAATCTGTCAGCTGCCATCCATCCACCAACCATCTCCAGACACTCACCCTGGATGATTTAAAACATACACACCAGAAAATGCATCTATGTACACAACTGAACTGAACTTGGGCCACAGTCCAGCCCCACAAACTCAGGGCCCATCTATCCTGGATCCTTTCCAAAATTAGTTCAGAGGCATGACTAATGTTTCAGACCCTCCAAGTGTCCTTATTTTCCAGGGACTGTCCCAGATTTTCAGAAGTTTCTGATTTGATCCCAGAATATCCTAATTATATATATTTGACCAGGAAGAAGGGGAGATTTTGTATTTTTGTTCCCCTCTCAAATTATGAGCAAATGGATCCAATTTTGCTGAGTTCTTTCACAAAATTGTAGAACAAAAGCTAAAGGATACCTATTCTGATCCTCATGTCATTCAAGGCTTATAAAAAGCAGAAATAGCAGAATCGATGCGCATCCTTGTATGCTGTATAGCATTTGGGTATTTAGCCAGTGATGAAGCACCACAGAGGCAGATTTAGAGGATCATGGACTGCAAGAAAATCAAACCTATCCATTCTAAAGGAAATCAGCCCTGAGCGCTCACTGGAAGGACAGGTCCTGAAGCTGAGGCTCCAATACTTTGGCCACCTCATAAGAAGAGAAGACTCCCTGGAAAAGACTCTGGTGTTGGGAAAGATTGAGGGCACATGGAGAAGGGGACGACAGAGGATGAGATGGTTTGACAGTCTTCTCGAAGCAACTAACATGAGTTTGACCAAACTGCAGGAGGCAGTGGAAGACAGGAGTGCCTGGCGTGCTCTGGTCCATGGGGTCATGAAGAGCCAGACACGACTAAATGACTAAACAACATAGAATGGAAGGTGAGAGATGGGGGGAGGCGACAAATTTTGGTGTCTCACAGGGTGCCACTGAAATTTGACCCCAAAGTCTGCCAGTGGCCACCAGATTATACAGAGAGCAAGTGACGGGGAGATATCTGAGGTCAGAACTGCCAAAGCATTAGTTATATATAGCCATGTTTCTATTCCTCCAAAATAATGAAAAGGGGGGGGGGGAGAGGAATGATGCCTTCTTTTTCTGAAGCAGATTTAACTTTAGACCCCCCAAGAAGTATTGTTTCACAACAAAGAGGCCTGTTTCTTGAACGTAAATGAGCACTAAACCCTTGACAGGGAGTGCCTTTCTGCTGAAGTAAATCCATCTCCTTCATGCTTCATTTTCTGGAGGATTTTGAAAATTCCTATTCTCCCAGGCATTTAAAAGCTGAAAGGCACTGCTCCTAGCAGCCTTGAATTTACTGTATTATCCGGAACCAGTTATTGCTAATTTTCAATGTTCTTAATGTTTCTCAACCTTTTCAGATTTTTTTTAAAAAAACAGTTTCTTAATATACATTTTTCTTTTATATTTACTAGTGTCTTTTTTCTGTTGTCATATGTCCTGGTTCCTTTGGAGGAATGGTGGGGTTGCAATACATGTTAATAAATGAATATGGCTGAAAACAAAATACTGATCCTTTAAGGATTGCACATCTAACACCTAATTCTGCTTCCTGCAGAGTTTTAACAGATCTGGCTTCTTATCCAATGACAGCTAGGCACCCTCAGGAGTCTTGCACTATGAAAAACCAGTTGAATATTCAGCCTGAGTTCCTTTGGGAGGAATGATGGGATGGAACTTTAATAAATAAAATCAAATAAAAAATGAAGTATCAACAGTCCTGCTCCATGTAGATTATAAGGGGGGTGCATAGTCTGTCAAAGTCTCCTCTCTTATGGTTTATTGAGACCCCAGGTAGAGTGATATGGAGCTGCATTTGGTACCCAGGACAGGGGATTCCAACCCTGGGTACATATTATAAAAGGGCCTCATAGTTTCTCAAACTGTTGTCTCTTTTGGCTTCCCTCTCTCAGGCACATGAGCAATTGTATTCAATTAGAGAAAATTATGAAAGCACAGTTTTTTGGCAGGTACATTATGGAAAGAATCTTCTTCAGCAGGTACACGGGGTGAGCCCCACTTGAAGCCAATTAGGAGTTTGGCTGTTGTAAGAAGATGTGCAGGAAATTTCAGCTGGCCAGAACTTGCATCAGCCTGCTAAATCAGGCCATCTGTTCAAGAAAACCATTTTCACAGTGGCCAACCAGATGCCTGGCATAGCCAGCAAACAGGACCTGAGAACAACTCCACAGCTGGTTCCCAGAAGCAGACATTAAGAGCCAAACTGCCCCAGATGGCAGACATAGAACATAACCATCAAGTTTAGTAGCCATCAATACACAAATTCATGGAGGATGAGGGTAATCTGCAATTTAACACATCCAAGTTGTTGGCCACCATTACTTCTTCTGATACCAGATTCCAAAGATTAAATACTTGCTGTGTGATGCACTTATTGCTTCCATCTGTCCTGAATTTTCCCTCCTTCCGTTTCATTGCTTGTCCACAGGTTCTATTGTTATGAGAGAAGGTTACTAGACAGAATGGCTACATTTCCTCTGGTATGAAAGCCAAGAAGCCTCTGGGAGTTTGCTCTGCTCATGCCTTGTTTTGAAGTAATCCCAAAGGCATCTGCTTCAACTCTATGAGAACAGGATCCTGAACTAAATGAGCTTTTTGTGTAGTCCAGAAGGGATCCTCTTATGTCCCTGACTCCTCAGTGCATCTCCAGTGGCCTATCAAATAATACTAATCTGCCCTGGTTGCCATGAACTGGGTAGCAAATTTCCAGAAGAATTGTACATTATAGCCCAAAGCCAGCTGCAGTTAAATACTTTATTCAGTATCTTTATTGCAGTCCAACAACCCATAACATGGATTCAGAGTATAATACAGATACATACAGACAACCCCCCAGGGAAGGAAGACCAAAGCGTTATTTAACACTTTGGTCTTCCTTCCCTGGGGGGTTGTCTGTATGAATCTGTATTTTATTCTGAATCCATGTTATGGGTCATTGCACCACAATATTATTATTATGCATTATCAACCTCTTGATAAGCAGATAGGGTGGGTAGATTTTTGGACTTCTTTTTGACATTTCCATGATGTTACTCAGGCTTTCCTCTGCTCCCTCTGCACATCAGATTCGTAGACCTCCCCATTCCCACCCCATGAAGCTAGGACTAGCCATGAATTTAACCTGTCAAGGACCATGTTTGAGACCACTTCTCTCTTCTATTCTGCAGGCCTGCTTTGCACCCAATTTCCCTTTTGCACCCCATGCCCCTTCCCCTTCTTTTTGTGCAACCCACTTGGAAGGGAAGCCAGCGTGTGGTTGCCTCCTGTATCTTCCTCCTGTCACAGACTACAACTAATATGCCCCTTTTCACCTTCCACCCAATTTGGAAGCCACCCCCTCCTATTCTGCAGACTCTTTCATGCCCCTGCTTTTGTCTTTACCATGTCCCCATGCCAGCTGCTCCCTTCTTGTTTGTTTGTTTTGCAACCCTCCTAGCACAGTCTTCTTTTACTTTACCTCCTTTTCCACTCCTTCTCTTTGCTCATCTCAACTTTCCCTTGCACACAGGTCCCCCACTTCCACTCCTTCACCTCTCTCCCACTCTGCAGTCTCCTTTGCGGAAATGTACATGCACACGCACTATTATCACCTTCACTCCTAACTTCCCCCTTCCTCATTTTATTATTCTCCCTGGCACACAGGCCATTCCACTTTCTAGGTTTCTTCTTCTCTGCTTTTCTGCAGCCTCTTTTAGCCACACACATCAGGTCGATATGCTTATTTGGCTCTTATAAGGAATCCTGTTGGCTGGTTGTTCAGTTAGAGACAATTAACTTCAGCTTATTGCGGTTGTGTGTTTCTGAGTGTTCCCATTTTAGCAGTTTCATAGTGTGGGAGCATGGGGGGCATGCACCTGGGCACATTTTTTGTGAGGGGCCCAGTGGCGTAGCGTGGGTTGTCAGCACCCGGGGCAAGGCAAGTAATTTGCGCCCCCTAACCTGTGGATTTGCGCCCCTAACCCGTGGATTTGCGCCCCCTAACCCTAACCCCCAGATGTTGCGCCCGGTGCGGCCGGCCCCCCCTGCACCCCCCACGCTACGCCACTGGAGGGGCCATGACCAGGTGCCCCCATGACACAGCAATCAAAAGTGTCTTTACACAGAGAGAGAGACACTCACACAAACACTTCCTTCTAAGCAAGCAAGGGATATAAGCAATTTGTCATTTTAGATAATATGATGAAACCATGCTTCTTTAGCAGGTACATAATGGACCTACTCTTCTTCCAAGGTATACTGGGTGATCACCAATTCAACACAATTAAGATTATGGCTGCCCTCAGATTTCATAACAACTTCAAGTGGCAAGAACTTAGCCTGCAGGATCAGGTCATCTCTCAATCTCCTCTGAGGACACGTCATCCCAGAGAAGTGGAATGGAATATAAAAAAAATGAGACAAAGGAATTTCGAATTGGCTAACAAGTCAGGAAAATTGCTGGCATGGCAGATCAAAAAGAGGAAGGAAAAGAATACCATCAATAAAATCATCGTGGAGGGACAAGAGATAGATAACCCAAAAGGTATTAGAAAAGGATTTTTGGATTTCTACAGACATCTGTATAAAAGAACAGAAAGGAACAACATGAGGAAGATAGAAAGATATTTGAAAGAAAAAAAGGTGCAGAAGATCCCGACAGAAAAAAAAAGAAAGGCTGAATGCTCCAATAGAAATCAGTGAAGTAAAAGAAGTTATAAAAGAACTCAAAAAAGGGAAGGCCCCGGGACCAGATGGATTTACAGCACGTTACTACAAAGAAGGGACGCAGGTGGCGCTGTGGGTTAAAGCCTCAGCGCCTAGGACTTGCCGATCGAAAGGTCGGCGGTTCGAATCCCTGCGGCGGGGTGCGCTCCCGCTGCTCGGTCCCAGCGCCTGCCAACCTAGCAGTTCGAAAGCACCTCCGGGTGCAAGTAGATAAATAGGGACCGCTTACCAGCGGGAAGGTAAACGGCGTTTCCGTGTGCGGCTCTGGCTCGCCAGAGCAGCGATGTCACGCTGGCCACGTGACCCGGAAGTGTCTCCGGACAGCGCTGGCCCCTGGCCTCTTAAGTGAGATGGGCGCACAACCCCAGAGTCTGTCAAGACTGGCCCGTACGGGCAGGGGTACCTTTACCTTTACCTTTACTACAAAGAAATGAAACACATCATGTCAGTGCCTTTGAAGGAAGTTATGGACAATATTCTTAAGGAGAAAGAAATACCTGGAACATGGAAGGAAGCGTTTATCACCTTTATTCCAAAACAAGACTCGGATTTGACACAAGTTAAAAATTACAGGCCAATTTCACTGTTAAATACGGACTATAAAATTTTTGCAAGTATTTTGGCGAGGAGAATTAAAATAATATTACAAGAAGTTATTCATAAAGATCAAGCAGGTTTCCTACCTGGCAGGCAGATGAAAGATAATGTAAGGAATATAATTAATATTTTGGAATATCTGACTGCCAGGAATGAGAAACAAGCAATGTTAATATTTGTGGACGCGGAAAAGGCCTTTGATAATATATCATGGGATTTTATGTTAAAAAATTTGGAATTTATGGAGGTGGGGAAGGAATTCCTCAATGGAATAAAGGCAATATATACTGAACAAAGAGCCAAGTTAATTGTAAATAATGTGATTACGGAAGAAATAGGGATAAGCAAAGGTACGCGACAGGGGTGTCCACTTTCGCCATTGTTATTCATCATGGTCCTAGAAGTCTTTCTAAATACTATAAGAGAAAATAAGGAAATAAAAGGGGTAAAATTAGGCCGGAATGAGTATAAGGTTAAAGCCTTTGCCGACGATCTGGTTTTAACGGTGGAAGAACCTCTAGAGAGCACCAAAAATATTCTTGAAGAGGTGGAGAGATTCGGCCAAGTGGCAGGCTTTAAATTAAATAAGAGAAAGACCAAAATAATTGCTAAGAAAATGGATCAAGAAATAATAGAGACAATGCAACAGCAAATAGGAATAGAAATAGTGAAGAAGGTGAAATATCTTGGTGTTTGGTTAACCCCAAAGAGTATTGATTTATATCAGAATAATTATATACCAGTGTGGAATGGAATAAAGAAAGATCTGGAGGTGTGGGGACGAATGAAATTATCGATGTGGGGAAGGATTTCAACGATAAAGATGAGCGTTCTGCCAAAATTATTGTTTTTGTTCCAAACAATTCCAGTAATCAGAAGGACGGCTATTTTTAAGGAATGGCAAAGAATAATTTCAAGGTACATTTGGCAGGGTAAGAAGCCTAGAATTCAATTCAAGTTACTAACAGATGCGAAAGAAAGAGGAGGCTTCGCCCTGCCAGACTTGAAACTATATTATGAAGCAGCATGTCTCTGTTGGCTATAGGATAAAATTAGATAATATGGAGTTGTTAGATTTAGAAGGATTTGATAATAGATTTGGGTGGCACGCATATTTATGGTTGGGAAAGAAGAAAAGGTCATGTAGACTTTGAGAACCACATTTTCCGAAGATCGTTGAAAGAAGTCTGGGATAGGTATAAAAACCTACTCGAACCAAAAACCCCACACTGGTTGTCTCCACTAGAGGTTATGAGTGTTAAAAAAATTAATATGAGGAAAAACTGGATTACATATGGAGAGTTAATTGTTAAGGAATGGGGGAGATGGAAAATGAAACCTTATGAAGAGGTAAAAGAGCATGTATATGATTGGTTGCATTATTTACAAACAAACGAAATGTTTAAGAAGGATTGTAAGGAATATGGATATGCAGAGAAAGAGTCGAAATTTCAAACAGAAATAATAAATAACGAATTTAAGATACTATCAAAAATGTATAAAATTTTGCTGGAATGGCATACAAAAGATGAGGAAGTTAAATCGGTTATGATAAAATGGGCCAGGGATTTTGGATATAATATACAAATGGATGATTGGATTAAATTATGGAATGAAAATATGAAATTTACTGCATGCATAGCATTAAAAGAGAATATAATGAAAATGATGTATAGATGGTATATTACACCGGTAAAACTTGCAAAAATGTATAAAACATGTAAGAAATGTTGGAAATGTAAAGAAAAGGATGGCACTTTTTATCATATGTGGTGGGAATGTAAAAAAGTGAAGAGCTTCTGGGAATTGATTTATAATGAACTGAAGAAAATGTTGAAATATACATTTGTTAAGAAACCAGAGGCTTTTCTTCTAGGAATTACAGGAAATGAAATAAATAGAAAGGACTGTAAACTCTTCCAATATGCAGTAACAGCGGCGAGAATATTACTGGCCAAGAACTGGAAGCAAGAACAAGTACCAACATTAGAGGAATGGAGAACAAAGCTGATGGACTATGCAGAACTGGATAAGCTGACAGGGAAGATCAGATATCTACGAGACCAAAAGTTTATCGAGGACTGGAGAAAGTTAATGGATTACTGGGAAGACATAAGTGACAGAGAAATAACGTTAGAAGCTCTGTAAAAATTTAAGAAATATTGCAAAAAGGAAAAATAGATTTTAAATGGTTTTTTGAAAGGCAATACTGAATTTAAGAACTGTGTATTTAAAAATTAAATTTGGATGATTGTCAGAGAGGCTGAAGGAAGTCCAAAACTGAAAAATTTGTCAAAGTGGAAAATGTGATGTGTTATGTATTCTTTATGTGGAAATTAATAAAAATTATTAAAAAAAAAAAGAGGACACATCATCCCAAAATCTACTCTAATTTGCTGTCATGAGCACATGCTGCCGCAGTAAAGGCCAAAAAAATTCTCCCCAAAAAACCCCACAGGAGTTAGGTAATAATTTGAAATAGTCCACAACTTTATTGAGTACAGAAGTAAGTAGGATTTCGCCAAGGCACTGGGTATCAATGTGGTATCAAGCAGCCCATCTGTTGGTTGATAAATAGGGAGTCACCCCTAACATGGACCAAGTGCACTGACCCCACTTGGGCTGCCAATGGGAAAGCTGCTAAAGCCCAATGTTCCCCATGTGGACTTCTGGACAGAGACACCCTTCCTGGACCTATATTGAAAAAGGTGGGGGAGTGAATACCCAGATAGAAAATGCTGGGTTGTTTTTTAAATATAATTTTAATTTCCAATTTTCTCTATTAATTCTTCTAACTGATTTATGTTGTAATTGTTATATTCAATTATGTTACTATTATTAATTGCTTGTAAGCCACTTTGTGACTCGTGGGAGTGAAAAGCAGCATAGAAATAAAATAAATGAAATGAAATGTAGCTCAAAGTGTGGCTAGGCAGGCCTCAAGTTTCTGTATCTTCTCTTCCAGGATGGCAACCATTTTGCAATTGTACTTGGGCTGATGCAATATGATGCCATATGTCGCAATCAGGAGTTCGACATACAGTGAAGTACACTGTTGCCAGTGAAATGATGTACCGTATTTTTCGTCCCATAGGACACTCCGTCCCATAGGACGCACCTAGTTTTTTGGGGGGGAAATAAAGGGGGGGAAATTTCCTTTATTTACCCCCCAAAACCACGTCGGGGAAACCGAACCAGGTCGAGGAACAGCGGGATGGCGGCGCTGCGCCTCCCTGCTGTCCCCTGAGCTTGTGGGGCTGGCCAATGTCTGCCCGGTGCGTGGGGCACTCTGCTTCAGCGCGCCCTGCCCGCTGGGTGGCAGGTTGCTATCCGCAGTGTGGGGAGCCCTGCGGGGAACTCCTGCAGGGCTCCCCATGCTGCGGATGTCTGCCTGGCGCGAGGGGCGCTGTGCTTCAGGGCACCCCGCGCGCTGGGTGGCAGGCTGCTATCTGCAGCAAGGGGAGCCCTGCGGGGAACTCCTGCGGGGCTCCCCATGCTGCGAATGTCTGCCTTGCGGGAGGGGCGCTCTGCTTCAGGGCGCCCCTCACGCAAGGCTGCAGGCTGCTATCCGCAGCGTGGGGAGCCCTGCGGGGAACTCCTGCAGGGTTCCCCACGCTGCGGATGTCTGCCCGGCGCGAGGGGCACTCTGCTTCAGGGCGCCCCTCGCGCCGGGTGGCAGGCTGCTATCCACAGCGTGGGGAGCCCTGCGGGGAACTCCTGCAGGGCTCCACATGCTGCAGATGTCTGCCTGGCGCGAGGGGCGCTCTGCTTCAGGGTGCCCCTCGTGCGGGGCAGCAGGCTGCTATCCACAGCCTAGACAGCCCTGCGGGACCTCCCACAGGGCTGCCTAGGCTGCGGATGTCTTCCTGAAGCCTGGAGAGCGAGAGGGGTCGGTGCGCACCAACCCCTCTTGCTCTCCAAGCTTCAGCGAAAGCCTGCATTCGCCCCATAGGACGCACCCAGATTTCGCCTTCATTTTTGGAGGGGGAAAAGTGCGTCCTATAGGGCGAAAAATACGGTACTCAATGGGTACTGGGTTATCTATAAATGACCATCATTGTATCTCCAAAACAGGAGCCAACTGACAGATAATATTGTCATTTTCGTGTTCAAAATTAGTAAAGATTGGTTATTTTCATTTCAGAAGCATTATGTGTGTTATACAGTGACACCAGGAAGACCTTTCTGTCAAAGCTGTTTGGAGTCGCTTCAGAGGTTGTGAATCTCTTCTGTTAGTGAGAATGGGAGGTGGAAGGTGACCGCATGTTTTGGTGCTGTAGGGAGGGGAAGTTGAGGCACCCAATCTGACACCCCCAGAAAATGTATTTTGAAGTCTTCACTTTCTTTGAGCACAAAAACTAGAGAACTGGAAAATATAAGAGATAACTAGTTTGATGCATGCATTAGGTCAGGAAGTGTGATTCATGGTGCACCTAAAATGCAGAACAAGCAAAATCCTTGAACATCCTTACGGATGCAGCTGGGCAAGAGGGCCAGCAAGCAGACATAAGAATGAACAGACAGCAGGTGATGAGGAGTTGTTGCAGGACAGAATGGCCAAATGATTAGTTATGGCCACATTTTATTCCCCCCAAATAGTGAAAGCGGAGAGAACAAAGTGTTGTTTTTCCTAAGCAGATTTGGCTTTTGATCTGAAACTGAGTTGGACAGACTTCAAAGTTCTTCATTGTGAAACCTGGTTCCAAACTGAGTCATGTGGTCTGTGGACATCCCTACTACAAATATCTACTGGTCACGATGCCTATATGTTCTAGGGTTGCCGTATGTCTGTGATTTCCCTGACATATTGCAGAAAAATAGCTCAAAAATGAACAAAACTATAAAAAAACCTCAACAACTTTGCCAACTTCTCTGTCCAGATTTTCTCTGTTTGTTTTATGTGCTTCTGACAGATATCTGGTTAAGCACTGTGATAACACTATGCTGGACTAAATGGGCTTTTGGTCAGAATCAGTAGGAATCCTATGATGTCCCTGATTCCTGACTCCTGTAGTGGGTCCCAGAGTTCTGTCAAACAGTAATCATCTGCACTGGTTGCCTATCGTTTTATGCAAAGTTTCCAGACAAACAGTCACAAACCTAAATTGGGCTGCATTTCAGCCCCGCCTCTGGAAAAATACGGTGGGAAGATTTTTTAATGATATTTCTTTGAAATACAGAGTGCTGTATACAATAACCATCTGTATAAAATAATAACCCAGCTATAACCATTGCCCTTAATCACCACCTCCACCTAATATTCTTAATTTGGTACATATAAACACAGAGCACATTTTATTTGCCACAGCAATTTATTATTAACCATACATCATATCATCATGAGGAAGAGTCCCCAAGCACCAGCTTTCTACTTTAGCTTCTCTATTCCTCTGTGCTTTGACCAGCATTGTTGAATTATTTTTGGGTTATCAGGCAGGTAACTTACAGCTCAACTGAAGCTGCAAATTGTGGTATCTTGAAGGAAGAAGATGTTGTTCTCTCCAAACTACCCTTCAAAGTTGAGCTGCTGTGATGAAGGTGCAGCATCACAGCATAGGGCATTAGTTATAGCACCTGGAAAGTACTCATTATACTGTGATTTCTTGGCCAACTCACAAAAAGATGGGGTGCCACAGCCATTATAAAATACATCAGGAACCGAACTATCATCTGGTAAAGAGAAAGAGGTATAGTCACTTGCATGCTGGGTAGTAACAGAGGTTTGGTTGTGTGCAGAAGAGGAATAATAGTTTTTATTAACTCTATTACGCAAGTATAGAAAGCATACCAGAATCACAAAATTCTTTAAAATTAAGAAAAAATAAATGTCTCTTTTTGTAATTAAGGGAGAGGGCCCCCACTCTGCACTGATATTGCATTCTGAATTGGGGTTCCATGGCTGCTTTACTTTTTAAAAACAAAACAAAACACTATTTTATTTTTTTAAAAAAACAGTTTTGCATATAATTTAACAGATTATTCCTTTATCCTTCTCATTCTCCCCCACCCCACCTCTGAAAGATAAAGGCTCGTCTATTTACATACAAAGCAAAGGTGACTTTAACTCTAATATAACTCTAATATATTTTGGGGGTTAGGGACGCAGGTGGCGCTGTGGGTTAAAGCCTCAGCGCCTAGGGCTTGCCGATCGAAAGGTCGGCGGTTCAAATCCCTGCGGCGGGGTGCGCTCCCGCTGCTCGGTCCCAGCGCCTGCCAACCTAGCAGTTCGAAAGTACCTCCAGGTGCAAGTAGATAAATAGGGACCGCTTACCAGCGGGAAGGTAAACGGCGTTTCCGTGTGCGGCTCTGGCTCGCCAGAGCAGCGATGTCACGCTGGCCACGTGACCCGGAAGTGTCTCCGGACAGCGCTGGCCCCTGGCCTCTTAAGTGAGATGGGCGCACAACCCCAGAGTCTGTCAAGACTGGCCCGTACGGGCAGGGGTACCTTTACCTTTACTATTTTGGGGGTGGGGAGCTGCCCCTATCACACATGCAATCTCTTTTCTAGCATGAAGCTGCAAACAGAACTAGAAAGCAACCTTGGCAGGCTGGGTTTCTCCTCTCCCACTCCTTGGCTGGCAGTGCAACTTACTGTGAACAATGGCAAACGAAATGCTTTGAGTCTCATCACCACGACAATTGACAGTTTTTGGGTTTGGACAAGCTTTTGAGCCAGAATAATGATAGGCCTCACACTTTCACCCATTCTCTTCATTAAGATGATACACTGCCAAAAGCACTGACTACAGTTAACACATGGATGCAACCCATATACAGTGCCAGATTTACATAGAAGCTAAACAAGGTATACTTCTTGGGGGCCAAAAAAAAAAAAATTAAAGGAAAAAAACTGGATTGAAATTTCCAAAATATGAGATAAAAAAACAAATAAAATAAAACCTACACACAGCAACAGTGTTTTGTGTTGCATAGGCTCCTATTTGTTATGTGCAAATGGCTTTAGATACCTATTAGCTCCATAAATTACCATTTGCATGTTCAGACCCAGAGACCTCCCCCCCCCCCAATAAATTCACACTTGGTTTTGATTTTTGGCAGAATTTAGGCCACAACTTCACTGGCCTGCAAATGGAGGACAGTGCAGTCTGTATTTTTTTCAAAATGGCAGCCTAGAGTGTGCTAAAAGGCCTGAAAGTGAAGCCCTACCTACCTCCTGTGCTTCTGACCAGCCAGACATTGTAGCAGTCCAAATCACGGCTCCCGGAAGATCTGATGTTATTTGTAGTTGCTCACATACACCAAAAGCATTGGCCCTCCTGTCCTTGGGTTCTGACAAGGCCTTCGCTTATTATCCCTGAAGTTTTCTGAAAATACCAAATGGGAGAAAAGTTCATACAGACCATCACTAAATCATACCAAAAAAACTATGCTGTGGTCTGCACTCACTCATATGTCGTTATTATGATTATTTTGCTATTGGGTTGTCTGTCAGTATGCTTTTTACTATGTTTTTTATCACTGATGTTTTGTGATTTATTTGTAATCTTGTACATGGCCCTGGGATCTTTTGATAAAGGGTGGTATACATATAATAATAGGGGACGCAGGTGGTGCTGTGGGTTAAAGCCTCAGCGCCTAGGACTTGCCGATCGAAAGGTCGGCGGTTCAAATCCCTGCGGCGGGGTGCGCTCCCGCTGCTCGGTCCCAGCGCCTGCCAACCTAGCAGTTCGAAAGCACCTCCGGGTGCAAGTAGATAAATAGGGACCGCTTACCAGCGGGAAGGTAAACGGCGTTTCCGTGTGCGGCTCTGGCTCACCAGATGCAGCTTTGTCACGCTGGCCACGTGACCCGGAAGTGTCTCCGGACAGCGCTGGCCCCTGGCCTCTTAAGTGAGATGGGCGCACAACCCCAGAGTCTGTCAAGACTGGCCCGTACAGGCAGGGGTACCTTTACCTTTTACATATAATAATAATAATAATAATAATAATAATAATAAGCAACTGACAGTTATGAGGGTTCTTTGCTACACTGTGACAACTTCTAAATGCTATGTAAAGTGAGTCTAAACAGCAGAACATCTGGATAAAGAAAATACAGGGGGGTGTTACAGCACCATGTACATAGGAACCAATTCCTAGGGCCCGAGGGGGCATCACCCCACCCAATAAAGTTGATGGGCATTGAGTCATGTGAGATTATGTGGAGCAGGGATTACCTGGGCCCCCACAATAGATACCTTGAAGATAGCAAGCCCATTATATGTTAGCAGACTCAACAGGGTCTTTTAGGCAGAATCACAGGCCTGGTTCACATATACACTCACTCACTCACTCACTCACTCACAAAAACACCTTGTATCATCTCTAGTTATTTGATTGTTCAACATTTAATGACTCAACTGAATGCATGAAAGGTGGAAAAAAAGCACTCTCCCCCTTCTCCATGTGATTCCCAGGATATGGGAGTCCCAAG
Organism: Podarcis cretensis; assembly: GCF_951804945.1. Classification (NCBI taxonomy): domain Eukaryota; kingdom Metazoa; phylum Chordata; class Lepidosauria; order Squamata; family Lacertidae; genus Podarcis; species Podarcis cretensis. The sequence goes on along the minus strand of NC_137177.1, from coordinate 13,183,353 downwards.
GTTATATTCACATTTTTAGAAGACACACATTGAAGGGCTTAAGCTTAAAAAGTCAGTTTTATATCAAAAATATATATTGTTTAAATATATAATACTAATATTAAACAAAGAAAAATCCTCCTAGACATCTCCTAGACACTGTCCCTCTCTCTCATTATCCAAACACCAAAGTTCACTTCTTTCACACTGCCTTTGGCTTTCAGAACCATCACTAGTGAAACAAAAGCAAAGGACATATATCTGTGTTAGGGTATATTCCAGCCCCTAAAGTCCACAAGCTTTTCTGGTTAATGATCTCCCCTAACCCTGCACTTAACTATTACCAACTTATTTTAAGGAGCAAGTGACCATATTCTTTATGCCAAGTGGATTTAATGGGGCCAAGGACATCTTGTAGCACCCTGCTTGTGGTTAACGCTTAGCTGGAATGAAATATTCAATACAGCAATAGAGAAATTTAAATAATAATTTATTTGTCAGACAAATAAATGAGAGGCACAGTGGTATATGGTTACCAAGCTCTGGCCTGGCCTCCTGCCATTATGGCCAGCACTTATATTTCCTTAATCCAGCCCCCTTGCTCCTCCTGTGGCTGCCTCTGTCCAATCAGCCTGGTTGAAATTCCTATTGGCTGTTTGCTAGAACCAATCACAAAAGATACACCCATTTCCTTTTTGCCTTTTATGGGAAACAAAAAGCTATATATTCTTCTATCTATAAATGACAAATAAGTAGTCATATATCTTACATTTGTCTCAACAAGAAACCTTAATTACCAGCTCACCTCTTGCCCTCCTTGCCCTATTGCCCTCCAAAACAGATGGTTAATAGTTTTAAATTTTTATCTTAAACATATGTCAAGGATCTTGAGTTCACATCAACATTGAAAGATCTCCTTCTTTTGGAGGTCTTTAAACAAAGGCCTGACAACCATATGTGTGCTCTAATGATGTTTCCTGCTTGGCAAGGGGGGCTGGGCTGATGGCCCCTGTGGTCTCTTCCAACTATATGAAATAAGAATCTAGCATAAGGATTTAACATTTCTTAGTTTCTAATTCCTTTGCATAATTACATTTAAGCCAATCTATTTAATACATAACATAAATAACCTTTTAAAAGGAAAAGAAATCTTAAAAGGATCTCAGTTTAAGAAAGAAACAACTTTAGAAAAAGACTTCCCAAAATACTCCCTCCCTTTCTGCCAGCCAGATGCTCTTGGCCTTTTAACCTTAGGAAAATATGGCTCAAGTTTAATGGGAGGCACATGGTTTTATTTTACTATTTACCCACTCTTAATTATGTTTTCTCAGCCTTTTTTATATTCTGTAATATGTAGGGTCAGTGTAACCTTGGCTCTCAGCCTGTAATTCCCTTTTTACGACTTTGAGAATTGTTTTCTGCTATAAATCAGGGGGGCCCCTTGTCCAGGAGGATAAACATCTTGCCAAGGTTCTTAGGCAGCTGGTCTTCTGCCTGGCATGAAACATTTGAAAATCTTTAAGCTCTTTTTAAAATGCAGGCCCTGATCAAAAATATAAGCCTAAGTAAAATGCAGGCTATGATTAGATGCCTCAATCTAACACTCGAGTCACTGTGCATTTTATTAATGTACCACAAAGGAAACTGTGGAAAGACACCCCTCTCCCCTATCACAAAATTTCATGCGGCTGACTCTCAGGGAAATCTGGCTAAATTGCCTGGGCTTCTGGAAATCCCATTTCAGCGCTGAGCTTTGAATTCTAGTGTGACCTGATGGCACTCATTTCCCCACATCCAGGGTGGTGAAATTGAGGTTGGCACAGCTTAGGAGAGACGTATCCTTGGGGTTCTTGGGAGAGGTAAGAGATTTAATTTGTTTTTCACACTGTGCTTTAAATCATGATATAGTGCTATTAGAATTCTAGCAATTTGTGACACTGTGCTTAACCTGTTGTTCCTGGGTGTTGGCAAAGTGTTCCTATACTTTCCTCCAATTAAGGCTGTTCATGCATCAATTCCCTCTCAAACTCCTTTCAGACTCTTCAGCTTTCTAGAATGATATAGACCAGGCATAGGAGAACTTGGTCCTCCACATGTTTTGGCACATGATGGGATTTGTAGTCCCAAAACATGTGGAGGGTCGAGTTTACCTATGCCTGATGAAGAAAACTCCTGATCACCTGAATAATAAATAAATAAATAAGGGGAAAAACATGCACCCAACCCCTGAGACCATTCCATTGTAACTATCCGACCTCCCAAAATTTCAACACCTCTTGAGACGGTTTGACCCCTTTCCATTTCAACAGTACAAACTCTACAAACACCTTCCATATCTCCTCAAAATTATTTCTCCTACATATTCCCCTTACCTTACCTTACCTTACCTTAATAGCACAAAATAGAAAAACCCCTGCAATTATTTTTCCAGCCACACTGTATCACTATATTTCATCCTTATTCTCTTGCTCTCCTTTCTCACACTGTGCTTCCCCCGCTTATCTGTTGTTTTGATTTCTTATTTCCTGTTTTCTCCCATTGACTGCAGCTTATTCACAAAGTTTCCCAGGCTACGGGAAAAGAGAAAATGAAATAAGAAAGCTTTTAATCCCAATTTTTCCATTTTTTTTCTTTTTTTAACTCAAACAAAGGTTTTCAATGTCTCCTTTTCCATTCCCCAAAATCATCTCTCTCAGCAGTGTGTTTCTTTCTTCAGCCTCTTCAAAAGGCCCTTCTATTATCCACATATATATGTTCATAAAAAAAGCAAATATAAAAAAACAAAAAAAAAGGTTTAGGGTTTTCAAACCAAGTCTCCTTTCCCCCTTCCTTCATCTTCTTCCAAAAGGTCACCCATTAATCGGTATATAAAGAATAGAAAATTACAGCGCCTGCAGTCTAGATCTAGTCTCTCTCAGATCCAAACAAACAAACAAACAAACAAACAAGTAGGAACAAAGGAAATAAAAAGGAACAAAGGAAATAAAAAACAATCCTTAATTTAAAAACCAGCAGATTTTGCTTGTTTGGGATATAAAGGGAGAATGCAAGCTGCAGAAGAATTCCTGTGGCTGAGCTATGGCCATCAAAGAACAATATATGGCAACTGAGGGACATGAATAATGCAACTCCTTCCCTCTGCCCAGAAACTAGGGATTTGGAAGGTTGCCAGGGTAACTACCCCAGGAACAAGGGTGACTGGAGGAAGAAGGAGGAAAAAGAATTGAGATCCTCTATGAGCAGACTGCTAGAAGGCCGCCCACACTACTGTGGGGTACTATGCCACCTTAAAAGGCCTATTCTTCACCTGAAGGTCTAAATAGGCGAATAAACCATATTTCTTAAAGCCACAACATTCTCTGATACGTCTCAGTTCTCCAAAGGAGCACAAACCTTGTGTGAGTGCCTGGAACGCCCTGGGCTCTTGCCACCCGACTTTTGTAACCATACCCATTTCTTCCCTCTGCAAAGACTGCCCTTCACCACACCACCATCCCCAACACCACCAAAGACCCTTTATTTGGCAAATTCTTCATGTGCCCCCTCCATGAGAGGTCCAGAGGGCTTCAACATGAGAAAAAGAGCTTATTCTTTATTTGACAAATACAGACACAGAACACAGTTTTATTTGCCATACCATTTTATTGTGATCATGATCAAGAGAAGTTTAACCATACATTATAATATCATGAGGAAAAGTCCCCAAGCCCCACTTTTCTACTTTAGCTTATCCATCCCTGCATCCCATTCACCCTACACTAATGCCAAATAGGGGACTCTGCAGACCTGTGAACCCCACTTTCTCTGCACTCCCAATATCAGGTAAGCAACTTCCTCCTTCACTGTGGCTGCATATCATGGATGTCAAAGGGGAAGACTTTGCTATCTTCTAATTACTCATCAAGGTTGGACTTTGGTAGTATTGCAGTATGACAGCATTGTGATTGGTTGATATTGCGAAAAAAGTCATCATCCATTGATGTCCTTGCTAGCGTGCAAAATCCCATGTGGCACAGCCTTTGAAAACCTTATCAGAACGATTAAGGCCATCTAATAAAGAGAAAAAAGCATAGTCATACAATTCATTGAGTAGTACCAAGGTCACAGGGTGCAGGAGACAGAGAATGGGAACATTTTTATCATTATAAACTGTATTGTGCATATAGAAACATGTTAAAATCACATCCTAATATCATACTGATGTTTAAAATCCAACCAACATGGTTATGGAATTCAAAATCCATGGCTGCTTTAAGTTTTTTTTAAGGCTCATTGAAATGCTCTCTCTCTCTCTCTCTGTGTGTGTGTGTGTGTGTGTATGTATACACACAGGGAGAGAGAGCGAGAGAGAGAGCGAGAGAGAGAGAGAGAGATACATATAGTCTCATCCAGGCACCAGCAACCTGTAGCCCATGGGCCAGAAGTGGCCCACAGCGGCGGCCGTATAACTGGCCCATGGGGCACCCCAGAACTGAGCTGCCTGCTTGGTGAGTTCCTGCGCCGCACTGTGGCACAGCATGGCACAACACAGGGACTCGCTTCCGTGGCGTTGGAAATGACACACGCAGACACCAGAAATTGCGTCTGTGCATGTGCAGACTCACACAGATGCCAGAGATCACAGGTGGGGACGCTCACGTGCACTCGCTATCCAACCCACAGAGGCGGCTCCATGGAATTGATCTGGCCCAGGTAGCGTAAACCTTGCCAACACCTGGTCTCATCCATATAAGTAAAGATGGTCAAGGACCCCCGAACAGTTCAGTCCAGTCAAAGGTGACTATGGGGTTGTGGCGCTCATCTCGCTTTCAGACTGAGGGAGATGGCATTTGTCCACAGACAGCTTTCTGGGTCATGTGGCCAGCATGACTAAACCACTTTTGGTGCAACAGGACACCATGACAGAAGCCAGTGCACACAGAAATGCCATTTACCTTCCCACTGCAGCAGTACTTATTTATCTACTCGCACCGGAGTGCTTTTGAACTGCCATGATGGGAGGAGCTGGGACAGAGCAACGGGAGCTCACCCCATCACGCAGATTCCAACCACTGACCTGCCGATTGGCAAGCCCAAGAGGCTCAGTGGTTTAGACCACAGCGCCACCCACTCACATTATATGCAAAGCAAAGGCTATTGGAACGCTAATATTTTTGGGGGTGAACTCCCCTTCCCATACACATACTATATATTTTCTGGCAGGAAGCCACAGACTGAATGAGACAGCAACCCACCCACACACCTTAGCAAACTGTGTCCACCTCCCACCTCTGACTCAATGGTTAACCATAGTACTTACAGTTAGCCATCACAAACTCTATGCACAGATTCTCTTCACCTCTACATCTGACAGTCTCTGAGTCCTGACAATCTTCAAAGCTGGAAGAAATGCAGCCTGGGCACACCAAACCATTGTAGGGCGGATCCGACTCTGCCAAAAGCAACCATTAGAATCAACACATGAATCCAGACCAGATGTCTCTATTTTAATTCCTAGGCTCCAGTTGTCTAATCCTATGAGATATGTGCAGTGTTTCCACTGCATTCTGCTTCTAGAACCATTCACTGATGCAATGCAGTTGAAGAGTCTGGCAACCAGTTTATGAAGAAAAGGGAGCAATTTTAGTTGCTGCTGTCCTGAGATAGACTGGAGAGACTCTACCCACACTATGGGTGAATTTCACTCTTGAGGGGAGAGCTGGACTTACTGTAGGAGGTGACAAAGAAACCTTTTGGCATCAACATCTTGGCAAGATTCTTGTGGGAAGCTGAGATTTACCAGGTTGTAAGGCTAGGTGAGAAAATGAACACTCCCAGAAGATAACTGAAGATGGTCTGTTATACGGGGAGAGAGATTAGGAGCTACTTTTGCACTTATTTTCTCTCACTCTCTTTCTCTCTTCTCTTTAATGCTGTTGATAAATAAGTGTTATGTTTAATAGTTGCATCTGAGCTGAATGGATAATAATTTCTCTTTTTTGATTGGGATGAGATGTGGAGATTATTACTGGGATGCCAAAGTGAATAAGTTGAAAGGCTTTTCTTTATGCATTATTTGTTGTTGTTGTTTAGTCGTTTAGTCGTGTCCGACTCTTCGCGACGCCATGGACCAGAGCACACCAGGCACTCCTGTGTTATTTATTATGTACTATATTCCATGATGTATTATTACACATGACTTAATACTTTGAGTAGGGGACGCGGGTGGGTTAAACCACAGAGCCTAGGACTTGCCAATCCGAAGGTCGGCAGTTCGAATCCCCACGATGGGGTGAGCTCCCGTTGGTCCCTGCTCCTGCCAACCTAGCAATTCGAAAGCACATCAAAGTGCAAGTAGATAAATAGGTACCACTCCAGCGGGAAGGTAAACGGCATTTTCGTGCGCTGCTCTAGTTCGCCAGAAGCAGCTTAGTCATGCTGGCCACATGACCTGGAAGCTGTACACCGGCTCCCTCGGCCAGTAAAGCGAGATGAGCGCCGCAACTCCAGAGTCGGCCACGACTGGACCTAATGGTCAGGGGTCCCTTTACCTTTACCTTAATACTTTGAGTTATATATATGAACATAATGTTATGTAGGCAAGAACCAGAATCTGTTCAAGAAAATTGGAGATATGAAAGGAACATTTCGTACAAAGATTACCATAATAAAGGACAAACGTGGTAAGGACCTAACAGAAACAGAAGGCATCAAGAAGAGGTGACAAGAATACACAGAGGAATTATACCAAAAAGATATGGATGGCTCGTACACCCCAGGTAGTGTGGTTGCTGAGCTTGAGCCAGACATCTTGGAGAATGAAGTCAAATGGGCCTTAGAAAGCATTGCTAATAACAAGGCCAGTGGAAGTGATGATATTCCAGCTGAACTATTTAAAAATTTAAGAGATGATGCTGTTAAGGTGCTACACTCAATATGCCAGCAAGTTTGGAAAACTCAGCAGTGGCCAGAGGATTGGAGAAGATCAGTCTGCATCCCAATCCCGAAGAAGGGCAGTGCCAAAGAATGCTCCAACTACCGCACAATTGCACTCATTTCATACGCTAGCAAGGTTATGCTTAAAATTCTACAAGGAAGGCTCAAGCAGTATGTGGACCTAGAACTCCCAGAAGTACAAGCTGGATTTAGAAGAGGCAGAGGAACCAGAGACCAAATTGCAAACATGTGCTGGATTATGGAGAAAGCTAGAGAGTTCCAGAAAGACATCTACTTCTGCTTCATTGACAATGCAAAAGCCTTTGACTGTGTTGACCACAGCAAACTATGGCAAGTTCTTAAAGAAATGGGAGGTGCCTGATCACCTCCTCTGTCTCCTGATAAATCTCTATGTGGGACAAGAAGCTACAGTTAGAACTGGATATGGAACAACTGATTGGTTCAAAATTGGGGAAGGAGTACGACAAGGCTGTATATTGTCTCCCTGCTTATTTAACTTATATGCAGAATTTATCATGTGAAAGGCGGGGCTGGATGAATCCCTAGCCGGAATTAAGATTGCTGGAAGAAATATCAACAGCCTCAGATATGCAGATGACACAACATTGATGGCAGAAAGTGAGGAGGAATTAAAGAAGTTTTTAATGAGGGTGAAAGAGGAGAGCGCAAAATATGGTTTGAAGCTCAGCATCAAAAAAACGAAGATCATGGCCACTGGTCCCATCACTTCCTGGCAAATAGAAGCGGAAGAAATGGAGGCAGTGAGAGATTTTACTTTCTTGGGCTCCATGATCACTGCAGATAGTGACAGCAGCCCTGAAATTAAAAGATGCCTGCTTCTTGGGAGAAAAGTAACGACAAACCTAGACAGCATCTTAAAAAGCAGAACATTACCTTGCCAACAAATGTCCGTATAGTTAAAGCTATGGTTTTCCCAGTAGTGATGAATGGAAGTGAGAGCTGGACCATAAAGAAGGCTGATCACTGATGAATTGATGCTTTTGAATTATGGTGCTGGAGGAGACTCTAGAGAGTCCCATGGACTGCAAGAAGATCAAACCTATCCATTCTTAAGGAAATCAGCCCTGAGTGCTCACTGGAAGGACAGATCGTGAAGCTGAGACTCCAAGACCTTGGCCACCTCATGAAAAGAGAAGACTCCCTGGAAAAGACCCTGATGTTGGGAAAGATGGAGGGCACAAGGAGAAGGGGGCGACAGAGGACGAGGTGGTTGGATAGTGTTCTCGAAGCTACCAGCAGCAGTTTGACCAAACTGTGGGAGGCAGTGGATGACAGAAGTGCCTGGCGTGCTATGGTCCATGGGGTCACGAAGAGTCGGACACGACTAAACAACAACAACAACAAGGTATATTATGTTGTTTATTTGGTGCTGTGTTGTAAACTGTCCTGTGACCTATTGATGAAGGACAGTATATAAATTTCTCAAATAAATAAATTTTGTTTTCATGTTGTATTTATTATATTTATATACCACTCAATACAGTGGTACCTCAGGTTACATACGCTTCAGGTTACAAACTCCGCTAACCCAGAAATAGTGCTTCAGGTTAAGAACTTTGCTTCAGGATGAGAACAGAAATCGGGCTCCGGCGGCGTGGCAGCAGCAGGAGGCCCCATTAGCTAAAGTGGTGCTTCAGGTTAAGAACAATTTCAGGTTAATAACGAACCTCTGGAATGAATTAAGTATTTAACCTGAGGTACAACTCTACATAAAAAAGTCCCTAAGTAGTTTACAAAATCTCTCTCTCTCTCTCTCTCTCTCTCTCTCTCTGTGTGTGTGTGTGTGTGTTTAAATGTCTCCTGGACAGTTAAGTCCAGTTGAATTTGCACAAAAACACTGTTTACCTTTCCATCCCAGTGGTGCCTATTTATCTACTTTTGCTGGAATGCTTTCTAACTGCTAGGTTAGCAACAGCTGTGATAAAGCAATGGGAGCTCATTCCATCGCATGGATTTGAGCTGCTGACTCTACGATCAGCAAGTCCAAGAGGCTCAGTGGATTAGACCACAGTGCCACCCACGTCTCTGTCTCTCTCTCTCTCTCTCTCTCTCTCTCTGTGTGTGTGTGTGTGTGTGTGAAACTGAGTAACCACAATAAAATAAAATGCAGTTTTCAATATAACTACAATACATTGCAATAATATATTTTTTAAAAAACACAGCAAACCATTTTGAAATATCTTTAGAGTCAGGGACCCCTTCCTTCATGCACTAAACACTACACACCACAGCCAAATCCTGATTTACATATGCACAAAAATTTAATATGACTCCTCCTAGTCTGTTCAGCTAATACATACAAAACACATAATCCACCCATTCATTCCAGTATATCTATCTCAATAAGTCACCAACCACTAACCCCACTCACTCCTTCCTCTCAGGAAAAAAAAGTATGGATGGCAGCTAATGGATTGAGGTTGAATGTCAACAAGATAGAAGTACTCTTTCTGGGGGACAGAGGGTGGGCATGTATGGGGGCTCCCTGGTCCTAAATGGAGTAACTATGCCCCTGAAGGACCTGGTGCATGGCCTGGGAGTCATTTTGGACTCACAGCTGTCCATGGAGGCACAAGTTAATTCTGTGTCCAGGGCAGCTGTTTACCAGATCCATTTGTTAGGCAGGCTGAGACCCTGCCTGCCTGTGCACTGTCCTGCCAGGGGGTGCATGCTCTGGTTATCTCCCACTTGGACTACTGCAGCACACTATGTGGGGCTGCCAGATTGGTGAGTAGGAGCAGCTGCCGGAACCATATAACACTGGCTCCCGGCGCTTCCGGTTTCCTGCTATGGGAAATGGCTGCCTCCCACACAAATGGACCATAGCCATGCCAGTAATTCAGGAGTGATATGGGAGTAATTAGCCATGGCAGACTCCCCAAGGTGGTGGAGGTCTGTCTCACAGACCCGCAGATAGTCCGTGATCTGTCAGCTTGCATGAAGGTGTGAGCAACACGAATGCTGGGTCTAAGAGCACGGTATGGCTGGCACTCTCCAGACGGAAACAAAATGGTGATGATTATTGCACAGTTACAAAGAAAAAAAAGGAATTCTCATGGACCAGGGAGTCCTCCACACCAGCCCGCCCCCTGTCCCCCAAACCCCCTGATGATCTCTCCCAGCGGCTTCATATAGATGTTAAAAAGCATGGGGGAGAGGACGGAACCTTGAGGCACCCCACAAGTGAGGGCCCAGGGGTCTGAACACTCATCCCCCACCACCACTTTCTGAACACGGCCCAGGAGGAAGGAGCGAAACCACTGTATAACAGTGCCCCCAACTCCCAGCCCCTCTAGACGGTCCAGAAGGATGTTATGGTCGATTGTATCAAAGGCCGCTGAGAGATCCAGCAGAACTAGGAAACAGCTCTCACCTTTGTCCCTAGCTCGCCGGAGATCATCAACCAGCGCAACCAAGGCAGTTTCAGTCCCATGATGAGGCCTGAATCCCGATTGGAAGGGATCCAAATGGTCCGCATCCTCCAGGCGTGCCTGGAGTTGTTCAGCAACCACGCGCTCAATCACCTTGCCCAAGAAAGGAAGATTTGAGACTGGGCGATAGTTGGCCATACTGGCCAGGTCTAAAGATGGTCCTGAATAGGGTAACTGTGCCCCTGAAGGACCAGGTGCGCAGCCTGGGAGTCATTTTGGACTCACTTCTTAAGATGTTTTTAAGAAGCGGTTTAATGACCGCTTCTTTCAGCGGATCTGGGAATGTTCCCTCACAGAGGGAAGCATTCACCACCCCACAGAGCCCATCGCCCAGCCCTTCCCGGCTTGCTTTTATTAGCCAGGATGGGCAAGGATCCAGGAGACAGGTGGTTGGTTTCACGCGTCCAAGCAGCCTGTCCACATCCTCGGGGGTAACGGATTGAAATTGATTCCATGCAACTTGACCAGACAGAGCTCTAGCACTCTCCCGCCCCGGCCCTGCTCCCACGGTGGTGTCTAGCTCCTTCCGAATATGAGTGATTTTATCTGCAAAAAACTTTGCAAAATCGTTGCAGGAGATCTTGGGGTCTTTACAAGGCCCCGGTGGTAAAGGTGGTTCCGTTAAATTACGAACCACCTGAAAGAGTCTCCTGCTACTATTTTCTGCAGATGCAATAGAGGCGGTGAAGAAAGTCTTCTTTGCCGTCGCTATCGCCACTTGGTAGGCTCGACGTTGAGCTCTAACCTGTGTCCGATCAGATTCGGAGTGAGTTTTTTGCCACCGACGCTCTAGCCGTCTCAGCGATTGTTTCATCGCCCTCAGCTCCGAAGAAAACCACGGAGCTGTCCGGGCTCCATGCAATCGGAGATGGCACTTCGGAGCCAGACAGTCGATAGCCCTGGTTAACTCCGCATTCCAGCGGGCCACCAGGGAATCAGCTGAAAGGCCATCAACAAGGGATAAAGCATCCCCTACCACTCTCTGGAAACCATTTGGATCCATTAAGTGGCGGGGGCGGACCATCCGAATTGGTCCCACCTCCCTGCAGAGGGGAAGGGTCGCGGAGAAGTTCAGTTGCACCAGGAAGTGATCTGACCATGGCACTTCTTTTGTTTCACTTTTACTTAGTGTCAGATCACCCACGTCACTAGAGGTGAACACCAGGTCTAAGGCATGTCCATGACTATGAGTTGGGCCAAACTTATTCAGGGGCAGCCCCATGGAGGCCATGCTTCCCACGAAGTCCTGAGCAGCCCCTTGTAAGGTCGTGTCGGCATGGATGTTAAAATCTCCTAGGACAACCAAACTAGGCGTCTCCAGGAGAAAATCCGCCACGACCTGAAGCAGCTCAGACAGGGAGTCCTTGGTGCAGCGGGGAGGTCGGTACACCAAAAGGAATCCTGTACTGCCCCTTTTGCCCAACTTCCAGAACATGCACTCAGAAAACTGGATCTTGCCAGTAGGACGCCTGGTGCAAGCTAGTGACTTCCTAAAAATCACTGCAACCCCCCTCCCCGCCCACATGACCTGGGTTGCTGTGCGTAAGAGAAACCTGGTGGGCAAGCGGCGGCAAGGACAGGCCCATCTGCTTCCTCCAACTAGGTCTCTGTCACACATGCCAGGTCAAATCCTCCATCCACAATCAGGTCGTGGATGGCAGTGGTTTTATTCATCATTGACCTGGCATTACACAGCAACACCTTCAGGTCATGTAGGTTTCCCCTGTTGATTCCAGTATCCATCTGGTCAAGGCCAGACCCGGAGGCAGGGATAGTCTTCAAACAATGACTAAACCTGCCTCCTCGGTAATGACATGGTCTGGTCTTAGCGTAACTCCGCCTCCTGCCCATGATCGGATGTCCCACTGCTTCCCCCCCTGTGGAACTTGTCCCAGCCATCGTGTTGGCTGGGGCCCCACTCCCAGGCAGCCCTGATCCCGCCCCTTAAAAACAAAACACAAACTATACAGAACCAATAAAACAACAACAACAAAAAGAAACAGAACAATTATACTAAAATTAATCCCCAACTAAATATCCATCCCACCCACCCCCAACAATGGAAAAAAGGAAAAAAAAATAATTTAAATTTAAATTTAAATTGCCACTGACTGCTTGAGGACATTTTAAAGCACATTAACCACCTGGAACAGGGAAGAATGGCAGAACACTTCCCACCCTTCCCAAAAAGTTTGTTCCAAATAAGTGCCTGGGCCACGTCCCCTGGGCCAGTTGGAAAAGGCCCTGGAAGGGAGCAGGCCCTGCAGTCCTCACCCAGCCGATGTTCTGAGGCCTCACTGCAGCAGGAGTCCCTTTGTAGCCGGGAGAGAGGGCCTGGGCCACGCCCCCTGGGCCAGCTGGAAAAGGCCCTGGAAGGGAGCAGGCCCTGCAGTCCTCACCCAGCCGATGGTCCGAGGCCTCACTGCAGCAGGAGTCCCTTTGTAGCCGGGAGAGAGGGCCTGGGCCACGCCCCCTTGGCCAGCTGGAAAAGGCCCTGGAAGGGAGCAGGCCCTGCAGTCCTCACCCAGCCGATGGTCCGAGGCCTCACTGCAGCAGGAGTCCCTTTATAGCCGGGAGAGAGGTCCTGGGCCACGCCCCCTGGGCCAGCTGGAAAAGGCCCTGGAAGGGAGCAGGCCCTGCAGTCCTCACCCAGCCGATGGTCCCCATTAAGAGGCATCAGAGAGAATTTGTTGACTTGCCATTTATAAACTCTATTTTTGGAACGAAGCCTGGTGCCAGTAATGAGAACATGATGGTCAAAGGAGAAATAAGAGGACTGAACACCAAAATAATTGGACAGAGAAGAAGATGAATTAAAAAAAACCCTGCTGTGTGTTAACAATAAAAAACTTTACTACAGAAGATGTGAACCATAGAAATGACAGATTAGACGGAGAATCAGGATGGATAATATTAGTTTTGAATTTGGAAAAACAGCCGAAAATGCAGAGACACGAATGAGGATGAATATCTCTAGACATCTAGAACATGGGAAGTCCCCCCAAATTATTTATTATTGAAATTTATAAGTGGTGGTATAGTTATTATTGTAATATGGATTGATTTGATTTGATTTGTCATTAATTGGAAGAATGTTATTAAAAATGAATTAAAAAATTTAACACAAACACTGGCTCCTAGTATGTTTCTGGGCATAATTCAAAGTGTTGGTGCTGGCCTTTAAAGCTATAAACAGCCACAAACCAGTATACCTGAAGAAGCATCTCTACACCCATCATTCAGCCTGGACACTGAGGTTCAGTTCCAAGGGCTTTCTCAAGGCTCCTTCACTGCAATAAATGAGGTTGTGGGGAAGCAGGCAGAGGGGCCTTCTTGGTAGTGATGCCCACCCTGTGGAATGCTCTCCTATCAGACATCAAGGAGATAAGTAACTATACAACCTTTAGAAGACATCCGAAGACAGCTCTGTATTGGAAGGCTTTTATCATTTTATGCTTTATTATGTTTTTGTATAAGCTGGAAGCCACTAAGTTTGGCTGGGACAAGCCCTGTAGGGACCTTCAAAATGGAGGTGCTGCAATGGGCTTTATGTGGTTGCATCTTTCGATGAACTGATTGGACAATTGTGAGTCATGCAGCTGGGGAGTGTATGTTCGTGTGTTTGTTTGAATTGAACAGTGTTTAGTTTGTTAATGTTTGTTAATATTGTTTTGTGGATTATGAGTGCTGTAGTGTTTTGTGAATCTTATAATATGACCTTTGTTCTGGTTGTGCTGTTTCATGTTTTTTTTTTTAGTTGTTTTGTTAATAGTGTTTTAGAGAAGATTATTGCTTTTGTTATGTTTTCTAATTGTTTTACTGATCATTGTCTATTATTTTAACTGATTAATGCTCTAATTGTGATGTTCTGATAGGGTAATGTTCTTTATTGTTTGTTTGTAAGCCTCTGTGTGACTCATGTGTGTGAAAAGCAGCATAGAAATAGAATAAATGAAATGAAATGAAATGAAATGTAGTTCAAAGCGTGGCTAGGCAGCCCTCAAGTTGCTGCATCTTCTCTTCCAGCACAGCAACCATTTTGCACTTGCACTTTGGCTGATGCAGTAGGATGCTATTTGCGTGTTCAGACCCAGAAACCTCCCCCCTAAATAAATCCACACTTGACTCAAATTTTGGTTTTGGTTTTTGGCAGAATTTAGGCCATGGCGGTCAGCCACAGATCATTGCCAATCACAGACAGATGAACCCCATCAAGCCTTCAAATGGACGCATCACAAGAGGTAATGCCCAGGTGATGGATCACCTTCCCTCCCAAGGCCAGAACCTTCTTGACCACTGTGCTCTGCACACGTCTCCGGGCCCTCTTGTTGCAGCTGGGCATGGGCTTCCTTGCCACGCATGTTGCTGCAACAGCTGCAACCAAAAAATATTGAGTCCAGGAAGAGCTGCCTTCAACTCTTCCAAGTCCTCCTGCATATGGGTCCGCAGGCTCAAGCTGGGAGCTTCCTGCAAATCGTTCTCGCCCAGCTGCACCACCATCGCCACAGGCGTGCCTTCCCCAGACACCTTCATCCACACCGTTGGGAGAAGCTCCTCCCAATGCATTCCTCATCTGAATACTCAGGAAACATACACATGGTTGGGAATCCTGAGCCTGTGTCCAAATCCAGACTCCGCAACCCTCTTGCTGGCCCAGTGGACAATGCTGTGCCTGACAATCCTGGCATGCAGGGTAGGCGGACCTAGGAATGAACAAAACAACATTAGCAACTGCACCTCAATGCCTCTTCCGAACATAACCTCGGTATGCTCCAGATCTCCAGTGGCCCAGATCCTTAATCCTGTCAACTGACATGCCCCAATGAGCAGCGGTGGTGGCTGCCCCAATACGGAAGGAATGAGGTGCAAACTCGCTGGCCGACAGGCCGCATGCTGCCAGCGCCTTGCGCATTACTGCAGCAAATTGATGCCGCCTTAACCGGGACCCACCCTCCTGAACCAGGAAGGGACCATCCCCAGGTGGGCGAAGGGACAAACATTTATTGGCATCCTTAACTGGACAAGGTCCAGGCTCACCTGTGGCAGGCAGCCTCATCAAGGCACCTCTGCCCTACTAGTCCATTTTGGAATTGCGAATGGTAAGGACCAACTCAGCATCGGACAGCTGAACATCCTGCAAAAGCAATCCCCTGGGAGTCCTTCCCTGCACCACCACTTTGCCCACCCGCAGTGCACTGAAATAGTCAATTGAAAATGCTGCCGTAAAGAGTCTCGCCTCAAAATTAGACCAACAGATTGATCTCAGGGTGCTGTGCATAGTGCACAGAATGTCAAATGTGACCTGGCGACTTAGGTGGCTGTAATCTGGCCCAGCCTTCAAGAGCCTTGCACACCACAAATTTTGCACAAGGGTCTCTAGAATAAGGGGACTTGCAGAAAAAGGAAATGGCAGAAGACTGAATTCAGATGGACTTTACTGTGCAACCCATAAAATGCAGGAGAGCCAAATACTGCAACACCTGATGTGTGAATGGTGACTCTGTGCTGAGGCTGGTCATGAGCTGCACTCTAAAAGCTAAAAAGTGCATCCAGGCCTTCTTATAAGGTGTACCGACCTCCCCGCTGCACCAAGGATTCCCTGCCCGAGCTGCTTCAGGTCGTGGCGGATGTTCTCCTGGAGACGCCTAGTTTGGTTGTCCTAGGGGATTTTAATATCCATGCCGACACGACCTTACAAGGGGCCACTCGGGTCTTTGTGGAAAGCATGGCCTCCATGGGGCTGTCCCTGAATAAGTTTGGCCCAACCCATAGCCGTGGACATACCTTGGACCTGGTGTTTACCTCTACGGATGTTGGTGACCTGACACTAACTAAAAGTGAAACAAAAGAAGTGCCATGGTCAGATCACTTCCTGGTGCAACTGGATCACTGTAAAGTGCCATGGTCAGATCACTTCCTGGTGCAACTGGACTTCTCCGCGACCCTTCCCCTCTGCAGGGAGGTGGGACCGATTCGGATGGTCCGCCCCCGCCACTTAATGGATCCAAATGGTTTCCAGAGAGTGGTAGGGGATGCTTTATCCCATGTTGATGGCCTTTCAACTGATTCCCTGGTGGCCCGCTGGAATGTGGAGTTAACCAGGGCTATTGACTGTTTGGCTCCGAAGCGCCCTCTCCGATTGCATGGAGCCCGGAGAGCCCTGTGGTTTTCCACGGATCTGAGGGCAATGAAACAATCGTTGAGACGGCTAGAGCGCCGGTGGTGGATAACTCATTCTGAAGCTGACCGGACACAGGTTAGAGCTCAATGTCGAGCCTACCAAGTGGCGGTAGCGACGGTGAAGAAGACTTTCTTCACCGCCTCTATTGCATCTGCAGAAAACAGCAGCAGGAGACTTTTTCAGGTGGTCCGCAATTTAGCGGAACCACCTGCTACATCGGGGCCCAGTACGGGCCACATGATCTCCTGCAATGATTTTGCAAAGTTTTTTGCAGATAAAGTCGCTCAGATTCGGGAAGAGGTAGATGCTACCGTGGGAGCAGGGCCGGGGCGGGAGAGTGCTAGAGTCCTGTCTAGTCAAATTGCATGGGACCAATTCCAATCTGTTACCTCCGAGGATGTGGACAGGCTGCTTGGACGAGTGAAACCAACCACCTGTCTCCTTGATCCTTGCCCATCCTGGCTTATAAAAGCTAGCCGGGAAGGACTGGGTGATGGGCTTCGTGGGGTGGTGAATGCTTCCCTTCGTGAGGTAGCCTTCCCAGACCCGCTGAAAGAGGCGGTTATCAAACCACTTCTTAAAAAACCATCTTTAGATGTGGCCACGATGGCCAGCTATCGCCCAGTCTCAAATCTTCCATTCTTGGGCAAGGTGATTGAGCGAGTGGTTGCTGAACAACTCCAGGCACGCCTGGAAGAAGCGGACCATTTGGATCCCTTCCAGTCGGGATTCAGGCCTCATCATGGGACTGAAACTGCCTTGGTCGCACTGGTTGATGATCTCCGGCGGGCTAGGGACAAAGGTGAGAGCTGTTTCCTAGTTCTGCTGGATCTCTCAGCGGCGTTTGATACCATCGACCATAACATCCTTCTGGACTGTCTTGAGGGGCTGGGAGCTGGGGGCACTGTCATACAGTGGTTCCGCTCCTTCCTCCTGGGCCGTGTTCAGAAAGTGGTGGTGGGGGATGAGTGTTCAGACTCCTGGGCTCTCACTTGTGGGGTGCCTCAGGGTTCTGTCCTCTCCCCCATGCTTTTCAACATCTACATGCAGCCGCTGGGAGATATCATCAGGGGGTTTGGGCTGGGTGTTCATCAGTATGCGGATGATACCCAGCTCTACCTCTCTTTCAAATCAGAACCAGTGAAGGCGGTGACAGTCCTGTGTGAGTGTCTGGAGGCGGTTGGAGGATGGATGGCGGCTAACAGATTGAGATTGAATCCTGACAAGACAGAAGTACTGTTTCTGGGGGACAGGAGGCGGGCAGGTGTGGAGGACTCCCTGGTCCTGAATGGGGTAACTGTGCCCCTGAAGGACCAGGTGCGCAGCCTGGGAGTCATTTTGGACTCACAGCTGTCCATAGAGGCACAGGTTAAATCCGTGTCCAGGGCAGCTGTGTACCAGCTCCATCTGGTACGCAGGCTGAGACCCTATCTGCCTGCAGACTGCCTCGCCAGAGTGGTGCATGCTCTGGTTATCTCCCGCTTGGACTACTGCAATGCACTCTACGTGGGGCTACCTTTGAAGGTGACCCGGAAACTACAACTAATCCAGAACGCAGCAGCCAGACTGGTGACAGGTAGCGGCCGCTGAGACCATATAACACCGGTCTTGAAAGACCTACATTGGCTCCTAGTACGTTTCCGAGCACAATTCAAAGTGTTGGTGCTGACCTTTAAAGCCCTAAACGGCCTCGGTCCAGTATACCTGAAGGAGCGTCTCCACCCCCATCGTTCTACCCGGACACTGAGGTCCAGCACCGAGGGCCTTCTGGCGGTTCCCTCACTGCGAGAAGCCAAGTTACAGGGAACCAGGCAGAGGGCCTTCTCGGTAGTGGCGCCCTCCCTGTGGAATGCCCTCCCACCAGATGTCAAAGAGAACAACAACTACCAGACTTTTAGAAGACATCTGAAGGCAGCCCTGTTTAGGGATCCTTTTAATATTTGATGTATCATGGTATTTTAATATTCTTTTGGAAGCCGCCCAGAGTGGCTGGGGAGGCCTAGCCAGATGGGCGGGGTATAAATAATAAATTATTATTATTATTATTATTATTATTATTATTATTATTAGACCTCAAAGTGGAAGGAGAAACAGGTGCTATTATTCCTTGCTGGACTATCTGTTGCCAAGGTTCCAAACTGCTCCAGGAAATATTCCAGAAGCTGCTGGCCCTCTGGAGTCAGGGATCTGAAGAGCTCCATCTGAAAACGCGATAAGGCATCTGCAATGTCATTATTAGCTGCAGGAATAAAATGGGCAGAAAATACAATATTAAACCTGAGGCACCACAACACAAACGTGCATAAGAGGGCAGAGACTCTGCTGGAGCAGGATGACTGCTTTGCCAAAACGCTCACCACGGCTTTGTTATCGGACCAGAAACAGACCCACCGGTCCTTGAACTCTGTGGTCCAGATGTGTACTGCCACTACGATGGGGAAAAACTCAAGAAAGTTTAAATCATGGGTAATGGCTGTACCCTGCCAGTGCTCAGGCCACCTCTGAGCGCACCAACGGCCATGGAAATAGAGCCCAAAGCCCAAGGAACCAGCAGCATCCGAATGGACCTGGAAATTGATTTGCAGATTCAAGGTATCCTGCCACATGGGTACGCCATTGAACTCCTTAAGGAATTCAAGCCACATCCCTAGGTCTGCCCTGACCTTGCTGGGCAACCAGACACAGTGATGGGGTAAGCGCAGGCCAGCTGAAAGTCTGGCTAAGCGTGCACAAAAGGGGTGACCAGGCGCTACCACCCTGCATGCAAAATTCAAATGGCCCAAAAGGGACTGAATCTGCCTCAAGGTAACTTTTTCCCATGGCAAAAAGTCCATAATGACATCACGCAAAGCCATCAACTTTACTTCAGGCAGAGTGGAAGGTGATAAATCTCTCTCTCTCTCTCGGCTCGCAGAGGACACGCTGTTCGTGTTCTGAAAGCACGCGCCGAAAGAGGAAGCTCTGGGTCACGTGCATGGGCATAAATAAGTCCCTCAAACCGTTTGGACTGCATCCCACTGGCCAGATTGCACCCAGCTTTGAGGGACCTACCAATCGGGTTTGTGGCTGACCAATCGTACCCACCCACAACACAGGGTGACGATTGTCCAGGTCTCACCTCTGTACGTGCCCTCTTTAAGGGAGGACCCAATATGTCACAATCAGGAGTTTGAAATACAGTGAGGTTTGAAATATAGTAAAGAAGGACCCGATATGTCACAATCAGGAGTTTGAAATACAGTGAGGTACACTGTTGTCAAATGAAATTATGTACTCAGTGCCTACTGGGTCATTTATATATGAGCATCTTTGTATCTCTGAAACATGAGCCAATTGGCAAATTTATTGTTGTTGTGTTCAGTACCTCAAAATTGGTAAAAAAATTGCTCTTTTCATTTCAGAGGCATTTTGTGTGTTGTGCAATATAACATCAGGAATAACTTTTTTACAGAGCTGTCAGGAGTCACTCGGAAGGTTGTGGACTCTCCTTTCTTGGTGGTTATTAAGCAGAGTTTGGACAGGTGACATAACAGAGATTCCTGAATTACAGAAGGGTTGAATTAGATGGCCGTCGGGTCCCTACCAACTCTATGAGTCTATGAATCAAGATAGTGGAGTGAACCTTTCAAAACTGCATTGATTTTAATCAAATAAGGATGTGCAAAATAAATAAATAAATAAGTGTAGTGTAGTGTAGTGTAGTGTAGTGTAGTGTAGTGTAGTGTAGTGTAGTGTAGTGTGCAAAGTGCATGACTACAGCATGGTCTGTGGACATCCCTACTGTCAATGACTTCTGGTCATGATGGCTTCATTTCTTACATTACGACTACTCTGCTCATGCCTTGTTTTCTGTACTTTCCAACAGACATTTGATTAGGAGCTCTGACAACACAATGCTGGACTACATTGGCTTTTGGTCAGATCCAAAAGGATCCTCTTAAGTCCCTGATTCCTGACTCCCACAGTGGGTCCCCAGAGTTCTGTCAAACAATAATAAGTTATACACAGAAGTGCTAATTTTGACTGCTTTGTGCCAAAATAATTGACATGAAAAGCAATATACAGTGGTACCTCTGGTTAAGTACTTAATTCGTTCCGGAGGTCCGTTCTTAACCTGAAACTGTTCTTAAAATAAAATGCCTGCCCCAAAAGGTCTTATCTTACTACAGTAGGGATTATATAGCTATATCTGAAATTGCATGCACATCTGTTAATATCTTGACCCTGCTCCACTGAATTGAAAATTCAGCCTTCACAACATAGGAAAATGGCCAAGTAAACAGCTATTTTCGTGGATGAGGGTCAAGATATTAACTGATATGCATGAAATTTCAGATGTAGCTATATAATCCCTAGTGTAGTAAGATAAGACCTTTGGAGCAGGCATTTAAAAAAAAAAAAAAAAAAGAAGCAGTAATTGTTCCTTGATAATTTGTAACCCCTCTCCTTGATAGAACATGGGGCGACATGCCACCCCAGCCCCGCTCCTACGCCCCTGGTTCTAGTATTATGAGAAAGGGAAAGAAACTTTCATGACTGCATTGGTGTGAATCCTTATTCTTATTTGTCGATATCTCAGCTACCTTTGAATAAATCTTCCAATATCATGATGCCATTATAGAAATATTAGGAATATTGTGTAAAGTCTTCTCACTTTAAAGAATATTGTGTAGTTGTAAAAGCTTTAAAAAAGGAGAAGCCAAAGATCAAGAGCAAGTCCCTAATGAGGAAAGGTTACAAAATTTGGGACCGGTCGATCGTGATCAATGTGTCGGACATGTCTAAAATATGTCATTTGTCTGTATGTCTCACATACTCAGTAAACCACACAGTTCAAGTTGGAATTAACTCTTTATTAGCAAAAACATGATCTTCACAGACGGCTGTGTATCAGACCAATGAGCACAGCAACTCATTCCCTTTGGGTCATACTCCATGAAATCAATTGTCTCCTGCTCTCCAGGTTTTTTTCCAAGCAATCAGAGACTTCCATCCTTTTGGTCCCTCTTCTGGTTCTTGTGGGGAGGAGGAAGAGGAACTTGTCACAACAGGAGGGGGAGACACCCATGACTTTCAACAGCCAGGTTCATCTTGCAAGCTTAACT
Source organism: Podarcis cretensis (assembly GCF_951804945.1). Lineage (NCBI taxonomy): Eukaryota > Metazoa > Chordata > Lepidosauria > Squamata > Lacertidae > Podarcis > Podarcis cretensis. The sequence continues at coordinate 13,161,700 of NC_137177.1, read as the reverse complement.
GGGGTCATGTACCACCTGTAAATCATTTTCATAATATTTTCTCTTAGGGCATTACATGCCGTGAATTTAATACCAGTGGTCCATAACTGTTCCCAGTCAGCAAACATAATGTCATGGCCTATGTCCTGTGCCCATTTAATCATAGCTGGCTTAACAGTTTCATCTATTGTATTCCACTTCAGCAACAGGTTATACATTCTTGATAAATTCTTAGTATTGGGTTCTAACAATTCTGTTTCTAATTTCGATTTCTCCACCTGGAATCCAATTTTCCTGCCTTGTTTAAAAGTCTCCATTATTTGATAATAATGGAGCCAGTCTCGTACTTTAGACTTTATTTTCTCATAGCTCTGTAGTTTAAGTTTACCACTTTCTTGTTCTAAAATTTCAAAATATTTTGGCCATTGATTCCATGTTGAGTTTCTTCACCTCCTTGGCTTCCATAGGTGATAACCACCTAGGAGTTTTATTTTCCAGCAAATCCTTATATCGAATCCAGACATTGTATAATGCTTTCCTAACAATATGGTTTTTGAATCCCTTATGAATTTTAACCTTGTCGTACCATAGATATGCATGCCAACCAAACCTATTATCAAATCCTTCCAAATCCAGAATGTCTGCATTCTCAAGAAGTAGCCAATCTTTCAGCCAGCAAAAAGCTGCTGATTCATAATACAATCTTAGGTCCGGCAGGGCAAACCCCCCTCTTTCTTTTGCATCAGTAAGTATTTTAAATTTTATTCTGGGCTTTTTGCCCTGCCAGACAAATTTAGATATATCTTTCTGCCACTTCTTGAAGCAATCTAGTTTATCCACAATTTGTAATGTCTGAAACAAAAATAACATTCTAGGCAATACATTCATTTTGATCACTGCAATTCGACCTAACAAGGAAAGCTTCAAATTCGACCATATCTCTAGATCTTTCTTAACCTCTGTCCAACATTTATCATAATTATCTTTAAATAAATTCACATTTTTAGATGTCATGTTAATCCCCAAATATATTACTTTCTTTGCCACCACTAGCCCAGTTTCATTTTGAAATTTCTCTCTTTCAACATTTGTTAAATTCTTTTCCAAAACTTTAGTTTTTTGTTTATTCAACTTAAATCCTGCCACCTGACCAAAGATTTGGATCAACTCTAAAACTCTTTTTGTACTAGTGTCCGGCTCTTGTAAAGTCAATACTAAGTCGTCTGCAAATGCCTTCAATTTGTACTGTCTGGCTCCGACCTGAACTCCTTTTACCAGCTGGTCCCCCCTAATCATATTCAACAGAACCTCCAGGACTGATATAAAAAGTAACGGGGATATTGGGCACCCTTGCCGTGTCCCTTTTTCTATAGAAAGTTCATCAGTAACCACATTGTTTACAATTAACTTTGCCTTTTGTTCAGAATATATTGCACCTATACCATTTTCAAACCTTTGGCCTACCCCCATCCCATGGAGATTCTTTTTCATAAAGTTCCAATAAATATTGTCAAAGGCTTTCTCCGCATCCACAAAAATCAACACTGCTTTTGTATTAATATTTACAGTTAGCAGCTCCATAATGTCAATTATATTCCTTACATTCTCTGATAAATGTCTTCCTGGGAGAAAGCCTGCCTGGTCTTTGTGAATCTCCTCCACTAAAACCCTCTTCAATATTTTTGCCAAAATATCAGCAAATATTTTGTAATCCACATTAAGTAATGATATAGGGCGGTAGTTCTTAATCTGATTTTTTTCAGTTTCAGTCTTTGGTATAAGTGTAATAAAAGCTTCTTTCCACGATTCAGGTGCCTTTTTCCCCTCTAATATTTTGTTACAAACCTCCTTAAGCGGCTGTATTAGCCATTCCTTCAATGCTTTATAGTATCTGGAGGTTAGTCCATCTGGCCCTGGAAATTTCCCTAGTTGCATATTTTGAATGGCACCCTCTATTTCTTTATCTGTTATTTTCTCGTTTAAGATCAACATACTTTGTTGCAAAAATTTTTGTAATCCATATTTCTTAAGAAAATCTTCTATATCTCCTTCATTTTCTGGCCCTTGTGCATATAATCTTCTGAAATAACTCTGAAAACAATTGCTGATCTCATTTAGTTTAAAAATGTTCTTTCCATCCACCTCCAAACTTGTGACTGTATTTAATTTCTGTCTCTTCTTCAATTGCCATGCTAGAAGTTTCCCACATTTGTCCGCTGATTCAAATGACTTCTGTCTCATTTGCTTAATTTTCCATTCTATCTCCTGATTCATCAATTCCATATATTGCATCTGATAAAACTTGATTTCTCTCAGAATCTCATGAGACTTTGGTTTAGACCTCAATTTCTTTTCTCCTTCTTTTATTTTTTCCAAAATCTTATCTTTCTTCTCATTTTGTTTCTTTCTCTTTAAAGAATTCTGTTGTATAAGGAAACCTCACATCACGGTCTTGCTTGCGTCCCAAATCACTCTTTTCTCAACCTCTGTCCTCAGATTTATCTCAAAATAGTCCTTCAAAGTTTTTTGGGCCTTTTTGTAAATCTCAACATCTTTAAATAGGGTGTCATTCATTCTCCATCTGAAGGAACCAGCTGTTGTCAGTTTCATTTCCATCTTCACTGCGTTATGGTCGGAGCATGTTTTTGGGCAGATTTCCACTTTTTTTATCCTTGGAGCCTTTCCACTAGTAGTCCGTATTTGATCTATTCTTGTCCATGTCATGTCATGAATGGCACCCTCTATTTCTATTTAATTGCCTCAGAGTCTTACTCATCATCATGACATGGATGAGTAAGACTCTGAGGCAATTAAAATTTGGCTGATGTTAGATTGCCCACGAGCTTCAGTTGGCCAGAGCTTACATCAACCTGCTGAACCAGGTCAGCTGTTCCAGAACCCCGTTGTCACAATGGCCAACCAGATGCCTGTGCAAAGCCTAAAAGCAGGACTTGACAGCAACACCACTCTCCCCACTTGTGATTCCCAGCAACAAACATTCAGACAGTAGCATAGCATTGGGGACCAGGCAACTGTGGCCCGGAGTGCAAATTTCTGAGGGAGTACAACAAAGGCATCCCCACAGCAGGTTATTGAGGTCACAGGTGCAGGGAGGCAAGCCACCTCTGGGCTGGACCTTCAGGGCTGGGGCAGTGGTGTCACCTCCTTCTCCTTGTGAACAGTGAAGGGATGCCTGCACGTGCCCCACCTCTGGGCTGGTTGAGATGGAGGGAGTGGGAGGAAGAGGAAGATCGGACAGCACTGCTGGAACCCCGTGCATTGCCCAGAGTGCCTAACTGCAAGGACAGGAGGGTAAGGGAGCCACAGCACTCAGGGCTTCACGTTTCTCTGCCTTATCTCTGCTCCCTGGTGACTCCCTTGATTAGATGCAGACCAGCAAACTGACGGACTGCTGCCCAGTCCACCAGGGGATGCAACAACTGTCATGTTCTGGGCACCAGCAACTCATGCTACACCCCTGCATTCAGAGGACTACTGCCTCCAACAGTTGTGATACAGCATGACCATCTGAGTCAGTAGCCACTGATAACCTTATACTCCATGATTTTTTCGATAATCCTCAATCACACAAATCCAGGTTGGTGGTGATCTTTACTTCCCATGAGAGCAAATTCCAGAGTTTAACTACATGTTATTTGAATCAGTGCTTTCTTCCATCTGTCTAGAATCTTCCAACATACAGTTTCATTGATGGCCCACAAATTCTAGTGTTATGAGAGAGGAATAATAACTTTTCTCCATCCATTTATTCCACACCATCCATAATTTTGTACACCTCTTCATGCTTCTTACTTGCTTTTTTTTTTTTTTTGAAGTGAAAAGTACCAAATTTTGTAACCTTTCCTCATTAGGGACTTGCTCTTGATCTTTGGCTTCTCCTTTTTTAAAGCTTTTACAACTACACAATATCCTTTAAAGTGAGAAGACTGTACACAATATTCCTAATATTTCTATAATGGCATCATGATATTGGAAGATTTATTCAAAGGTAGCTGAGATATCGACAAATAAGAATAAGGATTCACACCAATGCAGTGATGAAAGTTTCTTTCCCTTTCTCATAATACTAGAACCAGGGGCGTAGGAGCGGGGCTGGGGTGGCATGTCGCCCCATGTTCTATCAAGGAGAGGGGTTACAAATTATCAAGGAACAATTACTGCCCTACTAGGGCGGTTCATAAAAAACTTTTTTTAAAAAAAATGCCTGTACCAAAGGTCTTACCTTACTACACTAGGGATTATATAGCCACATCTAAGCGGCTAATAGCGCTAAGCCGCTAAGCCGCTAATAGGGATGCTTCGCAAGACGAAAAAACCGCAAGACGAAGAGACTCGCGGAACGGATTCTTTTCGTATTGCGAGGCACCACTGTAGCCTGACTTTCCAGGCTGCTGGGGAAGCCTGCCAAGGCCGCTGCCTGTCCTGCGCACCCCCTTCAGGCCCCAATCCCCCTCCGAAAAGCCTCTGCTGCCCCCAAAAGTGGAGCGCATGAGACAATGGCAGTGCTGCCACCCCATTTTCCCCACATGTGGCGCAGGGAGAAGCAGCTCAGCACTGCCCTAGGCCCTGGGCAGGCCAGCCTCCCCTTTGCCCCCAGCCTCCCCTGCATGAAGGTAGGATCCCCCTCCCTCCACCATCCATTGCCAGTCTTCCCTGCATGAAGCTCGGACCACCACCCCTCACTCACACACCCCAGTCTCCCCTGCGTGAAGCTAAGACCCCCCTCCCTCCCTTACACACCCCAGCCTCCCCTACATGAAGCTAGGACCCCTCTCACTCGCACACCCCAGTCTCCCCTGCATTAAGCTAGGACCCCCCAAAAGCAGTTGTGTAATTAAAAGATGAGAAAAATCAGCAAAGCAGTTCTGTGGCTAACTTACCAATTCCTTTAAATAGGGTCTATTAATGAAGTTCACACTTTTGACAACCGGTCTGATTCTTTTGCAGACAAATATTCCTAGACACAAGACTTTTATTTTTTAAGCCCTTTCAGTCACCCATCTCAAGGCTAAGTACTGCAAGCTGTACATTCCCACCCCTCTCCCCAAGACTGGATGATTTACTTCTGTGTGCTTCTCTCGCCTTTCCTTTGAAATCTATGCTACTGATTACTTCTGCCACTTTAATTTTAGAGAAAGTGTTTAATTTAAAAAGGATCTGTACTATAGAATAACAGTGGTAACAATACATTGAAGACAAGTAAATATTTTGGGGAGGGTGGTCCCAGATCCCTAGCGCCACCATCCCAAAGAGGATAAAGTGGGCAGACTTTGGTACTCTTTTCTCCTCCCCTCCCCCAATGTTGTTCTCTCTATCTGAGCTGGCTCCCTGCCTGTTATGTTACATGCGGGGAAACCCGTGTGGGGTTCCTCTCTATGTAAAGTCTTCAAGCTCTTCCTGTGCACGCCTGAGAAATCTGCTCCATTGTCAAAGTTTATCTTTTCCCCCTCCTCCAGTCTCCGTTGTTGTGTGTCCTGGCTGAGGGGAAAAACAGAAGACGGATAGCCATCGGTCAGGGATGGTCTAGTTGAGATTCCTGCATTGCCCCAGGGGTTGGGCCAGATGACCCTCAGGGGTCCCTTCCAAATCTACTATTCTGCAGGCTTGTGCAGACTTTTAGGTACAAGTTGGATGCAAGGGGTGCATAGGTTTGCAGCCCATTTTATGCACCGTCGGCTCAGGAAAAGTCCCACTGATCATGATGAGACTAGATTGCTGCTGTGCAGTCCTGTTTTTTAAATAAATGTTTTCCTTTTCAGATAACACAGAGCATGGTGAAATCACAATGAGTAAAACCTCCCCTTTAGGAATTTCAAGCACTACTACAGGTTCTACATAATATGTGTGCTGCATTGTTTACTGTGACAGCACCTGCCCTTTGGAACTCCCCACCTATTCTTCTTTAGGCAAGCATACCTAGATGCTTAGGAAGTTGAAGTAATTTTAATTTTAATATTTTAGCTTTTATATGTTTTAAAGTAGGATTGTGAATTTTTCTTGATTTAATGCTGTGGTGTTTTTTTGTTTTTTTGTTTTGGTAAACCACTTTGCAGGTTTTTTAAAATAAATTTTATTAAATAAATAAACAATAAATATAAATAAAATAACACAAGCCAAAACACAATCCACCCTGTAGATTTAAGTATCTGTCCACAGTCGCCTACTTGTTATCAGAGGCCCAGAATCCACATTTGTAAGAAAATATGAAATAGGCAAAATAAATAAATAAATGTGGGTGTGTGACAACAACAACAACAAAAATCCGTACCACTGGGTACCACCTAACCTTCCTGAGCCTCTGACTAGAACTCAATGGCATCTAATGAAGCTGACTATAGAACAGGGACGTGAGCTTGAAAAAAATATTGGGAGTGCCCACAAAGATCTGTGATATGGGAGGGGGGGGGGCTGTTTGAATCCAAGGCTGTTGATACAGGCAAAACAAGACCCTTCCAAAGAATTAATGCTGTGGTTAGGCTCAGGTTGTAATGATAAACCATCCATCATAAAGTGGTTTGTCTGCTTTTCCTCATTCCCAAAGGTAACACACACCCTGCTTAAACACCTGGAACCCCTAAACTCTCACACTGCTCAGAGATTGGGGTGGTGTTCAACAATATAATAATATCATTACAGCAGTGGGCACCTGTGCCAGAGACAATGTCACAATAAGTATGGACTGCCTGTTTTCCTAGGACTCTAAGGCCTTTAAAGCACGCGGTTGAAATCCCTTGCTGGAACTTTATTCAGATGTCCCCTTGTTGCATCACAGTACTAGCAAGAGTAGAATGGATTGTACCTTTGCTCTGTCATCTGATCTATTTTGACAACACTTACCTAAGGCCATGTCAACTTGGGCCTCAACACCCACACCAACCTCATCCTTCAGAATGAGCCTCATCCCCCACTCTATTTATCTGAGACATTCTCTGGGTTCTCTCTCTCTCTCTCTTGGCTTCTGGGGAGAATTAAATTCATAGTAAGTGGGCATAACTTGACAGCCATGCAACCTTATCACTCGAGCGATAAGCTATTTATTGTTATTGTTATTGTTATTTATTAGTTCCATAGACAATAACTCTTCACAATGACTACAAAGACAGCATGCCTCTGACTCTGGGTACCAGTTTCTGAGAAGAAGCAGCTAGACAGGTGTGCCAACTGGGGAGGGTGAGGTACTCCCCCCCCCAAAAAAAAAATTCTTAAAGAGGGGGGTGGGCCTCATTAATATTGAGCAGAAACATCATGTATGAGGTTAACACGTCCCACTTTGTCAGCCCCGTCAATAGCAGGGGCAAGCCAGTGCCTCAGCAGCCAGAGACGGCTATTGTACTACCTGTGAACATCCCAGGAGCATGTGCTTTTCCCTTGTAGGAAACAGGATGTGGGACTAAATAAGACTTTGGTGTGATCCACTGGGGGGGGGGGGGTTGGATCATAAAATAATATGAAGAGCCCTGTTAGACCAGGCAAAAGGTCTATCTAGTCCTAAATCCTGTTTTCACAATGGCGAAACAGATGTCTATGGCAAGGACAACTGTGGTCTGTGGACATCCCTACTGTCAATGACTTCTGGTCATGATGGCTTCATTTCTTACATTACGACTACTCTGCTCCTGCCTTGTTTTCTGTACTTTCCAACAGACATTTGATTAGGAGCTCTGACAACACAATGCTGGACTACATTGGCTTTTGGTCAGATCCAAAAGGATCCTCTTAAGTCCCTGATTCCTGACTCCCACAGTGGGTCCCCAGAGTTCTGTCAAACAATAATAAGTTATACACAGAAGTGTTAATTTTGACTGCTTTGTGCCAAAATAATTGACATGAAAAGCAATATACAGTGGTACCTCTGGTTAAGTACTTAATTCGTTCCGGAGGTCCGTTCTTAACCTGAAACTGTTCTTAAAATAAAATGCCTGCCCCAAAAGGTCTTATCTTACTACAGTAGGGATTATATAGCTATATCTGAAATTGCATGCACATCTGTTAATATCTTGACCCTGCTCCACTGAATTGAAAATTCAGCCTTCACAACATAGGAAAATGGCCAAGTAAACAGCTATTTTCGTGGATGAGGGTCAAGATATTAACTGATATGCATGAAATTTCAGATGTAGCTATATAATCCCTAGTGTAGTAAGATAAGACCTTTGGAGCAGGCATTTTTTTTAAAAAAAAGAAGAAGTTTTTTTATGAACCGCCCTAGTAGGGCAGTAATTGTTCCTTGATAATTTGTAACCCCTCTCCTTGATAGAACATGGGGCGACATGCCACCCCAGCCCCGCTCCTACGCCCCTGGTTCTAGTATTATGAGAAAGGGAAGGAAACTTTCATGACTGCATTGGTGTGAATCCTTATTCTTATTTGTCGATATCTCAGCTACCTTTGAATAAATCTTCCAATATCATGATGCCATTATAGAAATATTAGGAATATTGTGTAAAGTCTTCTCACTTTAAAGAATATTGTGTAGTTGTAAAAGCTTTAAAAAAGGAGAAGCCAAAGATCAAGAGCAAGTCCCTAATGAGGAAAGGTTACAAAATTTGGGACCGGTCGATCGTGATCGATGTGTCGGACATGTCTAAAATATGTCATTTGTCTGTATGTCTCACATACTCAGTAAACCACACAGTTCAAGTTGGAATTAACTCTTTATTAGCAAAAACATGATCTTCACAGACGGCTGTGTATCAGACCAATGAGCACAGCAACTCATTCCCTTTGGGTCATACTCCATGAAATCAATTGTCTCCTGCTCTCCAGGTTTTTTTCCAAGCAATCAGAGACTTCCATCCTTTTGGACCCTCTTCTGGTTCTTGTGGGGAGCAGGAAGAGGAACTTGTCACAACAGGAGGGGGAGACACCCATGACTTTCAACAGCCAGGTTCATCTTGCCCTTTGACCTCCCTCCTCCCACTTGCCAGCTTCAGGTTCTAGACTTCTTTCTGCATAGAATCTCCCAGCTGACTAAGAAGCTACCTCCTCTTCCCAGTCTTCTCCCTCTGACTTATGTGGGAATGCAGGGGCTGCATTTGACGCCAAGGACACAGGTTATTCACCCCTGGCACAGATTACAAAAGGGCACCATAGTTTCTCAATTTTTTTTATCTCTTTTAGCTTCGCTCACTCAGCCCAATGAGCAGCTTGGTTATTTTAGACAAAATTATGAAACCACATTTTTTCAGCAAGTACATTATGAATCCACTCTTCTTCAGCAGGTACACTGGATGAGTAAGACTCTGAAGCTTGTGAAAGGCTGTCCCCAGCGACGGCTGCCTGGGGCCTTCACATATATATATATTTTTTTTCTGCACAAGGAAAGACATACCTTTTGCCCAGGCCTTTTGTGAGAGATGATATGTTTGCTTCTAGTGCTGTTATGGGAGTTGTTTTGTTTTCCATGGGGTGATGTTTTTATATTAATGTTTTTAAAATGCAAGTCACTTGGAGACATTCAGGTAAGAAGCAACTAACATGTCTAAATAAAAAGGTAAAGGTAAAGGTAAAGGACCCCTGGACGGTTAAGTCCAGTCAAAGATGACTATTATGTTGCGGTGCTCATCTCGCTTCAGGCCGAGGGAGCCAGCGAAGAAGAAGATATTGAATAATATGGTGATAATGGAGGAGGAGGAGGACATGAGCACATTGTCACTTTCCCCACCCCTTGTGATTCCCAGCATCTGGGTGTCCCATTGTTAGATTCTCATTTTTAGAAGAAATAAAGGAATTAACTAAGCTTAAAGAGAAAATTATACATCCACATTATATATTACAGAAATATATAATTCTAGGTAAAGATAAAGGACCCCTGGATGGTTAAGTCCAGTCAAAGTTGACTACGGGGTTGTGACACTCATCTTGCTTCAGGCTGAGGGATCCAGCATTTGTCCAAAGACTGTGATGGAAGCCAGAGCAACATTATAGCAAGAAAACTCCCTGGACATCTGTGATGTTGCCACTCTCCCTCTCTCATTGCTCAAATGTCAAAGTACACTTCTTTCAGACTGTCTTTCATCATCATCACAAGTGAAACAAAAGCAAAGGATGTGGAGCTGTGCTTATGTATATCCAGCCCCTAGTCCCTTAAATCCTCAAGCTTCTTTGAACAGAACCTCCACCACCCCTGCACTTAACAGTTACCAAGTTATTTTAAAGAGGAAGTAGACAAGTTTTCTAACCCAAACACAAGTGCATTTAATGGAAGTGAGGAAATCTAGAACTTGAGTCACTGCATTCCACAAAAGAAACTGTGGACAGACACCTGTCTCCCCTAACAATAAGTTTCTTTCTTTCTTTCTTTCTTTCTTTCTTTCTTTCTATTAATCTTTATTGGTTTAATATCAAAACATTCACACACAATGAAAGCTTGAAGAGAAAATCAGAAAAAGAAAAGACGAAACAAAAGAAGCACGATGCTAAGTTGTTATTGGTATGAACTTTCGTGTGCAGGCACACTTCTTCAGATACCATGCACACAAAAGCTCATACCAATAACAAACTTAGCTGGTCTGTAAGGTGCTAATGGAAGGATTTTTTTATTTTGTTTCGACTACAGCAGACCAACACGGCTACCTACCTGTAACTAGAACAAAAAGCAGTAGAACAAGACATCACAAATTCACAAATTCACAAAAATGTTCACATCACAAATTCACAAAAATGTTTTGACCATCAACTTCCAACTTCCTTGATATGGGTTCTTTGTTTTCTTAATTACTTGCCTTTATTTTTCAATAAACTTTGTCTTTATTAAATCTTGTGTGACTTCTTTATACCTTATTCAATTCTGAGAGTTATTCAAAGCATTCTAAAGTTCTTTAAAATATTGTCTATAGATCTCCCATTCTGTTATGAACTTTGGGGTTGACCGATTTTCTGTCATATATGCTAGTTCATGTATTCAAGCATTTTTACTTGCCACTCCTTTCCATCCCATGGCAATCAGCGTCCTCGCTGCCGTTATTGCATAGAAAAAGATCCTTCTTTTCTTCCTTGGGATGTCTGATGCCATTATGCCTAAGAGGAAGGATTCAGGTTTTTTTTATTAAATGTTATTTTGAACAGTTTTTTTTTAAAAAAAACAAACAAACAAACCATTGTATATAAGTTCCCAAAAGTTCTTTATTTCTTTGCAACCCCACCACATGTGGTACATTGTGCCCTCTAACCCTCTAAACCTCTACACTGCTGAGCTTTGAAATGTAGAATAGTCTGTTGGGTCTCATTTCCCCAGGGTGGTGAAACTGAGGCTGGCACACATTAGGGGGGACGTGTCCTTGGGGTTCTTGGGAGGGGGAAGAGATTTAATTTGTTTTCAACGCTGTGCTTTAAATTATGATATAGTGCAATTAGAATTCTAGCAATTTGTGACACTGTGCTGAACCTCTTGTTCCTGGGTGCTGGCAAAGTGCTCCTTGTCGTGGCCTATACTTTCCTCCAACTAAGCCTCTTCATGCTTCCCTGTTTGGCCCACTGCTCTTAGTGACTCTTCAGCTTTCTAGAATGATTAAGACACTCCTGACCACCTGACTCCTCTTGGTCCAGCTTCCTCCAGGAAAGAGTCTTGGAAGACTAGACATGTTATGGGTATCAAAGTCCATAGTATCTGGTTTTAAGAACACTGAAATACAACTGAGAACTTTATCAGATCAAAATTTGATATTTAGTATTATTAAAGGCCAGCAAAATGCCACTTTTAGATGGAAGCTGAATGACAGCTTGTTAGAAAGACTGGGATAATGCAAAAGGGATTTTAATGTTTAACTGACTTCTTTGAGTTAAATACAGTCATATCTTGTGTTGTGCTGGGTTCATGTTGTGTCTTTTCAGGTTGCAAATGTGGCAAACCTGGAAGTGTATGATTCCAGGTTTCACTGTGCGTGCATGCGTAGAAGCGTTCTGCGCGCTTTGCACATGCGCATAACCCTCTATCGCACCGTGCGTGTGCACAGAAGCGGCACTCTAGTTATGGACTTTTTGGGGTGCGAACGGCACCCCGGAACGGATTGAGTCTGTAACTAGAGGTACCACTGTATAGAGAATTGTACAGATTTAAATACAGTATGGGATGCTAGGAATATGATTATTAGAGGCTCCTTCATATAGCAAAGTGCTTACCAAAAAAGGTGAAAGATCAAAAGACATATTAAAAGAAATAGCAAACTGTAAAAAAGTCTTTGATTGACAAGCCCGATGATAATAAAATGTTACAAACTATTAAACTATCATTGTTATTAAACCAGGAGATGGAACAAAAGTTAAAATGTTTTAAGCAGAAGCACTTCAAAATTGACACTTCTGTAATGATGTCAACTCCTGTCCAAGACAGCAGGCATCTTTCTAGTTCTGGGAATGTTTTGGGCAGAGAGATGAGACTGTTCATAATATACTTTTCTATTTGCTTTTGAGATGGATACTTGATTGTGATACATTCAGTGCAAAGATGGATCCGGGGAGCACGACTGGTGCGTTTCCATCAGTTGCGGAGCTTCTGGGGTGCTGCAGCATATGCTGCAACTATGACATGCAACAAAAGGTGAGAGATGTGGGGGCAGATTTTGGTGCACAGGGTGCCACTGAAATTTGAGGCGCCAAGGTTAACCACTGTCAAGTTTCAAGGCCTACATTATGATTACTCCTCTCTCCTTCCAAATTTGTTTCCCCATCAGTCTGTTTCTGCATCTGCCCCTTCATCGAAATACTGTGCATGATTACCCAAATCAACAGCTCCTTGTTTGGGGATGAGGTTTTCCACAGGATTATCTTGCTGCAGTCCTATAGGTAAGTAAAAAATAAAACAAAATCCAAATTGAAAGAGCATTTGTTGACCCCTTTTTCATTTTCCCTTTCTTGTCTTTTCTTGTCTCCTGATCTGTGATAGAATTTGGAGGGGTGATTTATAAATCAATGGGGGTTTTTATATCTGCAGAAAGGGAGAGAGGAAAACAAGACAAAAAATATTATATACTAATAATTGAGTAGAAGATGAAGTTGCGGCAGCAGTGGTAGTAGTCTAGTAGTAGGCGGAGGCATGTTGGCCAAAGGAGAAGGGGGCAGGGGAAGAATTGTTGTGGCATTTTATACAAGCGTTCCCAAATTATGCATGATTGACAAGCGCGACTGCGTATGCTTGCGGCACTGGAAAATAAGTAAATTAAAAAAACAGAATACCAGGAAATGATGGGAGAAAGCAGGAGAGTCCCCGTGGCTTGGGAGGAGACCCTCCCTAGAACCTGAAGTGGACTTCAATGAGGGCGGATGAAGCCCCAAGGAGAGCGGAAGTGCAGTGGGGCTTTATTTAGGCTGCTCCACCTCCCTTCCTAGCAGATGACGCACATGGTATTGCAGCTGCTGCTGCTGCTGCTTTTGCACACATCCTCCAACCTCCAGGCATCCCAGAGCTTCAGCTCTAGATATTTTGGTCTGAACTGGAGAGAGAGTTTGAGTGGGGGGAGGGCCTGTGTAGGCTTACACAAAATGTAAATGCTACTCTTCACACAATAGAGGATAACTTTTTCTGATATCCCAATATTCTGACTCCACTCGTTTGGCTCCAAGGTCCCCTTTTTGGCCTTAGGCAGGGGTGTGATGTACCACCTGCAACCCCCTCTCCTGAGTGCTGTGGAGAGGCATGCAGGGGCTGCATTTGGCCCCCAGGACACAGGTTATCCACCCCTAGTCTCTCCATTCTTTCTCTCTTTCTCTCTTCAGTCCTGAGATGAAAATAGTTCCTGGCAAACTCAAAACCATGGGATGGAATTGTGATTGTTTTTAAAATGTTCTGATCTATTTCCACTTTGTTTTAAAATTCAGTAAATAATAATATAAATCAGATGTCCAGATTTTAAGATGTACTGTACCAGGCCTATGCCAAACTCAGGATATCCTCAGGATTCAATTTTATCTCCTATGCTTCTTAACATATACATAAACCTCAGAGTGGGGACATTGGTTCTAAAGTTTTAAATGTAATGTACATAAAATGTTATGTTTCAATGCCTTTAAAATGTCATGATGAGAAGTCAGTCTACTGCAAAATGCATGACTCATCTCATGACTTAGATTTCATACAGTCCTACTGTTAACCTGACCAAGATGATCAAGGGTCTGGAAACCCTTGAGGGAGTTTGGTATGTTTAGCCTGGAAAAGAGGTGACTGAGAACAGACATGATAGCCATTTTCAAATATCTAAATGGCTGTCATGTGGAAGATGGAGCAAGCTTGTTTTCTCCAAAGGGTAGGAACTGAACCAATGGATCAACACCACTGCCTCTGGAAGGCAGGAACCTTATGGCTTGAGTACTTCCTACTCCTTCCTACTCTCAAGTTGCCTTTTCCACACTGCAATTCCCTTTCCCTGAAATCATTTCCTTGGAAAGTAGCAAGTGGGCTATCAGCACACTTATCCACTATCAGTTGTCTTGGATCATTAAGAATGGAAAACAATTCTTCCAAATCCATATCCTCCTGTCTCTTCATCCACTGATGGTTAGAGGAATCTTCTGCAGCCACCTCAGTGTATCATGAGGTTGGCAACTACTGACCTAGCTCCACTGGCCCAAAATGGGTGTCCAAGGTGAGCGCGTGGAATTGATTTTGCAGCCCCAGTGACACAGCATGGTTCCTGAAAGTCTTGCTTCACATTCCTCTAGGGCAGGAGCCTGCAACCTTTAAGACAAAAAGAGCCACTTGGACCCGTTTCCGAAGAAAAAAAAACTGGGAGCCGCAAAACTCGTCATTATAAAAATAACTTTTTTGTCTTTTTTTATTATTTCTTTGTTTGACCCCTCAGAATTACTCCTCCTCATAGAAATAAACGTTAAATTAACAAGTTACCTTTTTTTGTGTGTGTGTTCTTCACTCCCCTTCAAAACAGTGACCAGCGTACATGCCCCCTTTCAATGCAGTGACCAGCGTACATGCCCCTTACAATGTAGCGGGCGGGCAGGCGGGCGGGAAGGTGATGTCGGAGCCGCGGCAAAGGTGTAAAAGAGCCACATGCGGCTCCGGAGCCATGGGTTGCAGACCCCTGCTCTAGGGGTTTGTCTCCTGTCATGGGGGAATATTCCACCTCTGTAGGGGGCACCCAAATTCCGCATCTAGCCCTGTAGGAACCTTCAGAACCTGCATCTTTCGATGAACTTATTGGAAGACTGTGGGTCATGAAGGTGGGGCGTGTGTGTGTGTTTATTTGAATTCAACAGTGCTTAGTTTGTTGATGTTTTTAATATTGTTTTGTGGATTATGAGTGCTGTAGTGCTTTGTGAATCTAATAATATGACCTTTGTTCTGGTTGTGCTGCGTCATTTTTTTAGTTATTTTGTTAACAATGTTTTAGAGACGGTTGTTGCTTTTGTTATGTTTAGTAGTTGTTTTACTGATCATTGTCAATTATACCAACTGATTAATGCTCTAATTGTGATGTTCTGTTAGGTTACTGTTATTTATTGTTTGTTTGTAAGCCACTTTGTGACTCATGTGAAAAGCAGCATGCTGTTCCAAGTGTGGCTAGGCAGCCCTGAACTTGCTGCATCTTCTTTTCCAGCACAGCAGCCTTTTTGCACTTGCAGTTCGGCTGATGCAATATGATGCCATATGTGGCAATCTGGAGTTTGAAATACAGTGAAGTACATTGTTGGCAATGAAATTATGTACACAATGCATACTGGGTCATTTATATGTGACCATCTTTGTATCTCTGAAACAGGAGCCAATTGGCAAATTTATTGTTGCTTTTGTACCTCAAAATTAGAAAAAAAATGCTATTTTCATTTCAGAGGCATTTTGTGTGTTTATATTGTATAAATATATAACTCAAAACGCCAGAGCAGCTTCGTCACGCTGGCCACATGACCTGGAAGTGTCTACGGACAGCGCTGGCCCCCGGCCTCTTAAGTGAGATGGGCGCACAACCCTAGAGTCGGACACGACTGGCCCGTACGGGCAGGGGTACCTTTACCTTTACCTTTACCCCTGCACTTAAGTATTACCAACTTATTTTAAAGAGCAAGTGACCATATTCTTTATGCCAAGTGGATTTAATGGGGCCGAGGACATCTAGCACTCGAGTCACTGTGCATTTTATTAATGTACCACAAAGGAAACTGTGGAAAGACACCCCTCTCCCCTTTCACAAAATTTCATGCGGCTGACTCTCAGGGAAATCTGGCTAAATTGCCTGGGCTTCTGGAAATCTAATCCCATTTCAGCACTGAGCTTTGAATTCTAGTGTGACCTGATGGCACTCATTTCCCCTCATCCAGGGTAGTGAAATTGAGGTTGGCACAGCTTAGGAGACACGTGTCTTTGGAGTTCTTGGGATGGGGAAGAGATTTAATTTGTTTTCCACACTGTGCTTTAAATTATGGTATAGTGCTATTAGAATTCTAGCAATTTGTGTCACTGTGCTGAACCTGTTGTTCCTGGGTGTTGGCAAAGTGCTCCTATACTTTCCTCCAATTAACACTGTTCATGCATCAATTCCCTCTCAAACTCCTTCCTGGCCCTTCAGCTTTCTAGAATGATGAAGACCAGGCGTAGGCAAATATGGCCCTCCAGATGTTTTGGGACTACAATTCCCATCATCCCTGACCACTGGTCCTGTTAGCTAGGGGTGATGGGAGTTGCAGTCCCAAAACATGTGTAGGGCTGAATTTGCCTATGCCTGATGAAGAAAACTCCTGATCACCTAAATAAATAAACAAATAAATACAGTGGTGCCTCGCAAGACGAAATTAATCCGTTCCGTGAGGCTCTTCGTATAGCGGTTTTTTCGTCTTGCGAAGCAAGCCCATTGACAGCTTAGCGGATTAGCGCTATTAGCGGTTTAGCGGCTTTTAGCGATCAGCTGTTAAGCGGCTTATCAGCGGATTAGCTGATAAGCGGCTTAGCGGCTTAGGAAAAGGGGGGGAAAGGGGGAAAAACCCGCAGGAACTCGCAAGACATTTTCGTCTTGCAAAGCAAGCCCATAGGGAAATTCGTTTTGCGAAGCGCCTCCAGAACGGAAAACCCTTTCGTCTAGTGGGTTTTCCGTCTTGCGAGGCGTTTGTCTTGCGGGGCACCACTGTAAGGGGAAAAACGTGCACCCAACCCCTGGGACCATTTCATTGTGACTATCTGACCTCCCAAAATTTCAACACCACTTGCAATGGTTTGACCCCTTTCCATTTCAACAGTACAAATTTTACAAACACCTTCCATATTTCCTCAAAATTATTTCTTCTGCATATTCCCCGCTTTACCTTAATAGCACAAAATAGAAAAACCCCTGCAATTCTTTTTCCAACCACACTGTATCACTATATTTCATCCTTATTCTCTTGCTCTGCCTTCTCACACTGTGCTTTCCCCTTATCTGTTGCTTTGATTTCTTATTTTCTGTTTTCTCCCATTGACTGAAGCTTATTCACAAAGTTTCCCAGGCTATAGCAAAAGAGAAAATGAAATAAGAAAGCCTTTAATTCCAACTTTTCCATTTCTTTCTTTTTTTAACTCAAACAAAAGTTTTTAAAGACTCATTTTTCCTTCCCAAAAACCATATCTCTCAAGAGTGTGTCTCCTTCTTCAGCCTCTTCAAAAGGACCTTGTATTATCCACTTATATATGTTCATTAAAATAAAAATATAAAAAACAAAATAAAGGTTTAGGGTCTTTCAAACCAAGTCTCCTTTCCCCCTTCCTTCATCTTCTTCCAAAAGCTCACCCATTATTCCGTATCTAAAGAATAGAAAATTACATTGCCGGCAATCTATATCTAGTGTCTGTCAGATCCAAATAAATAAATAAATAATAAATAAATAGCCATCCGTTTGATGTCCTTTGCCTGAGCCTTTCCCGATCTTATTTTAACTGCTTAGAAACAAATTAAATCCAAGCCCACAGTGTCTGTCTCTTTTAGGCCATAAAAAGAAACAAAGGAAATGAAAAACAATCCTTAATCTAAAACCACCAGATTTTGCTTATTTGGGATATAAAGGGAGAATGCAAGCTGCAGAAAAATTCCTGTGGCTGAGCTATGGCCATCAAAGAACAATATATGGCAATTGAGGGACATGAACAATGCAACTCCTTCCCTCTGCCCTGAGACTAGGGATTTGGAAGGTTGCCAGGGATTTGGAAGGTGCCCATGGAACAAGGGTGGCTGGAAGGAAGAAGGAGGAAGAAGAATTGAGATCCTCTATGAGCAGGCTGCTAGAAGGCTGCCCACACTACTGTGGGGTACAATGCCACCTTAAAAGGCCTATGAAGGTCTAAATAGGCAAAGAAACCATATTTCTTAAAGCCACAACATTCTCTGATACGTCTCAGTTCTCCAAAGGAGCACAAACCTTGTGTGAGTGCCTGGAATGCCCTGGGCTCTTGCCACCCGACTTTTGTAACCATACCCATTTCTTCCCTCTGCAAAGACTGCCCTTCACCACCATCCCCAACACCATCAAAGACTCTTTATTTGGCAAATTCTTCATGTGCCCCCTCCATGAGAGGTCCAGAGGGCTTCAACATGAGAAAAAGAGCTTATTCTTTATTTGACAAATACAGACACAGAACACAGTTTTATTTGCCATACCATTTTATTGTGATCATGATCAAGAGAAGTTTAAGCATACACTGTAATATCATGAGGAAGAGTACCCAAGCCCCACTTTTCTACTTTAGCTTTTCCATCCCTGCATCCCATTCACCCTACACTAATGCCAAATAGGGGACTCTGCAGACCTGTGAACCCCACTTTCTCTGCACTCCCAATATCAGGTAAGCAACTTCCTCCTTCACTGTGGCTGCAAATCATGGATGTCAAAGGGGAAGACTTTGCTATCTTCTAATTACTCATCAAGGTTGGACTTCTAGGTTGGTGGTGCTGCAGTATGACAGCATTGTGCTTGGTTGATTCTGTCAAAAGTGTAATCATAAGTCACTGATGTCCTTGCCAGCCTGCAAAAATCCCGTGTTGCACAGCCTTTGAAAGCCATATGAGAATGATGAAAGCCATCTAATAAAGAGAAAAAAGCATAGTCATACAAATCCTTGGGTAATACCAAGGTCACAGGGTGCAGGAGACAGAATGGGAACATTTTAATCATTATAAACTGTATTGTGCATATAGAAACATGTTTAAGTCACATCCTAATACCATACTGATGTTTAAATAAATAAATAAAAGTCAACTTTGTTCTTATGTAGCAGGGGCCCAACCCACATGGATATGGAATTCCAAATCCATGGCTGGCTTTAAGTTTTTGGTTTTTTTTTAAGGCTCTTTAAATTTCTCTCTCTGTGTGTGTGTGTGTGTATGTATATATATATGTGGGTGTGTGCTTGTAATTTAACAAACAGATTATTTGTCTCTTTCACATATACATGTACACACCAGAGGCAGAAGCACATAGTCTCATCCAGGCGCCCCATGGGACACAGAAGTCGTTTAACTGGCTATGAGCCGCCCCAGAACAGAACAACCCGCTTGGTGAGTTCCTGCACCGCACTGTGGCACGTCACGTCACAGCACAGGGACTGGCTTCCGCGGTGTTGGAAATCACGCACGCAGATGCCAGAAATTGTGTCTTCACATGTGCAGACTTGCGAGGATGCTGGAAATTGCATCTGCGCATGTGCAGACTCAGGCAAATGACAGAGATCGCAGGTGGGCACGCTCATGCGCACTCGCTATCCAACCCATGGAGGGGCTCCGTGGGACTGATCCAGCCCAGGCAAGGTAAATCTTGCCAACACCTAGTCTCATCCATATAGGTAAAGATGGTCATGGACCCCTGGACGGTTCAGTCCAGTAAAAGGCAACTGTGAGGTTTTGGCGCTTATCTCGCTTTCAGGCTGAGGGAGCTGGCATTTGTCCACAGACAGCTTTCTGGGTCATGAGGCCAGCATGACTAAACTGCTTCTGGTGCAACAGGACACCATGACGGAAGCCAGAGCACACAGCAACAACATTTACCTTCCCACTGCAGCAATATTTATCTACTCACACTGGAGTGCTTTTGAACTGCTAGGTTGGCAGGAGCTAGGACAGAGCAATGAGAGCTCAACCCATCACACAGATTCCAACCACTGACCTACCAATCGGCAAACCCAAGAGGTTCAGTGGTTTAGACCACAGCACCACCCGCTCACATTATATGCAAAGCAAAGGCTATTGGAATGCTAATATTTTTTTTTGGGGGGGGAACTCCCCTTCCCGTACACATACTATATGTTTTCTGGCAGGAAGCCACAGACTGAATGAGACAGCAACCCACCCACACAGCTTAGCAAACTGTGTCCACCTCCCACCTCTGACTCAATGGTTAACCACAGTACTTACAGTTAGCCATCACAAACTCTATGCACAGATTCTCTTCACCTCTACACCTGACAGTCTCTGAGTCCTGACAATCTTCAAAGCTGGAAGAAATGCAGCCTGGGCACACCAAACCATTGTAGGGCGGATCCGACTCTGCCAAAAGCAACCATTAGAATCAACACATGAATCCAGACCAGATGTCTCTATTTTAATTCCTAGGCTCCAGTTGTCTAATCCTATGAGATATGTGCAGTGTTTCCACTGCATTCTGCTTCTAGAACCATTCACTGATGCAATGCAGTTGAAGAGTCTGGCAACCAGTTGATGAAGAAAATGGAGCAATTTTAGTTGCTGCTGTCCTGAGATAGACTGGAGAGACTCTACCGACACTATGGGTGAATTTTACTCTTGAGAGGAGAGCTGGACTTACTGTAGGAGGTGACAAAGAAACCTCTTGGCATCAACAACTTGGCAAGATTGTTGTGGGAAGCTGAGATTTACCAGGTTGTAAGGCTAGGTGAGAAAATGAACGCTCCCAGAAGATAACTGAAGATGGTCTGTCATACGGGGAGAGAGATTAGGAGCTACTTTTGCACTTATTTTCTCTCACTCTCTTTCTCTCTTCTCTTTCATGCTGTTGATAAATAAGTGTTATGTTTAATAGTTGCATCTGAGCTGAATGGATAATAATTTTTCTTTTTTGATTGGAATGAGATGTGGAGATTATTACCTGGCTGTCAAAGTGAATAAGTTGAAAAGCTGCTCTTTATGCGTTATATATTATGTACTATATTCCATTATGTATTATTACACATGACTTAATACTCTGAGTTATATTTATGAATATAATGTTATGAAGGTATACTATGTTGTTTACTTTGTTGCTGTGTTGTAAACTGTCCTGTGACCTATTGATGAAGGGCAGTATATAAATTTCTCAAATAAATAAATTTTGTTTTCATGTTGTATTTATTATATTTATATACCACTCAATACATAAAACCGTCTCTCTTTCTCTCTCTCTCTCTCTCTCTCTCTCTCTCTCTCTCTCTCTGTGTGTGTGTGTGTGTTTAAAGGACCCCTGGACAGTTAGGTCCAGTTGAATTTGCACAAAAACACTGTTTACCTTTCCATCCCAGTGGTAGCAATTTATCTACTTTTTGCTGGAATGCTTTGTAACTGCTAGGTTAGCAAGAGCTGTGATAAAGCAACGGGAGCTCATTCCATCGCATGGATTTGAGGTGCTGACCCTACGATCCAAGAGGCTCAGTGGATTAGACCACAGTGCCATCCATCTCTCTCTCTCTCTCTCTCTCTCTCTCTCTCTCTGTGTGTGTGTGTGTGTGTGTGCGTGAAACTGAGTAACCACAATAAAATAAAATGCAGTTTTCAATGTAACTACAATACATTGCAATGATATTACAGTGGTACCCCGGGTTAAGAACTTAATTTGTTCTGAAAGTCTGTTCTTAACCTGAAACTGTTCTTAACCTGAGGTACCACTTTAGCTAATAGGGCCTCTCTCTGACACTGCGTCTCCGCCTTGCAATTTCTGTTCTCATCCTGAAGCAAAGTTCTTAACCCGAGGTACTATTTCCGCGATAGCGGAGTCTGTAAGCTGAAGTGTTTGTAACATGAAGTGTCTGTAACCTGAGGTACCACTGTATTTTAAAAAACACAGCAACACATTTTGAAATATCTTTAGAGTCAGGGACCCCCTCCTTCATTCACTACACACCACAGCCTAATCCTGATTTACATATGCACAAATGATAATATTTATATGACTCATCCCTGTCTTTTCAGCTAATACATACAAAACACATCACCCATCCAGTCATTCCAGTATCTCTATCTCAATCAGTCACCAACCACTAACTCCACTCACTCCTTCCCCTCAGGAAAAAAAAGTATGGATGGCAGCTAATGGATTGAGGTTGAATGTCAACAAGATAGAAGTACTGTTTCTGGGGGACAGAGGGTGGACATGTATGGGGGCTCCGTGGTCCTAAATGGAGTAACTATGCCCCTGAAGGACCAGGTGCATGGCCTGGGCCTCATTCTGGACTCACAGCTGTCCATGGAGGCACAAGTTAATTCTGTGTCCAGGGCAGCTGTTTACCAGATCCATTTCTTAGGCAGGCTGAGACCCTGTCTGCCTGTATACTCTCCTGCCAGAGGGGTGCATGCTCTGGTTATCTCCCCCTTGGACTACTGCAGCACACTATGTGGGGCTGATGGATTGGTGAGTGGGAGCAGCCAATGGACAGAAATTGTGGACAGAAGGACGGAGAGCACTGGATTCCTGCCAGCTCTTCTAGGGCCCGGAGGAGCTGGAGGGGGTCCTTTTGATCTTGGAGGAATTCAAATAATTCTCACATAATATAGAGCCGGGAAGCATGCCCCATAATACAGCATTTTATACAAACATATGCAGATATCAGCTCATTAAGAGGCATCAGAGAGAATTTGTTGACTTGCCATTTATAAACCCTATTTTTGGAACAAAGCCTGTTGCCATTAATGAGAACTTGACAGTCAAAGGAGAGATAAGAGGACTGAATACCAAAATAATTGGACAGAGAAGGAGATGAATAAAAAAAATGTCTGCTGTGTGTTAACAATACAAAAACTTTGCTACAGAAGATGTGAGCCACAGAAACGACTGATTAGACTGAGAATCAGGATGAATAATATTAGTTTTGAATTTGGAAAAAAAGCCGAAACATGAGAGACATGAATGAGGATGGATATCTCTAGACAACTAGAACATGGGAATTCCCCAAAATTATTTATTATTGGAATATATAAATGGTGGTATTGTTATTATTGTAATATGCATTGATTTGATTTAATTTGTCATTAATTGGAAGATTGTTATTGAAAATGAATAAAAAAATTAACACAAACACTGGCTCCCAGTATGTTTCTGGGCATAATTCAAAGTCTTGATGCTGGCCTTTAAAGCTATAATAATAATAATAATAATAATAATAATAATAA
This sequence comes from Podarcis cretensis, assembly GCF_951804945.1. Lineage (NCBI taxonomy): Eukaryota > Metazoa > Chordata > Lepidosauria > Squamata > Lacertidae > Podarcis > Podarcis cretensis. The sequence goes on along the minus strand of NC_137177.1, from coordinate 13,138,400 downwards.
TAAATTTTATTTATATCCCGCCCTCCCCAACCGAAGCCGGGCTCAGGGCGGCTAACAACACTAAAACAGTACAACATTATAAAACATTATAAAAATTAATTAAAATCAAAATTGATGGCAACCATAAACTAAAGTTTTGTAAAGATTGCCAGAGGAGGGAGTCAGGCTGCGCCCTGACCAAAGGCCAGGTGGAACAGCTCTGTCTTGCAGGCCCTGCAGAAAGATGTCAAGTCCTGCAGGGCCCTTGTCTCTTGTGACAGAGCGTTCCACCAGGTTGGAGCCGCAGCCGAAAAAGCCCTGGCTCTAGTTGAGGCCAGCCTAACCTCTCTGTGGCCTGGGACCTTCAAGGTGTTTTTATTTGAAGACCGTAAGTTCCTCTGTGGGGCATACCAGGAGAGACGGTCCCGTAGGTACGAGGGCCCTAGGCCGTATAGGGCTTTGAAGGTTAAAACCAGCACCTTAAACCTGATCCTGTACTCCACCGGGAGCCAGTGCAGCTGGTATAGCACCGGATGAATGTGATCTCTAAGCGAAGACCCCGTAAGGAGTCTCGCTGCGGCATTCTGCACCCGCTGGAGTTTCTGGGTCAGTCTCAAGGGCAGCCCCACGTAGAGCGAGTTACAATAATCCAGTCTGGAGGTGACCGTCGCGTGGATCACAGTGGCTAGGTCAGGGCGAGAGAGGTAAGGAGCCAACTGCTTAGCTTGGCGGAGATGAAAAAATGCCGCCTTTGTTATAGCTGCAATCTGCGCCTCCATGGAGAGGGAGGTATCGAAGATTACACCCAAACTCTTCACGAACGGTGCTGGCACTAATTGCACCCCCGCAAGAGATGGGAGTTGCCCCCTCAGTCCCATGTCGTCCCGTCCCAGCCAGAGGACCTCTGTCTTCGAAGGATTTAACTTCAACCGGCTCCCATGTAACCATCCAGCCACAGCCTCCAAGCATCTGATCAGTGTGTCTGGGGCCGAGTCCGGGTGGCCGTCCATCAACAGATAGAGTTGGGTGTCATCAGCATACTGATGGCAGCCCAGCCCAAAACTCCGGACAAGCTGGGTGAGGGGGCGCATAAAGATGTTAAAAAGCATCGGGGAGAGTATTGCACCCTGGGGCACACCACACACCAAGGAGTGGCGGGATGACAATTCCCCACCAAGCACCACCCTCTGTCCCCGACCAGAGAGAAACGAGCGCAGCAAGGCAGTGGTCCAGGAGTTCGTGATCGACCATGTCGAAGGCTGCTGACAGGTCTAGAAGAATCAGCAGCCCCGACCCGCCTCGATCCAGCTGCCTGCGGAGATCATCTGTTAGGGCGACCAGAGCCGTCTCGGTCCCATGACCAGCGCAGAAGCCGGACTGGAATGAATCCAGAGCCGATGTTTCATCCAGAAACCTATCAAGCTGTTCAGCAACTGCTCTCTCAATCACCTTACCCAGGAATGGAAGATTCAAAACCGGGCGGTAATTGAATAGATCTAAGGGATCTAATGATGTTTTCTTTAAGAGCGGGCGCACCACTGCCTCCTTCAGTTCCCCTGGGAATGTCCCGGTGCCAAGGGACAGATTGATGATATCCCCCAGGGGGGCCCGCACCTCGTCTGGACACGCTCTAATCAGCCAGGACGGGCACGGGTCGAGAGGACAAGTGGTGGGCTTTCCAGCTCGGAGGAGTCTGTCCACATCGGCTGGGGATATCCAGTCAAAGTGGTCCAATACTGAACCCGAGGACAGTCGAGGGGCCTCCAGTTCCTTTATTGTATCCAAATTGGCAGGGAGGTCATGGCGGAGCAACAAGACCTTCTCCGCAAAAAAGCTCGCAAATGCCTCACAGCTGTGTGTCAAATTGTTATTTAAATTTGGCTGTCCTTCGAGGGACGTTAAAGACCGAATTATACTAAATAATTGCGCCGGGCGAGAGCTAGCAGATGCAATGGAGGCCGAGAAGTAGGACTTCTTAGCGGCCTTCACTGCCATCTCGTAGGTTTTCATAAAAACCCTATAAGATGTTCTTGAAGCTCCGTCACGGGCACCCCGCCATACTCGCTCTAGCCGTCTGAGGTCCTGCTTCATTTTCCGGAGCTCCTCGGTAAACCAGGGAGCCCGGTTTCTGCGGGGTCGCAGAGGGCGCTTAGGTGCGATCTCATTGATGGCTGCCAGGAGCTGGGTATTCCAGGCCTCAACAAGCTCAGTCAATGAGTCACCAGGGGGAGAAAGGTCCCGCAAGGCTTGACGGAATCTATCAGGGTCCATCAGCCTCTGCGGGCGGGCCCAAATTGGCTCGCCACCCAAGCAGGGTGGGGATGGAACGTCAATCCTGGCTTTCAGAGCATAGTGATCAGACCATGGCACCTTCATCGAAGGAAACATGATCACATCTATACCGACGCCAAAGATCAAATTCCGCGTGTGGCCTGCTTGATGTGTGGGGCGCGAAACAAACTGGGAGAGCCCTAGTGTCACCATGAAAGACACCAGGTCCAGAGCCTGTGAGGAGGGAGTGGCATCAGCATGGATGTTGAAGTCCCCCAATACCAATAGGTTAGGGAACTCCAAGGCCCAGCCGGCCACCGCCTCCAGCAGGCCTGACAGGGTGGCTGCTGGTGCGCTAGGTGGCCAGTACATCAGCCAGACAGCCAAGCTCACCTCGGAGCCCCACACTAGGCCAACACATTCAATGCCGGGGATCGATGGCGATGGTAGAGCCCTGAAAGAACAATCTTCCCGGATTAATAACGCCACCCCTCCCCCCCGGCCCACAGTCCGTGACTGGTGGAGGACGGAGAAACCCGGGGGCGCCATCTCTCGTAAGGTAACAGTATCCCCTTCGCGCACCCAGGTCTCAGTCACACATGCCAGGTCAACCCCCTGCGAGGTGAAGAAATCTCGCAGGGTGGCGGTTTTGTTGCCTATAGACCTGGCATTGCACAACACCAGTGACGGAGGTGAGTAATCCTTGCTCACCCTACCCTTGTCTCTCGGGATGGGGCGCAGATTGGAAGGGGTACGAGCATATCCGTATCTCGATCCCCTTCGCCTATGACATCTGCCCCCACCGCCATACCTCCCTCGCCCCTCCACAGTAGGAATCCCAAGCCTCATACTCGCCTCCATTTACAGAATATAAAAGCAAACAAACAAAAAACAATTACACCAAAACAAAACAATCCCCACCCCATTCAACAACCACCCCACCCCAACCCAAAATAAACCAAAACAAATAAAATACATGGATAAAAACCACCGCTTATGGTGGTACAACAAAGCAAAAAATAAAAACAGTTTAAAACATATAAAAACACTTCCAACAACCGCTGCAGCAGCACTAGTGTCCCCAAAGCTGTGGCAGTGGTGAGTGTGGGCCCCGCCCCCTGGCCTGGTGGAGAATGGGCTTGCAAGGGGAAACGCACGGCAAAGCGGCAGCAGCAATGTTCCGAGGCCTCCTTGGAGCCTTATATGCTGAGGTGGAGTCTGGGGCCCGCCCCCAGGCCCAAGGTGGAGAATGGGCTTGCAGGGGGAGCGGTCCTCCCCAAGACTCACTGGCAAAGCGGCAGCAGCCACAAACCAGTATACCTGAAGAAGCATCTCTACCCCCATCATTCAGACTGGACACTGAGGTTCAGTTCCAACGGCTTTCTGGTGGCTCCTTCACTGCAATAAGTGAGGTTGTGGGGAAGCAGGCAGAGGGGCCTTCTTGGTAGTGGTGCCCACCCTGTGGAATGCTCTCCTATCAGACGTCATGGAGATAAGTAACTAAACAACCTTTAGAAGACATCTAAAGACAGCTCTGTATTGGGAAGTTTTTAACATTTTATGTTTTATTATATTTTTGTTTAAGCTGGAAGCCACTACGTTTGGCTGGGACAACCCAGTCAGATGGGTGGGGTACAAATATTATTAGTATTACAAACCCAAGGAGACATTGAAACTCATCATTTATTGAAATAGCCATTCTAATTACCACCCAAGACTCACAGAGATCTACTGTTCCCAACATCAAACAGGCGCTCTCATAAATTGACATCTCCCACCAAAGGATAGGTGGAGCTGCACACATCTGCTACCTGGTTCTCATCCTTTCCACCAAGGAGTGCACTCAGACAATTCAACCCACACAAGATGAACCCCCCCCCCTCCGCCGCAAAAACCCTTGGCAGAGGGCACCCTCAACCCAACCCCTCAGCAGTGCTGCTTTGTAGTTTTCTGGATGGCCATTAGTACCAACAGATGGTTCCCCTCACTTCCTCCTCGGATCTGCACAACATGATAACACCCAGGGTCAGCACGGCTATCAGGGAACAAGGAGGACATGTGTTCTTCTCTCTCTCTCTCTCTCTCTCTCTCTCTCTCTCTCTCTCATCCCCCAATTTATCCAGGGTGTTTTCTCCACATTCTCAGGGGTCGTCTGAAGCTCTTGATCAATCAACAGTTAACATAGGCTACCTGTTTTCTCCCATGCAAACTAGGAGAAGAATCTTGGTCTAGAACAGTAGCATTAGTCTATTCTATGGGTACCCAAGGATGAAACCTGAAACTGAAATGACGTTCATTCTCAGGGTATGTAGATTCAAAAGCATGCAGATATTTACCAGGTGCGGATTGGTTATTGCAGTAATCACCCTGACAGCAGTGGATTCTACGGCGGAAATATCTATCTTTTAGTGTAGTAAAGCTGTAATCCCCTGGGGTACAATCTGAAGTGCATCCCCACATTTCTGTTTCAAATATCATATCACCTGTGAGAGAGACAAAAAAAGAAAAAAAGAAAAGGGTACAATTCAAAACCAAAATTTTACAAACCAGCCCCCTAATAGTTGAAATTTATATGATGCTTCCTAATACAGTGTTACCTCGGGTTAAGTACTTAATTCATTCCGGAGGTCCGTTCTTAACCTGAAACTGTTCTTAACCTGAAGCACCACTTTAGCTAATGGGGCCTCCTGCTGCTGCCATGCCACTGGAGCACAATTTCTGTTCTCATCCTGAAGCAAAGTTCTTAACCCAAGGCACTATTTATTTGTTAGCAGAGTCTGTAACCTGAAGCATATGTAACCTGAAGCGTATGTAACCCAAGGTACCACTGTATACATATTGATGCAACAGAGAAGTCAGATAAATGCTGCTGAGTGACAACATCTTTACCCAAAAGAAAAGTGCCTAACCTGCTGATAACATAATATAGAATGTAAGGAGGGAGCTGTAGCCCAAGAAAGGAAAAGAGGTGGTAAGGGAACAACTAGCTATTTTAAGTCAATTCCAATCTCCAGCGCCCGATGAGCTGCACCCAATGATACTAAAGGAGTTTGTGGATGTAATAGAAATACAATTAAGAATCACCTAGCATATTACACTCTTTGCTTAAAACAGGCAAGTGATTCATGGGGGGAAAGGATGGGGCCCTGTGGCTATGGACTCTCTAGTCCAATTTTCAAACTATGGCATGACAGAGTTAGTTCATTCAAATCAAGATGCCCCAGAAACATTAAATTCCTGTTTTATGGTTACACTACAATATTATTTGTTGTTACAACATTGTTACAATATTTATTGCTGAGATACAGAAAAGAGAGTTGGTTTATCCTTTCTCAATATTGTTCCTACTTCCTGAAGAGCCCCAGCAGGTTGTATTATTTCCTGCTCTTTCCTTTTCCCTTTACTCTTTTCATTCCCTTGATTTCACCTCAATCTGGCTCTCACAAAATGAAAAATGTTCTGCAAGTAAGCCTTTGTGGGGAGATAGACAGACAGATGGATGATAGATAAATGTTTGTTCTTTTAAAAATAGATCTCTTGTGGCTTCATTTGATTTTAGAATGTATCTATCAGAGTTTGAAGATGTAAGCTGTCACCGGATTGTTGCACTTCTTGACATTTTGACGAGAGCACAGTCTTTGGTCATTTTGCATTCATACATGCACATCATCCATTATTATTATTATTATTCCCTGATAATCCAGGGCCCACACATTCAGCTTTGATTGGACTAAAAGGCTTTACACTCACCTAAATTATATCGAGTAAAATTTGAAATGCAGCTATCCTGTCCATTATGACAGACCTCTGGCACTCCCCTTCCACGGTAAATATACCAGTAACATTGATGCGACACATCTGGGAGGAAAGAGTAGGAAACAATCAGTGCCATGGGTTTCTCATTCCTTGAGAAATGACATCTACATATATTCACAGAGAGAAATCTGACCTTGATCTCAGCTGTTGGATGCAAACCACTATTAACAGACACGAGGAATCTTACTTATCTCAAGATTCCACATGTGTACACACACACACACACAAACACCATCTCGTCTATCTCTCTCACACACAAATATACACAGACACAGACAGATGCACAGCCTTATTCCCATTCACGCACATTTCCCTGCACCTCAACACATGGTGATAAGAAGATTCAAAACTCCCTCTCATAGTCCCAGTGTTGTTCTCAGTTCTTGCCATCACCAACCATTTGAGCAGTGACATTTTAGATAGGATTTCATAAGTCCTATCACACAATTCCATACACAGCCACATTATTGGTGCTGGTAAGTATGCTACCAACAGCCCAAAAAATAGCTCTTGGCTAGATGGGGAGGGCCTGGAGGTTATGGGAAGAAAGGTGCAGCAGGAGATGCTTCCCCATCTACCTTCCTACCCAAACATTGCCAGTTGCCAACACAGGGGTGGCAGGTAGGCAACCTGTTACAGGCTGCATGAGGTCTTCATGAACAGTGTATCAATCCCAAACAGGGTAGCCAGAACAGCACAGGAAGCGCAACTGTTTACCTTGAAGTCAAGCGGCACCTGAGATCCCTGTGTTTTATTCCACCCACTACCCATTTCTCCATTTGGTGTCACCAATCACTGCTTCAGGAAGAAAAAATATGAAAGAATCTGTCCCATTGTTGACCTGACCTCAAGTAACAGAAATACTCTCTACTAGTGTAATAGTCACCTTTACAAAATTTGCTACACCATCTGAATGTGAGGTATGTATGAGGTTCATGTGCATGATGCATGTTGGACACATTTGTGCCCCATTCTAAACTCCTAATACTCCACTCTTCTATTTACACTTGTTTTACTCTGAATGGCAAGAAATAATGACTCACTGCCTTGTGGTTGAGTTCAGTTGTTTGCAATTTGGAGCAGTCCCTTTATTCTGCTGGGCCACTGATTCCTTACGGCTGAAACTGAGTTGAGATTCTATGGGTCATTCACAAATCCTTGTGAATGAACCATAGTCTTCACTCTTTTTAACACTCAGAACCATGTTCGCTTGGCTCCTTTAATCCACCTCTAACCCATTCAACTCAACCAAGCTCCCAGTCAAAAGAAAATAAACATAAAAGCAGTGCTCCTTTCCAGACTTCAAAATGAGGTCTGTAACTTAGAACATGTAACTGAAGTTTGCTGGTCTTCTCCCCTCCCCAAAATTTAGAGTCCAGATTCTCAGATCCTCCTATTCTTATCCATATTTTCAGCTCCTTTTCTCTTCCAAAAACCTGTTTCAGTCTTTCCATTCTGACCCCTGCTAACATCCATCCAGATATGATTAAGAGAAACATTCCTACTCACCAGAAGAAACTAGGACAAAGAGAACGCACATACTCAGGAAAGCCTTCATAATGCCAGAGCGATCAAAAGCCAAGGAGCACTTGAAACGAACAACCAGGTGAGCTGTGGAAGAAGAAGCTGGCTTGGGGAAATTTATAGGCGAAGGAAAGGTGCCTGAGAATTCCAGCTGGGAAGGAGTGGTGGGATATTATGGAAACAGAGAGTGCATGCTGTCCCAGAAATCCTATTTTTTAAAATTGGAACACAAAGCTCCTTTTTGATTGTGGATGCAATCATTTTTAGGACTTCTGTGGCAGCCAGCCAGATGCCTCTTCCAGTCCTCATTGTTAGTTAACTGGAACTTTAAAGAAGTGAATTCCTTCCAGTCTTTCTCCAGCTCTGTTTTATCACAATGCCTGTGGAGCAAACATATTCCCAACAAGGAACAAAGTAATGAACAATTGGCATGTCACACACACATCTCTTTATCTTCCCAGCAATCAGGTGAACCTGGAACCTGCTTGTATCCATGGAACCACTCCTTTGCATTGTCAGTTTTGTACCTTCTCAGTATCTTTTTAAACATAGTCATGATGGCTACCTTCCTTCCAGTATGAGAGGCAGTAAGCCTCTTACTACCAGTTGCTGCAGATCACATGTGGAAGATGTGGTCCCCAAAGGGATGCGAACACAGCACCACTGCTTTCTGGGCCTACGGATCAATTTGTAAGTGAGGAGACCCAGAGATTTGTGTGTGTCAGACACTTCCTCTCCTAACAGGGGTGGCTGCCTGAGGCTCAGAAGAGAGAGAAAATAAAAGTTTCAGATCTCTGTGGTAGGGCTGATTGGGCCGATCTTACTCAGGGCTTGCTCTACAACAATGGCTCCAGCCTCGGATGAATTTTTTTTTTTTTTTTTTGGGGGGGGGTCCATGGACAATCACACATTCTAAAGAATAGCCCCCAGAGGAAGACAAACACCAGAGAAGCATGTGGGAGAGCAACTGAAAACAGGTTGGACAACACAACCCGAAGCTGCACAAGAGAAACATGCCTACATGATAGGAATGAACCAGTTTTCTGATTTGACTGACACAATGTTTAAGCAGGAAATACTTAAGTTCAGTCCTAAGTGGGGCCATCACTTAATACTGTTCCTGGCACACTCAATATTGTTGGATGGAAGTATGTTTTGAATTGTAATTGTTTTTAGAATGTATTAATCTGTTTCTACTTCATTTTTGTTTTTCAGTCTTATGCCTCTTTGCTGAGCTAGGCCCCTTGAGGAGGAAGGGTGGGATATAAATTCAATAAATAGTAATTTCGTGTTCAGACCTTTAAACCTTCCCTTTAAACAAATTCTGACAAGACTCAAATTTTGGTTTGGTTTTTGGCAGAATTTAGGCCACAACTTTATTTATTACAGCATGTGAGTGCTTGCATAGGCCCTGATTCGACTAGCTGCCTGCACCGTTGCAGGTAGCACTGACCCAGAGCACCAGCATAGGTCAGCCTAGGGTGAACATCCACATAGGTGGAAAGCTGGGAACAGGTTATGTCCACCAGCCAGATGTCCCCCTGGACTCTGGCATGGGCAAAACCCCCTCACTGGGTTGACCAAACCATTGAGTCCCTGGATTCCTTTAATAGAATACCCTTCACATAGGGAAGGTCAAGAGCGTATCCCTATCACCTGAACTAGAGCCTATCCTCCACACGAGCCCCGTGCTCGCTGACAACCACTCACACCTGTAACCAATCCCTTAACCCTGCTGACACGGAGGTCAGCCAAAAAAATCATTCCCAGTCACAGACTGATGAACCCCATCAAGCTTGTAAAGGGACGCATCACGGAAGGTAATGCCTGGGTGACAGCTCACCATCCCTGCCCAAGGCCAGAACTTTTTTGACCACTGTGCTCTGGGTGCTCATCTTGGCCCTCCCGGTGGCAGCTGGGCATTGGCTATCTTGCCACATGTCACTGCCATCAGTGACCAAATTTTGAGTCAAGGAAGAGCCTCCTTCAACTCTTGAAAGTCCTCCTGCAAGTGGGACCGCAAGCTCAGCCAGGGGCTTCCGCCAATTGCACCACCACCACCGCAGGCATGCCTCCGCAGACACCTTCGTCTGCACCATTGGGAGAATCCCCTCCCAAGGCATTCCTCATCTGGACACCCAGAAGACGCTCATGTGGTCAGGGAGCCCGAACCTGCATCCAAATTCAGACTCCGCCGCCCTCTTGCTGACCCAGTGGACAATGCTGTGCCCAACTATCCAGACGTGGAGGATAGGCAGACCTAGGAATGAACAAAATAACATTAGCAACTGCACCTCAACGCCACATCCGAACATAAGCCTTGTATGCTTCAGATTTCCAGCGGCCTAGGTCCTTAATCCTGTCAACGGACAGGCCCCAATGTGCAGCAGTGGTAGCTGCCCCAATACGAAAGGAATGAGGTGTGAACTCGCTGGCCGACAGGCGGCATGCTACGATAGCCTTACACATTAGAGCAGCAAATTGATGCCTCCTTAACAAGGATCCATCCTCATGAACCAGGAAGGGACCATCCCCAGGTGGGCGAAGTGACAATATTTATTGGCATCCTTGACTGCACAAGGGCCGGGCTTACCAGTGGCAGGCAGCCTCATCAAGGCTCCTCTACCTAACTGATCAGTTTTTGAATTGTGAATAGTGAGCACCAGATCAGCATCAGACAGCTGAATGTTCTGCAAAAACAAGCCCATAGGAGCCCCTCCACCTGCCGACTCCAGCACCACTTCACCCACACGCAGTGCACCAAAAAATGCAATTGGAAATGCTGCCAAAAAGAGTCTCACTTCATAAGTAGACCAGCAAGTTAGCCTCAGCATGTTGCGCATAGTGCAAATAATATCCAATGCTACCGGCTGTCTTCCTGGCACCCTAGGTGGCCACAATCTGGCCCAGCCCTCCAGAGCCTTGTGCACCACAAACTTTGCACAAGGGTCTCAGGCGTAAAGGGACTTATAGAAAAATGAAATGGCAGACGACTGAATTCAGATGGACTTCACAGTGCGACCCATAAAACGCAGGTGAGCCAAATACTGCAACACCTGCTGTGTAGAAGGTGACTCTGTGCTAGGACTAGTTGTGAGCTGCGCTCTGAAAGCTAAAAAGTCCATCCAAGCCTTCTTATAAGACCTCAAAGTAGAAGGAGAAATAGATGCCACCACTCCCTGGAAAACTAGCTGCTGCCAAGGTTCCAAAGTTGGACTGGGAAATATTCCAGAAGCTTCTGGGCACCTGGAGCCAGGGATCTGAAGCACTCCATCTGAAAACGGGATAGGGCATCAGCAATATCATTATTAGCACCAGGAATAAAACGTGCGGAAAACACAATATTAAACCCGAGGCATCGCAGCAGAAACGTGTGCAAGAGGGCAGAGACTCTGCCGGAGCGGGATGACTGCCTTGCCCACCACGGCCTGCTTATCTGACAAGAAACAGACCCACCGGTACTTGAACTCCTTAGTCCAGATGTGCACTGCTACTACAATGGGGAAAACCTCAAGAAAGGTTATATCACGGGTAACAGCAGTGTCTTGCCAATGCTCTGAGTGCACCAGCATCCGCGGAAATAAAGCCCCAAACCCAATGAGCCAGCAGTATCCGAATGGTCCTGAAAATCAAATTACAGATTCAAGCTATCCTGCCACAAGGATACACCATTGAACTCCCTCAGGAATTCCAGCCACATCTGGAGGTCTATCTTGACCTCCCTATGCAATCGCACCCGATGATGAGCAGAACGCAGGCCTGCGGTAAGCCTGGTCAGTGTGTCCAGGGCTGAGTCGGGGTGGCCGTCCATCAGCAGGTAGAGCTGAGTGTCATCAGTGTATTGGTGACAACCCAGCCCAAAGCTCCGGACAATCGGGGGGCCACCAGGTGGCACATTGGAAGATGGCCGACAATAACATCTCTCTGACCCACACGAGGTAATTAAGAGGCTGCTATGGGAAGTATGCAGCCTTCCCGCGCCCCCCCCCCCAAGGAGATGGGGGGACTGCCTTGCCAGCGGTGTCCATAGTGCACCCCCGGATTCAAAAGAAGGGGGTGCTGGTCACTTGGCACAAGCCCTCGGTGAAGTCAACTCTTCCTGATGCCGTCTCCAATCAGCGCCCGGGTTCGCTTTAGCTCGAAAATATAATTGGAAACATATAATTGGAAAGAAGCTAAAGCACATACATCAAGCGAAATTCGGGAGATAAGACTGCTGATTAATGGATCTCTGTGACCGGAGCGACGGATGGGACAAATAAATCAAGTGATGAATCACCATTAAGAGACTGGTATGTTTGGAGTGAAACGGAAGGGGGGTGGAGGAAAAAACTTTTCTTTTCTTTGCCTTATGTGAGTATTAATAACCCTCCACCCCAGAAAGAAGTTCGTTGCATTTTATTAATCACAAGCAGGAATTCAAGAACTGTGTGAAGTGAATTATAGATCAAAGAGATAATGAGTAAACAATGGCAAACGGAGGAAAGTTTTATGACGCAGTTTTAAATGATGTCTCGCTAAGACAGGCTTGTCTAAGAAAGACGGGGGGAGGAGGACCAGGATCATCGGAATGTGAATCATGACTGGAATGTGATCTAAACCTGGCAGAGCCCTCCTGATATACTTGGCAAGCCTGGAAAATTAAAGGACAGACCGAGGATAATTTTTTTATGGAAGTGTGGAATGGTGTCTGTCCCTAAATGATATGATTTATGGAGAGTGTAAAACCCACACAGAGGATGTTTGTTTCCAACCCGCTTGTGAAGATTATCAGAGATCGCAAAGAAAGGATTACATGATAACAACAAGAAGATGAAGAAAGTAATAAAGAGACTATCTGGACAGAACTGGATAGAACTGTTTAATTAAAGCAGCAACATAAGTGATGCTTGGACCCCCGTTTGGAGCTTGAAGTATGGGTACCCCCAACAAAATTTTAAAATTTGGCTGTATAATTTGGAACTAATGTGATTTGGAAATAATGTGATTTGATTGGCCTGTTAATAAAAATTATTATAAAAAAACCAAAAACAAAGCTCCGGACAATCTGGGCGAGGAGGTGCATAAAGATGTTGAAAACCATCGGGGAAAGGATTGCACCCTGCGGCACTCCACACACCAAGGAGTGGCGTGATGACATCTCCCTCCCTAGCGCCACCCTCTGTCCCCGACAGAGATGAAGGAGTGCAGCCATTGTCAGGCTGTGCCCTGAATCCCCACGTCCAGAAGATCATGATTGACCATGTCAAAGGCTGCTGACAAATCTAAAAGAATCAGCAGTCCCGACCCGCCTTGATCCAGTTGTCTACGGAGGTCATCTGTTAGGGCAACCAGAGCTGTCTTGGTCCCGAAACCAGGACGGAAACCGGACTGAAATGGATCTAAAGCTGATGTTTCCTCCAGAAACCTACCAAGCTGTTCAGCAACTGCTCTCTCAATTACCTTACCCAGATATTAAAGATTCGAAACTGGGCAGTAATTGGATAGATCTAGAGGATCTAATGAAGTTTTCTTTAAGAGCAGACACACCACTGCTTCCTTCAACTTCCCTGGGAACATCCCCGTGCCAAGGGACAAATTGATGATTTCAACCAGGGGTCCCGCACGATGTCTGGACATGCTCTAATCAGCCGAGGCGGGCACGGGTCAAGCAGAAAAGTGGTGGGCCTACTGGAGGCCCCTTGGCTGTCTTCAGGTCCATTGTTGGACCATTTCGATTGGATACTCCCCGCTGATGTGGACAGATATGGTCCAACAATGGACCTGAAGACAGTCAAGGGGCCTCCAGTTCTGTTACTGTATCCAAATTGGCAGGGAGGTCACAGCGGAGCAGCAGGACTTTCTCTGCAAAAAATCTCGCAAATGCCTCACAGCTATGAATCGAATTTGTGTTTAAATTTGGTTGTCCCCCTAAGGACATTATCAACCTGATTATTGTAAAAAGTTGTGCCAGGCGAGAGCTAGCGGATGCAATGGAAGCTGTGAAGTAAGATTTCTTAGCAGCTTTCATTGCAATCTCATAGGCTTTCATAAGCGTCCTATAAGACGTTCCTGAAGCTCCGTTGTGAGTCTGTCGCCATACCCGCTCTAGCCGTCTGAGGTCCACTTCATTTTCAGGAGCCCTTCAGTGAACCAAGGGGCCTGGTTTCAGCGGGGTCACAAAGGGTGCTTAGGTGCGATCTCATCTATGGCTGCCAAGAACTGGTTGTTCCAGTCCTTGACAAGGTCATCTAATGAGTCGCCAGGGGGAGCAGGGTCCCACATGATGGAATCTATCAGGATCCATCAGCCTCTGTGGGCAAGCCCAAAGCAGGGGAAGAGCGGGAAGTCAATCTTGGCTTTCAGAGCATAATGATCATACCATGGCACTTCCACGGCACTTCCATGGCACTTCCACGGGGGGGGGACATGATCACATGCCGGCACCAAAGATCAAATCCAGCGTGTGGTCTGCTTGATGAGTGGGGCCCAAAACAAACTGGGAGAGCCCTAGTGTAGCCATGGAAGGCACTAAGTCCAGAGCCCGGGGGGCAGCATCGGCATGGATGTTGAAGTCCTCCAAAACCAATAAGTTTGGGAACTCCAAGGCCCAGCCTGCCGCCACTTCCAGCAGGTCTGACAGGGTGGCTGCTGGTGTGCTGGGTGGTCGGTACACCAGCCAGACAGCCAAGCTCTCCTTGGTACCCCACACGAGACTGACACATTCAGTGACAGGGATTGATGGTGCTGGCAGAGCCCTGAAAGAACAATCCTCCCGGATTAACAATGCTAAGGAACCTGTTCTGTGAGTCAGGAGTGGAAGGTATAGTGATAAAGTGATTCAGATCCCATTTCCACCGCTTATTTCTGATAGGAGTAATAATATATTTCTGTTTGACCCCTTAGAACTTGTGCTCTGGAGTCCTTCAGGCTTCCATTGTATCCTCCTTGTTTTTACCATTTATTTGAAACTATGTCATAACGACAGTCAGGTATTTAGAGTAATGTGCCATCAGTATGCTGATTAAATTCAGTTCTGCCTGAAGCTCTTTCTCCATGCACCTCTCCTTTCACTGAACTGGTGTTATTAATTCCTATTTGTAAATCCCTCTCTTACCTTTGAATTTTGATGTGCGACAAAAAAACTTAATTTCACATATCCCCTCATGGAGTCTGAACTGGCAGTATCTGACCGGGAACAAGATCTTGAAGTCGTATTGGATAGAGGTTAATAAAGACCAGCTCTGTATACAGCAGTTGTGAAAAGGGCAAATTCCTTACCTAGGCTCACTGTGAGAGGAACTGAATAAAAAACGAAAGATATCACAATACCAGTATACAAATATTTGTTGTTTAATGCCAATAAAGTAGTTTGGATTGGATTATTTGCAATTAGTGTACTTGCAATATTGTGTACAGTTGCCTCCACCCAAAAAGGATATTGTAGAGTTGGAAAGGGTTCAGAAATGGGGAGTCATGATGCTGAAGGGGAAGGACTAACTCCCTGTGAGGAAAGATTACAAGATTTGGGGCATTTTAATTTAGAGGAAAGGCAAATTACAAGATGATAGAGGTGTATAAGATCATGATGCCTTAAACCTAGTGTTCACCTCTATGGATGTGGATGATCTAAGAAAAAGCAAAACAAAAGAAATACCATGGTTGGATCACTTCCTGGTGCAACTGGACTTCTCTATGACCCTTCCCCTCTGCAGGGAGGTGGGACCGATTCGGATGGCCCGCCTATGCCATTTAATGGCTCCAAAAGGTTCCAGGGTGTGGTTGTGTTGTTGTTTAGTTGTTTAGTCGTTTAGTCATGCCCAACTCTTTGTGACCCCATGGATCAGAGGGGGTGGGGTCATGTTCAGGTATCCCTTCACTGGCCCTGAAGGCCCAACCCAGGCATGACTTGCCTCCCTGTGCTTGTGACCTCGATAAGGGAACCTGTCATGAGGGTACCTTTGTTGCACTCCCTCAGAAATTTGCACCCAGGGCCACAGTCCCCTGATCCCCCATGCTATGCTGCTGTCTGAACGTCTGTTGCTGGGATTCACAAGTGGGCAGAGTGGTGTTGCTGTCCAGTCCTGCTTTTAGGCTTTGCACAGGCATCTGGTTAGCCATTGCAACAACAGGGTTTTGCAACAGAAAGCCCTGGCCAACTGAAGCTTGTGGGGAATCTAACTTCAGCCAAAATATTAATTGCCTCAAAGTGGTACTCACCCAGTGTACCTGCTGAAGAAGAGGAGACTCATAATGAACTTGCTGAAGAAACGTGGTTTCACAATTTTGTCTAAAATCACCAGCCTGCTCACTTGGCTGAGTAAGGGAAACCAACAGAGAGAAATAATTGAGAGAATATAGAGCCCTTTTGTAATATGTACCAGGGGTGGATAACCTGTGTTGTGGGGGTGAAATGTGGCCCCTGCATTCCTACATGTCACAGGGGAAAGACTGGGAAGAGGAGGTGTCAGAAGCTTAAGGGATACCGCAGCTTCTTAGTGAGCTGGGAGAGTCTATGGCAGAAAGAAAGCTGAAGCTGGCAAATGGCAGGAGGGAGGTCACAAGGCAAAGATGAGCCCGACAGTTGAAGAGTCATGTGTGTCTCCCCCTCCTGCTGTGTCAAGTTCCCCTTCAACCTCCCCACAAGAACCAGGAAGGGATGAAAAGGGCAGAAGTCTCTGATTGCTTGAAAAAAAAACCCTGGAGAGCAGGAGACATAGACAGGTGTGGGGAGTCAGGGATCTTTAGTCTCAGCAACTGATTTCATGGAGTATAACCCACAGGGAATGAGTTGCTGTGCTCACTGGTCTGACACACAGCCGTCTGTGAAGATCATGTTTTTGCTAATGAAGAGTTAATTCCAACTTGAACTGCATGATTTACTGAGTATGTGAGACATACAGACATATGACATATGGCAGACATGTCCAACACATCGATCATGATCTAACGGTCAATCGCTGGATGGATTTTGGTCAATTGCACTATGGCCAGGCAGCCTTTGCTCCTCCCTCACAGCTGGGGCTCTCGCCATCCCATGGGCTTGCAAGGCAGATGTGAAAGGGATAGAGTTGCACCTCCACTTTCACCTCCCATGAGCTCCAGAGTGTACACCAGTGGGTTAAATGGGACTTGCGAGGGGCTCGGCTGCAGGAGGGAGAGAGCTGTGCCTCTGTTTTTGCTGTCCTGTGAGCTCCAGAGCTTGCACCTCTCTCGCTTTGCTCTGCTAAGGAAGCCGCCCTTGGCTGGGCGGTCCTCACTGGGTGCTGCATGGCCTCACTCGTGCGGTGGGGAGAGCATGCAGTGGTCCCCCTCAGGAGCGAAGGAAAGTGGGGTGCGAGGGTGCTGATGTTCTGCATTTGGGACGAGGCTGATAAAAGGAGAGCGCCTTTCCTTCTTCCTCCATGCAGAGTGGCCTGTGGCTTAATCAGGTGTCATCTCCATTTGGGCAATACATGCAAGAAGATGATGGAATCTACCATGAATCTGTGCTAAGAAAGGGTTTTTTCCTGGCCACCAACAACGCCTAATCCCTTGCCCCTAAAGTGAAGATGTGAAGAATGACCATGGGAGAGTGGGGTCAATCACTGCCAGTTTTTGATGCTGGATACTTGAAGTTGGACATGCCTGACATATGGAACTGAATTTGGAAGGTGAGTAGAGGAATCATAAAATAAGCCTTGCCACTGGCTGTATCACAAGCGAGTTTCCATCTCCAAAGGAAATAGAAAAATATATTGCAGAAAGTGAAAAGGGGGGTCAAAAAATGCTCTTTCAGGTTGCATTAACTGCAATTAAAAAAAATTCATCAGTATACTCAAATATGGAATTGGAGCAAGAAACTGATGGCAACCTTATCTCCAAACAAGGAGCTGCTTATCTGGATAATCTTGCACAGTATTTTGATAGTGGGGTAGATTCAAAAAATGAGACTGACAAAGAAAAAGACATACAAACAAATGGGAAAGTGATCTTAGAAGGTGAGAGGAGTAATCGCGATGGAGGCCTTGGCACCTCAAATTTCAGTGGCAGTGCCAAAACTCAGCACCCCCTGTCTCTTGCCTTCTGTTGGGGCACCTGCTGCAGCACCCCAGAAGCTCTGCATCTGATGTAACTGTACCAGACATGCTCCCCTAGATCCAGCTTTGCACAGGATGTATCACAATTGAGTTTCCAACTCAAAAGCAAATAGAAAAGTATATCACAAAGAGTCTCATCCCTGAGCCTAAAACATTCCTAAAAGATACCTGCAATCAAATTTTCCCAGAAAGCATCCTGAAAATTTCAGGGCACTAATGGAGACGCACATGTACAAGAGTGTCTTGTCTGGAGTCAACAGAAAGAAGCTTTATATTGCCTTCCATGTTGATTATTTTGGAACTAGGCAGTCAAAATTAGCACTTCTGTGTCTAAGCCTGCACTGGTATCTGCTGAAGGCTGGGATTTTAATGGGAAGAGGTGGAAACTTTCCCATAGGATCCTCAAACCTTAAAAAGGCAACAACAACAACAACAATTTATACCTGACCCATCTAACTGGGTTGCCCCAGCCACTGTGGGTGGATTCCAACATAATATACAACAACACAACAAAAGCAACAGAACAGAACGGAAGGGTTGAATCTTTTGAAACAACGTGTTTTGCTTGAGAGGCCATCTGCAAAGTACTTTGCAGTATGAGTATATTCTAAGCCAGATTGTTCCCATATTGAACAAGCAACATTTCTTTTGAGATATATACTTTTTAAAGAAATACAGTATGAGATTCAAGAAAGATTTCTCAAGTTGGCAGGTTGTAGCAACAAAAGTTGAATAAATTGCTCATTTCATAACATTAAATGAAACATGGTCAGTGTTTGTCAAGCTCAAGCCTACAATAATGGGGCAAATCTGACTGCAAAATACAATGGTGCACAAGCAAACATTCAAGAAGAATACTCAACGTCTCCCCCCCCCCCCGTGGTTGTCACACAATCAACTGATGTGGAAATTATGCTGTTGAATGCCTACCTGAAGCAATTACCTTTTTTTCAGGGGCAGGGGGGAGTAATTCAACCTGTTTCCTACCTTTCAATTCCAGTCCTGATTGAAAGGGATTCCAGGAACAGTAGCTTCTGCAGAGAGGTCATTTAGCAAACTTAAGTTAATTAATGATTATTAATTATTTAAGGACTACAATGTCTCAGGAACATCTTGTGGATTTGGAAAGGCTAAGTAAATTAAATAATCAAGCATTGCCAGAACAATTAGTTTTCATGCTGTGATTCTAAAGTTTTCACAAAAACGGCCAGAAACAATCCTTTTCTAAAGTACTCTGTAAATAGTATGTTTATCCATCTATCATCTTTCTATCTATCTTTACTAATGCTAATGTTTTGTGATTATCTGATCTGCATTTCAATATAAAAGGATGTTTTGATGTGAATTCATTCTCCTTATTTGTATTGTAGCTCAAAGAAAGATGTTCCATCGGGGGCCACTAGGGAGCGCATTGGAAGGTGGTCGACAGTACCATCACTCCGACCCACACGGGGTAATTAAGAGGCTGTTATGGGAGTAGGCAGCCTCCCTTGTTGCCCCAAGGAAATGGGGAACACTGCCCTTGCCTGCTGTGCCTATAAATCACCCCCTAATTCGAAAGAAGAGGGTGAGGGCCCTAGGCAGAATGCCCCCGTGTGGACCTCGGCTCTCCTGGATGCTGTCTCTGATCGCGCACTAGTTGCAGTAATTTGGAATAATTAATTACAAAAGAAGCAAATGCACATATTTCAAGTGAAGAAGGGGAGTGAAGTCTGCTAATTTAAGTGACCTCTGCGAAAGAAGACGACGGGCTGGAGAAACAGGAATATTTTACGATGAAGATACACCAAAGGCGGGGTATGTTGACAACGGGGCTGAATGGGGGGAGGAAACCTTTTTTACTTTCCTTCTATGTGATTTACAAGAACCCCTCCTCATTAGAACCGTCGGTTGAACTGACCCAAGCAGGATGATTAAGGTCTGTGTGGAGATAAACTTTAACCAAACGTATGCTTTATAGAGACCAAGAAGCAATAAGAGCTTTTGGGAATGGCGCAGCAATTAATTCGGAGTCGCCATCTTGCTAAAGGATTTATAGCCGGGAGGAAGAACGGACTTGTTTTCAGACTGCATTCCTAGTGAATCTCCTCAGAGGTTTTGAGAAAGGAGGCAGATTGGTGAAGATTAATGACGCTAAGACTGTTTTGATGTATGGAAGTGATGTTATATGGGAAACGTCTGGATATGGCTACTGGATAAAAAAAATAATATCCACGCAGGATTACAAACTGTTCTAACCAGCTTGCGGAGACTATCAGAGGTCACAAAGAGAAAGGAAAAATATATGAAAATAACAACAAGAGATGTGGAAAAATAATAAGAAAGGACTGGATAGTACTGTGAACATCATAAGGTTAGATTTGTGGACATTAAAACAGCAGTAAGAAGCAAGAAGTTGATTGGATCCCTTTGGAACTTGAAATATGGGTACCCCCAACAAAAATTTAAAATTCGGCTGTGTAATTTGGAATTTATGTAATTTGGTTTGATTTGATGTGATTGGTCGGTTAATAAAAAATTATTCATAAAAAAGAAAGAAAGAAAGATGTTCCATCATGGGACTGAAATCACCTTGGTCGTGCTGGGCGATGATCTCCAACAGACTAGGTACAGAGGTAAAAGTTGTTTCCTGGTTCTGCTAGATCTCTTAGAGGCTTTTGATACCATTGACTGTGACTGTGGTATCCTGCTGGACTGTCTAGAGGAATTGGGAGGTGAGGGCACTGTTATGCAGTGGTTCCACTCCTTCCTCATGGGCAGTGTCCTGAATGTATAGCTGGGGAATAAGTGTGCTGAGTGCTCACTTGTGGGATATCTCAGTACTCCATCCTCTCCCTCATGCTTTTTAACTTCTATATGAAACCACTGTGAGAGATCAACAGGGTTTTTTTGTGAGTGATATCCAGCTCTAACTCTCCTTTAAATTGGAATCAGTGAAGGCACTGAATGTTCTGTGTGAGTATCTGGAGGTGGTTGGAGGATGGATGGCAGTTGACAGATTGAGGCTGAATCCCAACAAGACAGAGGTACTGTTTCTGAGGGACAGGAGCTGGCGGGTGTCGGGGACTCTGTAGTCTTGAAGGACCAAGTGCACAGTCTGTGTGTCATTTTGGACTCACTGCTTGCTGTCCATGGAGGCACAGGTCAAGTCTGTGTCCAGGGCAGCTGTCTACCATCTCCTTCTGGTAGGCCAGCTGAGACCCTACCCACCTGCACACTGTCTTGCCAGCGTGGTTATCTCCCACTTGGATTACTGCAATGCACAATAGGGACTACCTTTGAAGGTGACTTGGAAACTAATCCAGAATGCAGCTGCTAGACTTATGACTGGGAGCGGCTGCCAGCAGCATATAACGGATGCACATACTCCCAGTATGTTTCTGGGCACAATTCAAAGTGTTGGTGCTGCCCTAAACAGCCTCAGCCCTGTATACCTGAAGGAATGTCTCCACCCCTATCATTCAGACTGGACACTGAGATCCAGCTCTGAGGGCCTTCTGGCACTTTCCTCACTGCAAGAAGTGAAGTTATACAGAACAAGGCAGAGGGCCTTCTCAGGAATGGTGCCCTCCTTGTGGAATGCCCTCCCATCACATATCAAGTAGATCAATAACTATATAACATTGAGACGACATCTGAAGGCAACCCAATATCAGTGAGTTTTTAATGTTTGGTGGTTTATTATGTTTTTATGTGTGTTGGAAGTCAACCAGGATGGCTGGAGTGACCCAGCTGCATGGGCAGGGTTTAAATGTAAATCTCATCATCATCATCATCATCATCTCTGACATAAAATGAGGTAATGATGTATATGATTGGTGGAAAGTGAAATGCTTTGTCTGAAGTTTTTAAATACCACTCCCTGGACCACTGGGCAAGGTTGTAGTTTTGCAGAACGATCCGACTGTAACCTTGCATTGCAATAAACAATGTTGGACCCCAAACTCCTCTCATTTCTGAGTTTTATTGGCGTAAATTCAGGAGATAAACCATTTTCTGGCTTATAACATTTGGTGCTGTGACTTGGATGTACCAGGAAAATTTGGGGACATTCTTTTCTTTTCCTTTACTTTTCTTTTTCTGGATTTTATTTTATTTTATTTTATTTTATTTTATTTTATTTTATTTTATTTTATTTTATTTTATTTTATTTTATTTTATTTTTTATTGATTTTCAACCAGAATACATTTATGTACACTTGTTATACAAATAAATCTCATATAAAACCTTTAGCTCTGCCGAGCTTCAGACTTCCTCCCCCCCCCCCCTTCGGTAAGTATCTTATAATTTCATTACATCTTGTACTTTATTCGTTTATCTAATTAACCATATGCTGTTGAAGTTAATCAGACCCTGCCAGTGTCTTTAAAGATTTACAATTATCTCTTATACACACCAAATATTTACTCCAATTTTCAGAAAACTTCTGATCTTCCTGATCTCGTATTCTCCCTGATAATCTAGCCAGTTCCGCATAATTTATCAATTTAACCTGCCAGTCCGAAATAGCTGGTATTACATTTGTCTTCCAATTCTGGGCCAACATAATCCTTGCTGCCGTCGTGGCATACAAAAATAAATTCTTATCCTTCTTTTTAATCTCCTTTCCCACTAATCCCGAAAGAAAGGCTTCAGGGTTTTTTTGAAAGTTATACTTAAAGATTTTTTTAAGCTCGTTATAAATTAAATCCCAAAAGTCCTTCACCTTTCGACATTTCCACAACATGTGGTAGAAATCTTTTTCTGGATTTTAAACATCCAGTGTGATATTAGGATGGTGATTTTAACATGTTTCTATATGCACAATACATTTTATAATGATTAAAATGTTCCCATGCTCTGTCTTCTGCACCCTGTGACTCTGGTACTAGCCAAGGACTTTTATGACTATGCTTTTTTCTCTTTATTAGATGACTGTAAATGTTCTGATAAAGTTTACGAAGGCTGTGCAACACAGGATTTTTGTACACTGGCAAGGATAACAATGGATTATGACTTTTTTGGCAGTATCAGCCAAGCACGATGCTGTGATACTCCAGCACCACCAAAGAAGTCCAACCTTGATGAGTAATTAGAAGATAGCAAAGTCTTCCCCTTTGACATTTATGATTTGCAGCGGCAGTGAAGGAGGAAGATGCTTCCCTGATATTGGGAGTGCAGATAAAGTGGGGTTCACAGGACTGCAGGGTTCCCTATTTAGCATTTAGTGTAGGGTGAATGGGATGCAGGATAGATATGCTAAAGTAGAAAAATGGGGCTTGGGGACTCTTCCTCATGATAATATAGCATTTGTTGATGTTTAGTCATTTAGTCGTGTCTGACTCTTCGTGACCCCCTGGACCAGAGCACGCCAGGCACTCCTGTCTTCCGCTGCCTCCCACAGTTTGGTCAGACTCATGCTGGTAGCTTCGAGAACATTGTATTTATATTTTTTTAAGAAAATATTTATTAAGGTTTTAAAGGTTACAGATAAAACAGAAAAAAACAGAAAAACACCAATTTAAACAAAAAACAAAGTGTATCACATTAGAAAAAAAGAATACCATACAAATAACAAAAAACAAAGAAAAAAGAAAAGCAAAAAACACATCAAACCTTCACATAATATATCTTTCATTTGCTTGTTTCCTTGACCTCCTCCCACCTCCCTTTTTTGTATTCTAATTCAGTTAAATATTTCAGCAAATCTTTTCCCTCTTTATTTTATCCTTATAATCTATCTTATTACACTATAATTTTACATTCTCCTCTTTCACCAATTAACAATCCGTTTTTGCTCTTTCTTTTTTAACCTTATTTCTCCTTAAAATTAATATATCTATTTGAACTTAAACTCTTAAGACATTTCCACTAGGGTCATAGAAATTTCATTCCACGATTTTTCTCTCCCTCATTAAATTTTTACAAAATTTCCAAATATAAACTTTAAATTCCCAAACTTCCTCCACCGTCTCCTCTCCCTGGTCTTGGCCTCTGCCGTCCCCTCTGTCAACTCCAAACAGTCCATCAACCTGGAGATCTTATATCCGAGGCTCTTAACTCTTCTTCACGTCCCTTCTGCCGATTTTGTTCATAATCTTTAGTGCTAAAAAGCAGATCTCGGGGGAGCTCCATCCCAACAATGCCTTTATTCCTTCTTAACAGGACAGCCAGATTTCCATAGTTAAAGCTAGGATCCATAAAGCATTCCAAATCTTGTTTCCAAATTCCTCCAAAACCAAAGGCCCCAAAAGCTCCAATCTCCTCCTGACCCAAATCCATATCCTAAAAGTCAAATGATCCCTGCATTGGGGAATCTCTCCAACTTTCCTTTTCCAGACCAGGCCAGGCTCCAGTCTTCAAGATCTGGCTTTTTCTAGTTTCAGTCATAAAGGGCCTCAATTTGTAATCCTCAATTTGCATCTGTAAGGTTAAGGCTTCCCCTTGTATTACTTTAGGTTCGACCACAGCAACTTTCTCCTTCTCCTTTTCAACGATTTGTTCAGTCATGATAGATTCCTGTGCCGGATCCTTGACAACTTCTGTGTTAATTCCCACTTTTGATCCCAAGATGACAATTTTAGTAGCCATAGCATCTATCTGTTTATGAAGATTTTCCAGCAAATCGTTTGTCTTATAGAATGCAGACACTAAATCTTCCCTAACCGACATTCTTGGGATGTTCAAGGTCAAACTCTGGTTTCTCACAGTCCTTATCTTACAGCTGGATGCCTCCGCTCCACTCTTGTAACAGTTTCAACAACTCAGTCCTTTCCAACACAGTTCCAAAGGTGAAAAATAGTATCAATTTTCAGTTACTTTTTCTTCTTTTAAAACACAGAAGCGGACAATGGAAACAGTATCTTTCTCTTATAGCTAGCTGTCAAATATGTACTATTCACCGTCAATGGACTTTTTCCTTTTTTTTTTTTTCCTTTTTGCAGCCCGTTCCCAGGTTCAGAGACGTGGTAATTTAGTTTTCCACTCTCTCCTGCAGGCACACTTGGTCAAAATTTTTCCCCTCTTCCCCTGCTTCCAAGGGGGGTTTAATAGTTTCAATCAATGGAAGTTTGATCCTTTACATGAAGCTTTCCACAACCTTAGCTTATGAATACTTTGCTTCAGTCTATTTACAAAAAGGGGAGGCGGACTTCCTGTTTTGAGCCTTCCCCGTTCGATGCCGAATTAAGGTATTTAGAAATCCAATTTTTCCATTCTACTCACGGGTTGTTGTTTAAAATCCAATTGTCCACAGGAAAAAGTCAGCGCTCTCTGACAGCAGCAATGTGGCTTCACTCCGTGAAAGAAGTGGTCGATTCAAAGCACCGCGCCACTCACCCCACATCGCTCCGGATTCCCGATACCAGGTCTCCCTGTAAGTAAGGGGGCACAAAAGGTGCCAGCCAAATCCCAAGTTCACAGGCTCTTCCGCCTGTGATTTCCAAGGGTCTCCACCTTCGCCGTGGCGGTTCAGACCCTGCTTTCCACGGAGCAAGTTCCTCCCGATCGGAGGAGCTCCGCCATTGCCGGAGGCGCTAACCCGGAAGTCGCTTATATAGTAGTCCAACCATCTCATCCTCTGTCGTCCCCTTCTCCTTGTGCCCTCCATCTTTCCCAACATCAGGGTCTTTTCCAGGGAGTCTTCTCTTCTCATGAGGTGGCCAAAGTATTGGAGCCTCAGCTTCACAATCTGTCCTTCCAGTGAGCACTCAGGGCTGATTTCCTTCAGAATGGATAAGTTTGATCTTCTTGCAGTCCATGGGACTCTCAAGAGTCTCCTCCAGCACCATAATTCAAAAGCATCAATTCTTCAGCGATCAGCCTTCTTTATGGTCCAGCTCTCACTTCCATACATCACTACTGGGAAAACCATAGCTTTAGCTATACGGACCTTTGTTGGCAAGGTGATGTCTCTAGTTTTTAAGCTGTTGTCTAGGTTTGTCATTGCTTTTCTCCGAAGAAGCAGGTGTCTTTTAATTTCGTGGCTGCTGTCACCATCTGCAGTGATCATGGAGCCCAAGAAAGTAAAATCTCTCACTGTCTCCATTTCTTCCCCTTCTATTTGCCAGGAGGTGATGGGACCAGTGGCCATGATCTTAGTTTTTTTAATGCTGAGCTTCAGACCATATTTTGCGCTCTCCTCTTTCACCCTCATTAAAAACTTCTTTAATTCTTCCTCAATTTCTGCCATCAATGTTGTGTCATCTGCATATCTGAGGTTGTTGATATTTCTTCCGGCAATCTTAATTCCGGCTACGGATTCATCCAGCCCAGCCTTTCGCATGATGAATTCTGCATATAAGTTAAATAAGCAGCTTTGTCGTACTCCTTTCCCAATTTTGAACCAATCAGTTGTTCCATATCCAGTTCTAATTGTAGCTTCTTGTCCCACATAGAGATTTCTCAGGAGACAGATGAGGTGATCAGGCACTCCCATTTCTTTAAGAACTTGCCCTAGTTTGCTGTGGTCAACACAGTCAAAGGCTTTTGCATAGTCAATGAAGCAGAAGTAGATGTTTTTCTGGAACTCTCTAGCTTTCTCCATAATCCAACGCATGTTTGCAATTTGGTCTCTGGTTCCTCTGCCTCTTCTAAATCCAGCTTGCACTTCTGGGAGTTCTCGGTCCACACACTGCTTGAGCCTGCCTTGTAGAATTTTAAGCATAACCTTGCTAGCGTGTGAAATGAGTGCAATTGTGCGGTAGTTGGAGCATTCTTTGGCACTGCCCTTCTTTGGGATTGGGATGTAGACTGATCTTCTGTCAAGTGTCTCTTTCGTCAAGCGTCTGGGGCTCCAGAACAGATCCTGGATTCAAAACAAGGTACCACTGTACTTGAAGAAAATAAACTTGTTCATAAACAGCATAGTCAAAGAGTATAAACAGAGTGCTCATAGTAGCTATCTGACTCAGTGGCACAGTGGCACAGTCTTAGTGATTTTCTAGAATCCTGCAACCACTCTGTCTGCCTTAGCTTTATATAGCAATAACAACAGCATTATTCCACAGACTACTCCATACCTATACCATACAGCTCTCTGACTGAGACCCATAGAGAGGCTGGCTACTTTTTATCGGAAGAATGAGTCATCACCTAAGATGAGTCATGAGTCACAGTGACTTAGCAGTTTGCTGTTAGCAGTTAACCAGTTAGCAGGCTTAGGCTTGAATAAGGCCTTGTAGGCCTTACTGCTTCTTCTGCTCTCAACAACCTTTGTCTCATGACACAATCTAGATATTAATTAGAAATGTGGATTTTATGTTAAACTGTATAAGTGTATTGGGTAATTGGGCTGGAGGGGAAAGGGTTAGGAGGGTGGAAAAGTACAGGAAATTCTGTTTACTGGAAAGTGTTACTTGGTGCCATTGACAAACTGATAAGGTATTGTTGGAGAACTGGCTGTTTTGAGAATAAGGGAAAGGGAAGAATATGGCAATTTAAAAGCAGTCAATCTCAAGTTTGGATAGAAGGGCCTCTGAACAGGACCCGGGAGGTAAGTCCCATTTCGAATTGGTGGAGCTTTTCTTTGAATTGAAAAGACAGCTGATAAAAGAGATGAAGGAAAATTTAGACAAGTTAACAGACAAGTTACTAGCCCAAATGGATAAAAACACTGAAGTGATGACAGAACTGACTATTAAGATAGAACCATTGACAAAGAAAACAGAAGCGGGGTAGTGGTGTTTTTTATGCAAGGATTTAACATGAAGAAAGATCAGGAGATACCCATGGTAGAGGTGGATGGTATGGGTGGCAGGTAGGAATCATTTGGGGATGCCTTGGTGGCAGAAAGTACAGGCTCTGAGACTGAGAAAAGCCTGTGTGGAAGGTGAGCAGGATCTTAAATCTGATCCAATTGCCTTCCGGTGAAATTTAAGTACCGTATTTTTCCATGTATTGGATGCCCCCATGTATAGGACACCCCCTATTTTGGGGGACCCCAAATTAAGAAAATGGGGGGAAATTGACCTGACTTGTTGAAATTTTTGGGGGGAGGATTGCCCAGATGCTAACAGCCCCATGTGTCTAACAGGCCGCCTATCAGCTGTTCCCTCACCAGCAATCGCCGAGCTTTTTGGGGGGGCAGAGTTGAGCTTTGGGGTGGGGAGAGTGGTGAAGCTTTTTTCCAATTACTTTTAGCACTTTTTGCCTTTCCCATGGAGCCTCCATACAGTATTCCGCTTGCCTCCTCCCACTCTGCCCACCATACAGCTGGGAGGGAGGCTGTAGGCAGTCCGCTTTTGCTGTACGGTGTCCTCGCGCAGTTCCATTTGTGCACGGGCAGCATAAAGTTACACAGGAGGAGCATGGTGATTGAAGTAATATCCCCCTCTGTGCTTTTTACATCAGCGAAACATCACGCCTTGCACTCCTCCTGTGTAATATTGCACCACCTGCACACAAATGGAGCCGCACGGAGACGCCACGCAGAAAAAAAACAGATCACACCTGCAGCCTCTGCCTGTAGGGTGGACAGAGTGGGAAGAGGCAAGCAGACTGAGAATGCCCCACAGGAAAGGCACTGCCTCTCCATTTGGCCGCGGTGATCAAAGATATCTCTCCCCTCCGTGTCTTTCCCGTGGGGCATTATTTTCAAAATACAGTGCATAATTACCAAAATCAACAGCTCCTTGTTGGGGGACGAGGTTTTCCACAGGGTTATCTTGCTGCAATCCTACAGGTAAGTAAGAAATGAAATGAAATGAAACTTATTTCAAATTGAAAGAGCGTTTGTTGACCCCCTTTTTTCATTTGTCTTTTCTTCTCATTTCTTCTCTTTTATGGTCTCCTGATCTGTGATACAATTTGGATGGGTGATTTATAAATTATTTGGGGGTTTTATATATCTGCATAAAGGGAGAGAGGAAAACAAGACAAAACATTTTATATACTAATAATTTAGTAGAAGAAGAAGTTGCAGCAGCAGTGGTAGTAGGCTAGTAGTAGCGGGGGCACATTGGCCATGAGTTCTAGTGTTATGAGTGTCAGGAGCATCCTACACACGAGTAGGCATCTGATTCAGAGGCTGAACGGGAGGATTCCCAGTCTGCACAGGAGTCCCCACCTCCAGGGCCGGCTGAGCCAGGGCAGGGCCTTGAATCTGAAGGGCCCGCACCTGCGCCGGATCCTCAGGAGCAGAAACCAGATTAATCCAATCTGGCTCTGGGGGTGATTGAGGACCCATTGCCTACAGGTGCTCCTCTCCCAGCCCGGTCAGGGGAAGGTGAGGCTGCCTCTTGGTCCATTAACCCTCCAGCCTCTCCTGAGCTGCAGAGGCTCAGGGCAGAGAGGCGGAAGGAGTTCTATCAGGCGGAGTGCTCGCCTTAAGGCCAGGAGAGGCGGGTCACCTGTGGGCTGGGACCGCCCCTGGCCTCAGAGGAGATAAAGGCCAGTCAGCCCAGTCCCTGGTTGTGGGAGCAACATCATTGGAAACCTGTTTCTGCCAGCACCCAGACCTGTTCTTCCAGAGTTCCCGACCACGCCCGGCTTCTTACTTTGGACCCTGCTTAACCCTTTGTGGACAGACTCCAGACCCTCAACCCAGGACCGAACTCTGACCATGCCTCACAGTAACCTCCCCCTGGGACCAGCACACACATGCCCGACTGTCATGCTCTTTCCCTCCTGGTCAGTCATTTGGGAACTTCAAAAGCTTTCTCCAGGCCGAACATCACAGTGACTGATACCAAGAGGCACCAGGACACTTTAGGATCAGCAGAGTGTGTGCAGTTCGCATGACGGACTCAGTAGCGCAGCATTTTGGCTATACTACTTTATTTACATATAATACACTCGGAACATTCTAAAGCAGCTCCTTCCTCATCAGCATCAAACAGCAAAGAGAAAGAACAAACAATAATCCTACATCATGGAACACAGTAATACAAAAATGCTGTCTCCGTCACTTCCCACTATGTGGAATGAAAACATACACTGTCATGTGATAAAAAACAATCCAATGACTGCAAGCATGGGAAAAGAATCCTAACAATGAGAGAGGAATAAAAAGTTTTCTTTATCCATTTTCCCACACTATCAATAAATTTGTATACCTCTTCATGCCCCTTACTTGCCTTCTTTTTAAACTGAAACGCCCCAAATTTTGCAACCTCATAAGCGACTTGCTCTTGATCGATTACTCCTCCTTTTCTGAAACTTTTCAACTCTACAATAGCCTTTGAGGTGGGAAGATGGTACATCATATTCCTAATATTTGCATAATGGCATCATGATATTGGAAGATTTGTTCAAAGGTAGCCAAGATATCTACAAATAAGAATAAAAATTCACACCAATGCAGTGATAGACGTTTTAATGCTGTGAACCCCTCTGTCATAGGCTCAGGTTGAATAGATGTGAAAATAGACGATCTCTCATTAAGACACTACAATGTCTACTGTGCCTCATTCCCAAAGGAAACACAAACCCAGCTTAAACACCTGGAACCCCTAAACTGTCACACTGCTCAGAGACTGGGGTGGTGTGCAACAAAGCCTTTCCTACTCCCAGGAGGGAAGGGATTGTGAGCGGGAGACGATTCCTGCATCATGCAGGGGGAGCTCCGCCCCCTGCTTCAACTCCAGGGCTGGCGCCACACCCCTCCCCGGTTGGGCACCCAATAGGGAAGCTCGGCAGGGGCGTGGCTTGCTGCTCAAATGCAGCCGCGCCAGCCATCTCCACCATTGCACACACATTTTCTTCGAGTCACCCACCCTCCACTCCCTTTAGATTAGCTGTTCCTGAGACTTTGCTATGGACCTCTGGTTGGTCACCCTGTTTAACCAGGGGGCCTGGTAGGAGTTTTTTCCAATTGGCTAAATTGGCCCAGCCTCTTGGATTTTTTTGCCTACCTCGTAGCAACCGTCACAACTTTCGTGGTATTTGGCGGTTAGGCATTGGAATGTGTTGTTGGTGTTTCAGGGGGCAAGGTGTGGCCATCGCCTTCCCCGACAATTTTGGGTATTCCGCTAAAGGAATCCGGCGGTCGTGGATCCTGTCCGATGCCCGTGTGGCGGGGGGCCATGGCTCGACCCTCGGTGACATCAGGAAGAAAGCCTATAGTTGGATTAGCATCAACAGGCTTCCCCTACTGGTGGTTAACCCCTCCTCAGACTCACCCCTCTACGAGTGGGTGGAGTCTAATGTTCCGTGGTCCAATGCCTAAGCCAATACCTTCTCACATGCTGTAATCAATAAAGTTGTGGCCTTTACCTTACCCATTACCCTTACATTCTGTGTCCACGTGTCTTTATTCCCCAAGCGGGGATCGGGTCCTCGAATCACAATAACATGATAATAATACAGCAGAGTGTACCTGTGCAAGAGACAATGGCATGATGATGGTTGAACTTTTTTATTTTTATTTTTGAATGTCAGAGACAGGGCCCCCCGAGTGAAGAGGATGATGATGTTGGGGACAGAGAGTCCAAGTTTGCCAGAGACAGGGCTCTCCAGAGAGACAGAGGAAGAAGGAGTAGTTCTCTTTCCTTCTCAGCCATTTGAAGACAGTCCCCTGCAACCTCCTTTCTCCTCAGCCGGAGGAGATGAATTCTCATGGAAGCAAGAGAGAGCTGGAGAGAGGCCAAGGCACTGATAAGTGGTCTCTAGTAACAACACAGAGGAGGGGTGAATCGTCAGAGGAAGAGGTAGTTCACCAGCCAGAATCCCCCCGTGCTCGTAGGTTAACGAGGGTCAAGGAAAGACATCAATCAAAGAAACAAAAGGGGGGTTCTGGAAGACATCCTGTTGGCGCTGGAATCAGAGTCCAGATACGTCAATGTCTTGTAAGGAGTTGGTAGCCGTGTGAACTGCTCTGGGTGTAATTACTGTGTATAATAAATCTGCTTGAAAACTGACGAAGTCTGCTTGCTGCCTGATTAAGCCAAGGAGCCAACTAGATTGTGACAGCTGGGGACACTCATCTCTATTTCTCCTTTACATCTGCAGGTGAGGCGGTGAAAGTGCTGTTCTGGTGCCTTGCCTCAATAATGGACTGAATCAGAGCCAGCAAACTGAAACTCAATCCAGATAAGACTGAGGCACTGTGGCCTAGACCAGATGGGTGGAAGATTGCCTCTTGATGGGGTTGCACTTCCTTTGAAGGAGCAGCTTCATAGCTTGAGGGTACTCCTGAATCCTTTGTTCTCACTTGAGGCTCAGCTGGCCTAAGTGGCATGGAGTGCTTTCCATCAGCTTTGGCTGGTGGCCCAGCTACACCCCTATCTGAAGAGGGATAGCCTTACTACTGTTGTGCATACTCTGTTAACCTCAAGGTTAGATTATTGAAATGCGTTATATGTAGGACTGCCTCTGAAGACAGTTCGGAAGCTTCAGCTAGTGCAGAATTCAGCAGCCAGGTTGCTCAATGGAGCAAGACGGTTTGAGGATATTACAACAATATAAGAATTAGAAACCCCAGGTCTTTATCTTATTATTCTAATAATGTTTCAGTATTTCACTTCAATTGCATTTATTTATTTATTTTTTAAAAAAATAATTTTTATTGGGTTTTACATTTTTATCACAATCACATCATAACCGGTAATAACAAATTACATTCCCCGCTCTCTCCCCTTCCATGACTTCCCTCAACTTCCCCTTCTGGTTTTTTTTTACAAATGAACTTGTCCTGCTTGCTATACTATGCTTCGATATTATATTCTTTACAGTAAATGTTATTATATTCTTATCATTTTAACATGATCTTTATAACTTCTATATTAATTTTGTTAATTGTAACTGTTTACTCAAAACCTACTAGTGAGTCCATTTCTTTACACTGATTCTGTAAATACAACATCACAAACAAACAACCATACCCTAGGCCACCCCAATCTCTCTCACTACCAAAGGAACACAAGCAAATAGCACCCAACGTCCCACCCACGCACCATGGCCCCTCCACCTCTTCCCCCCTTTTCTTCCTCATGTAACACTAATGTCTCAAAAAATGAAACTCATCTGTAGAAAATGTAACTTGAAAAAAGAGACATTGTACATACTTTTGTAAACCAAGAAATCTTTAATAAAAAATACATGAAAAAAAGAATGCATTAGGCTTGATTTTTGTGTGTTCTGCATTTGTGAGTCTCTCCCTCCTACACTGCATTCCATGTCTCCTTATCTAACCCTGAAAGTGGTACAAATGGCAGGATGTTTTAGCACAAGAGTTTTAGCACAAGAGTATATATCAGCTATCTTAGAAGTTTTCTGAGACCCAGGAAGAGGATTCTATGATGCTCTTCCCTCACTGAATGCTAGGTTGCCAGGGTAATGCTGGACATCCGAAACCTAAAATGGTCAAATGGTCTGGGTACATCGGGGCCACTCCAAGGTCACTGGAGGGGTGAAGATATCAGTATGGAGCCATAAATGTGTTATTTCTCCAGACATCTAACCTTTCCTGATGTACGCGAAGATGTTTTATGACTCTTTGTTGGCTGTTTGAGAACTACTATATAAGCTTTTGTTCTGAGGTGCCTCGGGGCAGACCTTCTCAACTGGCACCTTGAGTTGAGTGAGCTCTGTCCTGTTGCTATAGCTATAATAAATGCTGGGTCCTTAAATCTGGATGCTAGACTTGAAAATTGTTACCTTGGTTCTGTGGTCTATTCAAAAGTTGGTTGTTCCTCACCTGGGTAATGAACAAGGTGGTGTAGAGGTGAATTCTTACCACAACACCAATCCTAGTCTGAATGCAATGGCTACCAATTAGTTTCCAGGCCCAAATCAAAGTGGTGGTTTTGACCTATAAAGCCTTAAACAGCTCAGGATCGCAATATCTCAAGGACTGCAACTTTCCATATGAACCCACCCAGATCCTGAGATCATCTTTTGAGGCCCTTCTTCACGTGTCTCATCCTCAAGAGGATTAGTAATAGTAGTAGTAGTAGTAGTAGTAGAATGCTTGCCTGCGGTCTTCATTATACACCTTTATGCACCAGGTTAAACGTTCCTCTTTAACCAAGCCTTTGTTTGATTGGCATCCTATGCCCTTTTAAAATGTGTTGGGGGAGTTATTGGGTTGTTTTTGCTTTGTTTGTGTATTTTGTGGTTTTATATTCTGTGAACCGCCCTGAGACCTCTGGATATAGGGTGGTATATAAATTTTAACAACAACAATTACTTA
Organism: Podarcis cretensis; assembly: GCF_951804945.1. Lineage (NCBI taxonomy): Eukaryota > Metazoa > Chordata > Lepidosauria > Squamata > Lacertidae > Podarcis > Podarcis cretensis. The sequence continues at coordinate 13,104,643 of NC_137177.1, read as the reverse complement.
GAGACATCAGATACCAAGCAACTAACATGTCTGAATAAGAAGATGATGGTGATGAAGAAGAAGAGGGTGGTGATGGAGGAGGGACACTATCACAATCACTATCACAAAAAAGAAATCTTGTGATACAGTGAAACTGTAATTCGTTGAGGGACAATTTGTAGCACATCCCATGTCATCCTTGCCATGTATTTTAGACCCATCTGTGATAGAGAAGAATTAAATAACTACATCTGGAAAAATTCTCATCAGTTCTCTCCTTTCTGAAATCTAGATGATGTTTACTAATTTAGTTTTTGGCCAAATGGGTGATGGAGGAGGGACACTATCAGAATGGCACTCTCCCTGCCCCCTCCATCATGATTCCCAGCATCTGGGAGTCCCAATGTTTCTCATTTTTAAAAGAAACAAAGAGAAGTATCTAAGCTTCAAGAGTCAATTAGATAACAACATTATACCATTATCCTCCTCATGAGGAGGAAGTGAGGAAATCTATATTGTTCATTTTATTACTGTTTTGCAAAGGAAACTGGACACATACCTCTATCCCCTTTCATTGAAATTTATGCTGCTGATTCTCAGGGAAATCTGGAAAATTGGCCTGGGCTTCCAGAAACATAATGCAATTAATATTAGTAACTTTATTAACTAATAATTATCCATTTGTTCCTTCTAAAGACTCTGTCCTTCACCGCCACCACTGCTAAATATTGTTAATTTGATATATGCAGAAACACAACAAAATTTTATTTGCCACACCAGTTTATTATGTTTATTATGTTTATTATGAAGGAAGGAAAAATTAACCCATAAACCATATCATGAGACATAGCTCTCAAGCCCCACATTTCTCTATGCCCTGCATCCCATTCAGCCTCCACCAAATGCCAGATAAAAGACACAGGAGTCCTGTGAATTCCAGAAACTCTGCAAAGCCACCATCAGAGAGGCAATCTCCACCTCTACCAATGCTGCAAGTGGTGGGATCCAAAATGATGGAGACATTCTTCTCTCCTAACTACCCTTCATTGTTGAGCTTCCCTCCAGAAGGCAGAGTATCACCGCATTGTGCTTCTGTTATAGTGCCTGAAAGGTAGTCATAATACAGTGATGTCCTAGCCAACTCACAAAACGTTGGGGTGGCACAGCCGTTATAAACCTTATCAGGAACTGAACTGTCATCTGGTAAAGAGAAAGAGGCATGGTCACATGTGTATTTTTTTGTTATTATGCAAAGAGAGGCTTAATCCACATTCTGGGAACGGGAGAGAGAGAGAGAGAGAGAGGCTCAATATTGCATTCTGGATCATCGCTCCATAGGCTCAACTATATATTGCATAATACTGTAATATGTTCAGGAAAAAAACCCCTGTCCTTCCCCACAAAACTTGAAATCTTTTTTCTGGCAGGAAGTTGCAAACAGAATAAGAGAGCAACCAACTCACCCTGGCAAGCTGTGTTTCTAATCTCCCTCACATTTGTTGGCAGTGATACTTACCGTGAACAAGGACAAACTCAAAGCATCGAGTCTCATCACCATTACAGCTGAGATTTTCCCACTTCGGATATTCTTCTGGGCCAGAAGCATGACACATTAGTCCATTCTTTTCGTATGATGGATCTGCCAAAAGCAATCCATACAATAAATACATGGATTCAGCCCATATATCTCCATAAAAAATTCCATGGCCTTGGTTCTACAATACTGCCAGAGGGTTGCATTAATCAAGCAGACAATGCAGATCTGGTTATTACCTTGAATACCTAGACTGAGATGCCAGCAGTTGGACTGCAGGACTTCACCTGCCTGGATGGTGTGTTTTGGGTTGGGGAGAGAGAAGCCAGACAGGCTTCAGGTGGTAGGCCATCCACTTGTGAGCCAGGCTCAGCCCTGGTAGGCATATGTTCCAACATTTCTTGAGAGGACATTGGGACATCTCCTGCCCCCCCCCCCCAAACACATGGATATGGCCGGGAAAACCCAGATGTTTGGCAGCCCTACATTATGCTGTTTACTTTGTTACTATGTTGTAAACTATGCTGTCACCTATTGCTGAAGGGTATACACATATATATCTAAATATAGATATATACATTTTTAAAATAGTAAATACAGCTTCTTCTTCCTCTTCTTCTTCTTCTTCTTCTTCTTCTTCTTCTTCTTCTTCTTCTTCTTCTTCTTTGTATTCAATACACTTATATATGTTTTAAACTTTTATATACCACAATACATTCTCTAAGTGGTTTGCCAATTAAAAATGTGTGTGTGCGTGTGCGTGTGTGTGTAACTCTGAAACTACAAAAAAAAAAAAGCAATTTTACACATAGCTACAATGCAATGCAATAAAGCAATCAAATCTCAAAAGAAATAAAAATAAGTTATATTTAGATTCAGGGATCCTTTCCCTCTCTACAGAGACCCTTTTGCCAAGACATCTCCCAACTCACTACACATTACACTGAATTTATGCCTTACATTTACACAAATAATAAAATACCTGCTACTCAGTCAGTATCACTGATCCCATTCTGTTTCACAAATGCACACAAGCACATCATCTGCCCAGTCACTCCAGCATTTCTTACTCAAGTCACCATCCCCTATCGCCTGTCACTCCTTCCACACAACAAAAATGTACTTCAAAAACCAGAGAAAGAAAGAAATGGTTCACTTACTGAACCGTATAAAACAATAATACAAATTGCCACCCATTAGTCACACATATATTCCTGACAACAATTTCGCTACTTCCCAGGTCACAGTCTCCCTTTCCAGACTCTAGCTGGGCTAGTAGGGAGCAAGGAAGAAATGTATTATGTGTCCAGGCAGAGACCCCCCTCTCCCCCGGGAGACAGGCCCAGAGCAATGAATCATACATGTCAAAATTTATTATGATTAAAATGGCCACAACATTATTCACAGTTTCACATGTAGGAAACTTTGGATTAGGCATTGGGCGTGTATCCCTCTCAGCCCCCAGCCAGGGAACTGAGGCACAGCAGAGTTACTCGCATCAGAGGGGGCATTGTAAAATGCATCTTTACATAGCCAGCCCCCACTTCTCCAAACAATTTTGGGAAGTTCACCAACAACCTACCAGTGTATGGCCAGTGACCCCCTTCACACAAGAAACCCTGAAAACGCCATCGCAAGGAGGGGTGAGTCACCACTGCAGTCGCCCCTCCTTTCGAATGACGACTAAAGTTGTGACAATTCCTACGGGGAAGGTGAATCCTGCGGAGCAGGGACAATTCCTTCCTGGTTCTTCAACAGCAGCCATCATAAGACAAACCTGAAAGGAAAATGGTTAAACTAAAATAAAAGGAAAAGATTAAAGAGAGGGTTGGGTGGGTGAAGCTCAGGAAATGACTGTGCATCCCATGCTGCCTCCGCACAACTTATAAAACCCCAGAGCAGACCGGAATGAAATTTTCTCACTCGCGGTCCGCTCACTTGGCCTGGCGCTTAGTGACACCACAGACTGGCTGGTTTAAATAGGGGGTTGGCAGGAACCCCAATGGTCTGTGACTCTTGGAAGGCAGGCCAGCTCAGGCCGACTGTCTTGTCTTTAGGGAGATCGGGAATGCTGCACACTGGTCCGCAAATGGCACCCACTGTCAGATGTTTTAATGGTTATTCATCTCTCTATCACTCCCCAATTGCCCAATAAATGAAGAATCACCCAGGGGTCATTTGAAGCTCTTTGTCAATAAGTGCTTCAGACAGGACACTTGCTTCCCCCTTGAGACACAGATGGTGATGTTGATTCTAATCATCACCCATGTAAACTAGGAAGATGGCTATTGCACTGGAACAGCAGCATTTGTCTATGAGCAACCAATGGGGAAATGGGAAACCTCAATGATATTCATACTCAGGGATACATAAAGGTAAAGGTAAAGGTACCCCTGCCCTTACGGGCCAGTCTTGACAGACTCTGGGGTTGTGCGCCCATCTCACTTAAGAGGCCAGGGGCCAGCGCTGTCCGGAGACACTTCCGGGTCACGTGGCCAGCGTGACATCGCTGCTCTGGTGAGCCAGAGCCGCACACGGAAACGCCGTTTACCTTCCCGCTGGTAAGCGGTCCCTATTTATCTACTTGCACCCGGAGGTGCTTTCGAACTGCTAGGTTGGCAGGCGCTGGGACCGAGCAGCTGGAGCGCACCCCGCCGCAGGGATTCGAACCGCCGACCTTTCGATCGGCAAGCCCTAGGCGCTGAGGCTTTAACCCACAGCGCCACCTGCGTCCCCCAGGGATACATAGAGATATATAATTCTACAAGAATGCAGCTACTTACCACGAATATATCTTTCGTTGCAAAAGTCATCTTGGCAGCAAACGATGACACTCCTTAAGTAACCTTCAAATGTAGAGAAGGTGTAATTTGTTGAGGGACAATTTGTAGCACATCCCTTTTTTAACATGGTGGGTATTGGATACCCATCTGTGAGCGAGAATTGAAAAGACTAAATGTGCAAAAATTCAAATCACATCTCTCCTTACTGAAATCTAGATGATGTTTTTAAACATTTTTTTTGTCAAATGGGTGACTGAAGAAAATAAAATATGTCAAGCGCTAAATTTGCAAGCTAGTAATTCAAGTCATTTCATTAGTAATCAACCAATGAGTACAACATATTTTCTTCTCCAAAACCATGTAAATATTCTAGGATATTTCCTTTAAAAATTGCACATAAATGGATCAAGGCAGACTTGTTTTTGCTAAGGGCTCGAAACAGGCTAATCTACCATCCATCTCTACCTAATAATCAGTTAGTTGTTTCAGAGGCCCACTCAAGAATATGCCATATACTATACAGTGGTGCCTCACAAGACGAAAATAATCCGTTCCGCGAGTCTCTTCGTCTAGCGGTTTTTTCGTCTTGCAAAGCATCCCTATTAGCGGCTTAGCGGATTAATAATAATAATAATAATAATATTTTTTATTTATACCCCGCCCTCCCCAGCCAAGGCCGGGCTCAGAGCGGCTTACAAACAATAATAAAAACAAGAAGAATGATTACAACTTAAAAACAAAAATAAAATACAACATTAAAATAATGGAACATTAAAATATTAAAATGTAGCCTCATCGCAGGAGGAGAAGGAAAAGAAAGAAAAAGAGAGGGGGGGAGGGAATCAAATTGGCTCCAAGCCAAAGGCCAGGCGGAACAACTCTGTCTTACAGGCCCTGCGGAAAGAAATCAGATCCTGCAGGGCCCTGGTCTCATGAGGCAGAGCGTTCCACCAGGCCGGAGCCAGAGTTGAAAAGGCCCTGGCTCTGGTTGAAGCCAATCTAACTTCCTTAGGGCCCGGGACCACTAAGGTGTTGCTATTTATGGACCTTGAGGCTCTCCGTGGGGCATACCGGGAGAGGCGGTCCCGTAGGTATGAGGGTCCTAGGCCGTGAAGGGCTTTAAAGGTCAAAAGCAGCACCTTAAATCTGACCCTGTACTCCACTGGGAGCCAGTGCAGCTTGAAAAGCACTGGGTGAATATGCTCCCATGGCAGAGACCCCGTGAGGAGCCTTGCTGCAGCATTCTGTACCCGGTGGAGTTTCTGGGACTGCTTCAAGGGCAGCCACGCATAGAGCGAATTACAGTAGTCAAGCCTGGAGATGACCGTCGCATGGATCACTGTGGCCAAGTTGGGGCGGGAAAGGTAAGGGACCAACTGCTTGATGCGGCGAAGGTGGAAAAATGTCGCCTTGGCTGTTGCTGTAACCTGCGCCTCCATGGAAAGGGAGGCGTCAAGGATTACACCCAAACTCTTAACGGAAGGCAATGGCACTAATTGGGCCCCCGCAAGAGAAGGGAGTTGCTCCCTCATCCCCATGCCGTCCCGGCCTAGCCATAGGACCTCTGTCTTCGAAGGATTTAGTTTCAATTGGCTCCCACGAAACCATCCAGCCACAGCTTCCAAGCATCTGGTCAGTGTGTTCGGGGTCGAGTCGGTGTGGCCATCCATCAGCAGATAGAGCTGAGTGTCATCAGCATATTGGTGACAGCCCAGCCCAAAGCTCCGGATAATCTGGGCAAGGGGGCGCATAAAGATGTTAAAAAGCATCGGGGAGAGAATTGCGCCCTGCGGCACTCCACACACCAAGGAGTGGCGCGATGACATTTCCCTCCCTAGTGCCACCCTCTGACCCTGACCAGAGATAAAAGAGCACAACCAGTTACGGGCTATGCCCTGTATCCCCACGTCTGCGAGGCGGTGGTCCAGAAGATCATGATCAACCATGTCAAAGGCTGCTGACAAATCTAAAAGGATCAGCAGTCCTGACTCACCTCGATCCAGGTGTCTACGGAGATCATCTGTTAGGGCAACCAGAGCCGTCTCCGTCCCAAAACCAGGACGGAAACCGGACTGAAATGGATCTAATGCCGATGTTTCCTCCAGAAACCTACCAAGCTGTTCAGCAACCGCTCTCTCAATTACCTTACCCAGGTATGGAAGATTTGAAACTGGGCGGTAATTGGAAGGGTCTAAGGGATCTAATGAAGTTTTTTTTAAGAGTGGACACACCACTCTTATTAGCGGCTTAGCGGCTTAGCGGCTATTAGCGGCTTAGCGGGTTAGAGGCTTAGAAAAAGGGGGGGAAAGGGGGGGAAAGGGAAAAAACTCGCAAGACTCGCAAGACGTTTTCGTCTTGCGAAGCAAGCCCATAGGGAAATTCGTCTTGCGAAGCACCTCGAAAAACGAAAAACCCTTTCGTCTAGCGAGTTTTTCGTCTTGCGAGGCATTCATCTTGTGGGGCACCACTGTATTTTTAAGAGACAGAAGAAGAATATATTACTATGCTATGCATTTTTGTGTTTTTAAACTGTAAACCGCCCTGTGATCCCCGGATGAAGGGTGGTATAGAAATTTAATAAATAAATAAGATGGTAAGAAAAACTGGCAACCCTGGAAAAAGAGAAGGCTAGTATGGAGGTGGTGAATGTTCACTTCACAGGCCAAGTTTGTAGGAGAAAATAAAATACAATGAAAGGATTAAAGGCAATAAGAAAAGTACAATTAAAAATCACACAGCATTTAGCACATCAGCTGATAACTGCTTCAACAAACAAATGTCTTGGGGTGGGGGGAATTGGGCACTGCGTCTGCAGAGCTCCCAAACTCAGCATCCCTAATGCCTCTTTGCCTCAATTTGCAAACTATATCAGGTTGGTTAATTCACTTAACTCATGATGCTCCAGCAACTTTACGTTCCTGTTTATCATTATGGCCTGTCACTCAGGTACAAGTCACTATAGTGTTGAAAATCACCCACTGAAGACAACCAGAATCACTACAAAACACTACCACCCACCCACAGCTCAGATAGCTTTTCCAGGAGAATCCAGTGGTTGGTGCATGTAACCTTCTAAGAGGAAATGTATGTATGTCTGTTCATGTTGGCTTTGTTTTTTAAGAGAGAGATTTGTGTGAAATGTCAGAGTGTGCCTGTCAGGGTTTGAGGAAGCATGGTATTATAATATTGCAGACCTACTTGCTGCGGCATTGCATGAGCCCATGGTGCCCAGCATGTATATCTGTGAGCACTGGAGGGCAGGGCAGACTGGGAGAGGGACGCGGAAGATGAAGGAGCCCACCACAGCACCCCAGTAGCCCCACATACTGAGGGAGAAAAGAGCTCCCACAACCATTCAAGGCACAGTGGCAGATGGAGTTCGTACCTCCCTCGGCTGCAATATCACCACCTCTCCAACACTTCTGCTCCCAAGGAATGGACCAGCTGCTGCTGCCACCCACACTCCAGCCCCAAAGGTGAGCCCGGTGGTGGGTTCCCTCAATGAGGGAGCTATCGTGGCAGCACATGATGGTACCCACTTGAAAAAATGTGCCCAGGGCCATGCCCCCCCCCCCACGCTACATCACTGCCTACTTGGCAGCAGCTGCTTTGGAGACAGTGAGAAGATGACTTTAAATCTTGCTTCAAAGGGCTGGGTTCAGGTGATTTAATTCTGGTTGGTCAAGGAAACAGCAGACCCCGATAGGCTCATGTTTCTTATCAGTTGGTAGTTAACTGTCAGTGAGGAATTATCATACATGGCAGTTGGGGATATCAGTTGAGGAGGGAGGTGTGAGGCAAAGGCCAGAGAATATTCACAGAATGCATGTTAACAGTAATTGGCTGCCCTGTCTAAAGTCCATAGCTGAGATATTACACACTCTATCAAGTTACAGAGGAAGGGCCCTAACTCACTAGTAGATCATTTGCATTGGATGCATAAGGTCCCAGATTCAATGACTAACATCTCCAGGTATGGATGTGGGAAATTACCAATAGACAGTAGACACCTCATGCCAATTGGTTTAGACAATACAAAGATGGACCAAGGGTTTGAGTCTGCAGGAGGTAGCTTCCTGTCTTCATGTGAGCAGGTATTATATCACCGAAACAATGTAATGCAGAAACCCTCTTTCATTTCAATGAAGAACATATTTGAGGCTTGAATTAAATACATTACTATTTGCATAGATTAGTGCTATCACACTCCCAGTTGTGACATTCTCTTGGCACTCTCTAAATCAGTGTTTCCCAACCTTGTGCCTCCAGCTGTTTTTGGACTACAATTCCCATCATCCCTTGCCACTGGTCTTGCTAGTCAGGGATGATGGGAGTTGTAGTTCAAAAACAGCTGGAGGCACAAGGTTGGGAAACACTGCTCTAAATGTTATGGAATGTGACTCTAAACAACAAAACTCCTGCACACATGCACAAAGAAAATACAGAGGTGTGTTACAGCACTATGTTGTATGCAAGCAAATAACAAGGTGTGTTGTCGTGGTATGTGTGGCAGTGGAGGGGTTCCCAAGAAAAGCTCTAATACGTTTTGTGTTGGCCAACAGCAACACAACAGCCCTGCAGCACAGCCAGTAGATCCTTAATCTCCAGTAGTTGCTGTCACCACACTCTCACTTACTCCTGCAGCCCCATTTGGGAGAAAACTTGGAGTACACTAAAGCAATCACTTTTTCAAAGGTTTGAAGCCAGTACCACAACACTCCTCTGATTGCCCTGAATCTTTGTGGTTTGTCTCAAAGGGCAGTGGCATCCCATACCCTTTCTGGGTCTCTCCCAGGACTAAGAAGAGTGTGCTGGTCACCTACATCTCTTATCCTAAAATCACAGTAGGTTCTAGTCATGTGTGGATTCTAAAACCCCGACATTGGAAGACATGTACATTTCAGCAGTCAAATTAAGAAACCTACTAGGAATTAAGGTAACAGGGAAACATGAAGAAAGTCAAAGCAGAATACAAAATAAACCCAAACACTGTGGCTCTAAACTAAACTAATCTTAACCAAAGCACATCACTTGTTATTCAGGTTTACTCACAAAGAATAATCATTTTTTAGAAGATTCCATCGTGGAACCACAGTGCTGGAAAGGCAGCTGGATCCCCTGCTGTTGGAAGGGGAACAAACTGCAAGAAGCAGCTCAGTTTTTTAAAGGCCCACTCCTCTCTTATGGGAATGGAGAAGCCTTAGCTATTTCTGATCAAGTTTCTCTGGTCCCTCAAATAGGCCCTTTAAGTATCCTCTTTGCTAAGAAGAGGCTTGACTCAGAATTGATGTGCAGCTCAGGCTCTTTCTTCACAGCATGTTTCCTGGCTGAATTTCTTGGGCCCCAGAAAGAGAAATCTTCCAGATGTACCCAGTGGTGGGAGGAAAAAATCCTTAAATAAGAGACACGGGGGAATGATTAATGGACTTCAATGTCTGTACACTAATGCGCAAAGCATGGGAAATAAACAAGATGAGCTTGAGCTCTTGGTACAGCAAACTAAATATGACATAATAGGCATCACTGAAACCTGGTGGGATAAGTCCCATGACTGGGATGTAAGAATGGAGGGATACAATCTATTTCAGAGAAACAGACCAGACAAGAAAGGAGGAGGAGTGGCGTTATATGTCAGGGATGTGTATACCTGTGAAAAGATCCAAGATTTAGAACCTCAAAGCCAAAGTGAGAGCATTTGGGTCAAAATTAAGGGAGAGAAGAATAACAGGGACCTCATTGTGGGAGTTTACTATAGATCCCCAAGCCAAACGGAGGACATAGATGATGCCTTCCTGGAACAGATGACCAAGCATGCAAAAGGAAGGGAGATAGTATTAATGGGGGACTTCAATTACCCGGATATTTGCTGGATGTCAAACTCAGCCAAGAGCATAAGGTCAAACAGATTCCTCACTAGCCTTGCAGACAACTTTGTTGTCCAGAAAGTGGGAGAAGCAACAAGAGGAACAGCCATTTTAGATCTGGTCCTAACCAATGTTGATGACCTGGTTAGTGGGGTAGAAGTGGAAGGATCATTAGGCGCGAGTGATCATGCTCTTCTGAAGTTTTCTATACAATGGAAAGGAGCAGCCAAGCATACTAGGACTCAATTTCTTGACTTTAAGAAAGCCGACTTCATAAAACTTAGGGAAGTGCTGGGTGAGATCCCATGGACAGTAATACTAAAAGGAAAGGGAGTTCATGATGGCTGGGAGTTTGTTAAGAGGGAGACAGTAAAAGCACAACTTCAGGCAATACCAATGAGACGGAAACAAGGAAGGTGCCTAAAGAAGGCAGAGTGGCTATCTAAAGAACTTTTAACTGAGTTAAGGTTAAAAAAGGATGTGTACAAAAAATGGAAAAGGGGGGAAACCACCAAAGAGGAATTCAAACAAATAGCCAGCACGTGTAGACACAAAGTCAGAAAAGCTAAAGCACAGAATGAACTCAGGCTTGCTAGAGAGGTTAAAAGCAACAAAAAAAGGCTTTTATGGGTATGTTTGTAGCAAAAGGAAGAACAAAGAAACCATGGGGTCACTCAGAGGAGAAGCTGGTGAAATGCAAAGAGGGGACACAGAAAGGGCTGAACTCCTCAATGCCTTCTTTGCCTCAGTCTTCTCCGATAAAGGAAACAATGCCCGACCTGAAGAATTTGGAGCAAATGATTCAGCAGAGGAAACACAGCCCAGAATAACTAAGGAGATAGTACAAGAATACTTGGCTAGTTTAGATGTATTCAAGTCTCCAGTGCCAGATGAACTGCATCCAAGAGTATTAAAAGAACTGGCAGATGTGATCTCAGAACCACTGGCAGTCATCTTTGAGAATTCCTGGGGAACAGGCGAAGTCCCGGAAGACTGGAGGAGGGCAAATGTTGTCCCTATTTTCAAAAAGGGGAAAAGAGAGGACCCAAATAATTACCGCCCAGTCAGTCTGACATCAATACTAGGGAAGATTCTGGAGAAGATCATTAAGCAAACAGTCTGTGAGCACCTAGAAAGGAATACTGTGATCACCAATAGTCAGCATGGATTTCTGAAAAATAAGTCATGTCAGACTAACCTGATCTCGTTTTTTGACAGAATTACAAGCCTGGTAGATGAAGGAAACTCAGTGGATGTAGCCTACCTTGATTTCAGCAAGGCATTTGACAAGATGGCCCATGATATTCTTGTAAAGAAGCTGGTAAAATGCGGACTTGACTATGCTACCACTCAGTGGATTTGTAACTGGCTGACTGACCGAACCCAAAGGGTGCTCATCAATGGTTCCTCTTCATCCTGGAGAAGAGTTACTAGTGGGGTGCCACAGGGTTCTGTCTTCGGCCCGGTCTTATTCAACATCTTTATCAATGACTTGGATAATGGACTCAAGGGCATCCTGATCAAATTTGCAGATGACACCAAACTGGGAGGGGTGGCTAACACCCCAGAGGACAGGATCATACTTCAAAACAACCTTGCCAGATTAGAGAAGTGGGCCAAAACAAACAAGATGAATTTTAACAGGGAGAAATGTAAAGTATTGCACTTGGGGGGAAAAAATGAGAGGCACAAATACAAGATGGGTGACACCTGGCTTGAGAGCAGTACATGTGAAAAGGATCTAGGAGTCTTGGTTGACCACAAACTTGACATGAGCCAACAGTGTGACGCGGCAGCTTAAAAAGCCAATGCAATTCTGGGCTGCATCAATAGGAGTATAGCATCTAGATCAAGGGAAGTAATAGTGCCACTGTATTCTGCTCTGGTCAGACCTCACCTGGAGTACTGTGTCCAGTTCTGGGCACCACAGTTCAAGAAGGACACTGACAAAGTGGAACGTGTCCAGAGGAGGGCAACCAAAATGGTCAAAGGCCTGGAAACGATGCCTTATGAGGAACGGCTAAGGGAGCTGGGCATGTTTAGCCTGGAGAAGAGGAGGTTAAGGGGTGATATGATCTCCAAGTTCAAATATATAAAAGGATGTCACATAGAGGAGGGAGAAAGGTTGTTTTCTGCTGCTCCAGAGAAGTGGACACGGAGCAATGGTTCCAAAGTACAAGAAAGAAGATTCCAGCTAAACATTAGGAAGAACTTCCTGACAGTAAGAGCTGTTTGACAGTGGAATTTGCTGCCAAGGAGTGTGGTGGAGTCTCCTTCTTTGGAGGTCTTTAAGCAGAGGCTTGACAACCATATGTCAGGAGTGCTCTGATGCTGTTTCCTGCTTGGCAGGGGGTTGGACTCGATGGCCCTTGTGGTCTCTTCCAACTCTATGATTCTATGATTCTATGATTCTATGATGCCGCTGAATGCATGCCTGAAGACCTAGCCTTTCTTGGATCACTTCAAGCTGTGTACCACCGGTTCAGTTCCAGACCTAAGTGGAGGGAATTTACTACAAAACCATATTGGTTGTTCTCTTAATGTTATGTCTGAAACAAAATGGTTAACTGTGTAAAGCCTTCTGCATCTCACTTGACTGTCACATCTGCCAGTTCTTTTAATACTCTTGGATGCAGTTCATCTGGGCCTGGAGACTTGAATACATCAAAACTAGCCAAGCCTTTTTTTGTTGCTTTTAACCTCTCTAGCAAGCCTGAGTTCATTCTGTGCTTTAGCTTTTCTGACTTTGTGTCTACACGTGCTGGCTATTTGTTTGAATTCCTCTTTGGTGGTTTCTCCCCTTTTCCATTTTTTGTACACATCCTTTTTTAACCTTAACTCAGTTAAAAGTTCTTTAGATAGCCACCCTGGCTTCTTTAGGCACCTTCCATGTTTCCGTCTCATTGGTATTGCCTGAAGTTGTGCTTTTACTATCTCCCTCTTAACAAACTCCCAGTCATCATGAACTCCCTTTCCTTTTAGTATTACTGTCCATGGGATCTCACCCAGCACTTCCCTAAGTTTTATGAAGTCGGCTTTCTTAAAGTCGAGAAATTGAGTCCTAGTATGCTTGGCTGCTCCTTTCCATTGTATAGAAAACTTCAGAAGAGCATGATCACTCGCGCCTAATGATCCTTCCACTTCTACCCCACTAACGAGGTCATCAACATTGGTTAGGACCAGATCTAAAATGGCTGTTCCTCTTGTTGCTTCTCCCACTTTCTGGACAATGAAGTTGTCTGCAAGGCCAGTGAGGAATCTGTTTGACCTTATGCTCTTGGCTGAGTTTGACATCCAACAAATATCCGGGTAATTGAAGTCCCCCATTACTACTATCTCTCTTCCTTTTGCATGCTTGGCCATCTGTTCCAGGAAGGCATCATCTATGTCCTCCGTTTGGCTTGGGGATCTATAGTAAACTCCCACAATTAGGTCACTGTTATTCTTCTCTCCCTTAATTTTGACACAAATGCTCTCACTTTGGCTTTGAGGTTCTATCGTGGGCTATACTTTCCTCCAACTAAGCCTCATCATGCTTCCCTGTTTGGCCCACTGCTGTTCCTGACTCTTCAGCTTTCTAGAATGATTAAGACACTCGTATCACCTGCCTCCTCTTGGTCCAGCTTCCTCCAGGAAAGAGCCTCGGAAGAATAGACATATTATGGGTATCAAAGTCCACAGTATCTGTTTTAAGAACACTGAAATGCAACTGAGAACTTAATCAGATCATAATATAATATTTACTATTATGAAAGGCCAACCAAATACCACTTTTAGATGGAAGCTGAATGACAGCTTGCTAGAAAGCTGTCTTCAGTCCAGAGAGACCAGTAATAAGCGACCCCTCCATCATGAGAGGAGCACACTAATCTTCTGGCATCCCATCACAGAAGAAAGAGACAGTCCATGGTCTACTCACAACTTTATTAAGACTGTACACGGAGCTCTTATAAGCATTACTGCTCTCCAGAGAAGCAAACACAAGAGTCTATGACTCGACTCACACTTTGACTCAGAAGCGAAAGTAACTCTCCCGTTACATGAGAACTAGCAGAGACTTCCTTTCTCATGCTCAGAGACATCACATGATGTCAACAATGTAGCTGCTCTTCACAGCTGGTGAGATATAAAAATCCCAACAACCTCTTCCCCCCTTTTCTTCATAATGTAACACTAATGTCTCAACAAATGAAACTGATCTGTAGAAAATGTAACTTGAAAAAAGAGACATTGTACATACTTTTGTAAACCAAGAAATCTTTAATAAAAAATACATGAAAAAAAGAATGCATTAGGCTTGATTTTTGTGTGTTCTGCATTTGTGAGTCTCTCCCTCCTACATTGCATTCCATGTCTCCTTATCTAACCCTGAAAGGTACAAATGGCAGCATGTTTTAGCACAAGACTATATATCAGCGACCCTAGAAGTTTTCTGAGACCCAGGAAGAGGATTTTATGATGCTCTTCCCTCACTGAATGCTAGGTTGCCAGGGTAATGCTGGACATCCAAAACCAAAAATGGTCAAATGGTCTGGGCACATCGGGGCCACTCCAAGGTCACTGGAGGGGTGAAGATACCAGTATGGAGCCATAAATGTGTTATTTCTCCAGACCTTTAACCTTTCTTGATGTATGCGAAGATGTTTTATGACTCTTTGTTGGCTGTTTGAGAACTACTATAAAAGCTTTGGTTCTGAGGTGCCTCGGGGCAGACCTTCTCAACTGGCACCTTGAGTTGAGTGAGCTCTGTCCTGTTGCAATAGCTATAATAAATGCTGGGTCCTTAAATCTGGATGCTAGACTTGAAAATAGTTACCTTGGTTCTGTGGTCTATTCAAAAGTTGGTTGTTCCTCACCTGGGTAATGAACAAGGTGGTGTAGAGATGAATTCTTACCACAACACCAATCCTAGTCCGAATGCAATGGCTACCAATTAATTTCCAGGCCCAATTCAAAGTTGTGGTTTTGACCTATAAAGCCTTAAACAGCTCAGGACCGCAATATCTCAAGGACTGCCTCTTTCCATATGAACCCACCCAGATCTTGAGATCATCTTCTGAGGCCCTTCTTCACGTTTCTCATCCTCAAGAGGTCCAGAGGCTGGAAACACAAAAACGGGCCTTTTCTGTAGTAGTTCTCCATTTGTAGAATGCTTGCCTGCGGTCTTCATTATACATCTTTAGGTGCCAGGGAATATTGTTCCTCTTTAACCAAGCCTCTGTTTGATTGGCATCCTATGCCCTTTTAAAATGTTTTGGGGGAGTTACTGGGTTGTTTTTGTTTTGTTTGTGTATTTTGTGGTTTTATATTCTGTGAACCGGCCTGAGACCTCTGGATATAGGGTGGTTTATAAATTTTAACAGGGACGCGGGTGGCGCTGTGTGTAAAACCTCAGTGCCTAGGACTTGCCGCTCGTATGGTTGGCGGTTCGAATCCCCACGGCGGGGTGAGCTCCCGTCGTTCGGTCCCAGCTCCTGCCCACCTAGCAGTTCGAAAGCACCCCTAAGTGCAAGTAGATAAATAGGTACCGCTTTATAGCAGGAAGGTAACGGCGTTTCCGTGAGCTGCACTGGTGCTGGCTCACCAGAGCAGCTTTGTCACCCTGGCCACGTGACCCGGAAGTGTCTTCGGACAGTGCTGGCTCCCGGCCTCTTAAGCGAGATGAGCACGCAACCCCAGAGTCGGTCACGGCTGGCCTGTACGGGCAGGGGTACCTTTACCTTTTTATAAATTTTAACAACAACAACTACTTAGAGACCTTCAGGTACCAAGCAACTAACATGTCTAAATAAGAAGATGATGGTGATGAAGAAGAAGATGATGGTGATGGAGGAGGGACACTATCACTATCACAAGAAATCTTGTGATGCAGTGAAACTGTAATTCATTGAGGGACAATTTGTAGCACATCCCATGTCATACTTGCCATGTATTTTAGACCCATCTATGATAGAGAAGAAATAAATAGCTACATCTGCAAAAATTCTCATCAGTTCTCTCCTTTCTAAAATCTAGATGATGTTTACTAACTTATTTTTTGGCGAAATGGGAGATGGAGGAGGGACACTGTCACAATGGCACTCTCCCTGCCCCCTCCATCATGATTGCCAGCATCTGGGAGTCCCAATGTTAGATTCTCATTTTTAAAAGAAACAAAGAGAAGTATCTAAGCTTCAAGAGTCAATTAGATAACAACATTATACCATTATCCTCCTCATGAGGAGGAAGTGAGGACAGATACCTCTATCCCCTTTCATTGAATTTTATGCTGCTGATTCTCAGGGCAATCTGGAAAATTGGCCAGGGCTTCTAGAAACATAATGCAATTACTTATTAGTAATTTTATTAACTAATAATTATCCATTTGTTCCTTCTAAAGACTCTGTCCTTCACTGCCACCACTGCCAAATATTGTTAATTTGATAAATGCAGAAACACAACACAGTTTTATTTGCCACACCAGTTTATTTTGATTATGAACAAAGGGGGAAAAATAACCCATAAACCATATTATCATGAGACAGATCCCCCAAGCTCCACATTTCTACTTTAGCTTCTCTATCCCCTGCATCCCATTCAGCCTCTGCCAAATGCCAAGTAGAAGACTCAGGAGTCCTGTGAATTCCAGAAACTCTGCAAACCCCCCATCAGACAAGCAACTTCCACCTCCACCGATGCTGCAAATGGTGGGATCCAAAATGATGAAGACATTCTTCTCTCCCATCTACCCTTCAGTGTTGAGCCACTTTCCAGAAGGCACCATGCTTTGATTATCGTGCCTGAAAGGTAGTCATTATACAGTGATGTCCTAGCCAACTCACAAAAGGACTTTTGTCCAATCCATTGGAACTGCTTTTAGTTCATAAAATCATATGAAGAGGCCTGTTAGACCTGCCCTTTTAGACCCACCTAGTCCAGTATTATCTTCTCACAGTGTCCAAACAGATTTCTATGGGAAGCTTCTCCATGGCACAACTGTGGTTCCCTGTCTGTGGGATGCTCTCTCCAGCGAGGTCCACTTACGTTATTTCCCCCCGGGAAGTTTTCACAATACAATAAAATGATATCTAGAACAAATGAAATTGAAAGGAAGGAAGGAAGGAAAACAACAAAAGAAAAGAGGGAAAGGCAAAGGAAGGAAGAAATGAGAGGAGATGCTTTCCCAGGCAAGGTCTGTCAAGCACCTTCATTAACATTTTTTTTTTCAGCAACAGGAAAGACTTATCTTTTGCCCAGACCTTTTGCTGCAGATGACAGTTTTGCTACTGGTGCTCTTATGGGAGTTGTTTTGCTTTTCATGGTATACTCTTTTTATAGTAATGGTTGTGAAATGCAAATCACTTGCTCCAGATCCAGGCGCTTTTGGAAGAAACTGTTTTTCTAGATACAGTGGTACCTCAGGTTAAGTACTTAATTCGTTCCGGAGGTCCGTACTGAACCTGAAACTGTTTTTAACTTGAAGCACCACTTTAGCTAATGGGGCCTCCCGCTGCTGCCGTGCCACCGGAGCCCGATTTCTGTTCTCATCCTGAAGCAAAGTTCTTAACCTGAAGCACTATTTCTGGGTTGGCGGAGTCTGTAACCTGAAGCGTATGTAACCTGAGGTACCACTGTACATTTCAATCAGGATTTAGGCCTGGTTTTGGCACAGAAACTGCTTTGGTTGCCTTTTATGATGACCTCTGGAAACAAGGGAAACATGTCCCTGTTCATTCTCCTGCCGGCTGTCCAAACTAGGGGTGGGTGGCAATGTTTTGTGGTTGTTCCAGTCCTACTTGGATGGTCATTTCCAGAGGGTGTTGCTTGGGGAGTGTTTTTCAGACCCATGGAGCCTCCAACGTGGGGTTCTGCAGTGCTTAATCCTATCCCTTATGCTTTTCAATATCTACCTGAAACCACTAGCTGGGGTTATCTGGAGATTTGGAGCATTGCAACAATATGCTGGTGACACTCAACTCTATTTCTCCTTTGCTTCTGCAGGTGAGGCAGTGGAAGTGCTGGACTGGTGCCTTGCCTCAATAATGGCAAAAAAACTGAAGCCAAGTAAGAATCCAGGTAAGAATGAGGCACTGTGGCCTAGACCGGAAGGGTGGGAGATTGCCTGCTCTTGATGGGGTTACACTTCCTTTGAAGGAGCAGCTTCATAGCTTGGGGTACTCCTGGTTCCTTTGCTGTCACTTGAGGCTCAGCTGGCCTCAGCGACATGGAGTGCTTTCCATCAGCATTGGGTGGTGGCCCAGCTACACCCCTATCTGGACAAGGATAGCCTTACTACTGTCATCTACGCTCTTGTAAACTCAAGGTTAGATTGCTGCAATGTGTTATATGTGGGGCTGCCTCTGAAAACGGTTCAGAAACTTCAGATAGTGCAGACTTCAGCAACCAGGTTGCTCACCTTAGCAAGATGGTTTGAGCTCATTACACTGATATAAATATTAGAGACCCCAGGTGTATATTCTTATTATTTTAATAATGTTTCAATGTTTCACTTCAATTGCATCTCAACAAATGAAACTGATCTGTAGAAAATGTAACTTGAATAAAGAGACTTTAATAAAAAATACATGAAAGAAAGAATGTATTAGGCTTGATTTTCATGTGTTCTGCATTTGTGAGTCTCTCCCTCCTACGCGTCATTTCATGTCTCCTTATCTAACCCTGAAAGTGGTACAAATGTCAGGATGTTTTAGCACAAGAGTATAAATCAGCTATCTTTGAAGCTATCTGAGACCCAGGAAGAGGATTTTATGATGCTCTTCCCTCACTGGAGGCAAGGTTGCCACTGTAACGCCAGACATCCAAGACCTAAAATGGTCAAATGGTCTGGGCACATCGGGGCCACTCCAAGGTGATTGGAGGGGTGAAGATACCAGTATGGAGCCATAAATGTGTTTTATCTCCAGACCTGTAACCTTCCCTGATGTATGCAAATATGTTTTATGTCTCTTTGTTTGCTCTGTTTGAACTACTATATAAGCTTTTGTTCTGAAGTGCCTTGGGGCAGACCTTCTCACATTGAGTTGAGTGAGCTCTGTTCTGTTGCAATAGCTATAATAAATGCTGGGTCCTTAAATATAGATGCTGGACTTGAAAATTGTTTCCTTGGTTCTATGGTTTATTCAAAAGGTGGTTGTTCCTCACCTGGGTAACGAACAAGGTAGTGTAGGGGTGCATCATTACCCCAACACTGATCCTGGTCTGACTGCACTGGCTACCAATTAGTTTCTGGGCTCAATTCAAAGTGATGGTTTTGACCTCTAAAGCTTTAAACAGCTCAGGACCGCAATACCTCAAGGATCGCCTCTTTCCATATGAACCCACCCATTTCCTGATATCATCTTCTAAGGCCCTTCTTCATGTGTCTCATCCCCAAGAGGTCTGGAGCCTGGCAATACAAAGAAGGGCCTTTTCTGCAGTAATTCTCCACTTGTGGAATGCTTGCAAGGGAGGCTTGCTTGCGGTCTTCATTATATGCCTTTAGGCACCAGGTAAAAAACGTTCCTCTTTAACCAAGCCTTTGTTTGATTGGCATCCTATGCCCCTTTAAAATGTGTTGGGAGAGTTATAGTTTGCTTTTGTTTTGATGGTGTATTTTGTGGTTTTATATTCTAATTTTATTCTGTGAACTGCCCTGAACCTCCGCGTATAGGGTGGTATACAAATTTTAGCAACAGCAACTACTTGGAGACTATCAGGTACCAAGCATCTAACACATCTAAATAAGAAGATGATGATGGAGGAGGAGGAAGAGGGACGCTATCACAATGGCACTCTCCCTGCCCCCAGATACAAATGCATTTAATGGAAGTGAGGAAATCTACAACTTAAGTCATTATTCATTTTATTACTGTATCGCAGAGGAAACTGTGGACAGACAACCTTCTCTCCTTTCATTGAATTTCATGCTGCTGATTCTCAGGGAAATCTGGCAAATTGGCCTGGGTTCCATAAACTTAATCCAATTAGTTACTAGTAATTTTATTAACTAACAATTATCCATTTGTTCCTTCTAAAGACTCTGTCCTTCACTGCCACCACTGCCAAATATTGTTAATTTGATAAATGCAGAAACACAACACAATTTTATTTGCCACACCAGTTTATTTTGATTATGAAGGAAGGAAAAATTAACCCATAAACCATGAGACATAGCTCTCAAGCCCCACATTTCTCTATGCCCTGCATCCCATTCAGCCTCCACCAAATGCCAGATAAAAGACACAGGAGTCCTGTGAATTCCAGAAACTCTGCAAAGCCACCATCAGAGAGGCAATCTCCACCTCTACCAATGCTGCAAGTGGTGGGATCCAAAATGATGGAGACATTCTTCTCTCCTAACTACCCTTCATTGTTGAGCCGCTTTCGGTGAGGCAGAGTATCACCGCATCGTGCTTCTGTTATAGTGCCTGAAAGGTAGTCATAATACGGTGATGTCCTAGCCAACTCACAAAACGTTGGGGTGGCACAGCCGTTATAAACCTTATCAGGAACCGAACTGTCATCTGGTAAAGAGAAAGAGGCATGGTCACATGTGTATTTTTTTGTTATTATGCAAGAGAGGCTTAATCCACATTCTGGGATGGGGAGAGAGAGGGGCTCAATGTTGCATTCTGGATCACCGCTCCATAGGCTCAACTATATACTGCATAATACTGTAATATGTTCAGGGGAGAGAAACCTGCCCTTTCCCACAAAACATGAAATCTTTTTTTCTGGCATGAAGCTGCAAACAGAATAAGAAAGCAACCAACCCACCCTGGCAAACTGTGTTTCTAATCTCTATTGGCAGTGATACTTACTGTGAACAAGGACAAACTCAAAGCATCGAGTCTCATCACCACGACATCTGAGATTTCTCAACTTCGGACAATCTTTTGAGTCAGAAGCATCATAGAACTGACACTTTAGCCCATTGAAACCATATCCTGGCCCTGCCAAAAGCAATCCATACAATAAACACATGGATCCAGCCCATATATCTCCATAAAAAATCCTAGGCCTCAGTTCTTTAATCCTGCCAGAGGGTTGCATTAATCATGCAGACAACGCAGATCTGGTTATTACCTTGAATACCTAGACTAAGATGCCAGCAGTCGGATTGCAGGACTTCACCTGCTCTGGATGGTGTGTTTTGGAATGGGGAGAGAGAAGCCAGACAGGCTTCAGGTGGTAGGCCATCCACTTGTGAGCCAGACTCAGCCCTGGTAGGCATATGTTCCAACATTTCTTGAGAGGACATTGGGACATCTCCCGCCCCAACCCTCCCACAAACAGATGGATATGGCCGGGAAAACCCAGATGTTTGGCAGCCCTACATTATGTTGTTTAGTTTGTTACTATGTTGTAAACTATGCTGTCACCTATTGCTGAAGGCGATATACATATATATCTACATATAGATATATACATTTTTAAAATAGTAAATACAGCTTATTATTATTATTATTATTATTATTATTATTATTATTATTATTATTTGTATTCAATACATTTATATATGTTTTATATACACAATACAGTCTCAAAGTGATTTGCCAATTAAAAATGTATGTGTGTGTGTGTGTGTGTGTGTGTGTATGAAACTGTGAAACTACAATAAAATAAAAAGCAATTTTACACATAACTACAATGCAATGCAATAAAGCAATCAAATCTTAAAAGAAATAAAAATAAGATATATTTAGATTCAGGGATCTTTTCCCTCTCTTCAGAGACCCTTTTGCCAAGACATCTCCCAACTCACTACACATTACACTGAATTTATGCCCTACATTTACACAAATAATAAAATACCTGCTACTCAGTCAGTATCACAGATCCCATTCTGTTTCACAAATGCACACAATCTGCCCAATCACTCCAGCATCTCTTACTCAAGTCACCATCCCCTATCGCCTGTCACTCCTTCCACACAACAAAAATGTACTTCAAAAACCAAAGAAAGAAAGAAATGGTTCACTTACTGAACCATATAAAATAATAATACAATTTGCCACCCATGAGTCACACATATATTCCTGACAACAATTTCGCTACTTCCCAGGTCACAGTCTCCCTTTCCAAACTCAAGTTGGGCTAGTAGGGACAAGATGTCTCGGGAAGTGTGCTGTCTCCCCGGGGCTAAGATCCAAGATGTAACTGAACTACTGCAAGGAATCATAAAACCCACTGACAAATACCCCTTCCTCTTGGTTCATGTGGGAACCAATGACACTGCAAGCAACAGCCTCCAGAAGATCAAAAGAGACTACGAGGCTCTGGGCAGGAAATTGAAGCAAGAGGAACAGCCATTTTAGATCTGGTCCTAACCAATGTTGATGACCTGGTTAGTGGGGTAGAATTGGAAGGATCATTAGGTGCGAGTGATCATGCTCTTCTGAAGTTTACTATACAGCGGAAAGGAGCAGCCAAGCATACTAGGACTCAATTACTTGACTTTCAGAAAGCCGACTTCATAAAACTTAGGGAAGTGCTGGGTGAGATCCCATGGACAGTAATACTAAAAGGAAAGGGAGTTCATGATGGCTGGGAGTTTGTTAAGAGGGAGATAGTAAAAGCACAACTTCAGGCAATACCAATGAGATGGAAACATGGAAGGTGCCTAAAGAAGCCAGGGTGGCTATCTAAAGAACTTTTAACTGGGGACTTCCGGAGGTGGCGCCAACAGCAATGGCGGTCTCCTTCTACCTTTGAAGGGGAAGCTCCGCAGAAATGGGTCGCCCACTACAGCGAAGTGGGGACCCTCATTGGGAAACCACAGGCAGCGGAAGCCTGTGACTGTGGGACTCAGCGGGCACCATCAGCGCCCCCCGAATTTGCAAAAGGACCTCATAGGGGGTCCCGGAGCGTGACGGGTCGGCGCGGTGCTGTGAGTCGATCACTCTTTCTGTGGGGTGAAGCCGCAAAGCTGTTGTCGCTGAGTGCTGACCTTTTTCCTGGGACTATTCGGCTAAGAAAACAACTACCCGTGAGTAGGTGAAGTTTAACGAACCTGTGATCAATTGGAAAATAGAGTCTGAATTTGGCACTGAAGCGGGAGGCGCAACCAGGAAGTCCGTCTCCCGGCTCTGTTTAAGGTTTTAAAGCAACGACGTTTAAGTCTAATGCTTTGGAGATTGTGATTTTAAAGACTTAAATCTCAACAT
The DNA here is from genome assembly GCF_951804945.1 of Podarcis cretensis. Lineage (NCBI taxonomy): Eukaryota > Metazoa > Chordata > Lepidosauria > Squamata > Lacertidae > Podarcis > Podarcis cretensis. The sequence goes on along the minus strand of NC_137177.1, from coordinate 13,081,338 downwards.
CAAACAGAAGATCCCCTCTCAAGTAAACTGAGGGGGAATGGGATAAACTTGATTTTTGCCTGTTCATTTGTGGATTTACAAAAACTTCTGAACTCCCGGCAATCGGGCTGCCAAGTTGTCAGAACTGTCAGGCTGCTTTGAACTGTTATATTGTAACTCGCACTCCTTGGGGACATTGTAAACTTATTAGGACTAACTCTGCAAAAGTTAAAGGTTTTGGAAGGTTTTCTGGAGATTCACTACTGTGTAAATTTCTAAGGGACACTTTGAAAATTGAGAAAGACTTTATAAATTGTGACTTTAAAGATAAACATAGTGTCCCTCTAGTGGAGTATTGAAACTGTGCAACTACTGGGGGATTTTTCCATCTCTGGACTTGGGGATTTTCCATGGGAAGAGCTGACCGTGGGACTGACCTTGACTCATAGATAGAATTGGGATGAGCAGGATAACAAGATCAACTAAAACCAAAACACAGCAGCCTAGCATAATTTCTCAGTTACGCAGATCATCTGTTCCCAGTCTCCTGGTGGCACAAGAGGAAGACTTAGATCAAACTAGGCCTGAAGGAATGGCCTCAGGAGGGGACTTTACTTCTGTGTTAAATAAAATTTATGAAAAATTGGATGGCCTAAGTAAGCAAGTGACTGAACAATCAACCAAAATTGATCAAAATACAGCTAGTATTAATAATCTAACTCAGCAAGTGAGCTCAAATGCACAAACCATTGGGAAACTTTTGGAAGAAACTGCGTCGAATCGGAAAACAGCTGAGGAGGCTAAAGAGAAAGTAGAGGCTGTGCAACAGGAAATAAAGCCGATGCGCAAACAAATTGGGGAACATCAGGACTTTCTGTCTATGATAGAATTGAAAAATAAGGAGAATAATTTGAGGATCAGGTCAGTGCCAGAACTTGAAAAAGAGAACTTAAGTGAGTATCTTACACAGGAATTTAAAGAATTTTGGTCTCTGGAAGAGGATAAAGACTTTAAGATAGTAAGTGCGTTTAGACTTGGCAAGGGAGGGAGGAAAATCAGGTCAAGAGACTGCTTGATCTCCCTCAGATCGAAGGAAGAGAGAGACAAGATATTGAGTGCACACTTCCAGAAAACTTTAGAGATCCAAGATTCAAGAGTGGAAATTTACAAGGACATTCCCAAACATTTGCTTGAACTTAGAGCTAATTACAGGGACGCAGGTGGCGCTGTGGGTTAAAGCCTCAGCGCCTAGGACTTGCCGATCGAAAGGTCGGCGGTTTGAATCCCTGCGGCGGGGTGCGCTCCCGCTGCTCGGTCCCAGCGCCTGCCAACCTAGCAGTTCGAAAGCACCTCCGGGTGCAAGTAGATAAATAGGGACCGCTTACCAGCGGGAAGGTAAACGGCGTTTCCGTGTGTGGCTCTGGCTCGCCAAATGCAGCTTTGTCACGCTGGCCACGTGACCCGGAAGTGTCTCCGGACAGCGCTGGCCCCTGGCCTCTTGAGTGAGATGGGTTCACAACCCCAGAGTCTGTCAAGACTGGCCCGTACGGGCAGGGGTACCTTTACCTTTACCTAGAGCTAACTACGGAGACTTAGTGGCATTACTGAGAAGCAACAAAGTTGTTTTTAGATGGGAATTCCCTCAGGGGGTATCTTTTTCATATAAAGGGGAAAAAGTTAAAATAAGATCAGTTGAAGATAAGGAAAAAAATTTGAGTGACCACGGAGGAGACCTTCAAAAAGAGGTTGAGGAAGAATTGATAGCCCTAAGATCTGGAGTATTGGGCTCAATACTACTACCTTTGGGATCTGACCAACCAGGGAAAGTGATACCACCGTCAAAGGAGGCAGAACTTCTGGGAGCAGTAGGAGGGAAATAGAAGTACAACATCATGTCTCTGCAACTATTAAGTTGGAACATTTGTGGTCTAAATTCCCTGGAGAAGAGGAGGAAGGTTTTTCATTTATTAAAAAAGGAACAATTGGACTTAATTTGCCTACAGGAAACACATGTGATTAGGCTTCACAGGAAAGTTTTGATTAATAAAAGATTGGGCCAGGAGTTTATCGCATCGGATAAGGTTAAAAAGAGAGGAGTGGTCATCTATGCAAAAGAAAGCCTATCACCAAAATTTATTTTTAAAGATGAACAAGGAAGAATCTTGGCAATTGAAATTCAAATTCAAGGAGAAAAATTTCTGATTTTAGGAATCTATGCACCAAATGAGGGGAAATCGGAGTTTTACAAGAAGTTGCATGAGACAATGTTGGATTATATGGACTATAACAACATTATCATGATGGGAGATATGAATGGAGTGGTATCCACGAACATGGACAAGGCACAGAAACAGACTGTAAAAAAAGAGGGCAGACTACCAAAAACCTTTTTTGAACTGACTGACAATATGGATTTAATTGACATATGGAGAACCAAAAACCCCCTGGAAAGAGAAGGAACATTCTTTTCTGAAGCCAAACTGACATGGACCAGAATTGACCAGATATGGATAACTAGAGCACTGGCACCTAAGATAAAAAAGGTGGAAATCTGCCCAAGAACTTGCTCCGACCATAATGCTGTAAAGATGGAAATGAAACTAACACCAACCGGTTCCTTTAGATGGAAGATGAATGACACCTTATTACAAGACCAAGAGATTATCAAGAAGGCACAAAAGACACTGAGAGACTATTTTGAAGTAAATTTGAGAACTATGGTGGAAAAAAGAGTAATCTGGGACGCAAGTAAAGCGGTCATGAGAGGGTTTCTAATCCAACAGAATGCTATAAAAAAGAGGACTCAAAATGAAAAAAAGGACAAAATTTTGGAAAAAAAATAAAAGCAGGGGAGAAGAAATTAAAGTCGAAACCCAACTCTAAGGAGATTCTGAGAGAAATTAAATTATATCAAGTACAATACATGAAATTGACAAACCAAGAAGTAGAATGGAAAATAAAACAGATGAGGCAAAGGACATTTGAATCGGCTAATAAATGTGGGAAACTGCTAGCTTGGCAGTTGAAAAAAAGACAGAAGCTAAATACTATTACAAATCTCGAGATAGAGGGGAAAAGTATTCAGAATCCTGTGGAGATTAGAAGATGTTTCCAGAGATACTTTAAACAACTTTACACACAAGGGCCACAGAAAGAGACGGATATAGATCAATTTTTAAGATCCAATGGATTACAAAAAATATCTCAAGAAAAACGGATAATGTTGAATCACGCAATTACAGAACAGGAGATTGAAGGTGCCATTCAGAACATGCAGCTGGGCAAATCTCCAGGGCCAGACGGGCTAACCTCCAAGTATTATAAAACTTTGAAAGACTACTTAATTCAACCATTAAAGGAGGTTTGCAACGAAATCATGGAGGGGAAGAAGGCGCAGAGTCATGGAAAGAAGCTTTTATTACGCTTATACCCAAACTAGAGTCTGAAAAGACACAACTTAAGAACTACCGTCCCATATCCCTTTTAAATGTGGATTACAAAATTTTTGCTGACATTTTAGCTAACAGACTAAAAAAAGTATTAGTAGAAGAGATTCATAAGGATCAGGCAGGCTTTCTCCCAGGTAGACACTTGTCTGATAATACAAGGAATATAATTGACATTTTGGAGATGTTACAAGTGAATATCAATACAAAAGCTGCCTTAATTTTTATTGATGCAGAGAAGGCCTTTGATAATATTTCCTGGAACTTTATGAAGAAAAATCTTAAGGGAATGGGGGTGGGACAAGGGTTTGAAAATGGTATAAGTGCAATTTATTCAGAACAAAAAGCCAAACTGATAGTTAACAATGTGGTGACTGAAGAAGTTAAGATAGAAAAAGGAACACGACAGGGTTGCCCTATCTCTCCATTATTATTTATCTCGGTCCTGGAGGTGCTGCTGAATATGATTAGAAGGGACCGTCTGATCAAAGGAATTCAGGTCGGAGCCAAACAATATAAATTGAAGGCTTTTGCAGATGACCTAGTTTTGACATTACAGGAGCCAGAATCTAGTACGAAAAGGGTATTAGAACTGATTCAAGAATTTGGTCAGGTGGCAGGATTTAAATTGAACAAGTCAAAAACGAAGGTTTTAGAGAAAAATTTAACACAGACTGAAAAAGAAGAATGAGACTGGTTTGACCTTAGTTAAGAAAGTGAAATATTTGGGGATTAATATGACAGCTAAAAATGTGAATTTATTTAAGGATAATTATGAGAAATGTTGGTCAGAAGTTAAAAAAGATTTAGAAATATGGTCTAATTTGAAGCTTTCCTTGTTGGGTCGAATTGCAGTTATAAAGATGAATGTATTGCCAAAAATGTTATTTTTGTTTCAAACTTTACAGATTGTGGACAAGAAGTGGCAGAGAGAAATCTCTAGATTTGTCTGGCAGGGCAAAAAGCCCAGAATAAAATTTAAAATATTAACTGATGCAAAGGAAAGAGGGGGGTTTGCCCTGCCGGACTTTAAACTTTATTATGAATCAACAGCATTCTGCTGGTTGAAAGATTGGCTGCTTCTTGAGAACCCTGACATTTTGGATTTGGAAGGTTTTAATAATGCTTTTGGGTGGCATGCTTATTTGTGGTACGACAAGGCTAAAGTGCACAAAAATTTCAAATACCATATTGTCAGGAAAGCATTGTTTAATGTCTGGATTAGGTACAAAGATTTATTGGAAAATAAGACTCCAAGGTGGTTGTCACCCATGGAAGCAAAGGCTCTGAAAAGACTCAATATGGAGGCCAAATGGCCGAAGTATTGGGAGATATTAGAACAGGAAGGAGACAAAATGAATTTGCAGAGTTTTGAGAAATTAAAAGACAAAGTGCGAGATTGGCTTCATTATTATCAAATAAGAGAGGCCTATAATTTGGATAAAAAATTGGGCTTCCAGGTGGAAAAATCGAAACTGGAGACAGAACTGTTAGAACCTAAAACTAAGATCCTTTCAAGAATGTATAACTTGCTGTTGAAATGGAACACTCAGGATGAAACAGTTAAATCAGCCATGATTAAATGGGCACAGGACATAGGTCATAACATTTTGTTTGCTGACTGGGGAAAGTTGTGGACCACCGGTATGAAATTGACAGCATGTAATGCCCTAAGAGAGAATATTATGAAAATGATCTATAGGTGGTACATGACCCCAGTCAAGCTTGCTAAAATTTATCACCTGCCTGATAACAAATGTTGGAAATGTAAAGAAACTGAGGGTACTTTCTTTCACCTTTGGTGGACGTGCCCAAAGATTAAGGCTTTCTGGGAGATGATATATAATGAACTGGAAAAGGTATTTAAATATACCTTCCTTAAGAAACCAGAGGCCTTTCTCTTGGGTATAGTCGGCCAATTGGTGTTAAAGACAGATAGAACGTTTTTTATGTATGCGACAACAGCAGCAAGAATACTTATCGCAAAGTATTGGAAGACACAAGATTTGCCCACCTTGGAAGAATGGCAGATGCAAGTAATAGACTACATGGAATTGGCAGAAATGACCGGCAGAATCCGAGACCTGGGAGAAGAATCGGTGGAAGAGGACTGGAAGAAGTTTAAAGACTATCTGCAGAAGCACTGCAAAGTTTATGAATGTTAAAAGGATGTTGGATATGAAAATAATATGGCATTAGTGATACAGTGTGAAAAAATATGCAAAAGGGTAATAGAAAGAGGGTGAAAGACAAAAGTTTTGTTATGTCAAAAGTAAATAATATTTTAAGGATAAGGAGGAAAGATTGGAGACATAATAGAGTGATTTTAATAATTAGAAATGAGTTCTGAAAGAGGGTAAGGATTTGCTGTATCTGATTGGGTAAAGAGGAGCACAAAAAAGGGAGGCGTGAGGAAGCCAAGAAAGAAAGTTAATCAAATATGAATTTAAAAGCTGGAGTTTTTACTTCTCTTTTCTTTTTTTTATTGTTGGAAGGAATTTTATATTTCCTATATCTTGTTTTCTCGATCTGTTTCGTGTGTATTTTGTTTTTCTGATTTGTTTTATGTGGATTTTTGATTATGTTTTTGTTTTTTTCTTACCTTTTTGGTTTTTATGTGTGTTTTTTTCTTTTATAAAAATCTAATAAACATATTTTTTAAAAAAAGAACTTTTAACTGAGTTAAGACAAAAAATGGAAAAGGGGGGAAACCACCAAAGAGGAATTCAAACAAATAGCCAGCACGTGTAGACACAAAGTCAGAAAAGCTAAAGCACAGAATGAACTCAGGCTTGCTAGAGAGGTTGAAAGCAACAAAAAAAGGCTTTTATGGGTATGTTCGTAGCAAAAGGAAGAACAAAGAAACAGTGGTGTCACTCAGAGGAGAAGGGGACACAGAAAGGGCTGAACTCCTCAATGCCTTCTTTGCCTCAGTCTTCTCCGATAAAGAAAACAATGCCTGACCTGAAGAATTTGGAGCAAATGATTCAGCAGAGGAAACACAGCCCAGAATAACTAAGGAGATAGTACAAAAATACTTGGCTAGTTTAGATGTATTCAAGTCTCCAGGGCCAGATGAACTGCATCCAAGAGTATTAAAAGAACTGGCAGATGTGATCTCAGAACCACTGGCAGTCATCTTTGAGAATTCCTGGAGAACAGGCGAAGTCCCGGAAGACTGGAGGTGGGCAAATGTTGTCCCTATTTTCAAAAAGGGGAAAAGAGAGGACCCAAATAATTACCACCCAGTCAGTCTGACATCAATACCAGGGAAGATTCTGAAGCAGATCATTAAGCAAACAGTCTCTGAGCACCTAGAAAGGAATGCTGTGATCACCAATAGTCAGCATGGATTTCTGAAAAATAAGTCATGTCAGACTAACCTGATCTCGTTTTTTGACAGAATTACAAGCCTGGTAGATGAAGGGAACACAGTGGATGTAGCCTACCTTGATTTCAGCAAGGCATTTGACAAGGTGCCCCATGATATTCTTGTAAAGAAGCTGGTAAAATGCGGACTTGACTATGCTACCACTCAGTGGATTTGTAACTGGCTGACTGACCGAACCCAAAGGGTGCTCATCAATAGTTCCTCTTCATCCTGGAGAAGAGTGACTAGTGGGGTGCCACAGGGTTCTGTCTTGGGCCCGGTCTTATTCAACATCTTTATCAACGACTTGGATGATGGACTCAAGGGCATCCTGATCAAATTTGCAGATGACAGCAAACTGGGAGGGGTAGCTAACTGTTGGAATTCTGCCTCGGTCAGAGGAATGTGCCTAGCTCTCCATGCACTGGCTGAATTCCTTTGACCTCCCTCCTGCGACTCCCGGCAGGTAAACATGCGAGGTCTGTATCGGCAATTTTTCCCAGACTGTGAGGAAAACACACCACTGCTTCTCCCTCCTCCCTGCTTCCCCAGGGAGGGGAATCAGACAGACAGAAGTGTATCTACATGCTTTTATTTCTGTCTTTAGCAGCCATACAGATAAAGATGTCTGCACTCTCCACAAACAACAGAGAGAATCACAACTCCACCCTTGTACATCCTGTACAGGTCATATGTCACACACTGAGCTCACATCCTGTGCTCAATACGGAGAATGGACTGCCCCTTTATTGCCATGGTAACAATCACAAACATCCTGTCTGGCTTTCCAGCCTCCAGCAGCTGGTTTTTCTTCTGCATTGCTTCTTTATAGTAACACTAACACCCCGGAGGACAGGATCACACTTCAAAACGACCTTGCCAGATTAGAGAACTGGGCCAAAAAAAAACAAGATGAATTTTAACAGGGAGAAATGTAAAGTATTGCACTTCGGCAAAAAAAAAATTAGAGGCACAAATACAAGATGGGTGACACCTGGCTTGAGAGCAATAAATGTGAAAAGGATCTAGGAGTCTTGGTTGACCACAAACTTGACATGAGCCATCAGTGTGACGCGGCAGCTAAAAAAGCCAATGCAATTCTGGGCTGCATCAATAGGAGTATAGCATCTAGGTCAAGGGAAGTAATAGTGCCACTGTATTCTGCTCTGGTCAGACCTCACCTGGAGTACTGTGTCCAGTTCTGGGCACCACAGTTCAAGAAGGACACTAACAAACTGGAACGTGTCCAGAGGAGGGCAACCAAAATGGTCAAAGGCCTGGAAACGATGCCTTATGAGGAATGGCTAAGGGAGCTGAGCATGTTTAGCCTGGAGAAGAGGGGGTTAAGGGGTGATATGATAGCCATGTTCAAATATATAAAAGGATGTCACATAGAGGAGGGAGAAGGGTTGTTTTCTGCTGCTCCAGAGAAGTGGACACAGAGCAATGGTTCCAAACTACAAGAAAGAAGATTCCAGCTAAACATTAGGAAGAACATCCTGACAGTAAGAGCTGTTATGGGAAGCCAGCCAAGCTTTGAAGTTGTTGCCACGTCGTGCCTGTGTGTGTGGGAGAAGCCGGCTGGAGCTTCTGCCTAACGTTTGAGGCAGAGAAGCTCGCTGGGGAGGATCTCATCTTCAGGACCGGGTGCCAGGAGGAGCTGCTGTTACGTGAGTAGGCTCAGCCCCGGGGGAGAAGATGGCAGACGGCCAGGAGTCATACTCCGTCCCTTTAAATGGCAGAAATTGGGAGGAGTGGTCCAGGAAGCTGAAGGCCTGGCTGGTAGCCAAGGGTCTGTGGGAGGCGGTCCGAGGGCCCCCACAGCAAGCTGCAGACGGAGCTGCAGCAGCAGATGATGCAGCTGCCCAAGCCTCACAGAGGAAGAACCAGGAAGCCCTAGGAGCTATAGTGCTCAGTTTGGAGGGCTCACAGCTACCTTTAGTGGAAGGTCTTGACAGTGCCCAGGCTGTTTGGCAGGAGCTGGAGAGGGTTTGCCGAGAAACCACAGCAGAAGCCAAAAGCCACGTCCCCAGATGCAGTACAGCCTCAAGGAGAGCTGCTGGCAAGGTTGGGGGGGCAGAGAAGACCAAAGGCAAGTTTGCAAAGTTTTCTACTGTGTGTGACGAGGAGGAACGCCGTCTCAGAGGGGGCCGAGCTGGCGCAGAGAGCCCTGCCAGTTGCAGGGGGGCCAGGCCAGCAGAAGGCACAGTTCAGGCTTTTTCCACTCGTCAATGTTTTGTCTGCAAGTCTGTTGACCATTTGCGTTGATCCTGTCCGCGGAGAGCCAAAGAAGCCAGGCAGGATGTCTCCAAGGTCGCTTCCCATGGCAGTCAGCCAGGTTTCCATGGCAGCCAGTCTAGGAGAGGAGGCCAGCGTGGGAATGCGAAGGGAGGACGTGACACAGGAAGTGAGATGGACGGTTCTTATCACCTAGCTGCCTCCATGGCAACGCTACGGGACAACTCCAGTGAGGGCAGAATGCTGCATTGGGTCATCGACTCAGGAGCCAGCCACCACCTGATGCTAGTGGTGAAATGTGGAACTGCAGGGCTGTTTCAACTGGGAAAACAGTCACTCTTGCTGATGGCTCACAGAGACAATTAACCACTGTTGGCAATGTGTTTGTTTCTTTTTTACAGGCAGAGCTGGAGGTCTACATTGTGCCAGGAATGAAATGTTGTCTTTTATCTGTATCTTCTCTTGTACAGGAGGGTTACAAGGTTTGCTTTGAATATGATGTCTGTTCTATTTCCAGGGGTGGGGAACAACTGGTAAGTGTTGCATGTCAGGACAACCTCTTTGTTCTGGAGACACCTCTGGAGGGTAAGGGGGACGCTGAGGTAGCACAGGCGAAGTGTGCTAATGTTCCCACTCATGATTTGTGTGCTCACTTGTGGCACAGGAGAATGTCGCATAGCTGTTGGAAGTATATCCAGAAGTTGCCCGAATGCACTGAAGGTTGCAAGTTGAAAGCATGTGATAAATTCCTAGATTGTAGGGCATGCAAAAGAGCAAAGGTAAAAAGGTGCAGTTATCCCAGATCGGAGAGGGTAACCCCAAGGCCTTTTGAGCTTGTGCACACAGACCTTTGTGGACCCATGTCAAAGAGTCAGGGTGGGGCCAGATTTGCGCTCACGCTGACAGATGATTTTACTAGGACCGGGTGGGTCTTCTCGCTGAAACAGAAAAGCGAGGCAGCGCAACTGATCAAGGACTGGGTTGCAGCGGTGGAACTACAGTTTTCCACCAAGGTGCAGAGTTTCCAGAGTGACCAAGGCGGAGAGTTCACTGGGTCTGCTCTGCAGAGTTTCTTCTGCCAGAAGGGAATACGTCATAGGTTGACGGTTGCTGCTTCTCAGGAGAATGGCGTAGCAGAGCGCAGGAACAGAACGCTAGCTGAGGCAGCTGACGCTTTACTGTTTGACTCTGGTTTGCCTCAGATTTTTTGGGGCGAAGCTTGGAGGATGGCCAACTTCACGTTGAACAGGTCCTTCAATTCAGTGGTAGGTGACACCCCGTACTTCTTGCTCCATGGAAAGAAGCCGAAGGTGCATTACTTACGTGTGTTTGGTTGCGAAGCTTGGGTGCTTGTGCCAAAGGCTCAATGAAAGAAAGGTGGCCCAAGGTGCTGGAAAATGATCTTTTGTGGGTACGAGCCTGCGACAAAAGGGTGGAGGTTTGCCTATCCAGAAGGTGATCAGTCCAGGATTCTAGTCAGCAGAAGTGCTGAGTTCTGTGAGCAGAACGGTTGGTCAAGGATCCATGCGAATCCTGACGTTCTCTCAGAATGTCTGCTTGATTCTGATGAGGAGGGAGAGTCAGAAGCTGAACCTGTTGATGAGGACCAGGTTTCTGACCAAGAACAGGGTTGGGCATCTCCACAGGTTGTTAAAAGAGAGCCCAAGAGTGAGCCTTCATCTCCCATTAGCAAAGTTCAGAAGGCCCGAAGATGCAGTAAGTCAGAGGGGAGTCTTCTGGTGTCAGAGACACACTTGCTGGCCCCAGTGGGTCAGAGGGGGCACCTGAGACAGTGCTCAGACGTTCCGCACGCACCACAAAGGGGGTACCACCTGAGAGGTTTCAGGTCACCAGCACGTCCGTTGGTTTCGCGCAGTGCGAACCTGAGAGTTTTGAGAAGGTTCAACAGTTGCCTGAGACAGAAGCCAGGAAGTGGCAAGAGGCAATGGGAAAGGCGTTGAACTCAATGAGGTCTTTAGATGTGTACTCAACCACGAAGCTGCCAGAGGGCAGGCAGGTCAAGAGCTGTGCACAGACAGATAGACAGGTGCAGGGTTTTGCTGAAGAGCTTGGTGAGATGTTTAAGTTCAAAAACCCTGGTCCCGTTCGGGTTTATCCAGGTGATAAGATAGACAGGTCTGAGAATGGGAGTTTCTTGCTCAGTTCAAAAGGCAAGATTGAGCAGTTGCTTGAGAAGTTCCGGATGTCTGACTGTGCAGGGGTCAGAACGCCCATGGAGTCCAACTCTGTGAAGGGTTGTGTTTGGGGTGAGTTATACTCACAGATTCCCTCAGGATGCGAGAAGAGAGGGGGTGTGAGGAGAATCAGAACTTACAGGGTTAAACAGTTCTGAGTGACGTCTCACATTCTGAGGCGTGGTTATGTTCACATACGGGAATCTTTCTTTGTGTGTGAGTTCTCTTTCGGTTTTGACTGAGAGGCGAAAGGATGCCTGCTCTTTCGCCGGGCTGATTTATGATGTTTTTCTACTCATTAAAAGACTGTTGGAGATTAGCAAGAAGCCTGCATTCAGTCTGATTTATTATCCACACACAAGGCAACAGTTTCTGCTGCTGCTGAACTCTGCTAGGACTATGCTAAGAGAGCTAAGGGAAGTTTTCGATCGGCACGGACGTCCATCTGGCGCAGCAGAAGTGTACTGGGCGCCATCTTTCCGGACACTCAGGCCGACTGGCTTGTCTCTAGGGAGATCGGGAGTGCTGCACGCTGGTCCGCAAATGGCACCCACTGTCAGATGTTTTAGTGGTTATTCATCTCTCTATCGCTCCCCAATCCCCCAATAAATGAAGAATCACCCAGGGGTCATTTGAAACTCTTTGTCAATAATTGCTTCAGACAGGACACTTGCTTCCCCCTTGAGACACAGATGGTGATGTTGATTCTAATCATCTCCCATGTAAACTAGGAAGATGGCTATTGCACTGGAACAGTATCATTTGTCTATGAACAACCAATGAGAAAACATGAAACCTCAATGCTATTCATGTTCAGGGATTGATAGAGATATATAAATCTAAAAGAATGCAGCTACTTACAGTCAATCTGTGCATTGTTGCAGAAGTGAGTTTGGCAGCAGTAGATGTTACTCTTTAAGTAATCTTCTAATGTAGAGAAGCTGTAATTCGTTGAGGGACAATTTGTAGCACATTCCATTTCAAAATCGGAATTTACTGAAGACCCATCTGTGAGCAAGAATTGGAAAGACTAAATCTGCAAAAATTCAAATCACATCTCTCCTTACTGAAATCTAGATGATGTAGGTTTTTTAAAAAAAATTGTCAAATGGGTGACTGAAGAAAATAAAATATGTCAAGCACTGGATTTGCAAGCTAGTGATTAAAGTCATTTCATTAGTAATCAACCAATGAGCACAACATATTTTATTCTCCAAAACCATGTAAATATTCTAGGATATTTCCTTTAAAATTTGCACATAAATGGGTCAAGGCAGACTTGGTTTTGCTAAGGGCTCGAAACAGGCTAATATACCATTCACCTCTACCTAATAATCAGTTAGTTGTTTCAGAGGCCCACTCAAGAATATGCCATATACTATATTTTTAAGAGGCAGAAGAATAATATATTACTTTGCTATGCATTTTTGTATTTTTATACTGTAAACCGCCCTGCGATCCTCGGATGAAGGGTGGTATAGAAATTTAATAAATAAATAAGATGCTAAGAAAAACTGGCAACCCTGGAAAAAGAGAAGGCTAGTATGGAGGTGGTGAATGTTCACTTCACAGGCCAAGTTTGTAGGAGAAAATAAAATACAATGAAAGAATTAAAGGCAATAAAAAAAGTACAATTAAAAATCACACAGCATCTAGCACATCAGTTGATAACTGCTGCAACAAGCAAATGTCTTGGGGGGGGGGGAATTGGGGACCGCAGAGCTCCCAAACTCAACATCCCTACTGCCTCTTTGCCTCAATTTGCAAACTATATCAGGTTGGTTAATTCACTTAACTCATGATGCTCCAGCAACTTTACATTCCTGTTTATCATTATGGCCTGTCCCTCAGGTACAAGTCTCTATAGAGTTGAAAATCACCCACTGAAGACAACCAGAATGATTACAAAGCACTACCACCCACCCACAGCTCAGATAGCTTTTCCAGGAGGATCCAGTGGTTGATGCATGTAACCTTCTAAGAGGAAATGTATATATGTCTGTTCATGTTGGCTTTTTTTTTAAGAGAGAGATTTGTGTGAAATGTGAGAGTGTGCCTGTCAGGGTTTGAGGAAGTATGGTATTATAATATTGCAGACCTACTTGCCATGACATTGCATGAGCCCATGGTACCCAGCGTGTGTATCTGTGAGCACCGGAGGGCAGGGCAGACTGGGAGAGGGACGCAGAAGATGAAGGAGCCCAACACAGCACCCCAGTAGCCCCATGTACTGAGCGAGAAATGAGCTCCAACAGCCATGCAAGGCATAGCGGCAGATGGACTTCGTTACTCCCTCGGCTGCAGTATCACCACCTCTCCAACGCTTCTGCTCCCAAGTCACGCCTGATCCAGAAATGGACCGGTTGCTGCTGCCACCCACACTCCAGCCCCAAAGGCCAGCCCAGTTGTGGGTTCCCTCAGTGAGGGAGCTATAGTGGCAGTACATGGTGGCACCCACTTGAAAAAATGTGCCCAGGGCAATGCCCCCTCCACGCTACATCACTGCCTACTTGGCAGCAGCTGCTTTGCAGATAGTGAGAAGATAACTTTGAATCTTGCTTCAAAGGGCTGGGTTCAGGTCATTTAATTCTGGTTAGTCAAGGAAACAGCAGACCCCGATAGGCTCATGTTTCTTATCACTTGGTAGTTAACTGTCAGTGAGGAATTAACATACAGGGCAGTTGGGAAAATCAGTTGAGGGAGGTGTGAGGCAAAGGCCAGAGAATATTCATAGAAAGCATTTTAACAGTAATTGGCTGCCCTGTCTGAACTCCATAGCTGAGATATTACACACTCTATTATGTTACAGAGGAAGGGCCCTAACTCACCAGTAGATCATTTTCATTGGATGCATTCAATGACTAACATCTCCAGGTATGGATGGGGGAAATTACCAATAGACAGTAGACACCTCATGCCAATTGGTTTAGACAATATAAAGATGGACCAAGGGTTTGAGTCTGCAGGAGGTAGCTTCCGCTTCCTGTCTTCATGTGAGCAGGTATTATATCACCGAAACAATGTAATGTATAAACCATCTTGCATTTCAGTGAAGAATATATGTGAGGCTTGAATTAAATGCATTACCATTTGCATAGATTAGTGCTATCGCACTCCCAGTTATGTCACTTTCTTGGCACTCTCTAAATGTTATGGAATGTGACTCTAAACAACAAAACTCCTGCACACATGCACAAAGAAAATACAGAGGTGTGTTACAGCACTATGTTGTATGCAAGCAAATAACAAGGTGTGTTGTCGTGGTATGTGTGGTAGTGGAGGGGTTCCCAAGAAAGGCTCTAATACGTTTTGTTTTGGCCAACAGCAGCACAACAGCCCTGCAGCACAGCCAGTAGATCCTTACTCTCCAGTAGTTGCTGTCACCATGCTCTCACTTACTCCTGCAGTCCCAGTTGGGAGAAAACTTGGAGTACACTAAAGCAATCACTTTTTCAAAGGTTTGGAGCCAGTACCACAACACTCCACTGATTGCCCTGCATCTTTGTGGTTTGTCTCAAAGTGTAGTGGCACCCCATACTCTTTCTGAGTCTCCAAGGACTCAGAAGAGTGTGCTGGTCACCTACATCTCTTATCCTAAACTCACAGTAGGTTCTATGCATGTGTGGATTCTAAAACCACGAAATTGGAAGACATGTACACTTCAGCAGTCTATTTAAGCAACCTACTAGGAATTAAGGTAACAGGGAAACACGCAGAAAGTCAAAGCAGAATACAAAATAAACCCAAGCACTGTGGTTCTAAACTAAACCAATCTTAACCAAAGCACATCACTTGTTGTTCAGGTTTACTCACAAAGAATCGTCAATATTTAGAAGATTCCATCTTGGAACCACAGTGCTGGAAAGGCAACTGGATCCCCTGCTGTTGGAAGGGGAACAAACTGCAAGAAGCAGCTCAGTTTTTTAAAGACCCACTCCTCTATTATGGGAACGGAGAAGCCTTGGCTATTTCTGATCAAGTTTCTTTGGTCCCTCAAATAGGTCCTTTAACTATCCTCTTTGCTAAGAAGAGGCTTGACTCAGAATTGATGTGCAGCTCAGGTTCTTTCTTCACAGCATGTTTCCTGGCTGAATTTCTTGGGCCCCAGAAAGAGAAATCTTCCAGATGTACTCAAATCCCTTGAAGAAAGCAAGACCATTATATGTCAACAGACTCTACAGGGTCTTCTGGGGAGAATCACAGGCCTGGTTCATGTGTACACTCACCTCAATTCATCTCCAGTTCTTTGGTTTTCCAGCACTTAATTACTCACCTGAATGCATGAAAGGTCATCCCTATATACTCCAGGGACCAAATGGTGGACCTACACACCCAATTTTAATTAAACAGAAAAGACATACTCACTTAAAAAGCCGTCGACATAATGTTGAAAGCAAAAGCCGTTGTCAATTTTGCAAAAACTAAAGTAACCGTTGTAACACACTAGATTTGCCACTTCTGTGAGGAGAGATGAAGAAACATTCAGTGGCACCACAAAGTTGCTCATTCCATGAGAAACGGCATCTACATTCACAATTAGAAATATGACCATGAGCTCAACCTTTGTTGGATATAATCCAACAAATGAAATAGGAGCAGCTTTCATCAACTCAGGATCCACTTGCAATAGTGGGTCATGTGGGATGAAAGCATCCAAAACGCTAAATAATGCTCACAATGTCTGTAGAACTCTGTAATGTCATTTGTTTGAGACAGTTATGTCAGGTGGTACAGCAGTGGCCCTTATTAACCATCTTCTGTATGAGAGCAACAGAAGTGGTGTACTGTTATCAGTCTCAGTTTGTCTCTAACAGTCTTTATGTTAGAAACAAATCATCTATATAAGATGTATTATCAACATTTTACTGCATTGTGCATATTAATCTGAACGTGCGAGCACACAAAGTAAAAGTTATTTCTTATTTAAAGTGTCTTGTTCAGCTTTTAGAAGAGGGAAAAGGGAACTCCTTAAAGGGTCAAATGACCCTTTATCATACAGCAAACTTATTGGTTTTCAGGATCCACAAGCAGTGGTGGGTTGGAAGATGCATGTATACATATACACACCTTCCCCCCATTTCTCACAACCAAACATACCCACTCACAGTGACAGACAGAGAAATAGCTTTATGGTGATTCATGCATCCCCATACCAAAGCAATGGCATCTCCTTCCCCCATTGCAACACATTCCACCTTACCTCTCCCTGTTGTCCAGATAATTGACTGTGTGGTTCCCCCTTCTTCCCTGCACCAGTCAGATGGGCATTAAGTTTTACAGTGCAATTTCAGAAGTCCCATCACACACTGCTGCACACAGCCCACGTTATTGGTGCTGGGAAGTGTGCTACCACCAGCCCAGAGCATGAGCAGAGCATGAGGGCAATGGGGAGAAAGGTGCACCAGGAAAGGCTTCCCCATTCACCTTCATCACAATTGTATGTGTGCTCATCTGCCCTGCCAAACACCTGCTTGGCCAACTGAGGGAAACACAGTTACCGAAACAGGACAAAGGGTCAGTCCACAGGTATGTGACATAGACAACCGATTGCAGCTGACATGAGGTCCATAAGCCATGAATTGCTCACTTGTGCTGGAAGTAATGGGCAGGTGGCCAAGTCTCATGAGAAGTGTAACAAGCCCAAACAGAGCAACCACAGCAGCACAGGAAGCACTATAAAATCAAGCACTAACAGGCAGTGCCGTTGCTGGGAGGGAAGACTAGCCAAGTTCTTTGCCCTTGGTGAAGCATCCAGAGGCTGCATTGCGGCTCTCAGCCTCTGTGTGTATGTGTGTGCAAATGCATGTGGGGTGTGTGTGCCAAACTGGGTGTTTGACCTGGGTGAAATAAAGCCTAGTTTCGCCCCTGCTGCCAGAGATTCCTTTCTATTTTGATTCCCAAATGCTCTTGGTCTTATCCAATCTTTTCAGCATATTTTCCCCCCTTTAATGAACCTATCTCAGTCTCTCTAGCTTAGTCCGCCCCACATCCCCTCCTAGGTAGTGAAAAGAAGAATCCAGGATTTCAGCTTCCTACTCACCTGGGAGAAACAGGGCCAGGAGAAGGCAGATACTGAGGAAAGCCTTCATAGCACTGAAGAGATCAAAGCTTAGGAAGACTCAGAACAAGCCAGCAGGTGACTTGTGGAGGAAGAGGCTGATGTGGGGGAATTTATAGGCCAAAGCGGGGAGGCCTGAGAGTAGAGGTGGGAAGAACTGGTCCAGTGAGGGGCGGGAAATGATGAAATTAGAAATTGCATAGAGTGTTTTCTTGGAACACAAATTTCAGTGCTGAAATTAATAAAATGTGTGTTTTTTTTAGAATGGCATGATCTTCTGCCAACTGCCTTTTCAATTAAGAAACAACTCTTCAATTAAGTAACAACGATCAATCTCCTTTGGATGTAATTTCACCAAATGACCTTCCAGTCCTTCTCCACCCCAATTTCCCCACAATGTCTGAGGAAAGTCTCTAGAGTCAGCCAACTTGGCACGTTCAGTTTTGTAATATACAATCCTTTTACAGAATGTATCCTGCAAAACAAAACAGCTGAATTTTTAAACCACACAAATTAAAAGCTGCTTGAGAATGTTTTAAACAAATTAGAAACTTGGAGCAGGGAAACAATAGCAGAACCGCCCCCCCCCCCGGCCGCCGCCGCCAAGCCCTGCCCACAGAGTTCATTCACATGAGTCTGGTTCCACCTCATAGGTCAGCTGGTAATGGCCTTACAAAGGGAACAGACCCTGCAGTCCGCACCACAGTCAAAGGTCCAGTCCTCACTGCAGCAGGAGTTTTTATAGCTGGAGTGCAAGGGCCTGGGCCCTGCCCTGTAGGCCAGATGGTAAAGGCCTTGCAAGGGGCAGGCCCTTCAGTCCTCACCACAGCCGATGGTAAGTGACCAGTCAAGTGACAGTCAAGTGAGATGCAGAAGGCTTTACACAGTCAACCATTTTGTTTCAGACATAACATGAAGAGAACAATCAATATGGTTTTGTAGTAAATTCCCTCCATTTTGGTCTGGAACTGAACCGGTGGTACACAGCTTGAATTGTTCCAAGAAAGGCTAGTGCTTCAGGCATGCATTCAGTGGCTTCATTTGCACATCAGTTGAGTGTTTGACAACCGCAAGCTGAAGCACTGTTTCTGTATATTTGCTTGTGCGCTGCTATATTTTCCAGCCATATTTGCCCATTATCATAGGCTTGAGTTCTATTCCTCACAGAAAGGAATAGTATCTTTCAGCGGGACTTAATTGCTGCCTCTCTGGATTGGCTGGGAGAAGTAGGCAGGAGCATATTGGCAGAAGAGGAAGCAGACGGAAGAAGAAGTGCCATGGTATTTTATGTAGTATTACACAAAAAATGTAAACTGTAATCTTCACACAATATATGCAAACATTTTCCGATGTCCAGGTAAATTTCTGGCTCCACTCCTTTGGCTCCCTGTTTCCTGTTTGTCTCCAAGCAAAGCTATAATATACCACCTGCTATCCCTTCCCCTGAGCCATTTGGAGAGGCTTGCAGGGGTTGCTTTTGGCCCCCAAGCCAAATGTCCTCCACCCTTGGTGGTCATAGTCCTCCAATCTTCTCTGGCTTTTGGCTTCCCTTTTTCAGCCAAAAGAGCAGTTTGGTAATTTTAGACCAAACTATGAAACCACATTTCTTCAACAAGTGCACTATGAATCCACTCTTATTCAGAAGGTAAATTGGCTGAGCAGCATTTTGAGGAAATATTGGCTGATGTTAGATTTCCCATGAACCTCAACTGGTAGAGTTGAAATGAACCGGCTGAACCCAGCCCTGTTCTCACAATGGCCAACCAGATGCCTGTGCAAAGCCTCAATGCAGGACTGGACATCAAACCATTCCCCCCATTTGTGATTATTTTGTATATTGTTTAATTCTATCAATATTTAATTGTTGTTCATACTTCTCCTTCTTTTCCTTTTTTTAAAAATGGTTATTACTCTTACCTGTAAACCATCTTGAGGCCCATCAGGGAAAAGACAGAATAAAATAAATAAATTGTTACGAGGTGGGGGTTTTGGGGGGAGGGTTGGAGGGGGCGGACAAAAGGGGTCCTAAGATGTATGCCAGACCCATCTATTCCCTGGATCCAGTAAGTGTTAAAAGTTAGTCAATTGGCAGAATAGTCAAACCATGTTCCTGGTGAGCTGATGGGGTATTAAGGGGCTTTGTGCAAAACAGAAAATGGGTGGGGGGCCCTCCTTCAAGAAACAAAGCCAGAGGTGAGAGCAGAGTTTTGCAGTGATGTGAGACAGATGTTAAGACAGCAAGCTGGAGGAAGATAGAGAGATAAAGCAACTTTGGTGTCTGTCACGGTGTCCTATTGTGCCAGCAGCATTTAGTCATGCTGGCCACATGACCTGGAAAGCTGTCTGAAGACAAATGCTGGATCCTGCGGCCTGAAGCAAGATGAGCGATGCACCCCACAGTCACTGTTGACTGGCCTTAACTATCCGGGGTCCTTTCACTTTTACCTTTTACCTGTGTCAGAGACAAAGGCATGATGATTATGGACTACATGTTTTCCTAGGATTCCTAAGATTTTAAGGCACAAGGTTGAAATCCCTTGTTTGAACATTTGTCTCCACCTCACAATCAGTTTCATACCACTGACAGTGAAATCTGGCAAAATGCTTGAGGTTCCAGAAACCTAGTCCAATTTTGCTGCTGAGCTATGAAATCTAGTGTAACCTGTGAGGCCTCATTTCCACAGGGTGGTGAAACTGAGGCTGGCACAGATTAGGAGGGACGTGTCCTTGGAGTTCTTGGGAGGGGAAAGAGATTTAATTTGCTTTCAACACTGCTTTAAATTCTGGTATGGTGCTATTAGAATTCTAGCAATTTGTGACACTGTGCTGAACCTCTTGTTCCTGGGTGCTGGCAAAGTGCTCCTTGTCGTGGCCTATACTTCCCTCCAACTAAGCCTCGTCATGCTTCCAAGTTTGGCCCACTGCTCTTCCTGACTCTTCAGCTTTCTAGAATGATTAAGACACTCCTGATCACCTGCCTCCTCTTGGTCCAGCTTCCTCCAGGAAACAACCTTGGAAGAATAGACATGTTATGGGTATCAAAGTCCATAGTATCTGGTTTTAAGAACACTGAAATACAACTGAGATCATAAGCTGATATTTAGTATTATGAAATGCCAATCAAATACCACTTTTAGATGGAAGCTGAATGACAGCTTATTAGAAAGACTGGAATAATGCAAAAGGGATTTAATGTTTGACTGACTTCTTTGGAAAATGTACAGATTTAAATACAGTATGGCATACTGGGAAGGTGATTATTAAAGGCTCCTTCAAACAGCAAAGTGCTTATCAAAAAAGGTGAAAGATCAAAAGCCATATTAAAAGAAATAGCAAACTGTGAAAACTCTTTAATTGACAAGCCTGGTGATAATAAAATGTTACAAACTATTAGACTGTCATTGTTATTAAACCCATAGCTGTCAACTTTTCCCTTTTCTTGTGACTAATCCTATTTGGAATAAGGGAATCTGCCTTTAAAAAGGGGGAAATTTGACAGCCATGATTAAACAAAGAGATGGAACAAAAGTTAAAATGTTTTAAGCAGAAGCACTTCAAAATTGACACTTCTGTAATGATGTCAACTCCTGTCCAAGACAGGAGGCATCTTTCTAGTTCTGGGAATGTTTTGGGCAGAGAGATGAGACTGTTCATAATATACTTTTCTATTTGCTTTTGAGATGGATACTTGCTTTTCCTACATTCAGTGCAAAGATGGATCTAGGGGAGCATGACTGGTGCGGTTGCATCAGGTGTGGAGATTCTGGAGTCACTGCAGGAGATACTGCAACTATGACATGCAACAAAAGGTGAGAGATGGGTGGGGGGTAGATTTTGGTGCACAGGGTGCCACTGAAATTTGAGGTGCCAAAGTTAACCACTGTCAAGTTTCATCATGATTACTCCTCTCTCCTTCCAAATTCGCTTCCCCATATGTCTGTTTCTTTCTGTTTTCCATTCTCATGTTCTGCATCTGCCCCTTCATCCAAATACTGTACAATGATTATCCAGATCAACAGCTCCTTGTTTGGGGATGAAGTTTTCCAAAGGATTATCTTGCTGCAATCCTACAGGTAAGTAAAAAATAAAACAAAATGAAGCTTCACTTAATCCAAATTGAAAGAGAGTTTGTTGACCCCTTTTTTTTCACTTTTCCCTTCTTGTCTTTTCTTGTCCCTGATCTGTGATACAATTTGGAAGGGTGATTTATAAATTAATGGATTTTTTATATATCTTCAGAAAGGGAGAGAGGAAAATAAGACAAAAAATATTATATACTAATAGAAGTTGCAGCAGCAGTGGTAGTAGGCTGGTAGTAGGCGGGGGCACGTAGGCCAAAGGAGAAGGGGGCAGGGGAAGAATTGTTGTGGCATTTTATACAAGCATTCCCCCACTTATGCATGATCGACAAGCGCGACTGCATATGCTCACAGTGCCAGAAGATAAGTACATGAAGAAATAGAATACCAGGAAATGGTGAGAGAAAGCAGGAGAGTCCTCGTGGCTTGGGAGGAGACCCTCCTAGGAACCCGAAGTAGACTTCAATGAGGGTGGATGAAGCCCCAAAGACAGTGGAGGTGCAGTGGGGCTTTGTTTAGGCTGCTCAGCCTCCCTTCCTAGCAGGTGATGCACATGGTATTGCAGAAGCTGCTGCTGCTTTCCCGCACATCCTCCTATCTCCAGGCACCCCAGAGCTTCAGCTCTGATCTGAAGAGAGAGTGAGAGTGCAGGGAATTCCTGTGTAAGCTTACACAAAATGGAAATGCTAGTCTTCACACAATATATGAAAGAAATATCTGACTCCTCTCCTTTGGCTCTATGGTCCTTTTTAGACCACAGGGGTATGATGTACCACCTGCAACCCCCTCTCCTAAGCGCTGTGGAGAGGCATGCAGGGGCAAGCCCATTATATGTCAACAGACTGAACAGTGTCTTTGGGGGGAAATCACAGGCTTAGTTCACATATACACTCACCTTGTATCATCTCTAGTTCTTTGGTTGTCCAGCACTTAATGACTCAGCTGAATGCATGATACATGCATCCGTAGATACACCAAGGACCAAATGGTGGACCCAAACACCCAATTTTAATTAGACAGAAAAGACTTATACTCACTTAAATAGCCTTTGACATAATGCTCAAAGCAAAAGCCATTGTTAATCTTGCAATGCAACATGTAAGAGTCATAATAGCCACAAAACAGATTTGTCACTTCTGTGAGGAGAGATGAGGAAACATTCAGTGGCACCACAAAGTTGCTCATTCCATGAGAAATGGCATCTACATTCACGGTTAGAAATATGACCATGATCTCAACTTTTGTTGGATGTCATCCAGCAAACTAAATATGAGCAGCTTTCATCTTCTGAGGATCCACTTGCAATAGTGGGCCATGTGGGATGAAAGCATCCAATACTCTCAATAATGCTCACAAAGTCTGTAGAACTCTGTGATGTCATACATTTGAAACAGTTAAGTCAGTTCATACAGCAGTGGCCCTTATGAACTGTCTTCTGTGTGAGAGCAGCAGAAGTGGTGTGCTGCTATCTGCCTCAGTTAGTCTGTCTGTAAGTGTATTTATGTTACAAAAAATCAATTTATTATGTATTTGACAATTAAGTAACATATACCTGCATTGTGGGATGCGGGTGGCGCTGCGGGTTAAACCACAGAGCTTAGGACTTGCCGATCAGAAGGTCGGCGATTCGAATCCCCGTGACAGGGTGAGCTCCCGTTGCTCAGTCCCTGCTCCTGCCAACCTAGCAGTTCAAAAGCAAGTAGATAAATAGGTAGCGCTCCGGCGGGAAGGTAAACGGCATTTTCGTGTGCTGCTCTGGTTCGCCAGAAGCAGCTTAGTCATGCTGGCCACATGACCCGGAAGCTGTACGCCAGCTCCCTTCGCCAATAAAGCGAGATGATCACTGCAACCCCAGAGTCAGTCACGACTGGACCTAATGGTTAGGGCCCCTTTACCTTTACCTATACCTATACCTGCATTGTATTTTTTAATCTGCAAGTTATTTCTTATTTAAAGCATTTGGTGCCGTTTTTATAGGAGGGAAAAGGGAACTAATTAAAGGGTCAAATGACATGGGCTCCCGTCCGCATAATTCTGTAAAGTCTAATTTCCATAGGACGGCCTGCATGCATACACACAAGCACACAAACTTCTGCATCTCACATAAACAAATATACTCAGAAATTGACAGATGCACAGCCTTCTTCCCATTCACGATCACATATGCACACACTCCTACCCTCTTGGACACACCGAGATGGGAAGCACCCTGAGATCCTATCATAAAGTCCTCTTCCCCACCAATCAGATAGGCAGCGAGGGGTGGAATGGAACTTTGGATGTCATATAGCAATCTTATTGGTTTTCAGGATCCACATCAGTGGATCTTCCCGGCACCAATCAAATGGCATTAAGGTGCACAGAGCGATTTCAGAAATTCCACCACACACTTCTGCACACAACCCACACTATCAGTCCTGGTAAGTGCGCTACCACCAGCCTAGAGCATGACCGACACAGGACATGGTGTGAATATGCAGGTATGAGACATAGGCAACCTGTTGCAACTGCCACGAGGCCCATGGGCTTCAGATTGCTCACTTGTGCAGGAAGTAATGGGCAGGTGGCCCACTCTCCTGAGAAGTGTATCAAGCCCAGACAGGGTAACCACAGCAGCACAAGAAGCACTATAAAATCAAGCACTACCAGGCTGTGTGTGTGTGTGTGTGTGTGTGTGTGCAAATGAATGTGGTTTGTGTGTGCCAAACTGGGCCTTTGGCCTGAGTGAAATAAAGCCTAGTTTCGCCCCTGCTACCAGGGATTCCTTTCTATTTTTTTAAAAAAAATAATATTTATTGTTTTTAAATCTTACAAACAAGAAGAAAAAGAAAAGAAGAAAAAGAGAAGAAAAAACAGAAGAAAGAAAAAACAATACAATACAATATATAAACAATACACTACACAACATTAACACATTAAACTAAACAAAACAAAAACAGTTTAAAAAAACATACATCATATCATTTCGATGCCTTATCTTTCATTCCCTTGTTTCATCGACTTCCTCTCACCTCCCTTTTTGTATTCCACTTCTGTTAATTGTTTCAGCAATTCCTTTCCATCTTTCTCTATTTTCTGTCATATAATTATCTTAACTTATTTTAACCTTATTTTCCATTAATACTATAATACTTATTTATGCTTATAACACTTCTACTAAAGCCATATAATTTCATTCCAACATTTTTCTAGCGCTCATTAATTTTATCATATTTCTATAAATAAACTTTAAACTTTTTCCAATCTTCTTCCACCGTCTCTTCTCCCCGGTCTCGGATTCTGCCAGTCATTTCTGTCAATTCCATATAGTCCATCAACCTGGTGATCTTCTGTCCGAGGCTCTTAACTCTTTTCCAGGTCCCTTCTGCAAGTCTTCTTCGTATTTATACATGCACTTTACTTTGTCTTCTGCTGATCTTGTTCTTAATTTCCTTTCTTTGATGCTGAAAAGTAGGTCTCGGGGGAGCTCCAACCTAGCAATGTTTTTATTCCTTCTCGACATGTCATCCACATCTCCATGGTTAAAACTAAAATCCAACAGATATTTCAGGACGTGTTTCAAAATCCCTCCAAATCTGAAGGTCTCCACAACTCCCATTTCCTTCTGACTCAGGTCCAGATCCCAAAGGTCAATAAATCCCTGCATGAGATAATCTATCCAACTTTCCTTCTCCAGTCCAAGCAGGGTTCCAATCTGACTTTCTCTGAATTCAATCATAGAGGGCAACAACTTGTAATCATCAAATTGCCTCTGTAAGGCTGGGGCTCTCTCCCTCTCCACTTGTAATACTTTAGGTTCAACAACCTCAACTTTCTCCCTCGCTTTCTCCACCATTTGGCATGTCAGAGTAGATTCCTGTATCGGTTCCTGAATAGTTTGTGTATAGATATTCACTTTTTGTCCCAAATTAGTCCATTCCATGTCATAAGCAGGGTTAAGAAACAACTAGTATTGCTCTCCTTTTGATATAATTTCACCAAGTGACCTTCCACGTTAATTTTTGTAATATTCAATCATTCAAAGAATGTATCCTGCAAAACATATTTGGGAGGCTAATTCAGTGAGGATGAATCATATTTTTGTTTTGTTATCCTCATGGCACTCACATATGCTTGCCATGATAAAAGATTTTTTCTACCTGGGTTTCACTATAATCAGCAAGCTCTCCATCAGCACTGAACTGGACAAGCATGTTGGCAAGGCAGCGACAACAATTGCTCACCTCTCCAACAGGATGTGGGAAAATATGATACTTATGACCAATATCAAGCTGAAGGTCTGCTGTGCTCGCATGTTGAGCCCATTGCTATATGAAAGTAAGTTACGAGGAACTTACAGCTACCAGGAGACACACCTCAATTTTTTGGCCTTGTGCATGTCCAGGTGGAGAGGCAGGGCCTCTGAGATTATTATTTTCAGGGGTACACAATTTATTTTGGGCTCTTTCCCTTCTCCAGTAGTCATTATGTTTTTATCCACTATGGTTCTATGCCACGAGCTGTCGGCTTTAAGGTAGAAAGGTTGTGAAAGATGGGAGAGGGATAGCCTGGAAGGCTCTGCTAATTTTCTGCATTTATGGATTTCTGCTCATACTATTGTCAGGGGTTCAGGAGCAGAGATACAGGGGAGAGAGGAAACGGAGAGCGAAGGGGAAGAATCTGAGGGCAGCGTAGGGGAGTATGACAGTGGCCCGAGAGATTCCATGAGCTTCTCCAGCGATTCAGAAGATTCCCAGAGGGGGGCGCCGATGGCCAGGGCAAGGGGGGTCCCAGGGGGGACACACCCGAAGCAAGGGGCTAGCGGGGACTCCCAAAGCAGCAGCGGGAGATCAGGACCAGTTCCCCCACCAGAGCGGAGTGGGGGGGAAGAGTCCCATGAATCAGGGCCAGCGTCTCCTCCAGTAGGGAGAGAAGATGAGTGAGGGCTGGCCACGCCTCCATCGGAGAGTGAGGGAACGGAGGGGAAGTCAGGTCCAGCTACCCCCCCCCCGAGGGGGGAAGCAGTGACAGGAGCAGTGAAACGGTCAGAAGGAAGGTTGCCGGCTGGGCGCGCGCGCCAAGTTCAAATGTACAGGCGCGCGGGACAGCAGAAAACCCGGATTGGGAACCAGGTCCTAAAGCCCGCCGGAGGCAGGGGGAAGACTCAGCGGACTCAGCGTCAGAAGAGTCTACAAAGGGCAAGACCCCAGTGGACAGGAGGACCCAGAGGAGGAAAGAGCAAAGGAAGAGGTGGAGCAAGGCTAGAGTCTTAAACTGGTGTCTGGGGGGTGGTGACTCAGACGGAGCTTCAGCGGTCTAGGGTTTAAGACGTAGGGCTGCACGCCGCGGCTTTGAAATCGAAACTGCGTTTCAATAAAGACTTTTGTATATAACAACGGACTGGCGTTGGTCCTTTGTGAGCTGGGACCTCGGGCAGCCCTGACAACTATAATATATATACCCTAATAAAGATAAATAAATTTAAATAAAGTGGCAACTGTCTGTCTCAGGAGACAATGAAAGAGTGTGCCTTCAGGGGTGAAGTCAAGCCACTGGAGAGTTACAGCGCTTGCTGTGGATGTAGAGACTGATAAGGGAGAGAAATGTTTTGTTGCTGCTGGGTCAGTTCAAGGCGTCTGGTTGTGGTGATGCAGGTATACCATGGTGTTCCTTCTTTCTATGGTCATCCCAGTGGTCATTCCTCCTCTGGTCACTGCTGTGGATCCATGTCCTGACTGATCATCTCCAGGCACAGAGATCAGAGATAAGAAAGCCCATTTGATTTGAACAGCTACAATACAGATAAGGAGAAAGAGTTCACGCTGAAACCTCTTTTTATATTGCAGATTTTGGATTTGAAATCCCGCTTTATCACTACCCGAAGGAGTCTCAAAGTGGCTAACATTCTCCTTTCCCTTCCTCCCCCACAACAAACACTCTGTGAGGTGAGTGGGGCTGAGAGACTTCAAAGAAGTGTGACTGGCCCAAGGTCACCCAGCAGCTGCATGTGGAGTAGTGGGGACACGAACCCGGTTCCCCAGATTGGGAGGCTACCACTCTTAACCACTGCATAATCATATAACAGTAGTATTAGTAAGATGATAGATAGATGATAGATGATAGATAGATAGATAGATAGATAGATAGATAGATAGATAGATGATAGATAGATGATAGAGATAGATAGATAGATAGATAGATAGATAGATAGATAGATAGATAGATAGATAGATAGATAGATGATAGATAGATGATAGAGATAGATAGATAGATAGATAGATAGATAGATAGACAGACAGATAGATATACTGTAGACATCCAATTTACTTTAGAAAAACAACTTTTCTGGCCTTTTTTGTGAAAACTTTTAAATCATGGCATGAAAACTAATTGCTCTGGCAATGGTGGATGCAATACCTAGCCTGGCCAAATCCACAAGATGTTTCTATAATAATAATAATAATAATAATTTATTATTTATACCCCGCCCATCTGGCTGAGTTTCCCCAGCCACTCTGGGCGGCTCCCAATCAGTGTTAAAAACAATACAGCATTACATATTAAAAACTTCCCTGAACAGGGCTGCCTTAAGATGTCTTCTGAATGACAGGTAATTCTTTATCTCTTTGACATCTGATGGGAGGGCGTTCCACAGGTCGGGCGCCACTACCGAGAAGGCCCTCTGCCTGGTTCCCTGTAGCCTCACTTCTCGCAATGAGGGAACCGCCAGAAGGCCCTCGGCGCTGGATCTCAGTGTCCGGGCTGAACGATGGGGGTGGAGATGCTCCTTCAGGTATACAGGACCGAGGCCGTTTAGGGCTTTAAAGGTCAGCACCAACACTTTGAATCGTGCTCGGAAACGTACTGGGAGCCAGTGCAGATCTCTCAGAACCGGTGTTATGTGGTCCCGGCGGCCACTCCCAGTCACCAGTCTAGCTGCCGCATTCTGGATTAATTGCAGTTTCCGGGTCACCTTCAAAGGTAGCCCCACGTAGAGCGCGTTGCAGTAGTCCAAGCGTGAGATAACCAGAGCATGCACCACTCTGGCGAGACAGTCCGCGGGAAGGTAGGGTCTTAGCCTGCGTACCAGGTGGAGCTGGTAGACAGCTGCCCTGGACACAGAGTTAACCTGCGCCTCCATGGACAGCTGTGAGTCCAAAATGACTCCCAGGCTGCGCACCTGGTCCTTCAGGGGCACAGTTACCCCATTCAGGACCAGGGAATCCTCCACACCTGCCCGCCTCCTGTCCCCCAAAAACAGTACTTCTGTCTTGTCAGGATTCAACCTCAATCTGTTAGCCGCCATCCAACCTCCAACCGCCTCCAGGCACTCACACAGGACCTTCACCGCCTTCACTGGTTCTGATTTAAAGGAGAGGTAGAGCTGGGTGTCATCTGCATACTGATGAACACCCAGTCCAAACCCCCTGATGATCTCTCCCAGCGGCTTCATATAGATGTTAAAAAGCATGGGGGAGAGGACGGAACCCTGAGGTACCCCACAAGTGAGGGCCCAAGGGTCTGAACACTCATCCCCCACCACCACTTTCTGAACACGGCCCAGGAGGAAGGAGCGGAACCACTGTATAACAGTGCCCCCAGCTCCCAGCCCCTCTAGGCGGTCCAGAAGGATGTTATGGTCGATGGTGTCAAAGGCCGCTGAGAGATCCAGCAGAACTAGGAAACAGCTCTCACCTTTGTCCCTAGCCCGCCGGAGATCATCAACCAGCGCGACCAAGGCAGTTTCAGTCCCATGGTGAGGCCTGAATCCCGATTGGAAGGGATCCAAATGGTCCGTTTCCTCCAGGCGTGCTTGGAGTTGTTCAGCAACCACCCGCTCAATCACCTTGCCCAAGAATGGAAGATTTGAGACTGGGCGATAGTTGGCCAAATTGGCCGGGTCTAAAGATGTTTTTTTAAGAAGCGGTTTAATGACCGCCTCTTTCAGCGGGTCTGGGAAGGCTCCCTCACAGAGGGAAGCATTCACCACCCCGCAAAGCCCATCGCCCAGCCCTTCCCGGCTCGCTTTTATCAGCCAGGATGGGCAAGGATCAAGAAGACAGGTGGTCGGTTTCACTCGTCCAAGCAGCCTGTCCACATCCTCGGAGGTAACAGATTGGAATTGATCCCATATAACAGGACCAGACAGAACTCTAGCACTCTCCCGCCCTGGCCCTGCTCCCACTGTGGAGTCTACTTCCTTCTGAATCTGAGCGATTTTATCTGCAAAAAACTTTGCAAAAGCATTGCAGGAGATCTTGGGGTCCCTACCAGGCCCCGGTGGTACAGGTGGTTCCGATAAACTGCGAACCACCTGAAAAAGTCTCCTGCTGCTGTTTTCTGCAGATGCAATGGAGGCGGCGAAGAAGGCCCTCTTCGCCGTCGCCATTGCCACTTGGTAGGCTCGACGTTGAGCTCTAACCCGTGTCCGGTCTGATTCAGAATGAGTTTTCCGCCACCGGCGCTCTAGCCGTCTCAACGATTGTTTCATCACCCTCAGCTCCGGGGAGAACCACGGGGCTGTCCGGGCTCCATGCAATCGGAGAGGGCGCTTCGGAGCCAGACAGTCAATAGCCCTGGTTAACTCCGCATTCCAGCGTGCCACCAGGGAATCAGCTGAAAGGCCATCAACTTGGGATAAAGCATCCCCTACCACTCTCTGGAAGCCAATTGGATCCATTAAGTGGCGGGGGCGGACCATCCGAATCGGTCCCACCTCCCTGCGGAGGGGAAGGGTTGCGGAGAAGTCCAGTTGCACGAGGAAGTGATCTGACCATGGCACTTCTTTTGTTTCGCTTTTAGTTAATGTCAGATCACCAACATCCGTAGAGGTAAACACCAAGTCTAAGGCATGTCCGTGGCTATGAGTTGGGCCAGACTTATTCAGGGACAGCCCCATGGAGGCCATGCTTTCCACGAAGTCCCGAGCTGCCCCTTGTAAGGTCGTGTCGGCATGGATGTTAAAATCCCCCAGGACAACCAAGCTAGGTGTCTCCAGGAGTATATCCGCCACGACCTGAAGCAGCTCGGGCAGGGAATCCTTGGTGCAGCGGGGAGGTCGGTACACCAGTAGGAATCCTGTACTGCCCCTATTGCCCAACTTCCAGAACATGCACTCAGAAAACTGGGTCTTCCCAATAGGACGCCTGGTGCAGACTAATGACTTCCTAAAAATCGCTGCAACCCCCCCTCCCCGCCCACATGACCTGGGTTGCTGTGCGTAAGAGAAACCTGGTGGGCAAGCAGCGGCAAGGACAGGCCCATCTGCCTCATCCAACCAGGTCTCTGTCACACATGCCAGGTCAAATCCTCCATCCACAATCAGGTCGTGGATGGCAGTGGTTTTATTCATCATTGACCTGGCATTGCACAGCAACACTTTCAGGTCATGTGGGTTTCCCTTGCTGATTACTGTATCCTTCCGGTCAGGACCAGACCTGGAGGCAGGGATAGTCCTCAAACAACGACTAAACCTGCCTCCTCGGTAATGACATGGTCTGGTCTTAGCATAACTCCTCCTCCTGCCCGTGATCACCGAGATCGGGTGTCCCAATACATCTCCCCCTGTGGAACCTGCCCCACCCAATCTATTGGCTGAGGCCCACTCCCAGGCAGCCATGACCCTCCCCCTTAAAAGGCAAAATACAAACTAAATAATAATTTAACAGAATAACAATAATAATAAAACAAAACAGAACAAAACAAAGCAAAGCAAAACAAGGAACAATAGTGCTGACTCAGTGCTTATCCCACCCCAAGCAAAAATAAAATAATGAAATAATATAATATTATAAAAAACAACAACCACCATTTAAAGTGCTGCAAATTAAAAGCGATTAAAACATTTAAAACCATTTTGTCCATTGCTGCCGGTAGCTACTCAGGCCTCTTATGCTGTGGCAGTGAGTGCAGGCCCCGCCCCCTAGGCCGGATGGAGTTGGCAGGAGAGGGAGCGGTCTTCCCAACACTCACGCAAGCAGCAGCATTAAGACATTAAGACCATAAATAATTCTTAATTAGCTGAAGTTTGCTAAATGACCTGCCTACAGAAACTAATGTTCCTGCAATGGTTATTAGTAGTCTTAATCTAACACAAATGTTTGGAAACAGGTCACAAAGTCTGCACACTGTTGCCAAATTTAACAATTCTAATGGCTTTAGCTGAACGTTTACAAAATTTGCTTGATGTGCAGAGGATGTCTGTTTAAATCCAAGACTGTGACTAAGGGAAAAGAAGACCCTTTTGAGGTGCTAATGCTGTGAATTTCTCTGTCGTAGGCTCAGTATAGAATGTATACTGGCCCCTGCTGGAAGAACTTACATTTTTGGGTGCAATGGAAATGAGGGAGTACCTGACCTACATCATGGGGTAAGACTCCTATTGGATTGCACCTGGGAAATGCTGTGGCCCCTTGCCCCCACATGGGCGTAAAAACAGAAGCATCTCCTCTCGATCCACAGTCTCCAAGTGGTTTACAAATTAAAACTATATGAACGTGCATTGTATGTGTGTAAGATATGTATTATACGTTATAGTCACAACAGAAATGAATAGACAAGGAGTTGTACATAGTAATGGGTGAGTTGTGTAGTGCAGTACTGCGATATCAAAGTTTGTCACTACTGCTTCTCCTGCGATGCTTATCATTTATTATCTTCCATTATGCATCATGTATTGCTTATTCTATTAACTCTATATATATATAACGTTATGTATGTATATTATGTTATTGTTGTTGTTTTTTCTATGTTCTAAACTATGCTTTGACCTATTGATGAAGGATATAGATAAAACAGTAAATAAAGCCTTGGGGGTCTTTTTATTTTATTTATACTTAATGCAGACTCCAAGTCTCTAAGTAGTTTATAAATGAAAACCATCTGTAGGTACAGTATATATGATGGTTGTTGCCTTTCAAATGGTATATGTGTGCCATATCTTCTGATCAATTATGTGGGGTGGAGCTTACCTTGGCCTCCTTAATATTTTATTCAAGTTAACACCCCTGTGCTTGTACACCCACCCACACACACACACACACAAAAACTGAGAAACTACAATAAACTAAAAAGCAATTTTATACATATCTGCAATGCATTGCAATAAATCAATAAAATGCCACACAACCAATTTTAATTAAACCTTATACTCACCTAAAAGGATATTGGTGTAACAAATAAAGCAAATGCCTTTGGCAATACTGTAACCCATCTCAACAGGGTTTCCAGGGTCAAAAGCGCTGTGACAGAAGAGAGTTGCCACTCCTGTGAGGAGAGAGAAGGAAACAGTGCCTCTCCATTGAGCAGCTCATTCTTTGAGAAATGGCATCAACATTCACAGTAGAAATATGGCCATGATCTCAGCCTTTGTTGGATGCAATCCCCCAATCCAGACATGTCATACATGTGAGGCAGTTAGGTGAGGCAGTTATGGTACAGCAGTGGCACTTATTAACCGTCTTTTGTGTGAGAGCAGCTGAACTGTTTGCCTCAGAGGTAGTCAGTCTGTAACAGTATTTATCTTAGATACAAAGGTATGCAAAATGTACTTGCAAATTAAGTAGCATGTAAAAGGTAAAGGGACCCCTGACCATTAGGTCCAGTCGTGGCCAACTCTGGGGTTGTGGCACTCATCTTGCTTTACTGGCCGAGGGAGCCGGCGTACAGCTTCTGGGTCATGTGGCCAGCATGACTAAGCCGCTTCTGGCGAACCAGAGCAGCGCACGGAAACGCCGTTTACCTTCCCGTGAGAGCAGTACCTATTTATCTACTTGCACTTTGACGTGCTTTCGAACTACTAGGTTGGCAGGAGCAGGGACCGAGCAATGGGAGCTCACCCCATCGCGGGGATTCGAACCACCGACCTTCTGATCGGCAAGTCCTAGGCTCTGTGGTTTAACCCACAGTGCCACCCGCGTCCCTAAGTAGCATGTAACTGAATGCAATATTTTAATCTGCAAGTGGAGGCAAACTAAGTAAACATTATTTGTTATTTAAACTTTAAAAGAGAGTGCCTTGTACAGTTTTTATAGGAGGGAAAGAGGATCTGATTAAAGGGTCAAACAACCTGGGTTCTCTTCCACATAACTCTGTAAGGTCTAATTCCCACAGGTCGGGGGCTGCACGCACATCCACACAAACCTCTCCCATCACTCTCACACAAATAAACTCAGAAATTGACAGATACACACCCTTATTCCCATTCATACTCACATATGCCTCTCTCACACTTCTTCCACCTCAGCATACTGAGATTGGCAGTAACCTGACATCCCATTATATTTCCCCATTCCCCACCAATCAGTTGGGCAGCGAGGTGCAGAATGGGATTTTGGAAGTCCCATCATAAAGCAGTCTTGTTGGTTTTCAAGATCCACAGACATTGATGGATTGAAAGATGCATGCAAATATATACACCTCCCTCTTCTATCTCCCCCATCCCTGTTGCCGAGATATCTGGCTGTGTGGTTCTTAATTCTTCCCAGTCAGATGGGAATTGAACTACACAGTGCAATTTCAGAAGTGCGTCACATACTTCCACACAAAGCCCACATTATTGGTGATGGTAAGTGTGCTCCCATCAGCCCTACAAATAGCTGTTGGGTTGATCAGGAGAGCATGAGGGCTATGGGGAGAAAGGTGCACCAGGGAAGGCTTCCACCTTGCTTACAATGAAAATTGTGCTCATCAGCCTTGGGAAACAGCTCCTTGGCCAGCTGAGGGAAGCACAATTACCAACACAGGACAAGGAGTGAATCCACAGGTATGGGACATAGGCAACCTGTTGTGGCTGGCATGAGGCCTATAGGCCACATGTTGCTCAACTGTGGTGAAAGTTTCATTTCTTCTCTTAATATTCATACTGGTACTGTTTTAAAATATGTCCTTGTATAAGGATAAAATATATCCTTGTATCGCTAGAGTCAGCCAAGTTCACATGTTCAATTCTGTAGTTTCAATCATTTTACAAAATGTATCCTTCAAAACATATATGGAGGCTAATTAAGTGAAGATGAATCTTTTTGTTTGTTTGTTTCATTGTTTTCACAGCACTCAAACATGCTTGGGGTGACAGATTTTTTTTTCCTACCTGGGTTTTACCATAACCACCAAGTTTTCCATCAATGGGCAAGTGTATTGGCAGGCCAGCTACAGAAATGGCTCACCTCTCCAAAAGGGTGTGGGAGAATGTGATACTTATGACCAATACCAAATTGAAGGTCTACTACCCTTGCACGTTGAACATGCTGCTTTATTAATGTGTGTTGTGGGCAATTTACAACCACCAAGAGCCACACCTCAATGCCTTCCACAAGTGCTGTGTCAGGGAGATTTTTGGGCATCACATGACAGGACAGAATCACAAAGATTCTCTTTTATTGTCCATTCTGGGTTGCCCAACCACTGCCACAGTGTCCTTTCTCTTGGCAGATCAAGATGAGCAGATGACAGCAAATGTTGCTAGGTTTTTAGCTGGGGCAATCAGAATTAGGTCCACTATTTGGCTGCTGAATCAGGACCCTAAAGTGAGTTTTATATAAACAACTTTATTTCTGTTCCTTGTATATCACATTGTTGTTTTGTTGCTATGGCCAATGGCTAACACAAATACAGATTATTTCATTCAAAGATCCTGCACTGGCTTGGTCATTCCCAGAGAATGGAATATGGTAGGATGGCCCCAAGGATATGCTCTACAGGGAGCTGGCTTCAGGCACCAGACCCAATGGCAGACCAGCTCTGGGTTACAAATATGTCTGCAAACATGACATGATGACTGGCAACATCTACCCAGCTATTTGGGGGTCCATTGCAGACCACCACAGTGCCTGGAGGCAGGCAGTTAGGTCATGCATTCATAGCAGTCACCAGAGGAGGAATGACAGCTGAAAGGAGCACAGAGCAAAGATTTCTCTCTATAAGTTATGTAGCTAATAATTACCTTGACATCTGATGGGAGAGTGTCCCACAAGAAGGGCACTACTGCCAAGGAGGCCTGGTACCCTGTAACTTTACTTCTAACAGTGAGGGAACCACCAGAATGCCCTCAGAGCTGGACCATCATGAACAATGGGGGTGAAGATGCTCCTTCAGGTATGCAGGACTGAAGCTGTGTAGGGCTTTAAAAGTCAGCAACAACACTTTGAATTGTGCTCAGAAATGTACCAGGAGCCAGTGTAGATCCTCTAGGACTGGTGTCATATGGTCCTAGTGGCCACTACCATTAACCAGTATGGCAATTGCATTCTGAATTAGCGATGGTTTCAAAGTCACCTTCAAGGGTAGTTCCTGTTGAATGGTTACTTTAAATGTAAAGGTTCATCATTGTTCCACCTAATGTGTATGTCTTTAAGGGGCCAGAGCAAGGGCCAGAGCAAGATAACGAGACCCAGCTTTACAGCTGTGAAACATAGCAGGTGCTGCCGAGTTGCATTGATTAAGGTGTGTCAGCATTTGCATGTAGTATATAAGGAGCAGCACCTAGCTCTCCCATTACCCTGGGGGTTGGGTTGGTGGTTGGGTCTGGTTTGTTGTTAATGTATTTAGTGTATATGGAGTTTTTGTTTTTTCGTAATTAAAACCTTAAGTTATTTTTGAGTCGCTTTCTTTTTAATGCATGATCTCCCCAGCAAGCTCTCTGCAGTGCTACCATCCTGCAAATAGCCAACATCTTTGGTTATGGGCCCAGCTGCTGAGTGGATGACTGCATATTTTTGGACTCTGAGAAAGGTTTGAAAACTCCTTCCCCTGTTAGTGTAGTTTTTGTGGGTCTGGAAGATTTCCAGAATGGTTGACCGGGTTCCTGAAGCTGAGAAGGCTCTGGTCTTCCCACAGCTAACAGATGAGAACTATAGATTATGGTCTTTTCGGGTGGAGGCGCTTTTGACCTCTAGAGAAGTATGGACCTATGTAACTGATGACCCTCCTGACCCTGTAACAAATGCTTGGTCGAAAGGAGATGCGAAAGCCAGGGCGATAATTAATTTGGCAGTCAGCGACCAGCAAGTAGTCTATATAAGGAATAAGAAAACTGCCAAAGAAATGTGGGACAGTCTTGCAGCAGTGCATGTTAGAAAAGAGTCAGCGTCTGCATTGACGTTTTTAAAGCAGCTGTACCAGACTAAGTTGCAGCCTGGTGGTGATTTGGCAGCACACTTGAGACGTCTGGAGGCAATACGCGGCGAATTAATTCGAAAGGACATGGAGATACCTGATATTCAGTATGTTTTTATCATTCTTTGTTCCCTTAATGAGGACTTTGATGGTATAGCTAGCCAGATATCTGCCATCCCACCAGCACAATTAACTGTGGAAGGGGTGACGGCAAGATTAATGGGCGAGTTGGATAGAAGGGAGGCTTGTGCCATAAGCACTCCTATTTCCAGAAGTAATGAGGAACGCCATATGCAACCTTTTGGTGATGCGACTGCATTTAAAGCTGCAAAGCGTTGTTGGTTCTGCAATAAGCAAGGACATTTCGCAAAGGACTGCAGATCCAAAAGAAAGCAAAGTACTCCTAAGCCTGTTTCTGCTCGTCAGTCATGGTTGTCATCTCAGCAGCCAATATCGCACCGTAAAGACAGAAATGAGCCGCGAGCTTTTCATGCTCGGACTGCAGATCATAAAAGAATTAAAGGTGCCAAGTGGAATTCTTTTATTGTGGACTCAGGAGCTTCTCACCACGTTTGCAACAATCGAAGCTTGTTTATTTCTTTCGAAGAGGAAATTGGTAATGTACATTTAGCCAATTCACAAGTCTTGCAGTCACTTGGCAGAGGTACTGTTAAACTTGACTCTTTAAATATTACAATAGCAAACTGCATTTACTGCCCATCAGTGGACAATTTATTATCAGTAAGGTGTTTTGCTCGTCAAGGCATAAGTGTGCGTTTCTTAAATTCAATGTGTGAGTTTTTTGAGGGGAACAAACGTCTATTGTATGCCCGGGACTCTGATGGTTTATATAGACTGTATTTCCACACCTACTCCCAATCGCCTATAAATTGCAGAGCAGCACAGTCAAGCCAGGGGTTGAGGAATGTAAGGCCACATTCCGGGTGTGTCCATGAGGCGCACAGAATTCTAGGACACTTGAATTTGCTGATGTAATTAAGACAAAGAATATTGTTAATGGCCTCAACTTAAAACCATGTAAATTCTTTATGCAATGTCTATCTTGTTGCAAGAATAAGATTAAGGTTGCACGCAAGGGTAGGTGCTCAGATAGGAAAGTAACTGAGCCATTTGAGCGTGTACATTGTGACTTAATTGGGCCACTCCCGCCATCATTAGGAGGTTCTAAGTACTGGCTCACTCTCATAGACCAGTATAGTAGATATTGTTGGACTTACGCAATAGCTGAGAAATCCCAAGCATTTGAGAAGTATAAATTTTTTTGCAACTGGGTAAAAACACACTTTAACAAACCTATTAAGAACCTGTTTTCTGACCGGGGCAGAGAATTTGTTTCTGAGGATTTTGAGAAATTCCTGGAAGCGCAGGGGACTACTCATGAGTTATCTTGCCCCTGAAGTTCCTGGCAAAATGGGCTTGTTGCAGTTGTGCAGCGTGACTTACAGGCAAAGGTTAAAACGTATCTGCACAATGCTAATCTGCCCAAAGACTTTTGGGCTGAAGCGCTTAATGCTTTTTGTTATGTTAGAAATCGCAGTTATCATTCTGGTTTAGATGTCACCCCCTATGAGAAGCTGTTTAAAAAAACGCCCTAATCTGAAATACCTACGCATTTGGGGTTCAGATGTAACTATGCATTATCCTGCTAAGCAAAAATTGGGTGAGCGTAGTGTTCAGGGAAAATTAATGGGCTACCAGCAGGGGGCGTACAGAATTTACATACCAGCAACTGGCAAATTTCATATTACCAGAAGCATGATACAAACTGTAAATTGGAATGGAGTTGCTGTTTTCCAAGATACTGACGGTATAGACAGTACTGAGGAAGAAGAGGAAGAAGCAGAAGCAGCAGGAAATGGTGCTTCTGAATTAATGGAAAAAGACAAAAAGCCTGCTGAATCTGATAATTTGTTTGATGATTTAAAGTCACAGGCACCCGAGGGGAGGTTAGATTCTCTTGATTTTTCTGACTGTGAGCTTAGCCTACAGGCACCTCTTCAGTCTGACAATGATGATTTACAACCTGAAACTAGTAGTTCACTAAGTCCCATTAAGTCTGAGTCTGACTCTCCTTCCGGACTGAGACGTTCAGATAGAAAGAGGCAGAAGCCTCAATGTTTTGCAGATGAACATTTTAATACTGTGTATGCCAATAAGGCGGTTTTTGAGCCAAAAAGCTACAATGATGTTCAGAATTTACCTAAGCACCAAGCTGCAAATTGGTATAAAGCTATGAACTCTGAGATAGCTTCTTTAAAAGATAGATAGATAGATTCTTTATTGTCATTACACAAGTGCAACATTGCACAAGTGCAACGAAATTGGATGCCATCCCTTAAAAACAACAAAAGCAAAACAACAACAACAACCAAACAAACCACATTCCAGCCACACCCACACCCACACCCATCAAACTCCCAGGTCACACTATCGAGTTACAGCATTTAAAAAGGCCACAGCTCTTGGATAGAAACTATTTTTCAGTCTATTTGTCCTTGACTTGATGTTTCTATATCTCCTGCCAGAAGGCAGTAGTGCAAACAGACTGTATCCCGGGTGAGATGCATCCTGCAGGATGTTGTTTGCTTTCCTAAGACAACGGGAACCGTACAGTTCTTCCAAAGATGGGAGAGGATGACCAATAATCCTTTGGGCTGTGGTTATGACCTTCTGGAGCACCTTCCTCTTCCTAGCTGTACAACTGGAGAACCAGGCACAAATACAGTATGTGAGAATGCTCTCTATGGAGCCTCGGTAGAAGGACACCAGCAGTCTCTCACTCAGATTGTTCTTCTTTAAAAGTCTGAGGAAATAAATTCTCTGCTGGGCCTTCTTCACCAGAGCAGTGGTATTTGCGCTCCAAGTCATGCCCTGATCGATAGTCACTCCCAAAAACCTGAATTCCGCCACCCTCTCCACCCGTTCCCCTTTGATATACAAGGGCTGAATGTCCGCCTTTTTTTTCCTGTAATCCACCACCAATTCCTTGGTCTTAGCCGTATTAAGAGCCAGATTGTTCTCTCCACACCAAACACAAAGCCGCTCCACCTCGTCCCGATAGGCGGACTCATCCCCTCCTGAAATGAGCCCCACCACCGTAGTGTCATCAGCAAACTTGATGATTTTGTTGCTGGGATAAAAAAAGAGAGCATAACACTTGGTCTCTTGTACCACAAACCCCAGATATGAGACTTATTGATTCAAAATGGGTTTATAGAGTTAAAATGAATGACAAAAATGAAGTTGTAAGGTACAAAGCAAGATTAGTTGCTAGGGTTTTCAACAAATTCCAGGCGAAGATTATGATTTGTGTTATTCAAGTGTAAAATATGAAACAGTTAAGCTCTTGTTAAAAGATGCATCACAACGTGGACATTCTGTTTATCACCTAGATATAAAAACTGCATATTTGTTTGCAGATTTAAAAGAACAAATTTTTATGCGTGTCCCTGAAGGCATAGACGCCGCTGAAGGTTTGGTATGCAAATTAAATAAATCCCTTTATGGTCTGCACCAAAGTGGAAGGAATTGGCACCAAACTTTAGCAAAAGAATTGCAAGATATTGGTTTTTCACAAGGAAAGGCAGACAATTGTGTGTTTATAAAGGAAAGGGCAAACTCTGTAACAAAGATATGTGTGTATGTAGATGACGTGTTAATTTCTACAAAAACTAAACAGGAATATGAAGAGGTAGTATCACAGTTACAGAAGAAATTTGATGTGGTGGAATTAGGCATAGCTAAAAATTACTTATCCATGCAAATTGAGAAAGGCAAAAATGGATCTTTTCTGGTTCATCAAACTGCAAAAATTGATGACCTTGTTGAAATGCTACGTTTAGAAAATGCAAATGGGAAGGAAACGCCTATGGTGTGTGGTTTCACCTTTACAGGTGAAGATAAGCCATTCCCTAACAAAACTTTGTATCGTTCTGCTATAGGCAAGCTAAATTTCATTCAAAGAATCTCAAGACCAGATATAACTTATGCTTTTCACTTTCTGGCAAAATTTGTGGAAAAGCCCACTACACAATGTTTCTCTGCTCTTAAGAGAGTGGTAATGTACCTTAAACATACCAAACATTATAGGTTGCAGTTTACGTCAAGTATTGACAAAGGTTTTGAAATTTTCTGCGATGCATCTCATGCAGTGGAACAAAATAATTGCAGGGGTGTGTCTGGTATGGTGTTTTGTTATAACGGTTGTCCATTTGAATGGAAGTCCCAGACACAAACCATTATTTGTCTCTCCACAACCGAGAGTGAATTATGTGCATGCGTTCAGGCCACTCGTGATGTAGAATGGTATCTGCAAGTATTTGCAGACCTACAGATGCAAGTAACACTACCAGTAAAAGTTTACCTTGATTCCCAGAGTGGACTCGCTATCCTATATTCAGAAACCAATACGCAGCGCACCAGAGTCTTAAGATTACGTTTGCAGTTTGTAAAGAAACTAATTGCTGATGAAATGATTGTATTTGAATATGTTCCAGGTGACAATCAAATTGCGGACATTTTTACAAAAGCACTTCCAAAGGTTACACATGAAAGACATGTACAAAGTATGCTTTATGTTTTTGTTCCACAATGATGAACCGCAGGGGAAATGTTGAATGGTTACTTTAAATGTAAAGGTTCATCATTGTTCCACCTAATGTGTATGTCTTTAAGGGGCCAGAGCAAGGGCCAGAGCAAGATAATGAGACCCAGCTTTACAGCTGTGAAACATAGCAGGTGCTGCCGAGTTGCATTGATTAAGGTGTGTCAGCATTTGCATGTAGTATATAAGGAGCAGCACCTAGCTCTCCCATTACCCTGGGGGTTGGGTTGGTGGTTGGGTCTGGTTTGTTGTTAATGTATTTAGTGTATAAGGAGTTTTTGTTTTTTCATAATTAAAACCTTAAGTTATTTTTGAGTCCCTTTTTAATGCATGGTCTCCCCAGCAAGCTCTCTGCAGCGCTACCATACTGCAAATAGCCAACAGTTCCAAGTAGAGCACATTGTAATAATACAAGCAAGAGACTGCCAGAGCATGTACTACTCTGGCAAGACAGCATGCAGGCAGTAGGGTCTCAGCCGGTGTACCAGATGGAGCTGGTAGACACCTTTCCTAGAAACAGAATTGACCTGTGCCTCCATGGACAGCTTCTGTCTTGTCAGCATTCAACCTCAACCCGTGAATCAGCATCCATCCTCCAATTGCCTCCAGCCACTCACATAGGATGTTCATTGCCTTAACTAGTTCTGATTTAAAGGGAGGGTAGAGGTGGGTATCATCTTCATATTGATGAACACCCAGCCCCAACCACCTGATGATCTCTCCCAGTGACTTCATATAGATGTTAAAAAGCATGGGAGGGGGACAGAGTCCTGAGCGGCAAGGAGTTTGAACACTCCTCCCCAACACCATTTTCTGGGCACCGCAGTGCCCCCAACTCCCAACTCCTCCAGACAATCCAGAAGGTTACCATGGTGAATGGTATCAAAAGCCACTGAGAGATCCAACAGAACTAGGAACCAGCTTTCCTGGGCCGTGTTCAGAAAGTGGTGGTGGGGGATGAGTGTTCAGACCCCTGGGCTCTCACTTGTGGGGTGCCTCAGGGTTCTGTCCTCTCCCCCATGCTTTTCAACATCTACATGCAGCCGCTGGGAGGGATCATCAGGAGGTTTGGGCTGGGTGTTCATCAGTATGCAGATGATACCCAGCTCTACCTCTCTTTTAAATCAGAACCAGTGAAGGCGGTGATGGTCCTGTGTGAGTGTCTGGAGGCGGTTGGAGGATGGATGGCGGCTAACAGATTGAGGTTGAATCCTGACAAGACAGAAGTACTGTTTTTGGGGGACAGGAGGCGGGCAGGTGTGGAGGATTCCCTGGTCCTGAATGGGGTAACTGTGCCCCTGAAGGACCAGGTGCGCAGCCTGGGAGTCATTTTGGACTCACAGCTGTCCATGGAGGCACAGGTCAAATCTGTATCCAGGGCAGCTGTTTACCAGCTCCATCTGGTACGTAGGCTGAGACCCTATCTGCCTGCAGACTGTCTCGCCAGAGTGGTACATGCTCTGGTTATCTCCCGCTTGGACTACTGCAATGCGCTCTACGTGGGGCTACCTTTGAAGGTGACCCGGAAACTACAACTAATCCAGAATGCGGCAGCTAGACTGGTGACTGGGAGCGGCCGCCGAGACCATATAACACCGGTCTTGAAAGACCTACATTGGCTCCCAGTACGTTTCCGAGCACAATTCAAAGTGTTGGTGTTGACCTTTAAAGCCCTAAATGGCCTCGGTCCAGTATATCTGAAGGAGCGTCTCCTCCCCCATCGGTCTGCCCGGACACTGAGGTCCAGCTCCGAGGGCCTTCTGGCGGTTCCCTCACTGCGAGAGGCCAAGTTGCAGGGAACCAGGCAGAGGGCCTTCTCGGTGGTGGTGCCCGCCCTGTGGAATGCCCTCCCATCGGATCTCAAGGCGATGGACAACTACCTGACATTCAGAAAACATCTGAAGGCAGTCCTGTTCAGGGAAGTTTTTAATATGTGACATTTTAGTGTATTTTTCATCTCTGTTGGAAGCCGCCCAGAGTGGCTGGGGAAACCCAGCCAGATGGGCGGGGTACAAATAATAAATTATTATTATTATTATTATTATTATTATTTATTTCACCTTTGTCCCTAGCCTGCCAGAGATTATTGACTAGTATACTAGTATATTGACTAGTATACTAGTATACAATGTGTTCTTGCATTGGACCACACCACAAGATAGTCAATGTAGGATTCTGACATAGCCTGAGACTACCATATGGCGCTGTTCTTGAAGCAATCATGGCTCCTCCCTTATCTGCTATAGCAGAATAGGCCTCATAACAACAGATGGAATCAGGGCCTTCCTAGTAGGGCTGAATATTGCACAGCCCAAGCAGTCACCCCCCCCCCTTTCTAAAGACACCGTGGGGACTCATTTCAACCAACCAATCAATCTCTCTAATTGGCACAGAGGTATAGGGACACATTTGCCATAGCTATATTTTGGACGAGGACGGGGTTAGTGGTGCAAAGATATTGTTCCTATCTCCTGAGTCTCTCAATGGCTCTCCAGAGTTCTGCCAGATAGCGGTAATCTCCTCTGGCTGCCTAGTGCTGCATGGCAAATTGCCAGAAAAGCAGCTATGATAGCCCAGAATCAGCTGCATTTTAAAACTTTCTTCAATGTTCTCCTCTAGATAAATCGGTGGGAAGTTGTTGTTTTTTATGCATTTATTTGAATTTTTGATGATGTCCTTTTGATAGTGTTAGCCACTTGGAGATTTCATTGAAAAATGGAGTGGTTTATGCATTTGCTAAATCAATAAAATAACTTATAAAGTTACTGTGAGGAGAATCAGAACTTACAGGGTTAAACAGTTCTGAATGACGTCTCACATTCTGAGGCGTGGCTATATTCACATAGGGGAGGTTTCTCTGTGTGTCTTTCTTCTTTCGCTTTTACTGAGAAGCGGATAAGATGCCAGCCAATTCTCCGGGCTGATTAACAATGTTTTTCTATGCAATAAAGACTTTGGAGATAAGAGAAAAAGCCTGCATCACAGTCTGATTTATACCCACACAAAGCAGCAGCTCTCCCGCTGTGCAAGCTCTGCTACAAGTGCTAAGGAAGCTGGAAGAGGTTTGTACCGGCATGGACAGCAGCAGTGACGCAGCTAAGAAGAGTGCTGGACGCCATCTTGGCACAGGTTATGGGGGATCAGCCAAGCTTTGGAAGCTGTTGCCAAGTTGTGCCTGAGTGTGTGGGGAAGCCAGCTGAGCTGAGCTGGAGCCAGTTGGAGCTGTGCCTAATGTTTTGAGGCAAGGAGAAGCTCGCTGGGGAGGATCTGGTCTGCTGAACCGGGTGACGGAGCAGCTGCTGTTACGTGAGTACGCTGAGCCCCGGGGGAGAAGATGGAAGACGGCCAGGAGTCATACTTCGTCCCTTTTGAGAAATTAAATGGGAAAAATTGGCAGGAATGGAGCAGGAAGCTGAAGGCATGGCTGGTAGCCAAGGGTCTGTGGGAGGTGGTACTAGGGCCTCCACAGCAAGCTGCAGCCGGTGTTTCGGCAGCAGATATCGCAGCTGCCCATGCTTCGCAGAGAAAGAATCAGAAAGCCCTGGGAGCTATCGTGCTCAGTTTAGAGGGCTGAGTTTACCAGGCACTAGAGAGAGTGCACCACAGGACCACAGCTGGGGCAAAAATCCACACTACTAGACGCTTGTTTGAGATGAAGCTGCGTCCTGGTGATAGCATCAGACAGCATGTGACTGAGATGCTTGCTGTTTTCAACCAGCTGAGACTGTTGCAAGTCAACTTTTCTGAGGAACTGAAAGTTTATATTTTGCTCAGCTCTTTGGACAAAAGTTATGACAATTTGT
Organism: Podarcis cretensis; assembly: GCF_951804945.1. Taxonomy (NCBI): domain Eukaryota; kingdom Metazoa; phylum Chordata; class Lepidosauria; order Squamata; family Lacertidae; genus Podarcis; species Podarcis cretensis. The sequence continues at coordinate 13,036,453 of NC_137177.1, read as the reverse complement.
GTCTAACTTTGGAATCGATGAATCCAAACGATCTTACGCTGGCGTATGTGACAGGTCGTTTGTGTGACGAACAGGAACACCGCCTAAGAGAGGGTCAAGCTGGCACAGGGAGCCCATCCGGTTGCAGAGGGGGGGCCAGGCCAGCGGAAGACACAGTTCTGGCTTTCTCCACTCGTCGCTGCTTTATCTGTGGGTCGGTTGAACATCTGCGTCGATCCTGCCCCCGGAGAGCCAGAGATGCCGGGCAGGATGTCTCCAAGGTTGCTTCCCATGGCAGTCAGCCAGGTTTCCATGGCAGCCAGTCCAGGAAAGGAGGCCAGTGTGGGAATGCACAAGGAGGACGTGACAGAGTGGAGGACAGTTCTTATCACCTAACTGCCTCTATGGCAACGCTAAAGGCCAACTCCAGTAAGGAGAGAGTGCTGCATTGGGTCATTGACTCTGGAGCCAGTAATCATCTAATGCCAGCGCCACCTAGTGATGAAATGTGGAACTGCAGGGCTGTTTCAACTGGGAAAACAGTTGAATTTGCTGATGGGTCACAGAGACATTTAACCACTGTTGGAAATGTGTTTGTTTCTTTCTTGCAGGCGGAGCTGGAGGTCTACATTGTGCCTGGTATGAAACATTGTCTTTTATCTGTATCTTGTCTTTTACAGCAGGGGTACAAGGTTTGTTTTGAAAATAATGTCTGTTCTATATCCAGGGGTGGGAGGCAATTGGTCAGTGTCGCATGTCAGAACAATCTCTTTGTTTTGGAGACACCTCTGGAGGGAAAGGGCGACGCTGAGGAAGCACAGGTGAAGTGTGCAAACGTTCCACCTCATGATTCATGTCCCCATTTGTGGCACAGGAGAATGTCACATGGCTGTTGGGGAGGTATCCAGAAGTTGCCCCAGTGCGCTGTAGGTTGCAGGATAAAACCATGTGACCGATCCCTAGATTGTAGGGCATGCAGAAGAGCAAAGGTAAAAGGGTGCAGTTATCCCAGATTGGAGAGGGTAACCACAAAGCCTTTTGAGCTTGTGCACACAGACCTTTTTGGGCCCATGCCAGAGAGTCTGGGTGGGGCCAGATTTGCGCTGACGCTGACAGATGATTTTACCCAGAACGCCTGGGTCTTCTCGCTGAAATGCAAAAGTGAGGCAGCGCAACTGATCAAAGATTGGGTTGCGGCAGTGGAACTACAGTTTTCCACCAAGGTGCAGGGGTTTCAGAGTGACCGAGGCGCAGAGGTCACTGGGTCTGCTCTGCAGAGTTTCTTCCGCCAGAAGGGAATACGTCACTGGTTGACGGTTGCTACTTCTCCTCAGGAGATTGGTGTGGCGGAACATAGGAGCAGGGCACTGGCTCAAGCAGCTGACGCTTTACTGATTGACTCTGGTTTGCCTCAAAGTTTTTGGGGGAGGCGGTGAAGGCGGCCACTTTCACGATGAACAGGTCCTACAATTCAGTGGTAGGTGACACCCTGTATTTCTTGCTTCACGGAAAGAAGCCGCAGGTGCATTTCTTCCGTGTCTTTCGTTGTGAAGCGTGGGTGCTTGTGCCAAAGGTTCAACAAAATAAAGGTGGCCCGAGGTCCCAGAAAATGATCTTTTGTGGGTACGCGCCTGGGACAAAGGGGTGGAAGTTTGCATATCCGGATGGTGATCAGTCCAGGATTCTAGTCAGCAGAAATGCTGAGTTCTGTGAACAGAATGGTTGGTCAAGGATCCATGCGAATCCTGACGTTCTCTCAGAATGTCTGTCTGATTCTGAGGAGGAGGGAGAGGCAGAAGCTGAACCTGTTGATGACCAGGGTCAAGAACAGGATTGGGCATCTCCACAGGTTGTTAAAAGAGAGCCCAAGAGTGAGCCTTCGTCTCCTGTTAGCAAAGTTCAGAAGGCCCAAAGACGCAGTAAGTCAGAGGGGGAGCCTCCTGGTACCAGTGAAACACTTGCTGGCCCCAGTGGGTCAGAGGGAGCACCTGAGACAGTGCTCAGACGTTCTGCATGCACGACAAAGGGGGTACCACCTGAGAGGTTTCAGGTCACCAGCGCGTGGGTTGGTTTCGCACAGTGCGAACCTGAAAGTTTTGAGAAGGTTCAACAGTTGCCTAAGACAAAAGCCGGGAAGGGGCAAAAGGCAATGGGAAAGGAGTTGAACTCAATGAGGTCTGTAAATGTGTACTCACAGTTTCCCTCAGGATGCGAGACGAGAGGGGGGGGTGAGGAGAATCAGAACTTACAGGGTTAAACAGTTCTGAGTGACGTCTCACATTCTGAGGCGTGGCTATGTTCACATAGGGGAGTGTTTCTCTGTGTGTCTTTCTTCTTTCGCTTTTACTGAGAAGCGGATAAGATGCCAGCCAATTCTCTGGGCTGATTAACGATGTTTTTCTATGCAATAAAGACTTTGGAGATAAGAGAAAAAGCCTGCATCGCAGTCTGATTTATACCCACACAAAGCAGCAGCTCTCCCGCTGTGCAAGCTCTGCTACAAGTGCTAAGGAAGCTGGAAGAGGTTTGTACCGGCACGGACAGCAGCAGTGACGCAGCTAAGAAGAGTGCTGGATGCCATCTTGGCACAGTTACTTCTAAAGACACTGTTCTTTGCTATTGCCACTGCAAAATATTCTTAATTTGATAAATGCTCACACACAAGGATTCATTTGCCACACCAATTTATTTTGTTTATGAACAAATGAAATTTTAACCCATATATCATATTATTATGAGTCAGAGGCCCCAAACCCCACACTCCTACTTTAGCTTTTCTATTCTGTGCATTCCATTCACCCTCCACAAAATGCCAAAGAGAGGACTTAGGAGTCCTGTGGATCCCAGTCACTCTGCACTCCCACCACCAGGCAAGCAACCTCTACCTCCACTACTGCAGCAAATGGTGGAATCCAAAAGGAAGAAGACATCTCCTAACTACCCTTCAAAGTTGAGCTGTTCTGAGGAAGGCAGTGTATCATAGCATCGTGCTTCAGTTATTCTGCCCCAAAAGTATTCATTATACAGGGATTTCCTGGCCATGTCACAAAGAGATGGGCTGGCACAGCCTTTATAAATCTCATCAGGAGCTGAACTGTCATCTAGTAAAAAGAAAGAGACATTGTCAAATGAACACCTGCATTGTAAGGGATGAGTTTGTGTGTGCAAAAGATACAGAATAGGAACATTTTAATTGTTATTAACTGTATTGCTCAAGTATAAAAAGCATACCAGAATCACATCATGAGATGATTGTTGTAGCTGCTATTTAAACTGAATTAATATAAGACAAAACTATTAGTTAAAAATCTGTCGCCAGATGAAAAAGCAGAACTAGAGAACATAATACAAATTAAAGTCTACCCCAAAATTAAGTATTTAGGAGTATAGTTAACACCAAAGAATATTAACTTATATGAAGATAATTATACCAGTTGTTGGAAAGATATCAAAAGACAGTTGGAGACATGGACTAAGTTAAATTTATCATTCTTGGGCCTTATTTCGGTAATTAAAATGATAGCTTTACCGAAGCTACTCTTTCTATTCCAAACGATTCCAATTATAGGAAAGACCAGCAGTATGGACAAGTGGCAAAAAGAAATTTCTAAATTTTTGTGGAAGGGTAAAAGACCAAGAGTAAAGCATAAGATATTAATAGATACTGTAGAAAGAGGTGGCTACGGGTTACCGGATTTGAAGTTATATTACGAAGCCTCATGTCTTCTCTGGTTGAAAGATGGGTGTACATTAAAAAATTGGGATATTTTAGAACTAGAAGGTCATGATACCTGTTTTGGGTGGCATGGCTATCTTAATTACAGGAAATTAAAGGCACATAGGAGCTTTTCAAATCATATACAGTGGTGCCCCACAAGACGAATGCCTCGCAAGACGGAAAACTCATTAGACGAAAGAGTTTTCCGTTTTGGAGGTGCTTCGCAAAACGAATTTCCTATGGGCTTGCTTGCAAGATGAAAATGTCTTGCGAGTTCCTGCGGGTTTTTCCCCTCCCCCCTTTTTCTAAGCCGCTAAGCTGATAAGCCGCTAAAAGCCGCTAAAAGCCGCTAAACCGCTAATAGCACTAATCCACTAAGCCGTCAATGGGCTTGCTTCGCAAGACGAAAAAACCGCAAGACGAAGAGACTCGCGGAACGGATTCTTTTCGTCTTGCGTGGCACCACTGTAATACTAAATGCCATATAGATGGTATTGGAAAAATACAAAAGATATTTGGAACAGAAAACCCCAAGATGGAACTCTCCACTAGAAGCAATCACTGTTAAAAAAAAGAAAAGAAAAAACATAAAAGAGAACTGGATAACATATAACACAATATTAAGGGAAGAGGAGGGTCAATAAATACTGATAAGTTACGAGAAAATAAAATATCACTTTTCTAGTTGGCTAGATTATTTCCAGGTTGTAATGGGGTTGGGGGTTGCTCGTGTGTAAAAGCGCAAACTGCTCCAAGCTGAGAAGTTTGGTTAAAACTTTCCCCTGTCCGGGCGATCCCTACTTCATGACCGTCTTAATCACTGGCAGAATCCGTCAGTGGGAGTTTCCTGAATTTCTTCCAGCATAACAATTCTTTGACACCCAATCGACGTCTGGCTTCCCTGCGTGGAAGTCTCCTGCGCAGAGTGGGCGTCCCAAGGGGAGGTCCTCTGCTCTCCCCGCTGGTCTCGCTGGAAGAGTCTCGGAGCCTAGCCTCCGAGGTTCCCTCACCTTCCACTGTTTCTCTTGTGTCACGTCTATTTCCTTCCCCAGCGGAAGTTTCCTCTCTAGTCTTGCTGGTTCCCTCCCCGGCGTCATCTGGGAGCCTTAGCACCACCCTTGGCTCTGATGGCAGTTCCCTGACACAGGTGAATGAAGTGTTCAGACAGGACAAGCAGATAGTTTTGAAAAGGAGCCTTCAAGATTTGAAAAAGAACTACTGAATAGTAAAGCCAAAATAATTGCAAAAAATGTATAGACTTCTTTTAGACTACAAAGTAATGGATGGGGAGGTTAAGGCTTCAGTGATAAAGTGGGCCCAAGATGTGGGCCATCCAATTATGCTAAAAGATTGGGAAAACTTATGGAATGTAAATTTGAAATTTACAGCCAGCTATAACATAAGAGAGGGACGCAGGTGGCGCTGTGGGTTAAAGCCTCAGCGCCTAGGACTTGCCGATCGAAAGGTCGGCGGTTCGAATCCCTGCGGCGGGGTGCGCTCCCGCTGCTCGGTCCCAGCGCCTGCCAACCTAGCAGTTCGAAAGCACCTCCGGGTGCAAGTAGATAAATAGGGACCGCTTACCAGCGGGAAGGTAAACGGCGTTTCCGTGTGCGGCTCTGGCTCTGGCCAGAGCAGCGATGTCACGCTGGCCACGTGACCCGGAAGTGTCTCCGGACAGCGCTGGCCCCTGGCCTCTTAAGTGAGATGGGCGCACAACCCCAGAGTCTGTCAAGACTGGCCCGTACGGGCAGGGGTACCATTACCTTTATAACATAAGAGAGAACATGATGAAAATGGCCCATAGGTGGTACCTCACTCCTTCCAGATTATAAAGAATGTATAAAACTTTGGTGAATGCTTGTTGGAGATGTGGAGGAAATAATGGTGACATGATCCACATGTGGTGGATGTGTGAAAAGATTAAGACTTTTTTGGGGAAAATATATGATGAATTAAAAAAGATGATGGGGATAACTTTTACTAAAAAAACTGGAGGCATTTCTATTAAGTATTTTAGATAAAGAGATCCCAAAAAATTCAAGAGAGATACTCTTGTATGCAGCTGCAGCAGCTTGAATACTCGTAGCCAAGGGATGGAAAGATCAGGAGGCTCCAAAAATAATAGACTGGCAAATTAAATTACAGGAATTTGAGGAGATGGTTCAATTGACTAGCAAACTCAGAGAAAACTCAAAGCAAAAATTTGTGGAAAAATGGGATGGTTATAGAAGATATTTTCAAAAATACAATAATAGTTTTGACTCCATGCTAGCATTTGAGTGACAAAGAAAGTAAAAGTAGGTGGACAACAATTAAGGATTTATTATGTTTTCTGAATGTATTGGAAAATCTATATAGAAAGGTTTACTGCTTTGTGTATATTCAATTGTAAGATAACATATATGTGAAGGGACTTGACAGGAAGTCAAGATTGAAGAAAATATTTTGTAAGATAAAAGAGGGGGAAATGATTTTCATTATTATCACTCTTTATTATTATTATTATTATTATTATTATGTGTGTGTGTTTGTGCGGGTGTGTGTTTTGTATGGAATTGTTTGGGAGGAAATAAGATGGTAAATAACAAATAACAAACAAAATATTGATGTATGTAATTTTTCTTTCTCAATTATATTTTGTGGTAGTATGGTTATAATGTTTTCTGTAACATAAAATCATTCAATAAAAATTATTGTCAAAAATAAGAAAGAGATTGTTGTTGTAGCTGCTGCTACTGTTAGGAGGAGGAAGAGGAGGAGGAGGAGTAACAACAGCAGCAGCAACAACAACTACTACTACTACTACTACTACTTTATTATTTGTATCCGGCCCATCTACCTGGGTAGCCCCAGCCACTGTGGGCAGCTTCCAACAAAATATAAAAGACAGTAGAGCATCAAATATTAAATACTTCTCTATACAGAGCTGCCATCAGAAGTCTTCTAAAAGTCGTATAGTTGAATATCATACAGATGTTTAACATTTAGAAATAATAAAAGTCTCTTATAGAGAAGAGACTATTATGGCAAATTGCATTCCAGATCAGAGCTCAATGTCTGCTTTTACTTTTTTCAAAAAAAGACTAGTTGAAACACTTTTTTAAAAACAGTTTTGCACATAATTTATGTAATTTCTCATCCCCCCTGCATTCAGAAGATACAGGCTCATCTAAAGAAATACGAATCAAAAGTGACATTTACACTGTGATATTTTCGGGGGGGGGACACCTCCCCCCCAACACACATGCAATCTGTTTTCTGGCATTAATCCACAAATAGAACGAGAAAGCAACCCACCCACCCCTAGCAGGCTGAGTTTCTCCTCTCCCATTCATTGGCAGGCAGTGCTTACTTACTGTGAACAATAACAAACGAAATGCATTGAGTCTCAGCTTCATAGCAACCAACAGTTTTCAAATCTGAACAGCCTTCTGAGACAGAAGCATGACAGGCCTCACACTTTCGCCCATTGACGTCACGAAGTGGCCCTGCCAAAAGCAATGACATGGATTCAACACATATATCTCAATTCTAGAATCCTCCAAGATGGATGTCATATTCTCCACTGCTTCTGGAATTAATCAAGGAGATGATGCAGATCTGGTTACTACCTTGAAAAACTAGATTGAAATGCCATATAATGTTATGCATGAATATTATGTTGTTTGTTTTGTTGCTATGTTGTAAACTGTGTTGTGACCTAAAGATATTGAGGCATCTAACCATAGCCTGCATTTTTATTGAGGCTTGATCAGGGCCTGTATTTTAAAATGGGCTTAAAGATTTTCAAATGTTCATGCCAGGCAGAAGACCAGCTGCCTAAGAACCTTGGCAAGATGTTTATTCTCCTGGATAAGGGGGCCCCCTGATTTATAGCAGAAAACAATTCTCAAAGTCAAAGGGAATTACAGGCTGACAGCCAAGGTTACACTGACCCTACATATTACAGAAGATAAAAAAAGAGATAAACATAATTAAGAGTGGGTAAATAGTAAAATAAAACCATGTGCCTCCCATTAAACTTGAGCCATATTTTCCTAAGGTTGAAAGGTCAAGAGCAGTGAAAAAGGCAACTGGCTTGGTTGGAGAAGATAGGTTTTCTTTCTTTCTATTTTTGAGGCTGGAAACTGTTCCTTCCTTTTTTTACTTTGAAAAGGTTTATTCTTCTAAAAAGCTATCTATGTTATGTATTAAATATATTGGCTTAAATGTAATTATGCAAAGGAATTAGAAGCTAAGAAATGTTAAATCCTTATGCTAGATTCTTATTTCATATAGTTGGAAGAGATCACAGGGGCCATCAGCCACCAGCCCAGCCCCCCTGCCAAGCAGGAAACATCATTAGAGCATACATATGGTTGTCAGGCCTTTGTTTAAAAGACCTTCAAGAGAAGGAGATCTTTCAATGATGATGTGAATTCAAGATCCTTGACATCTGTTTAAGATAAAAATTTGAGATTAAACCATTTGTTTTGGAGGGCAATAGGGCGAGGTGAGCTGGTAATTAAGGTTCCTTGTTGAGACACATGTAAGATATATTACTACTTATTTGTCATTTATAGATAGAAGAATATATAGCTTTTTGTTTCCCATAAAAGGACAAGAGGAAATGGGTGTATCTTTTGTGATTGGTTCTAGCAAACAGCCAATAGGAATTTCAACCAGGCTGATTGGACAGAGGCAGCCACAGGAGGAGCAAGGGGGCTGGATTAAGGAAATATAAGTGCTGGCCAGAATGGCAGGAGGGCAGGCCAGAGCTTGGTAACCATATACCACTGTGCCTCATATTTAACTGCCGCAGGGGGCAGATTAAACCGACTGGCGGGCCGGATTAGGCCCCCGGGCTGGACTTTGCACATGCCTGCTCTAAGTGGTTTATAAATCAAAAGCATATGTATGTATATACATAATATTATAGTAGCCAACTCCTAGGGGTCGGGGTCCCATTGCCCCCACATAAAATGTTTGAGGTGGCTGGGCACCCCCACAGTGAATGACCATTGCATTTCAAATGGTGTGAAATTCAATAAAACAATAAGATCTATTTAAAAGCAAGGTATCATCAAAGCACATCCTTCTCCCTCACAAATTCACGCAAACACATCATCCATCTAGTTGTTTTAAAATCTCTTTTTTTAAAAAAAAAATTATTAAAGTTTTAAATAAACACATATAAACACAAAAAGACAATAAAAAACATAAACAATCAAACAAACAAATCAAAAACAAGTATAAGTTTGAACCATATTTTCTGAACCTAATTTCACCGACCTCCTCACACCTCCCCCTTCTGTATTCTAATCTCATTTATCTTATCAGCAAATCCATTCCCACATTTCCCATAGTTTTTATTAATTTTATTCTTTTTCCTTAATCAATGCCCCTGTAATCCACTAATTTTTAAGCCCATATCTTTTTAACCTTCATTAATTTTGTAATGTTTATTAAGATAGTCTTTGAACTTCTTCCAATCTTCTTCCACTGTCTCTTTGTCCTGGTCTCAGATTCTGCCGGTCAACTCTGCCAGTCCCATATATTCTGTCATCTTCATCTGCCATTCTTCCAGGGTGGGTAGATCTGGTGTCTTCCAATACTTTGCGATGAGAATCCTTGCTGCTGTAGTCGCATACATAAAAAAAGTTCTATCCTTCTTTGACACCACATGGCTTACCATACCCAGGAGAAAGGCCTCTGGTTTCTTCAGGAAGGTATATTTAAATACCTTTTTCATTTCATTATATATCATTTCCCAGAAAGCCTTAATCCTTGGGCATGTCCACCAGAGGTGAAAAAATGTACCTTCATTTTCTTTACATTTCCAACATTTATTGTCTGGTAAGTGGTAAATTTTTGCAAGCTTGACTGGGGTCATGTACCACCTATAGATCATTTTCATAATATTCTCTCTCAAGGCATTACATGCCGTGAATTTCATACCGGTGGTCCACAACCTTTCCCAGTCAGCAAACATAATGTTATGACCAATATCTTGAGCCCACTTAATCATAGCTGATTTTACTGTTTCATCCTGTGTGTTCCATTTCAACAGCAAGTTATAGATTTTTGACAAATTCTTAGTATTGGGTTCTAGCAACTCTCTCTCCAGTTTTGATTTTTCCACCTGAAAGCCAATTTTCCTGTCCAACTTAAAGACCTCCAATATTTGATAATAATGAAGCCAATCTCGCACTTTATCTTTTAGATTCTCAAAACTCTGCAATTTCCACTTATCACCCTCCTGTTCTAAAATTTCACAATATTTTGGCCATTTAACCTCCATATTAAGCCCAGAATAAAATTTAAGATATTAACTGATACAAAAGAAAGAGGGGGGTTCGCCCTGCCAGACTTAAGACTGTACTATGAATCGGCAGCTTTCTGCTGGTTGAAAGACTGGCTACTTCTTGAAAACACAGATATTTTGGATTTGGAAGGATTTAACAATAGATTTGGTTGGCATGCATATATATGGTATGACAAGGTTAAAGTTCATAAAGGTTTTAAAAATCATATTGTTAGGAAAGCATTATACAATGTCTGGATTCGATATAAGGATTTGTTGGAAAATAAAACTCCTAGGTGGCTATCACCAATGGAGGCTAAGGAGGTGAAGAAACTTAACATGGAATCTAAATGGCCAAAATACTTTGAAATCTTAGAGCAGGAAAGTGGTAAATTTAAACTACAGAGTTTTGAGAAAATAAAGTCCAAGGTACGAGATTGGCTCCATTATTATCAAATAATGGAGACTTTTAAACAAGACAAGAAAATTGGTTTCCAGGTGGAGAAATCGAAATTAGAATCAGAATTGTTAGAATCCAATACTAAGAATTTATCAAGAATGTATAACTTGTTGCTGAAGTGGAATACAATAGATGAGACAGTTAAGTCAGCTATGATTAAATGGGCACAGGACATTGGTCATGACAGTTATGGACCACCGGCATTAAATTTACGGCATGCAATGCCTTAAGAGAAAATATTATGAAAATGATTTACAGGTGGTACATGACCCCAGTCAAGCTTGCAAAGATTTATCATTTGCCCAATAATAAATGCTGGAAATGTAATGAGACTGAAGGCACTTTCTTTCACCTTTGGTGGACCTGCCCAAAGATTAAAGCCTTTTGGGAAATGATTTATAATGAAATTAAGAAGGTACTTAAATGTACTTTTCATAAGAAACCAGAGGCATTTCTTTTGGGCATGGTCAGCCAATTGGTGTCAAGAAAGGATAAGACTTTTTTTATGTACACTACTACAGCAGCAAGGATTCTTCTAGCAAAGTATTGGAAGATACAAGAATTACCTACACTGGAAGAATGGCAGACGAAAGTGATTGACTTTATGGGATTGGCAGAAATGACTGGCAGAATCCGTGACCTAGAGAAAGAGACGGTGGAGGAAGACTGGAAGAAATTTAAAGCTTACCTTAAGAACTGTTTTAAAATTGATGAGTGTTAAAATGTCAAGGGAAAGGAAGATGCAGAATTACAGCTGAAACTGTTTGACGAATTAAGATGAAATTGAGAATGAAAATAAGTTACAATTTAATTGGAGTAAAGGGTTGCTGAAAAACTCTTAAATAAGGATGCAGAAAGGGTGAGGTATGGGGAAGTCCGAGAAAGAAGGTGTATGAAAATGAGGATATGAAATTATATTTGTTTGTATGTTTTTGTTTGTTGATGTATGTTTGTTATTTTGTTTTAAAATTGGAAAATTAATAAAAAATTATTATTATTTTTTAAAAAGTTTTTTCAAAGCTTTTGCCTCCATTGGTGACAGCCACCTTGGAGTTTTGTTCTCCAGCAAATCTTTATATTTGATCCAGACATTATATAATGCTTTCCTGACAATATGGTTTTTAAAACCTTTATGCACCTTAACCTTGTCATACCACAAATATGCATGCCATCCAAAAGAATTGTTAAATCCTTCTAAATCCAAAATGTCTGTGTTCTCGAGAAGCAGCCAGTCCTTTAACCAGCAGAAAGCTGCTGATTCATAATATAGTTTCAAATCCGGCAGGGCAAATCCCCCTCTTTCCTTTGCATCAGTTAAAATCTTAAATTTTATCCTGGGTTTTTTGCCCTGCCAGATAAATTTAGAAATGTCCTGCTGCCAACCCTTGAAACAGTCCATCTTATCCACAATTTGCAATGTTTGGAACAAAAATAACATTCTAGGCAATACATTCATCTTTATAACTGCTATTCGACCAGACAAGGAGAGCTTCAAGTTTGACCAAATTTCTAGATCTTTTTTTCACTTGTTTCCAACATTTCTCATAGTTATCTTTAAATAAATTCATATTTTTAGCTGTCATATTAATCCCCAAATATTTTACACTCTTGACCACAGTTAAACCTGTCTCATTCTGAAACTTCTCTTTCTCAATATCCGTTAAGTTTTTCTCTAATACCTTAGTTTTTAGTTTATTCAATTTAAACCCTGCCATTTGACCAAATTCTTGCATCAGTTCCAAAACTCTTTTAGTACTAGATTCTGGCTCTTGTAATGTAAGTACCAGATCATCTGCAAAGGCTCTCAATTTATATTGTTTCGCTCCGACCTGAACCCCTTTAACCAGCTGGTCTAGTTGTTTAAAAATCTCTTACTCAGCCACCAACCCCTACCAGCAGTCACTCCTACCGCATACATACACACAAAATGTACTACAAAAACTAAGAAAAGAAAGGAACTTTTCACTGGCTGAACCATATAAAATAATAGTGCAGATTTCCCCCTACTAGTCACACAGATATTCCTGACAATTTCATTCCTTCCAAGGTCACTGCCTCCCATTCCAGACTCTTACCTGAGGACGGGCGGAAGTGCACACCCCAATTCCCTGATACTCCTTCCTGCTACCAAGGAGTGTCCCCAGACAATCCAAACCATGTAGGAGACCATATTAAAACTTTCACTGAGGGTACCCTCATCACAGTCCCAACACCTTTTGCCTCAGCGGTGCTGCTTTTGTAGTTCTCTGGCTGGAGAGCCATCATCGGCAACTAGGGGTCAACTCACTTCCTCCACAGTTCTCCCCTGCAAGAGGATCTAGGATCTAGTTGAGTTAGTAGGGAGCAAGGAGGAAATGTATTCTTCTCTCTATCTCCTCCCAATCATGCAATAAATGAAGAATCAACCAGGAGTCATTTGAAGCTCTTTGTCAATAAGTGATTCAGGCAGAACACTTGCTTTCTCCTTGAGACACAGATGGTGATGCTGATTCTAATCACCTCCCATGTAAACTAGGAAGATGAATATTGCACTGGAACAGTATCATTTGTCTATGAGCAACCAATGAGAAAATGTGAAACATCAATGCTATTCATGCTCAGGAATACATAGATATGTATAATTCTAAAAGAATGCAGCTACTTACCATAAATATATTTGTAGTTGCAAAAGTCATCTTGGCAGCAGTTGATTTCACTTAATAAGTAACCTTGTAATGTAGTGAAACTGTAGTTCTCTGAGGAACAAGTTGTAACACATCCCATGTCAGGAATGCCATAAATTATAGACCCATCTGTGAGACAGAATTGGAAAGAAATAACTACATCTGCAAAAAAACTGAAAAAAGGATGGAGGTAGTGAATGTTCACTTCACAGGCCAAGTTTGTAGGAGAAAATAAAATACAACGGAAGAATTAAAGGCAATAAGAAAAGCACAATTAAAAATCACACAACATTTAGCACATCACATGATAACTGCTGCAACAAGCAAATGTCTTTGGGGGAGGGGGAATTGGGGACCACTTCTGCAGTGCTCCCAAACTCAACATCCTTTAGGAATAAGAACCTGTGGCTACTGCATCAATCTACAACTATTATTCTTATTCTTATAATATAACCATATTAGCAGTCCCCCGCTGCTTTAACAAACCATAGATTATTCAATGGCCAAAGGTCTGGAATGATAAAGAATAATGCTTTTGCCTGGTGCTGAAACACATGCAATGATTACACCAAGTGAGCCTCCCTGGGGAGAGCATTCCACAGGCAGGAAGCTGCCACAGAAAAAGCCTGTTCTCAGGTCTGTCATTTTCTGAACCTAGAGAAGGGCCTTGGATGACAGGCGCAGGGTCAGCGTCAGTTCATATGGGGAGAGGCAGTCCTTACGGTCCTCAGCTGTGCAAGACATTATAGGTCAACACCAGCTTTTGAATTTGGCCCAGAAATTAATTGGCAACCAGTGCAGTCAGGCCAGGATCAACATTATATGGTCAGAATGTCTTGTTCTTATGAGCAATTTGGACATTCAATTTTGCACCAGCTCAAGTTTTTGAACCATCTTCAGAGGCAGCCCCACATATTGTAATCTAGATGTTACCAGAGCGTGGGCAATGAAGTAAGGCTAGTCCTGTCCAGAAATTGGCAAAGCTGGGATATCAACTGAAGGTGACACATGGCACTCCATGCCACTAAGGCCACCTGGCCCTCAAGCTACCGTATGGCACTAGAAACACCCCAAGCTACTGTTAGCTTCTGTTTTGCCACTGAGCAGCTGCTTGGAGTCACAAGACTCTGTTTACATTCCAGGGATTCCAGGCTATTGGAAGTCTCATGGGAGTGAGGAGGCGGGATGTGACGTTAGTGGTTTCCTGTTTCCTTTGTTCCTTTGTTCAGCTGCTCTCTGCTTTCATAGAAAGAGGATGTATTTTTCTTTGCTCTCTGCGTAGCTTAGAAATAAAGCATAGCATGTAGCCAAAACTCTCGTCTCTTCCCTGTACTGGGAACTCTGCTGAATGGATGGAAACATGCCTTGGAGCCTCATCAAAGGTTCGAGGTCATTAATTATTTGTCGGAGGCGATTCCGGAGGCTCAGCCAGAAAATGGAGCTTTATCAGCTTGGCCGAGCGGAGATGCCGACATTTTTGGTCATGGGCCCAGATGAATGGCAGAAGAACGAAATGCAGCTTATCTTCTCTGCGTGTCAAGAAGATTGATGAGAGGTATGTGCTCTTGCCCCGGGAAGCCTGCCGGTCCCTAATTGATGGCAGTAAGGGGTGGACTTTGAACTTTTATTCAAAGCACTGACTGGTTGCGGCAGAAGTTCAGCATAACGCAAAGGCCTCAAGTAGTGTGCTTTTGGAATGCAGCTGGTAAATAGACGCAGCTTGCTTTAAAGACACAGACATGGCCGGTGATAGAGTAACAGAGGCTCTTGAGAATGCGTTTGGAATTCCAAAGCTTCAAAAAAATAATTATCAAAACTGGGTGCAGTATGCATAGGCTCTGCTATGAAAAGAGGGTCTGTTTAATGTGATAACAGATGCGTGCACCCCCCCCCCAGCTCCTGTAACTGATGAATGGAAAGCTAAGGATTCCAAAGCAAGGGGAACTCTGACGCTGATTGTGTCTCCTGAAGAGTTATATCTCTTGCGTGACAAGGCCTCAGCCAGGCAGATGTGGGACAGTCTGCGAGAGTCACATTTGAGAACGGAGGCTGGTGCTTCTTTGTTCTTTTATGCCAAATTGCAAGATATGGCATTTGCTGAAGGAGCAGTCGTACGTGCTCACCTCATGGAAATGCAGAATCTAAGGCATGAGTTGCAACAGCGTGGAATCACCTTTCCAGAGGCTGTGTATTCCTTCATGATTTTACATTCTTTGGGTTCAAGTTGGGAAGCGATTGCCAGCCAGCTTGCTGTTTTGCCTACTGCTCAGCTAACGGTAGCGCATGTTACTGCTGTGGTGTTAGATGAAGTGGATTGCCGTAGTGCTGCAGGTACCACATGAAGTGTAAGGCATGCACAGCAAACAAGGTCAAAATGGCTGCAAAAGGTAAGGTGTCTAGTAGGCAAGCTACAGAACCATACCAGGTAGTGCATGTTGATCTCATTGGTCCACTAGCACCCTCTGTGGGTGGAGCCAGGTACTTCATGGTTCTCACTGATTCATTTTCCAGGTGTTCAATTCATTTTCCAGGTGTTCATTTCATTTTCATGTGTTCAATCTCAAGCAGAAATCAGAAGCGTTTCCTAGGTTCAAGGAATTTTGTGCTTGGTTGAAAAATGTGCATGGTAAGCAGGTGAAATATTTATTTACAGATCAAGGGGGAGAATTCACTTCTCAGCAGTTTGAAGCTTTTCTGACTGAGAAAGGAATTCAACATGACCTGTCAAGTCCACGGTCTCTTTGGATGAATGGACTTTATGAAAGGGCAAGCCAAACATTGCTTCAAGGCTTGAAAACCTTGCTGCATGATACAAATCTTCCAGAGAGTTATTGGGCAGAATCGCTCAGCTGTTTGGTTTACACTTATAATCACCAATTGGTTGTACCCCCTATGAAAAGATGTTTGGCAAGAAACCATTCATCAAGCTCATGAGAATTTTTGGTTCTGACATGTGGGTTCACACACCACAAAGCTCTAAGTTAGGCTAACGTGGTTTGCATGGTATCTTTCTAGGGTGTCAGAAAGGTTCTTACAGAGTAATGATGACTGACTCTAAGACAATTAGACTCACTAGAAGTGTTGAGTACGATGCCAAGTGGGGGGAGAATATGGAAATTTTCCGGTGTTATCCTAATGACAGTGAAGAGTCTGAGGATAAGCAGCAACAAAACCCCACACCCACTGATGAAGATTCTGATCCTGAATCTGAAACTGAATCAGATGGTTCAGAGGATTTCAAGAGTGCTAAAGCCTCTCTGCGACCCTCTGAAGGCTCTGATCGAGAATTGGAGGAACCACTGTTCACTATAGGCCACTTTTCTCCTAAGAAAGAAGAGGAGAGCATTGAAGACTTACGTCTAATTCACGTCTGAAAGAGCCACAAAAAGTAGGCCTCCAAAGAGATTTGCTGATGAATTTGCTAAAGCAGCTAAAGCTGTAACTGTTGTTAATAGCTCCAAGAAGGTATTTGAACCTTCAAGCTTCCAAGAGATCCAGGCTTTGGCCTTGAAGGATGCTGAGCCATGGTTAACTGCCATGAAGGCTGAGCTTGATTCCTTAGAGAGGAACAAAACATGGGAGCTAGTTCCGACAGTTCCAGGGATGAAACTGCTTGACAGCAAATGGGTATTCAAAGCAAAGACAGATCAAAATGGCATGGTCGTCAGACACAAAGGCAGATTGGTAGCCAGAGGTTTTTCACAGGTACCAGGAGAAGACTATCACAAGACCTACTCACCCATGGTGAGATATGAGAGCATTAGGCTTATGCTCAAACTTGCTGCAGAAGAGAATCTACACGTTTCTCATCACGATGTGAATACAGCATTTTTGTAAAGAGCCTTAGGTGAATCACTTTATATGCTTCCACCTGATGGCGTACAGGTAAAACAGGGATTTATTTGTTCTCTGAAGAAGTCCCTATATGGTCTCAAACAAAGTGCTCAATGCTGGCACTCTAAACTCACTGAAGTGTTGTTTTCTCTAGGTTTTCAGCAAGGTAAAGCTGATCTGTGTGTATTTGTCAAAGAGGAAGGGCCAAAGAAGCTGTATTGCTTGTTTTATGTTGATGATATACTTTTCTTTTGGAAGGATGTCAAAATGCACAATAGCACCCTAGCTCAACTGAAGGAGCACTTTGAGATGAAAGATCTTGGTGAGGTAACCAACTACCTATCTCTGGAAATAGAGAGAGACCAAGATGGTAATATTTTAGTACACCAGTCACAGAAAATTGCTGATGTGTTAACAAAACTAAACCTGATGGATGCTAACCCTGTAGACACACCAATGACAAGAGATTATCAGGTAGATGATACTGAAGAAGCATTTTCTGACACTGTACAGAAGTGTGCTAGGCAAACTAAACTTCATTGCCAGATGTTCAAGACCTGACATTGCAGTTAGCTGTAATTTGCTAAGCAGACAAGTCAACAATCCTACTGTTAAGGATTGGAAAGCTCTGAAACGCATAGCACGCTATTTGAAAGGCACTATGCATTACAGACTGAGATTTAACAATCAGAAGTCTGGAGGTCTTGAGATATTTCCTGATGCGAGTTTTGGAAGTGACACTACAGACAGGAAAAGTACGTCTGGAGTTTGCTACATGTACATGTCTATTTGATTGGTTGTACAAGAAGCAAACAACAGTAAACTTAAGTTCTTGTGAAGCTGAACTGAATGCACTGTCTTATTCATTTGTGGATTGTGAATGGTTGTTACAATTGTGTAAAGACATGAGAATTCCTGTAAAGTGTCCAATCCAGGTTTATCAGGACAACAAAGCATGTTTGGCTTTGCTGACTTCTGAAGGTTGTAAGCAAAGCACAAAGCACTTGCAATTGAAGCTGCAACATGCTAGAGAATGTGTTCAGAAAGGAATCGCAACGGTGTCCTACATGCCAGGTAATGAAATTCCTGCTGAATTATTGTCCAAGGTTGTTCCAAGGGATCAATACTGTACCTATGTACAGAAATTGGGTTTGTATTGAGATTGTACTGATACACTGCCCAGTGGTGTTCACAGAAAGAGGGAGGGTGTTAGTTTCTGTTTTGCCACTGAGCAGCTGCTTGGAGTCACAGGACTCTGTTTACATTCCAGGGATTCCAGGCTATTGGAAGTCTCACGGGAGTGAGGAGACGGGATGTGACGTTAGTGGTTTCCTGTTTCCTTTGTTCCTTTGTTCCTTTGTTCTCTGTTTTCATAGAGAGAGGATGTATTATTCTTTGCTCTCTGCGTAGCTTAGAAATAAAGCATAGCATGTAGCCAAACCTCTTGTCTCTTCCCTGTGCTGGGAACTCTGCTGAATGGATGGAAACATGCCTTGGAGCCTCATCAAAGGCTTGAAGTCATTAATTATTCGTCGGAGGCGATTCTGGAGACCGGAAAATGGAGTTTATCAGCTTGGCCGAGTGGAGATGCCGACAGTTACTGCCCCTCAAGAGCAGGAAGTTTTCTATTGTCATGAACACGCCAGCCCAAGGCCAAGATGTACTGTCTGAAATAAAAAGCAGGCAGATGCAGAGAGAGCAGAGAGCCTTGCATATTTCTCAGACAGTTGAAACATGGGGGTTGTCAACCCCTCCTCTTACAGGGGCTGGCAAGAATGCAGCTGATGTGTTTCAGCAAAGTGGGCTGGGGAGCAGCCCGCTCTTGCAAGAAGCACAATCATGACCGGCACAAAGGAGAGAGAGCAGTTCTTCACAGGAAGAGGAGGCAAATAACACCATTAGTCCCAAAACTAGGTGAATTGGGAAAGTCCTAGAAAGAAAACAAGCCCCAAAATGTAAGGGTCAGAAGTTCAGGATATTCTGCAAAAACTGGAAGGACTCTAATTAGTCAGAGACAAATTGATGCTTGCAATAAATCTACCAGTTAATTATGTCTTGCGTGCTGTCATCAAGCTGGCTGCTAACAGCTTGACCCTTCTCACTGTTCTCCATGTCAGACTGCAGAGAGAAAAGGCACAATGACTGAGGAGGACAAAAAACAGGTGGCGCTGTTGGTGGCAGAGGGGGGCACCCTGCTCCTGAGGCTGAGCCTTATCAGATCATGTGGCAACACAGGGATTGTGGGTGAGTAGGGCAGACAGCTAGTGGAGGAATATGGAAGCCGTATGTCTAAGAGCTCATGCCTCCCCCCTCCCCCGAATTTTTCAGGGAAACCTTTATAGTATGTATCATTCAAAATGGCATTCTTTTCCTTTGTGAGCCTCAGAGGGCAGAATTCCACAGTGACGGGGGAAAGTGGGATTTCTCAATAGCCTTCGAGAAGTCAAAACACATCATTGGGTAACCCCGATGTTGTTAAGCCAGGAGGTGATGCTTGTGAATTTGGATACATTTGTGAAAGTGATGGACAGAATATATGAAAACCCCACACAATAAGATGCTCTCTCCCAGAAGTTATTGAGCTGTATACAGGGAAACAGGCCAGTACCAGCAATCTGGCAAGACTTTCACATGCTTGTTCAGCAACTGCGATGGGAGGGGAAACTGCTGGTTGCATTATACAAGGCTGGAGTGAATGAGTGGATTTTGGATGAACTGGCTCGAACACTGCTTCTGAGTACACTTCAAGTGGTAGGGCAGGCATCTCTGCAGGTGGGCCTGAGATTGCAGGAGCACACAAGGGTATGGCAAGGGCAGAGAAGGTCTGTAACTCCTAGATCCTACACGATGGAGGAGAGAGTTGGCAGCAGGCACAGTGAGGCGCAGGACAGGGAGGAGCCTATGCAACTGGGTGCCGCCAAGGGGGGCGCTTCCCTGTAATTGCTCCAGCCAAGAAGGAGAAGCGCCAAAAAGAGCAGTTGTGCTTTATCTGCAGCTCAGCCTCACACATGGTGACACAATGCACAGCCAGGATGGTCCAAGGATCCCTGTCATGGGTGAGCATGGACAGAAAGCCAGAGCTCAAAGAGATGCTGGCAGGAAACGACAAGTCTCAGTCCCTTCTGGGGGCCCAGGACTGGGAGCAGAGGCAGTAGGAGGGCCTTGGCCAGGACCTGTGATTCTGTGAGTATGAAAATGGGGACCTGTGACTGTCTGCTTTCCACTCACATATGCTAAATCCGTCAGAGCAGAATTACACCATCTGAGAGAAGGAACTTCTTGTTATACGGGACACTCTGGAGACGTGGTGACACTTCCTGAAGGGTGCGCAACATTAGGTGGAGGTGCACACCGATCACCATAATTTAGAACACTGGCAAACAGCTCAGTGTCTTAACCAGAGGCAGATAAGGTGGGCAAAATTCTTTGCTAGATTCAGCTTCAGAGTGAAGCATGTAGTGGGCCCTCAGAACCAAAGAGCAGGTGCTCTTTCACGGAAACCAGAGTATGTGGAAGAGGAAACTACCTCAGTGCTGAGGCACATCCTCACACCAGAACAGATACAGATAGCAGCGGTCTCAGCAGCAGAGACACCTGACTTACAGAAGCAAACTGTGAAGGATGAGTTTCAAGGAGGAAGATAGAGGCAATACAGAGATGGGTTAGTGATTTGGGCGGATTTGCTGAAAGAGGTGGATTGTTGTATAAGGGAATAGTGTTACATGTCCCAGAGGCAGTGTCATGACAGCCCCATGGTGGGGCATTGTGGGCAGTACAAAAACTTATTCCGAGTGATGATACAGTTTTGGTGGCCAAAGGTGAAGGAGGAAATGAAGGATGTGAAGACCTGTGAGACTTGTCAATGGGCAAAGAGACCCCGCGAAGCACCTGCAGGACTACTCCAACCGCTACCCACACCTCAAGGACCATGGGAGGTGATAGCTATGGACTTTTTTACTGACCTGCCTGAGTCACAGAAGCAGAGGATGATATGGGTGGTGGTGGACTTCTTCTCAAAGATGGTGCATTTTATTCCCTGTAAGAAGTTGCCCTCAGCTCAGGAGATGACTCAACCCTTTGTGGAGCATGTGTTTAAGCTGCATGGATTGCCTCTAAGGGTTATCTCCGATAGAGGGACACAGTTTACCTCCCAGTTTTGGAGAAAACTAATGCAGCTGCTGAAGGTGGAAGTCTGCCTCAAGTCAGCGAGGTACCCACAGACCAATGGAGAATTGGAAAGGACAAATGCAACCTTGCAACAGTATCTGAGGTGACAACATGGCAGTACCAGTTACAGAACATCTGGCAAAAGAATTGGCGACTCTGCACAGCTTACTACAAGAGCAGTTGGAACAGGTGAAAGACACGTATAAGAGGCAGGCAGATTAGCATAGACAACAAGGATAAGGGTGGGTGACCAAGTGTGGCTGTCTACAAAAGATTTGCCCAGAAAGGGGAGCTGCCAGAAGTTGAACCCTCAGAGGGTGGGGCCATTTGAAGCAATAAATCTACCAGTTAATTACATCTTGTGTGCTGTTTTCAAACCCAAGCACTGTGGCTCTAAACTAAACTAATCCTAGCTAAAACACACTTGTTGTTCAATTTTACTAACAAAGAACCATGAATTTTTAGAAGATTCCATCTTGGAACCACAGTGCTGGAAAGGCAACTGGATCACTTGCTGTTGGAAGAGGAGCAAACTGCAAGAAGCAGCTCAGATTTTTAAAGGCTCACTCACCCGCTCATTGGAACGGAGAAGCCTTGGCTATTTTCTGTTCAAGTTTCTCTGGTCCCTCAAATAGGCCCTTTAAGTTCTTTGTAAAGGAGAGGCTTGACACAGAGAATTCATGTGCAGCTCAGGCTCCTTCTTCATAGCATGTTTCCTGGCAGCATTTCTTCGTCCCAGGCAAGAGTAATCTTCCATATGCACGCTAGATCCCTTGAAGAGAGTCTTTCTGGCAAAATCACAGGCTTGATTCACATACTCATCATGTATCATCTATAGGTCTTTGGTTGTCCAGCACTTAATAACTCAGCTGAATGCATGAAAGGTCATCACGAGATACTCCAGGGATCAAATGATGGACCCGCACACACAGTTTTAATTAGACAGAAAAGACTTATACTCACGTAAATAGCCAGAGACATCACGATTAAAGCAAAAGCCATCGTCAATCATGCAAAATATCTCGTAATTGTCAAGATTGCTACAGATTAGATTTGCCACTTCTGTGAGGAGAGATGAGGAAACATTCAGTGGCACCACAAAGTTGCTCATCCCATGAAAAATGGCATCTACATTCATGGTTAGAAATACAACCATGATCTCAGCCTTTGTTGGAAATAATCCACCAAGCTAAATATGAGCAGCTTTCATCATCTCAGGATCCACTTGCAATAGTGGGCCGTGTGGGATGAAAGCATCTGAATACTCTAAATAATGCTCACCAGGTCTATAGAAATTTGTGATGTCATACGTTTGAGACAGTTATGTCAGTTGATACAGCAGTGGCCCTTATGAACTGTCTTCTGTGTGAGAGCAGCAGAAGTGGTGTGCTGCTATCTGCCTCAGTTAGTCTGTCTGTAAGAGTATTTATGTTAGACACAAATCTATTTAAGATGTATTAGCAACAAGTACCTGCATTGTACATTTTAATTTGCAAGTGCAAGCTCACCAAGTAAAAGTAATTTCTTGTTTAAAGTGTCTTGTGCAGTTTTTATAGGAAGGAAAAGGGAACTAATTAAAGGGTCAGATGACCTGGGCTCCCTTCAGCATAATTCTGTAAGGTATAATTCCCACAGGTCAGGGGCTGCATGCACACACACAAGCACACAAACTTCTGCATCTCACATAAACAAATAAACTCAGAAACTAACAGTTGCGCAGCCTTCTTCTCATTTGCGATTGCATATGCACACACTTCTCCCCTCTTGGACACACAGAGATGGGAAGTACCCTGAGATCCCATCATAACTTCCTCCTCCCCACCAATCAGATAGGCAGCGAGGGTCGGAATGGAACTTTGGAAGTCCTGTCATATAGCAATCTTATTGGTTTTCAGGATCCACAAGCAGTGGATCTTCCCTGCACCAATCAGATGGGCATTAAGGTGCACACAGTGTGATTTCAGAAGTCCCACCACGCACTTCTGCACACAGCCCACATTATTGGTCCTGGCAAGTGTGCTACCACCAGCCCAGAGCATGAGCAGAGCATGATGGCAATGGGGAGAAAGGTGCACCAGGAAAGGCTTCCCCATGCACCTTCCTCACAATGGAAATTGTGCTCGTCAGCCCTGCCAAACCTGCTTGGCCAGCTGAGGGAAAAACAGTTACCAACACAGGACAAGGGGTTAATCCGCAGGTATGGGACATAGGCAACCTGTTGCAGCTGCCATGAGGCCCATGGGTCAAAGATTGCTCACTTATACTGGAAGTAATGGGCAGGTAGCCCAGTCTCATGAGAAGTGTATCAAGCCCAAACAGGGTAACCACAGCAGCACAAGAAGCACTATAAAATCTAGCACTAACAGGCAGTGCTGTTGCTGGGGGGGGGGGGAGGACTAGCCAAGTTCTTTGCCCTGGGTGAAGCCTCCAGAGGCTCCATTGAGGCTCTCAGCCTGTGTGTGTGTGTGCAAATGTATGTGGTTTGTGTGTGCCAAACTGGGTTTTTGACTTGGGGAAAATAAAGCCTAGTTTTGCCCCTGCTACCAGGGATTCCTTTCTATTTTGTTCTACCCCATGCAGGTTTCCCATTTAGTGTCACCAATCCTGGACTTAGGAAGCCAAAGTCTATGGACCTCTTTGTGAAAACTTATCTGAAGCCAACTTCATAAAACAGAAGTACACTCTACCAAGCCCGCAAAATTCCCTTTGAAGGTGGTCTATGTAGCGGGTACTTGTTTTACTATGAATGAGTATAGATCCTGGAAATACAGTTTGCTAAATCCAAAATTTATTCTGGATTCCCAACTGCTTTTGGTCTTATCCACCCTTTTCAGCTTATTTTTTCTTCTTCAATGAACCTATCTCAGTTTTCCTAGCTTAGTCCACTTCACATCCCCTCCCAGGTAGGGGAAAAAAGAGTGCAGGATTTCAGCTTCTGACTCACCTGGGAAAAACAGGGCCAGGAGAAGGCAGGTACTGAGGAAAGCCTTCATAGCGCTGAGGAGATCAAAAGCTTCGGAAGACTCAGAAGAAGCCAGCAGGTGACTTGTGGAGGAAGAGGCTGATGTGGGGGAACTTATAGGCCAAAGCGGGGAGGCCTGGGAGTAGAGTTGGGAAAAACTGGTCCAGTGAGGGGCAGGAAATGATGAAATTAGAAATTGCATAGAATGTTTTATTGGAACACAAAGTTCAGTGTTGAAATTTAATGAAATTTGCTTTTTTGGAACAGCATGGTGTTCTACCAACTGCCTCTTTCATTCCATTTTATTAGCAAGGTTATGAAACAACGATTGTTTTCCTTTGGTTGTAATTTCACCAAAAGACTACCCAGTCTATCTCCACCCCTATTTCTCCACAATGCCTCTGGAGATAGTCACTTGTTAGCCAACTTGGCTTGTTCAGTTTTGTAATATTCAATCATTTTACAGAATGTATCCTGCAAAACATATTTGGAAGGCTAATTCAATGAAGATGGATCTTTTTTGTTTGTTTGTTTTGTGGTCCTCATGGGACTTGCATATGCTTGCTATGCTTGAAGATGTTTTTTCTACCTGGGCTCCACCATAACCAGCAAGCTCTCCATCAGCAAGCTCTCCATCAGTGCTGAACTGGTCAAGCCTATTGGCAAGGCAGCTATAACAATGGATCACCTCTCTGAAAATATATGGGAGAATATAATGCTTATGACCAATATTAAGATGAAGGTCTACCATGCTCGCATGTTGAGCCCATTGCTATATGAATGTAAGTTACAAGCAACTTACAGCTGCCAGGAGACACACCTCAACACTTTCCACATGCACTGTGTCGGGAAGATTTTGGGTATCACATGGCAACACAGAGTCTTAAACCAAGACGTGCTCTCCAAATCCCACATTCTCAGCATTTTTGCACTCCTGTCTCTATCACATCTACACTGGCTTGGTCATGCACACAAAATGGATGTGACAATACACTATGTAACATTCACATGAAAGTTAACATTTCCATCCAGGCAAGCAAGACATTGTCACAGTTAAGCACCCTAAGAGAGGTGCTGCAGGAATGACGAGGGGCCTGGCCTACAGAGAGTCTCTCGCCTTGTGCAACTCCAGGTGGAGAGGCAGGACCTCTGAGATGATTTTTTCAGGGAGTATGCAATTTCTTTTGGGCCCTCTCGCTTCTCCAGTAGTCATTCTGTTTTCATCCACTATGGTTTTATGTGCCATGAGCTGTAGGCTTTAAAGTAAAAAGGTCATGAAAGATGAGAGAGGGATAGAGTGGAAGGCTCTGCTAATTTTCTGCATTTATGGATTTCTGCTAATACTTCCTCCATAATAAGTATAAATATATTCATATAAATTGGCAACTGTCTGTCTCCAGGGACAATGGAAGAATGTGCCTTAAGGGGTGAAGTCAAACCCCTGGAGAGTTACAGCGCTTGCTGTGGATGTAGAGACCGATAAGGGAGAGACCTGTTTTGTTGCTGCTGGGTAGGTTGAAGGTGTCTGGCTGCTGTGCTGCAGGTATACCCCGGTGTTCCTTCTTTCTGTGCTCATCCCAGTGGTCATTCCTACAGATAAAGAGAAAGAATTCACATTGAAATGTCTTTTTATATTGCAACGCAAATCAGATCATAGGAAAACAGGAGTATTAATTAGATAGATTAGATAGATAGATGATAGATGATAGATGATAGATGATAGATGATGATAGATGATGATAGATAGATAGATAGATAGATAGATGATAGATAGATAGATAGATAGATGATAGATAGATAGATAGATAGATAGATAGATAGATATAGATAAATGGTAGATAGATAGATAGATAGATAGATAGATAGATAGATAGATAGATAGATGATAGATAGATAGATAGATAGACAGATGATAGATAGATAGATAGATAGATAGATAGATAGATAGATAGATGATAGATAGATAGATAAATGTTGGATTTCTTTTCCAAAACCATCACCATTAAGGGTAGCAGGAGATTGCTCTGATGAAGATAAAGTGTTTCTCTCCACATTACTTTTTGACATGGTGATATATTTCCACAAGTAATCATTTCGCCCCTGCCAATTGTAAATACAACCTGGAGTTCATTTTTTTTTTAAATTTTCATTTATTTATTTATTTAATATTATTTTGTATTCAATACATTTATATACATTTTAAACATTTATATACCACAATACAGTCTCTAAACGGTTTGCCAATTAAAACTGTGTGTGTGTAACTGAGAAAGTACAATAAAATAAAAAGCAATTTTACACATAACTACAATGCAATGCAATAAAACAATCAAATCTCAAAAGAAATAAAAATAAGATATATCATCTTCCCAGTCACTCCAGCATCGCTTATTAAAGTCACCAGCCCCTATCGCCAGTCACTCTTTCCACACAACAAAAACCCAGGAAAGAAAGAAACAGCACAAGAGGCCATTTTAAAACTTTGACTGAGGGCACCCTCCTCACAGTCCCAACACCCTTTGCCTCAGCAGGGCTGCTTTTGTCGTTCTCTGGCTGGGGAGCCACCAGCGGCAACTGGTGGTCAACTCACTTCCTCCACAGTTCTCCCCTACAGGAGAACTCCTAGGATCTTGTTGGGCTAGAAGAGAGCAAGGAGGAAATGTATTGCGTTCCCAGGCAGAGATCCCCTCTCCCCTGGGAGACAGACCGAGAACAATGAATCACACATGATAACATGTATTAGGATTAAAATGGCCACAACTTTATTAACAGTTTCAGATGTAGGAAACCTTGGCTTAGGCATTGGGCGTGTTTCCCTCTCAGCCCCCCTAGCTGGGGAACTGAGGCACAACAGAGTTAATCGGATCAGAAGAGGCACTTTAAAACGCATGTTTACATAGCCAGCCCCCAGTTCTCCACCCAATTTTGGGAAGTTCATTGACAACGTATCTGCCTATGGCCAGTGACTCCCTTCACAAAAGCCCCTTCAACAGGGAATCCTGACTCCCCCTATAAATGAAGAATCACTGAGGGGTCATTTGAAGCTCTTTGTCAATAAGTGCTTCAGACAGGACACTTGCTTCCCCCTTGAGACACAGATGGTGATGCTGATTCTAATCATCTCCCATGTAAACCAGGATGAATATTGCACTGGAACAGTATCATTTGTCTATGAACAACCAATGAGAAAACGTGAAACCTCAATGCTAGCATGAAAACTAATTGTTCTGGCAATGGTGGATGCAATACCTAGCCTGGCCAAATTCACAAGATGTTTCTGAGACATTAAGACCATAAATAATTCTTAATTAGCTGAAGTTTGCTAATGCTCCTGGAATGGTTATTAGTAGTTTTAATCTAACACAAATGTTTGGAAACAGGGGTTGAGGTCACTTTGCACCCCACAATAAAAAAATTCAGGGGCCAGGCACCCCCAAAGTTCAAGGTTGTTGCCTTTCAAATGGTATATGTGTGCCACATCTTGTAATCAGTTATGTGGGGTGGAGCTTACCTGGGCCTACTTAACATTTTATTCAAGTTGACACCCCTGTGCTTGTACATACACACACACACACACCTGAGAAACTACAATAAATTAAAAAGCAATTTTAAACATATCTACAATGCATTGCAATAAATCAATAAAATGCCACACAACTAATTTTAATTAGACAGAAAAACCTTATACTCACCGAAAAGGACATTGGTGTAACAAATAAAGCAAATGCCTTTGGCAATACTGCAACCCATCTCAACAGGGTTTCCAGGGTCAAAAGCTCTGTGACAGAAGAGAGTTGCCACTCCTGTGAGGAGAGAGAAGGAAACAGTGCCTCTCCATTGAGCAGCTCATTCTTTGAGAAATGGCATCAACATTCACAGTAGAAATAAGGTCATGATCTCAGCCTTTGTTGGATGCAGTCCCCCAAACCAGACATGTCATACATGTGAGGCAGTTATGTCAGGTGGTACAGCAGTGGCACTTATTAATCGTCTTTTGTGTGAGAGCAGCTGAACTCTTTGCCTCAGAGGTAGTCAGTCTGTAACAGTATTTATCTTAGACACAAATGTATGCAAAATGTACTTGTGATTCGAGGACCCGATCCCCGCTTGGGAAATAAAGACACGTGGACACGGTATATAAGGTTAATGGGCAAGAAAAGGCCACAACTTTATTTATTACAGCATGTGAGAAGGTATTGGCTTAAGCATTGGACCACGGAAGATTTGACTCCACCCACTCGGAGAGGGGTGAGTCTGAAGAGGGGTTAACCACAGTCGGGGGAGCCTGTTGATGCTAATACAACCATAAGCTCTCCCCTGATATCACCAAGAGTCGTGCCATGGCCCCCCCACCACACAGGCATCGGACAGGATCCACGACCGCCGGATTCCTTTAACGGAATACCCAAAATTGAAGGGGTAGACGATGGCCACACCTTGCCCTCCCAAACACAAACAACACATTCCAATGCCTAACCGCCAAATACCACGAAAGTTGTGATGATTGCTATGAGGTTGGCGGAAAAAACCCAAAGGCCGGTGCCAATTTGCCAACTGGGGGAAAAAATCCTACCAGGCCCCCTGGGCAGCCAGGACAACCAACCATAGGTCCATAGCAAAGTCAAGAGAAAAGCTAAGCCCTAAAGGGAGTGGTGGATGGGTGACTCGAGGTGAAAATGTGAGCGCAATGGGCAGAATGGCTGGTGCAAAGTTCTCACAAACTTCTCCCATCTCTCACACACAAATAAACTCAGAAATTGACAGATAAACAGCCTTATTCCCATTCACAATCACATATGCACTCACACACACTTCTCCCACCTCAACATACTGAGATTGGAAGTAACGACATCCCATCATATTTCCCCCTTCCCCACCAGTCAGTTGGGCAGCGAGGTGCAGAATGGGATTTTGGAAGTCCCATCATATAGCAATCTTGTTGGTTTTCAAGATCCAGAAACGTTGATGGATTGAAAGATGCATGTAAATATACACACCTCCCTCTTCTATCTCCCCCATCCTTGTTTCCCAGATATCTGGCTGTGTGGTTCTTAATTCTTCCCAGTCAGATGGGAATTGAACTACACAGTGCAATTTCAGAAGTGCGTCACATACTTCCACACAAAGCCCACATTATTGGTGATGGTAAGTGTGCTCCCATCAGCCCTACAAATAGCTGTTGGGTTGATCAGGAGAGCATGAGGGCTATGGGGAGAAAGGTGCACCAGGGAAGGCTTCCACCTTGCTTACAATGAAAATCGTGCTCATCAGCCTTGGGAAGCAGCTCCTTGGCCAGCTGAGGGAAGCACAATTACCAACACAGGACAAGGAGTGAATCCATAGGCAACCTGTTGTGGCTGGCATGAGGCCCATAGGTCACAGGTTGCTCAGCTGTGATGAAAGTAATAGGCAGGTGGCCCAGTCTCATGAGAAGTGTATCAAGCCCAAACAGGGTAGCCCGATCAGCCCAGGAATCACTATAAGTGTTGACCCTGAAAGAGATCCATTTCTGTTTTCTTCCACCCATTTCTCATTTCCAATTTGGTGTCACCAGTCTTGATCTCAGGTCAGGAAGCCAAAGTCTGAATGAACTCTAAATGAAAGTCCGCTTTCCCAGTATGTTCACACTCCTGTTTCAGCGACATCTACACTGGCTTTGTCATGTCCAAAGAATGGAAGATGGCAGTATTCCCAAGGGCATGCCTTCATAGAAGTCACCAAAGGAGGAACAACAGCTGGAAGGAGCGCAGAGAGAAGTTGTATAGTTATTCAACTCCTTTTGATACTCATTTTCTGAAGCTTTTACAGCTCCACAATATCCTTTATGAGGTGAGACAACTGTACACAATATTCCTGATATTGTCACACCATAGACTTGTATAGTAGTATCATGATATTGGAAGTTTTATTCGAAGGTAGAAAATATATCTACAAATAAGAATCAGAATTCACACTATTGCAGTGATAGATGTTTTTCTCCCTCTCTCATAATATATAACTCAGGGACACCCAATGAAGCTAAATACAGAATAATTCAGGACAAAGGAAGTCCTTTTTCAAAAAGTGCATAGTTAAGCTATGAGTTTCATTCCCTCAAGATGTAGTGATGGCTACCAGGTGAGGTGGCTTTGTCTAGGCATACTAGTCACAATGGCTAAGTTTTACTCAGAGACTGTGGGTGCCCAGTGGCATGCATGTGCATCGTGACATCACACCACGTCATGTGCATGCTGCTAGGCCTCCGCCGGCTGCCACTGCTCTCAGGTGCCCCAGCATCAACTGGGCCTCTATTGGAGCCCGCTTCCACAGTGGCAGGGCTGAGGCATTGGAGCGTAGGTTCCCACGGCTCCATGGAGATGGCACGAGGCCTCCACCAAGGCCATTCACTGCCACAGATTCCTGTCAAAAGTCTACTGGCAGGGCGTTCCACCTGGCAGGGCCTGTCACACAAAAGGCTTGATCTGACTTGGAGGCTAATCCCCGGGGGTGCAGGGAGAATTGTTCCACCAGAGGATCTCGCTGCTTAAGGTGGAGCATAAGGGATTGTGCTGTCCTCAATGTACTTTGGGCTCACATTGCTCAGGAATCTGTAAAAATAAACATACAGGGTGCGGATATTTCACCCCTCCCATTGCAAGAATCTGCCGATGTTTCAGAAAGGAGGGGGCGGATTTTGCTTATTACTTATTCCGCTCCAGCCTGACTTCGAAGAGGGAGTCTGAGTGTTATCTGTGTATAGATAAGGTTGCTGCTCATGCAGCTGTAACACTCAGTGCAGTCCAGCGTCTCCATTTAGTCTGTAGTTAGTTTGTATAGTAGCTGTAGAGAATAAAATAAGTTATTCTACAGAAGCTGTCATTCGTGTGGTTCATGCTCTGCTGTGCTCCGCTGACTACTAGAAGCGAGTTTGGTGCTCACAGCTCTGAGTTGTGAGTCCACAGCACTTAGACCTGCTTCCTGCGTGGATGGTCTCTGGAAGTGCTTTCCAGCTCGCCTGGCCCAGTCGGGGCTGAAGAGGTTGAGCCCAGTCGGTGGCACTGGCTCAAAGGCGAAGCTAACACAGGGCTGCCTTCAGATGTCTCCTAAAATATATAGAATTACTCATCTCCTTTACATCTGAGAGGAGGGCTTTCCACAGGGTGGGCGCCACTACTGAGAAGGCCCCCTGCCTGGTTCCCTGCACTTTAATTCTTGCCGTGTGGGAAATGCCAGAAGGACCTAGGTGCTGGATCTCAGTGTCTGGGCTGAGGAGGTCCTGACATACATAATGGGGTAATAACCCCACTGGATTGCACGTGGGGAGTATTGTGGCCTGTTGCCTCCACATGGGCATACAAACAGAAGCTTCTTATCTGGATACCCTATTTTTGGGGGGGGGGGGGGGCAGGCAGAGACTGCAATCAGTGCTCAGATTAAGACTAAACCTATCAAATGCCCAAGTTGTAATGATTGCTATGAGGGTGCTGAAAACTAGAGGGCTAGACCCAATTTCCCAACTGGGAGATTTTTGAAGAGGGTGCACAATTTCCACCCCTCACATAAAAGAGAGATGTGGTTGTCAGCTACAAAAGAAGTACATTGAGTGTACCTTGATTAGCTACAACAGATGGGGTGGGGTGGTGATTGTTTTACAGCGCTTCAACGGGCTGAAGTGACCAAGTTGCTTCTCCCTCTCATCAAACGATCCCCCTGGGCCAGAGGAGTGTCAGCTGAAGAAATGAGGAGCTAGGACTTCCGGGTTAGCGCCATAAGCTAATGGCGGATTCCCTCTGATTTGGAGGGACCAGCTCCGTGAAAATCGGGTCTGCACAGCTACGGTGAAGCGGGGACCCTACAGGAATCACAGGCGGGTGAAGCCTGTGAACGTGGGACTCGGCGGGCACCCTTTGCGCCCCCCCAAATCGCAAGGAAACCCGTTTACGGGCTTTGGAGCGGAACGGGGTGAGCTCTTTTCACGGAGCGAAGCTGCATAGCCATTGCTGGAGAGCGCTGACTTTTTCTTGTGGACAATTGGATTTTAAACAACAACCCGTGAGTAGAACGGAAATTGGGCTTTTAAAATATTTTTAAATTGGCACCAATCGGGGAAGGTCTAAACAGGAAGTCCACCTCCCCTTTCTGTAAATAAACTGAAGCAAAGAATATGTTAACTAAGGTCGTGGAGAGTCTTACCTAAAGGATTAAAACTCCACTGATTGAAACTACTATCAATACTCTTTTCGGAAGCAGGGAAACCTGCAGGAGAAGGTTAAAATTTAGGAACTGAAGCGCCACTTCCCTAAAACCGGGAGCGGTCTGCAAGAGCCCATTGACGGTGAATTGATAAATCTGACAGCTACCTGTCAAGATATAAAAGAAGGGCTTTGTTGCTATTGTCCGTTTCTGTGTACAAAAAGAAGGAAGGTAATTTGAATTGCTACAACTTTACGTCTGGGACTTTTGGGACCGTGCTGGAAGGAGCGAATGGAAACTGTGTCCCTCTAGAGGGAGCTTTTGGATATTGTTGCAAGAATGCAGCTGGGCTAAAGATAAAGGCTCTGAGAAATCAGCTTTGACCTTGGATATTTTTAAGGATGGCGGTTGAGAAGGAAGTTGCGTCTGAATTGAACAGGACATTTTATCTGCTGGGTAAGCTGCAAGAACAGATAAATGTTATGGCTACTAATGTTGAAACTCTGGGAACAAAAGTGGGCATCGGCAAAGAGGTTGACAGGAACCCGGCACAGGAGTCTATCTTAATTGAACAAATTGGAGAACCAGAGAAGGAGAAAGTTGCTGCTGTGAAAGTGATGCAAGGGGGAGCTCTAACCCTACAGAGGCAAATGTTGGATTATAACTTGAGGCCCTATATGATTGCTACTACGAGAAGCCAGTCTTTGGAGGTGAGAGCCTGGCTTGGGGTGGAAAATGAGGGATGGAGAGATCACCCTATGTGGGGATCAGGTAACTTTTGGGATGTGAATCTGAGCCAGGTGGAGATTGGAGTCTTTGGGGCCTCTGGATTTGGAAGGAGTGTGAAACAAGATTTGGAATATTCTATGGGCCCTACCTTCAACTATGGAAGCCTGGCAGACTTGCTAAGAAGGAATATGAGTACTGTTGGGTTGGAGCTCCCCCGAGATTTGTCTTTTAACACCAAAGACTATCAAAAGATCGGCAGAGGGGACACAAAAGAGAGCTAAGAGCCTCAGACTTAAGATCTCCAGGTTGATTGACTTTTATTGATGGAACTGTTGGTAGGGGCCGAGACCGGGGAGGGGAGTTGGTGAAAGAAAAATTGGGAATCTAAAGTGTATATCTTTTTTCTTTTCTTTTTTCTTTTATTGAGAGATGGGAAAATCGTGGAATGGAATTTCTATTATCTCAGGGGAAACGTCTTAAGAGAATAAGTTCAGATATATAAGTTTTAAATGAGAAATAAGATTAAATAAAGTAAAAGTGGATGGCTAATTGGTAAAAGAGAGAATGGAAAATTACAGTATATTAAGATAAGTTATAAGGATAAAAACAAGGATGAAGGATTTGCTGAAATATCTATTTGAGGTAGAATACAAAGAGGGGAGGTGTGAGGAGGTCAAGGAAATAAGTTAAGAAATGGAACTATATTAAGGTTGGTTTTTTTATTGTATTTTTTTTCTTTTTTTCTTTCCCCCCCCCCTTTTTTTCTTTTTGGCTGTTTTTTGCTTTTTTATCTCTTTATTTTACTTTTACTTTGGATATGTTGTGTTTCTGTATTCTGTGTTCCTTTTTGTAATTTTTTTTTTGAAAATTTGAATAAATATTATTTGAAAAAAAAGAAAGAAATGAGGAGCTAGTGGAAATTTTCTTCTGATCTGACCGTTGTGTAGAAATAAATTCACATCACACAAAAGTAAGTTTTAAAGC
The DNA here is from genome assembly GCF_951804945.1 of Podarcis cretensis. Taxonomy (NCBI): domain Eukaryota; kingdom Metazoa; phylum Chordata; class Lepidosauria; order Squamata; family Lacertidae; genus Podarcis; species Podarcis cretensis. The sequence continues at coordinate 13,002,502 of NC_137177.1, read as the reverse complement.
TTTACTTGCAAAAACTGGTTTTAAATTTACAAAAGCAATAACTGATACAGTGTCTCTGTTATATGTTTCTATTCTTACAAATAGTGATCAATCTATAAAATAACAATTACCAATTTGATTCTTCTAAGAACATTGCCCTTCCCCAACACCATGACCAAATATCCTTAATTAGATAAATACTGAAACACAACACAGATGTTTCAGCAACAACAATTTATTTTGATTGTGAACAAAGGAAAATTTAACCCATATATCATGAGACAAAGCCCCCAAGACCCACATTTCTTCCTTAGCTTCTCTATCCCCTGCATCACATTTCCAAAATAGAGGACTCAAAATCAAGGGTCCTGTGAATCCCAGTCGCTCTGCAATCCCACCATAGACAAGCAACCTCCACCTCCATTAAGTGGTGGACTCCAAAAGGAAGAAGGTATTCTCCTCTCCTAATTACCCTTCAAAGTTAAGCGGCTGTGGGGAAGGCAGAGTGTCACAGCATCTTGCCTGGGTTATAGTGCCCAAAAAGTATCCATTATATGGTGATGTCCTTGCCAACTCACAAAAAGATGGGGTTGCACAGCCTTTATAAGATACATCAGGAACCAAACTGTTATCTGGTAAAGAGAAAGGGGCATGGTCACAGGAGTAATGGGTAGTAACGGATGTGGGTTTGTGCAGAAGAGAGAGAATAGGCACTTTGTTTTTACTGTTAATGGCATTGCACAAGTATAGAAAGCATGTCAGAATCACATCATGAGATGAATTCTTATTCTTATTCTTATTACCCTGCCCACCTGAATGGGTTGCCCCAGCTGCTGTCAGATGTCTTCTAAAAGTTGTATAGCTGAATATCACACATATGTTTAAAACGTAGAAAACAATTAACTAAATTCTCTTTTAGTTATTATGGGAGAGGGGCCCAATCCACACTGAAATTGCATTCCAGATCAGAGCCCCATGGCTGCTTTTACTTTTCAAAAAAGGCTAACGAAAACCCTCTTTTAAAAAACAGTCTCGCATGTAAATTAACAAACAAATTATTTCTCTCTTTCTCACCCCCCCCCCCCCACCGAAATATACAGGCTCATCTATATAAATATGAAGCAAAAGTGAGTTTAACACTGTAATATTTTCAAGAAAAATAAAACCTGCCCCCGCAACAGACAGACTATTTTCTGGCATGAAGCCACAAACAGAATTACAGCAACCCATGCACCCTGGCAGGCTGTGTTTCTCCTCTCCCACTCCTGGGCAGGCAATGCTACTTACTATGAACAAGGACGAATGAAATGCATTGAGTCTCATTCCCATAACAACTGATAGTTTCCAAGTCCAGACAACCTTCTGAACCAGATGCACGACAGGCCTCACACTTTCGCCGATTGCGAACACGTTCTGTGTCTATCAAAAGCAATGACTACAGTTAACACCTAGATCCAACCCATATATCTCCATAAAAATTCCTACATTACAGTTCTATAATTCTCAGAGGTAGTTGCAGTATTCTCCACTGCACTCTGCTTCTGGCATTAAACAAGCAGATTTGGTTACTACCTTGAAAAACTAGACAGAGGTGCCAGCAACTGGGGTGCTGGACTTCACCTGTCTTATTGTGTGCTTTGGGATGGGGAGAGAGAGAACAGATAGGTTTCAGGTGGAAGACCGTCCTGTGATTAGCCAGCCCTGGTAGGTTGACCCTGAAAGGGCAACTTTAACAGCAGTTTCTTTCTGCTTGGTGTTTTCTGCTTTGGGTGCTATCTGTCCTTGGCAGGAGAAGGAATTAAGAGCTAGCTTTCAAGAGAGAGAAATATGCTGCTGATAGTTTTTCTCTCATTTCTTCTCTTAATATTCATACTGATACTGTTTTAAAATATGTGTTATATTTTAAAGTCGCAACTGAAATGGGCAAAAAAGAGTTGTACATTGTAGTGGACGACTTGCAAAGTATAGTGCTGGGTTGCCAATGTAGCTAATTTGCCACTGCTGCTTTTACTGCATTGCTTATCTTCCATTATGCATTGTGGCATGTATTTCTTATTACTATTAAATATATTTATGTATATAATGTTATGTACGTACATTATGTTCTTTCTTTGTTACGTTGTTCTAAACTGTACTGTCACCTATTGAAGAATATATATGTGTATGTTTGTGTGTAAATGTGTTTTTGTGCATTTTATTTATTACTATTATTATTTTGTATGTAATACATTTATATACACTTAATACTTAAAAGAGGCCCCAGGTCTCTGCATGTGTACACACACACACACACACACACACACACAAACACATAAACACCAGGTAACAGTGTAGGACTTCCTGGAGAGAGGCACGGTGGTTATTTCTCTGCTAGCTCTGCCTGACAGAAGATAATTACATGGTGATTGATAATAGTCAAACAAATAGACTGGCTATTAAATCACTCTGGACATAAGGATGATCTGGGAGTTAGCTCCAAGATGTTGGGATCAAGGTTATTTTTCTACAGCCTAGGCCTCGCAATTTGGACAGGGTTTAGAATGAGCTGGCCATCATGCCCAAATGCCACAAAATTGCCTTATAAGAATCACACCCTCTCTTTTAAAAGCATCTCTTGGACAATGACATTGTAATGAGAGACACCCCTCCATTTGCTGGGGTGAATCTACAATTGAAAATCTGTGGGTACCACTTTCTCTTGTTGAGAAAACAGAAAGGAAACTAATTCTTAAAGTGTCTAAAGTAGAGAAGAAAGCTTGATTTATGGTGGACAAGAAAGATTAAAACATATGATAGGAACTCCGGTATGGAAAAAATCCATAATCCATAATACTTTTTGTTTGTGTCTTTGTTTGTTCTCTGCCACTAAAGAACTGGAGAAAATGAAAGTGACACAGCCATAATTAGCTATGAGAAAGGAATCTGCTTTAAGATAACACAGTCACACTTATGGAAGTCCAATTCTGTGAGGAAACATTAAAATGGATTAAGTGGCTAATATGTTTCAGAACATTAAAAGTATATCTTATGCCAAAGGCACATTTGGATCATCCAGTGACTGTTGGCTGAACAATTAAAAATGATCAGAACAATATTTGATGAAGAAGAAAACGAGTCAGAGGATGATGAAAAGAATGAGCCAGAGGACTCTAATGTGGGAAATGGAAATGGGGAATGTGCAGAGGCTTCAAACCAAATTGATGAAAAGTTGGCAGGACTGCATCAGGAAATAATTCAATTGAAGGAAGCAGATCGTCATGCGGAAATCGAAATGACTTCCATACAAGAATTTGGAGAAGTAGAAGATAAAATCACAAATGCTGATTGGGAGAATAATCTGCTTTTGACACTGATGGAGTCAAGAAGGGACAAAGCTTTGGGACTTCAGTCCTGGCCTTTCTTTAGTTCTAGCAGAGAAAAAGTATTCTGCATACAATCCGGAGCCAGTATGGTACTTTTTATGGGAGAAGGCTGAAGAAAAAAAATGAAAATGGAAGGTCCAAGAAGAGAAATTTGGGATGCTATCATAAACACAAAAAGAAATGGAACACAATATACAGAACTGGAAAATGAACCAACAAATTATAATGAGAAACAAAAATTGAATACTGACCCAATGTGTGATCACAACTGAGAGACTTTAATATGGACATTTTATGGAATTTAGTATTATTCAAGACAGAGTAATGGTAGTGGTAATTAATACAGGTAAAAGAAAAAGAAAAGAAAAAGGTTAACGTTTATTAATAATATGAACAATTAGGGAAACTTTCTTGGACTTTTTGTAAGAAAAAGAAATGAATGATTCTGATACACCCAGACTGAAAAGACATTGTTAAATAGAAACTGGAGAAGATGGGTGTATGCATGGACGAAAGGTTTTCATAATCATATTTTCTTTTGTTTGTGTACAAACAAGTGTACACTCCACTTCCCTAATACTCCTTCCTTTCACCAAGCAGTACACTCAGACAATCCAACCCATGCAGGAGGCCATTTTAAAACCTTGACTGAGGAAACCATCATCACAATCCCAACACCCTTTTTCTCAGCAGTGCTGCTTTTGTAGTTATCTGGCTGGGGGGCCATCAGCAGCAACTGAGGGCTCCACTCACTTCCTCCCCAGTTCTTCCCAGCAGGACAACTCCCAGAGCTAAGTGGAATAGCAAGGAGCATGGTGGAAATGTATTATTCTCTCCTTCCCCCTCTCTAGTACCCAAAATGCATCCGGAGTGATTCACACACCCAAGTATCGTCAGTAAATAATGCCAATAAATGCTTTTGGGCAGTACACATGGTTTCTCTTTGAAACACAGGTTGTGATGCTGATTCTAACACTCTCCCATTTAAACTAGGGAAATGAATCAAGGACTAGAACAGTGTCATTTCTATATAACCAACCAAGGAAGAAATTTGAAACCTCAATGTAATGGTTGTAAGGGGTTACTTGTTCGTAAGTTGCCTGCTAGTTGTGTCCGATTGCCTGGTTCTCCATGCCTCGGCTGACAGCACATACTCCGTGGCCGGTCAGTCGCTTGCAGAATCTGTCAGTGGGCATTTCTTGAACCTTTTCCAGCATAAGAGCTGTTTGACGCCAAGTCTCCTCCTACTTTCCCTGCGCGGAACTCGTCTGCGCAAGTAAGGGGAAGGCAGGGGTGTGCCAGCGCTCTCTCCACTAGTCTCTGATGCAGGGTCTTGGAGACCAGTCTCCAATTCCTCCATCTCCCTCCCTTCTCTACTGGTGTTGCGCTGAATTCCTTCCCCCCTGCTGGTCCCCTCTCCGGCATCGCTCTGGAGCCCTGCCTCCGCCTCTCGCTCTGATGTCAGTTCCCTGACACTCAATGCTATTCATGTTTAGGAATGTATACAGATATATAATTCTAAAAGCATGCAGCTACTTACCAGTATCATGTATTTCATCATTGCAGAGAAAATCGGCACAGCACTCATGGATAGTCTGTAAGTAACCGTCTACTGTAGTGAAACTGTAATTCTCTTCGGTACAATTTGGAGTACACCCCACTACAAATTTTTCTTTTTTAGAGCCACCTGTGAGAGAGAATTGGAAGGAAATAACTACATCTCCACACACAAAAATCAAGATGATTCTTATTGAGATCTATATAATGCTTTCTAACATATTTTGGGGCTTAATGGGTGATTTAAGAAAAAGAATGGAAGCACTGAATTTAGTTTCTTTAAGAATTAACAAAACCACGTAAATAGTTGAGGATGTTTCTGTTGAAATTTGGACATAAATGGGAGAAGACAGACTTTTTTTTCTACACACACAAACTGGTAAGCACTCAAAGAGAGTTCATCCATCTATACCTGATATTCACTGAGTTGATTCAGTGGCCCAACTCAAGAATCTGCCTTGTACTATATTTTTAAGAGGCAAGGGTGGTGTAGAAATTAAAGAAATGAATGAAGGAGATGGTAAGAAGAACTGGCAACCCTGGAAAAAGATAAGGCTAGTATGGGGGTCATGAATGTTCACTTCACAGAGCAAGTTCATATGAAGTAATAAAATACAGTAAAATAAATAAAGGAAGTAATAAAGGAAGAATTAAAAACCCAAGAGCATTTTGCACCTCACATTATAATTACTACAACAGGCAAGTGGTCTTTGGGGGCAAAGTTTGGGGACAGTATGCTGCTTACTGATTTTGGGGGGCTGAATGGGTGATATAAGGGGGGGATTTCAACAACTGAATTTAGCAGGCTATTTCTTCAAGTTGTTTTTTTAAGAATCAACAAAACCATGTAAATATTCTAGGATATTTCCAGTAAAATTTGCACATAAATGGGAGAAGGCTGAGTTTTTTGAGAGGCCAAATTCAAGAAGCTACCTCAAACTATATTTTTGAGAGACAGAAGATGTTACTATGTTTTACATTTTTGTGTTTTTATATTGTAAAGCACCCTGTGATCCTCGGATGAAGGGTGTTGCATGTCGAGGTCCCCAAGCCACCCCCCAAATAACTCACAACGCACACTTAATTTTTGTTTAAGGTTTTTGGCATAATTTTGGCCACAACTTTATTTAAATACAAAACCGTGAGTGGTTGTTTAAGTATTGGTTAAGACTATCTGTTCCCCCGCCTGGGGACAGAACTGACTTCCGGGCACCACCGAAAGACAGTGCGGGGGAAAGCAAATCGGGGAGAAATGGAGCTGAGTCACAAACCCTCAATTCTCTTCCGCATGGGTTTTAGAATTAATTCAAGAGTTTGGTCAAGTAGCAGGATTTAAACTGAACAAGTTAAAAACTAAGGTATTAGAGAAAAATTTAACAGCTATCGAAAAAGAGAGGTTTCAGAATGAGACAGGTCTAACTGTGGTTAAGAAAGCGAAATATTTGGGGATTAATATGACAGCTAAAAATGTGAATTTATTTAAAGATAACTATGAGAAATGTTGGACAGAAGTGAAAAAAGATTTAGAAATCTGGTCAAATTTGAAGCTTTCCTAGTCTGGTCGAATTGCAGCTATAAAGATGAATGTATTGCCTAGAATGTTGTTCTTGTTTCAAACATTGCAAATTGTGGACAAGATGGACTGTTTCAAGAAGTGGCAAAAAGACATTTCTAAATTTGTCTGGCAGGGCAAGAAACCCAGAATAAAATTTAAGATTTTAACTGATGTAAAGGAAAGGGGGGGCTTTTCCTTGCTAGATTTCAAACTTTATTATGAATCAGCAGCTTTCTGCTGGTTGAAAGACTGGCTGCTTCTTGAGAATACAGACATTTTGGATTTAGAAGGTTTTAACAATATTTTTGGGTGGCATGCATATTTGTGGTATGACAAGGTTAAAGCTCATAAAGCTTTTTAAAATCATATTGTCAGGAAAGCATTGTATAATGTTTGGATTAAATATAAAGACTTGTTGGAAAATAAAACTCCAAGGTGGTTGTCACCAATGGAGGCAAAGGCTGTGAAAAGACTCAATATGGAGTCCAAATGGCCGAAATATTGGGAAATTCTGGAACAAGAAGGGGATAAACTGAAATTGCAGAGTTTTGAGAAATTAAAAGATAAAGTGCGAGACTGGCTTCATTATTATCAAATAATGGAGGCTTATAAGTTGGACAAGAAAATTGGCTTCCAGGTGGAAAAATCAAAATTGGAAACAGAATTGTTAGAACCCAAAATCAAGAATTTGTCAAAAATGTATAACTTGCTGTTGAAATGGACTATGCAGGATGAAATGGTTAAATCAGGCATGATCAAGTGGGCACAAGATATTGGTCATAACATTATGTTTGCTGACTGGGAACAGTTGTGGACCACCGGTATGAAATTTACGGCATGTAATGCCCTAAGAGAAAATATTATGAAAATGATTTATAGGTGGTACATGACCCCAGTCAAGCTTGCAAAAATTTACCACTTGTCTGATAATAAATGTTGGAAATGCAAAGAAAATGAAGGTAGGACGTGCCCAAGGATTAAGGCTTTTTGGGAAATGATATATAATGAAATGAAAAAGGTATTTAAATATACCTTCCTGAAGAAACCAGAGGCCTTTCTCCTGGGCATGGTCGGCCAATTAGTGCCAAAGAAGGATAGAACATTCTTTATGTATGCTACAACAGCAGCAAGAATACTCATCGCAAAGTATTGGAAGACACCAGATCTACCCACCTTGGAAGAATGGCAGATGAAGGTGATAGACTACATGGGACTGACAGAAATGACTGGCAGAATCCGAGACCAGGGAAGAGAGACGGCGGAAGAAGATTGGAAGAAATTTAAGGACTATCTTAGGAAATATTGCAAAATTAATGAATGTTAGAATGATGTTTGTTTAGAAACTAAGTGGTTTTCAGCTGTAATGATTAAGTAAAAAGAAAAGAAAGGTTAAAAATTAAATGAAAATTAAGGGAGAGGATTTGCTGAATTAATAATTAGAAATTGGAATACAGAAAGGGGAGGTATGAGGAGGTTGGGGAAGTAAATTATAAGAAAATAAGGGAACGAAACTTTGTTTTTAAATAGTTTTTAGTTTTGTATTTTGTCTTTTTTATATCTGTTATTTTCTGTGTTTGTATTTTGTTTTGCTATTGTTTTTTTTTTTCTTTTTCTGTATAACCTTTAAAACTTCAATAAATATCTTTAAAAAAAAAAAAAAAAAACAATTCTCATCCGCATGCTCCCCGAAGCTTGCCAGCCCTAGTCCCATTCCAGGGATTGGACGAAAAGATGGCAAGCCCCAGGATTCCTTTAACAGAATTCCCTTTCCGCAGCAAGGGGCAGGCCCAGCCTATCCTAACCCCTCCTCCACCAATTTATAACCAATGCCTAACCGCCAATCGAGCCCTTTACGCTCGCCGCCAACCACTCACAATCCCAACCCAACCTTCAACCTTGCAGTTACCACATCCAACCAAACATCATTTCCCAGTACAGAGAGATGTACTCCATCATTGTGGTAAAGGGCCAGAGCCTTGAAGGTAATATCCGGGCGGGAAATAACCAATCCACCCAAATCCGCCACCTTCTTACACACTGCGGAAGTAATGCGCTTCCTGGCCCTTTCAGCAGCCTCAGGTCGAGAAATGCCGTGCCAATTGCGCCTTTGCAGCAATTGTGACCAAAATATTTTAACTGTGGGTATTAAGGTCACCAATTCCCCCAAGTCTCTCTGAATCGTGGTGCGCAAAGTAAAGCAATCATAAGTTGCCACATCGTTCTCCCCCAGCTGAACCACAATTGCCATGGGGGGGGGGCATCCGAAAGCACCCTCTGCTTAATTAGTGGGATGAATTCGCTCCACTGCATTCTGCGCCTGGACATCCACAACACCTGCACATGCTGCAGGAGGCCAAGACCCAGTCCCCTTCCAGACTGCCTAGCTCTGATGCCAGCCCAGTAAACGATGCTGTGCCCCACAATCCAGATGCGGACTGGAGCTAGAAACATGGGCAGGAAGGCCAAGATGGCGCCCCCAGTCCAGACTCGTCAGGGTGCTTGCCAGCTCAGTGCATGATGCTGTGGCCGACAATCCAAATGCGCACAGCAGCTCCTATGAAAAAAAGGAATAACAGACAGGCATCAGCACAGGCATCATTGGTGATGCTTCCTGACATAACCTTTGTCAGCATCAGACTTCCAATGACCCGTATTCACAATCTTGTCTACTAACAGGCCCCAGTGTGCAGCCTTTGCAGCAGCACCTATTTGGAAGGAATGAGGCGTGTTCAGCGGTAGGCAAACCGCAGGCTGCAATAACTGGCGCACGACGTGAGCAATTAGATGCCTGTTGAACTGGAACCCATTTCTGTGCACTAGGATCGAGCCAGCTCCCAGGGGAATGAAAAGCCAAATATTTCCGGTATCCAATAACAGGGCAAGGGCCCACCTCACCTGTGACTGGAAGCCTGATGGTGGCAACCCTGCTCACTAGGTCTGACTTAGAGCTCCAGACACTTATGACAAGCTCCAAAGGAGATAAGGAAAAGTCCTGAGGCAATAAGCCTCCAAACTCTCAGCCCCATGCTGGCTCCAACACAATTTCCCCAACCCTCAGTACACCAAAATTACAATGGAATACTGAAATAAGTCTTGTCTTGATCTTGAACCAGCCGACAAGTCTTAACTTGTAGCGGATACTGCATAGGTCAGATTGACCGGCTTCCTGCCTGCTGTCCTGTGAAGGTTGGAGCCTATTCCAACCTTCCGAGACCCTGTGCACGACACACTTTTAGAAGGGTCTCTGAAAAAATAAAGCTTTACTCTAGCAGACATTGCAGCGGACTGAATTCTGATAGTTTTAACACTGCATCCGATCTGCAGCAGGTGGGCGAATTACTGCAGGTCCTGCTCAGAGGATGGGGGCAGGTTCCTCTGAATGGCCGAGGACTGCCAGCTAAATTTTAAGAAATCAGTCCAGGCCTTCTCATAAGACCTGAAAGTGGATGGGGAAACGTAAGCTACTACTCCTCATAATTATTAATTGTTGCCAAGTGCCACAGGAGCTCCAGAAAAATCCAGCTATAGCTGGGCATCCAGAGCCCAGGATCTGAAGCTCTCCAACTGAAAAAACGGGATAGAGCGACAGCAAAAACATTAGATGATCCCGAAATAAAGCGAGCAGAAACACAGCATTAAACCTTAAGCAGTGCGAAGACTCTGCCAGAGCATGAGGACCTTTTGGCAGGACTCTCACACTGCCTGGTTATCAGACCAAGACAGACCCGACGGTCCCTAAACTCCTCAGTCCAGATGTGCGCTGACACTACAATGGGGAAAACTCAAGAAAAGTTAGGTTATATGTGATTGCCTTGCCCTGCCAGGCTCAAGGCCACTGTACATGATGATGAAGGGACCCCGGGCCATGAGACCACCTGGCCAAGCAGGAATGGAAGGGGCAGCCTGGAGCAACCACCCTGCATACAAAATTTAACTGACCTAGGAATGATAGGATCTGACAAAGCAACACTTGCTTCAGAGGAAGTATTACAAGAATAACATCCTTCAAGGCAAACAGATTTTCCACAGGCAAGCAGATGTTTGAGCAACGGTATCCAGCTAGCCCCCAAATACGTTAAAAGGGGCAGTAGGACCCACTGTCCTCCACTGCCAACAGAACACCCAGCTCCTCAGGGAATAAAGGGGCATCTAGTAAGCTAAGCAGAGGCTGGTGTCACATGAACCAGCCAGTAAAATAATCCACATAACGATACCCCCAGTTAAACGAGTCTTGACTCGCAATGTTCAATCCAGAAAGGCGCTAAAGGACTCAAGTGCTGCACAGCCTATTGAGCAACTCACTGGCATTGCCTTATAAGGACCATCCAATTAAAGCCTAACTACTTAAAATCTTGAGGGTGAACCGGCAGCAGCCTAACAGCCGATTCAGTATCGCATAATGCCAACAAGGCACCTCCTCCAATTTGTTGGTAAGCTCAACTGCCTGATCCAAAGATGCATATTTCACGGAAAAATTCCGGAGGGATAGCATCATTCACTGAGGTGCCTTCGGGATGCAATAAATATGGATCAGATGGAATTATATGGGGCTTTCTTAGGGACGATCCCCAATGGGGATAAATGAAAATCGGGACTAGAAGGAGAATCAAGGGGATCCCACCGTACGTCCCAATGAAAGCTGCTTCCTAACCTTCTTTCTGGCTACCACAGGTAGCTCTCTAACTGGCTTTTGAGTTGCAGTATTCTGAGCCACTGGCTGAAAAGCCAGAGGAATCCAACACCTTGGGAAAAACCCTTCCCACAAGCACAAAGCTACTGACCCATCTAGATAACCTTTTAGCCAGGCTTTCAAGGGAGATATTTTTATGGAAATATGGGTGAGAGGTATTGAGTTATTGCTTGCCAGCCCCCGCTTGGGCAAGATGCCCTGCCTTGTGTTGCCACCATGATGTGTAAATTTACAGGGCCAACACTGGCCAGAAACCCTAAAGAAGTCCCAACAAAGCTGCCACCGGGCCAGCTTCCTGCATACCAGCTTCAGGTTCTATTGCTCAGGGACTTTCCATTTGAAATGTGGAGCTGCGCAAGTGGTCCACATGTCCCCGTCCCTGCGATCCTAGCGAGCTGAGGGGATGATGGCAGCCCTGCGTCTAACATTCCCATCATAGCGAATTACCACTTATAGAATAGTGGGGTTGGAAGGGACTCCGAGGATCATCTAGTCCACTCTCCCACAAAATAATAATAATAATAATAATAATAATAATAATAATAATAATAATAATAATAATAATCTATTTGTACCCTGGGCTTCCCCAGCCACTCTGGGCAGCTTCCAACAAAATATTAAAATGCATCAAACATTAAAAGCTTCCCTAAACAGGGCTGCCTTAGATGTCTTCTAAAAGTCTGGTAGTAGACATCTGGTGGGAGCGTGTACCACAGGGCGGGTGCCACTTCCAAGAAGGCCCTCCACCTGGTTTCCTGTAACTTGGCTTCTCACAGTGAAGGAACCACCAGAAAGGCCCTCGGCGCTGGACCTCAGTGTCCGGGTAGAGTGATGAGGGAGCATGCAGCTGTCCCATACAGGGACCAATCCTGCAACCTAGGCATTACCGGCACCATACGCCAACCAGCTGAGCTATCCAGGATGATCCCTAAAGACCCGGAACAGCCTCACCCTGACCCCTGGAGAGGTCCAAGGTGATGTCTGAATCATCATCAGAGCCCAGGGATGATTTACCTGCAAGGAGGTGTAAGCATCATCCCTGCTCTGCTTTTTCCTGCCTCTGAAGACGCTTCCTTCTGGAAGAAGGCACTTGGGGCATCAGCAAGTCATCCTCTGCAGGAGAGGCAAGCTTTGGAGGCATCTGCAAAGGCCCTGTCATAGTCTGCAAAAAGAAAAACCTAAACAATGTGAGGAACAGGTGAAACCAATGCTTTGTGCCACACATGGGGATGCTATTCAGGCCAGAAATGCTTCCAGAGGCCATCAAATTCTAGGGCCAAGCGGGCCAAGCCCTAGGATCACCTGCTAGGCCAGACATAAATGTTTCCAATGAGATAACAAACTCGAGGCAGCCCACCGCCTGTCCAGGTACCCTTGCTTGCCCTTTAGAGGGAAGCAACTCCTCAAGAAACCCAAAGTTCTTTTTGGGAGCAATAACACAAATGGGCCAAACTACCCAGCAACAAAATAGTCCAAAAGGAGCAGCTTGTTTTGCTTTGTTATAACAATGGCTAAGTGGGGGATATGAACCTTGTCTCCCAGGTCCTAGTCCTGTATTCTAGCCACTAAGCCACAATGGCTCGTCTCTAAAACGGCAGTCGCCACTATCAGGGAAAAACAAACTTGAAGAAAATAAACTTGTTCAGAAACAGCATAGTTAAAGAGCATACAAAGAGTGCTCATTGGAGGCACAGAGAGCCTCTGGCTCCACTCTGTCTGCCTAAGATATACATTAGCAACAAGTGAGCCTGCAAACAAACAAATACATTCTTAATAGAGAGAACGAGTCACATGTCACAGAAACTTAACAATTTACTGTACTGCTAACTGTAGCAGGCTTAGGCTTGAATGATATGTGCAGGCCATGCAGGCCTCCCTGCTTCTGCTCTCTGCCTTTTTGTCTCATTGCAATATTAAAGGAACTCAAAATAGTGCTCCCGCCCAAGGCTAGATTAAAATTTGGCCAACACTGCACGCACCCAAAATAAAGCCAACCTATGGGGATACTATAAATGAAAGTGATTCCAGGTAAGCTGTGAACAGCCCTGACTAGCCCCACAATTAAACAGGCGAAAATGGGGAAAACCTTTTTGCAAAGAAAGCCCCTAATGGGGGCTCTCTCCCTACTGGGAAAGGCAAGCCCAGGAGGATTATGCACAGGCAGCACTCACAGGTACAGGGAGAATCTTCCCAAAGGGCAGGGTAGGGGGTGGGGTGGGAAATCAAACAGGGGGAAAAAGGGGAGAATTAAATTAATTAAGGGACTAGAGAAGATTAAAAAGAAGGGGAAAATAAAGAAATGTAACCAGACAATGAGACAATGAGAAGATCGCTCCACTGTCCTCCAGACGGTCCAAGTGCTCCAGGTGATCCGTTGCACGCAGCAAAGAGAAAGCTCCAGGCTGCGTGCAGAGTATTTAAACATTACCCCTCCCACCAAAATTGCAACATAACTTTTACCCCAGCAACCCAGTGAACCAATCACTGCCCCAGGCCATCTTTAGAGACCCTGCCTGGTATCAGAGGGGTGGCTCAGCAGACCCCACAAAATGGTGGGAAGTTTGAGCCCTTTCTTCAATGAATGTGCCCAGGCAGCATCTCTTGGATCTCAGCAAGAGAAATCTTCTGGATGCACCTTAGACAGCAAGCCCATTATATGTCAACAGACTAAACAAAGTGTTTTAGGCAGAATCACAGGCTTGGTTCACGTACAAACTCACATATACACCTTGTATCTTTTCTAGTTCTTTAATGGTTCAGCACTTAATGACTCAGCTGAATACATGAACTATCTCTCCACTTTAAAAAAAAAAAATGGTTTCTGTTTCTCAACATAGGATGAGATCAAGATGCACACGTACATTTCTCGTGAACGTACATATGCAAGTCATCCCTAGATACTCTAGGGATGGTAGGCCCACAGACTCAGTTTTAATAAGACAGAAATGTTTTGTACTCACGTAACCCGTTTCTGGTTAAATGTGCAAAACAAAGGCCATCCTCAATAGCGCAAAATGGATCCCATACATCTTCACCCAAAGAATTGTCAAAACATTCCTCATATGCCATTGCTGCAGGGAAAGAGGAGGAGACAGTGCTACCCCATTGAGTTGCCCGTTTTTTTGAGAAATGACATCTACATTCATGGTTAGAAATATGGCCATGATCACACCCTTTGTTGGATGCAATCCACCCAGCCAGACATGAGCAGTTTTCATCTTCTTAGGATCCACTTGCAATGGTGGGTCGAGGGCTGCATACATAGAAACACCAACTTCCCCATCACACAAACACACAAATATACAGAGAAACTGGCAGATGCATAGTCTTCTTCCCATTCATAACCACATATGCATACACATGTTTCCATTTCTCAAAACACAGAGACGGGAAGCACCCTGACACCCCATCACACTTTCCTCCTATCCACCAATCAATTTAGGTGCAGAATGGAATTTTGGAAGTCTTGTCATATAACAATCTTACTAGCTTTCAGGATCCACAAACAGTAATGGATTGAAAGATGCATGTTCACAGACACACACTCCCCCCCCTTTCTCACACACAAGCACACAGTGACAGACAGCCAAATAGTTTATATTGATTTATGCATTCACACACTAGAGCAAAGGCATCCCCTTTCCCCACCATAACACATGATAATAGGAAAATGTAATCCACCCCCATTCTACCTTCTGCATTCCTATTGACCAGATATCTGGCTATGTCGGTCTCACTTTGTCCCAGCACCAGTCAGATGGGCACTAAGCGCCACAGTGCAATTTCAGAAATCCCACCACACATTCTGCACACAGCTCACAAAAAGCTGTTGGGTGCATGAGGGTAATGGGGAGAAAGGCACACCAAGAGAGGCTTCCCCATCCACCTTCCTCACAATGGAAATTGTGCTCATCAGCCCTGCCAAACCGCTGCTTGGCCAGCTGAGGGAACCACAATTACCAACACAAGGCAAAGAGTGAATCCACAGATAGGGGTCATAAGCAACCTGTTGCAGCTGGAAGGTTGCCTGTAAGCCACATTGGTACCCCAGTCTCATGAGAAGTTTATCAAGCCAAAGCAGAGTAGCCAGATCAGCACAGGTAACACTGGGAGTGTTGACCCTAAAATCAAGCACTACCAGTGAAGATTTACATAATGCCAACTTCATGAAACAGAATCTCTACCAGACCCTCAACTAGTGAGTCCCATAACAAAATTACTATTCTATTTGACAGTGAGGTGTTTAGGGGATAGATTTTGTTTTGAATGACTATAGGTGCTGGAAATATGGTTTGTTGGTCTTCTCCCACCCTCCAAAATTTATGGTCTTGTGTCCCCAGATCCTCTTGGTCTAATCCACTTTTTTCAGCTTCCTTTCTCATCCATGAACCTATCTCAGTCTTCCTAGCTTAGTCCACTGCATACATATCTCCTCCTAGATGGGAGGGGGGGATAAAGCAGGATTTCAGGTTCCTACTCACCTGGAGAAAGCAGGACCAAGAGAAGGCAGATACTGAGGAACAACTTCATACCTCTGAGGAAGACTCAGACAAAGCAGCAGGGGACCTGTGGAGGAAGACATTGGCCTGGATCAATGCGGCTAGAGTTGGAAAGAATTTATCCAGTGAGAGGAGGGAGATGATGAAAATAGAGATTGCGTATAATGTTTTATTAGAACACAAAGTTCAGTGTTGTATCACTAGAGTCAGCCAAGTTAACGTGTTCAATTCTGTAACGTTCAGTCATTTTACAAAATGTATCCTTCAAAACATAAATAGAAGTGAAGATGAATCTATTTTTTTGTTTCATTGTTTTCACAGCACTCAGACATCCATGGAGTAACAGATGTTTTTTTTCTACCTGGGTTTTACCATAACCATCAAGTTCTCCATTAATGGGCAAGTGTATTGGCAGGCCAGCTGCAGCAATGGCTCACCTCTCCAAAAGGGTGTGGGAGAATGTGATACTTATGACCAATACCAAATTGAAGGTCTACTAGCCTTGCACGTTGAGCATGCTGCTTTATTAATGTATGTTGTGGGCAATTTACAACCACTAAGAGCCATACCTTAATGCCTTCCACATGTACTGTATCAGGGAGATTTTTGGGCATCACATGACAGGACAGATTCACAAAGATTCTCTTTTATTGTCCATTCTGGGTTGCCCAACCACTGCCACAGTGTCCTTTCTCTTGGTAGATCAAGATGAGCAGATGACAGCAAAGGTTGCTAGGTTTTTAGCTGGGGAAATCAGAATAAGGTCCACTATTTGACTGCTGATTCAGGACCCTAAGGTGTGTTTTATATAATCGACTTTTTATTTCTGTTCGTTGTATATCACATTGTTGTTTTGTTGCTATGGCCAATGGCTAATACAAATAAAGATTAATTCATTCAAAGATTCTGCACTGGCTTGGTCATTCCCAGAGAATGGAAGATAGTAGGATGGCCCCAAGGATATGCTCTACAGGGAGCTGGCTTCAGGCACCAGACCCATTGGCAGACTAGCTCTGGGTTACAAATATGTCTGCAAACATGACTTGATGACTGGCAACATCCACCCAGCTATTTGGGAGTCCATTGCAGACCACCACAGTGCCTGGAAGCAGGCAGTTAGGTCATGCATTCATAGCAGTCACCAGAAGAGGAATGACAGCTGGGAGGAGCGCAGAGCAAAGATTTCTCTCTAAAAGTTATGTACCGGTATTTATTTATTTCCATGACATCTGGTGGGAGGGCGTTCCACAGGGAGGGCACCACTGTCAAGAAGGCAGCCTGCCTGGTACCCTGTAACTTTACTTCTAACAGTGAGGGAACCACCAGAATGCCATCAGAGCTGGATCTTAGCATCATGAACAATGGGGGTGAAGATGCTCCTTCAGGTATGCAGGGCCAAAGCTTTAAAAGTCAGCACCAACATTTTGAATTGTGCTCAGAAATACACTGGGAGCCATTTTAGATCCTTTAGGATCCTTTAGGTGTCATATGGTCCTAGTGGCCAGTCCCAGTCACCATTATGGCAACCACATTCTGGATTAGTTATGGTTTCAAAGTCACCTTCAAGGGTAGTTTCAAGTAAAGCACATTGCAATAATCCAAGCAGGAGATAGCCAAAGCATGTACCACTCTGCCAAGACAGCATTTGGGCAGTAATGTCTCAGCCGGCGCACCAGATGGAGCTGGTAGGCAACTTTCCTGGAAACAGAATTGACTTGTGCCTCCATGGACAGCTGTGCGTCCAAAATGACTCCCGGGCTGCACACCTGGTCCTTCAGGACCAAGGAGTCCCCCTCCCCCCTCTCTCTCTCACACACACCTACCTCTTGGCCCCCTGAAACAGTATTTCTGTCTTGTCATCATTCAACCTCAACCCGTTAACCACCATCCATCCTCCATCCACCTCCAGGCACTCACACAGGATGTTCATTGCATTCACTCACTTTGACATTCTGGGGAAAGATTAATGAATCACAGTCCCATATTGGGACACATTTCAGTCATTGAACAGTTCAGCCTTGGCAACTCAGAGGGTGCCATGAGCGGCAAGGCGTCTGAACGCTCATCCCCCAGCACCTTTTTCTTGGCAACGCCCAGGAGGAAGGAGCAGAACCACTGTATAGCAGTAGTACCAACTCCTCCAGACAATCCAGAAGGTTACCATGGTGAATGGTATCAAAAGCCACTGAGAGATCCAGCAGAACCAGGTAACAGCTTTCACCTCTGTGCCTACCCAGCCAGAGATCATCGATCATCAATCATCCCTTATCTGTTATAGCAGGATAGGCCTCATAACAACAAATGGAATCAGGGCCTTCCTAGTAGGGCTGAACATTGCGCAGCCCAAGCAGTTGCACCGAAGGGACTCATTTCAATCAATCCATCTCCCTTTTGGCACAGAGGTATAGGGACTCATTTGAGGAGATTTCACCCCTCCCATACCCAAGAATCTCCTGATCATCTCCTGAGGTCTCTGCTGACTCTACAGAGAGGAGGAGCAATGTACTGCTCTCTACTTAATTAGTCAAGTGAGTTAGTCTCTCTGTGTGTGAGAGAGTCAGTCAGTGTGTCGGAGAGAGAGTGCAAGAGATCGTGTTTATAGATAAGATTGCTGCTAAGAGCAGCTGCAGGCACTCAGAGTATAGCATTGATTTATGCTCAGAATATTTAGCTCTGTATATAGTTTGTATAATAGCTGTAGTTACAGAATAAAAGGAAGATATTCTACAGAGCTGCTCTCCGAGTGGTTTATACTCTGCAAGACTCTGCAAAACGCTGCTGCGCAACGGCTGTATAATTGTGACAGTGAATCCGGTGCTCTCAGCTCCAAGCTGTGAGTCCACAGCACTGTGACGTGTTCCTGTGGGAAAGGAGGTCTCTGGCAGTGCTACCCAGCTCGCCTAGCCCAGTCGGGGCTGTAGTGCATGAGTCCAGTTGGTACACTGGCTCAAGGGCGATGCTGACATCGGTTATGGGCCCAGTCGTCTGACCAGTCGTTGTTCCAGTCATCCCAGTCGTCCCAGTCGCCAGAGGTGTCTGTTGCTGATTGCTGGACGGCGGAACGGAGGCTGCATGCTGGACTGATTTATGGTGCCTAGAAGCAGAGCTGTGTTGGAGCAGAGTGTTCAAGCTGTCGCTGTTGCTGTTGCTGCTGCTTGAGGTATGTTGCTGACTGCCATAGAAAGAAGATAGCATCCCTGTTTGCCTGTTAATTGCGCTCTGAGTGGGAGAGAGAGTGGCTGAAGAAGTCCAAGGCTTTATCTGTGTTTGCACGAGGGAAGTGTCTTGCTCTAAGTAATAACAGACATGGCCTGTGCACATTCTGGCCAGATGGCTATGTCCTTTCCTCTCCTCACGCCTGAAAACTATGCAGTTTGGCAAGTTAAGATGAAAGCGCTTTTACAGAGGGAAAAGCTATTTCACACGATAGAAGGTGACCCTCCAGATAAGGATAATGATGATTGGGCTGAGTGGCATGCTGCAGATATGAAAGCCCGAGGGACAATTGTTTTGAGTGTTTCAAACCACTTGCTGGTAAACTTAGAGGGTCAAGAGACTGCACAAGCTGTTTGGCATAAGTTGAGAGATATGCATCTGAGACAAAATGCTGGTTCCAGTGTGATTTTCTTCAAGAAGCTGTGCAGGTTACAGTTGCAGAAAGGTGGTGATTTGCCTAGCCATCTATCTCAGTTAAAGCGTCTCAGACAGGACCTTGTTCAGCGAGACCTGGCTATTTCAGAGGCTATGTTTGCAATGCTGATGATAAATAGCCTAGATGATTCTTATGATGGAGTAGCTGCCCAGATTTCTACAATGCCTTCTGACCGGCTAACAGAAGATTATGTGTCTAGCGTGCTCTTGAATGAGTGGGATCGCAGACAGGCTGTTAAAGAAAGCCGGGACTGTGCTGCTAAAAATGTGCTTGAAAATGTGCCTGAGTCTTCAGCAGGGGAAAGTGAAAGTGAAACTGCTGCTGTTAAAGCACTAAAGTTGAAGCGGTGCTTTTCATGTGGAGCACAAGGCCATTTGAGTTTCCAGTGCTGCAAGAAATCTTCAAAGAAGAAGGGAAACTTCAGAGGCAGAGGGGGAGGAGGACGAAAGCCCCAAGCACCTGCTACTTCAAAGGCCTTGATCTCTCGCTGCTGCAATCAACGTGGGCGGAGTTTCTTTGTGATCGACTCTGGCTGTAGCAACCACGTAGCCAAAGATAAGGATCTCTTTGTTCAGCTTGAGAGGCAAGAGAAAGAAATTCATCAAGCAGATGGGACAGTTCTCACGAGTGAGGCTAAGGGAACTGTGTTCTTAAAGAGCCTGAATGCAACAATTAAGAATGTCCTGTATGCGCCTGATATTCAGGACAATTTGTTGAGTGTTTCCCAGCTTGATCATCAGGGTTTTAAGGTGGTGTTTGCTAAATCTCGCTGTGAAATTCGTCGAGATGGCAAGCTCATTCTATATGCAAAATGTGTAAATGGTCTGTATCAATTGCCTTTTGTTTCAGGTACAGGTACTGCAGAAGCAACTGAGAAAGAGTGTTGCAATTTGTCTATTGATAAGAATGAGAAGTTGCATGATCAATGTATTCATTATTACCACCGTGTTTATGGTCATTTGAATTTCCAGGCTGTGGCAAAAATGCCTGATATAGTTCAGGGTATGAAGCTGAAAGAATGTCCCTGCCACATGAAATGTGTTTCTTGTGCTGAGAGTAAGGCAAGGCAAGCTCCCAAAGGTACAGAGTCTGGGAGAGAGGCCAAGAAACCATATGAAGTCATTCATGCAGACTTAGTGGGGCCTCTAGCGCTCTCTAGAGGCAATTCAAGGTTTTTCATGGTTTTGATAGACTCTTATTCGAAATATGTTTGGGTCTATATACTACAGAAAAAGTCTGAAGCCTTTACCAAGTTTCGTCAGTTTTGTAAATGGCTCAGGAATGTACATAATGAGAATGTACATTGTATTTTCACTGACAGGGGTGGAGAGTTTTGTTCAGAAGAGTTTGAGGCTTTTCTTTCTGAACAGGGCATTGAGCATAGGACTGCCACGCCCAGATCGCCCTGGCAGAATGGTTTATGTGCGAGAATGAACCAGACCCTGCAGCAAGGAATCAGAACGCTGTTGCATGATTCGGGGCTGCCCAATCCTTTTTGGGCCGAAGCTCTTTCGTTTTTCTGTCACGTGTATAATAGGAGGTACCAGTCTAGTGTAAATTGCACCCCGTATGAGATGCTTCACAGAAGGAAGCCATGTGTGAAGCACTTTAAAAATTTTGGTTCAGAGGTTTGGGTGCACCCCTCGCAGGGTGACAAATTGAGTAAGCGTGGAGAACATGGTGTTTTCCTAGGATATGAGAAAGGGTCTTATCGTGTCCTGATCACAGACACGAAAACCATAAGGCTGACCAGGAGTATTGACGACAATCCACAATGGGACAGAGTTGGCGTTTTTCAGTGCCATCCCATTTGTGATGATGGTGCAAAAGGGGCGAAGAAAGTTAAAAGGGAGGCAAGTTCTGATGTGATTGATAATCCTGATGCCAATGTAGTTCCAGATGATGGCACAGATTATCAGAGCCCAAAAGCCTCAGGTGAGTCTGACGCTGATTCAGGCTTAGCAGCTTCATATACTTTAGCTCCCCATTCTCCCAAAGAGGAGGAAGCACCAGAACAAGAGGTTCAGAGAGTTTTGTGCAGATCTGAGAGAACAACCAAGGGGGTAAGACCGAAAAGGTTTTCTGAAGAGTTTGCAAAGGCTGCGGTCACATGCAACTCTGGTGGGGTTTTTAAACCTAGCATGAAGTGTGCTGAGAGTAATAGCACAAAACGCTGCATTTATTTCCTTACCTGACATTTGAAGGATCAGGATTGAAGGAGCAAGCATGTGTTTAAAGTGGTTTGTTCAAATCTGCCTAATTAGAAATGTCAATTTGTATTTGAGAGGGAGAAATGTGTGTGAAGATTTTTCCAGAAGCTGCTTATTCATTTGTGTATTCACAATGTGTATTTTGTGTAAGTTACAGGTTGAGGTTTATGTTTTAACTCTTTCCTAATAGACACAGAGTGGTTGAAGTAACTGTTTAATGATGTGATAAAGTGTCTTAGATAAGGGGGAGAAAGATACCTGCAAATATGTTACCAAGGTTGTAAGCAGAGAACAACTTTTGGAGTGTGTGTGCAAATTGCAGTTATGTTAAAGATTCTTGAATGGTTGGATGAAATGGGGGAGGATGAGGAGATTTCACCTCTCCCATACCCAAGAATCTCCTGATCATCTCCTGAGGTCTCTGCTGACTCTACAGAGAGGAGGAGCAATGTACTGCTCTCTACTTAATTAGTCAAGTGAGTTAGTCTCTCTGTGTATGAGAGAGTCAGTCTGTGTGTCAGAGAGGGAGTGCAAGAGATCGTGTTTATAGATAAGATTGCTGCTAAGAGCAGCTGCAGGCACTCAGAGTATATCATTGATTTATGCTCAGAATATTTAGCTCTGTATATAGTTTGTATAATAGCTGTAGTTACAGAATAAAAGGAAGATATTCTACAGAGCTGCTCTCCGAGTGGTTTATACTCTGCAAGACTCTGCAAAACGCTGCTGCGCAATGGCTGTATAATTGTGACAGTGAATCCGGTGCTCTCAGCTCCAAGCTGTGAGTCCACAGCACTGTGACCTGTTCCTGTGGGAAAGGAGGTCTCTGGCAGTGCTACCCAGCTCGCCTAGCCCAGTCGGGGCTGTAGTGCATGAGTCCAGTTGGTACACTGGCTCAAGGGCGATGCTGACATCATTTGCCAAAGGTACATTTTGGATGAGGATTGGGTTAGTGGTGCAAAGAGCAGATTGATCTGAGAATAAGAGACTAACAGAAATGGAAATATAACATGTGCATGAGACAGGAAAGTGTTATAGCTTTGAGATTTTTGGAGGGGGGGCACTTTTCTTTTTTAATCCCTTGACATTTTCAGTGGAAGGACTGTGCCCCATTCGTGGGCAGGACTCTACTGCTCTTTATACTTGTTACTGGAGATCCCAGAGGGGAGAAGGATATTGTGTACATGTCTTGTTTTCTGGGTTCCTTGTAGGCATATGATTAAATGGGAATATGGGAACAGCATAGAGGTGTCTTTGGTGTGATCCAGCAGGGATCCTCTTATGTTCCTCTCTCCTGAGTTCCTCAATGGCTCTCCAGAGTTTTACCAGACAGCAGTAATCTCCCCTGGCTGCCTAGTGCTGCATGGCAACTTGCCAGAAAAGCGGCTACAATAGCCCAGAGTCAGCTGCATTTTAAACCGTTCTTCAATGTTCTTCTCTGGATAAGTTGGTGGGAATTTTTTTATTGTATTTGTTTGAATTTTTGATGATGTCCTTTTGATATTGTTAGCCACGTAGAGATTTCATTGAAATATGGAGTGCTATATTTTGATTATAAACAAAGGCAATTTTAACCCACATACTATATTAACGGAAGCCGGAGCCCCCAAGCCCCCCTTTCCTACTTTAGAATTTCTATCCTCTGCACCCCATTCACCCTCCACAAAATGCCAAAGAGAGGACTTAGGAGTCCTGTGGATCCAAGTCACTCTGCACTCCCACCACCAGGCAAGCAACCTCCACTTCCACTACTGCAGCAAATGGTGGAATCCAAAATGAGGAAGACATCTCCTAACTACCCTTCAAAGTTGAGCTGTTCTGAGGAAGGCAGTGTATCATAGCATCGTGCTTCAGTTATTCTGCCCCAAAAGTATTTATTATACGGAGATTTCTTGGCCATGTCACAAAAAGATGGGCTGGCACGGCCTTTATAAATCTCATCAGGAACTGAACTGGTAAAGAGAAAGAGCCATGGTCAAATGAGTGCCTGGGTAGTAAGGGATGACTTGGTGTGTGCAGAAGATACAGAATAGGAGCATTTCAAATGTTATTAACTGTATTGCTCAAGTATAGAAAGAAAGCTAACAGGACCAGTGGTCAGGGATGATGGGACTTGTAGTCCGAAAACATCTGGAGGGCTGAGTTTGCCTGTGCCTGGTCTAATCCACCTTCTTCAGCTTCATTTGTCTCCAATTAACCTATCTCTTTCTCACGAGCTTTGTCCTCTGCATTTCTCCTCCCAGGTAGAGGGGGAAAATAATCCAGAATTTCAGGCTCCTACTCACTCCTACGCACTTGGAGAAAGCAGGACCAAGAGAAGGCAGGCACTGTGGAAAGCCTTCATAGTGCCGAGAAACACTCAGAACAAAGCAGCAGGGGACCTGTGGAGGAAGACATTGGCCTGGAAGAAAAGGGCTAGAGTTGGAAAGAACTTATCCAGTGAGGGAGGGAAATGGTGAAAATAGAGACTGCGTACAAAGTTTTATTGGATCGCCTTTCCACAGAATGTCTGCAAACATGACATGATGACTGGCAATATCCACCCATCTATTTGGGAGTCCATTGCAGACCACCACAGTGCCTAGAGGCAGGCAGTTAGGTCATGCATCCATAGCAGTCAAAGGGGGAGGAATGAGAGCTGAGAGGAGTGCAGAGCAAAGATTTCTCTCTAAAAGTTATGTATTTACCGTATTTATCGCCTTGACATCTGATGGGAGGGTGTTCCACAATGAGGGCACCAGGGCCGTAAAGGCCCTCTGTCTGGTACCTTGTAACTTTACTTCTCACAGTGAGGAAACTACCAGCAGGGCCTCAGAGCTGGACCTTAGTATCCTGAACAATGGAACTGAAGATGCACCTTCAGGTATGCAGGACCGGAAGTACTCATTTGCCATAGCTATATTTGGGACGAGGATTGGGTTAGTGGTGCAAAGAGCAGATTGATCTGAGACTAACAGAAATGGAAACATAAAATGTGTATGAGACAGGAAAGTGTTGTTGCTTTAAGATTGGGGGGGGGCACTTTTCGCTTGATGTTTTCAGTGGGAGGGCATTGCCCCATTAGTGGACTGGGCTCCAATGCTCTTTCTACTCAATACTGGAGACCCCAGGTATTGTGTACATGCCTTGTTTTCTGGGCTCCTCATAGGCATGGGGTTATATAGGAATGTGATAGCAGCAAGGAGGGGTCTTTGGTGTGATCCAGCAGGGATCCTCTTATGTTCCTCTCTCCTGAGTCCCTCAATGGCTCTCCAGAGTTTTGCCAGACAGCAGTAATCTCCCCTGGCTGCCTAGTGCTGCATGGCAAATTGCCAGAAAAGCAGCTACAATAGCCCAGAGTCAGCTGCATTTTAAACCTTTCTTCAATGTTCTCCTCTGGATAAGTTGGTGGGAATTTTTTTATTGTATTTGTCTGAATTTTTTGATATTGTTAGCCACTTGGAGATTTTGTTGAAATATGGAGTGGTATATGCATTTGCTAAATCAATAAAATAACTTACAAATTACCCATTTGTTTCTTCTAAAGACACTGTTCTTTGCTGCTGCCACTGCTAAATATTCTTAATTTGATAAATACTGACACACAACAGTTTTTATATGCCGCACCAATTTATTTTGATTATGAACAAAGGAAATTTTAACCCATATACCATATAATCATGAGTCAGAGCCCCCAAGGC
This sequence comes from Podarcis cretensis, assembly GCF_951804945.1. Taxonomy (NCBI): domain Eukaryota; kingdom Metazoa; phylum Chordata; class Lepidosauria; order Squamata; family Lacertidae; genus Podarcis; species Podarcis cretensis. The sequence goes on along the minus strand of NC_137177.1, from coordinate 12,977,318 downwards.
CCCCTTTCCTACTTTAGCTTTTCTATTCTGTGCATTCCATTCACCCTCCACAAAATGGCAAAGAGAGGACTCAGGAGTCCTCTGAATCCCATTTGCTCTGCACTCCCACCACCAGGCAAGCGACCTCCACCTCCACTACTGCAGCAAATGGTGGAATCCAAAAGGAAGAAAACATCTCCTAACTACCCTTCAAAGTTGAGCTGTTCTGATGAACGCAGCGTCTCACAGCATCGTGATTCAGTTATAGTGCCCGACAAGTATTCATTATACGGGGAATTCCTGGCCATGTCACAAAAAGATGGGGTGGCACAGCCTTTATAAATCTCATCAGGAACGGAACTGTCATCTGGTAAAGAGAAAGAGGCATGGTCAGATGAGTGCCTGGATAGTAAGGGATGTGTTTGTGTGTGCAGAAGATACAGAATAGGGACATTTTAAATGTCATTAACTGTATTGTGCAAGTATAGAAATCATGCCAGAATCACATCATGAGATGATTTTAGTAACTGCTGCTACTGTTAGTAGTAGTAGTAATATTTTTATTATTTGTACCCTGCCCATCTCCCAGGATAGCGCCAGTCACTCTGAGCAGCTTCCAACAAAATATAAAAGACAGTAACATCAAATATTAAAAAATTCTCTATACAGAGCTGCCATCATATGTCTTCTAAAAGTCATATGGTTTAATATCATACACATGTTTAACATTTAGATATAATAAAAGTCTCTTACAGGGAAGAGACTGTTGGGGAAACTGCATTCTAGATCAGAGCTGAATGTCTGCTTTTACTTTTTTTTAAAAAAGGCTAGTTTAAAAAACAGTTTTGCACGTAATTTAACAAACCCATTATTTCTATCCCTTTCTCACCCTCACCCCTGGAAGATACAGGCTAATCTAAATAAATAAAAAGCAAAAGTGACTTTAACAATGTGATATTTTCAAGAAAAATAAAACCTTCCCCCCAGCACACATGCAATCTATTGTCTGGCATGAACACGCAAATAGAACAGGAAAGCAACCCACCCACCGCTAGCAGGCTGTGCTTCTCCTCTCCCATTCATTGGCTGGCAGGGCTTACTTACTGTGAGCAAGGACGAATGAAATGCATTGAGTCTCAGCACCATGACAAGGAACAGTTTCCAGGTGTGGACAAGCTTGTGAGCCAGAAACATGACAGGCCTCACACTTCTGCTCATTGAAGTCAGCACCAAATGGGTCTGCCCAAAGCAATGACTACAGTTCATTCATTGATCCAACACATATTTCTCAATAAAACCCTAGGCCTCAATTCTATAATCCTCAGGGGTGGGTTTCACATTCTCCACTGTACCATGCTTCTGGAATTAATCAAGGAGGTAATCAAAAAGCCAACTCCTAGGGGTTGAGGTCCCATTGCCCCCCAAATAAAATGTTGGAGGTGGCTGCCCCCCCCCCAAGTTGATGGCCATTGCCTTTCAAATTGTGTATGTACTTATTATTATGTGGGGGAGGGCTTACCTGGGCCTCCCCAATATTTTATTCAAGTTGGTCCCCTGCACATACGCAAATACACATGAAACTGAGAAACTACAATAAAATAAAAAGCTATTTTAAAAATAATTACAATGCAATCCAATAAAACAATAAAATCTATTTAAAACCAAGGTATCAGCGCAACACATCCTTCTGCTCCACAAATGCACGCATATACATCTTCCATCCAGTCATTTAAGAATCTCTTACTCAGCCACCAACCACTCACACCAGTCACCCCTTCCTCACACACAAAATGTTATACAAAAACTAAGGAAAGAAATAAACTGTTCACTGGCTGAACCATATAAAATAATAGTACAAATTACAACCCATTAGTCACACAGGTATTCCTGACAACAATTTTGCTCCTTCCTAGGTTGCTGTCTCCCACTCCAGACTCTCACCTGAGGATAGGCAGAAGTGCCCACCCTGATTCCCTGATACTCCTTCCTTCTACCAAGGAATGTGCTCAGACAATCCAACTCATGCAAGGGGCCATGTTAAAACCCTCACTGTGGGTACCCTCATCACAATCCCAACACCCTTTGCCTCAGCAGTGCTGCTTTTGTAGTTCTCTGGCTGGGGGCCATCAGCAGCAACTGAGGGCTCCACTTACTTCCTCCCCAGTTCTTCCCAGTAGGACAACTCCCAGGGCTATGTGGGATAGCAAGGAGCAAGGAGAAAATGTATTCTTCTCTCTCTTGCCGATCTCCCAGTATATGCAGTGTTTTCCACACACCCAGGTGGCTCCTAAAAGTTGTGGTCAATAAGTATTTCAGGCAGGACACCTGCTTTCTCTTTCAAACACAGGTGGTGATGCTGTTTCTAACCATCTCCTGTGTAAACTAGGAAAGGTTGAAAGGTAAATGACCCCTGCATGGTTAAGTCCAGTCAAAGGAGACTATGGGGTCATGGCGCTCATCTCACTTTCAGGCCGAGGGAGCTGGCGTTTCTCCACAAACAGGTTTCCGGGTCATGTGGCCAGCATGACTAAACTGCTTCTGGCACAACAGGACACTGTGATGGAAACCAGAGCACACAGAAATGCCATTTACCTTCCTGTCACTGTGGTACCTATTTATCTACTTGCACTGGCATTCTTTTGAACTGCTAGGTTGGCAAGAGCTGGGACAGAGCAACGGGAGCTCACTCTGTTGTGGGGATTCAAACTGCTGACCTTCTGATCAGCAAGCCCAAGAGGCTCGGTGATTTACACCACAGCACCACCTATATCCCTGATAAACTAGAGAAATGAATCTTTGACTAGCACAGTGTCATTTGTAGAAAAGCAATTGAGAAAGAGATTTGCTATTAATGCTCTGGAAAATATACAGATATATAATTCTAAAAGCATACAGCTACTTACAGTCAAAGTAATTGCAAAAGTCATCTTCACAGCAGTTGGTCGTACTAATTAAGGCATAGCCGATTGTAGAGAAACTGTAATCTGTTGAGGGACAATTTGTAGCACATCCATTTTCAAACTGGATTTCCAAACCAAGATCTGTGATATAAAATTGGAAAGGAATAACTACATCTGCAAAAAATCGAATCAAGATTCTTCTTATTGAAATATATATGCTGCTTTCTAATTTTGGGGTGGTCAAATGGGTGGTAATAATAATAATAATAATAATAATAATAATAATAATTTATTATTTATACCCCGCCCATCTGGCTGAGTTTCCCCAGCCACTCTGGGCAGCTTCCAATCAGTGTTAAAAACAGTACAGCATTACATATTTAAAAACTTCCCTGAACAGAGCTGCCTTAAGATGTCTTATGAATGTCAGGTAATTATTTATCTCTTTGACATCTGATGGGAGGGCGTTCCACAGGGTGGGCGCCACTACTGAGAAGGCCCTCTGTCTGGTTCTCGCAATGAGGGAACCGCCAGAAGGCCCTCGGCACTGGATCTCAGTGTCCGGGCTGAACGATGGGGGTGGAGACGCTCCTTCAGGTATACAGGACCGAGGCCGTTTAGGGCTTTAAAGGTCAGCACCAACACTTTGAATCGTGCTCGGAAACGTACTGGGAGCCAATGCAGATCTCTCAGAACCGGTGTTATATGGTCCCGGCGGCCACTCCCAGTCACCAGTCTAGCTGCCGCATTCTGGATTAATTGCAGTTTCCGGGTCACCTTCAAAGGTAGCCCCACGTAGAGCGCATTGCAGTAGTCCAAGCGGGAGATAACTAGAGCATGCACCACTCTGGCGAGACAATTCGCGGGCAGGTAGGGGCTTAGCCTGCGTACCAGGAGCTGGTAGACAGCTGCCCTGGACACAGAGTTAACCTGCGCCTCCATGGACAGCTGTGAGTCCAAAATGACTCCCAGGCTGCGCACCTGGTCCTTCAGGGGCACAGTTACCCCATTCAAGACCAGGGAATCCCCCACACCAACCCGCTCCCTGTCCCCCAAAAACAGTACTTCTGTCTTGTCAGGATTCAACCTCAATCTGTTAGCCGCCATCCATCCTCCAACCGCCTCCAGGCACTCACACAGGACCTTCACCGCCTTCACTGGTTCTGGTTTAAAGGAGAGGTAGGTCGGAGTTAGACACTACAAACTAAGAGCATTTGCAGATGATCTAGTATTGATCCTGCAACAGCCAGACACTAGTACTAAAAGAGTATTAGAATTAATTGAAATATTTGGTCGAGTAGCAGGTTTTAAACTGAACAAACAAAAAATGAAAGTGTTGGAAAAAAATTTAACAATGGAGGAAAGAGAGAGATTTCAGAATGAAACAGGTTTGGAAATAATGAAAAAAGTGAAATACCTGGGGATAAATTTAACATCTAAGAATGTGAATTTATTTAAGGATAATTATGAAAAATGTTGGTTAGAAGTAAAGAAAGATCTAGAAATATGGTCAAGGTTGAAACTTTCCTTGTTAGGCCGGATTGCTACTATTAAGATGAATGTATTGCCTAGAATGCTATTTTTATTTCAGACGTTGCAGATTTTGGACAAGATGGACTGTTTCAAGAAGTGGCAGAAAGAGATATCAAAATTTGTCTGGCAGGGCAAAAAGCCCAGAATAAAATTTAAGATTTTAACTGATGCAAAAGATAGAGGGGGGTTTGCCCTGCCGGACTTAAGACTTTATTATGAATCGGCAGCTTTTTGCTGGTTGAAACACTGGCTACTTCTTGAGAACACAGACATTTTGGATCTGGAAGGGTATGATAATAGCTTTGGTTGGCATGCATACTTATGGCATGATAAGGCAAAGGTGTATAAAGGCTTCAAAAACCATATTGTAAGGAAAGCATTGTATAATGTCTGGATTCGATATAAAGATTTGTTGGAAAGTAAAACTCCCAGGTGGGTGTCACCAATGGAAGCTAAGGAAGTGAAAAAGCTTAATATGGACTCTAAATGGCCAAAATATTGTGAAATTTTAGAATATGATGGTGAAAGGGTTAAACTTCAGAGTTACGAGAAATTAAAGCCCAAAGTTCGAGATTGGCTGCACTATCATCAGATAAATGAGACATTCAAACAGGACAGGAAAATAGGATTTCAGAAAGAGAGGTCAAAACTAGAAACAGAATTGTTAGAACCCAATACTAAGAACTTATCAAGAATGTATAATTTGCTGTTGAAATGGAACACACAGGATGAGATAGTGAAATCAGCTATGATTAAATGGGCACAAGACATCGGTCATGATATTATGTTTGCTGACTGGGAACAGTTATGGACTACCGGTATTAAATTTACTGCATGTAATGCTCTAAAAGAAAACATAATGAAAATGATCTATCGGTGGTACATGACCCCAGTCAAGCTTGCAAAAATCTATCATTTGCCAAATAATAAATGTTGGAAATGTAATGAGACTGAAGGTACTTTTTATCACCTTTGGTGGACCTGCCCGAAGATTAAAGCTTTTTGGGAAATGATCTACAATGAAATTAAGAAAGTCCTTAAGTGGACTTTTCCTAAGAAACCAGAGGCTTTTCTCTTGGGCATGGTAGGCCAATTGGTGTTAAAGAGGGATAGGATTTTCTTTATGTATGCTACCACAGCAGCAAGAATTCTACTGGCGAAGTATTGGAAGATGCAAGAACTACCTACTCTGGAAGAATGGCAAACAAAGGTGATGGACTTTATGGGACTGGCTGAGATGACGGGCAGAATCCGTGACCAGGGGAAGGAGACAGTGGAAGAGGACTGGAAGAAATTTAAAATATACCTTAAAAACTGTTGTAAAACTGAGGAATGCTAAGATGTCAAGGGGTAAGAAACAGAGAATTACAGCTGTAACTAAAAAACTAAAGGAAATTTAATGAAAGGGAATCAGGATAAATTGATCAAAGGGTTGCTAAAGAATCATAAAACAAGGATGCAGGGATGGGGAGGTATGGGGAAGTCGAAGGAAAGAAGGTGTATGAAAGTACAATTTTGAAGTTATATTTGTTTAAATGTTTTGTATGTTTTTGTTTTGTGTTTTGACTTTTTGTTTTGTGCTTTGTTTTTATTATGTGTTTGAAAAATGAATAAAAATTATTTAAAAAAATAAAATAAAGGAGAGGTAGAGCCGGGTGTCATCTGCATACTGATGAACACCCAGTCCAAACGCCCTGATGATCTCTCCCAGCGGCTTCATATAGATATTAAAAAGCACTGGGGAGAGGACAGAACCCTGAGGCACCCCACAAGTGAGAGCCCAGGGGTCTGAACACTCATCCCCCCCCACCATTTTCTGGACACGGCCCAGGAGGAAGGAGCGGAACCACTGTATGACAGTGCCCCCAGCTCCCAGCCCCTCTAGATGGTCCAGAAGGATGTTATGGTCGATGGTGTAAAAGGCCGCTGAGAGATCCAGCAGAACTAGGAAACAGCTCTCACCTTTGTCCCTAGCCCGCCGGAGATCATCAACCAGCGCGACCAAGGCAGTTTCAGTCCCATGGTGAGGCCTGAATCCCGATTGGAAGGGATCCAAATGGTCCGCTTCCTCCAGGCGTGCTTGGAGTTGTTCAGCAACCACCCGCTCAATCACCTTGCCCAAGAATGGCAGATTTGAGACTGGGCGATAGTTGGCCAAACTGGCCGGGTCTAAAGATTTTTTTTTAAGAAGCGGTTTAATGACCGCCTCTTTCAGAGGGTCTGGGAAGGCTCCCTCACAGAGGGAAGCATTCACCACCCCGCAGAGCCCATCGCCCAGCCCTTCCCAGCTCGCTTTTATCAGCCAGGACGGGCAAGGATCAAGGAGACAGGTGGTCGGTTTCACTTGTCCAAGCAGCCTGTCCACATCCTCGGAGGTAACAGATTGGAATTGATCCCATGTAACAGGACCAGACAGAATTCCAGCTCTCTCCCGCCCTGGCCCTGCTCCCATGGTGGAGTCTACCTCCTTCTGAATCTGAGTGATTTTATCTGCAAAAAACTTTGCAAAAGCATTGCAGGAGATCTTGGGGTCCCTACCAGGCCCCGGTGGTACAGGTGGTTCCGATAGATTGCGAACCACCTGAAAAAGTCTCCTGCTGCTGTTTTCTGCAGATGTAATGGAGGCGGCGAAGAAGGCCCTCTTCGCCGTCGCCATTGCCACTTAGTAGGCTCGACGTTGAGCTCTAACCCATGTCCGGTCTGATTCAGAATGAGTTTTCTGCCACCTGCGCTCTAGCCGTCTCAATGATTGTTTCATCACCCTCAGCTCCGGGGAAAACCACGGGGTTGTCCGGGCTCCATGCAATCGGAGAGGGCGCTTCGGAGCCAGACAGTCGATAGCCCTGGTTAACTCCGCATTCCAGTGTGCCACCAGGGAATCAGCTGAAAGGCCAACAACTTGGGATAAAGCATCCCCTACCACTCTCTGGAAGCCAGTTGGATCCATTAAGTGGCGGGGGCGGACCATCCGAATCGGTCCCACTTCCCTGCAGAGGGGAAGGGTTGCGGAGAAGTCCAGTTGCACGAGGAAGTGATCTGACCATGGCACTTCTTTTGTTTCGCTTTTAGTTAGTGTCAGATCAAATAAGAAAAACAAATATTGCAACAACTGAATTTAGCAGGATATCCCTTCAAGTACTTTCTTTAAGAATCAACAAAAACTTATTCTAGGTCATTTCTGTTAAAATTTGCACATAAATGGGAGAAGGCAGACTTTATCTCTACACAAACAAAACAGTAAGGGCCCAAAACAGGTTGAGCTACCAGCCATCTCTATCTGATAATCAGTTAGCTGATTGAGAGCCAAAGTCAAGAAGCTGCCTCAAACTACAGCACCTTGGGTTACGAACTTTGCCCCAGGATGAGAACGGAAATTGCACGCCAGTGGCGTGGCAGCAGCAGGAGGCCCCATTAGCGAAAGCGCTCCTTAGTTTTAGAACTGTTTCAGGTTCAGCTTCCTGTTTCCGGTGGTGGGAATGGCTGACTCCCATACGATCGGATCCCAGCCGTGCCAGTAATTCAGGGCTGATGTGGAGGTAATTAGCCCTGGCAGACTCCCCAGGATGGGAAAGGACTATCTCGCAGATTCGCAGATTGTCCGAGATTGTCAGTTTGCATCGAGGTGCAAGCGGCAGGACACTATGACCCAGAACACGAGCCAGCTGGCACTCTCTGATGTCATTCTCATAGCCAGAAATATCTGTTTGATGAAATGATTGGATTTGGACAATAAATAGACATAGTCTGGACCAAAGAAGATTAAGGAAAAACCTGCAGAACTGTACTGTCCCTGGTGTTTAAGCTCGGACTTCAAAGAGATTCTCATCATGGCGTGTAGATTACAGAGGTGTTTGGTATGTCTTAAATCTCAAACGAAAAGCTTTGACAACAGCCCAGATTGGAATGATTTAACAACTTGGGAGTTGCTGCGTCATTAAACTTCAGATGATAGACTTGGACAACAGCCTGGATTGGAAGATTGGAATGGAGACAGAGAAAGCTGCGCTGGTAAATAGACAGTTGAATATATATATATATATATATATATATATATATATATATATTGTCAGAGCTGCCCCTAGGTCCCAGCTCACAAAGGACCAACGCCCGGCTGTAGTTATGTACAAAAGTCTTTATTGAAGTTCAGTTGCCATTTCAAAGCCGCAGCGTGCAACTCTACGTCTTAGAACCTAGACCGGCGAAGCTCCGTCTGAGTCTCCGCCCCCTAGACACCAGTTTAAGACTCTCGCCTTGCTCCACCTCTTCCTTAGCTCCTTCCTCCTCTGGGCCCTCCTGCCCGCTGGGGTTTCCTCCTTTCTGGACTCTTCTGACGCTGACCCCCCTGATTCTTGCCCCTCCTTCCGGCGGGCTTTAGGACCTGGTTCCCTATCCGGGCTACCTGCTGTGCCGCTCGCCTGTACATTTGAACTTGGTGCGCGCGCCCAGCCGGCAACCTTCCTCTTGACCGTTCCCTCACTCTCCGATGGAGGCGTGGCCAAGCCTGACTCATATTCTCTCGCTGGTGGTGAATATGCTGGCCCTGATACCTGGGACTCCCCCCCACTACGCTCTGGTGGGGAAGCTGGTCCTGATTTCCAACTGCTGCTCTGGGAGTCCCCGCTGGCCCCTTCCTTCTGGGGTATCCCCCTTGGGACCCCCCTTGCCTTGGCCATCGGCGCCCCCTTCTGTGAATCTTCCGATTCGCTGGAGAGGCTCATGGAATCTCTCGGGCTACTGTCATCTTCTCCTACGCTGCCCTCGGATTGCTCCTCCTCGCTCTCCATCTCCTCCCCTCCCTGCGCTGCTGCTGCGTCCCTGACATATATATATATATATATATATATATACACACACACACACACACACACACACACACACACACAAATAAAGCTGTATTTGACAGACAAAAGGATATATGATTTTTGACATGACTGAGAATCGCAGAGCCAGGGACAGATAACTTTAAAGCGTTAAGATCGGAATGTGGAAAATATGAAAACAACGAGAGGAGGAAGGACTGAAGATTTGGAGATATGCTTCAGAGGTCCAGACTATGGGGAGCCCGGAAAAAATTAATTACAATTTGGAATACAATTTGGTCTCTCTTTTTTTAGTTTTTAGTTTTTAATTGGATTATGATGTGGACATGTTGATTGGCTGGTTTTATTGGAAAATCAATAAAATTGATTTTTTAAAAAAGAATGGTTTTGGGTTTAATGCTCCCATTAAAAGAAGATTTACCATATTTGGTTTAGGCTGTGCAAGAGAGAGCTAAATGAATGTGGGGGACTGGATCGAACTATGTATGGTGAACGACTGTTTGAATTATCTGCTTGTCTGCTTACATTCTACTCAATTTAAGTGTGATTCCAGGAAATTTAGAAGCAGCAGAGAAGGTACTTCCAGTGACTTAACATATAAATGCCATCTGCTGGTGATTTTCAGTAACTACAGCAGAAAAAAATAATAATAATTTGAAATAATTTGAAATCTGGGAAAAGGCAGTAAATCACGCTTTGCATGCCTCTTTCCTCTTCACAAAAGAAGATTTATAAAATTCGGATTAGATTGTGCAAGGGGCTGAATACGACTGGACACTGTTCCTGCTGTTACATTCTACCCCCCACCTCACTGAGAGAGGAAGCCACTTTATGAAGTCTGGTCCAGATACAAGGAATTGTTAGAAAGTAAAACACCATGGTGGCTCTCCCCTGTTGAATGTATATCAGTGAAAAGAATAAACATGAAAGGCAGACATACACACTTCAGAAATCAGATTAAGAAATGCTATTGGGAGTAAAGATAGCAGGGAAACAGGCAGAAAGTCAAAGCAGAATAGGCACTTCCGGTCGGCGCCAGCGTTTAATGGCGGTCCTTTCTTCAAGTTCCGAAGGAGGACTGCTCCGCGAGTTCGGGTCTGTCCCGCTACGGCGAGCGGGGGACCCCTAAAATCACAGGCGCGGAAGCCTGTGAGCAAGGAGACTCGGTGGGCACCTTCCGCGCCCCCCGGTACTGCGAAAGAGCCTTTTTAAAGGCTCCGGAACGGCATCGGGGTGAGTGCAGTGCCGAGAGCCGCAACCCAGCCCGCGGAGCGAAGCTGCGTCGCCATGAACGGAGAGCGCCGATTCCTTCCTGAAGCAAAGATCTGACCGTAACACCCGTGAGTAAGATTGAGGGATTGAACGGGACATTAAAATTTAAACCTTGAAATTTGGCTGAAAATGGGAAAGGCATAAATCAAGGAAGTCTGCCTCCCCGAACTGCATGAAAAGCAAAGCAATGAAAAAGCAAAGCTGCATTTGAAAGAAACTAATCTTTTAAACTGACTAACTGACATCGGACTTTAACTCCCCCCCCCCCAATAAGCAGGGAAAAGGGGGGAGAAAATTAAGACATTGTTTACCTGCTGGAATTTAATGGAAAAAAGGAGATCTTTCACTGTCAAATCTCCTGGCCGAACTGCCTGAGCAAGGCACCGGGAAAGTGAGCTGTCAGTGAGACTGGATACAAAGTGTACCTATGAAGTTGGGGTTTTGACTGAGACAAAGTTACTGGGCTCTAGTTGGGATTACTTTGTTGAACTTTTGAAGGGAAAGAAAACGGGACAGAAACTTTTACTGTGGACTTTTGAACTCTTGGTTCATAGATCTATGTTTCCCTTTTGTTCTCTCCACTTGGATACAATTGAATGCTCCCTCTAGAGGGCTTAGAGGAAAGCTGTTACAGTGAAAAAGAAACAGTGGGATTTTCCACTTGTAAATCTTTCCTGTGAGAACGACCTTGAGGATATGAGTGGCCCAGCAGATGAGATAGTAACTAGATCTAAAGTAAAACAATCACAAAAGAAGAGGGCCTCAATAACAAGCACATTACCAGCTGCACAGGAAAAAATACCAACAGCATCTATGGAATCAATGACACAGGCACTGCTTAAAATAAATCAATCTTTAGAAGCATTGACAAAGCAGTCCACTGAAAATTCTAAAAAATTGACAGAGCTGACAGCAAGACTGGACTTGAACACGGCAAGCGTAGCATCTAATACAGATTCTATAAATAAGCTGATTCAAGAGAATTCTGAAACACGAAAGATAGCTGAAAGTGCAAAAAAGACAGCAGAGGAGACAAGGGAAAAGCTTGCACCGATTACAAAAAAAGTGAATGAACATGATGCAGTTCTCTCTTTGCTGGAACTACAGAGAAAAGAGAAAAATTTGAAATTGAGACTGGTTCCTGAGAACGAGGGTGACAACCTTGTGGACTTCCTTACACAGAACTTTTCAGAATTTTGGTTAGAAGATTTGGAGGAAGATGAATTTGAAATAACAGCAGCCTTTCGGCTGGGCAGGAGGCAAGGAAAGAAGCCAAGGGATTGTCTAATCACACTGAGATCCAAGGAAGAAAGAGACAAACTACTGAACTTGCATTATCAAAAGGCCTTGGAGATCCAAAATTGTCAAGTCCAAATTTTTAAAGATATCCCTAAATATATTTTGGAGGTGAGGACCCTCTACAAAGATTTGGTCCTCCTGCTGAAGAAAAATCTCATACCTTTTAGGTGGGAGTTTCCACAAGGATTGTCTTTCAACTTTAAAGGAAGGAAAATCAAGATAAAAACAATTCAGGATAAAGAACAGTTTCTGGAGAGATACTTTGAGGACTTGCAGAAAGGAACAGTAGAAACAACAACAGAAGAAAGATCGACGGACATCGCCAACCTGTCTTTTGGACTTATACCACCATCAGAAGAGGAACAAAAGCTAGGAGCAGTCGGAGGAACAGGTACCTAATAACAAAATGTCTCTGCAACTTCTTAGTTGGAACTGTAATGGCTTCAATCTTCCCCGAAAAAGACGCCAAGTTTTTCATATATTGAAGAGAGAACAATTAGACCTAATATGTTTACAAGAAACCCATGTGACCAGGGCTCACAGAAAATTGTTGGTAAATAAGAGACTTGGACAGGAATTTATTACATCAGATAAAGTGAAGAAAAGAGGCGTGGTGATTTACGCAAAGGAAAAATTGGCCCCAAAGATGATATTTAAAGATGAACAAGGAAGATACCTGGCAATTGAAATACAAGTTCAAGGAGAAAAAATCTTGATAGTTGGAATTTACGCACCAAATGATGGGAAGGCTGAATTTTTCAAGAAGTTACATGAGATTTTACTGGACTATTTAGACTGTAAAATAATAATGATGGGAGATATGAACGGAGTAGTCTCCACATACATGGACAAGGCACAGAGACAAGTAATTTCCAAGGAAGGGAGACTACCTAAGACTTTCTTTGAGATGACTGAAACTATGGACTTGATTGACATTTGGAGAACAAGAAACCCTCTTGAGAGAGAGGGAACTTTTTTCTCTGAAGCTAAAATGACGTGGACAAGAATTGACCAAATTTGGGTAACTAGCAGTATGGCACCAAGGATAAAAAAGGCAGAAATCTGCTCAAAGACCTGTTCCGACCATAATGCGGTGAAGATGGAGATGAAACTAACATCAACTGGATCCTTTAGATGGAGAATGAATGACACCCTTTTCAGAGATGAAGAGATCTATAAGAAGGCCCAAAAGACACTAAAAGATTACTTTGAGATAAACTTAAGAACAGAAACGGAAAAAAGAATAATTTGGGACGCAAGTAAGGCCGTGATGCGAGGTTTCCTAATACAACAGAATTCTATAAAGAGGAAAAAGCAAAATGAGAGGAAAGAAAATTTTTTGGAAAAAATAAAAGAAGGTGAAAAGAAATTGAGGTCTAAACCAAAGTCTCATGAGATTTTGAGAGAAATAAAGTATCATCAGAAGCAATATATGGAACTGATGAATCAAGAGATAGAATGGAAAATAAAGCAAATGAGACAAAAGACATTTGAATCGGCGGACAAATGTGGGAAACTGCTATCATGGCAATTGAAAAAGAGGCAAAAAATGAATACTGTGACAAGTTTAGAAGTGGATGGAAAAATTATTTCCAAACCAAATGAGATAAGTAATTGCTTTCAAAGTTTTTTCAGAAAATTATATGTACAAGGGCCAATAAACGAACAAGAAATAGAAGAATTTATCAAGAAGTATGGATTACCAAAAATTTCAGAGCAAAGTAAAAGGACTTTGAATGAGAAAATAACAGCACAAGAGATAGAGGGTGCCATTCAGAATATGCAATTGGGAAAATCTCCAGGACCAGATGGTTTGACCGCCAGATACTATAAAGCACTGAAGGAATGGTTAATACATCCATTGAAAGAAGTTTGTAATGAAATTCTAGAGGGGAAAAAGGCACCCGAATCGTGGAAAGAAGCTTTTATCTCACTTATACCGAAAACTGAGAAGGAAAAGAACCAGGTTAAAAACTACCGCCCCATATCATTACTTAATGTGGATTACAAAATTTTTGCAGACATTTTGGCAAAAAGATTGAAGAAAGTGTTGCTAAAGGAGATTGACAAGGACCAAACTGGCTTTCTTCCGGGGAGACATATGTCAGATAATGTGAGGAACATTATAGATATTTTGGAAATGTTAGAAGTGGACATCAATAGGAAGGTGGTTTTAATTTTTGTGGACGCGGAGAAAGCCTTTGATAACATTTGCTGGAGTTTTATGAAGAAAAATCTCCAAGAAATGGGGGTGGGCCAAGGTTTTGAAAATGGTATAGGTGCAATATATTCTAAACAAAGAGCAAAGCTGATTGTAAATAATGTGGTTACGGAAGAAATACCAATAGAAAAAGGTACACGACAAGGATGCCCAATATCCCCTCTATTGTTTATATCAGTTCTGGAGGTTTTGTTAAATATGATTAGAGGGGACCAGTTGGTTAAAGGAGTTCAGGTCGGAACTAGACATTACAAATTAAGGGCATTTGCAGATGACCTGGTATTAACTTTGCAACAGCCAGACACTAGTACCAAAAGAGTACTAGAATTAATTGAGATATTTGGTCAAGCGGCAGGATTTAAATTGAATAAACAAAAGATGAAAGTGTTGGAGAAAAATCTTACAATGGCTGAAAAAGAGAAGTTTCAGAGTGAAACAGGCTTAGAGATAACAAAAAAAGTGAAATACCTGGGGGTAAACTGAACATCTAAAAATGTGAACTTATTTAAGGACAATTATGAGAAATGTTGGACAGAGGTAAAGAAAGATCTAGAAATATGGTCAAGGTTGAGACTTTCCTTGTTAGGCCGAATTGCTGTTATCAAGATGAATGTGCTGCCCAGAATGCTGTTTTTATTTCAAACATTGCAGATATTGGACAAGATGGAGTGTTTCAAGAAGTGGCAGAAAGATATATCTAAATTTGTCTGGCAGGGCAAAAAGCCCAGAATAAAATTTAAGATTTTAACTGATGCAAAAGAAAGAGGGGGGTTTGCCCTGCCGGACTTAAGACTTTATTATGAATCAGCAGCTTTTTGCTGGTTGAAACAATGGCTGCTTCTTGAGAACACAGACATTTTGGATCTGGAAGGGTATGATAATAGCTTTGGTTGGCATGCATACATATGGTATGACAAGGTAAAAGTACATAAGGGTTTCAAAAACCATATTGTTAGAAAAGCATTATATAATGTTTGGATGCGGTATAAAGATTTGTTAGAAAGTAAAACTCCCAGGTGGTTGTCACCAATGGAAGCCAAAGAGGTGAAAAAACTTAATATGGAGCCTAATTGGCCAAAATATTGTGAAATTCTAGAACAAGACGGTGAAAAAGTTAAATTACAGAGTTATGAGAAACTAAAGCCTAAAGTACGAGACTGGTTACACTATCATCAGATATATGAGGCATTTAAACAGGACAGGAAAATAGGCTTCCAGAAGGAGAGGTCTAAACTAGAAACAGAATTGTTAGAACCCAATACTAAGAATTTGTCAAGAATGTATAATTTGCTGCTAAAATGGAATACACAGGATGAAACGGTGAAATCAGCTATGATTAAATGGGCACAAGACATTGGTCATGATATTATGTTTGCAGACTGGGAGCAGTTATGGACCACCGGTGTTAAATTTACGGCATGTAATGCCTTAAAAGAAAACTTAATGAAAATGATTTATAGGTGGTACATGACCCCAGTCAAGCTTGCAAAAATTTATCATTTGCCCAATAATAATTGCTGGAAGTGTAATGAGACTGAAGGTACTTTCTACCACCTTTGGTGGACCTGCCCGAGGATTAAAGCCTTTTGGGAAATGATCTATAATGAAATTAAGAAAGTCCTAAAGTGGACTTTTCCTAAGAAACCTGAGGCTTTTCTTCTGGGTATGGTTGGCCAATTGGTGCCAAGGAAGGATAGGACGTTTTTTATGTATGCTACTACAGCAGCAAGAATTCTTCTCGCAAAGTATTGGAAGACACAAGAACTACCTACTCTGGAAGAATGGCAGATGAAGGTGATTGAATATATGGGTCTGGCAGAGATGACCGGCAGAATTCGTGACCAGGGGAAAGAGACAGCGGAAGAAGATTGGAAGAAATTCAAGATATATCTTAAAAATTATTGCAAAATTGAGGCGTGCTAGATGTCAGGGAATAAGAAATAGAGAATTGCAGCTGTAACTAAATAAGTTAAAGAAAAAGGAATGCAATGAAAGTGAATTAAATAATTAATTATTGGAGAATTGCTTAAAAAAATGTTAAAAATTAAGGATGCAGTAAAAGGGAGGCATGGGGAAGTCGGAGAAACAAGGGGTATGAAAACAGGATTATGAAATTATACATGTTGTATATGTTTTTGTTTGTGTATGTGAATGTGTTGTTTGTTTTTATTTGTGTTGGAAAACCAATAAAAATTATTTTTTTAAAAAAAAGAAAGTCAAAGCAGAATAAAAATAAACCCAAGCACTGTGACTCTAAACTGAACTAATCCTAGCAAAAACACAACACCCAGTGGTCAAGTTTACTCACAAAAAATAATCAAGGCTGATTCTTTGAAGATCCCATCTTAGAACCCCAGTGCTGGATAGGAAACTGGATTCCCTAATGTTGGGAGGGGAACAAGGTGCAAGAAGCTGCACAGTTTTTTAAAAGGCTCACTCCACTTGGCTCTTTCTGGTCAAGTTTCTCAGGTCCGTTAAAGAGGCCTTTTAAATCTCCTTTTTGCAAAGAAGAGGCTTGGCAGGAGAGACGTGACAACTTGACTAAGAGAAATGCTGGGCAGCTCAGGCCCTTTCTTCACAGCATGTGTCCTAGCAGCATTT
Source organism: Podarcis cretensis (assembly GCF_951804945.1). Classification (NCBI taxonomy): domain Eukaryota; kingdom Metazoa; phylum Chordata; class Lepidosauria; order Squamata; family Lacertidae; genus Podarcis; species Podarcis cretensis. The sequence continues at coordinate 12,960,693 of NC_137177.1, read as the reverse complement.
CTGGAGCTCCAGCAGGAGAAATCATCCAGATGCACCCTAGATCCCTTGAAGAAAGCAAGTCCCTTATATGTCAACAGATTCAACAGGGTCTTTTGGGCAGAATCACAGGCCTGTGTCATATACACTCACCTCATATCATCTCCAGTTCTTTGATTTTTTCAGCACTTAGTGACTCAAATGAATGCATGAAAAAAAGGGTTGTGTTTCTAAACATAAGGTGAGATCAGGACACTGTGGCCATTTCACATGAACATATGCGAGTGAGTCCAAGATACTCCAGGGAGCAAATGGAGGGGCAACACACTATTTGAATTAGACAGAAAATTTTAATACTTACCTGAAATCTTTTCAGTTGTATGCAAAAAGCAAACGTCATCAGTTTTGCAGTCACGGATTACATCTGTTTGATTCAAAGAACTGTCAAAACAGAGGAGAGCTGCCACTGCTGTGAGGAGAGAGGAGGAAACACTCAGTGCTACCCTACTTGGTTGCTCATTGCTGTCCCACTCCCAGTGCCTTCCACCTCAGTGAGCAAGACCGCAAGTAAACAGTATACAGAATGGGACAAGATTTAAAATTGGCTACAACTTTATTGATCACAAATGTAGATAGGCTTTGACATAGGCTTTGGTCATGTATCCCTTACATGTTGAGGACTGGGGCATTACAGGGTCAATCCTAGGATATATGGGTGCATTGCAAGACACAGGTCTACACGAATGGCCTTCCTACGCCGCTGAAGGAAGCACTATGGCCCATTTGCCAGATGCCTGGCTCGTGGACAGAAACCTTCCTCTAGAGTCTAGACCCCTTTAACAGGATACCCTGCAGACACACTGCTCCAAGATGGGGGTGAGACACCATTTCACCCAGCCATTCATCTGCCAAAGCATACACTATTGCTATGGGGGAGGCAAAACATGCATTTCTATCCAAATGTGGTGCCTGGGAGAGGGCTAGCTGCCTTTTAAGCAGTGGAAGCTGACTGAAGTGAAGGCTGCAGGTAGTCTGGCCCACTCCCAAGCCCCATCCATGAGGCTTCACCCGACTGGGCAACTTCAAACAGAGGTTTGGTGGGAACCCCCACGGTGCATCATCTCAGCGACCTACTCACCCGGAAAAAGCAGCACCAAGAGGAAAGCCTTCATAGCAATGGAGGGATGAAAAGCTGAAGAAGACTCAGAGCAAAGCAGCAGGTGACCTGTGGAGGAAGAGGCTGACTTTTGGGGTATTTATAGGCCAAAGAGCAGAGCCTGCGGGTGGAGGTGGGAAGAACTAATCCAATGAGAGGCAGAAAATTTGATGAAATATGCTTTGGGAACCGGAATGAGATTCTACCAGCTGGCATTTCTATTCCATGTCATTAGCATATTTAAGAAACAGCTATTGCAAGCAGATACACCTTTGGGGAACTCCGTGAAATTCCACCAAATGACATTCTACTTTATTTCCATCACAATTTCACCACAATGCTTCTGGGGAATGATCTCAATAATCAGGCACAAAATGATCAGTTGGTACATCACTTGCATATTTATTTCCCCCCACAAATCGTGTGTCTCTAAAGTCAGTCAAGTTGGAGTGTTCAATGAAGCTGAATATTCATTCATTTGTTTGTTTGTTTGTTGCTCTTCACAGCCTCACACATGCTTGAGGTGATGGGTGGTGTTTTTCTACCTCGGTTCCACCACCACCACCAAACTCTCATTGGGGGTTGTTTTATACATGGATGGTGAATGCACAGGGGTTCGGGTTCAGGCTGTGGAGCAGGCATCCTGGGCTCGAGTTCCCTGTGGGTTTGGGCTTAGGTTTGGGTTCCAGCCTGATTTTTTAATTTTGGGTTCAAAAACATAGGGGTCGTCTTATACATGGGGGCGTCTTATGCACGGAAAAAATACAGCATACCACCTGAGCCTAGATGGAGCGAGTGCAGAGCATTCACATCCCACGTGGGTCCTGTTCCTCCCACTGCTGTAACCTCAGATCCCAAGAGACCCCAGAAAACATCGCATCTGACCTGCTCTTCAGCATGAAACAGATAGCCTGCCTTGTGCTCTACCCCCCACCCCTGCCACTCCAGCTTGCAAAAGGGGCACTTTTTTCCTGTTCACTTACCTCATCTCCCACTGGAATTTTGTCTCTCCCTCCTGAAACACTGGCCTTTTGTCTCTGCTATCTCTCACCTCTGGGAGGGCTTTTCTGTGGTCCAGTGAATTCATGGCCTTCTTAATGGGTTAATGGCTCAGCCATTCCAGTGATTACTCCTCTATGGTTTTTCTGTCAGTTGGCTTTCTACACACAGGAAAAATAGTATAAACTTCCAGTCCCCACTAACCCAGGAATTTAGGGGTTCGCCTAAATTCCAAACCTTTACTGGATCTAGATGCTTTAGGAGAGTCTTTCCCCAAAACATATAACATTATTTGAGGACAGAACTGCCAAAAGACTAGTTACAGAAAGGTTTTATTTGTACAAAAGAGTGAATGGAGAATGCCTTGTTTTTCCAAATCAGGGTTGACTTTGCAGCCCAAACAGACACCAAACTATTTCCAACCAAGCAGTTTAGGCTAAATCAGGGCTAATCCCATAATGAGGAATGCCTTCTCTGATGAAGTGCATCTTCCTCTCTCATTATTGATTTTCAGGAGGAATCTTTAAAATCCCTATTCACCCAGGCATTTGAAGGCTGAATCACTGCTCCTTGGAGGTTTGAAATTATTAGCTGGATTGGGTTGTTATTGTATTTCAGTATCCAGCTTCTAATACCTCTTCCCTATGAATACCATCTATTTATCCTGCTCCCTGCTCTTTAAAAAGGGTTGCTGATCTGTAACCAGGGCTGGATTTAGACACATCAAAGAAGTGTTTCACTTTAAAGCATTGTAAATTTAAACAAGGAAAACAGGTCAGAAAAAATGGGACCCCACGTTGCCGTTTGGTGGCACAATGTTATATTGCACATACAATGCATATAAATCATTTTTTCTTTATCAGTCTAGCTGAGTTCCAGAACTGACTTCTTTATTCAGTAACACCTAAGCATAGGAATCTTCCATGCGGAACACTGTGAAAAAGCATTTAAGCATTCAGCCTGCACTCCTTTACTAGGAGTGGTGGGATATAAATTTTAAAAATGAAATATATATAGTCCATGAAGATAATAAAGGGGCTGCATAGTTTGTCAAAGTTTCCCCGCTTTTGATTTCGTGAAAATCCGGATACAGAGGCATATAGGAGCCACAGAAAGATGATAAATAGATAGATAGATAGATAGATAGATAGATAGATAGATTAGATGATAGATAGATGATAGATTAGATAGATAGATAGATGATAGATAGATGATAGATAGATAGATAGATAGATAGATAGAGATAGATAGATGATAGATGATAGATGATAGATAGATAGATAGATAGATAGATAGATATAGATAGATGATAGATAGATGATAGATAGATAGATAGATAGATAGATAGATGATAGAGATAGATAGATGATAGAGATAGATAGATGATAGATAGATAGATAGATGATAGATAGATAGATAGATAGATAGATTAGATAGAGATAGATAGATAGATAGATAGATAGATAGATAGATGATAGATAGATAGATAGATAGATAGATAGATAGATAGATGATAGATAGATAGATAGATAGATAGATAGATGATAGATAGATAGATGATCATAGAATCATAGAGTTGGAAGAGACCACAAGGGCCATCGAGTCCAACCCCCTGCCAAGCAGGAAACACCATCAGAGCACTCCTGACATATGGTTGTCAAGCCTCTGCTTAAAGACCTCCAAAGAAGGAGACTCCACCACACTCCTTGGCAGCAAATTCCACTGTCGAACAGCTCTCACTGTCAGGAAGTTCTTCCTAATGTTTAGGTGGAATCTTCTTTCTTGTAGTTTGGAACCATTGCTCCGTGTCCGCTTCTCTGGAGCAGCAGAAAACAACCTTTCTCCCTCCTCTATGTGACATTCTTTTATATATTTGAATGATAGATGATATGATAATGATAGATAGATAGATAGATAGATAGATAGATAGATAGATGATAGATAGATAGATAGATGATAGATAGATAGATAGATGATAGATGATAGATAGATAGATAGATAGATAGATAGATAGATAGATGATAGATAGATAGATAGATAGATAGATAGATAGATAGATGATAGATAGATAGATGATAGATAGATAGATAGATAGATAGATAGATGATATAGATGATAGATAGATGATAGATAGATAGATAGATAGATAGATAGATGATAGATAGATAGATGATAGATAGATAGATAGATAGATATAGATGATAGATATAGATGATAGATAGATGATAGATGATAGATAGATAGATAGATAGATAGATAGATAGATGATAGATAGATAGATAGATGATAGATAGATAGATGATAGATAGATAGATAGATAGATAGATAGATAGATAGATGATAGATAGATAGATGATAGATAGATAGACACATAGACTTATGGGGGAATTACTTTAGAAAAATAATTTGCTGAGCCTTTTTTGTAAAAACTTTTGAATCACAGCATGGAAGCTAATTGTTCTGGCAATGTTTCATTGAATACTTAGCCTTGCCAAATCCACAAGATGTTCCTGAGACATTGTAGACTTTTAATAAGTCTTAATTAACTTAATTATCTTAATTAACTTAGATTTGCTAAATGAGCTCTCTGAAGAAGCTACTGTTCCTGAAATTCCCTCCACTTAGGACTGGAATTGAACAGGTGGCACAGTGTTTGAATTGTTCCCAAAATGTAATTCAACAGCATCATTTTGACATCTGTTGAGTGTGTGTCAACTGCATGGTGAAAAAAATGCTGTTGAGCATTGTTCTTGTATCTTTGCTTGTGCACCATTGTCTTTTCCAGTCATATTTGACCCCAGTCAGGGAGAGTAATAGCATGTTCTTTCAGTGTTTCTTTCATTGTCATCAGCTGAGCAATTTCTCTCCCGCCCTTTTTTTTGCAACTGTCTGCAAACTTGAGAATTTTCTCTTGAATCGCATACTGTGTTTCTTTCAAAAGTACATATCTCAAAAGAACTGTTGCTTGTTAAATATGGGAAGAATCTGGTGTGGAATAATATTAATGCAAAGTACTTTGCGGATTGCCTTTCAAGCAAAATGTGCTGTTTCACAAAATTCAAGCATTCTGTAATAAATTCATTTTGTGAGTCAGGTGACAGATAATGAACTTGAAGCCACTCACTCCTTTCTGTGACTCCTCTACACTTAGCACATGTCCCTAAAGGATGGGGTCCTGCCTGGAGAGCAGTTCACGGAGTCCTTAAAAGTTTCCATTGTTTGAATCATCAGTTCGATGTGATGAACCACACAAACCAGCCTCTTACCTGTAGTTCTCCATTACTGCTTTGAAATTTCAGAATGCAGGTATCTTTGGGGAATGTTTGAGGCAGAAAGAAGAGGCCATTCATAATATATGTTTCTATTTCCTTTCGAGATGGAAACTTGCCTGTGATACTTCCCATGGCAAAGTCCACTCGCTCTCAAAATAATTTGAGTTGTGCTCAGGGGTCAGAAAAGGCCCAAATTAAAAATCACAGCATTGAATAATTATGCTATTTTCTATTGACAGTATCAATAAAACAGAGCACTGGGAAATATCTTTCATCAGAAGATTTTTGGTTGAGTGGTTCTTTTTGTGTTTTGCTTTTATTATACTTTTACCAATATAATTTGAATTCACGCAAACAACTCTCCTAAGTTTACCAGATATAGTCAGTTCATTGTCTGTTCATGATGATAATGGCAGCAATGAGCTGCTTCGTCCTCCTCACATACCAATGGCAACTCCCTCAGTCGGTGGCGCATGTCCCCTTGCAGGAGAGCCAAGACAAGTCCTCCTTCTCAACTCTTTCACTGGGACTCCAGTACCACCTCTCTGGATCACCCTTCACTGACTGAAGGCAGGCTCTCTGGGTTGCCTGGAAGAAGTAAGTGGGTGCATGTTGACAGAAGAGAAAGTGGGCAAAGGAATATATAGTCTTATATAGTCTTACACTCGTGGTGCCCGCCCTGTGGAACACCCTCCCATCAGATGTCAAGGAAATAAACAACTACCGTGGTACATCTAGTTATGAACTTAATTCGTTCTGGAGGTCTGTTCTTAACCTGAAACTGTTCTTAACCTGAGATACCACGTTGGCTAATGGGGCTTCCCGCCGCTGCCGCACTGCCACCGCACGATTTCTGTTCTCATCCTGAAGCAAAGTTCTTAACCCAAGGTACTATTTCTGGGTTAGCGGAGTCTGTAACCTGAAGCATCTGTAACCTGAAGCGTCTGTAACCCGAGGTACCACTGTATCTGAAGGCAGCCCTGTTTAGGGAAGTTTTTAATGTTTGAAGATTTTATTCTGTTTTTAATATTCTGATGGAAGCCCCCCAGAGTGCTTGGGGAAACCCAGCCAGATGGGTGGGGTATATATAAATTATTATATTATTGACCCCAAGCAGAGGTATGATGTACCATCTGACCCCCCTCTCCTGGCCCTGTGGAGAGGCATGCAGTGGCTGCATTTGGACCCCAGGCCAGAGGTTTCACTAAAGGGCTCCATAGTCTTCCAATTTTCTCTCTCTCTTTTTTTTTTTAATAAAGATTTTTATTAATTTCCAATTTTTTAACATAAACAAAAACAACATAAAAACAAACACAAAAACTCATATTTTCTTAACCTTATTTCCATAACCCTCTTTTCCCGGACTTCCCCATACCTTTCCCTTTTTGCATCCTTAATTTTGAACCATTATTCAGCAACCCTTCTTAACCAATTAAATATAAATTCATTCTCTTTTTCAATTCCACCCTAAAATTAAACACAATTTTCCACTGCAATTCTACGTCTTCTTTTCCCTTAGCATTTTAGCACTCCTCAATTTTATAATAATTCTTAAGATACATCTTAAATTTCTTCCAATCTTCTTCCACAGTCTCTTTCTCTTGGTCGCGGATTCTGCCAGTCATTTCTGCCAGTCCCATAAAGTCAATCACTTTCGCCTGCCATTCCTCCAGCGTGGGTAGCTCTTGTGTCTTCCAATACTTTGCTAGAAGAATCCCAATTTTCTCTCTCTTTTGCCTTTCCTTACTCAGCCAAATGAACAGCTTGGTGATTTTTTTTTTTTTTTTTGGGGGGGGGGAATTGTGAAACCGTGCTTCTTTAGCAAGTACATTATGAATCCAGTCGTCTTCAGCAGGTACACTGGGTGAGCACCATTTCGAAGCAATCAAGATTTTGGCTAATGTTAGATTTCCCATGAGCTTCAACTGGCCAGAGCTTACATCAGCCTGCTGAACCAGGCCCTGTTCTCACAATGGCCAAGCAGGTGCCTGTGAAAAGTCTAAAAGCAGGGATGCTAGTCAGAAAGGCTAAGTTTTTCTCACATTGTTGGAGGCAGTATGCTTCTATCAACTGCTGGGAATCACAGGTGTGGAAAGCCTGCTTTTGCACTCAGGTCCTAATAGTAGGCTTGGTCTGAATTGATGGCTGAATCAGGGGTGTAGGGAGCTACAATAATTGTTCCATCTCAGTGCTTGAGGTGGAACTTAAAGGACTGCACACTCCTTAAGGTATTTTGGGCTCACGTGGTTCAGGAATTTTTGGAAATACAAGGAAGTACAGTCAAACCTCAGAAGTCAAATGTAATCGGTTCCGGATGGTTGTTCGACTTCTGGAACGTTTGATTTCTGAGGTGGGGCTTCCAATTGCCTCTTACAATCTGAGGAACATTCAAAAACCTTCCACTTACTTCCGGGTTTTCAACATTTGGAAGCCAAAACGTTCAACAGTGGAGCAGCTCAAGAACCAAGGTTTGACTGTACTTTGAATGTGGCCTGGCAACAAACTGTCTCCGCAGCGTAGTGACATTTTCCCAGTAGCCTGCTGCTATGAGGAGTGTAGCTCTTGTGTTCTGCATTAGCTGCAGCCACCATACCTAATACAAGAGCAGCCCCACTGCATGTTGCCATAATCAAGTCTTGAAGTTACCACTACATGAACCACTGTGTCCAGGCTGCCAAGCAACTGACCTATCTCCAAGCCCCAGAAATCACTCATTCACAAGGCCTCCAGTTTTTCATGATTCAAGCTCAGTTTGTTGGCTGCCATGCACCAGGGCATCCAAGCAGCAATCCAGTGTTTGCAGAATGGAGATTCTAGGGTTGGGTATCTTCAACATATGGATGAGACTTCACTCGAAAACTCCAAAAGACTGTTCCCAACAGCTTGATGTTGAATATCCACTGCAAACCCTCCAGCATTCCTCAGAAGAAAATAGGGACATTTCTCACTCCCCACTGACACTCAACACCCCCCCCCATTTTTGTCCCCCCCAACCCATAGCAGTTTCTATCAGAAGATAGACCCACCAATTCACCAACAGGATACACATATACATCCTCCACTGTACTGAGAAAGCCCCTTAATCCCGATTTCATTTTATTTATTCTTTCGTAGATTTACAAAAAGAAAAGCATGCCCCAATAAAGAAATTTTTTTAAGTGGCAACATTAAACATGGACACATAACCTGCAAGACCTCTTTAGGGTCACATGAATTTCAGTGAGTCTTGTATAATGGAGTGCAGCTAGGGCCCCATTTGCATTATGCATTTAAAGCAGTATCACGCCACTTTGAAGAGTCATGGCTTCCCACAAAAGACGCTAGGATACTTAGTTTATTAAGGGTGCTGAAAGTTATTAGGAGACCCACGTTGCCCTCACAGAGTGTCAGGGATGGGAAGGAGACCAAGGAGGACGGGTGTATTGGCGGGGAGGTGGGCAGAGGAGGATGATTTGGGGAAAGGGGCTAGTGATTTATGGGGTTCTTGTCTGGAACCCTGTGCCTATTTATTCCATTTTTTCCAAGGAACACCTTAAAAGGTTTTTGTTTATACAAGCCCATTCAGATATGGATACACTCTATTCTCTTTTGCTGTTCAGTCTAATGAGTTTTAAATATTTTAATGGTTTTAAGGGATTTTATTGAGAATATTAATATTTTTTATATTAGTTTTTATTTGGTATTACAAAGTAATGTTTACATTCAAAATAAATTAATTAAATAAATAAAAATACACAAGATTCTCCTGAATCTTTTTACTTGCCTCTACCCCCCATGGGTTCCATACTTGTCCTTTTCTACTGCATATTTTAAGTCCAATTATTTGATTATCAATTATATATTAAGTCCTTGTTACCTTACAAGTGTTATTTAAGCCCTACTAAAGAGTTCAATTGTTTACAGTGGTCTCCCAAATATAATATAAATTTTCCCCATTCTTTGTTAAAATGTTGATCTTCTTGGTTTCTGATTTTCCCAGTCATCGCCAATCCACTCTGGTAGGGACCTTATCATCTTTCCATCCCCGGGCTAAAAGCATCCTAATGTTAATATTTCTTGTAAACCCCAGCAGTTTTTACTGCAATCAAAAGGCATATAAATTTTGTTTAATAAAAATAATCTTTTAAAATGCACATTAATTTTGTGGGGGCCAGAATGGAGACCCACAGGCCCAGGGGCCAAAGGCACCCCTCCTGGAATCTCTCTCTCTATGGTCCTTGGGATGCTCCTTAGCCACCTCCTCTCCCTAGGCCACACCCCTCACAATGTCCACTTCAGTCTCAGTCTCAGTCAGTTTTATTGCACATAGCCAAAGGCTGCCACAATGTACACAGAATTATTTGACAATTAAAAGAAAATATACTGAATTGATAAAAAAAGACTTACAACATTTATATTATTAAAACATTACGTACTCTAAACAGAGCTATAAAAGTACCCCCATGTACAAATAAGAACATTAGACAGTAAAATTCATAAGCTAAAATCACTTTAAACTCTACCTGAATGCTTTGGTCTGGCTGGATTGTGGCCCCTAAACTCTTGGTTGCTTGGAGGGAGGACAGAGAGTGGGGTGTGAATGTATCTAGAAAATAGCCTACCATGTAAAGGTGAATTTTACATGTTTCCATTGGCATCCGACCCTCCCAGAAGGTCACCCAGACTGGAAAACAGCTCTTGGGCCGAAATAGGTTGCCCACCCTTCTGTTTGAGGGAGAGGTTTTGGATTCCAAAAGCATGTTGTTGTTGTTTTCCATCAGGGGAAAGCACCCTGATGGGCGCTGTCTGAGGCTGTGCAACAGCTAATATGTGTGGCTGAGGGAAGGCAAACCACCACCACCCAGAAGAACCCACCATTTATGGAAATTGGCGGCCTAGTGGTTGAAGCAGGGGTGGTCTCAGCCTGAGGACTCCCAGGCTTTCTTTCCAGAAGTCTAGAAGCTCCTCCTCAAAGACAGGCTGTATTTGACTTTCAGGTGCAAATGAGGTCATTGAATCATGTCCAAAATAAATATATATGGCAAATAATGTGTGTTGTATTGTTTTTCAAAATGCAACATTTGTTGGGGGAAATAATAGTGCTTGGGGATGGGAGCTAGATTTCAGGGGTGAAATCCCTGGCCAGATTTCCAGGTCCAGTTTTAATCAATCATATTGAGATGCTTTCTTTATAGGGGTGGTACATCTCGTTTTGCTACTTGAGTGTCAGCTGCGTCCCATTGCTGACAGAGGGGGAGAGCATGGAGTTACAGGAGGAGGTAATAATAATAATAATAAATAATAAATTATATTTATACCCTGCCCTCCCCAGCCGAAGCTGGGCTCAGGGCGGCTAACAGCAATCAAAATAATCCAACATTCTAAAAACCTTTCAATTATAAAAAATAATTAAAATCAAATTGATGGCAACCATTAAGCAAAATTCTGTGCAGATTGCCAGAGGAGGGGGTCAGGCTGCGCCCTGACCAAAGGCCTGGTGGAACAGCTCTGTCTTACAGGACCTGCGGAAAGATGTCAGGTCCCGCAGGGCCCTAGTCTCTTGTGACAGAGCGTTCCACCAGATTGGAGCCGCAGCCGAGAAAGCCCTGGCTCTAGTTGAGGCCAGCCTAACCTCTCTGTGGCCTGGGATCTTCAGGATGTTTTTATTTGCAGACCGTAAGTTCTTCTGTGGGACATACCAGGAGAGGCGGTCCCGTAGGTACGAGGGTCCTAGGCCATATAGGGCTTTAAAGGTTAAAACCAGCACCTTAAACCTGATCCTGTACTCCACGGGGAGCCAGTGCAGCTGGTATAGTACCGGATGAATGTGATCTCGCAGTGAAGACCCCATAAGGAGTCTCGCCGCAGCATTCTGCACCCGCTGGAGTTTCTGGGTCAGTCTCAAGGGCAGCCCCACGTAGAGCGAGTTACAATAATCCAGTCTGGAGGTGACCGTCACGTGGATCACAGTGGCTAGATCAGGGCGAGAGAGATAAGGAGCCAACTGCTTAGCTTGGCGGAGATGAAAAAATGCCGTCTTTGTTATAGCTGTAATCTGCGCCTCCATAGAAAGGGAGGTATCGAAGATTACACCCAAACTCTTAACAGACGATGCACCCCCGCAAGAGATGGGAGTTGCCCCCTCAATCCCATATCGCCCCGTCCCAGCCAGAGGACCTCTGTCTTCGAAGGATTTAACTTCAACTGGGTCCCACATAACCATCCAGCCACAGCTTCCAGACATCTGGTCAGTGTGTCTTGGGCCGAGGAATGGAATGCGGAACGAGGGAGGAGCAGCCTAGTTGCAGTAGAAGCCTGAGCTCCGAAGAACATGGAGAAGGAAGGGGCAAGTTCAAAGGGGAAGACACAGACTGACAGTTTAAGCTCGGACTCAGAGGGAGGGCCACCGGAAATAGCCCATCCCATGACGCACAGGCAAGCAAGAATTAATGAGAGGCATGAACAGGAAAGGAAACGAAAGTGGGGCTTTATATGGAGGAAGAGGAAGGGGTGGAACTCAGACTTGGCAACAGCTAATTTGGAAGCAGATGCTGAGCGACTGAGCTCCAGAGTGATTTGTGTGTTTTGAGCAATAAACCTGAGTTAACTGTTGTCTCACTTCTGTCACCATTACATTGAGGTGAAATGGGGAGTGCTACAGCTGCTGTGCTGTGCTGTGTAACCCCCACCAAAGCATCCCTTTCCTAGGTTGTGTGGCAACAGCACAAAGTGGCATGGCGGCAGCAGGTTTTGGCTAAATCTCATGAGATTTTAGCGAAAGCTCACCGGAAGATGGCGAAAGCACCATTTCTCTGCCACCCATGGGATACTAACTCATTGTGAGAAAGACATCTATAAACTGGATTGTGTGCAGTAAAGGGGACTGCACAACCTTCAACAATTAAAGAGAAGAAACATTTAGAACAGGTGCAGAACCTGTGGCCTTCCAGATGTAGGAATGCTGGAGAAATTCCATTCCATTTGCATTTTAAATTCATACTTCCTCAAGTTTTGTGGTGCAGTTCTCCAACTAAACAATGTGAAAAATAATGAAAAATAAGGTCCATATAATGGCAGGGATAGCACCTTCCGTTTCGCTGCTTGAGACAAAACAGGAAGTGCCGCCCAGCCCTGTACATCCTGATGCATAATCTGAATGTCGGAGTCAATAAGTGCTTCAGGCAGGACACCTGCATTCTCCTTGCTTTCTCTTTGAAACACGGTTGGTGATCCTGATTGTAACCATCTACAATGTACATTAGGAAAATGAATATTGCACTGGAACTACAATGTTTGTGTATGGGCAACCAAGGAGGAGATCTGAAACCTCAATGCTATTTATGCTCAGGGATATATAGTGATATATGATTCTATAATTCTAAAAGTACACAGGTACTTAGAATCATATTATTCATCATTGCAGAAGTCATATGCTGGAAGTATAAACCTCCTTCTGAAGTGAAACTCTAATTTGCTGTGGGACAATTTCAAACTTAGGTTTTCTAGAAGCATCTTTTAGTTTAAATAATCCAGAATTCTTGGAGAAAGAATGGATTCTCCTGGTATTTCCCCTTATAATCACACAGATAATTTCTTCTAAAAGCAAAAAATAACATTTACTAACTCAGAATACTTGTTGAAGAGTAACAGATATAGCAGCTTCGTCGGGGGGGGCGGGCTTAAAATGGTGATCCAGTTACAAAGACATACTTTGGTCAAGATGATGATGGAGTCTAAGCTTTGGAGCTCAGACAAGCAGATGGTTCTACATTGCTGGATGGATGATGATGAGAGAGCAAAGATGGAGAGGAAGTGCCTATGTCCTCCACCTGACAGGACACAGTGGGAGTGTCTCTCAGAGTTCTTTCTTGGAAACTTACAGGGAAAAACTCGGAGGGCTTCAGTTCCTGTCATGTGCCTCTCTACAAACACGCATTGTTGGTTTGGCTGCATGGTAAATATCTCACACTTCACAGGCATATGGCAGTCCTCTAAGTAGGTGGAGCACACTGCCCACAAGAGAGGCAAGAAAAGTCCAGCTTCTCATTCACCTCTTGCCTTGCCCATTCATGCTATCTTTCACCAGGACTTCAGCACCACCTCTCTGGATTCATGGGGAGAGGTAGACAGGGGCATGTTGGAAGAAGAGGAAGCAGATGAAGGAAGAGGCTTCATGGCATTTTATGTAGTCTTACAAAAATATAAATGCTAGTCTTCACACAATATAGGCAAACATTTCCTGATGTCCCCCTTGTGATCCCAAACAGAAGAACGATGTACAGTGGTGCCTCGCAAGACAAAAAGAATCCGTTCCGCGAGTCTCTTCGTCTAGCGTTTTTTTTGTCTTGCGAAGCAAGCCCATTAGCGGATTAGCGGATTAGCGCTATTAGCGGCTTAGCGGCTTTTAGCGGCTTAGTGGCTTAGCAGATAAGCGGATAAGAGGCTTAGTGGCTTGGAAAAAGGGGGGGAAAGGGAAAAAAAAATGGAAAAACTCGCAAGACATTTTTGTCTTGCGAAGCAAGCCCATAAGGAAATTCGTCTTGCGAAGCACCTCCAAAATGGAAAACCCTTTTGTCTAGCGGGTTTTTCGTCTTGCGAGGCATTCGTCTTGCGGGGCACCACTGTACGACCTTCCCCCGCCCATAGGCCCTGTGGAGGGGCACGCAGTGGCTGCATTTGGCCCCCAGGTCAGCGGTTCCCCACTCCTGGTATAGATTACTAAAGGCCTCCAGAGTTTCCCAATTTTCATTCTCCTTTGGCTTCCCTTACTCAGCCAAATGAACAGCTTGGTGATTTTAGAAAGAAATTGTGAAACCGTGTTTCTTCAGCAGGTACATTGTGAATCCCCTCGTCTTCAGCAGGTACATTGGGTGAGCACCACTTTGAGGCAATCAAAATTTGGGCTAATGTTAGCTTTCCCTCAAGCTTCAATTGGCACAGCTTCCATCAGCCTGCTGAACCAGTCCAGCTGTTCCAGAACCCTGTTGTCGCAATGGCCAGCAAGATGCCTGTGCAAAGCCTCAAAGCAGAACTGGACAGCAACACCAGTTGGTCCCATCCTGTCCCCCCGCTTGTGATTCCCACCAACTGGCATTCACAGGAATACTGTCTCCAACACTTGAGGAAGAACATGGCCAACTTGGTTAGTAGCCATTGTTAGCCTTATCCTCCATTATTTTCTTCTAATCCTCAATCAAACACATCTACGTTGCTGCCCAACTTTACTTCCTCAGAGCAAATTGCAGAGTTTAACCATATGCTATTTCAAACACTACAGTGGACCCTCGGGTTACGTTACCTTTGGGTAACATATTTTTTGGGTTGAAGACGTAGCAAACCAGGAAGTGGGTTTGCCACTCAAGCACACGCAGAAGCGCTCTGCGCACCTCACACATGCCGCAGAAGTGCTCCATGGCGCTGCACACATGTGGAGAACAGGTGCCTCAGGTTACGAAGATTTCGGGATACGGCCAAGCACCCGGAACAGATCCCATTCAGAACCAGAGGTACCATTGTACTTTCTTCCATCTTTCTCAAAGCTTCCAACATTCACTGTCATTGGCTGCCCACAAATTCTAGTACTGTGAGAAAGGAATAAAAGCTTTTCTCTCTCCTGTTGCACTAAAGGCTTCCTGTGAATTGAAAACTGACTAAACCTCAGGTGTGTAGGGAGCTACAAGAATTGCCCCAGTCAAAGGATCTCAGTGCTTGAGGTGTAGCATAAGGATTTGTGCACTCCTCAAGGCACTTTTGGCTCACATTGCTCAGGAATCAGTGGAAATAAACATAAGCACCTTGAATGTGACCTGGCAGCAAATTGGCAACCAGTGTCACTATCTCAGCAACAGAGTGACACGTAGGCAGTAGTCTGCTGCTATGAGCACTCTGGCTGTTGTGTTCTGCAATAACTGCAGCTTCTGAACCTGATACAAAGACTGCATGCTGCCATAATCAAGTCTTGAAGTTACCAGTGCATGAACCACTGTGTCCAGGCTGCCAAGCAATTGACCTATCTCTAAGACCAAGGCCTCCAGTTTTTCACGGTTCAAGCTCAGTTTGTTGGCTGTCAGCAGCTGCCTTCAAGCAGATAAAGCGATAAACAACTACCTGACATTCAGAAGACATCTTAAGGCAGCCCTGTTCAGGGACGTTTTTAACATGTAATATTTTACTGTATTTTTGGTTTCTATGGAAGCCGCCCAGAGTGGCTGGGGAGGCCCAGCCAGATGGGCGGGGTATAAATAATAAATTATTATTATTATTATTATTATTATTATTATTATTATTATTATTATTATGTCATGCACCATGACATCCAATCACCAATCCAGAGTTTCACTCCAAAACTCTAACTGACTCTTCCTAACAGCTTCATATTGATGTTCAATAGCCACTGCATACCCTCCAACATTCCTCAGATGAAAACATGGACATTTCTCACTCCCCACAACTGACACTCCCCCCATTTTTGTCCCCCACCCCATACCCCCACACAGCATTTTCAATCAGAAGAATGGCAAGTTCCACAACCACATCACGAACAGGACACAGCATGTACATCCTCCACTGACCTGAGAATACCCTATGGTCCCTGTTTTATTTTATTTCATGTTTGGTACATTTACGAAAGAAAAGCATGCACCAATAAATAAATTTTAGAAAGTGGCAACATTAGACACAAACATAAAAGATTTTGGGGGTAGAAGGGAAACCTAGACTCTTTGCACTCCCCCCTCCATGCCGCCCAAGGAGGCCTTGCCCTCTGCTTGACCCTCAGATGCAATGCATTATGTGGAGAAGAGCCTCAGTTTTAGCAGCCTCTCCTGCTTTACCTTTGCCATCTCTGCATATTCTAAGGCTTTCACCATCCATTCTTCCTTTCAGGGTATTCTCACAACTTTCCACCTCTGAGCATAAAGACCCCTTGCCACTGTAGCTGCATACATAAACAGAGTTTGGAATTTTGCTGACCAATAACACCTGCCAGAAGGGTTCTGGACTCTTGGAAACGTCAGTTTGAATCCCCCCCCCCCATTATATATCATGCCTCCAAAGACCTTAGCCTTCCTACAGGTCTACAACATGTGACAGAATGGCCCCGTGCAATTCTTACATTTCCAACATTTTTTTGGTACATTCTTATATATTTGATCTAAGCTTTTCAGAGTGAAATAACATCGGTACTCAGGTCCACGTCAGTTACTTTAGGTGGGAAACTCTGGGTTGTTGTTGCTACAATGTTGACAGCCGGCTACCTATAAAAGCAGGCCGGCTGAGCTGTTTGCTGATCAGTTCTGTCCAGCTTGCAAGTAAAGAGCTGCTCTGGAGAAATCGCTGTGTCGTCTGCAATGTTTGCCCACAACGTAACACTGGCGTCGAGGATGGGATAGATCATCAGAGCACAGCCAGATGCAGCCACCTCTGAGCAGAGCTGAATCACTGAGCTGAATCACTGAGTGAAATCACTGAACAGAACCAATTCAGAGCTGACTGTTCTGGCTAGTGCACGGTGTTCCATCCATCGCCCTTCACGCCGACATCGGAATCATGGCTTCACTTGTGCCTCTACCGCCGTTTGCACCAGCCTCTGAATCATGGAACTCCTACCTCGCTCGGTTCGACTGCTACCTCCAAGCCAATGAGCTGACAGAAGTATCAAAGGAGCGGAAGCGGGGCCTATTTCTCAGCCTCTGTGGGCCTGAGGTGTTCGAGACGGCCCGAGCATTGGTTGCGCCTGAAGCAGTCCAGGACCTCCAAGTGGTAGGCAGCCAGGAAAACAGTCCATCGCAGCATGCGTGGCGAGAGGACTGGTGGAGTTGGACGATCACCGGCGAGGAGGCCCAGGAGTGGCTTGTGGTCAGTGATGAGGTCAAAAGTCCTGCCATAGAGGTATTCATGGAACCTCTTCACTCCAGCCACAAGTGCCAGTGCCTCCTTGTTGAGCTGGCTGTAATTCCGTTCTGTCGGAGATAGTGTCCTGGAAAAGTAGGCGAGCGGTGCTTCTCTTCCGTCAGGAAAACGGTGACTAAGGACAGCTGCCTACCTGGGTGGCCTCCGCGTCTCCCCAGGATCGCACCATCAGCCGGGTGCTCAACTGGGTGTGGAGGGGGTGGCCACAAGGGCTTTTTGCATCGGAGTTCCAGCCCTTCACAACCAGACAACATGAATTCTCGGCTCATCGCGGCTGTCTGCTGTGGGGAGACCATGTCATGATTCCCCAGGGACTCCGTCAGCGCGTCCTGGAGGCCCTGCACGTTGGCCACCCAGGAATTGTCAAAATGAAGGCGTTGGCTCAGTGTTACGTCTGGTGGCCTAATATGGACGATGCCATCACTGCCTGGGTGTCCGCCTGTCAAGCGTGCCAAGA
Organism: Podarcis cretensis; assembly: GCF_951804945.1. Lineage (NCBI taxonomy): Eukaryota > Metazoa > Chordata > Lepidosauria > Squamata > Lacertidae > Podarcis > Podarcis cretensis. The sequence goes on along the minus strand of NC_137177.1, from coordinate 12,942,944 downwards.
GTCGAGGCCTGCACCACCGGCAAGTAAGGGACACACCTGGGAGACGCCAAAGACACCCTGGTCTAGGGTGCACATCGATCTGGCTGGCCCCTTTCACGGCCGGTCCTTTATGGTAGTGGTGGACGCCTATTCCAAATGGCTGGAGGTGGCCCTGATGCCCTCCACCACTACCGAGGCCGTCATCCGGGTGCTGCGAGGCCTGTTTGCAACGCATGGGTGTCCTGATGTCCTTGTCTCTGACAACGGACCGCAGTTCACGTCAGGCACGTTTGAGCGGTATCTTTTGGGACTGGGCATCCGCCGTGCCCTAACGGCACCCTTTCATCCATCCAGCAACGGGCAAGCGGAGAGAATGGTGCGCTTGGCAAAAGAGACACTGGCGTGCCTGGACCGGGGAGACTGGCACGAGCGGGTCGCCGAATACTTGTTCGTGCAACACATCACCCCTCATGCGGCCACAGGGCGGAGTCCTGCTGAACTGCTTATGGGCCGCCGCCTCAGGTCACTGCTCAACCGGCTGCACCCGGACTTTGCCGTGGCCGAACCCCCAGGCTGTGCCAACGCACCACGGTCATTTGTCCCAGGAAACCAGGTCTTTGCCCGGAACTATGTGGGGGACATTCCTTGGGTGCCAGCGACAGTAGTGGGAGTCACTGGACCTCACTCGTACCAGGTGGCACTTGAAGACGGACGCTTGTGGCGCCGGCACATAGACCAGCTTAGGCGCAGGGTTGGGGACTTGGACACTACCGTGGTGCCCCCAACTGCGCTTGTGGCTCCAGAAGAAATACTTACAGATGGCGAGGCTCCACCTACACCTCCCTCGCAAACTGCCAGCGTGGAGCCGAACCAAGCTGCTTCAGAGGGTCTGCCAGACTTACGACAGACTCAGACCACTCCACTTGCGGAGGCTCCACCCACAGCAGCGGATCCAGGGGATTTGGTTTCAATGCCACCTAGGGTCGCACCACAGCCTCAGCAAGAACTGTGTGGCCCTCCGGACTTGGCTACCAGTCCCCGGCGGTCTGGCAGAGTTTCCAAGCACCCAACTTATTTAAAGGACTATGTTGTTGGACATGTATCACTGTTGGTCTAAGTATGGGAAATGTAACCGATATGCTTTTGTGCCTAATTGAACCATTACGCGTAGTGCTGTATATAAGGAAACCATTACGATTGTAACTAACGCCTTATCTCGGTGGGGAGGGGTGTTATGTAGTGAAGTTTTACCCTGGGCCAGCAGGGGGATACTGTAGATAGTTTTCACTCAGGTTTGTAGATAGTTTTCACTCAGGTCCACGTCAGTTACTTTAGGCGGGAAACTCTGGGTTGTTGTTGCTACAATGTTGACAGCCGGCTGCCTATAAAAGCAGGCCGGCTGAGCTGTTTGCTGTTCAGTTCTGTCCAGCTTGCAAGTAAAGAGCTGCTCTGGAGAAATTGCTGTGTCGTCTGCTATGTTCGCCCACAACTTAACAGGTACATCATCTTATAATAATTCCCTCTTATAATATGAAGAAGAAGATGGTGAAGGAAGAAGACATGAGCCCAATGTCACTCTCCCCACCCCCTCCATTGTGATTACCAACATCTCAGAGTCCCATTCTTCTTATAAGAAACAATGTGAAGAATCTAAGCTGACAGTAAATTATATAGCAGCATTATATATTACACAAATATATACATAATACAGTGGTACCTCAGGTTAAGAACTTACTTCAGGGTATTCTCACAACTTTCCAGCTGTGAGCATAAAGATCCCTTGATTTGGAATTTTGCTGATCAATATCCCCAGCCAGAAGGGTTCTGGACTCTTGGAAGTCAGTCTGATTTTTGATTTTTTAAAAATCATTATATAACATGTCCAAAAAGACCTTACCCTCCTTGCAGGTCCACCCTATGTGACAGAATGACCCCTTGCAATATTTACATTTCCAACACTTTTTGGGTAAATTCTTATACATTTGAGCTAACCTCTTTGTGTTGAATGGTTTATTTAAATATTAAAGTTCATTATTTATTTACAAGATGTGTATCTCTTTAAAGGCCAGAGTAAATATCATGACCTAGTTTTACAGCTGTGAAACAGTATAGCAGATGCTGTTAAGTTGCGTTAATTAAGCTGTGTCAGCAATTGGATTTAGTATACAGTGGTACCTCTGGTTAACAACTTAATTCATTCCGGAGGTCCGTTCTTAACCTTGAAACTGTTCTTAACCTGAGGTACCACTTTAGCTAATGGGGCCTCCCACTTCCACCGAGCCGCTGCCACCTGATTTCTGTTCTCATCCTGAAGCAAAGTTCTTAACCCAAGGTACTATTTCTGAGTTAGCAGAGTCTGTAACCTGAAGCATCTGTAACCCAAGGCACCACTGTACTAACATTGTACCAAGAAAACTCTCCCAGGACATCTGTGGTGCTGCCACTCTCCATTTCTCATTGTCCAAATGCCAAATCCACATCATTCTCGATGTCTTTGAGTTTCATCAGCATCACAAGAGAAATCAAAGCAAAGGACGTGGAGCTGTGCTTGTGTATATCCAACCCCAGTAAAAGATAGTCCCTTAAATCTGCAATCTCCTCTGGACACAGACCTGCAGCCCCCCAACTGCTCTTAACTCTGTTGTTCTTTAGTCATATCCGACTCTTCATGACCCCCTGGAACTACTAAAATTGGATTTAATTTCTGCCAAGAGAATTATAACTCACAAATTAGAGGAGATGGATTTACAATTTAATATTGCGACAGGTGGTGGCACCTGTTCGCCAATAAACCTTGGCTTAACACCACCAACAAAGCTTCCATCTTATTTAACTACCTTATCTGTGGTGATGCACAGGTATGCCTTTATAAAGGCTAGATTCAATGTTTTCCCATCAAATGTGTTGGGTAACAGACTCTCCAACGGACAGATCTCACTCCTCTGTGACTGTAAAAGTGGATCTATAGAATCGTTATATCATATAATCTTCTGTTGTCCTATACATTCGGCTTCACGGTCCAAGTTTCTGGCCCCATATTTATCGAGAATAGCTGACAGACCTCAGGAAGCCCAAATAATATACTTATTAAACGACGAAGACTCAAGTAGATCCCTTGCAGTCGCTAGATACCTGATTAATGTCTTATTTCATAAGAGGAGAAATGGATCACTGTATGACTCTGACAGCTTAGCCAAACTTAAGAACCATCAATAAGTGCCAGAACTAAGACGCATATCCCCCAAAATCTGAGGGATTTGAATTGCGGTTGACATAGAGGGAGCTTATTGTGTATAGTTTACTTAATTGAAGTAAAATTGGTTTTATAGGGGTGTTTTAACTTGGAACTGTTTAAATTGTATTGTTTATGGATAAATTTTGATGTATTGTTTTTAGATATGGGCCAATGGCCGTAATAAACCAATCAATCAATCAATCAATAATGACCCCCTGGACCAGAGCACCCCAGGCACTCCTGTCACCCACTGCCTCCCACAGTTTGGTCAAATTCATGTTAATGGCTTTGAGAACACTGTCCAACAATCTCGTCTTCTGTCGTCCCCTTCTCCTTCTGCCCTCTATCTTTCCCAGTATCAGAGCCTTTTCCAAGGAGTCTTCTCTTCTTATGAGGTGGCCAAAGTATCGGAGCCTCAGCTTCAGGATCTGTCCTTCCAGTGACCACTCAGGGCTGATTTCTTCAGAATGGATAGGTTTGATCTTTGTGTAGTCCATGGGACTCACTTAACTCTAACCAACTTATTTTAAAGAGCAAGTGCACCAATTCTTTACCCCAAACAAGTGCATTTAATGGGATGGAGGGGATCCGGGTCACTGTGCATTTTATTACTGTACCACAAAGGAAACTGTGGAGAGACATTTGTCCCCCTTTCAAAAAAGTTCATACTGTCATGGAAACCGCCTTGGCTTCCAGAAGCCTAATCCAATTTCAGTGCTGTAACCTGATGGGACCCGTTTCCCCACATCCAGGGTTGAGAAATTGAGGCTGGCAAAGATTAAGAGGGACGTGTCCTTGGAGTTATTGGAAGGGGGAAGCGATTTAATTGCTTTTCAACACTGTGCTTTACATTATGGTATAGCATAATTAGAATTCTAGCAATTTATGACACTGTCCTGAATCCATTGTTCCTGGTGCTGGCAAAGTACTCTTTGCAATCCTCTATAAATTCATCCAACTAAGCCTCTTCATGCATCAGTTCCTTGTTTGGCCCAGTGCTGTTCTCGAACTCCTTCCTGCCTTTTCAGCTCTCTAGAATGATGAAGACACTCCTGATCTCCTTCCTCCTCTTGGCCCTGCTTCCTCCAGGTGAGCAGAACCACAGCCGCTGTGCTGTTCGTCATGATTCCAGGAAGGAATAAAGTGGGGGGGGGGGGCGGTCAGCCATTAAAGCAGGATGAGGAAGGAACCAGATCTTGTGGTTCCTTTGAAAGGGGGAGAAATAAAGCACAAGGCCAGATTACAAAGGATCCTCTAATATATATTGTTTTTGTTGCCAATATTCAATTTTTATTTAACCAAATGCATACAGAGAGCTGTGGCATCCCCAAGTATATTGGGGAAACAAGAAAGGGACTAGTTCACTCTTTGATGAACCAGAATCCTGGCTCATATTTAAAGCAAAGAGTAAGTTTCTTGCATTTATAGAAATTTATGATAGGAGACAATGTATAGGCACAATTCTTCCCATATTTTGGAGGGGAATTACCCACCCCCCATGCAAACCTTATGTTTCCGTGTATTACACACCACCCGAATCTCTGAGTGGAGTCAGATGCCGGGGTACCAGATGTGCTTACCAGAGTCTGTCATGTTTGCTGGTGCTGATGGGAGTTGTAGTACAACAACTTAAGGAGGGTTAAAGGTTTCCCCACACCTTCTCTACTGGTCCTCTCTTTCAGCCTGCAGGAGCCATCTTGGACAATCATTCTCTGGTCTATGCAAGGCCCACCCCTATTCACAGAGTTTAAGAACTACAGAGGGAATATATATAGAAAGCATTATGTAGCTGAACAGTGGTCCATCTAGTCTAACCTCTTGTTCTTGCCATGGGTCCTATGGGAAGCCCGTAAGAAAGATCTGAGTGAACAGCTCCCTTTCTGCGGGTTCCAGTAACTAGTATTCAGACAAATAGTGCCTCCAATGTTGCAGAAAAAATATATTGATTCAATATATATTGAAAAAATATATTGAGGATGGTAACCATGTATTTATCTAGTCCGCTTTTGAAGCTATCCAAGTCGATGGCCTTTGCTACCTCTTGTAAGATGAAGTTTGGAGCAGAAAGTGTTGTGTTCATGTACCTTGACGCAGACCTATTCCTCCTACACAGACCAATTCCTCCTACACAGTTACTAAAGTTTTCCAAACCCATTTCCCCCCTGTCTGCAGTGGCATCTCTGATATGTGAGTCTTGTTTCGGTCAAGGAAAAGATTGCAGAAATGCCACCACTGAGGAGTGTGACGATTCCAGTGACCAGTCCTGCTTGTCTGCCACTGGAGAAGGCAAACTGTGTAAGTGAGAAGAACTTTCATCCTCTTTGATCACCAAAACATAAACCCCCTGACTCACTTTCTAAGGCCATATCTTAGCCACAAGCCACGGAACATGACTTTTCATAAAGTGGTGTTCTAGGTTCTGCATTGCCTGTAGGAGCAGGGAAGAAATTCAAGTCAGTTCATATTTAAAGGTACATTTACTCAATTGGCAGAGCAAAACAAAGCCATTCTTCAGAATCTGCCCTTCTCTCATTTTTGCAATTCAGTTGTCCAGCCATGTAATCAATAGACAAATGCACACACTAGGGTAAAGTTTGCATACAATAACGTACAGCAGCTTTTGTAGTTGGAGTCAGTCTGTCAGGTTCCCATCTCCCAGGCCAAGTGAAAAATGACCTGCAAGGGAGAGAGCTAGTTTGCCAGGATTCACAGCCATTATAGTCAACAAACATCCTGCCCCCCCCCCTCAAGGGGGAAATCATGACTACCTGACTACTTAAATCAGTATGACCCTGCAGATAGGGCCTAAGAGTAAAAATTACATTCACACTAAATGTTGATGGGGGGTGGGGGGAGTTGGCAACTGATATGAAAATGTGGAGATATGAACTTAAAATAAGAAACCAAGAGAAACTGACACTGACATAATAATAATAATTTATTATTTGTACACCGCCCGTCTGCCTGGGTTTCCCCAGCCACTCTGGGCGGCTTCCATAGAAACCAAAAATACACTAAAATATCACACGTTAAAAACTTCCCTGAACCGGGCTGACCTATTAAGGTAAAGGTAAAGGTACCCCTGCCCGTACGGGCCAGTCTTGACAGACTCTGGGGTTGTGCGCCCATCTCACTTAAGAGGCCAGGGGCCAGCGCTGTCCGAAGACACTTCCGGGTCACATGGCCAGCGTGACATCGCTGCTCTGGCTAGAGCCAGAGCCGCACACGGAAACGCCGTTTACCTTCCCGCTGGTAAGCGGTCCCTATTTATCTACTTGCACCCGGAGGTGCTTTCGAACTGCTAGGTTGGCAGGCGCTGGGACCGAGCAGCGGGAGCGCACCCCGCCGCAGGGATTCGAACCGCCGACCTTTCGATCGGCAAGCCCTAGGCGCTGAGGCTTTAACCCACAGCGCCACCTGCGTCCAGGGCTGACCTATTGCCCCTTCCTAATTGCCTGTGGTACATGCTCCCTTTATGAGCTCCAGCATCGACTCTCATTGGTCCAGTTACAGGGTGGATTTGATTTCAATCATGATTTAAATTATTAGTCAGTAAGACTTCATTTAATTTATTTATTTTTACGGAAAGACTCATTCTTGCTGGTATAATCTTAATATTTACAACGAGATGAAGGTTTCCTTTTTCGAATAATAAATTTTCAGAGTAGTTTTTACAGTTATATCAAAAATTACTGATTTGGTTATACTATTAGAAATACATTGACAGATAATTATGAAATTTTCGTGAGGTTTAATAAATTAACTGTTTATATTTGGACAATATTTCTGCTGTACTTTATTGGAAGTGAAAAATAATCATTTAATTAATAACAATTTAAACAATTTATTTAACTAAAACAATAACATTATAGCATATGTATCCATGTTTGTTAACTATTGTGGTTACATGTTTTTTTAAGAAATACATTGGAGGGAGTTATAGCGCACATGAAAAACTTAAAACAAATCCTTATTTCCTGATGAGGATAGCCTTTGAACTATAATGTAACTTAAATAGAAAACTATCTTTAGAAAGATTTTTCCACCAAAAGCATTTTTTTTAAAAAAATACAATTTAAATTTTAAAAGTCCAATTTAAATTTTAAAAATTCTGATTTAAATTTTAAAATCTGATTATTTTGATTTTTTTAAAAAATAATAATTGATTTTAATCCACCCTGTCCAGTTACCTGGGCAGCCACAAAACTTATTTCATTGATGAATTCCTTCCCATGAAACCTCCTGAACTGGTCCCATTCGATAAGGAGAAGGGTGGTAGAAACCTCTGGACAGCCAAAGGTTCTCCATTCCTGACTCACATTCAACAAATAAATAAATAAAACTGGAGAAATCTCTTTCTGCTCCAAGCAGGGCCAGCTCAACACAATTGGATACCTGAGGCAAACCATGAAATGTTCCCCACCCCGCAGACCCGGAAGAAAGGGTGACTGAAGATTCGGCCTGGGCGATTTATTGATATATTGCCCCAGGACCGGTATGAGGGGCAGACCGTGATGACAGCTTCACTCATAAGTGAATCGGTGGGGGAAACCTTGCCTATCCCGAGTCCCTCTGCCTCCAGCACCCAGCACACTGAGGAAAAACTAAACAAGCTGCAGCCTGGAGCTGGAGGCAGAGGGACTCAGGAGGGGTGGCAGTTTCATGAAAGATATATCGCTAAGTGAAATCACCATCGTGGTCTGTCTCTCATACCGGAAGTGGGACAAAGAAGCTGCATAACGAGGCTTATAAAGATTATTCCTCCCTTCCTCCCTCCTTAAACTGCTTGGGTTAAGAGCACACTGCTGCCCTCGCCTCAGCCAAGCAATTTTGCGGAAACCCCAAATGAGCCAGTAGTGGGGCAGGGGCTCAGTTAAAGTGTTCCTCCTCCCCAGCTACAAGAGCATGGGTGGAGTGCAGGCTCTGGCCAGAGACAGCCTTGGCTGCCACCTGCCTGCTTTTTTAGCACAGGAGGAAAGACGGAAGCCACTCTGCCAGTTGAAGGCAGCCAGGCACTGCAGGCAGCCCTGCAAGGCACAGGTAGGGTGGCTTTGCAGCCTGCGCTTTGCGAATGACCACCCCACAAGGAAAGAGGTAGTGTGCCTCCAAGGGCACAAGCGAGGCAGAGGGAGCCTCAGAAAGGAGCTCCGAGGTGGTATTTGATGCGGGTGGCGCTGTTATTTAAACCACAGAGCCTAGGACTTGCTGATCAAAATGTCAGTGGTTCAAATCCCCACGACGAGGTGAGCTCCCGTTGCTCGGTCCCTGCTCCTGCCAACCTAGCAGTTCGAAAGCACGTCAAAGTACAAGTAGATAAATAGGTCAAGGTAAATAGGTCTGGCGTCAACGTAAATTGCATTTCTGTGCACTGCTCTGGTTCGCCAGAAGTGGCTTAGTCCTGCTGGAACATGACCCGGAAGCTGTACGCCGGCACCCTCGGCCAATAAAGCGAGATGAGCGTCGCAACTCCAGAGTCTGTCACGACTGGACCTAATCGTCAGGGGTCCTTTTACCTTTTAAACTTGCAATGGGCGAAATCTGAAACCAGCGAGATGAACTGTTTGAAAAGGACTGGAGTAGATTTGTACAAAATAAGAATAGACATTGCAAACATTTTAAAACATTTGCAGGATTGATTTAGAATATTTTGTTAGGTTATGATTTGATACCTGTTTATAAATATTAGAAGTAAGTCTTTTAAGTATGGAGATAAAGTAAATAGGGTGATTTTGAAATGCAAAATAAAAGTGAATGCATAAGTCAGGGAGGGGGACGGGAGGAAGTCAATGCTCAATTTGAGCAAACATATATGTGATGTAGAAATTTTATTTGGTAGTTATAAACGAAAAAAGAAATTTTAATAAACATTATATTAAAAAAGAAAAAGGAAGGAGCTCCAAGGTCCCTATCACGAACAACAGGGACACGGGGTGGCTCAGCTGGGGGAGAGGAACTGACGAGGAGGTGGCAGATCTTGCCTCCAAGGATCACACCACAGCTTCAAAGGCAGCAGCATCAGGCAATGCTTTTCTTGGTGGTCAGATCCCCTGCCCCTCTGGATCCTGCCACATAAGGTGATCATCAACCCTTGCCTCATGGGTGGACCAGCCCTATCTCCAGGTCTAGTTGTTTCCTATTCCAATTCTTTCTTTTATAGCACTTTTGGGGTCAAGAGTGGTTCTCAAGTCCTGCATCGATACAGAGTTGTGTGAGGAAAACTATGCCAGTGTCTCCATAAGCTCAGCACTGTACCTCCACAGCAAGTCAACCTGCTGCAAGACAGATATGTGCAACAGCGAACGTCCTGAATGTAAGTATCATCATCAGGAAAGCTGGTCCCGTAAAACTCAAGTAATGAGAGATGTCAAAGAAAGACAAACAAGTTTTTGGCAGTGTCCTGATGTCAGGGACTGGCTAGACAAGGAGGAGTGGTGGCAGCCAGTCGCTCCAGGAGGTGCCTGAGGGTGACACTAGGAAAGACTATTTATTTGAGCTTTATTTGGGGGGTTGAAAGTCATTCATTATTACCGTTAGAGACTTCTGACAGGAGCTTCACAAGATCATTTTTGATAGCGTGCAAACCCACTCACCATGACAAGGTGATGATCCAGCGAGTGAGAAGGCAGTATGATACCTGTGGATTGGCCAGGCCTTCTACAAACATCCGCAACATGGGCTCCTGTCTTCGCCAACAGAACAGTGCTTTCTAAGAGGATATTTGTATTATTAAACAACATAGCATAGTAAAAGAAAGACTGCAGATAGAACAAAACCAAAATCCATATATCAATAACAAGATTACTTGAACAGCATGCAGCATTCATGAGCAAATATTACAAGGAAGCTTACCAGTTCTACCTCAGTCCTAGAAACATTCCTCACATGATGTTACTCACAGTCCCTCTCCTGCAGCAGCTTCTGATATTTACAACCCTACTCTTTCCTTCAAAGAGCTTAAGGTGTCGTGTCTGGCTCTCCTGCTCACCATTTTAGCCTCAAACACCCGTGTAAAATAAGTCAGGCTAAGGGGCAGTGTCTGGCCCCAGGTCAAACAGCAAGTGACGTGGCTCAAGTACAGATTTGACCTCTGGTCTCCTCCCACCCTTGTTCCTGATGTAGATGTTCACATTCCCTTGTTCCTGATGTAGATCTTCACTCACCCCTCCTTCCTTGGTGGGAGGAGGCACCATTTTGTGGTTCACCTTAGCATTCCCAACACCCTAGTGTAAGCTTTTATTGTAAATGCTATAACAACACTAGGACAAAGAATTCTGGGAGTGGTAGTTTCTTAAGGGTGCTGAGGGTTAATTGGAAAACCCCTATTCCCCTCACAGAGCTATGGATTAGCAAACAAACCCCACACAATAGCTCTTATTAGCTGGCATTTTTTCTTAGGTGAAATCATGATTTTACCAAAACTAAGCACATGTTTTCCCAGAAGTGATTTTTAAGGATAAAACTACTAAGAGCTTTCTTTCTCTTTCCCACTCTAAGGAAGATGGCCATTTTGTAGAATTTTATCATCATTTGTGTGCATCCATGGCTACCATTTTGTCTCTCAGAATGCCCCCCAGTGATGCTCAGTGCTAAGCCCAATTGCTTAAAGTGATATCCATGTGCTTGAAATGTTTGCTGTGAATGTGGCCCCAGTCAGAAATCTCTTGCACCATGCCTTAATGTAGCCCTAGATGAATGGAGCAAGGCTGAAGCACTCCACTTGCAGAAGTGCTGGAAGGTAGTAGGCATCCATCTTGGAAGGAGTACAATTCCCACCCCTCACATACAGCAAGTTGTGGTTTGCATCTGCAAAAGAAATACATTGACTAATTGCAATGTTGGTGTTGTGATTGTTTTCCAGTGCCTGATACTGAGACAAGGGAGCCCAATGGGCTGAAGTGCCCGAGTTGCATCAACATCTTTTCAGATGAGTGTGATAGCAATAAGTTGGTCAGCTGCAGAAATGATGAGGATCAATGCTTCTACCTTGCGGCTAACATGAACTTCGGTGAGTCTTGTATGATGGAGTGCAGCTAGTGCCCCATCTGTACTACACATTTAAAGCATAGATTTTGTTAAATAAAAATACATCTTTAAATTTGCATTTTAAATTGGGGGGAGGGGTAGGATGGAGACCCACGTGGCCAGGGGCCAAAGGCAGCCCTCTAGGACTCTCTCTCTCTGGCCTTTGGGATCCTCCTTAGCCACACTTCCATTCCCTAGGCCATGCCCCTCAGAAGCCCCACTTCATACCCTACCTGTATGCTTTCGCCTGGCTGGATTGTTGCCCCTGAATCTTGGTTACCTGGAGGGAGAACAGAGAGGGGGGTTTGAATGTATCTAGAAAATAGCCTGCAGTGTAAAGGTGAATTTTACATATGTTTCCATTGGCATGTGGACCTCCCAGAAGGTTACCCAGACTGGAAAAAGGCTCTTGGTCTGAGAAAAGTTGCCCACCCTTCTGTTTGAGAGAGTGGGATTTGGATTCCAAAAATGTGTGTGTGTTTTTTTCCCAACAGGGGGAAGCAGCATCCTGGGCGCTGTCCAAGGCTGTGCAACAGCTAGTTTGTGTGACTACCTTGATGGGTTGCAAGAGACTGATATTGAATCATTGGGATTTGAGATCATTCAAACAGAGTGCACTGAAGCAATGGGCGATGATGCCACAGAAGACACCATCGTTTCGCCTAGGGGTTGAAGAAGGGGTGGTCTCAGCCTGAGGACTCCCAGGTTTTCTTTCTAGAAGTCTAGAAGCTCCTCCTCAAAGAAAGGTTGTATTTGACTTTCATGTGCAAATGAGGTCATTGAATCATGCCCAAAATAAATATATATGGCAAATCATGTATGTTGTATCATTTTACCAAAAGGAACATTTGTTGGGGAAAATAATAGTGCTTGGAGATGGCAGATAGCTTTGGCAGCGGGCAGGGATGACTTTCAGGTCCAATTTGAATCAATAATTAGTCGACTTTGGGTGGTGCATCCCATTTCTCCACTCAAGGTAAAATGGGGAGAAAAAAGAAATGGAAGGAAGATAAAGTCCCTACCAGAGAAGAATGGCAGAATTTGGGCTGCCTTGCTGTCAAGAGTGGTCTATCCCATTTCGCCACTAGAGGTAAAATGGGGAGTGCCACAGCAGATGTGCTGCACAACCCCCACCAAAGCTAATACTTCAGGAATTTCTTTAAGAATCAATCAATGAGTACAGCATATTTTCTTCTGCAAAACCATGTAAATAATCTAAGGTATTTACTTTAAAGTTTGGTGTGGCCTGTCCCTCTTCTACAAATTCAGATACATTTAAAGTGTCGTTTTGAAATTCCTGGGGGAGATTAATCAATGACAGTCCTATACTGGGACACATTTCAGTCATGTAACAGCTCAGACTGAATGTTGAGGCAGACAATTCGGCCTCACAGTTAAAGAGAGCCAGCAAGCTTTGCCTCCATTTTTTAGGGGGACTCGGGTTTCTCCTGGTTCCACAAAAGTTTGAGTTAACTCTTTCTTAGTAAAAACACAATTTTCACAGAGTGTCAGGCCTAATGAATACAACAGCTCATTTCCTGTGGGTTTTACTCCATGAAATCAGTTGCCAAGGCGAAAGATTAACAAACACCTCGCATCTGCCTAAGTCTCCTCTCCAGGGCTTTTTCCATGACTGAGACGGGGTACAGCTGATCTCACCTCTACTCTTTTCATGTCCCTCCTGGGGTTTTTTTTTTGGGGGGGGGAGTAGCCTGTTGCAGGAGGAGGAGGAGACACCTGTGACCAGAGGCACCAACCTGAGCCCCAGTATGTGGGTGCCCCCCCCCACAAGCACAACATGATGGTATGACATCACATCATGCCATCACCTGCTGCCCTGCAAGTAGAGATGTGTATTGATGCTTGGAAAAGTTGTATTTATTAGATATTATCCTCCCTTCCTCATGTTTGTAAGTTCAGCAGAGTGTATGCCATTGCTGCTTAAAAAGTCTTTCCTTCCCCCCCTTAAAAAAATAATCACACAGATTCTTGCTTGCAAAAGGTAAAGATAACATATACTCATTCAGAATACTTGCTGAAGAGTAACAGATACAGCAGCTTTGTCCAGAGGCTTAAAATGGTGACCCAGTTACAAAGAGATACTTTGGTCAAGCTGATGGTGGAGTATGAGCTTTGGAGCTCAGACAAGCAAATGGTTCTACATTGCTGGAAGAATGATGATGAGAGAGCAAAAAGGAAGAGGAAGTGCCCACACCCTCAACAAACGGGGCACAGTGGGAGTGTCATTCAGAGTTCCTTCTAGGAACCATACAGGAAAATACTCAGAGGGCTTCAGCTCCTCTCATTTGCCTATCTAGCAAACAGGCATTGTTGGTTTTGCTGCATGGTAAATATCCCACACTTCACAGGCGGGTGGCAGTCCCCTCATAGAGCAGAGCACATAGTTCACAGGAGAGGCAAGGAAAGTCCGCCTTCTCATTCACCCCTCACCATGCCCAGTCACGCTACCTTTCACCAGGACTTCAGCACCAACTCTCTATTTCCATGGGGTCAAGAAAGCAGCGGCTTGTTGACAGAAGAGGAAGCAGAGGGAGGAAGAGGCCCCGTGGCGTTTTATGTAGTCAAAATATAAATGCTAGTCTTCACACAATATATGCAAACATTTTCTGATGTCCCCCTTGTGATCCCAAACAGGGATGTACTACCTCCCCCCCATAGGCCCTGTGGAGGGGCATGCAGTGGCTGCAATTGGCCCCCAGGCCAGTGATTCCCCACTCCTGGTATAGATTACTCAAGGCCTCCATAGTTTCCCGTTTTTCTCTCTCCTTTGGCTTCCCTTACTCAGACAAATGAACAGCTTGGTGATTTTAGAAAGAAATTGTGAAAGCATGTTTCTTCAGCAGAAGTGCTCCACAGCACCACACACATGTGCAGAAAGGGGGCCTCAGGTTATGAAGATTTTGGGATATGGCCAGGCCTCCGGAAAAGATCCCCTTCGTAACCACTGTACTTTCTTCCATCTTTCTCTTTTTTAAAAAAAATAATTTTTATTAACAGGCCAATCACATCACATTATTCAAATCACATTGGTTCCGAATTATACAGCCAAATTTTAAATTTTTGAAGGTACCCATATATCAAGCTCCGCACGAGTCCAAAATTCCGGATAAGTCCAGACATCACTTATTTTACTGTATTAATTAATCAGTTCTATCCAGTTCAATCCGGATAGTCTTTTATTACTTTTTTCCATCTTGTTGTAGTCGTACATTCCTTTCTTTGCGATCTCTGATGATTCTCACAAGCAGACTGAAAGCTGGCATCTCTGTGTGGGTTCTCTTCAGAAGCTATATCAGCGCAGGACAGCCTCTGTTCGACACTTCCGTAAACAAAATTAATCTTCGGTTTGTCCTTTATTTTTCCAGGCTAGCCAAATAAATCAAGTAGATCAGGGGGCTCTGTCAGGTCAAACTTTCAATTCTGTCACTCCTTCTCTTTCCAACATTCCTGATTCTCCTCCCCCGTCTTTCTTTCTCCGGCAGCCTGTCTTGGCGAGACACCATTTTTTAACTGTGTCATAAAAATTCCTCCCCGTTCACCAATCTTCTCTCCTTTTGTATTCCACATTCACACACAGTTCTTAAAATCCTGCTTATGATTCTTAAAAAATGTGACGATCTTGTTTCTTTCTGGGGTGGAGGGTTATTTTTATCACATCATATAAAGAAGAAAAAAGGGTTTTCCCTCCACCCCCCCTTCGTTCCAAACATACAGTCTCTTGGTGGTGACACATAAAAAGATTTACTTATCCGTCCGTCGCTCCCGGTCGCAGAGATCCATTACTCAGCAGCCTTATCGTCAAGCTTTGCTTGATAAATGTGCTTCAGCCTCATTTCCAATCATCTGTTTCCAATTATAATTATGAGCTGAAGCAACCAGCACGCGCTAATTGGAATCGGCGTCAGGAAGAGCTGACTTCACCGAGGGCTCGTGCCAAGTATTTGGCACCCCCATCTCTCAGATCAGGGGGTGCATTGTGAACCCCGCTGGCAAGACAGGGTCCCACCACATCCTGGGGGTAAGGGAAGGCTGCCTACTTCCCATAGCAGCCCCTAAATTACCTCGTGTGGGTCAGAGAGATGTTATTCAATTCAATTCAAAATCCTTTATTAGGCATAGCACACCACACATTAACAAACAAACATCATATACAAACTGTATAAAATACGGGCACAGCAAACACAATTTATCCTAGTCCTATTCTTAACTCCCAGAAATTAATCGATGTACATGAATAACATAATACAATATAATATAAAAGAATAATACAACGCAGCAACATCACCTACCATTAAAAACCACTAAGTCTCTTTATCATGACCCATTCTTTCTTCATGGACAGCTCTTAAAAATTCAGCCGCTATTAAAGTAATTTGATCATCGCTGTCCGCCAGCATGTCCTGAACAGTTGGTTGTGTAAAAATCTGTTTATTGAATTTTAGGGCCTCAAATAATTGTATTCTGGCATAACTGCCAAAATCACAGGAAAAGAATATATGCTCTAGAGTATCGAGTTCCTTTTTTCTGCATTTGCAGAGACGCTCAGATTCTGGGATAGCTAAATATCTTCCTCTCACTACCACCAAGGGAAAAATGTTAAATCTGGCCAACATAAACAGCCTACACGATTCATGTTTCTTCAGATTTGTCATGCATCCCTTTTGGAAATCTCTACAGAAAGGGAGATTTAAGTGGATAGGAGAGCAGGTGCTGTGCTTTGCAACCTCAAGCATGGCGAGAGCACTTTTTTCTGTGAGAGTCTTCCTAATAATTTCCCATGTATCTTTGGGATCAGAGATTCCAAAGTCAGTTAGAGTGAGCCCTATAGAATCCAGTTTTCTCCTACAGATCAATGATAGATTGTAGATTGCACTATCACTTAAAAGATCGTAAAGTAGAGAATTAGGGGATAGGGCTCTATAATGGAGGAAGATCCAATATTTCAAGGTCCTCAGCCATGCTCTTACTGATAAAGGCAATATTCCCAGCTCACAACATATGGTTTCATATTTTACTGAGTTTGCAAGTCCTAATAATGACCTCAAAAGGGAAGCGTGAAATTTATCCAACCTCTTGAGGTCACCTGAAATCCACACTGGTGTGCCGTATAGAAGTTGGGCACAAAGTTTCATATCAATCACTTGCAATACAGCTGGGATGAATCTGTTTCCTACTGGAGAAAAAAAATAGGATTTTATATGGTGGGCTGTCACTTTGGCCTTAGCTATAGCAGCACATATATGTGTATTCCAATTCATATTATTTTTGAATGTGATTCCCAGATAATTGAAGTGCTTAACTTCCTGTATTAGATGTCCATTTATTATACAGCCTTTTGGGTTCACTCTCTTTCTGAATTGCATAATCTTTGTCTTATCATAATTAATTTTGAGATTATTAAGAGAGCAGTAGTTTGAGAAACTCTTAAATAATTTTTTTAAACCCAAAACAGAGAGTGAAATAATTACAGCATCATCTGCATAAAGTAATAAAGAGAGTGGGCAATTGTTTAAATAAGGAGTATGAGTGGTTGCGTTTTGAAGGAATAATGTTAGGTCAGATAAAAAAAGATTAAATAGGGTAGGGGCCAAGATACAGCCTTGCCTAACTCCTTGATTATTCAGAATAGGACCTGTAAGTCTACCATCTTTTGATACTTTAACATATATTTGGTTATTAGAATGTAAACTTTGAATCAGTGTAAGTAAATATGGGTCAATACCAAGGTGTTCTAGTTTAGTCCATAGTTTGTTGCGGTCGACCGAATCAAAGGCACTTTTTAAATCCACAAATGCCACAAAGAGTTTCCGTTTATTTCTCATGACATATTTATCCACAAGATGACTTAACACTAGACACTGGTCAAGAGTTGACGAGCCTGCCTTAAAACCAGCCTGCTCTTTACCAGGTAGGCCTTTTGCATGCTGAGGTCCCCCAAAACACCCATACCCCAATAACTCACACATCACACATAATTTTTGTTTAAGGTTTTTGGCATAATTTTGGCCACAACTTTATTATCATACAAATTGTGAGTGGTTGCTTAGGCATTGGTTATGACTAGCTATCCCCCCCGCCTTGGGGGATAGCACTGACTCCCGGATTCCAGCGAGAGTCAGTGTGGAGGAACAAGATCAGGGAAAACTGGAGCTGAGACACAGACCCTACAGTTAATCCCCGCATGCTCCTTGGGGCTTACGCGGCCCGCACCCGATTCCAGGGGTTTGGACAAGGGGATGGTAAGCCCCAGAATTCCTTTAACGGAATTCCCGTGCAGCAGCAGCATTGGAGGGGCAGGCACAGCCAATCCATACCCCTCCACCAACCAATTTAACCAATGCCTAACCGCCACCCGAGCCCTTGCGCTCGCCGCCAACCACTCACAAATCAAACCACACCCTCAACTTGGACACTACTGAATCCAACCAAATATCATTTCCAACCAAGGAAAGATGAACCCCATCAGCCCTATACAATTCAGCAGCCCGATATGAAATATGAGGGTGAGTTATCATGAAACCGCCCAAGCCCATCACCAACTTGCCAGCCGCGGAATTAATCCGTTTCCGAGCTCGCTCGGCGGCCGCTGGGTAGTGACTGGCCCGCCAAATGCGGCGTTGAAGCAGCTGTGACCAAATCAATTTAGCATTAGGCACCATAGCCGCCAGATCCCTCAGGTCTTGTAAAATAGCAAGACGCAGCCCATAGCAAGAAGAGGAGACCAGATCATTTTCCCCAAGTTGCACCACGATCGCCGAAGGGGGGCCAACCAACAGGACACGCCTTTGCATGAGCGGTAAGAGTTCCCTCCACCGCATCCCCCTTCTGGAGATCCAGGACACCTGCACATGCTGCGGAAGGCCCAGTCCATCTCCCAATCCAGACTGGCGAGCTCTGTCAGCAGCCCAATGCACAATACTGTGCCCCACTATCCAGATGTGGATAATGGCAAGACCTAGGGTTAAAACAGAAATGTAAGTACACAACCACACTATTTCTGCACATATGCTTTGAATGCATCCGACCACCACCGACCCAGGTCTTTTATCCTCTTCACAGATAAACCCCAATGGGCAGCCGTCATTGCAGCACCAATCCGGAAGGAGTGAGGAGCGAACTCCGATGCCTCAAGGCCACAAGCTGTGACAACTTTACGCAACACCTTAGTGAATTGATGCCGCACCAATGGGCGCCCATTTTGGTGAATAAACAGGGGCCCTTCACCCGCAGGTCGCAAGGCCAGATACTTCCTAAGATCCTTTACCGGACAAGGGCCACTTTCCCCAGTCGCCAGGAGCCTAATAACGGCTCCCCTATCTAGCTGGTCCGTCTTTGAATTTCTAACATTAATCTGCAGGTCTGTTGTAGACATACTCACGTCCTGCAGCAACAAGCCCCTAGAACCTCCATCCCATTTAGGCTCAAGGACCACCTCTCCTACTCTCAGGGCCCCAAAGAAAGCTAATGAGAAGGCTGCAGAAAATAGACGAGCCTCAAACTTAGACCAACAGATGCTACGCAGTTTACTGTGCATCTGCGCTAGCAGCTCAAATGTGATGGGCCGTCTGGGAATAGGCCTAGAAGGAGTGAGTCGCCCCCATCCCTCCAAAGCTCTGCGCACCACAAACTTCCCACACAGATCCTTGTTAAAATTTGCCCTACTAAAAAAGGAAATTGCTGCCGAATGGAGTCGCAGCGTCCTGGCCGCCCGGCGCATCTGGAAAAGATGTGCCAAATACCTGAGCACCTGAGAGGTAGAATGGGGGGCAGTAACCTCCCCAGCAACCGACTGACCATTAAATAATAAAAAATCAGCCCAGGCCTTTTTATAAGACCTCAGAGTGGAGGGGGCAACAGATGCAGCTACTCCCTGTAAAACTAAGTGCTGCCAAGGTTCCAGAGATGATCCGGGAAAATTTCCGGACGGTCTCGAGCCACTGGCGCCAGGGACCTGAATCACTCCATCTGAAAACGGGACAGAGCATCAGCAATCTCGTTAGATATGCCCGGAACAAAACGAGCAGAAAATACAATATTAAAATGCAAACAATGTAAGACAAAAGCCCGAAGCAGAGCTGATACCCTAGGAGATCGTGAAGACTGCTTGGCTAGTACATTCACCACTGCCTGGTTATCCGACCAAAAACACAGTCGATGGTCCTTGAAATGCTCAACCCACAAGTGAACGGCCACTACAATGGGAAAAAACTCAAGAAAAGTTAAGTTCCGAGTTATAGCTTCGCCACGCCAAGCAGGAGGCCAGCGCTCAGCACACCATCTGCCGTCCCAGAACAAACCAAACCCAAGGGACCCCGCCACATCAGAGTGCACCTGGAAGTCATTGTGGAGGTTCAAAGTATCCTGCCACAGAGACACCCCGTTGAATTCCTCCAGGAATTCCAACCAAATGTGAAGGTCAGCCCGCACCTGACGAGACTCAATGTCGCATTTGGCCAGTAGGGCACCAGGCCCAAACTTCTGTATCATCTTGATCGCGTGATCAAGAGAAGCATATTTCACCGAACAAAGCTCTGGGGGAATCACGTCATTTACTGACGTGCCTCTAGGATGCGAAAGATTATGAATAAGGCGGAATTCCCCCGGAGCCTTCTTAGGAACTATACCCAATGGTGAAACATGCAAATTAGGAAAAGGGGGAACAGAAAAAGGACCGGCCATACGATGTAGAGCCAGTTCTTTTTTGATTTTCTTACGCGCCACCTCTGGCATATCCTTAACAGATTTCTGGTTAACAGGATTCCCAGCTATAGGGGTCGATGCCACCGGAATCCTGAAGCCCAAAGAAAAACCATCACGCAAATAGGACGCCGATTCCTTGTCAGGGTATGATTCCAATAAGGACAGTAACGGCTGTAGCCGTACAGGGGTATAGGCTAAGGAGGATAGGAGACTACTTTCCAGCTCCAGTGGCTGGCACCTGGGGAGCGGCTTTTGGGGGCTGCTGAGAGCCCCCCCTTTACAAAAGGGTCGCCGCCCCCCTACACACGCCGATGCTGAATGGTTCTCTGAGCACTTCTCACACAAGTGGGAGTACCTACAAGGTTCACGTTGGCAGACACCCTTATTGAAGTCCCAACAAAATGGCTTGTGACCCGCCCTTTGGGGGAGGACCTTAAACTTCTGCGGATCAGGGGCCTTCTTGTCAATACGTGGGGCCACATAAGTGGTCCAGACATCCAAGTCTTTTCGGTCCCAGCGGGCAGTGGGGATCTTGGCTGCTTTATGTCTAAAATTCTGATCGTAAGACAACACAGCAGTCTCTCCGGCCATCGTGAAGGCCGAACAAACTATAGACAGGTACACCCATAAATGCAAAGACCTTCTAGGATAGGCTGCTGAAACGACGCCAGCGAAAACTTGAAAACTATCTAACCATTGCTCAAAAGTCCTATCCGCTTTGGCTATAATCACCCGCTTTTTAGAAGCAGCAAAGCCTTTTTCTAAAGGCTCCTGACCATCAATCGGAGGGGCCAGGCTAAAGATGTCCACATAACGACCGTTTAGAATCCTGGACCGCAACTTGGTAGACAAGTGGGCACCCGGAATAAGATTCCTAGCCGAATTGGTGGAGACTTTCACGTCAGGCACCAAAATCCCTTCCTGACACTCTTGCACCGCCCCATACTTTGCCCTGTGAGAGTTCGCCCTCTGCTCCCAAACCCATTTAGGGAGCCCTGAGGTCTCACCGAAGCCCCAGTAAAGCTTCAGGGAAGCTTCCTCCTCACTGCTGGAACTCTGGGAAGTACCTGAAGAGGAGGACGAAGTGTCCTTCCGTCTCCGCTTGGTGCGCCTCCTGGAGCTCCTTTTGTGACGGCGGTGCCCACCAGAAGAGACCTTCAGCGGTGGCGGAAGGCTGTCCTCAACCGAAGACTCCGATACATCAACTTGACGCACAGTGCCTGGAACTGACTGAAAAGAGACAACCTGTGAATGACCCGGAATTGAACTATCAGCTCCTGAAGGCTGGGCAGGTGAACCCCGCACAGCTCGACCCCGAGTGGATACCCTTCTCCTGGCCCCACCCCTGGCAAGGCTCCACCCCCTAGGCGCGGCAACCTGCGACACAGGTAAGACCGGGGACTGGGCCAGTTGCATATCAGATAAGACAACCCCGGCTGATAATGGTTCTCCCTCTTCTTCACTAGATGATGTCACTGGAGAAGAAGCAACCATCGGAGGAGCTGGTCGCACTGAGGAGGTCGACGGAGTTGAGTGGCATTGCAGCAAGCCTTCCATCTCAGCCTCAACCCGTGCCAGCGCAACTGGGTCACCCGCCAAACCAGAGACCATGGATTGAATGCGCTTCAGCGACTGGCTAGGCTCAGGCGAACGTAAAGCCTGGGACGGGCCTTTAATAGGTCGCTTTGCAGAAGAGGCAGGTCCAGGTCTCCTAGTCGCCTTCTTTGGAGCCATTCCTACTATTGGCGGGAGAACAGAGAAAAGTACAAATCAATAGGCGAAAATATATATAGCTAAGATAATAATAATAATAATAATAATAATAATAATAAAATAAAAATAAAATTAACAAGTAATTAATTAAATTAATTAATCAGCAGGTCAGTACGACCGTAAACTCAACCACTAATTATTAAATAGCTTTGTGAACAATGAAAGGTGGCTAAATAATAGCCACACCACCAAAATGGTAAAGCAGGGAGTTAAACTACCCTGCAATTACCTCAACAGCCACTAGGGGCCACCAGCTGGAATTCAAATGCACCTGCAGTTGCACGGCAAGGCCGCCAGAGGCCCCCACTCGAACAGGCAATTCCTGTAATTACGCGGCCTGGCCACTAGAGGCCGCACTTTCAGACGAAGAGAGGCAAAATGGCGCTCCCGCCAAATTGCCACAAAATGGAGGACCCTCTGGCCAATCGCCAACCAGTGCCTACAGCCTCCAGAGGTAGAAGGGAGGTGAAAATAATAGACGGAAGCGGTTAAGGCCCAAACCGGCCTGACAATGGGCCCACGTGCCGCGCCCCCGACCCGCTATAGAGGATCGCGGCGGCAGCGCGACCCACACGAGCCCAGAGGCGCCCAACTGCGGCGCCGGAGAGGACGACCCAGGAGGCCCTCTGCGGAGAAAGGCAAGTCACCCCGTGCTCCTCCCCGGGCCCTCCCCGCTCTAGGGAATGGGCCCCAGCAGTCTGCGCCACCGCCGCGACGCGCCCCGAGGCCGAGCCCGCAGCTGGGGCCCTGCAGGTGGGCGGGCGAGCTTAAGGGAACGGAAACACCCGCTCCCCAGGCAGGGAGCGGCCAAAGGGAGCCCGCGGCCACCGGACGGGCACCAGACCAGCAGCCGCAGAGGCCCAGGAGAAGCGGCGGGGGGGTGGCGGGAAGTTAAAACGGCACCAACTAGGCCAGACGAGGCCACGGCAAACCTCTGGGACCCTCAGGCCCCCGTGCAGAGGGGGGGCAAACCACCCACAGCCCCAAAGGCCTGGTATTAAAACGCCTGTACCGCGAGGCAGGGAAAGGGGCCGATCCCCCGGCCCGGGATTCAAACTCGGCCGAGAATTGGGCCGTAGGCCACCCGGGACCAGGAGCCCCCCCCCCACCAAAGACGGCCAGGAACGAATCAACCAAGACCAGAAGGGGTAGAAAAGGCGAAAGGCCAACTAAAAAGGATAAAATTAGCAATAAAATTAAGGGGAAGGAAGAACGATAGAAGGGAAGAGAGAAAAGAAAACAAACAAGAAAGCTAAGAAAAGGAAAGGGGGGGAAATATACGACCAATCTCCAGCTGAAAGCACTCCGATGCTGTGATCCAGTCTCCACAGCAAAAGAGAAAGTAACATGCTGTGGATCTCGCTTAAATAACCTCTGATCCCACCCCTAAATTAGCAACATCCAATTTAACCCAGCAACACCAGCTTACTGTGGGTGTTTTGTTTAGCCCCATCCGCAACACGTGCTCTCTTTTTAGTGAGAACACGCTTTGTCAGAGATGTTATTGTCGTCCATCTTCCAACGCGCCACCTGGTGGCCCTCCTTTCTTCCATCTTTCTCAAATCTTCTGGCATTCACTGCCATTGGCTGCCCACAAATTCTAGTGTGTTATTCTGTCCTGTTGCACTAATGGCTTCCTGTGAATTGAAGGCTGACTAAACCTCAGATGTGTAGGGAGCTGCAAGAATTGCCCTATCAAATTGCCCCATCACTGCTTGAGGTGTAGCATAAGGGTTTGCACACTCCTCAAGGCCCTTTGGGCTCACATTGCTCAGGAATCTGTGGAAATAGACATAAGCACCTTGAATGTTACCTGGCAGCAAATTGGCAACCAGTGCCACTTTCTCAGCAACAGAGTGACACGTAGGCAGTAGCTTGCTGCCATGAGCACTCTGGCTGTTGTGTTCTGCAATAGCTGCAGCTTCTGGACCTGATACAAAGACAGCCCCACTGCATACTGCCAATGTCAAGTCTTTAGGTTACCAGTGCATAAACCACTGTGTCTAGGCTGCCAAGCAATTGACCTGTCTCCAAGACCCAGAAATCACTCATTCATAAGGCCTCCAGTTTTTCATGGGTCAAGCTCAGTTTATAGGCTGTTATGCACCATGGCATCCAGGCACCAATCCAGAGTTTGTATTACGGAGTTTCTAGAGTTGGGTATCTTCAACATATGGAAGACACTTCACTCCAGAACTCCAAATGACTGTTCCCAACACCTTCATATTGATGTTCAATAGCCACTGCATACCCTCCAGCATTCCTCAGATGAAAATAGGGACATTTCTCACGCCCCACAACTGACACTCCCACCATTTTTGTCCCCCCATGCCCACATACAGCATCTTCTGTCAGAAGAATGGCAAGTTCCACAACCACATCACGCACAGGACACAGCATGTACAGCCTCCACTGACCAGAGAAAACCTCATAATCCCTCATAATTTATTTTATTTCATGCTTTGGTACATTTACAAAAAGGAAAGCATGCATTAATAAATAAATTTTAGAAGGTGGCAACATTAGACAAATAATAATAATAATAATAATAATAATAATAATAATAATAATATATTATTTATACCCCGCCCATCTGGCCGGGCCTCCCCAGCCACTCTGGGCGGCTTACATAAAAACCAAAAATACAGTAAAATATCACACGTTAAAAACTTCCCTGAACAGGGCTGCCTTAAGATGTCTTCTGAATGTCAGGTAGTTGTTTATCACTTTGACATCTGCTGGAAGGGCGTTCCACAGGGCGGGCGCCACTACCGAGGCCCTCTGCCTGGTTCCCTGTAGCTTTGCTTCTCGCAACGAGGGAACCGCCAGAAGGCCCTCGGCGCTGGACCTCAGCGTCCGGGCAGAATGATGGGGGTGGAGACGCTCCTTCAGGTATACTGGACCGAGGCCGTTTAGGGCTTTAAAGGTCAGCTCGGAAACATACTGGGAGCCAATGTAGGTCTTTCAAGACCGGTGTTATATGGTCTCGGCGGCCGCTCCCAGTCACCAGTCTAGCTGCCGCATTCTGGATTAGTTGTAGTTTCTGAGTCACCTTCAAAGGTAGCCCCACGTAGAGTGCATTGCAGTAGTCCAAGCGGGAGATAACCAGAGCATGCACCACTCTGGCGAGACAGCCCGCAGGCAGATAGGGTCTCAGCCTACGTACCAGATGGAGCTGGTAAACAGCTGCCCTGGACACAGATTTGACCTGTGCTTCCATGGACAGCTGTGAGTCCAAAATGACTCCCAGGCTGCGCACCTGGTCCTTCAGGGGCACAGTTACCCCATTCAGGACCAGGGAATCCTCCACACCTGCCCACCTCCTGTCCCCCATAAACAGTACTTCTGTCTTGTCAGGATTCAACCTCAATCTGTTAGCCGCCATCCATCCTCCAACCGCCTCCAGACACTCACACAGGAACTTCACCACCCCCACTGGTTCTGATTTAAAAGAGAAACACACACACACACACACACACACACACATATATATATATATACACACACACACACAGTGGTACCTCGGGTTACATATGCTTCAGGTTACATACGCTTCAGGTTACAAAATCTGCTAACCCAGAAATATTACCTCGGTTTAAGAACTTTGCTTCAGGATGAGAACAGCAGCAGCAGAATGCTCCATTAGCTAAAGTGATGCTTCAGGTTAAGAACAGTTCCAAGTTAAGAATGGACCTCCGGAACGAATTAAGTACGTAACCAGAGGTACCACTGTGTGTGTGTGTGTGTGTGTGTGTGTGTGTGCACGCGCGCGTGTGCGCGTGTGTGTGTGTTTGGGGAGGGGGGAATCTAGACTCCTTTCACTCCCCCCTCCATGCCGTCCAGGGAGGCTTTGCCCTCTCCCTGCCCCTCAGATCCAATGCATTTTGTGGGGAAGGGCCTCAGTTGTAGTAGCCTCTCCTCCTTTACCTTTCCCATCTCTGCATATAATAATAATAATAATAATAATAATAATAATAATAATAATAATTTAATAATCATTTATTGTTTATACCCCAGCCACTCTGGGTGGCTTCCAGCAGAATATTAAAACACAATTCTAAGGCTTTCACCATCCAATCTTCCTTTCAGGGTATTCTCACAACTTTCCACTTCTTAGCATAAAGACCCCTTGCCACTGTCGCTGCATATCTAAATACAGCTGCATATATAAGGCAAATGACGTGGAGCTGAGCTTCTGTATATCCAGCCCCAGTAAAAGATAGTCCCTTAAATACGCAAGCTACTCTGGACAAAGACCTACATTCCCCCATCCCACCTGCTCTTAAATGTAACCAACTTATTTTAAAGAGCAAGTGGACCAATTCTTTAGCCCAAAAACAAGTGCATTTAACAGGACAGAGGAAATCTAGATTGTGAGTCACTGTGCATTTTATTACTGTACAACAAAGGAAACTGGAAAGACACTTACCAAAAATAAATAAATTCGTGATTCTGACTATCAGAGAAATCTGGCAAAATTGCCTGGACTTCTGGAAATCTAATCCAATTTCACTGCTGAGGTATGGATTATGGTGTAACCTGATGGGGCTTCACTTCCTGGGTGGTGAAATTGAGGGTGCCACAGGTTAAAGGGGGGACATGTCATTTGAGCTCTTGGAAGGGGGAAGAGATTGATTTACCCCAAATGCAACTGAATTTAATGGGAGTGAGGGGATCCGGGTCACTGTGCATTTTATTACTGTACCAAAAAGGAAACTGTTGACAGACATTTGTCCCCCTTTCAAAAAAGTTCATGCTGTCAGGGAAACTGCCTTGGCTTCCAGAAACCTAATCCAATTTCAGTGCTGTAACCTGATGGGACTCATTTCCCCACATGCAGGATTGAGAAATTGAGGCTGGCACAGATTAGGAGGGACGTGTCCTTGGAGTTATTGGAAGGGGGAAGAGATTTAATTGTTTTTCAACACTGTGCTTTACATTATGGTATAGCACAATTAGAATTCTAGCAATTTGTTGCACTGCCCTGAATCCATTGTTCCTGGGTGCTGGCAAATTGCTCCTTGCAATCCTCTACAAATTCCTCCAACTAAGCCTCAGTTCCTTGCTTGTTCTCGAAGTCCTTCTTGGCTCTTCAGCTCTCAGGAATGATGAAGACACTCCTGATCTCCTGCCTTCTCTTGACCCTTCTGAATCCAGGTGAGCAGAACCACAGCTGCTGGGCTGTTCATCATGTTTCCAGGAAGGAACTAAGTGGGGGGTCAGCCATTAAAGCAGGAGAAGAAAGGAAGAAGGACTTGTGCTTCCTTTGAAAGGGAGAGGAATAAAGCATATGGTCAAGCTACAAGGGATCTTCAATCAGGATAGTTTGTTCCCAATATTTGTTTTTATTTAACCAAATACATACTGAGAGGTGCAGTATCCCGGAGTCCATTGGGGGAGCAATGGGGGCAGTTGCCCACTCTTGGATAAACCAGAATCCTAGGTTTCATCTACAACAAAGAGTATGTTTCTTGAAATTTTTTCCTGTTTACTTACCTCATTGTCCACTCAAATTCTACCCCTTCCTCCTGAAACTTTGTTCTCAATATTAAATTTTACCAAATGCATACAGAGGTGTGGCATCCCCAAGTACATTGGGGGAGTAAAAGAGGCAGTAGTTCACTCTTCAATAAACCGGAGTCCTAGCTTAAATGTAAAGAAGTGGTGTCCAAAATTTTTCAAAGACGGCCAGATTTGATGAAAAGAAAAGCCGTGGGGGCTGACCAAAGGGCCAACCAAAGTTGTTAACCTTTTATTTCAGAGCGGAATTATCCTGCCCCCACCCCATGCAATCTTTTAGTTTGCTGGTGTTACACACCACCCCAATCTCTGAGTGGAGTCAGGTTCCAGGGGTACCAGATGTGCTTACAAGAGTCTGTCATGTTTGCTGGTGCTGATGGGAGTTGTAGTACAACAACTTCGGGAGGGTTAAAGGTTTCCCCACACCTCTACTGGTCCTCTCCCTCAGCCTGCAGGAGTCATTTTCTACAATCATTCTCTGGTCTATGCAAGGCCCACCCCTATTCACAGAGTTTAAGATCTACTGAAGGAATATATATAGGAAGCATTATGTAGCTGAACAATGGTCCATCTAGTCTAGCCTCTTGTTCGTGCCATGGGTTAAGCCCGAAAGCAGGATCTGAGTGCAACAGATCCCTTTCTGCAGTTTCCAGTAACTAGTATTCAGACAAATAGTGCCTCCAATGTCCCAGAAAAAAAAATATATCAATTGAGGATGGTAACCATGTATTTATCTAGTCTGCTTTTGAAGCTATCCAAGTCGGTGGCCGTTGCTGCCTCACGCAAGATGGCGTTTGTGGCAGAAAGTGTTGTGTTCATGTACCCTGATGCAGACCTATTCCCCCTACATAGTTACTAAAGTTTTCTAAACCCATTTTCCCCTGTCTGCAGTGGCATCTCTGACATGTGAGTCTTGTTGGAATGAAGGAAAAGATTGCAAAAACGCCACCACTGAGGAGTGTGACGAGTCCAGTGATCAGTCCTGCATGTCTGCCCTTGGAGTAGGCAAACTGTGTAAGTGAGAAGAACTTTCAACCTCTTTGAGCACCAAAACGTAAACCCCCTGACTCATTTTCTAAGGGCATATCTTCGCCCCAAGCCACAGAACATGACTTTTCATAAAGTAGTGTTCTAGATTCTGCATTGCCTGTAGGAGCAGGGAAGAAATTCAAGACAGTTCATATTTAAAGGTGTGTTTACTCAATTGAAAGAGCAAAACAAAGCCATCCTTCAGAATCTGCCCTTCTCCCATTTTTGCAATTCACGTGTCCAGCCATGTAATCAATAGACAAATGCAGTTTCATGAAATATATATCGCTAAGTGAAATCACCATCATGGTCTGTCTCTCATACTGGAAGTGGGAGAAAGAAGCTGCATGACGAGGCTTATAAAGGTTATTCCTCCCTCCCTCCTTCCTTAAACTGCTTGGGTTAAGAGCACACTGCTACCCTCGCCTCAGCCAAGCAATTTTGCAAAAACCACAAATGACCACTGGCTCACATGAGCCAGTAGTGGGATGGGGACTCAGTTAAAGTACTCTCCCTCCCCAGCTGCAAGAGCCTGGGTGGAGTGCAGGCTCCAGGCAGAGACAGCCTTGGCTGCCACCTGGCTTCCTTTTTCAGCACAGGAGGAAAGACTGAACCCACTCTGCCAGTCGAATGCAGCCAGGCAGTGCAGGCAGCCCTGCAAGGCACAGGTAGGGTGGCTTTGCAGCCTGAGCTTTGCAAATGACCACCCCACAAGGAAAGAGGCAGTGTGCCTGCACAGACACCAGCAAGGCGGAGGGAGCCTCAGAAAGGAGCTCCAAGGTGGTATTTGCTTAAATGTATAGAATTCAAGATAAGGTATGTTGAAAATGTAAGGAGAGAGAAGGGAACTTCTTTCATATGTGGTGGATGCGTCCTAAGATTAAAGCCTACTGGGATGTTATATATATATATATAATGAACTGAAAAAGATTTTCAAAAATAATTTTAGTAAAAAAACTAGAGGCTTTTTTATTAGGGATAATAGGTGAAAAAATTCCCCAAAAGACATAAATATATTTATGTATGCTACCATGGCAGAAAGGATACTTTTAGCCCAGAAATGGAAGCAGCAGGAACTTCCAACGTTGGAAGAATGACAGACAAAGATGATTGAATACGCTGAGCTGGCGAGACTGACGGGAGAAATCCGAAACCAGCGAGACAAAGTGTTTGAAAAGGACTGGAGTAAATTTGTACAATATATGAATGAACATTACAAACTTTTTAAAACATTTACAGGATTGATTTAAAATATTTTGTTAGGTTAGGATTTGATACCTGGATATAAATATTAGAAGTCTTTTAAGTATGGAGATAAAGTAAACAGGGTGATTTAGAAATGAGAAGATAAAAGTGATTGCATATGGAAGTCAGGGAGGGGGATGGGAGGAAGTCAAAGCTCAATTTGAGCATAGATATATGTGATGAGGAAATTTTATTTGGTTGTTATAAAGGAAAAAAGAAATTTTAATAAACATATTAAAAAAGAAAAAGGAAGAAGCTCCATGGTCCCTGCAACAAACAACAGGGACCATGGGGTGGGTCAAATGGGGGAGAGGAACTGACGAGGAGGTGGCAGATCTTGCCTCCAAGGATCACACCACAGCTTCAAAGGCAGCAGCATCATAGAATCATAGAATCATAGAGTTGGAAGAGACCACAAGGGCCATCGAGTCCAACCCCCTGCCAAGCAGGAAACACCATCAGAGCACTCCTGACATATGGTTGTCAAGCCTCTGCTTAAAGACCTCCAAAGAAGGAGACTCCACCACACTCCTTGGCAGCAAATTCCACTGTCGAACAGCTCTTACTGTCAGGAAGTTCTTCCTAATGTTTAGGTGGAATCTTCTTTCTTGTAGTTTGGATCCATTGCTCCGTGTCCGCTTCTCTGGAGCAGCAGAAAACAACCTTTCTCCCTCCTCTATGTGACATCCTTTTATATATTTGAACTTGGAGATCATATCAACCCTTAACCTCCTCTTCTCCAGGCTAAACATGCCCAGCTCCCTTAGCCGTTCCTCATAAGGCATCGTTTCCAGGCCTTTGACCATTTTGGTTGCCCTCCTCTGGACACGTTCCAGTTTCTCAGTGTCCTTCTTGAACTGTGGTGCCCAGAACTGGACACAGTACTCCAGGTGAGGTCTGACCAGAGCAGAATACAGTGGCACTATTACTTCCCTTGATCTAGATGCTATACTCCTATTGATGCAGCCCAGAATTGCATTGGCTTTTTTAGCTGCTGCATCACACTGTTGGCTCATGTCAAGTTTATGGTCAACCAAGACTCCTAGATCCTTTTCACATGTACTGCTCTCAAGCCAGGTGTCACCCATCTTGTATTTGTGCCTCTCATTTTTTTTGCCCAAGTGCAATACTTTACATTTCTCCCTGTTAAAATTCATCTTGTTTCTTTTGGCCCAGTTCTCTAATCTGTCAAGGTCGTTTTGAAGTGTGATCCTGTCCTCTGGGGTGTTAGCCACCCCTCCCAGTTTGGTGTCATCTGCAAATTTGATCAGGATGCCCTTCAGTCCATCATCCAAGTCGTTGATAAAGATGTTGAATAAGACTGGGCCCAAGACAGAACCCTGTGGCACCCCACTAGTCACTCTTCTCCAGGATGAAGAGGAACCATTGATGAGCACCCTTTGGGTTTGGTCAGTCAGCCAGTTACAAATCCACTGAGTGGTAGCATAGTCAAGACCGCATTTTACCAGCTTCTTTACAAGAATATCATGGGGCACCTTGTCAAATGCCTTGCTGAAATCAAGGTAGGCTACATCCACTGCGTTCCCTTCATCTACCAGGCTTGTAATTCTGTCAAAAAACGAGATTAGGTTAGTCTGACATGACTTATTTTTCAGAAATCCATGCTGACTATTGGTGATCACAGCATTCCTTTCTAGGTGCTCACAGACTGTTTGCTTAATGATCTTCTCCAGAATCTTCCCTGGTATTGATGTCAGACTGACTGGGCGGTAATTATTTGGGTCCTCTCTTTTCCCCTTTTTGAAAATAGGGACAACATTTGCCCTCCTCCAGTCTGCCGGGACTTCGCCCGTTCTCCAGGAATTCTCAAAGATGACTGCCAGTGGTTCTGAGATCACATCTGCCAGTTCTTTTGATACTCTTGGATGCAGTTCATCTGGCCCTGGAGACTTGAATACATCTAGACTAGCCAAGTATTCTTGTACTATCTCCTTAGTTATTCTGGGCTGTGTTTCCTCTGCTGAATCATTTGCTCCAAATTCTTCAGGTCGGGCATTGTTTTCTTTATCGGAGAAGACTGAGGCAAAGAAGGCATTGAGGAGTTCAGCCCTTTCTGTTTCCCCTGTTTGCATTTCACCATCTGAGTGACCCCACTGTTTCTTTGTTCTTCCTTTTGCTACGAACATACCCATAAAAGCCTTTTTTGTTGCTTTTAACCTCTCTAGCAAGCCTGAGTTCATTCTGTGCTTTAGCTTTTCTGACTTTGTGTCTACACGTGCTGGCTATTTGTTTGAATTCCTCTTTGGTGGTTTCCCCCTTTTCCATTTTTTGTACACATCCTTTTTTAATCTTAACTCAGTTAAAAGTTCTTTAGATAGCCACCCTGGCTTCTTTAGGCACCTTCCTTGTTTCCGTCTCATTGGTATTGCCTGAAGTTGTGCTTTTACTGTCTCCCTCTTAACAAACTCCCAGCCATCATTAACTCCCTTTCCTTTTAGTATTACTGTCCATGGGACCTCACCCAGCACTTCCCTAAGTTTTATGAAGTCGGCTTTCTTAAAGTCAAGAAATTGAGTCCTAGTATGCTTGGCTGCTCCTTTCCGCTGTATAGAAAACTTCAGAAGAGCATGATCACTCGCGCCTAATGATCCTTCCACTTCTACCCCACTAACCAGGTCATCAACATTGGTTAGGACCAGATGTAAAATGGCTGTTCCTCTTGTTGCTTCTCCCACTTTCTGGACAATGAAGTTGTCTGCAAGGCCAGTGAGGAATCTGTTTGATCTTATGCTCTTGGCTGAGTTTGACATCCAACAAATATCCGGGTAATTGAAGTCCGCCATTACTACTATCTCCCTTCCTTTTGCATGCTTGGCCATCTGTTCCAGGAAGGCATCATCTATGTCCTCCGTTTGGCTTGGGGATCTATAGTAAACTCCCACAATGAGGTCACTGTTATTCTTCTCTCCCTTAATTTTGACCCAAATGCTCTCACTTTGGCTTTGAGGTTCTAAATTTTGGATCTCTTCACAGGTATCCACATCCCTGACATATAACGCCACTCCTCCTCCTTTCTTGTCTGGTCTGTTTCTCTGAAATAGATTGTATCCCTCCATTATAACATTCCAATAGTGGGACTTATCCCACCAGGTTTCAGTGATGCCTATTATGTCATATTCAGGCAATGCTTTTCTTGGTGGTCAGATCGCATGCCCCTGTGGATTCTGCCACATAAAGGTAAAGGGACCCCTGACCATTAGGTCCAGTCGTGACCGACTCTGGGGTTGCGGCACTCAACTCGCTTTATTGGCCGAGGGAGCCGGCGTACAGCTTCCGGGTCATGTGCCAGAATGACTAAGCCGCTTCTGGCATACCAGAGCAGTGCACGGAAACGCCATTTACCTTCCCACCGGAGTGGTACCTATTTATGTAATTGCACATTGACATGCTTTCAAACTGCTAGGTGGGCAGGAGCCTCATGGGTGGACCAGCCCTATCTCCAGGTCTAGTTATTTCCTTTTCCAATTTTTTCTTTTATAGCACTTTTGGGGTCAAAAATGGTTATCAAGTCCTGCATTGACACAGAGTTGTGTGATGCAGACTATGCCAGTTCCTCCATAACCTCATCAATGTACATCCACAGCAAGATATCCTGCTGCAAGACAGATATGTGCAACAGTGGACCTCCTGAAAGTAAGTATCATCATGAGGAAAGATGATCTCACAAAACTCAAGCAATGAGAGAGGTCAAAAAAGACAAACAAGTTTTTGACAGTATCCTGATGTTAGGGACTGGCTAGACAAGGAGGAGTGGTGGCAGCCAGTCGCTCCAGGAGGCGCCTGAGGGTGACAATAGGAAAGAATATTTCAAACCTGATTCAGACTGGTGGGACAAGGAGGAGCCACTGACAGAGGGAACGAGCAGGGAAGCATTGGAGCCATAGTATGGGGGTGGCCGGAACTAATAGAACAGAACTCAAAATCCCAATAAGAAGATTACTTGAACAACATACAGCATCTATTAGCAAAAATTACAAGGGAGCATCACAGTTTTACCTTAGTCCTAGAAACACCCCTCCCGTAATTTTACTCACAGTTCCTCTCCTGCAGCAGCTTCTGATATTTACATCCTATGCTTTCCTCCAAAACGCTTGAGCTCCTGCTCACCATTTTGGCCTTAAAATATCCAGTGAAATAGGTTAAGCTGAGAGATGGTTCCTGGCCCCAGGCCACTCAGCAAGTGTCATGGCTACAGTGGAATTTGAACCCTGGTCTCCTAGATTCTGGTCCAACCCTCTAACCACTATACTTCACTGGTTCCTTGGTTTCCCAGAGTTCTAGCCCACAAACCTAGAGTGACCCATTTTCTTCCATGCATTTTCATTTGTAGAGATATTTTTAGTGGGACAGGCCTCTGTTCTTCTTGTATGGGAAGGAACTGATTTCTTTTAGGTTTGCATTCAGGGAATTAATATCTTCAAGTTAAAGCAAACGCTAAGAAAGATATAGTCAATGCAATGGGCTCCAGTGCCACCTAATTACTAAGTTATAGAGGAACACTATCTACACAAAGGGGAGAACCAGGTGGTGCAAAGAATAAAAGGTTTTTTAAAAAATACATTTGTTGCTCCACTCACTTTCGCAACAGGCCCTGCCACTGGCATTTGGTCTTGAGAAGCTTGCCCTGAAGGAAATGTGGCCCTCAATGAAAACAGTTAATACGAAGGTTCAAACTGTAAGCCTTGGCTAGGCCCCTGGCATACACCAGCTGCTGACGCAGGCCTGTATCACCATCACCAGATGTTCACAGATGTTCATATATCACCATATGTTCACATTCCCTTGTTCCTGATGTAGATCTTCACTCACCCCTCCTTCCTTGGTGGGAGGAGGCACCATTTTATTGTTCACCTTAGCATTCCCAACACCCTAGTGTAAGCTTTTATTGTAAACGCTATAACAACACTAGGACAAAGAATTCTGGGAGTGGTAGTTTCTTAAGGGTGCTGAGGGTTAATTGGAAAACCCCTATTCCCTCACAGAGCTATGGATTAGCAAACAAACCCCACACAATAGTTCTTATTAGCTGGCATTTTTTCTTAGGTGAAATCATTATTTTACCAAAACTAAGCACATGTTTTCCCAGAAGTGATTTTTAAGAACAAAACTACTAAGAGCTTTCTTTCTCTTTCCCACTCTAAGGAAGAGGGCCATTTTGTAGAATTTTATCATCATTTGTGTGCATCTGTGGCTGCCATTTTGTCTCTCAGAATGTCACCCAATGCTGCTCAGTGCTAAAACCAATTGCTTAAAGTGGTATCCCTGCGCTTGAAACGTATGCTGTGAATGTGGCCCCAGTCAGAAATCTATTGCACCATGCCTTAATGTATCCCTGGATGAATGGAGCATGGCTGAAGTGCTGGAAGGTAGTAGGCATCCATCTTGGAAGGAGTACAATTCCTACCCCTCACATACAACAAGTTGTGGTTTGCATCTGCAAAAGAAATACATTGACTAACTGCAATGTTGGTGTGGTGATTGTTTTCCAGTGCCTGAGAGTGAGACGAGGGAGCCCAATGGGCTGAAGTGTCCGAGTTGCATCAACATCTTGTCAGACGAGTGCGAGGGCTTGAAGACCGTCAGCTGCAGAAATGAGGAGGATCAATGCTTCTACGTTGGGGGTCTCATGAAGTTCGGTGAGTCTTGTATGATGGAGTGCATCTAGAGCCCCATCAGTACTATGCAGTTAAAGCAGTATCACGCCACTTTGAGCCGTCATGGCTTCCTCTAAAAGATGCTAGGATACTTTGTTTATTAAGGGTGCTGAAAGTTATTAGGAGACCTACGTTGCCCTCACAAAGTAAGGGGATGGACAGGAGTCCAAGGAGGAGGGATGTTTGCGCAGGGAGGTGGGAGGAGGAGGAGAATACAGGGAAGGGGCTAGTGATTTCTGCGGTTCTTGTCTGGAACCCTATGCCTCTTTATTCCATTTTCCCCCCAGCAATACCTTAAAAGCCCATTCAGATAGGCACATTCTCTATTCCCTTTTGCTGTTCATTCCAATGAGTTTTAAATGTTTTAATATAATATAAATGCTAATATAAATATTTCTTGTAAACCCCCAGCAGTTTTTACTGCAAACAAGCGGTATACAGATTTTGTTAAATAAAAATACATCTTAAAAATTGCACTGTAGGAACGAAAATCATGACAGACGAGTAGTGGGTGTCATGTGGAGCGTCTGCCGGGGAAACCCCAGGAACTCTCTTTTATTGAATATTACAAGCATTGCCACAGATGTGCTTGTGGCTGATTGGTTGATACAAACACAAGGAAACTCATTGCCGATTGGTTAATGCAAATACAAGGCGGCAATTACGTGTGAGAGGTGGGAATTACATGTGAACATTAATCACCGATAGATTAAAGGCTGGGAAGAGAGGTTGGAACCAGACAGGCATGAAACCTCCTAATTAAATTATAACTAAAGATTGATATAGCATAAAACAATTACTAATGATTGATCATAACATGAATCATCACAATCATTACTCAATTCTACAGAACGTCGATATTGAGAGCGGGAATAATGATGCTTTTTTTCACTGGTCCATTGTTCCATCCATACAAAGATGGTGGATTTCCAGTTGAGGGGGAGTGCAAGCTTACTCATTAAATTGAATGGTAGCTTGTAATTGTTGTAATAGGTCTCTGCCCCACAGATTGAGGTGGATTTTCAGTACACAGGGCTGAATGTATGCAATGGCTGCAGAGCTATCAGGCAGAGAAACAGGCAGCCATTGTACGCTTTTGGAAGAATTTTGAGGGCGACCCACACCCCAGACTGCAGAGGCAGACTCAAGGGGCCATGTGGGGTCCCAACAATTACTGGAAATTACAGAAATGTCCGCTCCTGTGTCAATCAAGCCTTCCAGAATTTTGCCATTGATTTTATACTTACGAAGAAGTTTCTGTCCACCGATCCTCTGGATCACAGCTAACAGCTGTGGAGAGAGAGGAGAGAGCTGGTGCAAATTACTATCCATAATAGAAGCAGTAGGATGAGAAGGGAGCACCACCAAATGCGCCCAAGACTCACCCTTTTTCAACTGCATGGGCATATGGCTCCAAAGTTGAACCATTATTGTGCCCACATAGTCAGGATCCAGAACTCCAGGAATAACCTGGATTCCTTCTTTCGCTGCAGAGAATTTGGGCAAAATTAAGCCTGCGACCTTAGGAGGTAGTGGGCCTGCCAATTGGGTGGGCATGAACACGATTTCACCAGGTAAAGCAGTATCTTTGGTTTCCTGGTTAATTAAATCAATGGTGAAATCAGAAGGTGTTTCCGTAGGGAAATTGTCAATGGTGGAAGCTGACGGCAGTGAACTCTCTATTTCTCCTGGCCCGAGAGTGGGGCCAAGATGGAGTTTCCCGAACTCCTGCACTGATTTGCCCAATGATAGCCTTTACCGCATTTTGGGCATTTTTTGGAAGGTTTAGCCTTATTGGCATCACCATTCCTATGCGCCCCACCGCCAGGTGCTCCGCATTCTTCTGCAAAATGACCTGGGCGCTTGCAATTAAAGCAGTTACCAGTTGGCTTATTGCCAGCCTGGATGGCGCCGGCAAGCAAGGACATTGCATGGCTCTGGCTTCCGATTTCCGCACAAACTTGGATCATATCTGCCAAATCAAATTTAGGACGATTCATGATTGACTGCAAAGCCTTCTTACAGTCGGTATTTGCATTTTCAAAAGCCAATTTTTTCATCAATTCATTCTGGGCTGTAGTGTTATCAACCTGCCTAGTAACTGATTCTTTCAATCTATCTATAAATTGATGGTAGGGCTCTGAATGGTGTTGCTTAATACTAACAAAAGAGCTCAGCGGTTGCCCTGAGACAGGGACTTTCCGAAAGGCGCACTGTACACAGGTCGCGGTGCGATTAAAATGTACAGGTGTAAGCGTCGCCTGGGCTGCTATAGTATCAAACGGACCAGCACCGTAAAGTTCATTGGCTGTATGCTGCGGATCAGACAGGGCTACAGCACTATGCTTAAATTCACTTTGAAAAACCACATACTGCACTGGAGATAAAAGCATGTGCATCAAATCTTTCCAATCTTGGGGTAGCATTGTATAACCATTAGCTATCCCCTCCAGCATCCCTATCACATAGGAAGATTTTAGGCCAGAATCAGCAATGGCCCTCCTTAATTCTCTCATTACAGAATAAGGAAGCGTTTCGTACAACACCTGTTGCTGAGCAGTCCCAGGGTGTGTGTAGGTGATAGGGAAAGCAGAGGGCATTTCACCAGCCCATGCAGATTCTTCCTCTAAGGACAGAATTCCTTTTTGCCTAGCTAGAGAAAGTGAGGTGCGCACAGCTCCTGTAGGAGAGCACGCAGGGGCTGTGGCAGGCAAAGCAGGCAAAGGAGGAATGGGAGGGGTGGATGGGTTTGTGGGCTGAGGCATAGGGAGGGGTTGGCAAGGCTGCGATGGAGGCAAAAGCTTTGGATAAGGAGGGGGGGATTGTCTGCTACAGCCAGAAGGGCAGGGGCCGAAGGAGACGCCTGGGGTCCTAATTTAGAAATGGCATCTGCACATTTCTGCCAGGTGAGCAGACAATGAATCGGAGCCCTTGGTTCTGCAAAGAGAGTCTTTCCGATCTTTTGCCAAGTCTCTACCTCCAAGGACCCAGTCTCTGGATAGGAGGGACATTGGCAAGCAATCTCCAAAAGCAATTGTTCAATTTCTTTTAAGGAAATATGAACGCCCACTGCCCGCTGTCTAACTAAAGAAAGCAATTCTCTAGCATGCTGTTTTTGGAATTTAGTCAATTCCCCCCATATTCACGAAGTAGCACGCTGAGACTTTTCCAGTCGAGTGAAGTACAGGGGCTTGGCTGCGTAAGGGATCCGGCACGTCGAGGGTCACCAGATGTAGGAACGAAAATCACGACAGGCGAGGAGTGGGTTTCATGTGGAGCGTCTGCCGGGGAAACCCCAGGAACTCTCTTTTATTGAATATTACAAGCATTGCCACAGATGTGCTTGTGGCTGATTGGTTGATATAAACACAAAGAAACTCATTGCCGATTGGTTAATGCAAATACAAGGCGGGAATTACGTGTGAGAGGTGGGAATTACATGTGAACATTAATCACCGATAGATTAAAGGCTGGGAAGAGAGGTTGGAACCAGACAGGCATGAAACCTCCTAATTAAATTATAACTAAAGATTGATATAGCATAAAACAATTACTAATGATTGATCATAACATGAAAGAATATAATAATCAAATTCTATAGATGCAATCAACTATGCATGGAGAACAGGTCATCATGAACTTAAGATGAACCGAGCAAAGAAGGAATGTCTTGGTGTTTGGAACAGGTCTGTACAGTGTGTGCAGAAGAAACAAGACTTCCCAGAATGCAAGAGAAAAGAAGCAATGCTTCCCCATAATGCAACAGTTATGTGCAGAAGGAAAACTTCCCTTTATTGCACTTTAAATTGGAGGGGGGCAGGATGGAAACCCACAAGCCCAGGGGCCAAAGGCATTCCTCTTGGACTCTTTCTCTCTGGCCTTTGGGATCCTACTTAGCCACATCTCCTTTCCCTAGGCCACGCCCCTCACAAGCCCCAC
Organism: Podarcis cretensis; assembly: GCF_951804945.1. NCBI lineage: Eukaryota > Metazoa > Chordata > Lepidosauria > Squamata > Lacertidae > Podarcis > Podarcis cretensis. The sequence continues at coordinate 12,903,806 of NC_137177.1, read as the reverse complement.
CTCAAACCCTACCTGTATGCTTTGGCCTGGCTGGATTGTTGCCCCTGAATCTTGGTTACCTGGAGGGAGTACAGAAAGGGGGGTTTGAATGTATCTAGAAAATAGCCTGCCGTGTAAAGGTGAATTTTACATATGCCCCTGAACTCTTGTTAAACTGGAGGGAGGACAGAGAGGGGGGTTTGAATGTATGTATAAAATGGCCTGCCGTGTTAAGGTGAATTTTACTTCTGTTTCCATTGGCATGTGGACCTCCCAGAAGGTCACCCAGACTGGAAAAAGGCTCTTGGTCTGAGAAAAGTTGCCCACGCTTCTGTTTGAGGGAGAGGGTTTTGGATTCAAAAAATATGTATGTGTTTTTCCCAACAGGGAAAAGCAGCCTGAGGGGTGCTATCCGAGGCTGTGGAACAGCTAGTTTGTGTGACTACTATGAGGGGTTGCTGGAGACTGATCTTGAATCATTAGGAATTGAGATCACTCAATTTGAGTGCACTGAAGCAATGGACGAGGATTCCAATGAGCTGTAGCTGAGAGAAGGCAAACCACCACCGCCCAGAAGAACCCACCATTTATGGAAATTGGAGGCCTAGTGGTTGAAGCAGGGGAGGTCTCAGCCTGAGGACACCCAGGCTTTCTTTCCAGAAGTCTAGAAGCTCCTCCTTAAAGAAAGACTGTACTTGACTTTCAGGTGCAAATGAGGTCATTGAATCATGTCCAAAATAAATATATATGGTTAATCATGTATGTTGCATCATTTTACCAAAAGCAACATTTCTTGGGAAAAATAATAGTGCTTGGAGGTGGGAAATAGCTTTAGCAGCGGGCAGGGGTGAAATTCCTGGCCAGACTTTCAGGTCCAATTTTAATCAATTAATATTAGCCAACTTTGGGTGGTGCATCCCATTTCTCCGCTTAAGGTAAAATGGGGGGAAAAAAGAAATGGAAGGAAGATAAAGTCCCTACCTGAGAAGAATGGCAGACTTTGGGCTGCCTTGCTGTCAAGAGTGGTCTATCCCATTTCGCCACTAGAGGTAAAATGCAGAGTGCCACAGCAGATGTGCTGCGCAACCCCCACCAAAGCTAATACTTCAGGAATTCTTTAAGACTCAGTAAATGAGTACAGCATATTTTCTTCTGCAAAACCATGTAAATATTCTAAGGTATTTACTTTAAAGTTTGTTGTGGCCTGTCCCTCTTGTACAAATTCAGATACTTTTTAAAGTGTCGTTTTGAAATTCCTGGGGGAGATTAATGAATCACAGTCCTATACTGGGACACATTTCAGTCATGTAACAGCTCAGACTAAATGTTGAGGCAGACAATTCGGTCTCACTGTTAAAGAGAGCCAGCAAGCTTTGCCTCCATTTTTTAAGGGGACTCAGGTTTCTTCTGGTTCCATGAAAGTTTGAGTTAAATCTTTCTCAGTAAAAACACAATTTTCACCGAGTGTCAGGCCTAATGAACACAACAGATCATTTCCTGTAGGTCTTACTCCATGAAATCAATTACCAAGACGAAAGATCCCCAAACACTTCGCATCTGTCTAAGTCTCCTCTCCAGGGCTTTTTCCTTCACTGAGACTGTGTGCAGCTGATCTCTCCTCCGCCCTTTTCATGCCCCTCCTGGGGGTGGTGTTTGGGGGGAGAAGGGGAGCAGCCTGTTGCAGGAGGAGGAGGAGACACCTGTGACCAGAGGCACCAACCTGAGCCCCAGAATGTGGGTGCCCCCCCCCACAAGGACAACATGATGGTATGACATCACATCATGCCGTCACCTGCTGCCCTTCAAGAAGAGATGTGTATTGATGCTCGGAAAAGTTGTATTTATTAGATATTATCCTCCCTTCCTCATGTTTGTAAGTTCAGCAGAGTGTATCCCCTTGCTGCTTAAAAAGTCTTTCCTTCCACCCCCCCCCCACCCCTAATCACACAGATTCTTGCTTGAAAACGGTAAAGATAACATATACTCACTCAGAATACTTGTTGAAGAGTAACAGATACAGCAGCTTTGTCCAGAGGGGCTTAAAATGGTAATCCAGTTACAAAGACATACTTTGGTCAAGCTTATGATGGAGTCTAAGCTTTGGACCTCAGACAAGCACATATTTCTACATTGCTGGAAGAATGGTGATGAGAAAGCAAAGTGCCCAAACCCTCAACAAAATGGGGCACAGTGGGTGAAATATACTCGGAGTCAAGTGTGGATTTCATGCTTTTTATTCAGCTTTATTTACACAGTGGCCCCCACATGATTGGCTAATTCCGGGATTCACCTGTAGGCCTATCAGGTTGTGGATTCACTACCACCTGGAGCTGGATTGGGTGGCTCCTGTGGACAAATCAGAGTGCTGCATTCTAAATCCTATTGTTCTTGGACCAATCAGACTGCTTTATTTTGGATCCTATTCAACTCAGTACATAACACCCCTCCCCTCTAAGTTCCAGTCCTGCCTGGGAGGTTGCATTCATAGTCCTCAACGTATGCTAGCCACCTATGTATGTGTTGCGGCCTAGGGTGTTCCCTGGTCAGGAGTTTGGGTTCTGGCTCGTGTTCCAAGGATGCTGGCTGTGATGGGTCCATTTGGTCTGGCGCAACTGGCTCATTCAGTCATGGCTCTGGTTCCGGTGTCCTTTCAACCTTGTGGGTCCTCTCTGTATTTACTGATTCTGCCTTCCCTGCAGCCCCTCCTGCTCTACGGGCCTCACTGTCCCACTGTTCCCTTGGGACCCCTCTGACCTGTCCTCCTCCTGGGAATCATTTCTCCTGGGAATCGTCGCCGTAGCTGGTCGCAGTGGCAGTGCCAGCATTGCCCCCCCTCCGTTAGCACCTCGTACGACACGGGGCCAATGACCCTGGTGACTGTGGCGGGTACCCATGCCGGGCCTCCCCACAAATTCTTTGCATACACTGGGTCCTGGGCCACGAAGGTCTGGGGGTTCCTGCCTTCTCCTACCACTAACTCAGCCTGAGCTCATAGTAGCGAGGACTGGAAGTTCCCCCCAACTGTCTGCTTTATATACATTATATACAAAATGGGCCCCACGTGATTGGGTGAATCCGGGATTCTCCTGTAGGGCAATCAGGTTGCGGATTCACTTCCACCTGGAGCTGGATTGGGTGGCTCCTGCGGACCAAACAGACTACTGAATTCTGGTTCCTATTGTTCTAGTACCAATCAGACTGCTGCATTTTGGATCATACTCAACTCAATACATAACAGTGAGAGTTCATTCTTGGAAACTTACAGGAAGAAACTCAGAGGGCTTCAGCTCCTGTCATTTGCCTATCTAGCAAACATGCATTGCTGGTTTGGTTGCATGGTAAATATCCCACACTTCACAGGCGGGTGGCAGTCCCCTCAGAAGGTGGAGCACATCACCCACAGGAGAGGCAAGGAAAATCTGCCTTCTAATTCACCTCTCACCCTGAGCACTCACACTATCTTTCACCAGGACTTCAGCGCCACGTCTCTACATCCTTGGGGAGAAGTAGGCAGGGGCATGTTAGCAGATGAGGAAGCAGATGGAGGAAGAGGCCTCATGGCATTCTATGTAGTCTTACAAAAATATAAATGCTAGTCTTCACACAATATAGGCATATATTTTCTGATGTCCCCCTTGTGATCCCAAACAGAAGAACAATGTACTACCTTCCCCCCCGCCCATAGGCCCTGTGGAGGGGCACGCAGTGGCTGCATTTGTCCCCCAGGTCAGCGGTTCCCCACTCCTGGTATAGATTACTAAAGGCCTCCAGAGTTTCCCGATTTTCATTCTCCTTTGGCTTCCCTTACTCAGCCAAATGAACAGCTTGGTGATTTTAGAAAGAAATTGTGACACCATGTTTCTTCAGCAGGTACATTGTGAATCCCCTCATCTTCAGCAGGTACATTGGGTGAGCACCACTTTGAGGCAATCAAAATTTGGGCTAATGTTAGATTTCTCACAAGCTTCAACTGGCACAGCTTCCATCAGCCTGCTGAACCAGTCCAACTGTTCCAGAACCCTGTTGTCGCAATGGCCAGCAAGATGCCTGTGCAAAGCCCCAAAGCAGGACTGGACAGCAACACCAGGTGGTCCCATCCTGTCCCCCCGCTTGTGATTCCCACCAACTGACATTCACAGGAATACTCTCTCCAACACTTGAGGAAGAACATGGCCAACTTGGTTAGTAGCCATTGATACCCTTATCCTCCATCAGTTTCTTCTATTCCTCAATCAAACACATCCACGTTGCTGCCCATCTTTACTTCCTGAGTTTAACCATATGCTATTTGAAACAGTACAGTGGACCCTCGGGTTACGTTACCTTTGGGTGACGTAACTTTTGGGTTGAGGACGTAGCAAACCAGGAAGTGGGTTTGCCACTCGAGTACACGCAGAAGCGCTCTACGCACCTCACGAATGCGCAGAAGTGCTCCACGGCGCTGTACACATGAGGAGAACAGGCGCCTCAGGTTACAAAGATTTCGGGATATGGCCAGGCCTCCGGAACAGATCCCATTCGTAACCAGAGGTACCACTGTACTTTCTTCCATCTTTCTCAAAGCTTCCAACATTCACTGTCATTGGCTGCCCACAAATTCCAGTACTGTGAGAAAGGAATAAAAGCTTTTCTTTCTCCTGTTGCACTAAAGGCTTCCTGGGATTTGAAAGCTGACTAAACCTCAGGTGTGTAGGGAGCTACAAGAATTGCCCCAGTCAAAGGATCTCAGTGCTTGAGGTGTAGCATAAGGGTTGGTTTCTGCTCTCTTCACTGTGCAGCGAAGCGCTTGTCACAAGACAATGTTTACATTCCACAGTTTGTACTGTTGGGTTTTCCCACGGGAAAGGGAGGCTGGATGTGACGTACACTGGTTTCCTGTTTTTCACTGTTCTCTCAGTGTGATTCTCTCTGTGCTTCAGAGGAGAGAGGATGCATTTTCTGCTCCGGCAGAGTCAAGATGCTTTTCTGTAATCTACCAGCTTTGAAATGTAAATAAAGCAATATAGAGTATGGGCACGTATTCCTCATCATTCCGCTGTGCACGGACACTGCTACAAATCAACATTTTGGTTATGGCCCAGAAGACGCAGTCATCGGAATGCCGGCAAAAGGATCGGAATGCAGAGGGACGGATCGGACGGTATCTGCGCGTCAAAATGATTGATGAGGTATGTGCTACTGCTCCGGGCAGCCTTCCAGCATCTAATTAATGGCTTTATGGCTGGACTTTGAACTTTTATGTCCGTTTGCCGGGAACAGGCAGCGGCTATGCTGGGGAAATCGAAAGTAACTTTTAAAAGGGCTGAAGCAGCTGCAGAAGTGACGCAGCATGATTTAGGGCAGCAGAGAGAAAGCTGTTTTGAACTTGCCTTTGGAATGAGGCTTGAAGCAGCAGAGACGCAGCTTGTATAAAGCAGCTTGTTTAAAGCAGCAGAGATGATGCAGAAGGCTAATGCCAGAGTCATGATGGCCCTTCAGGATGCTTGTGGGATTCCCAAGCTCAATAAGAAAAATTATGCGGACTGGGTTATCTATGCAGAGGCTATTCTGCGGAAAGAGGGTCTGTTTGAAGTTATTACAGACACCCCCCCAGCTCCAATTACAGATGCATGGAAAGCTAAAGATTCCAAAGCAAGGGGAACTCTTACATTGATAGTATCCCCAGAAGAGCTCTGTCTATTGCGTGATAAGACCTCAGCCAGAGAAATTTGGCACGCTTTGAGAGAGGCTCACTTGAGGACAGAAGCTGGATCTACCATGTTTTATTTTAACAAGCTGCATAAGATGGCTAGCTGCAGAAGGCTGGCTGATGCAAGTGGGGAATCTGATGCCAATCAGCCACATGCTCAGCTCAGAGTAGCCTGTGATACTGCCATGATTCAGAATGAAGCAGATTGCCAGGGTGATAGCTGCATGGGAAAGGGGGAGACTTCACAGTCATCATCCCAGAGTGCAGTGGAACCACCAGATGGCGCCAAAGCTTTGAAGGCAGTGAAATGCTACTCGTGTGGACGTCTAGGCCATATGAAGAGGGAATGCAGATATCCCAGGGCCAAAACAGAGCAGCGCCGCGAAAGCTCATCGCGTGGAAAAGGCCAGGGCAAAGGCAAAGGTCCGGTGTCCAGGACAACGCAGCACAAAGCAATGGTCTCACGCTTCACTCCAAAAGTTGCAGAGGTCCAGAAGACGTCTAGATCTTTCTTCGTTGTTGATTCAGCGGCAACGCATCACATGTGCAACGATAAGCGACTGTTCATGTCTTTTACACCGCAGGAAGGTGCGATTCACCAGGCGGATGACCACACAATCCCCACAGTAAAGGCTACGGAACTGTTGTTCTTCACAGTTTGAACTTATCGATACAGAATGTACTTTATGTGCCAGATGCCAAACATAATCTACTCAGCGTTGGACAGCTGAATGAGCGGAACATTGACGTTTCCTTTAAGAACAAAAGATGCATCATCACAAAGAAAAATGATTATGTATTGTATGCTGAATATGTTGATCATTTATATGTTTTGTATTATGATGATGTTGTGCAGGATGACACTTGTTGCATTGCAGGTTCTAACAAAAGTTTGCATGCAGAATGTATTCATGATTTGCATCGAAAATTTGGTCATTTGAATTTTGAGGCAGTATTTAAAATGCCTGCCTTGGTTGAAGGTATGACTATTAAACCCTGCAGGTACCACATGAAGTGCAAGGCATGCACAGCAAACAAGGTGAAAATGGCTGCGAAAGGTAAGGTGTCTAGTAGGCAAGCTAAAGAACCATACCAAATTGTTCATGCTGATTTGGTTGGACCACTAGCCCCCTCTTTGGGAGGAAATAGGTACTTCATGGTTCTCATTGATGCGTTTTCCAGGTATATTTATGTGTACAATCTCAAGCAGAAATCAGAGGCTTTTCCTAGGTTCAAGGAATTCTGTGCTTGGTTGGAAAATGTGCATGGTAAGAAGGTAAAAATTCTTTTCACAGATCGCGGGGGAGAATTCACTTCTCAGCAGTTTGAAGCTTTTCTGTCTGAGAAAGGAATTCAACACGATTTGTCTAGTCCTCGCTCGCCATGGCAGAATGGGCTTGCGGAACGGGCAAATCAGACATTGCTTCAAGGGTTAAAAACCTTGCTGCAGGATGCAAATCTTCCAGAGAGTTATTGGGCCGAAGCTCTCTCATGTTTCACTTACAGTTATAATCGCAGGTTATCTTCAGCGATTGGTTGTACCCCCTATGAGAAGATGTTTGGCAAGAAACCATACATCAAACACATGAGAATTTTTGGTTCTGACATGTGGGTTCACTCACCACAAAACTCCAAGTTAGACAAGCGTGGTTTGCATGGTATCTTTCTAGGTTATGAGAAAGGTTCTTACAGAATAAGGATGACTGACTCTAAGACCATTAAGCTCACAAGAAGTGTTGAGTACAATGCCAAGTGGGGGGAGAATGTGGGAATTTTCCATTGTTACCCTGATGACAGTGATGAGACTGAGGATAGTCAAAAGCAACCACAGCAACCCACACCCACTGATGAAAGTTCTGATTCTGAGTCTGAAACTGAATCAGGTGATTCAGAGGATTTCAAGAGTGCGAAAGCCTCTATGCGACCCTCTGAAAGCTCTGATCAAGAATTGGAGGAACCATTGTTCACAATAGGTCGCTTTTCTCCTAAGAAGGAAGAGGAGAGTGTTGAAGACCTAAGGCTAATTCGCAGGTCACAAAGAGCCACAAAAGGCAGACCTCCAAAGAGATTTGCTGATGAGTTTGCCAAGATAGCAGTAACAGCTGTTAAAAGCTCCAAGAAGGTATTTGAACCTTCAAATTTCCAAGAAATCCAGGATTTGGATTCAAAGGAAGCTGAGCCATGGTTAAATGCCATGAAGGCTGAGCTTGATTCCTTGGAAAGGAACAAAACATGGGAACTTGTACCAGTAGTTCCAGGAATGAAACTGCTTGGAAGCAAATGGGTCTTCAAAGCGAAGACTGATCAAAATGGCAAGATAGTCAGACACAAAGCCAGATTGGTAGCCAGAGGTTTTGCACAGGTACCAGGTGAAGACTATCACGAGACCTACTCACCCACAGTGAGGTATGAGAGCATTAGGCTTATGCTCAAGCTAGCTGCAGAGGAGAATCTACACATTGGTCACCATGATGTGAATACAGCTTTTCTGTACGGATCTCTAAATGAATCACTTTATATGCTTCCACCTGATGGCGTACAGGTAAAACAGGGATTTGTTTGTGCTCTGAAAAAGTCCCTTTATGGTCTCAAACAAAGTGCACAGTGTTGGCACACAAAACTCACTGAAGTATTGTTTTCTCTAGGTTTTAAGCAAGGGAAAGCTGATCCATGTGTATTTGTCAAAGAGGAGGGGCAAAAGAAACTGTATTGTTTGTTTTATGTTGATGATTTATTATTCTTTTGGAAAGATGTCACAATGTACAATAACGCCCTAGCTCAACTGAAAGAACACTTTGACATGAAAGATCTTGGTGAGGTAAACAACTACCTATCTCTGGAAATAGAGAGAGATCAAGACGGTAACATTCTAGTACACCAGTCACGGAAAATTGCTGATGTGTTAAGCAAACTAAACCTGATGGATGCTAACCCTGTAGACACACCGATGACAACAGGTTATCAGGTAGATGACACTGAAGAAGCATTTTCTGACACTACACTGTACAGAAGTGTGCTAGGCAAGCTAAACTTCATTGCCAGATGTTCAAGACCAGACATTGCTGTTAGCTGTAATTTGCTAAGCAGACAAGTCAACAATCCTACTGTTAAGGATTGGAAAGCTCTGAAACGCATAGTATTTGAAAGGCACTATGCATTACAGACTGAGATTTAACAATCAGAAGTCTGGTGGTCTTGAGATATTTGTAGATGCAAGTTTTGGAAGTGACACCACAGACAGGAAAAGTACGTCTGGGGTTTGCTATATGTACAATCAGGGTCTATTTGATTGGTCATGCAAGAAACAAACAACAGTTAGCTTAAGTACTTGTGAAGCTGAACTGAATGCACTGTCTTATTCACTCAAAGATTGTGAATGGTTGTTACAATTGTGCAAAGACATGAAAATTCCTGTCAAATGTCCAATCCAGGTTTACCAGGACAACAAAGCATGTTTGGCTTTGCTGAATTCTGAAGGTTGTAAGCAAAGCACGAAGCACTTGCAATTGAAGGTGCAACATGCTAGGGAACGTATTCAGAAGGGACTCGTAACTGTGTCCTATATGCCAGGTAATGAAATTCCTGCTGATGTATTGTCCAAGATTGTATCAAGGGATCAACACTGTACCTATGTGCAGAAGTTGGGTTTGTACTGATATTGTACGAACACGCTGCCCAGTGGTGTTCACAGAAAGGGGGAGGATGTTGGTTTCTGCTCTCTTCACTGTGCAGCGAAGCGCTTGTCACAAGACAATGTTTACATTCCACAGTTTGTACTGTTGGGTTTTCCCACGGGAAAGGGAGGCTGGATGTGACGTACACTGGTTTCCTGTTTTTCACTGTTCTCTCAGTGTGATTCTCTCTGTGCTTCAGAGGAGAGAGGATGCATTTTCTGCTCCGGCAGAGTCAAGATGCTTTTCTGTAATCTACCAGCTTTGAAATGTAAATAAAGCAATATAGAGTATGGGCACGTATTCCTCATCATTCCGCTGTGCACGGACACTGCTACAAATCAACACATTCCTCAAGGCACTTTGGGCTCACATTGCTCAGGGATCAGTGGAAATAAACATAAGCACCTTGAATGTGACCTGGCAGCAAATTGGCAACCAGTGCCACTGTCTCAGCAACAGAGTGACACGTAGGCAGTAGTCTGCTGCTATGAGCACTCTGGCTGTTGTGTTCGGCAATAGCTCCAGCTTCTGGACCTGATACAAAGACAGTCCCACTGTCCCACTGCATGCTGGCATGATCAAGTCTTGAAGTTACCAGTGCATGAACCACTGTGTCCAGGCTGCCAAGCAATTGACCCAGAAATCACTCATTCATAAGGCCTCCAGTTTTTCACGGTTCAAGCTCAATTTGTTGGCTGTCATGCACCATGGCATCCAAGCACCAATCCAGAGTTTCACTCCAAAACTCCAATTGACTCTTCCCAACAGCTTCATATTGATGTTCAAGAGCAACTGCATACCCTCCAACATTCCTCAGATGAAAACATGGACATTTCTCACTCCCCACAACTGACACTCCCCCCATTTTTGTCCCCCACCCCATGCCCCCACATAGCATTTTCTATCAGAAGAATGGCAAGTTCCACAACCACATCACGAACAGGACACAACACGTACATCCTCCACTGACCTGAGAATACCCTATGGTCCCTGTTTTATTTTATTTCATGTTTGGTACATTTATGAAAGAAAAGCATGCACCAATAAATAAATTTTAGAAAGTGGCAACATTGGACACAAACATAAAAGATATTTGGGGTTGAAGCGAAATCTAGACTCTTTGCACTCCCCCCTCCATGCCGCCCAGGGAGGCCTTGCCCTCTGCTTGCCCCTCAGATGCATTCCATTATGTGGGGAAGAGCCTCAGTTTTAGCAGCCTCTCCTGCTTTACCTTTGCCATCTCTGCATATTCTAAGGTTTTCACCATCCATTCTTCCCTTCAGGGTATTCTCACAACTTTACACCTCTGAGCATAAAGATCCCTTGCCACTGTAGCTGCATACATTAACAGAGTTTGGAATTTTGCTGACCAATATCGCCTGCCAGAAGGGTTCTGGACTCTTGGAAAAGTCAGTTTGATCCCCCTCCCCATTTTATATATCATACCCCCAAAAACCTTAGCCTTCCTACAGGTCTACCACATGTGACAGAATGGCCCTATGCAATTCTTACATTTCCAACATTTTTTTGGTTCATTCTTATATATTCAATCTAAGCTTTTCAGAGTGAAATAACATTGGTACATCATCTTATAATAATTCCCTCTTATACTATGAAGAAGAAGATGGTGAAAGAAGAGGACATGAGCCCAATGTCACTCTCCCCACCCCCTCCATTGTGATTACCAACATCTCAGAGTCCCATTCTTCTTATAAGAAACAATGTGAAGAATCTAAGCTGACAGTAAATTATGTAGCAGCATTATATATTACACAAATATATACATAATACAGTGGTACTTCAGGTTAAGCACTTACTTCAGGTTATTCTCACAACTTTCCAGCTGTGAGCATAAAGATCCCTTGATTTGGAATTTTGCTGATCAATATCCCCAGCCAGAAGGGTTCTGGACTCTTGGAAAAGTCAGTCTGATTTTTGATTTTTTTTAAAATCATTATATAACATGTCCAAAAAGACCTTACCCTCCTTGCAGGTCCACCCCATGTGACAGAATGACCCCTTGCAATATTTACATTTCCAACACTTATTAGGTACATTCTTATACATTTGAATTAACCTCTTTGTGTTCAATGGTTTATTTAAATATTAAGGTTCCTTATTGTTTTACAAGATGTGTATCTCTTTAAAGGCCAGAGTAAATATCATGACCTAGTTTTACAGCTGTGAAACAGTATAGCAGATGCTGTTAAGTTGTGTTAATTAAGCTGTGTCAGCAATTGGATATAGTATACAGTAGTACCTCTGGTTAAGAACTTAATTCATTCCAGAGGTCCGTTCTTAACCAGAAACTGTTCTTAACCTGAGGTACCACTTTAGCTAATGGGCCTCCCTCTGCCACCGAGCTGCTGCCGCCTGATTTCTGTTCTCATCCTGAAGCAAAGTTCTTAACCTGAGGTACTATTTCTGTGTTAGCAGAGTCTGTAACCTGAAGCATCTGTAACCCGAGGTACCACTGTACTAACATTGCACCAAGAAAACTCTCTCAGGACATCTGTGGTGCTGCTACTCTCCATTTCTCATTGTCCAAATACCAAATCCACATCATTCTCAATGTCTTTGAGTTTCATCAGCATCACAAGAGAAATCAAAGCAAAGGACGTGGAGCTGTGCTTGTGTATATCCAACCCCAGTAAAAGATAGTCCCTTAAATCTGCAATCTCCTCTGGACACAGACCTGCAATCCCCCCCCCCTCTGCTCTTAACTTTGTTGTTGTTTAGTCGTGTCTGACTCTTCATGACCCCCTGGACCAGAGCACCCCAGGCACTCCTGTCACCCACTGCCTTCTACAGTTTGGTCAAACTCATGCTGGTAGCTTCGAGAACACTGTCCAACAATCTCGTCTTCTGTCGTCCCCTTCTCCTTCTGCCCTCAATCTTTCCCAGTATCAGAGCCTTTTCCAGGGAGTCTTCTCTTCTCATGAGGTGGCCAAAGTATTGGAGCCTCAGCTTCAGTATTTGTCCTTCCAGTGAGCACTCAGGGCTGATTTCTTCAGAATGGAGAGGTTTGATCTTTTTGCAGTCCATGGGACTCTCTTAACTCTAATCAACTTATTTTAAAGAGCAAGTGGACCAATTCTTTACCCCAAACAAGTGCATTTAATGGGATGGAGGGGATCCGGGTCACTGTGCATTTTATTACTGTACCACAAAGGAAACTGTGGAGAGACATTTGTCCCCCTTTCAAAAAAGTTCATACTGTCAGGGAAACTGCCTTGGCTTCCAGAAGCCTAATCCAATTTCAGTGCTGTAACCTGATGGGACCCGTTTCCCCACATCCAGGGTTGAGAAATTGAGGCTGGCACAGATTAGGAGGGACGTGTCCTTGGAGTTATTGGAAGGGGGAAGAGATTTAATTGCTTTTCAACACTGTGCTTTACATTATGGTATAGCATGATTAGAATTCTAGCAATTTATGACACTGTCCTGAATCCATTGTTCCTGGGTGCTGGCAAAGTACTCCTTGCAATCCTCTATAAATTCATCCAACTAAGCCTCTTCATGCATCAGTTCCTTGCTAGGCCCAGTGCTGTTCTCGAACTCTTTCCTGCCTTTTCAGCTCTCTAGAATGATGAAGACACTCCTGATCTCCTGCCTCCTCTTGGCCTTGCTTCCTCCAGGTGAGCAGAACCACAGCCGCTGTACTGTTCGTCATGATTCCAGGAAGGAACGAAGCGCGGGGGGCGGGGCAGTCAGCCATTAAAGCAGGATGAGGAAGGAGCCAGGACTTGTGGTTCCTTTGAAAGGGAGAGGAATAAAGCACAAGGCCAGATTACAAAGGATCTTCAATGATATATTGTTTTGTTCCCAATATTCAATTTTTATTTAACCAAATGCATACAGAGAGCTGTGGCATCCCCAAGTACATTGGGGGAGCGAGAAAGGCAGTAGTTCACTCTTCAGTGAACCAGAATCCTAGCTCATATTTAAAGCAAAGAGTAAGTTTCTTGCATTTGTAGAAATTTATGATAGGAGACAATGTATAGGCACAATTCTTCTCATATTTTGGATCAGAATTACCCTGCCCCCCCCCCCATGCAAACTTTAAGTTCCCTGGTGTTAAATGCCACTCCAATCTCTGAGTGGAGTCAGGTCACAGGAGTACCAGATGTGCTTACCAGAGTCTGTCATGTTTGCTGGTGCTGATGGGAGTTGTAGTACAACAACTTCAGGAGGGTTAAAGGTTTCCCCACACCTTCTCTACTTTTCCTCTCCCTCAGACTGCAGGAGCCATCTTGGACAATCATTCTCTGGTCAATGCAAGGCCCACCCCCATTCAGAGTTTAAGAACTACAGAGGGAATATATATAGAAAGCATTATGTAGCTGAACAATGGTCCATCTAGTCTAGCCTCTTGTTCTTGCCATGGGAAGCCCCTAAGAAAGATCTGAGTGCAACAGCTCACTTTCTGTGGTTTCCAGTAACTCGTATTCAGACAAATAGTGCCTACAATATTGCAGGGGGGGGGGGTGAAATCAATTGAGGATGGTAACCATGTATGTATCTAGTTCGCTGTTGAATCTATCCAAGTCAGTGGCCTTTGCTGCCTCTCGTAAGATGAAGTTTGTAGCAGAAAGTGTTGTGTTCATGGGCCTTGACACAGACCTATTCTTCCTACACATACTAAAGTTTTCTAAACCCATTTTTCCCCTGTCTGCAGTGGCATCTCTGATATGTGAGTCTTGTTTCGGTCAAGGAAAAGATTGCAGAAATGCCACCACTGAGGAGTGTGACAATTCCAGTGACCAGTCCTGCTTGTCTGCCAGTGGAAAAGGCAAAGTGTGTAAGTGAGAAGAACTTTCAACCTCTTTGATCACCAAAACGTAGGTTCTGCATTGCCTGTAGGAGCAGAGAAGAAATTCAAGTCAGTTCATATTTCAAGGTGTGTTTACTCAATTGGCAGAGCAAAACAAAGCCATCCTTCAGAATCTGCCCTTCTCCCATTTTTGCAATTCAGTTGTCCAGCCATGTAATCAATAGAGAAATGCACATACTTGGGTAAAGTGTGCATACAATAACCTACAACAGCTTTTGTAGTTGGAGTCAGTCTGTCAGGTTCCCATCTCCCAGGCCAAGTGAAAAATGACCTGCAAGGGAGAGAGCTAGTTTGCCAGGATTCACAGCCAATATGGTCAACAAACATCCTGCCCCCCCCAGGGGGAAACCATGACTACTTAAATCAGTATGACCCTGCAGATAGGGCCTAAGAGTAAAAATTACATTCACACTAAATGTTGATGGTGGGGATGAGGAGTTGGAAACGGATATGAAAATGTGGAGAAATGAACTTCAAATAAGAAACCAAGAGAAACTGACACACACTGACATATTGCCCCTTCCTAATTGCATGCTCCCTTTATGAGCTCCAGCATCGACTCTCATTGCTCCAGTTACACGGTGGATTTATTTCAATCAAATCAATTTCAATCATGATTTAAATCACTAGTCATTAAAACTTGATTTTTTTATTATTTTTTTTACATAAAGACTCATTCCTGCTGGTATAATCTTAATATTTACGATGAAGGTTTTGTTTTTGGAATAATAAATTTTCAGAGTGGTTTTTACAATTATATCAAAAATTACTGATTTGGTTATGCTATTAGAAATACAATGACAGATAATTATGAAATTTTTGTGAGGTTTAATAAATTAACTGTTTATATTTGGACAACTTTTCTGCTGTACATTATTGGAAGGAAAAATAATCATTTCATTAATAACAATTTAAACAATTTATTTAGCTAAAACAATAACATTATAGCATATGTATCCATGTTTCTTAACTGATGTGGTTAAATGATTTTTTAAGAAATACCTTGGAGGGAGTTATAAAGGTAAAGATAAAGGTACCCCTGCCCGTACGGGCCAGTTGTGTCCGACTCTAGGGTTGCGTGCTCATCTCGCTCTAGAGGCCGTGAGCCAGCGCCATCCGCAGACACGTCTGGTTCACGTGGCCAGCGTGACGAAGCTGCAGCTGGCAAGCCAGCACCAGTACAGCACATGGAAACGCTGTTTACCTTCCCGCTATAAAGTGGTACCTATTTATCTACTTGCACTTAAGAGTGCTTTCGAACTGCTAGGTGGGCAGGAGCTGGGACCGAACGGCGGGAGCTCACCCTGCCGCGGGGATTCGAACCGCCGACCATATGATCGGCAAGTCCTAGGCACCGAGGTTTTACCCACAGGGCCATCCGCATCCCTGGAGGGAGTTATAGAACACAAGAAAAACTTAAAACAAATCCTTATTTCCTGATGAGGATAGCCTTTGGACTATAATGTAACTTAAATAGGTTCTCCAAACAGCCAAAGGCTCTCCATTCCTGACTCACATTCAACAAATAGATAAAACTGGAGAAATCTCTTTCTGTTCCAAGCAGGGCCTGCTCAACACAATTGGATACCTGAGGCAAACCATGAAATGTTCCCCACCCCGCAGACCCGGAAGAAACGGTGACTGTGTTGAATTTGCAGTGTCCCAAGCAAAGCGGAATGATGAGGAGCACGTGCCACATACTCTATATTATTTTATTTACACTTCAAAGCTGGTAGATTACAGAAAAACATCTTGCCTCTGCCGGAGCAGAGAAAGCATCCTCTCTCCTCTAAAGCACGGAGAGAACACACTGTGTGAACAGTGAAAAACAGGAAACCAGTGTACGTCACATCCAGTCTCCTTTCCCGTGAGAAACTCCAACAGCAACTCTGACTGGAATGTAAACATTGTCTTGTGACAAGCATTTCGCTGCACAGTGAAGAGAGCAGAAACCAACATCCTCCCTTACACCATCTTGCTCTCTACTCCAACAGCGGTGAAGGTAGCTGAGGTGACCCCCTGGATTCATCACTCCCGTTTGAAGAAGTCCGAAGGCAGTTGGACGTGCAAAGGTGACCCCTCTAATCCTTTAAAACTGACTCTCTCCAAAAACCCCTGTATCTAGCCCTACCGGGAACGGGCTAGGTCACGGGCAACATTTAGACGACCGGCCTGCTGCAGCCACAACCTGGAAGCTGGCTGACCTGCGCACGCCTGAAGCTTGAGGAGCGTCTGAACCAGCGACTGTGAACGGAAAGATTCTCTTATACAATTGATTGACTGCCCCCTTGTGGAACAATTATAAGGGATATTACTCATTGGGGATCCTCGGGATATATGTTTTGGTCTTGGTGGTTCCCCATTTCTGTCACTGGGGGAATTATATTGGGACTAATATTTATTTGCTATCACAATAAGGTAATCTTTTGTGGAAGGAATGCATATGCTAGACATCAACATGATTTTATTATTAATCCTGATCCCTTGGGAAGGGGAAGGGTCCTTGAATCTGACCAAATTTGCTAAATATGGATTCCACCATGACCACAATATGTGGGTAGGCTTAGCTGAGATGGTAGCTAAGGTTACAAATAGGACTAATTGCCTTGTTTGCTCTCTTGGGCCAGATGATTCAGAGGGAGGTATGCCCTTATTACCAATACCATTAAATGCCATTGGTATGGTAAGCGAAATGCCACACCAAACAGAAGTACAGAATTTCCCCGGATGGAACTCAACTAAACCAATACGAGTTATACCTCTGCAAGGGGAATTCTGTGTACATAAATCATCAGATGCAGCTGATCCTACCATGATAGGCTCTTCTCATTGCCACTATACTTGGAATTATATTAAGAATAGTCAAACCTGGGCAAACGGTACTACCTATCGAACTCGGAATACCTTGCCCTGTGCACCTCCTTTTATTCATGCATGGAAAATGGTATGGAACATAACAGTGACAGAAAAAGGCAATCTAACATACTGCACTGTGAACTCTCTACCCCTTTTGATATTTCGCCTTATGCACTCCACGTACCAGAAACCTCAGACCCGATGGTTGTGGTGGATATGTGGAGAATGGGCATACAAGAAACTCCCTTCCAAATGGAGTGGGACTTGTTTCTTGGGATGGGTATTACCACCAATGTGGATTATGCCCACTAGTTCGGCCAAGCGTACACGAAGAAACGCTGATATTTCTCATATAGCAGGGGGAAGTACCCAAAGTTGGAGCGATACTGATGATTGGCCACCAGAGCGCATTATAGCCTATTATGATCCTGCCTCCTGGAATCCTGGTGAGCTCATACAAGGGGCACGGGATCCTATTTATAATCTAAACAGAATAATTCGATTGCAAGCAGTAGTGGAACTTGTAACCAATGCAACGGCCCAGAGTTTGAGACTTATTGCACAACAGTTGGATGAAAGTAGAGCCGCCATTTTGCAGCTGAAAATGGGAATGGATTATGTACTTGCCAGGCAGGGAGGCCTATGTGGAGTCTTGAACTTGACAGGGAATGCCTGTTGCTTTAACATTTCTGATAATGGTGAGGCAATCCGTGTGTTGGCCACAAAGATGGAGAATATAGCACATGTCCCAGTACAAACATGGGAAGGATGGGATATGGGATGGCTCACCAATTGGTTACCTAATGTTGCGGGACTCAAAGGGATACTATTGTCTTGCTTGTTTTTCTTGACAGTAGTAGTAATGGTTTTATGTATGATGCCATGTATCATTTCATGTTTTAGAAGTACAATTAGCAAGATGATTTCGAATGAAACTTTACCTCATATCATGGCCCTATACAGAGCTTTACCTCAGGAATATGATGAAAGTCAAGCTATCAAGGACACTTGGGATGAAGGTCCTTGAGCTTGAAAGGGGGGAATGAGGCATCTAATCATAGCCTGCATTTTTATTAAGGCTTGATCAGGGCCTGTATTTTAAAATGAGCTTAAAGATCTTCAAATGTTTCATGCCAGGCAGAAGAGCAGCTGCCTAAGAACCTTGGCAATGTTTTCCTCCTAGACAAGGGGGCCCCCTGATTTATAGCAGAAAACAATTCTCAAAGTCAAAAAGGGAATTACAGGCTGAGAGCGAGGACACTGACCCTACATATTACAGAAGATAAAAAAGCAGAGATAAACATAATTAAGAGTGGGTAAATAGTAAAATAAAACCATGTGCCTCCCATTAAACTTGAGCCATATTTTCCTAAGGTTGAAAGGTCAAGAGCAATGGAAAAGCATCTAGCTGGCAGAAAGGAAGAGAGTATTTTGGGAAGTCTTTTTCTAAAGTTGTTTCTTTCTTAAACTGAGATCCTTTTAAGATTTCTTTTCCTTTTAAAAGGTTATTTATGTTATGTATTAAATATATTGGCTTAAATGTAATTATGCAAAGGAATTAGAAACTAAGAAATGTTAAATCCTTATGCTAGATTCTTATTTCATATAGTTGGAAGAGATCACAGGGGCCATCAGCCACCAGCCCAGCCCCCCTCATTAGAGCACACATATGGTTGTCAGGCCTTTGTTTTAAAGACCTTCAAGAGAAGGAGATCTTTCAATAATGATGTGAACTCAAGATCCTTGACATCTGTTTAAGATAAAAATTTAAGATTAAACCATCTGTTTTGGAGGGCAATAGGGCGAGGTGAGCTGGTAATTAAGGTTCCTTGTTGAGACACATGTAAGATATATTACTACTTATTTGTCATTTATAGATAGAAGAATATATAGCTTTTTGATTCCCATAAAAGGACATGAGGAAATGGGTGTATCTTTTGTGATTGGTTCTAGCAAACAGCCAATAGGAATTTTAACCAGGCTGATTGGACAGAGGCAGCCACAGGAGGAGCAAGGGGGCTGGATTAAGGAAATATAAGTGTTGGCCAGAATGGCAAGAGGGCAGGCCAGAGCTTGGTAACCATATACCACTGTGCCTCTCATTTATTTGTCTGACAAATAAATTATTATTTTAATTTCTCTATTGCTGCGTTGAATATTTCATTCCAGCTAAGCGTTAACCACAAGCAGGGTGCTACATTTTAGCTTAAATCCTGCAACCTGACCAAATTCTTGAATCAGTTCAAGTACTCTTTTAGTTCTAGATTCTCGCTCCTGTAATGTCAATACTAGATTCATCTGCAAATGCTTTCAATTTTTACTGTTTAGCTCCGACTTGTTTAACCAATTGGCCCCTTCTAATCATATTTAGGAGAACCTCCAGGACCAAAATAAAAAACAGTGGGGAAATTGGGCAACCTTGTCACGTCCCTTTCTCTATCTTAAATTCCTCCGTCACCATATTGTTAACAATTAATTTAGCTTTTTGTTCTGAATAGATTGCACCTATACCATTTCCAAAACCTTGTCCAACCCCCATCCCCTGAAGGTTTTTCTTCATAAAACTCCTTGAAATGTTGTCAAAAGCTTTCTCCGCGTGTACAAATATTAAAACTGCTTTAGTATTAATGTTCACTTGTAATTTTTCTAAAATATTAATTATATTTCTCGTATTATCAGACAAATGTCTGCCCGGGAGAAAGCCTGCTTGGTCCCTGGTCTCCTAGTTTCTAGTCCAACCCTCTAACCACTACACTTCACTGGTTCCTTGGTTTCCCAGAGTTCTAGCCCCCAAACCTAGAGTGACCCATTTTCTTTGATGCATTTGAATTTGTAGAGATATTTTTAGTGGGGCAGGCCTCTGTCCTTCTTGTATGGGAAGGAACTGATTTCTTTTAGGTTTCCATTCAGGGAATTAATATCTTCAGGTTAAAGCAAATGCTAAGAAAGATGTATTAGATGCAATGGGCTCCAGTGCCACCTAATTACTAAGCTATAGAGGAACACTATCTACACAAAGGGAAGAAGAACCAGGTGGTGCAAAGAATAAAAAGTTTAAAAAATTACATTTGTTGCTCCACTCTCTTTCACAACAGGCCCTGCCACTGGCATGTGGCCCTGAGAAGCTTGCCTAGAAGGAAATGTGGCCCTCAATGAAAACAGTTCATACGAAGGTTCAGTCTGTAAGCCCCGGCTAGGCACCTGGCATACGCCAGCTGCTGACGCGGGCCTGTATCACCATCCTTTTCAAACTAGAGACAGAAGCTAGGGTTGGAATTTGAACCAAGAACCCCAAAGCTGGAAGCTGCGCTGAGCTGGAGCCTGACTCAGTGAGCTACCATGAATTGCAAACTGAGACCCTCAGGTGCAGAGGAAGATAGGAGTAACAGCACACCAGTCCTGCTCTTTGCTTGGTATCCAATAGTTTGTTCACAGGCTACAATAATGAATGTTTTTAGCTTGATCCAGTGTACCTCGATCTTATCAGGGAATTCTGAAAGCAGATGGTCCTTAAGAGTCATTTGGAAGCAATCCCACTTAATGGGATCTTGAAGGGCTTGAGTGCTCATTTTGCGCCTTGGTTTCCTTCCTTGAAGCTGGCGTTGAGGTAAAATTTGATAGCCATTGTCAGGGAACTTCCATCAGTGCCGGAGGGAGAGAGCAAGCTCCAGAGGGATTCCAGAGAGCGTCCTGGGATGGGGAGAGGCAGCCCAGCTTCTGGGGAAGAGAATCAGCGTAGCACCAGTGGAGAAGGGGGGCAGATGGGGGAATTGGCGAGGCGGCGGTCCCATGACTCTTTGCTGGGGACCAGCAGGGAGAGTAAGGGTCCTCCGCTGCCTACGCCCTCCTTGCGCAGAAGGATTCCGCGCAGGGAGAGTAGGAGGAGACTAGGCGTCAAAGAGCTTCTTTGCTGGAAAAAGTTTAAGAAACGCCCACTGACGGATTCTGCCAGCGATTGAGA
Organism: Podarcis cretensis; assembly: GCF_951804945.1. Classification (NCBI taxonomy): domain Eukaryota; kingdom Metazoa; phylum Chordata; class Lepidosauria; order Squamata; family Lacertidae; genus Podarcis; species Podarcis cretensis. The sequence continues at coordinate 12,882,813 of NC_137177.1, read as the reverse complement.
CAGCCACGGGTGAATGGCTGTCCGGACAGAAAAGGTTCACTCAGGCAACCCAGCCAGGTGTTGGCACCGTCTTACGCACGAGCAACCCCTAGAACCATTACAGCCATCGTGGAGCGTATTAGTCGGTGATCTGTCCAGCAGTTGTTGGCACTTGTCATCGCTCTGGTAAGGAGCACATAATGGAGATCTTTAGCACAGACAATGACATAGTCTAAGAGGTGCCAGTGGCTTGATCAAGGATGCCACCATGAAGTTTTAAATTTATTTTTCTGTCAAAAGAGTGTGTTGGTAATAACAAGGTTGTGCGCTGCACATATTGTCAAAAGTTAAAATCACCCAGGAGGATGAGTTCCTTAGGCGTTTCTGATAGGACTGTATCCAGCTGAGAGTAAAATTTTTCTTTAATGCCTTCATTGGCATCCAGTGTTGGTGCATAAGCACTTATAATAGCAGCCTGTTGGTTTTTGGTGAGCTTTATTTGCGGGGGGGGGGGGGGGTTGAGAGTCACTCATTATTACTGTTAAAGACTTCTGACAGGAGCTTCACAAGATCATTTTTGGTAGTGTGCAAACCCACTCACCACGACAAGGTGATGATCCAGCAAGTGAGAAGGTAGTATGATACCTCTGGATTGGCCAGGCCTTCTACAAACATCCGCAACATGGGCTCCTGTCTTCGCCAACAGAACAGTACTTTCTAAGAGGATATTTGCATTATTTAACAACATAGAATAGTAAAAGACAAACTGCAGACAGAACAAAACCAAAAACCATGTATCAATAACAAGATTACTTGAATAGCATGCAGCATTCATGAGCAAATATTACAAGGAAGCTTACCAGTTCTACCTTAGTCCTAGAAACATTCCTCATATGATGTAACTCACAGTCCCTCTCCTGCAGCAGCTTCTGATATTTACAAAACTACTCTTTCCTTCAAAGAGCCATCATGCTCTCCATTTTAGCCTCAAACACCCATGAAAAATAAGTCAGGCTAAGGGGCAGTGTCTGGCCCCAGGTCACACAGCAAGTGACGTGGCTCAAGTACAGATTTGACCTCTGGTCTCCTCCCACCCTTGTTTTTGATGTAGATGTTCACATTCCCTTGTTCCTGATGTAGATCTTCACTCACCCCTCCTTCCCTGGTGGGAGGAGGCACCATTTTGTGGTTCACCTTAGCATTCCCAACACCCTAGTGTAAGCTTTTATTGTAAATGCTATAACAACACTAGGACAAAGAATTCTGGGAGTGGTAGTTTCTTAAGGGTGCTGAGGGTTAATTGGAAAACCCCTATTCCCTCACAGAGCTATGGATTAGCAAACAAACCCCACACAATAGCTGTTATTAGCTGGCATTTTTTCTTAGGTGAAAGCATGATTTTACAAAAACTAAGCAAATGTTTTCCCAGAAGTGTTTTTTAAGGATAAAACTACTAAGAGCTTTCTTTCTCTTTCCCACTCTAAGGAAGAGGGCCATTTTGTAGAATTTTATCATCGTTTGTGTGCATCTGTGGCTACCATTTTGTCTCTCAGAATGCCCCCCAGTGCTGCTCAGTGCTAAGCCCAATTGCTTAAAGTGGTATCCCTGTGCTTGAAATGTATGCTGTGAATGTGGCCCCAGTCAGAAATCTCTTGCACCATGCATTAATGTAGCCCTGGATGAATGGAGCATGGCTGAAGCACTCTGCTTGGAGAAGTGCTGGAAGGTGGTAGGCATCCATCTTGGAAGAAGAAGCACAATTCCCACCCCTCACATACAGCAAGTTGTGGTTTGCATCTGCAAAAGAAATACATTGACTAATTGCAATGTTGGTGTGGTGTGGTGATTGTTTTCCAGTGCCTGAGACTGAGACGAGGGAGCCCAATGGGCTGAAGTGCCCGAGTTGCATCGCCATCTATTCAGACAAGTGTGAGACCAGGAATTACGTCAGCTGCAGAAATGAGGAGGATCAATGCTTCCACATTGCGACTCGCGTGAACTTCAGTGAGTCTTGCATGATGGAGTGCAGCTAGTGCCCCATCTGTACTACACATTTAAAGTATAGATTTTGTTAAATAAAAATACATCTTTAAATTTGCACTTTAAATTGGGGGGGAGGGGTAGGATGGAGACCCACAGGCCCAGGGGCCAAAGACATTCCTCTAGGACTCTCTCTCAGGCCTTTGGGATCCACCTTAGCCACATTTCCTTTCCCTAGGCCACACCCCTCACAAGCACCACTTCATACCCTACCTGTATGCTTTGGTCTGGCTTGATTGTTGCCCCTGAATCTTGGTTACCTGGAGGGAGTACAGAGACGGGGGTTTGAATGTATCTAGAAAATAGCCTGCCATGTAAAGGTGAATTTTACATATGTTTCCATTGGCATGTGGACCACCCAGAAGGTCACCCAGACTGGAAAAAGGCTCTTGGTCTGAAGAAAAGTTGCCCACCCTTCTGTTTGAGGGAGTGGGTTTTGGATTCTAAAAATATATGTGTGTGTTTTTCCCAACAGTGGATGGCAGGTTCCTGAGCGCTATCCGAGGCTGTGCAACAGCTAGTTTGTGTGACTACACTCAGGGGTTGATGGAGACTGATTTTCAATCATTAGGAATTGAGATCACTCAATTAGAGTGCACTGAAGCAATGGACGAGGATTCCAATGAGCTGTAGCTGAGAGAAGGCAAACCACCACCGCCCAGAAGAACCCACCATTTATGGAAATTGGAGGCCTAGTGGTTGAAGCAGGGGAGGTCTCAGCCTGAGGACACCCAGGCTTTCTTTCCAGAAGTCTGGAAGCTCCTCCTCAAAGACAGGCTGTATTTGACTTTCATGCACAAATGAGGTCATTGAATCATGCCCAAAATAAATATATATGGCAAATCATGTGTGTTGTATCATTTTACCAAAAGGAACATTTGTTGGGGGAAATAATAGTGCTTGGAGATTGCAGATAGCTTTGGCAGCGGGCAGGGATGACTTTCAGGTCCAATTTGAATCAATAATTAGTCAACTTTGGGTGGTGCATCCCATTTCTCCACTTAAGGTAAAATGGGGAGAAAAAAGAAATGGAAGGAAGATAAAGTCCCTACCTGAGAAGAACGGCAGACTTTGGGCTGCCTTGCTGTCAAGAGTGGTCTATCCCATTTCGCCACTGGAGTAAAATGCAGAGTGCCACAGCAGATGTGCTGCGCACCCCCAACAAAGCTAATACTTCAGGAATTTCTTTAAGAATCAATCAATGAGTACAGCATATTTTCTTCTGCAAAACCATGTAAATAATCTAAGGTATTTACTTTAAAGTTTGTTGTGGCCTGTCCCTCTTGTACAAATTCAGATACTTCTTAAAGGGTCGTTTTGAAATTCCTGGGGGAGATTAATCAATCACAGTCCTATACTGGGACACATTTCAGTCATGTAACAGCTGTAACAGAATGTTGAGGCAGACAATTTGGCCTCACAGTTAAAGAGAGCCAGCAAGCTTTGCGTCCATTTTTTAGGGGGACTCGGGGGTTTCTTCTGGTTCCACAAAAGTTTGAGTTAACTCTTTCTTAGTAAAAACACAATTTTCACAGAGTGTCAGGCCTCATGAGCACAACAGCTCATTTCCTGTGGGTTTTACTCCATGAAATCAGTTGCCAAGACGAAAGATTAACAAACACCTCGAATCTTCCTAAGTCTCCTCTCCAGGGCTTTTTCCATGACTGAGACTGTGTGCAGCTGATCTCTCCTCCGCCCTTTTCATGCCCCTCCTGGGGGGGGGGTTGGGGGGGAGAAGGGGAGTAGCCTGTTGCAGGAGGAGGAGGAGACACCTGTGACCAGAGGCACCAACCTGAGCCCCAGAATGTGGGTGCCCCCCACACACAAGCACAACATGATGGTATGACATCACATCATGCCATCACCTGCTGCCCTTCAAGTAGAGATGTGTATTGATGCTCGGAAAAGTTGTATTTATTAGATATTATCCACCATTCCTCATGTTTGTAAGTTCAGCAGAGTGTATCCCCTTGCTGCTTAAAAAGTCTTTCCTCCCCTCCCCCCTTAAAAAAATAATCACACAGATTCTTGCTTGAAAACGGTAAAGATAACATATACTCACTCAGAATACTTGTTGAAGAGTAACAGATACAGCAGCTTTGTCCAGAGGGGCTTAAAATGGTAATCCAGTTACAAAGACATACTTTGGTCAAGCTTATGATGGAGTCTAAGCTTTGGACCTCAGACAAGCACATATTTCTACATTGCTGGAAGAATGATGATGAGAGAGCAAAGAGGGAGAGGAAGTGCCCACACCCTCAACAAAATGAGGCACAGTGGGTGAAATATACTCGGAGTCGAGTGTGGATTTCATGCTCTTTATTCAGCTTTATTTACACAATGGGCCCCACATGATTGGCTAATTCCGGGATTCACCTGTAGGCCTATCAGGTTGTGGATTCACTACCACCTGGAGCTGGATTGGGTGGCTCTCGTGGACCAATCAGACTGCTGCATTCTGAATCCTATTGTTCTTGGACCAATCAGACTGCTTTATTTTGGATCCTGGGTTTGGGCTGGGTGTTCATCAGTATGTGGATGATACCCAGCTCTACCTCTCTTTTAAATCAGAACCAGTGAGGGCGGTGAAGGTCCTGTGTGAGTGTCTGGAGGCGGTTGGAGGATGGATGGCAGCTAACAGATTGAGGTTGAATCCTGACAAGACAGAAGTACTGTTTTTGGGGGACAGGAGGCGGGCAGGTGTGGAGGATTCCCTGGTCCTGAATGGGGTAACTGTGCCCCTGAAGGACCAGGTGCGCAGCCTGGGAGTCATTTTGGACTCACAGCTGTCCATGGAAGCACAGGTCAAATCTGTGTCCAGGGCAGCTGTTTAACAGCTCCATCTGGTACGTAGGCTGAGACCCTATCTGCCTGCGGGCTGTCTCGCCAGAGTGGTGCATGCTCTGGTTATCTCCCGCTTGGACTACTGCAATGCACTCTACGTGGGGCTACCTTTGAAGGTGACTCGGAAACTACAACTAATCCAGAATGCGGCAGCTAGACTGGTGACTGGGAGCAGCCGCCGAGACCATATAACACCAGTCTTGAAAGACCTACATTGGCTCCCAGTATGTTTCCGAGCACAATTCAAAGTGTTGGTGCTGACCTTTAAAGCCCTAAACGGCCTCGGTCCAGTATACCTGAAGGAGCGTCTCCACCCTCATCATTCTGCCCGGACACTGAGGTCCAGCGCCGAGGGCCTTCTGGTGGTTCCCTCATTGCGAGAAGCAAAGCTACAGGGAACCAGGCAGAGGGCCTTCTCGGTAGTGGCCCCCGCACTGTGGAACGCCCTTCCAGCAGATGTCAAAGCGATAAACAACTACCTGACATTCAGAAGACATCTTAAGGCAGCCCTGTTCAGGGAAGTTTTTAACGTGTGATATTTTACTGTATTTTTGGTTTTTATGGAAGCCGCCCAGAGTGGCTGGGAAGGCCCAGCCAGATGGGCGGGGTATAAATAATAAATTATTATTATTATTATTATTATTATTATTATTATTATTATTATTATTATTATCCTATTCAACTCAGTACATAACACCCCTCCCCTCTAAGTTCCAGTCCTGCCCGGGAGGTTGCATTCATAGTCCTCAACGTATGCTAGCCACCTATGTATGTGTTGCGGCCTAGGGTGTTCCCTGGTCAGGAATTTGGGTTCTGGCTCGTGTTCCAAGGATGCTGGCTGTGATGGGGCCGTTTGGTCTGGCGCAACTGGCTCATTCAGTCATGGCTCTGGTTCCGGTGTCCTTTCGACCTTGCGGGTCCTCTCTGTATTTACTGATTCTGCCTCCCCTGCAGCCCCTCCTGCTCTACGGGCCTCACTGTCCCACTGTTCCCTTGGGACCCCTCTGACCTGTCCTCCTCCTGGGAATCATTTCTCCTGGGAATCGTCACCGTAGCTGGTCGCAGTGGCAGTGCCAGCATTGCCCCCCCTCCGTTAGCACCTCGTACGACACGGGGCCAATGACCCTGGTGACTGTGGCGGGTACCCATGCCGGGCCTCCCCACAAATTCTTTGCATACACTGGGTCCTGGGCCACGAAGGTCTGGGGGTTCCTGCCTTCTCCTACCACTAACTCAGCCTGAGCTCATAGTAGCGAGGACTGGAAGTTCCCCCCAACTGTCTGCTTTATATACATTATATACAAAATGGGCCCCACGTGATTGGGTGAATCCGGGATTCTCCTGTAGGGCAATCAGGTTGCGGATTCACTTCCACCTGGAGCTGGATTGGGTGGCTCCTGCGGACCAATCAGACTGCTGCATTGTTCTAGGACCAATCAGACTGCTGCATTCTGAATCCTATTGTTCTAGTACCAATCAGACTGCTGCATTTTGGATCATACTCAACTCAGTACATAACAGTGAGAGTTCATTCTTGGAAACTTACAGGAAGAAACTCAGAGGGCTTCAGCTCCTGTCATTTGCCTATCTAGCAAACATGCATTGTTGGTTTGGTTGCATGGTAAATATCACACACTTCACAGGCGCTGGCAGTCCCCTCACAGAGCAGAGCACATCGTCCACAGGAGAGGCAAGGAAAGTCCGCCTTCTCATTCACCTCTCACCCTGAGGACCCTGAGAACTCACGCTATCTTTCACCAGGACTTCAGCGCCATGTCTGTAGATCCATGGGGAGAAGTAGGCAGGGGCATGTTAGCAGATGGAGGAAGAGGCCTGATGGCATTCTATGTAGTCTTACAAAAATATGCTTGTCTTCACACAATATAAGCAAACATTTTCTGATGTCCCCCTTGTGATCCCAAACAGAAGAACGATGTACTACCTCCCCCCCCCACATAGGCCCTGTGGAGGGGCATGCAGTGGCTGCATTTGGCCCCCAGGTCAGCGGTTCCCCACTCCTGGTATAGATTACTAAAGGCCTCCAGAGTTTCCCGATTTTCATTCTCCTTTGGCTTCCCTTACTCAGCCAAATGAACAGCTTGGTGATTTTAGAAAGAAATTGTGAAACCATGTTTCTTCAGCAGGTACATTGTGAATCCCCTCATCTTCAGCAGGTACATTGGGTGAGCACCACTTTGAGGCAATCAAAATTTGGGCTAATGCTAGATTTCCCTCAAGCTTCAATTGGCACAGCTTCCATCAGCCTGCTGAACCAGTCCAGCTGTTCCAGAACCCTGTTGTCGCAATGGCCAGCAAGATGCCTGTGCAAAGCCTCAAAGCAGAACTGGACAGCAACACAAGTTGTCCCCATCCCGTCCCCCCGCTTGTGATTCCCACCAACTGACATTCACAGGAATACTGTCTCCAACACTTGAGGAAGAACATGGCCAACTTGGTTAGTAGCCATTGATACCCTTATCCTCCATCAGTTTCTTCTATTCCTCAATCAAACACATCCACGTTGCTGCCCATCTTTACTTCCTGAGAGCAAATTCCAGAGTTTAACCATATGCTATTTCAAACACTACAGTGGACCCTCGGGTTACATGGCCTTTAGGTAACGTAACTTTTGGGTTGAGGACGTAGCAAACCAGGAAGTGAGTTTGCCACTCGAGCACACACGGAAGCGCTCTGCACACCTCACGCATGACCAGAAGTGCTCCACGGCGCTGTACACATGAGGAGAACAGGCACCTCAGGTTACGAAGATTTCGGGGTACGGCCAGGCCTCCAGAACAGATCCCATTTGTAACCAGAGGTATCACTGTTCTTTCCTCCATCTTTCTCAAACCTTCCAACATTCACTGTCATTGGCTGCCCACAAATTCTAGTACTGTGAGAAAGGAATAAAAGCTTTTTTCTCTCCTGTTGCACTAAAGCCTTCCTGTGAATTGAAAGCTTACTAAACCTCAGGTGTGTAGGGAGCTACAAGAACTTCCCCAGTCAAAGGATCTCAGTGCTTGAGGTGTAGCATAAGGGTTTGTGCATTCCTCAAGGCACTTTTGGCTCACATTGCTCAGGAATCAGTGGAAATAAACATAAGCACCTTGAATGTGACGTGGCAGCAAATTGGCAACCAGTGCCACTGTCTCAGCAACAGAGTGACACGTAGGCAGTAGCCTGCTGCCATGAGCACTCTGGCTGTTGTGTTCTGCAATAGCTGCAGCTTCTGGACCTGATACAAAGACAGTCCCACTGCATGCTGCCATAATCAAGTCTTGAAGTTACCAGTGCATGAACCCCTGTGTCCAGGCTGCCAAGCAATTGACCTATCTTCAAGACACAGAAATCACTCATTCATAAGGCCTCCAGTTTTTCATGGTTCAAGCTCAGTTTGTTGGCTGTCATGCACCAAGGCATTCAAGCACCAATCCAGAGTTTCACTCCAAAACTCCAGTTGACTCTTCCCAACAGCTTCATATTGATGTTCAATAGCCACTGCATACCCTCCAACATTCCTCAGCTGAAAACATGGACATTTCTCACTCCCCACAACTGACACTCCCCCCATTTTTGTCCCCCACCCCATGCCCCCACACAGCATTTTCTATCAGAAGAATTCCAAGTTCCACGTACATCCTCCACTGACCTGAGAATACCCCATTATCCCAGTTTTATTTTATTTATTTTTCTTTTTTTCTTTTTCTTTTTAAATAAATTTTTATTATGATTTTAAAGGTTACAGAAAAAAAGGTAAAAAGAAAACAATCGAAGAAAAGAAAGAAAAAACAATATATATATATATATATATAAACATCATCAAAAACATCATCAAAAAACAGAAAAAAGAAAAAAAGAAAAAAAAGAAATAGAAACCAAGTCAAACCTTTAACTCACTTACTTACATTCACTTATTTCCTTGACTTCCTCACGCCTCCCATTTTTGTATTCTAATTCAATTAGATATTCCAGCAAAACCTTCCAACTTTGTTTTTATCCTAATAATTTATCTTAACATACTATAATTCCCCTCTTTGTATTCTAATTCATATAGATATTTCAGCAAATCCTTCATCTTATTTTTATCCTTATATCTTATCTTAATATACTATAATTTTCCATTCTTTCTTTCACCAAATAACCATCCACTTTTACTTTATTTAATCTTATTTCTCATTAAAACTTATATATCTGTACTTATTCTTAATACGTTTCCCCTAGGGTCAAAAAAGATTCCACTCCACGATTTTCCCATCTCTCATTAAAAGAAAAAAAAAAAACAAATTATATTATATACACTTTAAATTCCCAATTTTCTTCCACCAGATGCCCTCCCCGGTTTCGGCCCCTAGCCATAGTTCCATCAATCTCGGAAAACCATCAACCCGGAGATCTTAAGTCCGAGACTCTTAAGTCTCTTTCATGTCCCCTCTGCTGGTCTTTTTGATAATCTTTGGTGTTGAAAACCAGATCTCGGGGAAGCTCCAACCCAACGGTAATCATATTCCTTCCTGCCAAACTTCCATAGTTAAAAATAGGGCCTATGGGATATTCCAAATCTTGTTTCACACTCCTTTCAAGTCCAAAGGCCCCCCCGAAGCTCCAACCTCCACCTGGCTCAGATTTGTATCCCAAAAGTTATTCGATCTCCACATAGGATGATCTCTCCATCTTTCATTTTCCAGACCTAGCCAGGCTTCCATCTCCAAAAATTTGCGTCTCCTAGTTGCCATCATGTAAGGCCTCAAATTGTAGTCCACCATTTGCCTCTGTAGGGTTACGGCTCCTCCTTTCATCACTTTAATCACAACATGATTCTCCTTCTCAAATTTTTCAATTTGTTCGATTGGAAGAGGTTCCTGTGCCGAGTTCTTGTCAACTTCTTTACTAATACCCACTTTTGTTCCCAAGATTACAACATTAGTAGCCATAACATTTATCTGGTCTTGCAGCTTTCCCAAGAGATAAAATGTCCTGTTCAGTTCACACTCGATTTCCTTCCCGACCTCCATCCTTAAACAGTCCAAGGTCAAAAACTGGTTTCTCAGGGCTTTTATCTTTAAAAGCAATTTCCCAGCTGCTTCCTTACGACAATATCCCAAAGCTCCCTCTAGAGGGATTCAAGTTCCTTTTCACGCCTTCCAGCAAAGACCCAAAGGTCCCATGTGTTAAATTGTAACAGTTCCTTCCTTCTTTTTAAACGTAAGATTGTAACAAAAACGGACATTAGAAACAAAGTCCTTCTTTTGTATCTTGACAGCTAACTTGACAGCTGTCAAATTTATCTATTCACCGTCAGCGGGCTCTCACAGACCACTCCCGGGTTTAGGGAAGTGGCGCTTCAATTCCCGAATTTTAACCTTCTCCTGCAGGCTCCCCTGCTTTCTAAAAAGAATATTGATGGTAGTTTCAATCTGTGGAATTTAAATCCTTTACATAAAACTCTCCACGACCTTAGTTAACAGGTTCTTTGCTTCAGTTTATTTACAGAAAGGGGAGGCGGACTTCCTGTTTAGACCTTCCCCGATCGGTGCCAATTAAAAAATTCTTTAAAAATCCAATTTCCATTCTACTCACGGGTTGTTGTTTGAAATCCAATTGTCCACAAGAAAAAGTCAGCACTCTCTGGCAACGGCTACACGGCTTCACTCCGTAAAAATAGCGGTCGATTCAAAACACTGCGCCGCTCAACACACGTCACTTCGGAACCCCCGAAAGGGGGTTTCCCTGTGGGTAGGGGGGGCGATCCTGGTGTCAGCCGAATCCCACGTTCCCAGGCTTCATCCTCCTGGGATTTCTAAAGGGTTTCCGCCTTCGCCGCGGCGGCACGACCCGAATTCCACGGAGCGGGTTCCTCTCAGTCAGAGGAACGCCGCCATTGCCGATGGCGCTAACCCGAAAGTCCCCCAGTTTTATTTTATTTCATGTTTGGTACATTTACAAAAGAAAAGCATGCACCAATAAATAAATTTTAGAAAGTGGCAACATTAGACACAAACATTAAAGATTTTTGGGGTAGAAGCGAAATCTAGACTCTTTGCACTCCCCCTCCATGCTGCCCAGGGAGGCCTTGCCCTCTGCTTGCCCATCAGATGCAATGCATTATGTGGGGAACAGCCTCAGTTTTAGCAGCCTCTCCTGCTGTAACCTTTGCCATCTCTGCATATTCTAAGGCTTTCGCCATCCATTCTTCCCTTCAGGGTATTCTCACAATTTTACACCTCTGAGCATAAAGATCCCTTGCCACTGTAGCTGCATACATAAACAGAGTTTGGAATTTTGCTGACCAATATTGCCTGCCACAAGGGTTCTGGACTCTTGGGAAAATCAGTCTGATTTTTGATTTTTTAAAAATCATTATATAAAATGTCCAAAAAGACCTTACCCTCCTTGCAGGTCCACCCCATGTGACAGAATGACCCCTTGCAATATTTACATTTCCAAAACTTATTAGGTACATTCTTATACATTTGAGCTAACCTCTTTGTGTTGAATGGTTTATTTAAATATTAAGTTTCATTATTGTTTTACAAGGTGTGTATCTCTTTAAAGGCCAGAGTAAATATCATGAACTAGTTTTACAGCTGTGAAACAGTATAAGCAGATGCTGTTAAGTTGTGTTAATTAAGCTGTGTCAGCAATTGGATATAGTATACAGTGGTACCTCTGTTTAAGAACTTAATTCGTTCCGGAGGTCCGTTCTTAACCTGAAACTGTTCTTAACCTGAGGTACCACTTTAGCTAATGGGGCCTCCAGCTGCCACCGGGCTGCCGCCGCCTGATTTCTGTTCTCATCCTGAAGCAAAGTTCTTAACCTGAGGTACTATTTCTGTGTTAGCAGAGTCTGTAACCTGAAGCATCTGTAACCCGAGGTACCAATGTACTAACTGCACCAAGAAAACTCTCCCAGGACATCTGTGGTGCTGCCAATCTCCATTTCTCATTGTCCAAATGCCAAATCCACATCATTCACGATGTCTTTGAGTTTCATCAGCATCACAAGAGAAACCAAAGCAAAGGACATGGAGCTGTGCTTGTGTATATCCAACCCCAGTAAAAGATAGTCCCTTAAATCCGCAATCTCTTCTGGACACAGACCTGCAACCCCCCCCCCACCTGCTCTTAACTCTGTTGTTTAGTCGTGTCTGACTCTTCATGACCCCCTGGACCAGAGCACACCAGGCATTCCTGTCATCCACTGCCTCCCACAGTTTGTTCAAATTCATGTTAATAGCTTCGAGAATACTGTCCAACAATCTCGTCTTCTGTCGTACCCTTCTCCTGCCCTCAATCTTTCCCAGCATCAGGGTCTATTCCAGGGAGTCTTCTCTTCTCATGAGGTGGCCAAAGTATCGGAGCCTCAGCTTCGGGATCTGTCCTTCCAGTGAGCACTCAGGGCTGATTTCTTCAGAATGGAGAGGTTTGATCTTTTTGCAGTCCATGGGACTCTCTTAACTCTAATCAACTTATTTTAAAGAGCAAGTGGACCAATTCTTTACCCCAAACAAGTGCATTTAATGGGATGGAGGGGATCCGGGTCACTGTGCATTTTATTACTGTACCACAAAGGAAACTGTGGAGAGACATTTGTCCCCCTTTTCAAAAAAGTTCATACTGTCAGGGAAACTGCCTTGGCTTCCAGAAGCCTAATCCAATTTCAGTGCTGTAACCTGATGGGACCCGTTTCCCCACATCCAGGGTTGAGAAATTGAGGCTGGAACAGATTAGGAGGGACGTGTCCTTGGAGTTATTGGAAGGGGGAAGAGATTTAATTGCTTTTCAACACTGTGCTTTACATTATGGTATAGCATGATTAGAATTCTAGCAATTTATGACACTGTCCTGAATCCATTGTTCCTGGGTGCTGGCAAAGTACTCCTTGCAATCCTCTATAAATTCTTCCAACTAAGCCTCTTCATGCATCAGTTCCTTGCTTGGCCCAGTGCTGTTCTCGAACGCCTTCCTGCCTCTCTAGAATGATGAAGACACTCCTGATCTCCTGCCTCCTCTTGGCCCTGCTTCCTCCAGGTGAGCAGAACCACAACTGCTGTGCTGTTCGTCATGTTTCCAGGAAGGAACTAAGCGGGGGGGGGGCAGTCAGCCATTAAAGCAGGATGAGGAAAGAGCCAGGACTTGTGGTTCCTTTGAAAGGAAGAGGAATAAAGCACAAGGCCAGATAAAAAAGGATCTTCAATGATATATAGTTTTGTTCCCAGTATTCAGTTTTTATTTAACCAAATGCGTACAGAGAGCTGTGGCATCCCCAAGTACATTGGGGGAGTGAGAAAGGCAGTAGTTCACTCTTCAGTGAACCAGAATCCTAGCTCATATTTAAAGCAAAGAGTAAGTTTCTTGCATTTGCAGAAATTTATGATAGGAGACAATGTATAGGCACTATTCTTCTCATATTTTGGAGCGGAATTACCCTGCCCCCCCCCATGCAAACTTTAAGTTTCCTGGTGTTAAATGCCACCCCAATCTCTGAGTGGAGTCAGGTCACAGGAGTACCAGGTGTGCTTACCAGAGTCTGTCATGTTTGCTGGTGCTGATGGGAGTTGTAGTACAACAGCTTCGGGAGGGTTAAAGGTTTCCCCACACCTTCTCTACTGGTCCTCTCCCTCAGACTGCAGGAGTCATCTTGGACAATCATTCTCTGGTCTATTCATTTCCCACCCCCATTCAGAGTTTAAGAACTACAGAGGGAATATATATAGAAAGCATTATGTAGCTGAACAATGGTCCATCTAAAACAAAAAAAATTCCATCCAGTAGCACCTTAAAGACCAACTAAGTTAGTTCTTGGTATGAGCTTTCATGTGCATGCCACGAAAGCTCATACCAAGAACTAACTTAGTTGGTCTTTAAGGTGCTAATGGTCCATCTAGTCTAGCCTCTTGTTCTTATCATGGGTCCTATGGGAAGCCCCTAAGTAAGATCTGAGTGCAACAGCTCCCTTTCTGTGGTTTCCAGTAACTAGTATTCAGACAAATGGTGCCTACAATATTGCAGGGGAAAAAATATATTGATTGAGGATGGTAACCATGTATGTATCTAGTCCGCTTTTGAAGCTATCCAAGTCAGTGGCCTTTGCTGCCTCTCATAAGATGAAGTTTGTAGCAGAAAGTGTTGTGTTCATGTACCTTGACACAGACCAATTCCTCCTACACAGTTACTAATGTTTTCTAAACCCGTTTTCCCCCTGTCTGCAGTGGCATCTCTGACATGTGAGTCTTGTTTCGATCAAGGAATAGATTGCACAAATCCCACCACTGAGGAGTGTGACGATTCCAGTGACCAGTCCTGCTTGTCTGCCACTGGAGAAGGCAAACTGTGTAAGTGAGAAGAACTTTCATCCTCTTTGATCACCAAAACATAAACCCCCTGACTCACTTTCTAAGGCCATATCTTAGCCACAAGCCACGGAACGTGACTTTTCATAAAGTAGTGTTCTAGGTTCTGCATTGCCTGTAGGAGCAGGGAAGAAATTCAAGTCAGTTCATATTTGAAGGTGTGTTTACTCAATTGGCAGAGCAAAACAAAGCCATTCTTCAGAATCTGCCCTTCTGCCATTTTTGCAATTCAGTTGTCCAACCATGTAATCAATAGACAAATGCACATACTAGGGTAAAGTGGGCATAGAATAACCTACAACAGCTTTTGTAGTTGGAGTCAGTCTGCCAGGTTCCCAAGTGAAAAATGACCAGCAAGGCGGAAAGCTAGTCTGCCAGGATTCACAGCCAATATAGTCAACAAACATCCCCCCACCCCCATGGGGGAAACTACTTAAATCAGTATGAATCTGCAGATGAGGCCTAAGAGTAAAAATTACATTCACATTAAATGTTGATGGGGGGGTGGGGTGAGTTGGAAACTGGATATGAAAATGTGGAGAAATGAACTTAAAATAAGAAACCAAGAGAAACTGACACTGACATGTTGCCCCTTCCTAATTGCCTGTGGTACATGCTCCCTTTATGAGCTCCAGCATCGACTCTCATTGGTCCAGTTACAAGGTGGATTTATTTCAATCACGATTTAAATCACTAGTCAGTAAGACTTGATTTAATTTATTTTTTTACAGAAAGACTCATTCTTAGTGGTATAATCTTAATATTTACGAGATGAGGGCTTTGTTTTTGGAATAATAAATTTTCAGAGTAGTTTTTACAGTTATATCAAAAAAAACTGATTTGGTTATACTATTAGAAATACATTCACAGATAATTATGAAATTTTTGTGAGGTTTAATAAATTAACTGTTTATATTTGGACAACTTTTCTGCTGTACTTTATTGGAAGGAAAAAATAATCATTTCATTAATAACAATTTAAACAATTTATTTAACTAAAACAATAACATTATAGCATATGTATCCATGTTTGTTAACTGATGTGGTTAAATGATTTTTTAAGAAATACCTTGGAGGGAGTTATAACAAACAAGAAAAATTTACAACCAAATCCTTATTTCCTGATGAGGATAGCCTTTGGACTATAAAAGGTAAAGGTACCCCTGCCCGTATGGGCCAGTCTTGACAGACTCTGGGGTTGTGCGCCCATCTCACTTAAGAGGCCAGGGGCCAGCGCTGTCCGGAGACACTTCCGGGTCACGTGGCCAGCGTGACATCGCTGCTCTGGCCAGAGCCAGAGCCAGAGCCAGAGCCGCACACGGAAACGCCCCTTTGGACTATAATGTAACTTAAATAGGTTCTCCAAACAGCTAATGGTTCTCCATTCCTGACTCACATTCAACAAATAGATAAAACTGGAGAAATCTCTTTCTGCTCCAAGCAGGGCCTGCTCAACACAATTGGATACCTGACTCAAACCATGAAATGTTCCCCACAACGCAGACCCGGAAGAAAGGGTGACTGAAGATTAGGCCTGGGCGATTTATTGATATATCATCCCAGGACCGGTATGAGGGGCAGACCCCCCCCCCCCCCGATCCTGAGTCCCTCTGCCTCCAGCACCCAGCACACTGAGGAAAAACTAAACAAGCAGCAACCTGCAGCTGGAGGCTGAGGGACTCAGGAGGGGTGGCAGTTTCATGAAAGATATATCGCTGAGTCAAATCACCATCGTGTTCTGTCCTTCATACCGGCAGTGGGAGAAACAAGCTGCATGACGAGGCTTCTAAAGATTATTCCTCCCTTCCTCCCTCCTTATGACCCGGAAGCTGTACACCGGCACCCTCGGCCAATAAAGCGAGATGAGCGTCACAACTCCAGAGTCGGTCACGACTGGACCTAATGGTCAGGGGTCCCTTTACCTTTTAAACTTGCGATGGGGGAAATCTGAAACCAGCGAGATGAACTGTTTTAAAAGGACTGGAGTAGATTTGTACAAAATAAGAATAGACATTGCAAACATTTTAAAACATTTGCAGGATTGATTCAAAATATTTTGTTATGTTATGATTTGATACCTGTTTATAAATATTAGAAGTAAGTCTTTTAAGTATGGAGATAAAGTAAATAGGATGATTTAGAAATGCGAAATAAAAGTGATTGCATATGGAAGTCAGGAAGGGGGATGGGAGGAAGTCAATGCTCAATTTGAGCAAACATATATGTGATGAAGAAATTTTATTTGGTTGTTATAATGGGAAAAATAAATTTTAATAAACATTATATTAAAAAGAAAAAGGAAGGAGCTCCAAGGTCCCTGTCACGAACAACAGGGACATAGGGTGGCTCAAATGGGGGAGAGGAACTGACGAGGAGGTGGCAGATCTTGCCTCCAAGGATCACACCACAGCTTCAAAGGCAGCAGCATCAGGCAATGCTTTTCTTGGTGGTCAGATCCCCTGCCCCTCTGAATCCTGCCACATAAGGTGACCATCAATCCTTGCCTCATGGGTGGACCAGCCCTATCTCCAGGACTAGTTATTTCCTATTCCAATTCTTTCTTTTATAGCACTTTTGGGGCCAAGAGTGGTTGTCAAGTCCTGCATCAATACAGAGTTGTGTGATGCAGACTATGCCAGTCTCTCCATAACCTCATCACTGTACACCCAGATCAAGCTCTCCTGCTGCAAGACAGATATGTGCAACAGCGGACCTCCTGAAAGTAAGTATCATCATCAGGGAAGCTGGTCTCACAAAACTCAAGTAATGAGAGAGGTCAAAGAAAGACAAACAAGTTTTTGGCAGTATCCTGATGTCAGGTACTGGCTAGACAAGGAGGAGTGGTGGCAGCCAGTCGCTCCAGGAGGTGCCTGAGGGTGACACCAGGAAAGATTTCAAACCTGATTCAGACTGGTGGGACAGGGAGGAGCCACTGACAGAGGGAACGAGCAGGGAAGCATTGGAGCCATAGTATGGGGGTGGCGGGAACTAATAGAACAAAACCCAAAATCCCAATAAGAAGATTACCTGAACAACATACAGCATCTATTAGCAAAAATTACAAGGGAGCATAACAGTTTTACCTTAGTGCTAGAAACACCCCTCCCATAATGTTACTCACAGTTCCTCTCCTGCAGCAGCTTCTGGTGTTTACATCCTATGTTTTCCTCCAAAACGCTTTAGCTCCTGCTCACCTTTTTAGCTTCAAAATATCCAGTGAAATAGGTTAAACTGAGAGATGGTTCCTGGCCCCAGGCCACTCAGCAAGTGCCATGGCTACAGTGGAATTTGAACCCTGGTCTCCTAGATTCTAGTCCAATCCTCTAACCACTACACTTCACTGGTTCATTGGTTTCCCGCAGTTCTAGCCCCCAAACCTAGAGTGACCCATTTTCTTTGATGCATTTGCATTTGTAGAGATATTTTTAGTGGGACAGGCCCCTGTCCTTCTTGTATGGGAAGGAACTGATTTCTTTTAGGTTTGCATTCAGGGAATTAATATCTTCAGGTTAAAGGAAATGCTAAGAAAAATATAGTCGATGCAATGGGCTCCAGTGCCACCTAATTACTAAGCTATAGAGGAACACTATCTACACAAAGGGGAGAAGAACCAGGTGGTGCAAAGAATAAAAAGTTTGAAAAATTACATTTGCTGCTCCACTCACTTTCACAACAGGCCCTGCCACTGGCATGTGGACCTGAGAAACTTGCCTAGAAGGAAATGTGGCCCTCAATGAAAACAGTTCATACGAAGGTTCAGTCTGTAAGCCCCTGCTCGGCACCTGGCATACGCCAGCTGCTGACGCAGGCCTGTATCACCATCCTTTTCAAACTAGAGACAGAAGCTAGAGTTGGGATTTGAACCAAGAACCCCAAAGCTGGAAGCTGTGCTGAGCTGGAGCCTGGCTTAGTGAGCTACCATGAATTGCAAACTGAGACCCTCAGGTGCAGAGGAAGATAGGAGTAACAGCACACCAGTCCTGCTCTTTGCTTGGTATCCGATAGTTTTTTCACAGGCTACAATAATGAATGTTTTTAGCTTGATCCAGTGTACCTCGATCTTATCAGGGAATTCTGAAAGGAAATGGTCCTTAAGAGTCGTTTGGAAGCAATCCCACTTAATGAGATCTTGAAGGGCTTGAGTGTTCATTTTGCGCCTTGGTTTCCTTCCCTGAAGCCGGTGTTGAGGTAAAATTTGATAGCCATCGTGGAGCGTATTAGTCGGTGATCTGTCCAGCAGTTGTTGGCACTCGTCATCGCTCTGGTATTGAGCACATCATGGCGATCTTTAGCACAGACAATGACATAGTCTAAGAGGTGCCAGTGGTTTGATCAAGGATGCCACCATGAAGTTTTAAATTTATTTTTCTGTCAAAAGAGTGTGTTGGTAATAACAAGGTTGTGCGCTGCACATATTGTCAAAAGTTAAAATCACCCTGGAGGATGAGTTTATTTTCCTTAGGCTACAGATAGGTAGCCGTGTTGGTCTGCCATAGTCAAAACAAAAAAAATTCCTTCCAGTAGCACCTTAAAGACCAACTAAGTTAGTTCTTGGTATGAGCTTTCGTGTGCATGCACACTTCTTCAGATACCAAGTATCTGGTATCTGAAGAAGTGTGCATGCACACGAAAGCTCATACCAAGAACTAACTTAGTTGGTCTTTAAGGTGCTACTGGAAGGAATTTTTTTCCTTAGGCGTTTCTGATAGGACTGTATCCAGCTGAGAGTAATTTTTTTCTTTAATGCCTTCATTGGCATGCAGTGTTGGTGCATAAGCACTTATAATAGCAGCCTATTGGTTTTGGGTGAGCTTTATTTGGGGGGTTGAGAGTCACTCATTATTACTGTTAGAAACTTCTGACAGGAGCTTCACAAGATCATTTTTGATAGCGTGCAAACCCACTCACCACGACAAGGTGATGATCCAGCGAGTGAGAAGGCAGTATGATACCTCTGGATTGGCCAGGCCTTCTACAAACATCCGCAACATGGGGTCCTGCCTTCGCCAACGGGGACAGGGCTTTCTAAGAGGATATCTGCATTATTTAACAACATAGAATAGTAAAAGAAAGACTGCAGATACAACAAAACCAAAAACCATGTATCAATAACAAGATTACTTGAACAGCATGCAGCATTCATGATCAAATATTACAATGAAGCTTCACAGTTCTACCTTAGTCCTAGAAACATTCCTCACATGATGTTACTCACAGTCCCTCTCCTGCAGCAGCTTCTGATATTTACAACCCTACTCTTTCCTTCAAAGAGCCCTCATGCTCTCCATTTTAGCCTCAAACACCCATGTAAAATAAGTCAGGCTAAGGGGAAGTATCTGGCCCCAGGTTACCCAGCAAGTGTTGTGGCTCAAGTACAGATTTGACCTCTGGTCTCCTCCCACCCTTGTTCCTGATGTAGATGTTCACATTCCCTTGTTCCTGATGTAGATCTTCACTCACCCCTCCTTCCTTGGTGGGAGGAGGCACCATTTTATGGTTCGCCTTAGCATTCCCAACACCCTAGTGCAAAGTCTTCTTGTAAACGCTATAACAACACTAGGACAAAGAATTCTGGGAGTGGTAGTTTCTTAAGGGTGCTGAGGGTTAATTGGAAAACCCCTATTCCCCTCACAGAGCTATGGATTAGCAAACAAACCCCACACAATAGCTGTTATTAGCTGGCATTTTTTCTTAGGTGAAATCATTATTTTACGAAAACTAAGCAAATGTTTTCCCAGAAGTGATTTTTAAGGATAAAACTACTAAGAGCTTTCTTTCTCTTTCCCACTCTAAGGAAGAGGGCCATTTTGTAGAATTTTATCATCATTTGTGTGCATCCATGGCTACCATTTTGTCTCTCAGAATGCCCCCCAGTGGTGCTCAGTGCTAAGCCCAATTGCTTAAAGTGGTATCCCTGTGCTTGAAATGTGTGCTGTGAATGTGGCCCTAGTCAGAAATATCTTGCACCATGGCTTGATGTAGCCCTGGATGAATGGAGCATGGCTGAAGCACTCCACTTGCAGAAGTGCTAGAAGGTGGTATGCATCCATCTTGGAAGGGGAAGCAGAATTCCCACCCCTCACATACAGCAAGTTGTGGTTTGCATCTGCAAAAGAAATACATTGCAATGTTGGTGTGGTGTGGTGATTGTTTTCCAGTGCCTGATACTGAGACAAGGGAGCCCAATAGGCTGGAGTGCCCGAGTTGTATCGCCATCTTTTCTGACACGTGTGAGGGCAGGAAGAACGTCAGCTGCAGAAATGAGGAGGACCAATGCTTCCACATTGGGGCTCGAATGAACTTCGGTGAGTCTTGCATGATGGAGTGCAGTTAGTGCCCCATCTGTACTACACATTTAAAGCATAGATTTTGTTAAATAAAAATACATCTTTAAATTTGCACTTTAAATTGGAGGGGGAGGGGTAGGATGGAGACCCACAGGCCCAGGGGCCAAAGGCACTCCTCTAGGACTCTCTCTCTCTGGCCTTTGGGATCCTCCTTAGCCACACCTCCTCTCCCTAGGCCACACCCATCACAGGCCCCACTTCATAGCCTACCTGTATGCTTCGGCCTGGCTGGATTGTTGCCCCTGAACTCTTGGTTACCTGGAGGGAGGACGGAGAGGGGGGTTTGAATGTATCTAGAAAATAGCCTGCCGTGTAAAGGTGGATTTTACATATGTTTCCATTGGCATGTGGACCTCCCAGAAGGTCACTCAGACTGGAAAAAGGCTCTTGGTCTGAGAAAAGTTGCCCACTCTTCTGTTTGAGGGAGTGGGATTTGGATTCCAAAAATATATGTGTATGTTTTTCCCAACAGGGGGAACCAGCATCCCGGGCGCTATCCGAGGCTGTGGAACAGCTAGTTTCTGTGACTACACTGAGGGGTTGCTGGAGACTGATCTTGAATCATTAGGAATTGAGATCACTCAATTAGACTGCACTGACGCAATGGGCGATGATGCCAGAGAAGAACCCACCGTTTCATCTAGGGGTTGAAGAAGGGGTGGTCTCAGCCTGAGGACTCCCAGGTTTTCTTTCTAGAAGTCTAGAAGCTCCTCCTCAAAGACAGGCTGTATTTGACTTTCATGCACAAATGAGGTCATTGAATCATGCCCAAAATAAATATATATGGCAAATCATGTATGTTGTATCATTTTACCAAAAGGAATATTTGTTGGGGAAGATAATAGTGCTTGGAGATGGCAGATAGCTTTGGCAGCGGGCAGGGATGACTTTCAGGTCCAATTTGAATCAATAATTAGTCGACTTTAGGTGGTGCATCCCATTTCTCCGCTTAAGGTAAAATGGGGAGAAAAAAGAAATGGAAGGAAGATAAAGTCCCTACCAGAGAAGAATGGCAGAATTTGGGCTGCCTTGCTGTCAAGAGTGGTCTATCCCATTTCGCCACTAGAGGTAAAATGGGGAGTGCCACAGCAGATGTGCTGCGCAACCCCCACCAAAGCTAATTCTTCAGGAATTCTTTAAGAATCAATCAATGAGTACAGCATATTTTCTTCTGCAAAACCATGTAAATATTCTAAGGTATTTACTTTAAAGTTTGTTGTGGCCTGTCCCTCTTGTACAAATTCAGATACTTCTTAAAGTGTCGTTTTGAAATTCCTGGGGGAGATTAATCAATCACAGTCCTATACTGGGACACATTTCAGTCATGTAATAGCTCAGACTGAATGTTGAGGCAGACAATTTGGCCTCACAGTTAAAGAGAGCCAGCAAGCTTTGCGTCCATTTTTTAGGGGGACTCGGTGGTTTCTTCTGCTTCCACGAAAGTTTGAGTTAACTCTTTCTTAGTAAAAACACAATTTTCACAGAGTGTCAGGCCTGATGAATACAACAGCTCATTTACTGTGGGTTTTACTCGATGAAATCAGTTACCAAGACGAAAGATCCCCAAACACCTCACATCTGCCTAAGTCTCCTCTCAAGAGCTTTTTTGATGACTGAGACTGTGCAGCTGATCTCTCCTCCGCCCTTTTCATGCCCCTCCTGGGATTTTTTTTTTTTGGGGGGGAGAAGGGGAGTAGCCTGTTGCAGGAGGAGGAGGAGACACCTGCGACCAGAGGCACCAACCTGAGCCCCAGAATGTGGGTGCCCACCACACACAAGCACAACATGATGGTATGACATCACATAATGCCATCACCTGCTGGCCTTCAAGTAGAGATGTGTATTGATGCTCAGAAAAGTTGTATTTATTAGATATTATCCTCCCTTCCTCGTGTTTGTAAGTTCAGCAGAGTGTATCCCCTTGCTGCTTAAAAAGTCTTTCCTTTCTCCCCCCCTTAAAACAATAATCACACAGATTCTTGCTTGAAAAAGGTAAAGATAACATATACTCATTCAGAATACTTGTTGAAGAGTAACTGATACAGCAGCTTTGTCCAGAGGGGCTTAAAATGGTGTTCCAGAGACATACTTTGGTCAAGCTGATGGTGGAGTCTGAGCTTTGGAGCTCAGACAAGCAAATGGTTCTACATTGCTGGAAGAATGATGATGAGAGAGCAAAGTGCCCAAACCCTCAACAAAATGGGGCACAGTGGGTGAAATATACTTGGAGTCGAGTGTGGATTTCATGCTCTTTATTCAGCTTTATTTACACAATGGGCCCCACATGATTGGCTAATTCCGGGATTCACCTGTAGGCCTATCAGGTTGTGGATTCACTACCACCTGGAGATGGAAGAGGAAGTGCCCACACCCTCAACAAACAGGGCACAGTGGGAGTGTGCCTATCTAGCAAACATGCAGTGTTGGTTTCGCTGCATGGTAAATATCCCACACTTCAGAGGCGGGTGGCAGTCCCCTCAGAGAGCAGAGCACATCGTCCACAGGAGAGGCAAGGGAAGTCCGCCTTCTCATTCACCTCTCACCATGCCCAGTCACGCTACCTTTCACCAGGACTTCAGCGCCAACTCTCTGTTTCCATGGGGACAAGTAAGCGGGGCATGTTGACAGAAGAGGAAGCAGAGGGAGGAAGAGGCATCATGGCATTTTATGTAGTCAAAATATAAATGCTAGTCTTCACACAATATATGCAAACATTTTCTGATGTCCCCCTTGTGATCCCAAACAGAAGAACAATGTACTACCTCCCCCCCCCCCGTCTCCTAGGTCCTGTGGAGGAGCATGCTGTGGCTGCATTTGGCCCCCAGGTCAGCAATTCCCCACTCCTGGTATAGATCACTCAAGGCCTCCATAGTTTCCCAATTTTCTCTCTCCTTTGGCTTCCCTTACTCAGCCAAATTAACAGCTTGGTGATTTTAGAAAGAAATTGTGAAACCATGTTTCTTCAGCAAAAGTGCTCCACAGCGCCGCACGCATGCGCATAAAGGGCGCCTCAGGTTACGAAGATTTTGGGATATGGCCAGGCCTCCGGAAAAGATCCCATTCCTAACCACAGTACTTCCTTCCATCTTTCTCAAATCCTACGGCATTCACTGCCATTGGCTGCCCACAAATTCTAGTGTTATGAGAAAGGAATAAAAGCTTTTCTCTGTCCTGTTGCACTAATGGCTTCCTGTGAACTGAAGGCTGACTAAAACTCAGGGGTATAGGCACTTTAGGCTCACATTGCTCAGGAATCAGTGGAAATAAACATAAGCACCTTCAATGTGACCTGGCCGCAAATTGGCAACCAGTGCCACTGTCTCAGCAACAGAGTGACATGTGGCCAGTAGCCTGCTGCTATGAGCACTCTGGCTGTTGTGTTCTGCAATAGCTGCAGCTTCTGGACCTGATACAAAGACAGTCCCACTGCATACTGCCAATATCAAGTCTTTAGGTTACCAGTGCATAAACCCCTGTGTCTAGGCTGCCAAGCAATTGACCTATCTCCAAGACCCAGAAATCACTCATTCATAAGGCCTCCAGTTTTTCACGGTTCAAGCTCAGTTTGTTGGCTGTCATGCACCAGGGCATCCAAGCAGCAATCCAGAGTTTCACTCCAAAACTCCAGTTGACTCTTCCCAGCAGCTTCATACTGATGTTCAAGAGCCACTGCATACCCTCCAACATTCCTCGGATGAAAACATGGACATTTCTCACTCCACACAACTGACACACACCCCATTTTTGTCCCCCCATGCCCACATACAGCATCTTCTGTCAGAAGAATGGCAAGTTCCACAACCACATCACAAACAGGACACAGCACGTACAGCCTCCACTGATCAAAGAAAACCTCATAATCCCAATTTTATTTTATTTCATACATTTACAAAAAGAGAAGCATGCATTAATAAATAAATTTTAGAAGGTGGCAACATTAGACAAAAACATATATATATATGTATATATATATATATATATATATATATATACACACACACACACACACACACACAGTGGTACCTCGGGTTACATATGCTTCAGGTTACAGACACTGCTAACCCAGAAATATTACCTCGGTTTAAGAACTTTGCTTCAGGATGAGAACAGAAACCACGCAGCGGCGGCGTGGCAGCAGCAGAATGCTCCATTAGCTAAAATGATGCTTCAGGTTAAGAACGGACCTCCAGAACTAATTAAGTACATAACCAGAGGTACTGTTATATGTGTGTGTTTGTTTGTTTGTTTGTGTGTGTGTGTGTGTGTGTGTGTGTGTATTGGGGGGGGAATCTAGACTCCTTGCACTCCCCCCCCCATGCCGTCCAGGGAGGCTTTGCCCTCTCCCTGCCCCTCAGATCCAATGCATTATGTGGGGAAGGGCCTCAGTTGTACTAGCCTCTCCTCCTTTACCTTTGCCATCTCTGCATATAACAACAACAACAACAACAACAACAACAACAACAACAACAATTTAATAATCATTTATTGTTCATACCCCACCCATTGGCTGGGTTTCCCCAGCCACTCTGGGCGGCTTCCAGCAGAATATTAAAACACAATTCTAAGGCTTTCACCATCCATTTTTCCTTTCAGGGTATTCTCACAACTTTCCACTTCTTAGCATAAAGATCCCTTGCCACTATCGCTGCATATATAAATACAGCTGCATATATAAACTGAGTTTGTAGTTTTGCTGACCAATATCCCCGGCCAGAAAGATTTTGGACTC
Organism: Podarcis cretensis; assembly: GCF_951804945.1. Lineage (NCBI taxonomy): Eukaryota > Metazoa > Chordata > Lepidosauria > Squamata > Lacertidae > Podarcis > Podarcis cretensis. The sequence goes on along the minus strand of NC_137177.1, from coordinate 12,857,524 downwards.
TTGGAAAAGTCATGACCCAAAAGACCTTGGCCTCCCTACAGGTCTACCACATGTGACAGAATAACCCCTTGCAATTCTTACATTTCCAACATTTATTTGGTACATTCTTATACATTCAAGCTAAGTTCTTTAGAGTTAAATAACATCAGTACATCACCTTATAATAATTCCCTCTTATAATATGAAGAAGATGGTGAAGGAAGAGGACATGAGCCCAAAGTCACTCTCCCCACGCTCTCCATTGTGCTTACCAACATCTGGGAGTCCCATTCTTCTTAGAAGAAACAATGTGAAGAGCCTAAGCTTACAGTAGATTATATAGCAACATTATATATTACACAAATATATACATAATACTAACATTGCACCAAGAAACCTCTCCACAGATATCTGTGATGCTGCCACTCCCCCCCCCTCGCATTACCCAAACGCCAAAGTCCACATCATTCACGCTGTCTTTGACTTTCATCACAAGTGAAGCAAGAGCAAATGACGTGGAGCTGAGCTTCTGTATATCCAGCCCCAGTAAAAGACAGTCCCTTAAATACGCTAGCTCCTCTGGACACAGACCTGCAATCCCCCCCCCCCACCTGCTCTTAAATGTAACCAACTTATTATAAAGAGCAAGTGGACCAATTCTTTAGCCTAAAAACAAGTGCATTTAATGGGACAGAGGAAATCTAGATTGTGAGTCACTGTGGATTTTATTACTATATAACAACAAAGGAAACTGGACAGACACTTGTCTCCCCTTAGCAAAAATAAATAAATTCATGATTCTGACTATAAGAGAAATCTGGCAAAATTGCCTGGACTTCTGGAAATCTAATCCAATTTCACTGCTGAGCTTTGAATTCTGGTGTCACCTGATGGGGCTTCACTTCCTGGGTGGTGAAATTGTGGGTGCCACAGGTTAAAGGGGGGAAATGTCCTTGGAGCTCTTGGAAGGGGGAAGAGATTGATTTACCCCAAATGCAACTGCATTTAATGGGAGTGAAGGGATACGGGTCACTATTCATTTTATTACTGTACCAAAAAGGAAACTGTTGACAGACATTTGTCCCCCTTTCAAAAAAGTTCATGCTGTCAGGGAAACCGCCTTGGCTTCCAGAAACCTAATCCAATTTCAGTGCTGTAACCTGATGGGACTTGTTTCCCCACATCCAGGATGGTGAAACTGACGCTGGCACAGATTAGGAGGGACGTGTCCTTGGAGTTATTGGAAGGGGGAAGAGACTTAATTGCTTTTCAACACTGTACTTTATATTATGGTATAGCACAATTAGAATTCTGGCAATTTGTTGCACTGCCCTGAATCCATTGTTCCTGAGTGCTGGCAAGTGCTCCTTGCAATCCTCTATAAATTCCTCCAACTAAGCCTCAGTTCTTTGCTCAACCCAGTGCTGTTCTCGAACTCCTTCTTGGCTCTTCAGCTCTCTAGAATGATGAAGACACTCCTGATCTCCTGCCTCCTCTTGACCCTTCTGAATCCAGGTGAGCAGAACCACAGCTGCTGGGCAGTTCATCATGTTTCCAGGAAGTAATTAAGGGGGGGGGGGCGTCAGCCATTAAAGCAGGAGAAGAAAGGAAGAAGGACTTGTGCTTCCTTTGAAAGGGAGAGGAATAAAGCATATGGTCAAGCTACAAGGGATCTTCAATCAGGATAGTTTGTTCCCAATATTTGTTTTTATTTAACCAAATACATACTGGGAGGTGCAGCATAGCTGTCAACTTACAGATTTGAAAATAAGGGACCAGCAGCCAAAATAAGGGACTTGCAGCCTCACCTGTTCCAGGCACTCCAGTCTTCCCCGTCCTCCTGCAGTCTGGCCAAACTCATGCTGGTAGCTTCGAGAACACTGTCCAACCAACTTTGTAACCAGAGGTTCAACTGAATAGAATCTGAATCACATGCACAACAAGGCCTATGCAGCCTCAACTTAAGATGGCTCCCTGGCCTGGCTTTGCCCTCAAAGGTTGCAGCAGCACGTGCAACAAAATGGCATCCAACATTCAAAAAAAACCCCTCAGCTTGCATTAACTAGCCACACACAAGGCATGCAAGCTCCATCCCCCAGTCGTTCTTAGACTTCTTATTGGGTGAGCAACACAGCCAAGCAACACAGTTGGAACCTCACTCCTCCCTGGCTGGCTGGGAGGGAGGGAGAGGAGCTTCTTCCTTTGAAATTTAAGGGACATCATTTAAGGGACATTTAAGAGACATCTATCAATAAGGGACAGCAGCGGGACATGCCACTGGAATAAGGGACAGTCCCTTCAAATAAGGGACACTTGACAGCTATGGTGCAGTATCCCCAAGTCCATTGGGGGAGCAATGGGGGCAGTTGCCCATTCTTGGATAAACCAGAATCCTAGGTTTCATCTACAACAAAGAGTATGTTTCTTGAACTTTTTTCCTGTTTGCTTCCCTCATCGTCCACTCAAATTCTGCCCTTTCCTCCTGAAACTTTGTTCTCAATAATATTTATTTTACCAAATGCATACAGAGGTATGGCATCTCCAAGTACATTGGGGGAGCAAAAGAGGCAATAGTTAACTCTTCAATAAACCAGAATCCTAGCTTAAATTTAAAGCAGTGGTGTCCAAACTTTTTTCAAAGAGGGCCAGATTTGATGAAGAGAAAAGCCGTGGGGGCTGACCAAAGGGCCAACCAAAGTTGTTAACCTTTTATTTCGGAGTGGAATTATCCTGCCCCCACCCCATGCAATCTTTTAGTTTGCTGCTGTGACACACCACCCCAATCTTTGAGTGGAGTCAGGTTCTAGGGGTACCAGATGTGCTTACCAGAGTCTGTCATGTTTGCTGGTGCTGATGGGAGTTGTAGTGCAGCAACTTCGGGAGGGTTAAAGGTTTCCCCACACCCTCTCTACTGGTCCTCTCCCTCAGACGGCAGGAGCCATCTTGGACAATCATTCTCTGGTCTATGCAAGGCCCACCCCCATTCAGAGTATAAGATCTACTGAAGGAATATATATAGGAAGCATTATGTAGATGAACAATGGTCCATCTAGTCTAGCATCTTGTTCTTGCCATGGGTTATATGGGAAGCCCGTAAGAAAGATCTGAGTGCAACAGCTCCCTTTCTGCAGTTTCCAGTAACTAGTAATCAGACAAATAGTGCCTCCAACGTTGCAGGAAAAAATATATCAATAGAGGATGGTAAACATGAATTTATCCAGTCCACTTTTGAAGCTATCGAAGTCGGTAGCCTTTGCTGCCTCTCGTAAGATGGCGTTTGTAGCAGAAAGTGTTGTGTTCATGTACCTTGACGCAGACCTATTCCTCCTACACAGTTACTAAAGTTTTCTAAACCCATTTCCCCCCTGTCTGCAGTGGCATCTCTGACATGTGAGTCTTGTTTCAATGAAGGAAAAGATTGCACAAATCCCACCACTGAGGAGTGTGACGAGTCCAGTGACCAGTCCTGCTTCTCTTCCCGTGGAGTTGGCAAACTGTGTAAGTGAGAAGAACTTTCAGCCTCTTTGATCACCAAAACGTAAACCCCCTGACTCACTTTCTAAGGCCATATCTTAGCCACAAGCCACGGAACATGACTTTTCATAAAGTGGTGTTCTAGGTTCTGCATTGCCTGTAGGAGCAGGGAAGAAATTCAACTCAGTTCATATTTAAAGGTGCGTTTACTCAATTGGCAGAGCAAAATAAAGCCATCCTTCAGAATCTACCCTTCTCCCATTTTTGCAATTCAGTTGTCCGGCCATGTAATCAATAGACAAATGCACATACTAGGGTAAAGTGTGCATATAAGAAGCTACAACAAAATCAAGCAACAGTCACCTAATTCATAAGAAGAGCTAAAAATAAAGATAGAAAAGATGGATACCAGTAACAGCAACAATAGAAGCCAAACAATACCCCAACCCAAGTTTCCATTCAGCAGCCTCAGCTTTTTTAGTTGGAGTCAGTCTATCAGGTTCCCATCTCCCAGGCCAAGTGAAAAATAACCTGCAAGGCAGAGAGCTAGTCCGCCAGGATTCACAGCCAATATATTCAACAAATATCCCCCCCCACCCCCATGGGGGAAACCATAACTGCTTAAATCAGTATGACCCTGCAGATAGGGTCTAAGAGTGAAAATAACATTCACACTAAATGTTGATGGGGGTGAGAGTTGGAAACTGATATGAAAATGTAGAGAAATGAACTTAAAATAAGAAACCAAGAGAAACTGACACTGACATATTGCCCTTTCCTAATTGCCTGTGGTACATGCTCCCTTTATGAATTCCAGCATCGACTCTCATTGGTCCAGTTACAAGGTGGATTTATTTCAATCAAATCAATTTCAATCATGATTTAAATCACTAGTCATTAAAACTTGATTTAATTATTATTATTTTTACAGAAAGACTCATTCTTGCTGGTATAATCTTAATATTTACGAGATGAAGTTTCCGTTTTTGAATAATAAATTTTCAGAGTAGTTTTTACAGTTATATCAAAAATAACTGATTTGGTTATACTATTAGAAATACATTCACAGATAATTATGAAATTTTTGTGAGGTTTAATAAATTAACTGTTTATATTTGGACAACTTTTCTGCTGTACTTTACTGAAAGGAGAAAAATAATCATTTCATTAATAACAATCTAAACAATTTATTTAACTAAAATAATAACATTATAGCATATGTATCCAAGTTTGTTAACTGATGTGGTTAAATGATTTTTTAAGAAATATCTTGGAGGGAGTTATAGCACACATGAAAAACTTAAAACAAACCCTTATTTCCTGATGAGGATAGCCTTTGGACCATAATGTAAGATTTTCCGTCCAAAAGCATTTATTTTTTTAAAAAAATCCAATTTAAATTAAAAAGGTCCAATTTAAATTGAAAAAATCTGATTTAAATTAAAAAATCTGATCATTTTGATTTAAAAAAATAATAATAATGGATTTTTATCCACCCTGTCCAGTTACCTGGGTAGCCACAAAACATTTCATTCATGAATTGCTTCCCATGAAACCTCCTGAACTAATAAGAAGGGTGGTAGAAACCTCTGGACAGCCAAAGGTACTCCAGTCCTGACTCACATTCAACAAATAGATAAAACTGGAGAAATCTCTTTCTGCTCCAAGCAGGGCCTGCTCAACACAATTGGATACCTGAGTCAAACCATGAAATGTTCCCCACAACGCAGACCCGGAAGAAAGGGTGACTGAAGATTAGGCTTGGGCGATTTATTGATATATCGCCCCAGGACCGGTATGAGGGGCAGACCGTGATGACAGATTCACTCAGCAGTAAATCGGAGGGGGAAACCCTGCCTATCCTGAGTCCCTCTGCCTCCAGCACCCAGCACGCTAAGGAAAAACTAAGCAAGCTGCAGCCTGGAGCTGGAGGCAGAGGGACTCAGGAGGGGTGGCAGTTTCATGAAAGATATATCGCTGAGTGAAATCACCATCGTGGTCTGTCTCTCATACCGGCAGTGGGAGAAACAAGCTGCATGACAAGGCTTATAAAGGTTATTCCTCCCTCTCTCCTTAAACTGCTTGGGTTAAGAGCACACCGCTACCCTCGCCTCAGCCAAGCAATTTTGCAGAAACCCCAAATCACCAATGGCTCACATGAGCCAATAGTGGGGCGGGGACTCAGTTAAAGTGCTCCCCCTCCCCAGCTGCAAGAACCTGGATGGAGTGCAGACTCCGGCCAGAGACAGCCTTGGCTGCCACCTGCCTGCTTTTTCAGCACAGGAGGAAAGACGGAGCCCACTCTGCCAGTCAAAGGCAGCCAAGCAGTACAGGCAGCCCTGCAAGGCACAGGTAGGGTGGCTTTGCAGCCTGAGCTTTGCAAATGACCACCCCAGAAGGAAAGAGGCAGTGTGCCTGCAAGGACACCCGCAAGGTGGAGGGAGCCTCAAAAAGGAGCTCCGAGGTGGTATTTGCTAAAATGCATAGAACTCAAGATAAGGTATGTTGGAACTGTAAGGAGAAGGAAGGGAATTTCTTTCAAATGTGGTGGATGTGTCCTAAGATTAAAGTCTACTGGGATATGATATATAAAATACTTTTAGTAAAAAAACCAGAGGCTTTCTTATTAGCGATCATAGGTGAAGAAATTCCCCCAAAAAAGACATAAATATATTTATGTATGCTACCATGGCAGAAAGGATACTTTTAGCCCAGAAATGGAGAGGGAACTTCTTTCATATGTGGTGGATGCATCCTTAGATTAAAGCCTACTGGGATGTTTTTTATATATATATGATGAACTGGAAAAAGATTTTCAAAAATAATTTTAGTAAAAAAAAATAGAGGCTTTTTTATTAGGGATAATAGGTGAAAAAATTCCCCAAAAAACATAAATATATTTATGTATGCTACCACGGCAGAAAAGATACTTTTAGCCCAGAAATGGAAGCAGCTGGAACTTTCAATGTTGGAAGAATGCCAGACAAAGATGATTGAATACGCCGAGCTGGCGAGACTGACGGGGGAAATCTGAAACCAGCAAGACAAAGTGTTTGAAAAGGACTGGAGTTAATTTGTACAATATATGAATGAACATCACAAACATTTTAAAACATTTACAGGATTGATTTAAAATATTTTGTTAGGTTATGATTTGATACCTGTATATAAATATTAGAAGTAGGTCTTTTAAGTATGGAGGTAAAGTAAACAGGGTGATTTAGAAATGAGAAGATAAAAGTGATTGCATATGGAAGTCAGGGAGGGGGACGGGAGGAAGTCAATGCTCAATTTGAGCAAACATATATGTGGCTCAGCTGGGGGAGAGGAACTGACGAGGTGGTGGAAGATCTTGCCTGCAAGGATCAAACCACAGCTTCAAAGGCAGCAGCCTCAGGCAATGCTTTTCTTGGTGGTCAGATCCCCTGCCCCTCTGGATCCTGCCATATAAGGAGACCTTCAACCCTTGCCTCATGGGTGGACCAGCCCTAGATCCCTGCAACGAACAACAGGGACATGGGGTGGCTCAAATGGGGGAGAGGAACTGACGAGGAGGTGGCAGATCTTGCCTCCAAGGATCACATCACAGCTTCAAAGACAGGAGCATTAGGCGATGCTTTTCTTGGTGGTCAGATCACCTGCCCCTCTGGATCCTGCCACATAAGGTGATCGTCAATCCTTGCCTCATGGGTGGACCAGTCCTATCTCCAGGTCTAGTTATTTTCTTTTCCAATTCTTTCTTTTTAGCACTTTTGGGGTCAACAATGGTTCTCAAGTCCTGCATCGATACAGAGTTGTGTGATGCAAACTATTCCAGTGTCTCCATAACCTCATCAATATACTTGCGCAACAAGCTCTCCTGCTGCAAGACAGATATGTGCAACAGCGGACCTCCTGAAAGTAAGTATCATCATCAGAAAAGATGATCTCACAAAACTCAAGTAATGAGAGAGGTCAAAGAAAGACAAACAAGTTTTGGGCAGTATCCTGATGTCAGGGACTGGCTAGACAAGGAAGGGTTGTGGCAGTCAGTCGCTCCAGGAGGTGCGTGAGGGTGACTCTAGAAAAGAATATTTCAAACCTGATTCAGACTGGTGGGACAGGGAGGAGCCACTGACAGAGGGAACGAGCAGGGAAGCATTGGAGCCATAGTATGGGGGTGGCGGGAACTAATAGAACAAAACCCAACATCCCAATAAGAAGATTACCTGAACAACATGCAGCATCTATTAGCAAGAAATACAAGGGAGCATAACAGTTCTACCATAGTCCTAGAAACACCCCTCCCATAATGTTACCCACAGTTCCTCTCCTGCAGCAGCTTCTGGCATTTACATTCTATGCTTTCCTCCAAAAAGCTTGAGCTTCCGCTCACCATTGTAACCTCAAAATATCCAGTGAAATAGCTCAAGCTGAGAGATGGTTCCTGGCCCCAGGCCACTCAGCAAGTGTCATGGCTACAGTGGAATTTGAACCCTGGTTTCCTAGATTCTAGTCCAACCCTCTAACCACTACAACTCGCTGTCTCATTGGTTTCCCAGAGTTCTAGCCCCCAAACCTAGACCAACCCACTTTCCTTGATGCATTTGTAGAGATATTTTTAGTGGGACAGGTCTCTGTCCTTCTTGTATGGGAGGGAACTGATTTCTTTTAGGTGTCCATTCAGGGAATTAATATCTTCAAGTTAAAGCAAATGCTAAGAAAGATGTATTAGATGCAATGGGCTCCAGTGCCACCTAATTACTAAGGTATAGAGGAGCACTATCTACACAAAGGGGAGACGAACCAGGTGGTGCAAACAATAGAAAGTTTAAAAAATTGCACTGAAGGAAATGTGGCCCTCACTGAAACAATTAATATGAACGTTCCATCTCTAAGCCCCGGCTAGGCTCCTGGCGTACACCAGCTGCTGACGCAGGCCTGTATCACCATCCTTTTCAAACTAGAGACAGAAACTGGGGTTGGGATTTGAACCAAGAACCCCAAAGCTGGAAGCTGCGCTGAGCTGGAGCCTGGCTTAGTGAGCTACCATGAATTGCAGACTGAGACCCTCAGGTGCAGAGGAAGATAGGAATAACACCACACCAGTCCTGGTGTTCCTTGGTTTGGTATTCATTAGTTTGTTCACAGGCTGCAATAATGGATGTCTTTAGCTTGATCCAGTGTACATCAATCTTATCAGGGAATTCTGAAAGCAGACTCCTTAAGAGTCATTTGGAAGCAATCCCACTTAATGGGATCTTGAAAGACTTGAGTGTTCATTTTGTGCCTTGATTTCTTTCCTTGAAGCCGGCGTTAAGGTATAATTTGATAGCCATCGTGGAGTGTATTAGCTGGTGATCTGTCCAGCAGTTGTCAGTGCTCATCATAGCTCCTGTAAGGAGCACATCATGGCGATCTTTAGCACAGACGATGACGTAGTCTAAGAGGTGCCAGTGGTTTGATCAAGGATGCCACTATGAAGTTTAAAATTAATTTTTCTGTCAAAAGAGTGTGTTGGTAATAACAAGGTTGTGCGCTGCATATATTGTCAAAAGTAAGATGCTGTTCTGTTGCTGTTTTCAATTCCTTCTTTTCCAATAGTCCCAGGCCACAGATCGAAATCTCGCCCAACGCCTACATTAAAATCACCCAGGAGGAGGAGTTTATTTTCCTTATAGTTTCTGAGAGTAAAATTTTTCTTTAATGCCTTCATCAGCATCCAGTGTTGATGCATAAGTGCTTATAATGGTAGCCTGTTGGTTTTTGGTGTGCTTTGTTTGAGAGGTTGAGAGTCACTCATTATTACCGTTAGAGACTTCTGATAGGAGCTTCACAAGATCATTTTTGATAGCTAAGCCTACCCCATGTATCAGATGTTCTTGTTACAGAAGAAAGTGTAGCCTCCTTTTCCTTCTACTCAACTGCCTCATTCCTTGAGTCAGAACGACTGAATCTGTATCCACTGCCCATGTGCCGGTTCATGAGTAAGGATTTCACGATCCTGCCCCATTACCATTTGCCAATCGCCATGGGACTTTTTGGGTTTCGGATGGGTTTTTGGAAGACCCCTGTGTGTGAATTTGTTTTATGTGTGTAGATCAGTTAATGCTGACCAAGGCACAATCTTCCCAGTAGGGCTCTGTTCCGATGGCATGAGTAGTCACAATGAACCGGTAAATTGCTATCTGCTACAGCCTTCATCTGTCTTCACAGCTGTTCTAACATACCGCTTGTAATCATCAGCCTGTTCCGCCATTGAGGACTTTTTGGGGATCATTCTTTCTCTAGCTCCTTTTCTTTGACCTTACTGCCTTGGGTGCCCCTGCTAGGAGTACGAGATTCCCGATGGCTTCGCTCACTCAAGTCATAGGAACGTGCAAACCAACTCACCACAACAAGGTGATGATCCAGTAAGTGAGAAAGCAGTATGATACCTCTGGATTGGCCAGCCCTTCTACAAACATCCGCAACATGGGCTTCTGCCTTCGCCAACGGGAACAGGGCTTTCTAAGAGGATCTTTGCATTATTTAACAACATAGCATAGTAAAAGAAAGACTGCAGACACAACAAAACCAAAAACCATGTATCAATAACAAGATTAATTGAACAGCATGCAGCATACATGAGCAAAACTTATAAGGGAGCTTCACAGTTTTACCTTAGTCCTAGAAACATTCTTTGCATGATGCTACTCACAGTCCCTCTCCTGCAGCAGCTTCTGATATTTACATCCCTACTCTTTCCTCCAAAGAGCCCTCATGCTCTCCATTTTAGCCTCAAACACCCGTGTAAAATAGGTGAGGCTAAGGGGCAATGTCTGGCCCCAGGTCACCCAGCAAGTGTCGTGGCTTAAGTACAGATTTGAACTCTGTTCTCGTCCCACCCTTGTTTCTGATCTAGATGTTCACATTCCTGTGTTCCTGATGTAGACCTTCACTCACCCCTCCTTCCTTGGTGGAAGGAGGCACCATTTTGTAGTTCTCTTTAGCATTCCCAATACCCTGGTGTAAGTTTTTATTGTAAACACTATAACAACACTAGGACAAAGAATTCTTGGAGTGGTAATTTCCTAAGGGTGCTGAGAGTTAATTGGGAAACCCCTATTCCCTTCACAGAGCTATGGATTAGCAAACAAACCCTACACAATAGCTCTTATTAGCTGGCATTTTTTCTTAGGTGAAATCATTATTTTACCAAAACTAAACACGTTTTCCCAGAAGTGTTTTTTAAGGACAAAACTACTAAGAACTTTCCTTCTCTTTCCCACTCTAAGGAAGAGAGCCATTTTGTAGAATTTTATCATCGTTTCTGTGCATCTGTGGCTGCCATTTTGTCTCTCAGAATGCCCCCCAATGCTGCTCAGTGCTAAGCCCAATTGCTTAAAGTGGTATCCCTGTGCTTGAAATGTATGCTGTGAATGTGGCCCCAGTCAGAAATCTCTTGCACCATGCCTTAATGTAGCCCTGGATGAATGGAGCATGGCTGAAGCACTCTGCTTGGAGAAGTGCTGGAAGGTGGTAGGCATCGCTCTTTGAAGGAAAAGTACAATTCCCACCCCTCATATACAGTACATTGTGGTTTGCATCTGCAAAAGAAATACATTGACTAACTGCAATGTTGGTGTGGTGATTGTTTTGCAGTGCCTGAGAGTGAGACGAGGGAGCCCAATGGGCTGAAGTGCCCGAGTTGCTTCTCCATCTTGTCAGACAATTGCGAGGGCTTGAAGACCGTCAGCTGCAGAAATGAGGAGGATCAATGCTTCTACCTTGGAGGTCTCATGAAGTTCGGTGAGTCTTGTATGATGGAGTGCAACTAGTGCCGCATCTGTACTATGCATTTAAAGCAGTATCATGCCACTTTTAGCAGTCATGACTTCGTCTAAAAGACACTAGGATAGTTAGTTTATTAAGGGTGCTGAAAGTTATTAGGAGACCCACGTTGCCCTCACAGAGTGTCTGGGATGGGCAGGAGCCCAAGGAGGAGGGATGTGTGTGCAGGGAGGTGGGAGGAGGAGGGTACAGGGGAAGGGGCTAGTGATTTCAGCAGTTCTTGTCTGAAACCCTGTGCCTGTTTATTCCATTTTTTACCCAGCAACACCTTAAAAGCCTATTCACATAGGGACATACTCTATTCCCTTTTGCTGTTCATTCAATTGAGTTTTAAATGTAAGAGTTTAAAAGAGAGCCAGTGTGGTGTAGTGGTTAAGAGCGGTAGTCTCGTAATCTGGAGAACCGGGTTCGAGTCTCCGCTCCTCCACATGCAGTTGCTGGGTGACCTTGGGCCAGTCACACTTCTTTGAAGTCTCTCAGCCCCACTCACCTCACAGTGTTTGTTGTGGGGGAGGAAGGGAAAGGAGAATGTTAGCCGCTTTGAGACTCCTTAAAGGGAGTGAAAGGCAGCATATCAAATCCAAACTCTTCTTCTTCTAAATGTTTTAATGGTTTTAACTGCTTTTATTGCTAATGTAAGTATTTCTTGTAAGTCCCTATCAGTTTTTACTGCATTCAAGCGGTATATAGATTTTGTTCAATAAAAATACATCTTCAAATTTGCACTTTAAATTGGAGGGGGCAGGATGGAGACCCACAGTCCCAGGGGCCAAAGGCACTCCTCTAGGACTCTCTCTCTCTCTCTCTCTGGCCCTTCAGATCCTCCTTAGCCATACCTCCTCTCCCTAGGCCACACCCCTCACAAGCCCCACTTCATAGCCTACCTGTATGCTTTGGCCTGGCTGGATTGTTGCCCCTGAATCTTGGTTACCTGGAGGGAGTATAGAGAGCGGGGAGGGGGGTTGAATGTATGTATAAAATAGCCTGCCGTGTAAAGGTTAATTTTACATATGTTTCCATTGGCCTGTGGACCTCCCAGAAGGTCACCCAGACTGGAAAACGGCTCTTGGGCTGAAATAGGTTGCTCACCCTTCAGTTTGAGGGAGAGGGTTTTGGATTCCAAAAATATGTGTGTGTGTGTTTTTCCAACAGGAGGAAGCATCCTGATGGGCGCTGTCCGAGGCTGTGCAACAAGTAGTACGTGTGACTACAATCAGGGGTTGCTGGAGACTGATCTTGAATCATCAGGATTTAAGATCACTCAATTAGAGTGCACTGAAGCAATGGACGAGGATGCCACAGAAGACACCACCATTTATGATGGCCTAGTGGTTGAAGCAGGGGTGGTCTCAGACTGAGGACTCCCAGGCTTTCTTTCTAGAAGTCTAGAAGCTCCTCCTCAAAGAAAGGGTGTATTTGACTTTCATGTGCAAATGAAATCATTCAGTCATGTCGAAAATAAATATATATGGTTAATAATGTGTGTTGTTATTTTACCAAATGCAACATAATAATACAGTGGTACCTCGGGTTAAGTACTTAATTCATTCTGGGGTCCGTACTTAACCTGAAACTGTTCTTAACCTGAAGCACCACTTTAGCTAATGGGGTCTCCTGCTGCTGCTGCTGCTGCTGCCACCGCGCCGCCAGAGCACGATTTCTGTTCTCATCCTGAAGCAAAGTTCTTAACCCAAGGGACTATTTCTGGGTTAGCGGAGTCTGTAACCTGAAGCATATGTAACCTGAAGCGTATCTAACCCGAGGTACCACTGTAGTGCTTGGAGATGGGAGATACCTTTGGCAGCGAGCAGGGGTGAAATCCCTGGCCAGTCTTTCAGGTCCAATTTTAATCAATAATTAGTCGACTTTGGTGCATCCCATTTCTTCACTTAAGGTAAAATGGGGAGAAACAAGAAATGGAGAAGAAGAATGCAAGAAATTGGGCTGCCTTGCTGTCAAGAGTGGTACAGTAGTACCTCTGGTTATCTACTTAATTCGTTCCGGAGGTCTGTTCTTAACCTGAAACTGTTTTTAACCTGAAGCACCACTTTAGCTAATGGGGCCTCCCGCTGCTGCCGTGCCACCGCCGAGCGATTTCTTTTCTCATCCTGAAGCAGTGTTCTTAACCGGAGGTACTATTTCTGGGTTAGCAGAGTCTGTAACCTGAAGCATATGTAACCTGAAGCATATGTAACCCGAGGTACCACTGTATATCCCATTTTACCACTAGAGGTATAATGGGGAGTGCCACAGCAGATGTGCTGCGCAACCCCCACCAAAGCTAATATTTCAGGAATTTCTTTAAGAATCAATCCATGAGTACAGCATATTTTCTTATGCAAACCCATGTAAATATTCTAAGGTATTTACTTTAAAGTTTGTTGTGGCCTGTCCCTCTTGAACAAATTCAGATACTTCTTAAAGTGTCGTTTTGAAATTCCTGGGGAAGATTAATCAATCACAGTCCTATACTGGGACACATTTCAGTCTTGTAACAGTTCAGACTGAATGTTGAGGCAGACAATTCGGCCTCACAGTTAAAGAGAGCCAGCAAGCTTTGCATCCATTTTTTAGGGGGACTAGGGTTTCTTCTGGTTCCACAAAAGTTTGAGTTAACTCTTTCTTAGTAAAAACACAATTTTCACAGAGTGTCGGGCCTAATGAATACAACAGCTCATTTCCTGTGGGTTTTACGCCATGAAATCAGTTACCAAGATGAAAGATCCCCAAACACCTCGCATCTGCCTAAGTCTCCTCTCCAGGGCTTTTTCCATGACTGAGACTGTGTACAGTTGATCTCTCCTCCGCCCTTTTCATGCCCCTCCTGGGATTTTTTTTTTGGGGGGGAGAAGGGGAGTAGCCTGTTGCAGGAGGAGGAGGAGACACCTGTGACCAGAGGCACCAACCTGAGCCCCAGAATGTGGGTGCCCACCACACACAAGCACAACATGATGGTATGACATCACGTCAGGCCATCACCTGCTGGCCTTCAAGTAGAGATGTGTATTGATGCTCGGAAAAGTTGTATTTATTAGATATTATCCTCCCTTCCTCATGTTTGTAAGTTCAGCAGAGAGTGGTGCGAAGCCTGAAGCCTGGGGGGCACTGAGCTCAGCCGCCCCCAGGCTTCGGGCTTCGCGCAGCTCTCCCACGGCTTGTGGAGAGCTTCCTGAAGCCTGGAGAGTGAGAGGGGTTGGTGCGCACCTACCCCTCTCGTTCTCCAGGCTTCAACTCAAGCCTGCATTCGCCCCACAGGATGCACACACATTTCCCCTTCATTTTTGGAGGGGGAAACGTGCGTCCTATAGGGCAAAAAATATGGTAATAATCACACAGATTCTTGCTTGGAAAAGGTAAAGATAACATTCACTCACTCAGAATACTTGTTGAAGAGTAACAGATACAGCAGCTTTGTCCAGAGGGGCTTAAAATGGTGATCCAGTTACAAAGACATACTTTGGTCAAGTTTATGATGGAGTCTAAGCTTTGGAGCTCAGACAAGCAAATGGTTCTACATTGCTGGAAGAATGATGATGAGAGAGCAAAGAGGGAGAGGAAGTGCCCACACCCTCCCCAAAACGGAACCACCCAATCATGCTCCAGATAGAAGTGAATCCACAACCTGATTGGCTTACAGTAGAATTCCGGAATTAGCCAATCATGTGCAGCCCATTGTGTAAATAATGCATATAAAGCAGATACTTTGAGGGGATTTTCATTCATTCCTCCTCACCACTATGAGCTGAATAAAGAGCATGAAATCACTTTGCGACTCTTGAGTATATTTCACAAAGGTATGATGAGTATGGACTCCAAGGCCTTTAAGGCATGTGGTTGAAATCCCTTCCTGGAACTTTATTTAGATGTCCCCCTATTAAATCACATTACCAGCAAGAGAAGAATAGATTGCACCTTTCTTGTGCCATCTGATTTTTTTTTTTTTGGCAGTGCTTCCCAGAGCCATGTCAACCTGCACCTGAACACTCACTCCAGCCTCACCTTTCAGAATGAGGCCCACTCTTCACTCTGTTTAACAGAGACAGTTCCTGGGTTCTCTCTCACTTGACTTTTGGGGGGAAATAAATCCAAAGTAAGTGGGCATAATATTTGGGCCATGCAACCCTATACATACTGTCATGGTAGGGTTGCCATATTCCCCAAAGTGAAAATCTGGACAAAATGACACCATTTTCAACACAACACTCTCCTTTGCAGATGGCACACTTTATAGAAACCTTGATTTACTTGCTGTCCTATAATCAATGTTTTGTGTTTCCAGGCGCCCTACCCCTACCCCCACCTAGCAGACCATCTTAAACCATAAATAATGAGGCACGACAAGTTCTTATTTTAGGTCAAAGGATCTCCCTGACCAGTGCCGGATTTACGTATAAGCTAAACAAGCTATAGCTTAGGGCCCCACTCTCTTGGGGGCCCCCCAAAAAATAAAGGGGTAAAAACTGGATGTACATTTCCAAATATAAGATAAAAAACAAATAAAATAAAACCTACACACAGCAACAGTGAATTGAATTTTATTATTACCATCACAGACCAGTTCCGGCTCACTTACAATACCAGGAAAATCATAAAACACAACAGGAATACATTGAATTGCAATTGGGTATAACAGAGACAATTCAGATATAGTGGCAATTAAAAATATATATTAAATCTTGATTACTAAAATATAACCTAAAATTATCATTTAAAACCTTAATCATTCTGGTAGTATAGCTTGTTCCCTAAGTTTTATGGCAGTCGCACAGAATTTGGCGACGCTTAGCGTGATCTCTAGATCCTAGTCCTCTACCAGTAGTTTTAGACATTGAAGTTTGGACCCATTTAGAGATTTTTGTATAACAGGAGTGATAAATACCGAGCGTATATCCCTGTAGAAAGGGCAGCATAACAAGACATGAGAGACAGTTTCTACCTCCATCAAGCTGCATGGGTAGACTCATTCCATGTATGGTGTTTTGTTTTGTGTAGGCTCCTATGATTTATTTTTTATTTTAAAAAAAGTTTTATAAGTTGTATGTCTTTCTTTCTCTTGATCCTTTTACATGGTTTTGTATATTTTGTGGTATTTTATGCATTGTGATTTGCTGTTATTTCTATTGATTACAGATTGGTAATTCTTTATTGTGGTTGAACGGTTTAATTATTATTTGCTGATGTTTAATTTTACTGTTTACCATTAGATTCTGATGGATTGTTGAATGTTGCTTTGTTTGATATAAATTGTTTAAAGTTATTGTGACTTTTATATTGTTTTATGTTTTATTATATTTTTATGTCTTATTTATATGATGTTAGCTGCTCTGAGCCCGGCTTTGGCCAGGGAGGGCGGGATACAAATAAAAATTGTTGTTGTTGTTGTTATTTAAGTAGTGGGCCTGCTCCCTAAAATATCACCAGTTTGCTCATTTCTATATATAGGTATAGGGTGCCTACATTCTGCTATTTATAATTATTATTATAATTATAAATAAATAATAAATAAATAAATTATTATTATTATAATTACAATACATTATAATTATAATACATGTATTATAATACATTATAATAAATGGGGGACGCAGGTGGCACTGTGGGTAAAACCTCAGCGCCTAGACTTGCCGATCGCATGGTCGGCGGTTCGAATCCCCGCAGCGGGGTGCGCTCCCATTGTTTGGTCCCAGCGCCTGCCAACCTAGCAGTTCGAAAGCACCCCCGGGTGCAAGTAGATAAATAGGGACCGCTTACCAGCAGGAAGGTAAACGACGTTCTGTGTGCTGTGCTGGCTCGCCAGATGCAGCTTGTCACGCTGGCCACATGACCCAGAAGTGTCTGCGGACAGCCCTGGCTCCCGGCCTCTAGAGTGAGATGAGCGCACAACCCTAGAGTCTGTCAAGACTGGCCCGTACAGGCAGGGGTACCTTTACCTTTTACCTCCCTTCCCCTCCCCTTGATGGTTAATTTTAATTATCTTTTACTGCTGCATATTCTAAATATTCAATGTTCTATCTTTTTCCATTTAATCTCAGATTACTTTATACTACGGAATTTTTTCAAATTCTGTTAACATTTTAATTTGTTCAGAGTGATTTTTAAAATATTCTACAAACCATTTTAATTCAATTTGGATACAATAACAGAACTGGAGGCCCCTCGACTGTCCTCGGGTCCAGTATTGGACCACTTTTACCAAATATCCCCAACCAATGTGGACAGACTCCTCTGAGCTGGAAAGCCCACCACCTGTCCTCTTGACCCGTGCCCATCCTGGCTGATTGGAGCGTGTCCAGACAAGGTGCTGGGCCCCCTAGGGGATATCATCAATTTTCCCCTTGGCACCAGGACATTCCCAGGGGAATTGAAAGAGGCAGTGGTGTGCCCGCTCTTAAAGAAAACATCATTAGATCCTTTAGATCTATCCAATTACCACCCAGTTTCAAATCTTCCATTCATGGGTAAGGTGATTGAGAGAGTAGTTGCTGAACAACTTGGTGGGTTTCTGGATGAAACATCAGTTCTGGATCCATTCCAATCCAGCTTCTGCTCTGGTCATGGGACCAAGACGGCTCTGGTTGCCCTAACAGATGAGCTCCATAGGAAGCTGGATCGAGGCGGGTGGGGGCTGCTGATTCTTTTAGACCTGTCAGCAGCCTTCAACATGATCGATCACAAACTTCTGGACCACCACCTTGCCGACGTGGGGATCCAGGGCACAGTCCTTCAATGGCTGTGCTCGTTTCTCTCTGGTCGGGGCAGAGGGTGGCGCTTGGGGGGGGGGAACAGTTGTCATGCCACTCCTTGGTGTGTGGAGTGCCACAGGGTGCAATACTCTTCCCGATGCTTTTCAACATCTTTATGCGCCCCCTCACCCAGCTTGTCTGGAGTTTTGGTTTGGGCTGCCAACAGTATGCTGATGACACCCAACTCTATCTGTTGATGGACGGCCATCCTGATTCGGCCCCAGACACACTGATCAGATGTTTGAAAGCTGTGGCTGGATGGTTACATGGGAGCCGGTTGAAGTTAAATCCTTCAAAGACAACTCCCATCTCTTGCGGGGGTGCAGTTAGTGCCAGCACCGTCCGTTAAGAGTTTGGGTGTAATCTTTGACACCTCCCTTTCAATGGAGGTGCAGATTGCAGCTATAACAAAGGCAGCATTTTTTCATCTCCACCAAGCTAAGCAGTTGGCTTCTTACCTCTCTCGCCCTGACCTAGCCACAGTGATCCATGCAACGATCACCTCCAGGCTTGATTACTGTAACTCGCTCTACGCGGGGCTGCCCTTGAAGCTCATCCAGAAACTCCAGTGGGTGCAGAATGCCAAGGCGAGGCTCTTTATGGGGTCCTTGCTGTGGGATCACATTCACCCTGTGCTATACCATCTGCACTGGCTCCCAGTGGAGTACAGGATCAGGTTTAAGGCGCTGGTTTTAACCTTTAAAGCCGAATACGGCCTAGGACCCTCGTACAGTGGTGCCCCGCAAGACGAATGCCTCGCTAAACGAAAAACCCGCAAGACGAAAGGGTTTTACGATTTTTAGCAGCTTCGCAAGACGAATTTCCCTATGGGCTTGCTTTGCAAGACGAAAGCCCATAGGGAAATCTCCAGGGACAGCAGGGAAGCGCAGCGCGCCTTCTCCTCTGTTCCCGGACCTGTCCTAAGGCTTGCGGTGGGAGGTCCGGGAACAGAGGACAAGGCGCGAAGGGCTTCTCCTCTGTTCCCGGGGCTTGCGGTGGGAGGAGGGTTTTTCCTCCCCACCGCCAACATTCAGAACAGCATTCTGAATGTTGGCGGTGGGGAGGAAAGCCCTCCTCCCACCGCAAGCCTTCAGGACAGGTCCGGGAACAGAGGGGAAGGTGCGCAGCGCTTCTCCTCTGTTCCCGGACCTGTCTTGAAGACTTGCGGTGGGAGGAAGGTTTTCCTCCCCACCGCCAACATTCAGAAGGCTGTTCTGAAGGCTGGCGGTGGGAAGAAAAGCCCTTCTCCCCCGCCAGCCTTCAGAAGAGTTCCCGCCTAGGCTGCGGATAGCAGCCTGCTGCCCCGCGCGAGGGGCGCCCCTCGCGCGGGGCAGCAGGCTGCTATCCGTAGCTTGGAGAGCCCTGCGGGGAAGTCCTGCAGCAGAGGAATTCTCCGCTGTCCCGGGGTGATTTAAAAGCCCCCGGGAAGGCAGGCAGGGGGGACAAAGACTTTTGCCCCCTGCCAGCCTTCAGAAGAGGTCCTGGACCTCTTCTGAAGGCCGGCGGGGGGCAAAAGTCTTTGCTCCCCCCCTGCCTGCCTTCCTGGGAGAGCGGAGAAATTTCCAGGACCTCTTCTGAAGGCTGGCGGGGGGGCAAAAGTCTTTGTCCCCCGCTGCCTGCCTTCCCGGGGGCTTTTAAATCGCCCCGGGACAGCGGAGAAGTCTCCGCTGTCCCGGGAAGGCAGGCGGGGGGAAGCAAAGACTTTTGCCGCCCGCCGGCCTTCAGAGGAGGTCGGGGGACAGATTGTCCCCGGACCTGGTCTGAAGGCGGTTTCCATAGGAACGCATTGATTGATTTTCAGTGCATTCCTATGGGAAACCGTGCTTCGCAAGACGAAAAACTCGCAAGAGGAAAAGACTTGCGGAACGAATTAATTTCGTCTTGCGAGGCACCACTGCACCTACAGGACTGCCTCTCCTGGTATGTCCCACGGAGGACCTTACAGTCTTCAAATAAAAACATCTTGGAGATCCCGGGCCACAGGGAGGTTAGGCTGGCCTCAACCAGAACCAGGGCTTTTTCGGCCATGGCCCCGATCTGGCGGAACACTCTGTCACAAGAGAATAGGGCCCTGCAGGACTTGACATCTTTCCGCAGGGCCTGCAAGACCCTTGACATCTTTCCGCAGGGCCTGTTCCACCAGGCCTTTGGCCAAGGTACAGTCTGACCGCTTCTCTCCTTCTGTAATCTTCACAGAACTCTAGCCCAATGCTTGCCATTAATTTAATTTAATTGATTCTGAACTAATTTTAGAATGTATTTCAATTAATTGACTGTGATTTTATGTAAACTGTGCTATTTTTACTGTTGTTAGCCACTCTGAGCCTGGCTTTGGCTGGGGAGGGCACGGTATAAATAAATTATTATTATTATTATTATTATTATTATTATTATTATTTCTCAAAGGCCCCGTTAGTCCTGCTCTCTCATATTACTAGTTAAAATAGCCATTTCTGCATATTCCATCAACTTCCTCTGCCATTTCTCCTCCTTTGTTGGAGCTGGACCCTCCTTAAATTTCTGAACATATACCATTTGCTGTAGCTGCATATAAAAACATTTCCCCCCCTGATCTCTAAGGACCTCTACACTAGTTATTCCTAAGAGAAAGGCTCCCAGTCCTTTTCCAAAAGACCTTTTAAACAATTTTTTTTCATTTCATTGTATATCATCTCCCAGAAGCCCTTGGCCATAACTCCAGGCATCACTTATTTTACTGCTTTAATTAGACAGTTCTATCCAGTTCGATCCGGATAGTCCTTTATTACTTTCTTTCTCTTCTTGTTGTTATCATATATTCCTTTCTTTGCAATCTCTGATGATTTTCACAAGCAGATTGAAAACTGGCGTCTCTGTGTGGGTTTTGTACTCTTCAAAGACCATATCGCTCAGGGACAGCCTCTGTTCAACGCTTCCATAAACAAAATTAATCTCCGGTCTGTCCTTTATTTTTTCTCAGGCTAGCCAAATAAATCAAATAAATCAGGGGGCTCTGTCAGGTCAAACTTGCATTCCAACATTCCTTCTCTTTCGAACAATCCTGATTCTCCTCCCCCTGTCCTTCTTTCTCCGGCAAGCCTGTCTTGGCGAGACGCCATTTTTTAACTGAGTCATAAAAAATTTCCTCTTTCTCACTGTTCACCAATCTTCTCTCCTATTGTAATCTATCCCACGCAGTTCTTAAAATCCTGCTTATGATTAGTAAAAACGTGACGATCTTATTTCTTTCTGGGGTGAAGGGTTATTAATATCACATCGTGCAAAGAAAAAAAGAGTTTTTTCCTCCACCCCCCCTTCGTTCCAAACATACAGTCTCCTAGTGGTAATTCATCAGAAGATTTACTTATCCATCCGTCACTCCCGGGTCACAGAGGTCCATTGATGTATGTGCTTCAGCATCATTTCCAATCGTATGTTTCCAATTATAATTCCGAACTGAAGCAACCAGCACGCGCTAATTGGAATCGGCATCAGGAAGATCTGACTTCACCGAGGGCTCGTGCCAAGTGTTCGGCACCCCCATCTCTCGGATCAGGGGGTGCATTGTGAACACCGCTGGCAAGACAGTTCCCCCCACCTCCTGGGGGGGTGGGAAGGCTGCATACTTCCCATAGGTAAAGGTAAAGGTACCCCTTCCCGTATGGGCCAGTCTTGACAGACTCTGGGGTTGTGCGCCCATCTCACTCAAGAGGCCAGGGGCCAGCGCTGTCCGGAGACACTTCCGGGTCACGTGGCCAGCGTGACATTGCTGCTCTGGCGAGCCAGAGCCGCACACGGAAACGCCGTTTACCTTCCCGCTGGTAAGCGGTCCCTATTTATCTACTTGCACCCGGAGGTGCTTTCGAACTGCTAGGTTGGCAGGCGCTGGGACCGAGCAGCGGGAGCGCACTCCGCCGCAGGGATTCGAACCGCCGACCTTTCGATCGGCAAGCTCTAGGCACCGAGGCTTTAACCCACAGCGCCACCTGCGTCCCGATATACTTCCCATAGCAGCCCCTTAATTACCTCGCATAGGTCAGAGAGATGTTATTGTCAGCCATCTTCCAACACGCCACCTGCTGGAAAAGTGTTTTCATTTCCAGCAGGTTTTTATATTTTTCCTATACCCTATAAAGCTTCTTTCTAACTACATGGTTCATGCAACTCTTAGGTATTTTAGCTTTATCATACCATAGATATGCATACTGGCCAGAATTATTATTATGTC
This sequence comes from Podarcis cretensis, assembly GCF_951804945.1. Taxonomy (NCBI): domain Eukaryota; kingdom Metazoa; phylum Chordata; class Lepidosauria; order Squamata; family Lacertidae; genus Podarcis; species Podarcis cretensis. The sequence goes on along the minus strand of NC_137177.1, from coordinate 12,835,309 downwards.
GATCTAAGTCTAGCAACTGAATAGTCTTCGGTATTAACCACTCTTTCAACCAACAAAGTCATGCAGCCACATAATAGAAATATAAGTCCATCAGTAAGAATTGATGCTTTTGAATTATGGTGCTGGAGGAAGCTCTTGAGAGTCTCATGGACTGCAAGAAGATCAAACGTATCCATTCTTAAGGAAATCAGTCCTGAGTGCTCACTGGAAGGACAGAACATGAAGCTGAGGCTCCAATACTTTGGCCACCTCATGAGAAGAGAAGACTCCCTGGAAAAGACCCTGATGTTGGGAAAGATGGAGGGTACAAGGAGAAGGGGACGACAGAGGACAAGATGGTTGGACAGTGTTCTCAAAGCTACAAACATGAATCTGACCAAACTGTGGGAGGCAGTGGAAGACAGGAGTGCCTGGCATGCTCTGGTCCATGGGGTCACGAAGAGTCGGACACAACTAAACGACTAAACAAGAATCCATCGCTGTCTTTAATATTTCTCAAATCTCCCTGGACATCTGTGATGCTGGCACTCTCTCTCATTGCCCAAATGCCAAAGTCCATGTCTTTCGCACTGTCTTTGGCTTTCCTCGGCATCACAAGTGAAATAAAAAGAAAGGAAATGTATCTCTGTGTGTGTGTGTTTGCATATATCTAGTTTCTGAATAAGCTAGTCTATTAAATCTGCAAGCTCCTCTGGACAGAGACCTGCCCCCCCACCAGCTCTTAGCTGTTACCAATTTATCTTTAGAAACAAATGCACAAATTATTTTCCCCAAACACATGGGATGGAGGAAATTTAGACTTTGAGTCACTGTGCATTTTATTACTGTACAACAAAGGAAACTGGACAGACACTTGTCTCCCCTTACCAAAAATAAATAAATTCGTGATTCTGACTATCAGAGAAATCTGGCAAAATTGCCTGGACTTCTGGAGATCTAATCCAGTTTCACTGCTGAGCTTTGAATTTTAGTGTAACCTGATGGGACTTGTTTTCCCATATCCAGGGAGGTGAATTTGAGGCTGGCAGAGAGACGTGTCCTTGGAGTTATTGGAAGGGGGAAGATATTTAATTTGTTTTCTACACGTGCTTTATATTATGCTATAGCATAATTAGAATTCTAGCAATTTGTCCTGAATCCATTGTTCCTGGTGCTGGCAAAGTGCTCCTTGCAATCTTCTATAAATTCCTCCAACTAAGCCTCTTCATGCATCAGTTCCTTGCTTGGCCCAGTGCTGTTCTCGAACTCTTTCCTGGCTCTTCAGCTCTCTAGAATGATGAAGACACTCCTGATCTCCTGCCTCCTCTTGGCCCTGCTTCCTCCAGGTGAGCAGAACTACAGCTGCTGTGCTGTTCATCATGTTTCCAGGAAGGAACTAAGCGGGGGATCAGCCATTAAAGCAGGACAAGGAAGGAACCAGGACTTGTGGTTCCTTTGAAAGGGAGAGGAATAAAGCACAAGGCCAAACAACATAGGATCCTCATTCATAGATTGCTTGTTCCCAATATTTATATTTATTTTTATTTAACGAAATGCGTACAGAGAGGTGGGGTACCAGAGTCTGTCATGCTTGCTGTAGCTGATGGGAGCTGTACTGCAGCAACTTCAGGAGGGTCAAATATTTCCCCACCCCTGCCCTACAGATCCTCTCCCACAGCCTGCAGGAGCCACCTGGGACAACCATTCTCTGGTGTGTCCAAGGCCCGCCCCCATTCACATTCTGTAGTTTCCAGAAACTGGTATTTAGAAGCATAGTGCCTCCACTGTTTAAGAGAAAATATTTCCACTGAGGACAGTAGCCAGGAACATACTCATTGTCCCCCATTAAGCCCTTGTTGAAGCCATTCATGTTGGTGGCACTCCCTGCCTGTTATGAGGTGGACATCATAGGAGGAACTGTCATGTTAATGTACCTTTATAGAGACCTATTCCTCCCCCTGTCTGCAGTGGCATCTCTGTTATGTGACACTTGTTGGAATCGAGGAGATCATTGCGAAAACCCCACAGATATGCTGTGTGACTCGTTCAGTAACCAGTCCTGCATGTCAGCACTTGGAGAAAGCAGTATATGTAAGTGAGAAGAACTTTAAACTTTTTGACCACCAAAACATAAACCAACAGGGTCATGTTCTAAAGCCATATTTTAGCTACAAACCATGGGATATGGCTTTTTCACAAAGCAGTGTTTTAGATCCTGCACTGGATGTAGGAACCAGAGGGAAATTTAAGTCAGTTCATATTTAAAGGTGAGTTTACCTAATGGGCACTTTCCAAAACAATATGCAAAGCAAATCAAAGCCCTCCTTCAACATTTGCACTTCTCCCATTTTTGCAATTCTAGTTGTCCAGCCATGTAACAAGTCCAAAAATGCACATACTAAGGCAAGGTGTGCATATAAGACCCTACCTGCGCTCCAAATTTAAAGCAGTGCCACACTACTGTGAACAGTCATGGCTTTCCTCAAAGAATCCTGGGAACTATAGCCTGTTAAGAGTCCTTAGACCCCCTATTCCCCTCACAGAGCTATATTCTCAGAGTGGCTTAAGAGTCAATCATTTTTCACTGGGAACTGTCACTCTTCAATAGAAATAGTGTTACACGCCCTTAACATCAAGGCGGCTTACAACAGGAAAGGATTTCCATGACTACAAGCATAAGAGCAGGGCAGTAGCTAGGGGGTGATGAGGAAGGCCCCAGCCAGGGGTGCTGGGAGGGGGGGCACAAAATGGGCTAAAAATAAATATGTCTATAAATAAAAATATTGATTATTGCCTCATAAGAAAAGGTTTTAAATAGAAGGTCTTTATATGATATGTGGGGACCCTGTCTGTGGCTAGGGGGAGCAATTTGTCCATGGCTAGGGGGCACAATCTGGATGGTCCTGCCAGGGGCACAAGATCACCTGGCTACGGCTCTACATAAGAGAAGTAGTCATAAACAATAAAACACATCAAAAAGTATGCAAGAAAACTGAACAATTTCCAAATAAATCATAAGAGCTAAAAATATAGAATACCAATTAGTATCAGTTACAGCAACAACAAAAAACAAGCAATACAGAAAACAAACTCAAGAGTTTGTTCAGCAGCCTCAGCTTTTGTAGTTGGAGTCAGTCAGTCAGGGTCCCACCTCCCAGGCCAAGTGAAAAAAGGCCTGCAAGGCAGCGAGCAGCTATGCCCGGAGTCACAACCAAGATGGTCAACAAACTGCTTAAAGCAGTATCACCCTGAAGATAGGGCCTAAAGGGGGTGGGTCACATTAAAATATTGGTGAATTTTCATGAAGACTTTAAAAATATAGGAAACTGATGTGAAAATGTGGAGACGTGAACTTAAAACAAGAACTCAGGAAACTGAAACTGACAATTTTCCCCAATCTAACATGCTCCCTTTGTAAGCTCCACCACAGTCTCTCATCAGACCACTTTCCTGTGCTGCCATAAAGCTTATTGCATTGATGAATTGCTTCCCATTAAGCCTCCTGAACTGATCCTATTCAATGATGGGAGGGAAGGTAGAAACTTCTGGAGGGTCAAAAGTTCTCCATCCCTGCCTCACATTCAACAAATAGATAAAACTGGAGGTCTGTCTTTCCACTGCAGGCAGGGCCAGCCCAAGCCATTTTGACACCTGAGGCGAACCTTGAAATGCTGCCCATCTGTGGGAAGAAGGGTGACTGAAGATTTACATCAGGAACAAGGGGGTGGGGGTGGGAATCTACACTGGCATTAAGTGGACAACAAAGCTGGGAGGAGACCAGCAGCACCTCCTAATTGCCAAGAGGCCACTGCAGAGGTGGAATTGGGGGAGGGGGCTGCCGAGAAGGAAGCTCTTGCACACCACAGCTGCAAAGGCAATAGCAGCCTGAGGGGGGTGAGAAAATGGCACACCGCGGGGGGGGGCACTTATTGCGGGGCCTGGCCTGCAGAGTGCCTGAGCCACACATCTCTCCTGGAAGTGATACGGTGGCTTGGGTGCCTGCAGGCTCCACGCCTGGGCAGATTGCCCCGCAGCTCCCCTGAGCAGATTGCCACCCTGCCGCCCACTAGGCAGATCGCCCAGACTCCCAAGGAGGTAGCTCCACTGCTGCTCAGCAGGCAATCATCTCACCTTTCCTCGTGGGAGGGCTGGCCTTGTCTCCAGGTCTAATTATTTCCTTCCAACTCTTTCTTTTATAGTTGGTCTGAAGACACCATTTGTGGTCAAGTTCTGCATGAATGCAGACATTTGCAATGGAGGCTATTCCAGTGTCTCCATATCATCATCTTTGTACGCCCACAGCAACATCTTATGCTACGAGTCAGATTTGTGCGACAGATTTGAACCTCCCAAAAGTAAGTATCATCATCAGGAAAGATTGTCTCCCAAACCTCAAGTAATGAGAAGTCAAAGAAAGACAAACAAGTTTTTGGCAGGCGTTTGTCAGGCATTTGTTTCTCGATTTTACAAATAGCCCTGAATCTGGCAGAACAGTTCCCAACTGCATTTAAAATGGTTTTGTCTTTTTGAGAGAAAAGAGGGTCAACCAAAGAAGACTCAGATGAATCGAGAAAAATGAAATGTGGATCTATTTAGTGGGGTATTTTTTTTTTTGCTTGTAGCACATAATGATGTGCGTGTAAAGGGAAAGTAAGCATTGAATATTAGGAAAGATCAAATATTATGTCAAACAGAAGTTTCTTAGTTACAGGTAGGGTAGCCATGTTGGTCTGCCGGAGTTGAAACAAAATTTAAAAATTCCTTCCAGTAGCACTTTAGAGACCAGCTAAGTTTGTTATTGGTATGAGCTTTTGTGTGCATGCACACTTCTTCAGATAATATATTGTCCATTTTGGAAGTATAACCTGACTCTGCTATTTAGTGGAGAGAAGTTGTTTATGATGATGTTGAATTATACACAACCCTATACCCAAAGGTCTCAGGGTGGTTTACAGAAAAGATCACAATATATATATAATCAGAATTTTAAAATAACCAATAACACACGCCAGAAAAGAGCCACATTTTAAAAGTATATAGGATGTCAAGCAGATGAACCGAAGGTTAAAAAGGAACGTTTTTGCCTGGTGCCTAAAGGAGACATTCCACAGACAAGGATCCACTGCAGAGAAGGATGATGTGCACCAGGTACAGACACAGGCCTGTATCACCATCCTTTTCAAACTAGAGACAGAAGCTGGGGTTAGGATTTGAACCAAGAACCCCAAAGCTGGAAGCTATGCTGGGCTGGAGCCTGGCTTAGTGAGCTACCATGAATTGAATAGTGAGGCCTCCTCAGGTGCACAGCAAGATAGCAATAAGAGCACACCAGGCAGTGCAAACTGGTAAGGCACTATGATACCTCTGGATTAGCCAGGCTGTTGCATAAATATCAGGAATCTGGGGTCCTGCCTTTGCCAAAAATAGAGTGCATTCTAACAGGATATCTACATTATTTAATAACATAGCATTGTAAAAGGGGGAAAAATTGCTGAGAGAACAAAACCAAAAACCATGTTTAAATAACAAGATTACTTGAACAACATGCATCATCCATTAGCAAAAATTATAAGGGAGCTTCACAGTTTTACCTCATTCCTAGAAACACCCCTGGCATGTCACAATCCCTCTCCTGCAGCAGCTTCTGATATTTACAACCCTATTCCTTCCTCCAAAGAGCCCTCATGCTCTCCATTTTAGCCTCAAACACCCGTGTAAAATAAGTCAGACTAAGGTGCAGTGTCTGGCCCCAGGTCACCCAGAAAGTGTCATGGCTCAAGTACAGATTTGACCTCTGGTCTCCTCCCACCCTTGTTCCTGATGTAGATGTTCACATCCCCTTGTTCCTAATGTAGACCTTCACTCACCCCTCCTTCCTTGGTGGGAGGAGGCACCATTTTGTGGTCGCCTTAGCATTCCCAACACCCTGGTGTATGCTTTTTATTGTAAACACTACAACAACATTAGGACAAGGAATTCTGAGAGCGGTAGATTATTAAGGGTGCTGATGTAGCACCCTGCTTGTGGTTAACGCTTAGCTGGAATGAAATATTCAACGCAGCAATAGAGAAATTAAAATAATAATTTATTTGTCAGACAAATAAATATGAGGCACAGTGGTATATGGTTACCAAGCTCTGGCCTGGCCTCCTGCCATTCTGGCCAGCACTTATATTTCCTTAATCCAGCCCCCTTGCTCCTCCTGTGGCTGCCTCTGTCCAATCAGCCTGGTTGAAATTCCTATTGGCTGTTTGCTAGAACCAATCACAAAAGATACACCCATTTCCTCTTGTCCTTTTATGGGAAACAAAAAGATATATATTCTTCTATCTATAAATGACAAATAAGTAGTAATATATCTTACATGTGTCTCAACAAGGAACCTTAATTACCAGCTCACCTCGCCCTATTGCCCTCCAAAACAGATGGTTAATCTTAAATTTTTATCTTAAACAGATGTCAAGGATCATCATTAAAAGATCTCCTTCCTTTGGAGGTCTCTAAACAAAAGCTTGACAACCATATGTATGTTCTAATGATGTTTCCTGCTTGGCAGGGGGGGTTAGGCTGGTGGCTGATGGCCCCTGTGATCTCTTCCAATTATATGAAATAAGAATCTAGCATAAGGATTTAACATTTCTTAGCTTCTAATTCCTTTGCATAATTACATTTAAGCCAATATATTTAATACATAACATAAATAACCTTTTAAAAGGAAAAGAAATCTTAAAAGGATCTCAGTTTAAGAAAGAAACAACTTTAGAAAAAGACTTCCCAAAATACTCTCTTCCTTTCTGCCAGCTAGATGCTTTTCCATTGCTCTTGACCTTTGAACCTTAGGAAAATATGGCTCAAGTTTAATGGGAGGCACATGGTTTTATTTTACTATTTACCCACTCTTAATTATGTTTATCTCTTTTTTTATCTTCTGTAATATGTAGGGTCAGTGTAACCTTGGCTGTCAGCCTGTAATTCCCTTTGACTTTGAGAATTGTTTTCTGCTATAAATCAGGGGGCCCCCTTGTCTAGGAGGAAAAACATTGCCAAGGTTCTTAGGCAGCTGCTCTTCTGCCTGGCATGAAACATTTGAAGATCTTTAAGCTCATTTTAAAATACAGGCCCTGATCAAGCCTCAATAAAAATGCAGGCTATGATTAGATGCCTCACTGAGAGTTGATAGGAAAACCCCTATCCCCCTCACAGAGCTACCATTTAGCAATCAATCCCCACATAGTAGCTCTTATTAGTTAGCATTCTTTGTTAGGTGAAATTATAATTTTATCTAGAATTAAGCCCATCTTTTCCCAGAATAGGTTTTTTTAAAAAAATCAGAAAACTGTTGGGAGTTTTATTTTTCTTCCCCTCTCTAAGAAAGAGGGCCATTTTGTAAAATTTTGTCACCAGTTTGTGTGTATCTGTAGCTACCATTTTGTCGCTCAGAATGCCCCCCAATGGTGCTCAGTGCTAAGCCCAATTGCTTAAAACAGTATCCCTGTGCTTGAAATGTATGCTGTGAATGTGGCCCCAGTCAGAAATCTCTTGCACCATGCATTAATGTAGCCCTGAATGTATGAAGCATGGCTGAAGCACTTTTCTTGGAGAAGTGCTGGGAACTGGTACACATCCCTTTTTGACGGGGCAGCACAACTCCTACCCCTCACATACAGCCAGATGTGGTTTGCATCTGCAGACGAAATACATTGAGTGGACCCTGACTAACAGCAACGTTGGGGTGGTGATTGTTTTACAGTGCCTACGCGTGAGAAGAGGGAGCCCAATGGACTGAAGTGCCCAAGTTGCATCTCCCTCTCGTCACTTGATTGCGTGGCTGAGAATACCGTCGACTGCATAAATGAGGAGGATCAGTGCTTCTACTCTGCCGCTTACATCTACTATGTGGATGACTGCCAATCCAGTGAGTCTTGTGTAATGGCTAAGGCCCATCTGCACTATGTATTTAAAGCAGTATCATGCCACTTTGAACATTCATGGCTTCCCCCCAAATGCTGGGATACTTAGCTTATGAAGGGTGCTGAAAATTATTAGGAGACCCACGATGCCCTCACCGAGTGTCAGGGATGGGCAGGAGCCCAAGGAGGAGGGATGTGTGGGCAGGGAGGTGGGCGGAGGAGGAGGAGGATACAGGGGAAGGGGCTAATGATTTCCAGGGTTCTGTGCCACCCATGAGGCTGCTCTTGGAGGAGTTAGGAGGAGGGGACCAGGAAATGGAGGAGGCTGCAGAAGAGCTACAGGAGGAGTTTGAAGAGCCTTTAGTGCTCCTAGAGAGAGTCATATAGCTTTGGAAATCTCGGGATCCCTCCTCCACTTCCAATTGTCCCGTGCATAAAAAGCAAAGGTTGAAGTGCTTTTCCATTTTCACCCAGAACGGAAAACGGCTCTTTTTCAGAAAAAAGGTTGCCCACCCTTCTGTCTGAGGGAGAGGTTTTGGATTAAAAAAACATGTTGTTGTTGTTTTCCAACAGGGAAAACCCACCTGATGGCGGCTATCCGAGGCTGTGCAACAAGTAATACGTGTGACTACATTAAGGGGTTAAGGGACGCTGGTTTTTATATCTTAGGAATTGAGATCACTGAAGCAGAGTGCACCAAAGCAATGGACAACAATGCCAATGAGCTGTAGCTGAGGGAAGGCAAACCACCACCACCCAGAAAAACCCACCATTAATGAAATTGGTGGCCTAGTGGTTGAAGCAGGGGTGGTCTCAGCCTGAGGACTCCCAGGCTTTCTTTCCAGAAGTCTAGAAGCTCCTCCTCAAGGACAGGCTGTATTTGACTTTCATGTTCAAAATAAATATATATGGCAAGTAATGTGTGTTGTATCATTTATCTAAATGCAACATATGTTGGGGGAAATAATAGTGCTTGGGGATGGGAGATATGTTTTGCAGGGATGAAATCCAAGGTCAGACTTCCATGTCCAATTTTAACCTAACCCAGAAATAGTACCTTGGTTTAAGAACTTTGCTTCAGGATGAGAACAGAAATCGTGCAGCGGTGGCACAGCAGCAGCTGGAGGCCCCATTAGTTAAAGTGGTGCTTCAGGTTAAGAACAGTTTCAGGTTAAGAACAGACCTCCAGAACGAATTAAGTTCTTAACCCGAGGTACCACTGTACTACCTGCACCCCAGTCCCCTAGGCCCTGTGGAGGGGAATGCAGTGGCTGCATTTGGCCCCCAGGTCAGCGGTTCCCCACTCCTGGTATAGATTACTCAAGGCCTCCATAGTTTCCCAATTTTCTCTCTCCTTTTTCTTCCCTTACTCAGCCAAATGAACAGCTTGGTGATTTTAGAAAGAAATTGTGAAACCATGTTTCTTCAGCAGGTACATTGTGAATCCCCTCGTCTTCAGCAGGTACATTGGGTGAGCACCACTTTGAGGCAATCAAGTTTTTGGCTAATGTTAGATTTCCCACAAGCTTCAACTGGCACTGCTTGCATCCGCCTGCTGAACCAGGCCAGCTGTTCCAGAACCCTGTTGTCGCAATGGCCAGCAAGATGCCTGTGCAAAGCCTCAAAGCAGGACTGGACAGCAACACCAGTTGTCCCCATCCCGTCCCCCCGCTTGTGATTCCCACCAACTGGCATTCACAGGAATACTCTCTCCAACACTTGAGGAAGAACATGGCCAACTTGGTTAGTAGCCATTGTTAGCCTTATCCTCCATTATTTTCTTCTAATCCTCAATCAAACACATCCATGTTGCTGCCCATCTTTACTTCCTGAGAGCAAATTCCAGAGTTTAACTATGTGCTATTTCAAACAGTACAGCAGCCGCTCGGGTTGTGTTACCTTCGGGTAATGTAACTTTTGGGTTGTGAACGCAGCAAACCTGGAAGTAGGGTTGCCGTTCATGCACATGCAGAAGCGTTCTGCGCACCTTGTGCATGCGCAGAAGTGCTCCACAGCGCCGCACACATGTGCAGAACAGGCGCCTCCGGTTACGAAGATTTCAGGATACGGCCAGGCCTCTGGTACAAATCCCGTTCGTAAGCAGAGGTACCACTGTACTTTCTTCCATCTTTCTCGAATCTTCCAACATTCACTGTCATTGGCTGCCTACAAATTCTAGTATTGTGAGAAAGGAATAACAGCTTTTCTCTGTCCTGTTGCACTAAAGGCTTCCTGTGAATTGAAAGCTGACTAAACCTCAGATATGTAGGGAGCTACAAGAATTGCCCCCAATCAAAGGATCTCACTGCTTGAGGTGTAGCATAAGGGTTTGTGCATTCCTCAAGGCACTTTTGGCTCACATTGCTCAGGAATCAGTGGAAATAAACATAAGCACCTTGAATGTGACCTGGCAGCAAATTGGCAACCAGTGTCACTGTCTCAGCAATAGAGTGACACGTAGCCAGTAGCCTGCTGCTATGAGCACCTTGGCTGTTGTGTTCTGCAATAGCTGCAGCTTCTGGACCTGATACAAAGACAGCCCCAAGGCATGCTGGCATAATCAAGTCTTGAAGTTACCAGTGCATGAACCCCTGTGTCCAGGCTGCCAAGCAATAGACCTATCTTCAAGATACAGAAATCACTCATTCATAAGGCTTCCCATTTTTCATGGTTCAAGCTCAGTTTGTTGGCTGTCATGCACCATGGCATCCAAGCACCAATCCAGAGTTTCTCTCCCAAACTCCAATTGACTCTTCCCAACAGCTTCATATTGATGTTCAAGAGCCACTGCATACCCTCCAACATTCCTCAGATGAAAACATGGACATTTCTCACTCCACACAACTAACACACACACCATTTTTGTCCCCCACCCCATGCCCCCACGCAGCATTCTCTGTCAGAAGAATGGCAAGTTCCTCAGCCACATCACGAACAGGACACAGCACGTACATCCTCCACTGACCTGAGAATACCCCATAATCCCAGTTTTATTTTACTTCATGTTTGGTACATTTACAAAAAGAAAAGAATGCACCAATAAATAATTTTCTGAAAGTGGCAAGATTAGACACAAACATAAAAGATTTTTGGGGGAGAAGGGAAATCTAGACTCCATGCCTCCCAGGGAGGCCTTGCCCTCTGCTTGCCCCTCAGATCCAATGCAGCTGGGAGGGCCTCCGTTTTAGCAGTCTCTCCTGCTTTACCTTTGCCATCTCTGCATATAATAATAATAATAATTTAATAATAAATATATTATTTATACCCCATCCATTTGGCTGGGTTTCCCCAGCCACTCTGGGTGGCTTCCAGCAGAATATTAAAATATAATTCTAAGGCTTTCACCATTCATTCTTCTTTTGTTGTTATTCTCACAACTTTCCACTTCTGAGCATAAAGATCCTTTGCCACTGTACCTGCATACATGAATACAGCTGCATATATAAACAGAGTTTGGAATTTTGCTGACCAATATCACCTGCCAGAAGGGTTGTGGACTCTTGGAAAAGTCAGTTTGATTCCCCCCCTCCCCATTATATATCATGCCCCAAAAGACCTTAGCCTTCCTACAGGTCTACCACATGTGAGAGAGTGACCCCTTGCAATTCTTACATTTCCAACATTTTTTTGGTACATTCTTATATATTCGATCTAAGCTCTTTAGAGTTGAATAACATTGATACATCATCTTATAATAATTAACTCTTATAAAATGAAGAAGAAGATGGTGAAGGGAGATGACATGAGTCCAATGTCACTCTCCCCACCCTCTTCATTGTGATTATCAACATCTGGGAGTCCCATTCCTCTTAGAAGAAACAATGTGAAGAATCTAAGCTGACAGTAAATTATATAGCAACATTATATATTACACCAATATATACATCTGTGATGCTGCCACTCCCCCTCTCGCATTGTCCAAATGCCAAATCCACATCATTCACACTGTCTTTGACTTTCATCAGCATCACAAGTGAAACAAAAGCAAAGGACGTGGAGCTGTGCTAGTGTATATCCAACCCCAGTAAAAGATAGTCCCTTAAATCTGCAATCTCCTCTGGACACAGTCCTGCAATCCCCCCCCCCTTAACTCTGTTGTTGTTTAGTCGTGTCCGACTCTTCGTGACCCCCTGGACCAGAGCACCCCAGGCACTCCTGTCATCCACTGCCTCCCACAGTTTGTTCAAATTCATGTTAATAGCTTTGAGAACACTGTCCAACCATCTCGTCATCTGTCGTACCCTTCTCCTTGTGCCCTCAACCTTTCCCAGCATCAGGGTCTTTTCCAGGGAGTCTTCTCTTCTCGTGAGGTGGCCAGAGTATTGGAGCCTCAGCTTCACGATCTGTCCTTCCAGTGAGAACTCAGGGCTGATTTCTTCAGAATGGATAGGTTTGATCTTTTTGCAGTCCATGGGATTCTCTTAACTCTAACCAACTTATTTTAAAGAGCAAGTTGACCAATTCTGTACCCCAAACAAGTGCATTTAATGGGACAGAGGAAATCAAGATCATGAGTAACTGTGCATTTTATTACTGTACAACAAAGGAAACTGGACAGACACTTGCCTCCACTTACCAAAAATAAATAAATTCATGATTCTGACTATCAGAGAAATCTGGCAAAATTGCCTGGACCTCTGGAAATCTAATCCAATTTCACTGCTGAGCTTTGAATTCTGGTGTCGCCTGATGGGGCTTCACTTCCTGGGTGGTGAAATTGTGGGTGCCACAGGTTAAAGAGGGGAAATATCCTTGGAGCTCTGGGAAGGGGGGAGAGATTGATTTACCCCAAATGCAACTGCATTTGAGTGAGGGGATCCGGGTCAGTGTGCATTTTATGACTGTATCACAAGGGAAACGGTGGACAGACATTTGTCCCACTTTCAAAAAAGTTCATACTGTCAGGGAAACTGCCTTGGCTTCCAGAAACCTAATCCAATTTCAGTGCTGTAACCTGATGGGACTCGTTTCCTCACATCCAGGGTTGATAAATTGAGGATGGAACAGATTAGGAAGGACATGTCCTTGGATTTCTGGGAAGGGGGGAGAGATTCAATTGGTTTTCAACATTGTGCTTTACATTATGGCATAGCGTGATTAGAATCCTAAAAATTTGTGACACTGTACTGAACCCATTGTTCCTGGGTGCTGTCAAAGTGATTCTTGCAATCTTCTATAAATCCCTCAAATTAAGCCTCTTCGTGCATGAGTTCCTTGCTTGGCCCAGTGCTGTTCTCAAACTCCTTCGTGTCTCTTCAGCTCTCTAGAATGATGAAGACACTCCTGATCTCCTGCCTCCTCTTGACACTTCTGAATCCAGGTGAGCAGAACCACAGCTGCTGTGCTCTTCATCCTGTTTCCAGGAAGGAACTAAGTGGGGGGTCAGCCATTAAAGCAGGACAAGGAAGGAACAAGGACTTGTGGTTCCTTTGAAAGGGAGCAGAATAAAGCATATGGTCAAGCTACAAGGGATCCTCAATCATAGATAGTTTCTTCCCAAAGTTTATATTTGTTTTTTTTAACCAAATACACACTGAGAGGTGCAGTATCCCCAAGTCCATTGGGGGAGCAATGGGGGCAGTCGCCCACTCTTGGATAAACCAGAATCCTAAGTTTGATCTACAACAAAGAGTATGTTTCTTGAACTTCTTTCCTGTTTGCTTGCCTCATCGTCCACTCAAATTCTGCCCCTTCTTCCTGAAACTTTGTTCTCAATATTAAATCTTTATTTTACCAAATGCATACAGAGGTGTGGCATTCCAAAGTACATTGGGGGAGCAAAAGAGACAGTAGTTCACTTTTCAATAAATCAGAGACCTAGCTTAAATTTAAAGCAGTGGTGTCCAAACTTTTTTCAAAGAGGGCCAGATTTGATGAAGAGAAAAGCTGTGGGGGCCGACCAAAGGGCCAACCAAAATTGTTGAGCATTTTTTAGGACTGAAGAAGTTGTTGAGGTTTTTTCAGGATTATATCCCAGGAAAATAAACTGCCACAGGGGCCAGATTAAACCGACCGGTGGGCCCCTGAAATGGACTTTGGCCATCCCTGATTTAAAGCAAAGAGTAAGTTGCTTACATTTGTAGAAACTTATGATAGGGTAGGATACAATGTATAGGCACAAATCTTCTCATATTTCGGAGCGGAATTATCTTGCCCCTACCCCATGCAATCTGTTAGTTTGCTGGTGTTACACAGGACCCCAATCTCTGAGTGGAGTCAGGTTCCAGGGGTACCAGATGTGCTTACCAGAGTCTGTCATGTTTGCTGGTGCTGATGGGAGTTGTAGTACAACAACTTCGGGAGGGTTAAAGGTTTCCCCACACCTCTACTGGTCCTCTCCCTCATACTGCAGGAGTTATCTTCGACAATCATTCTCTGGTCTATGCAAGGCCCACCCCCATTCACAGAGTTTAAGAACTACAGAAGGAATATATACTAGTTTGCAGAAACTAGTATTCAAATAGTGCCTCCAATGTTGCAGAAAAAATATATCAATTGAGGATGGTAAACATGAATTTATGCAGTCTGCTTTTGAAGCTATCGAAGTCGGTAGCCTTTGCTGGCCAAGAGTTTGTAGCAGAAAGTGTTGTGTTCATGTACCTTGATGCAGACCTATTCTTCCTATACAGTTACTAAAGTTTTCTAAACCCATTTTTCCCTGTCTGCAGTGGCATCTCTGACATGTGAGTCTTGTTGGAATGAAGGAAAAGATTGCAAAAATGCCACCACTGAGGAGTGTGACGATTCCAGTGACCAGTCCTGCATGTCTGCCCTTGCAGTTGGCAAAGTGTGTAAGTGAGAAGAAGCTTCATCCTCTTTGATCACCAAAACGTAAACCCCCAGACTCACTTTCTAAGGCCATATCTTAGCCACAAGCCACAGAACGTGACTTTTCATAAAGTAGTATTCTAGCCTCTGCATTGCCTGTAGGAGCAGGGAAGAAATTCAAGTCAGTTCATATTTAAAGGTGCGTTTACTCAACTGGCAGAGCAAAACAAAGCCATCCTTCAGAATCTGCCCTTCTCCCATTTTTGCAATTCAGTTGTCCAGCCATGTAATCAGTAGACAAATACTAGGAGCATAAAGTGTGCATATAGGAACCTACAACAAATGAAGCAACAGTCACCTAATAGATAAGAAGAGCTAAAAATAAAGATAGAAAAGAAGCCAAACAATAGTCAGTAATAGCAACAAAACAAGCCAAACAATACCCCAACCCAAGTTTCCGTTCAGCAGCCTCAGCTTTTGTAGTTGGAGTCAGTCTGTCAGTTTCCCATCTCCCAGGCCAAGTGAAAAATGACCTGCAAGGCAGAGAGCTAGTCCGCCAGGATTCACAGCCAATATGGTCAACAAACACCCCCCCACCCCCATGGGGGAAACCATGACTGCTTAAATCAGTATGACCCTGCAGATAGGGCCTAAGAGTAAAAATTACATTCACACTAAATGTTGATGGTGGGGATGAGGAGTTGGAAACTGATATGAAAATGTGGAGAAATGAACTTCAAATAAGAAACCAAGAGAAACTGATACTGACATATTGCCCCTTCCTAATTGCCTGTGGTACATGCTCCCTTTGTGAGCTCCAGCATCGACTCTCATTGGTCCAGTTACAGGGTGGATTTGATTTAAATCACAATTTAAATCACTAGTCAGTAAAACTTGATTTAAAACATTTTTTACAGAGAGACTCATTCTTGCTGGTATAATCTTAATATTTACAACTAGATGAATGTTTCGTTTTTGGAATAATAAATTTTCAGAGTAGTTTTTAAAGTTATATCAAAAATTACTGATTTGGTTATACTGTTAGAAAAACATTGACAGATAATTATAAAAAATGAGCTTTATTAAATTAACTGTTTATATTTGGACTTCTTTTCTGCTATACTTTATTGGAAGGAGAAAAATAATCATTTCATTAATAACAATTGAAACAATTTATTTAACAAAACCATAGCATTATAGCATATGTATCCATGTTTGTTAACTGATGTGATTAAACGATTTTTAAAGAAAAACCTTAGAGGGAGTTATAGCACACATGAAAAGCTTTAAAAAATCCTTATTTCCTGATGAGTATAGTCGTTGGACTATAATGTAACTTAAATAGAAAACTATCTTTAGGGGGGGGGGGAATCCTCCATAAGCATTTTTAAAAAACCAATTTAAATTTTAAAAATCTGATTTAAATAAAAAAATTCTGATTTAAATTTAAAAATCTGATTATTTTGATTTTAAAAATTTATTTATATCCACTCTCATCAGCCACAAAACTTATTTCATTGATGAATTCCTTCCCATGAAACCTCCTGAACTTGTCTCATTCAGTAAGGTGAAGGGTGGTAGAAACCTCTGGACAGCTGAAGGTTCTCCATTCCTGACTCACATTCAACAAATAGATAAAACTGGAGAGCTCTCTTTCCGCTCCAAGCAGGGCCTGCTCAACACAGTTGGATACCTGAGTCAAATCATGAAATGTTTCCCACTGAAGATTAGGCCTGCACGATTTATTGATATATCACCCCAAGACCGGTATGAGGGGCAGACCGTGATGACAGCTTCACTCAGCAGTAAATCGGTGGGGGAAACCCTGCCTATCCTGAGTACTTCTGCCTCCAGCACCCAGCACACTGAGTCTCTCATACCTGCAGTGGGAGAAACAAGCTGCATGACAAAGCTTAGAAAGGTTATTCCTCCCTCCCTCCTTAAACTGCTAGGGTTAAGAGCACACCGCTGCCCTCACCTCAGCCAAGCATTTCTGCAGAAAGCCCAAATGAGCCAGTAGTGGGGCAGGGGCTCGGGTGCCCCCCCCCCAGCTGCAAGAGCCTGGGTGGAGTGCAGACTCCAGCCAGAGACAGCCTTGGCTGCCACCTGGCTTCCGTTTTCAGCACAGGAGGAAAGACGGAGCCCACTCTTCCAGTCAAAGGCAGTCAGGCAGTGCAGGCAGCCCTGCAAGGCACAAGTAGGGTGGCTTTGCAGCCTGCGCTTTGCGAATGACCACACCACAAGGAAAGAGGCAGTGTGCCTGCACGGACACCAGCAAGGTGGAGGGAGCCCCAGAAAGGAGCTCCGAGGTGGTATTTGCTAAAATGTATAGAACTCAAGATAAAGTATGTTGGAACTGTAAGGAGAAGGAAGGGAATTTCTTTCAAATGTGGTCGACGTGTCCTAAGATTAAAGTCTACTGGGTCATGATATAAAAAATCCTTTTATTAAGAAAACCAGAGGCTTTTTTTATTAGGGATAATAGGTGAAGAAATTCCCCCAAAAAAGACATAAATATATTTATGTATGCTGCCACGGCCCCTTCATGGATCACTGCCTTGCCGTGGCGAAGGGGCTTGAATAACTCAGAGAAGCTATGAACTATGCCGAGCAGGGCAGCCAAGATGAACAGGTCATAGTGGAGAGTTTTGACCAAACGTGATCCACCTGGAGGAGGAACCGGCAAGCCACTCCAGTATCCCTGCCAAGAAAACTCCATGGACAAAGACAACAGGCATATAAAAGTTATGACGCTGGAAGATGAGCCCCTCAGGTCGGAAGGTGTCCAACATGCTACTGGGGAAGAGCGGAGGACAAGTACAAGTAGATCCAGAGCTCATGAAGCGGCTGGGACCAAACCGAAAGGACACTCAGTTGCGGATATGCATGGAAGCGAAAGGAAAGTCCAATGCTGTAAAGAAAAATATTGCATAGGAACCTGGAATGTAAGAACCATGAACCTGGGTAAGTTGGATGTGGTCAAAAATGAGATGGCAAGAATAAATATTGACATCCTGGGCATCAGTGAACTAAAATGGATGGGAATGGGCGAATTCAGTTCAGATGACTATCATATCTACTACTGTGGGCAAGAAACCCATAAAAGAAATGGAGTGGCCCTCATAGTCAACAAAAGAGTGGCGAAAGCTGTACTGGGATGCAATCTCAAAAATGATAGAATGATCTCGATACGAATCCAAGGCAGACCTTTTAACATCACAGTAATCCAAGTTTATGCACCAACTACTGGTGCTGAAGAAACTGAAATTGACCAATTCTATGAAGACTTACAAGACCTTTTAGAAGTGACACCAAAGAAGGATGTTCTTCTCATTATAGGGGATTGGAATGTTAAAGTAGGGAATCAAGAGATAAAAGGAACAACTGGCAAGTTTGGCCTTGGAGATCAAAATGAAGCAGGGCAAAGGCTAATAGAGTTCTGTCCAGAGAACAAGCTGGTCATCACAAACACACTTTTCCAACAACACAAGAGACGACTCTACACATGGACATCACCAGATGGGCAACATCAAAATCAGATTGATTATGTTCTCTGCAGCCAAAGATGGAGAAGCTCTATACAGTCAGCAAAAACAAGACCTGGAGCTGACTGTGGCTCAGATCATCAGCTTCTTATAGCAAAATTCAAGCTTAAACTGAAGAATGTAGGAAAAACCACTGGGCTGGTAAAATACAATCTAAACCAAATTCCTTATGAATACACAGTGGAAGTGAGGAACAGGTTTAAGGATTTAGATTTGCTGGACAGAGTGCCTGAAGAACTATGGGTGGAGGCTTGCAACATTATACAGGAGGCAGCAACTAAAACCATCCCAATGAAAAAGAAATGCAAGAAAGCAAAGTGGCTGTCCAACGAGGCCTTAAAATAGCGGGAGAGAGAAGGCAAGCAAAATGCGAGGGAGATAGTGAAAGATACAGGGAATTGAATGCAGATTTCCAAAGAATAGCAAGGAGAGACAAGAAGGCCTTCTTAAACGAGCAATGCAAAGAAATAGAGGAAAACAACAGAATGGGAAAAACCAGAGATCTGTTCAAGAAAATCAGAAATATGAAAGGAACATTTCGTACAAAGATTACCATAATAAAGGACAAAAGTGGTAAGGACCTAACAGAAGCAGAAGACATCAAGAAGAGGTGGCGAGAATACACAGAGGAATTATACCAGAAAGATATGGATGTCTCGTACACCCCAGGTAGTGGGGTTGCTGACCTTGAGCCAGACATCCTGGAGAGTGAAGTCAAATGGGCCTTAGAAAGCACTGCAAATAACAAGGCCAGTGGAAGTGATGGTATTCCAGCTGAACTATTTAAAATTTTAAAACATGATGCTGTTAAGGTGCTACACTCAATATGCCAGCAAATTTGGAAAACTCAGCAGTGGCCAGAGGATTGGAGAAGATCAGTCTACATCCCAATCCCAAAGAAGGGCAGTGCCAAAGAATGCTCCAACTACCGCACAATTGCACTCATTTCACACGCTAGCAAGGTTATGCTTAAAATTCTACAAGGAAGGCTCAAGCAGTATGTGGACCGAGAACTCCCAGAAGTGCAAGCTGGATTTAGAAGAGGCAGAGGAACCAGAGACCAAATTGCAAACATGCGCTGGATTATGGAGAAAGCTAGAGAGTTCCAGAAAGACATCTACTTCGGCTTCATTGACTATGCAAAAGCCTTTGACTGTGTCGACCACAGCAAACTATGGCAAGTTCTTAAAGAAATGGGAGTGCCTGATCACCTCATCTGTCTCCTGAGAATTCTCTATGTGGGACAAGAAGCTACAGTTAGAACTGGATATGGAACAACTGATTGGTTCAAAATTGGGAAAGGAGTACGACAAGGCTGTATATTGTCTCCCTGCTTATTTAACTTATATGCAGAATTCATCATGCGAAAGGCTGGGCTGGATGAATCCCTAGCCGGAATTAAGATTGCCGGAAGAAATATCAACAACCTCAGATATGCAGATGACACAACCTTGATGGCAGAAAGTGAGGAGGAATTAAAGAACCTTTTATTGGGGGTGAAAGAGGAGAGCGCAAAATATGGTCTTAAGCTCAACATCAAAAAAATGAAGATCATGGCCACTGGGCCCATCACCTCCTGGCAAATAGAAGGGGAAGAAATGGAGGCAGTGAGAGATTTTACTTTCTTGGGCTCCATGATCACTGCAGATGGTGACAGCAGCCACGAAATTAAAAGACGCCTGCTTCTTGGGGAAAAGCAATGACAAACCTAGACAGCATCTTAAAAAGTAGAGACATCACGTTGCCAACAAAGGTCCGTATAGTAAAAGCTATGGTTTTCCCAGTAGTAATGTATGGAAGTGAGAGCTGGACCATAAAGAAGGCTGATCACCAAAGAATTGATGCTTTTGAATTATGGTGCTGGAGGAGACTCTTGAGAGTCCCATGGACTGCAAGAAGATCAAACATATCCATTCTTAAGGAAATCAGCCCTGAGTGTTAACTGGAAGGACAGATCGTGAAGCTGAGGCTCCAATACTTTGGCCACCTCATGAGAAGAGAAGACTCCCTGGAAAAGACCCTGATGTTGGGGAAAATGGAGGGCACAAAGAGAAGGGGATGACAGAGGGTGAGATGGTTGGATGGTATTCTTGAAGCTACCAGCATGAGTTTGATCAAACTGCAGGAGGCAGTGGAGGACAGAAGTGCCTGGGGTGCACGAAGAGTCGGACACAACTAAACGACTAAAAAAAACACAACAACATGCTACCACGGCAGAAAGGATACTTTTAGCCCAGAAATGGAAGCAGCAGGAACTTCCAACGTTGGAAGAATGCCAGACAAAGATGATTGAATATGCCGAGCTGGCGAGACTCATGGGAGAAATCCGAAACCAGCGCGATGAACTGTTTGAAAAGGACAGGTTATGATTTGATACCTGTTTATAAATATTAGAAGTAAGTCTTTTAAGTATGGAGATAAGGTAAATAGGGTGATTTAGAAATGCGAAGATAAAAGTGATTGCATATGGAAGTCAGGGAGGGGGACAGGAGGAAGTCAAAGCTCAATTTGAGCAAAGATATATGTGATGGTGTTATGTTATGGTGCTGAAGGAGACTCTTGAGAGTCCCATGGACTGCAAGAAGATCAAACCTCTCCATTCTTAAGGAAATCAGCCCTGAATGCTCACTGGAAGGACAGATCGTGAAGCTGAGGTTCCAATACTTTGGCCACCTCATGAGAAGAGAAGACTCCCTGGAAAAGACCCTGATGTTGCGAAAGATAGAGGGCACAAGGAGAAGGGGACGACAGAGGAGAAGATGGTTGGACAGTGTTCTCGAAGCTACCAGCATGAGTTTGACCAAACTGCGGGAGGCAGTGGAAGACATAAGTGACTAGTGTGCTCTGGTACATGGGGTCACGAAGAGTCGGACACGACTAAACGACTAAACAACAACAATATGTGATGAAGAGTTTGGTTGTTATAAAGGAAAAAAGAAATTTTAACAAACATTATATTAAAAAAAGAAAAAGGAAGGAGCTCCAAAGTCCCTGCCACGAAAAACAGGGACATATAATAACAATAACAATAACAACAACAACAACAATTTTTATTTATACCCCGCCTTCCCCAGCCAAGGCCGGGCCCACATGGGTTGGCTCAAATGGGGGAGAGGAACTGACGAGGAGGTGGCAGATCTTGCCTCCAAGGATCACACCACAGCTTCAAAGGCAGCAGCATCAGGCGATGCATTTCTTGGTGGTCAGATCCGCTGCCCCTGTGGATCAGCAAACATAAGGTGATCATCAACCCTTTCCTGATAGGTGGGCCAGCCCTATCTCCAGGTCTAGTTATTTCCTTTTCCAATTCTTTCTTTTATAGCACATTTGGGGTCAGCAATGGTTCTCAAGTCCTGCATCGATACAGAGTTGTGTGACGCAGACTATTCCAGTGCCTCCATAATGTCATCAATGTACATCCAGAGCAAGATCTCCTGCTGCAAGACAGATATGTGCAACAGCGGACCTCCTGAAAGTAAGTATCATCGTCAGGAAAGCTGGTCTCACAAAACTCATGTAATGAGAGAGGTCAAAGAAAGACAAACAAGTTTTGGGCAGTATCCTGATGTCAGGGACTGGCTAGACAAGGAGGAGTGGTGGCAGCCAGTCACTCCAGGAGGCGCCTGAGGGTGACACTAGGAAAGAAGATTTCAAACCTGATTCAGACTGGTGGGACAGGGAGGAGCCACTGACAGAGGGAACCAGCAGGGAAGCATTGGAGCCATAGTATGGGGGTAGCGGGAAATAATACAACAAAACCCAAAATATCAATAAGAAGATTACTTGAACAACATGCAGCATCTATTAGCAAAAAGAGATAAGATGGCGCCCAGTACTCTTCTGTTGCGCCGATGGACGTCTGTGCCGATAGAAAACTTGAGCTCTCTTAGCAAAGTCCTTAGCAGAGTTTTTGCAGTGGCAGAAACTGTTGCCTTGTGTGTGGATAATAAATCAGACTGAATGCAGGCTTCTTGCTAATCTCCAACAGTCTTTTAATGAGTAGAAAAACATCATAAATCAGCCCGGCGAAAGAGCAACATCCTTTCGCCTCTCAGCCAAAAATGAAAGGAAACTCACACACAAAGAAATATTCCCGTATGTGAACATAACCACGCCTCAGAATGTGAGACGTCACACAGAACTGTTTAACCCTGTAAGTTCTGATTCTCCTCACAAGTATGGGGGTAGCGGGAAATAATACAACAAAACCCAAAATATCAATAAGAAGATTACCTGAACAACATGCAGCATCTATTAGCAAAAATTACAAGGGGGCATCACAGTTTTACCTTAGTCCTAGAAACACCATTCCCATAATGTTACTCACAGTTACTCTCCTACAGCAGCTTCTGGTATTTGCATCCTATGCTTTCCTCCAAAAAGCTTGAGCTCCCGCTCACCATTTTAGCCTCAAAATATCCAGTAAAATAGAAGAAGAAGAAGGAGGAGGAGGAGGAGGAGGAGGAGGAGGAGGAGGAGGAGGGTAGTTTGGATTTGATATCCCGCCTTTCACTCCCTTTAAGGAGTCTCAAAGTAGCTAACATTCTCCTTTCCCTTCCTCCCCCACAACAAACACTCTGTGAGGTGAGTGGGGCTGAGAAACTTCAAAGAAGTGTGACTGGCCCAAGGTCACCCAGCAGCTGCATGTGGAGGAGCGGAGACGCGAACCCGGTTCCCCAGATTAGGAGACTACCGCTCTTAACCACTACACCACACTGGCTCTAGGTTACGTTGAGAGATGGTTCCGGCCCCAGGCCACTCAGCAAGTGTCATGGCTACAGTGGAATTTGAACCCTGGTTTCCTAGATTCTAGTCTAACCCTCTAGCCACTACACCTCACTGGCTCATTGGTTTCCCAGAGTTCTAGCCCCCAAACCTAGACCAACCCACTTCCCTTGATGCATTTGCAGAGATATTTATAGCGGGAGAGGCATCTGTCCTTCTTGTGTGGGAGGGAATTGATTTCTTTGAGGTTTGCATTCAGGGAATTGATATCTTCAGCTTAAAGCAAATGCTAATAAAGATCTATTAGACGCAATTGACTCCAGTGATGCTTAATTACATATTATAGAGGAACACTATACAGTGGTACCTCGGGTTCCATACACTTCAGGTTAAATACGCTTCAGGTTACACACACCGCTAACCCAGAAACAGTGCTTAAGGTTAAGAACTTTGCTTCAGGATGAGAACAGAAATCATGCTCTGGCAGCGCGGCAGCAGTGGGAGGCCCCATTAGCTAAAGTGGTGCTTCAGGTTAAGAACAGTTTCAGGTTAAGAACAGACCTCCGGAACAAATTAAGTATGTAACCAGAGGTACCACTGTATAGACAAAGGGAAGAACAAGCAGGTGGTGCAAAAAATAAAAAGTAAAAAAAAATTACATTTGTTGCTCCACTCACTTTCGCAACAGGCCCTGCCACTGGCATGTGGCCCTGAGTAGCTTGCCTAGAAGGAAATGTGGCCCTCACTGAAGCAATTAATACGAAGGTTCCATCTTTAAGCCCCGGCTATGCTCCTGGCGTACACCAGCTGCTCATGGAGGCCTGTATCACCATCCTTTTCAAACTAGAGACAGAAGCTGGGGGTGGGATTTGAACCAAGAACCCCAAAGCTGGAAGCTGCGCTGAGCTGGAGATTGGCTTAGTGAGCTACCATGAATTGCATGCTGAGACCCTCAGGTGCAGAGAAAGATAGGAATAACAGCACAGCACACCAGGCAGTGTGACTGGTAAAGCAGTATCATTCCTCTTCTTCTTTGGCGATCACTCGTAGCCAAGTAAGATTGTCTTTTATAAAAACGGTTTTAACAATGAGTCTGTAAGTGACTGTGGAGGCCAATTCTGGAACCACACGTCCTTCCACAGTGGGGACATTGGTTTCTGGGCGGGAGTTTACCACGGTGTGGATTTGCCAACCATACCTTCCTCTTATCACGTTTCTTCCTTACATCTTCAGTTCGAGTGTCTTCAAAGCCCATGACATCTTTGGTAAAGGCTGTACTCCAATTGAAGCACTCGCAGGCCAGGGTTTCCCAGTTGTCAGTGTTTATACTTCATTTTTAAAGATTTGCCTTGAGACAGTCTTTAAACCTCTTTTGCTGACCACCAGCATTATGCTCTCCATTTTTAAGTTAATCAGGCATCTGCACAACATGACCAGTCCAATGAAGATGATGTTGAAGAATCATTGCTTCAACACTGGTGATATTTGCTTCTTCCAGTACACTGATATCAGTTCGCCTGTCTTCCCAAGTGAAGTGTAAAAATTTTCAGAGAAACCGTTGATGAAATCTTTCGAGGAGTTGGAGATGGTGTTTATAAGTAGTGCATGTTTCACAAGCATACAGTAAGGTTGGCAGTACAATAGCTTTGTAAACAAGCATTTTGGTTTCCCTGTGAATGTCCTGGTCCTCAAACACTCTGCACTTCAATCGACAGAAAGCTGCACTCGCAGAGCTCAGGGATGCTGGATTTTGGCATAAGTGTTAGCCCTTGTGGTAGGAGAAGTAATTGACATTTTCCAACGTTACACCATTGAGTTGGATTTGTGGAGCTGCAGAGGGTTTATTTTGTACTTGCTGGTGCAGTACTTTGCTGTTGTTGTTTTCGGATGTTGAATCACAGGCCAAACTTTTCGTCAGCTTCTGGGAAGATATTTAGGATGGTTTGGAGGTCATCCCGTGAGTGTGCACACACTACGTTGTCATTAGCATACTGAAGCTCTATGATGAAAGTTACTGTAACCTTACTCTTTGCTTTCAGCCTGCTCAGATTGAAGAACTTTCCATCTGTTCAATATATGATTTCTACTCCGGTGGGGAGTTTCCCTTTGACAAAGTGTAGGATCATGGCAATGAAAATAATGACTAGAGTTGGGGCAATAACACAACCCTGTTTAACCCCTGATCCCACTATGAATGGTTCACTTTGAGAGCCATTGTTATCTGCAATTGTTGCTGTCATATTATCATGGAGGAGTCGGATGATGTTTACAAATTTATCTGGGCAGCCAATTCTCAGAAGGACAGTCCATTACGATTTACAGTGTCGAAAGCCTTACATCAAAAAACGACATATACGGGGGTTTGGTTTAGATCTCTGCATTTTTCTTGAAGCTGTTGAGCGGTGGAAATCATGTCCACTGTCCCCCTAGAAGGCCAAAAACCATTTTGGGATTCAGGAAAAGTCACCTCGGATATTGTTAAGAGATGGTTTGATAAGATCCTTGCAAGAATTTTGCCACCTGCAGCTAATAGATGCCTTGATAGTTTCCGCAATCAGTTCTGTCACATTTTTTTTTAAAAAATGATAATTTTGGCATCCTTAAAGTCTGCTGTGATCTCTTCTCTCTCCTGGATTTTTTTGATGAGCTTGTGAAGTTGTTGTGTAAGTTCAATTCCACCCACTTTGAAGACTTCGGCAGGTATCCCCTCAGGTCTGCTGGGTTTTGTTTTTGTTTTTTTTTTGTTTTGTTTTTCATATGGTTAATAGCTGTACACAACTCTCCCAGATTTGGAGATACTGCAAGCTCATCTCTAACTTGTTTTTGCAGAATTTGTGAGAGGACCTCAGCAGCTACGGGGGAGTTGCAGTTAAGGAGATGTTGGTAATGTTCTTTCCAGCATGGTGCAATAGCTTCTTTATCTTTAGAAGTGTGATACTATCTGCTGAGCGTAGGGGGCATATGTCATGATTTATTGGCCCATAGATGATCTTTGTGGCTTGGTTCACAGGCTGCAATGATGGATGTTGTTAGCTTGGTCCAGTGTTCCTCGATGTTATCAGGGAATTCTGAAAGCAGATGGAGGACTCCCCTGAGTGAGTGCTTGACGGCCCTGCTCTTGCCACTTGCCATCTGGCCTGGGGCGGGGCCTGAAGCCTCACAAGGACTGCTTGCTGCCTGCTGCCCAGGAGGACTCCCCTGAGTGAGTGCTTGACAGCCCTGCTCTTGCCACTTGCCATCTGGCCTGGGGCAGGGCCTGAAGCCTCACAAGGACTGCTTGCTGCCTGCTGCCCAGGAGGGCTGCCCTGAGTGAGTGCTTGAGGGCCCTGCTCTTGCCACTTGCCATCTGGCCTGGGGCGGGGCCTGAAGCCTCACAAGGACTGCTTGCTGCCTGCTGCCTGCTGCCCAGGAGGACTCCCCTGAGTGCCTGAGGGCCCTGCTCCTTCCTCCCACTTACCACCTGGCCTGAGGCGGGGCCTGACAGGCCTCACTAGGACAGTTGTTGTTACTGCCGGAGGGGCAGAGTGTTTTTAAAATGTTTTTTTTAAAAAAAATTGTATGTGGGGGGTGGTGGTGGGATGGATGTTTGGTTGGGCTTGGGGATTTTTTTTTAATTATTATTTTGATGTTTTGAATTTTTTACATTTTTTGTTTGTGTTGTTTTATTGGTTTTGTTTGTTTAAGGTGTTATTTTGTTTTTAGGGGGAGGGGTCAGGGCTGCCGGGGAGTGGGCCCCAGCCCACAAAATGGCTGGGGCATGTTCCACAGGGGGGGATGCACTGGGACAACCGATCTCAGTGATCACGGGTAGGAGGAGGAGTTACGCTAAGACTAGACCATGTCATTACAGAGGGGGCAGGTTTAGTCGTTGTCTGAGGACTATCCCTGCCTCCGGGTCTGGTCCTGACCAGATGGATACTAGAATCAGCAAGGGATACCCACATGACCTGAAGGTGCTGCTGTGCAATGCCAGGTCAATGATTCATAAGACCACTGCCATCCATGACTTGATCATGGATGGAGGACTTGACCTGGCATGTGTAACAGAGACTTAGTTGGATGAAGCAGATGGGCCTGTCCTTGCCACTGCTTGTCCACCGGGTTTCTCTTACGCACAGCAACCCAGGTCATGTGGGCGGGGAGGGGGGGGTTGCAGTGATTTTTAGGAAGTCATTAGTTTGCACCAGGCATCCTATTGGGAAGACCCAGTTTTCCGAGTGCATGTTCTGGAAGTTGGGCAATAGGGGCAGTACATGGCCTCCATGGGGCTGTCCCTGAATAAGTCTGGCCCAACCCATAGCCGCGGACATGCCTTGGACCTGGTGTTTACCTCTATGGATGTTGGTGATCTGACACTAAGTAAAAGCGAAACGAAAGAAGTGCCATGGTCAGATCAGTTCCTGGTGCAACTGGACTTCTCTGCGACCCATCCCCTCTGCAGGGAGGTGGGATCAATTCAGATGGTCCGCCCCTGCCACTTAATGGATCCAAATGGTTTCCAGAGAGTGGTAGGGGATGCTTTATCCCATGTTGATGGCCTTTCAGCCGATTCCCTGGTGGCCCGTTGGAATGTGGAGTTAACCAGGGCTATTGACTGTTTGGCTCCAAAGCGCCCTCTCCGATTGCATGGAGCCCGGACAGCCCTGTGGTTTTCCACGGATCTGAGGGCAATGAAACAATCGTTGAGATGGCTAGAGCTCCGGTGGCGGATAACTCATTCCGAATCTGACCGGACACAGGTTAGAGTTCAACGTCGAGCCTACCAAGTGGCGATAGCGACGGCGAAGAAGAATTTCTTCACCGCCTCTATTGCATCTGCAGAAAACAGCAGCAGGAGACTTTTTCAGGTGGTTCACAATTTAGTGGAACCACCTGCAACATCGGGGCCCAGTACAGGCCACATGTTCTCCTGCATTGATTTCGCAAAGTTTTTTGCAGATAAAATCGCTCAGATTCGGGAAGAAGTAGACTCCACCATGGGAGCAGGGCCGGGGCGGGAGAGTGCTAGAGTTCTGTCTAGTCAAGTTGAGTGGGATCAATTCCAATCTGTTACCTCCGAGGATGTGGACAGGCTGCTTGGACGAGTGAAGCCAACCACCTTTCTCCTGGATCCTTGCCCATTCTGGCTTATAAAAGCTAGCCAGGAAGGACTGGGCGATGGGCTTCGTGGGGTGGTGAATGCTTCCCTCCATGAGGGAGCCTTCCCAGACCCGCTGAAAGAGGCGGTTATTAAACTGCTTCTTAAAAAACCATCTTTAGATGCGGCCACGATGGCCAACTATCGCCCAGTCTCAAATCTTCCATTCTTGGGCAAGGTGATTGAGCGAGCGGTGGCCGAACAACTCCAGGCACGCCTGGAAGAAGCGGACCATTTGGATCCCTTCCAGTCGGGATTCAGGCCTCATCATGGGACTGAAACTGCCTTGGTCGCACTGGTTGATAATCTCCGGCGGGCTAGGGACAAAGGTGAGAGCTGTTTCCTAGTTCTGCTGGATCTCTCAGCGGCGTTTGATACCATCGACCATAACATCCTTCTGGACCGTCTTGAGGGGCTGGGAGCTGGGGGCACTGTCATACAGTGGTTCCGCTCCTTCCTCCTGGGCCGTGTTCAGAAAGTGGTGGTGGGGGATG
Organism: Podarcis cretensis; assembly: GCF_951804945.1. Taxonomy (NCBI): domain Eukaryota; kingdom Metazoa; phylum Chordata; class Lepidosauria; order Squamata; family Lacertidae; genus Podarcis; species Podarcis cretensis. The sequence goes on along the minus strand of NC_137177.1, from coordinate 12,806,751 downwards.
AGTGTTCAGACCTCTGGGCTCTCACTTGTGGGGTGCCTCAGGGTTCTGTCCTCTCCCCCATGCTTTTCAACATTTACATGCAGCCGCTGGGAGAGATCATCAGGAGGTTTGGGCTGGGTGTTCATCAGTATGCGGATGATACCCAGCTCTACCTCTCTTTTAAAACAGAACCAGTGAAGGCGGTGAAGGTCCTGTGTGAGTGTCTGGAGGCGGTTGGAGGATGGATGGCGGCTAACAGATTGAGGTTGAAACCTGACAAGACAGAAGTGCTGCTTTCGGGGGACAGGAGGCGGGCAGGTGTGGAGGATTCCCTGGTCCTGAATGGGGTAACTGTGCCCCCTGAAGGACCAGGTGCGCAGCCTGGGAGTCATTTTGGACTCACAGCTGTCCATGGAGGCACAGGTCAAATCTGTGTCCAGGGCAGCTGTTTACCAGCTCCATCTGGTACGTAGGCTGAGACCATGTTTGCCTGTGGACTGTCTCGCCAGAGTGGTGCATGCTCTGGTTATCTCCCGCTTGGACTACTGCAATGCACTCTACGTGGGGTTACCTTTGAAGGTGACTCGGAAACTACAACTAATCCAGAATGCGGCAGCTAGACTGGTGACAGGGGGCGGCCGCCAAGACCATATAACACCGGTCTTGAAAGACCTACATTGGCTCCCAGTACGTTTCCGAGCACAATTCAAAGTGTTGGTGCTGACCTTTAAAGCCCTAAACGGCCTCGGTCCAGTATACCTGAAGGAGCGTCTCCACCCTCATCATTCTGCCCGGACACTGAGGTCCAGCGCCGAGGGCCTTCTGGAGGTTCCCTCATTGCGAGAAGCAAAGCTACAGGGAACCAGGCAGAGGGCCTCGGTAGTGGCGCCCGCCCTGTGGAACACCCTTCCAGCAGCTGTCAAAGCGATAAACAACTACCTGACATTCAGAAGACATCTTAAGGCAGCCCTGTTCAGGGAAGTTTTTGACGTGTGATATTTTACTGTATTTTTGCTTTCTATGAAAGCCGCCCAGAGTGGCTGGGGAGGCCCAGCCAGATGGGCGGGGTATAAATAATAAATTATTATTATTATTAGTAGTAGTATTATTATTATTATTAGGAAGCAATCCCACTTAATGGGATCTTGAAGGGCTTGGGTGTTCATTTTGCACCTTGTTTTCCTTCCTTGAAGCCTGCGTTAAGGTATAATATTGATAGCCATTGTGGAGCATATTAGTCAGTGATCTGTCCAGCAGTCGTCGGCATTAGTCATAGCTCTGGTAAGGAGCAGATCACGGCGATCTTTAGCACAGACAATAACATAGTCTAAGACAGCAGCAGGCAACCTAAGGACCATGGGCCGGATGTGGACCAATCACCTTCTCAGTCCAGCCCATGAACGGTCCAGGAATCAGCATGTTTTTACATGAGTAGAATGTGTCCTTTTATTTAAAATGCACCTCTGGGTTATTTGTGGGGCCTGCCTGGTGTTTTGACATGAGCAGAATGTATTCCTTTATTTAAAGTGCATCTCTTGGTTTTTTCAAAATATAGTCTGAGGGATGGTGGACCAGCCCATGGCTGGAAAAAGGTTGCTGACCCCTGGTCTAAGAGGTGCTAGTGGTTTGACCCAGGATGCCTTCAGGGAGTTTTAAATTTATTTTTCTGTCAAAAGAGTGTGTTGGTAGTAACAAGGTTGTGCGCTGCACATATCGTCAGAAGTAAGATTCCGTTCTGGTTGCTGTTGCCAATTCCTTCTTTCCCAATAGTCCCAGGCCACCGATCGAAATCTCACCCAACTCCTACATTAAAATCACCCAGGAAGATGAGTTTATCTTCCGTAGGCATCTATGATAGAGCGGTATCCAGCTGAGAGTAAAAAAATTCTTTAATGTCTTCATCGGCATCCAGTGTTGGTGCATAAGCACTTATAAGAGTAGCCTGTTGGTTTTTGGTGTGCTTTATTTGAAGGGTTGAGAGTCACTCATTAATGCCGGTAGGGACTTCTGACAGGAGCTTCACAAGATCGTTTTTTATAGCGAAGACTACCCCATGTACCCAAAGTTCTTGTTCAGATAGAAATTTCCAGAAGAAAGTGTAGGCTCCTTTTTCTTCCTTCAGTTGCCCCTCGCCTGCTCTTTGAGTCTCTTGAAGCGCTGCAATATTGATGTTAAAATGTTGCAGCTCTCTTGCAATGATGGCAGTTCTGCATTCAGAGCGCTCGCTATCTGTGTTATCTGACAAAGTCTGTATATTCCATGTTCCAAAATCCAATTGTGTTTTACAACCACTAGGCGGTGACCCCACTGGGAGCGGTCATCCATTCAGGGGAAAAGGGAGGCAGACTATGTTTAGGGCACCTGTTCTAGCCCCTGCTCCTTTCCAGGGTGAGCAGAGTGGATCCTAAAAAGGGCTGCTCAGTCATGGATACAGCTGCCGATCTGCTCAACTGCCTCATTCCCTAATTTGAAACGACTGAATCTGTATAAACCACCCATTTGCTGGTTCAAGACTAGGGGCTTCCAGATTTCATGATCCTGCCCCAGTTACCATTTGCCGATTGCCAGGTGACTTTTTATGTTTGGGATGGGTTTTTGGAAGGCACCAGTACGTGAATTTCTTTTATGTGTGTAGATCAGTGCATGCTGACCAAGGCACAATATTCGCAGTAGGACTCTGTTCCGATGGCATGAGTAGTCACAATGAACCGGTAGATTCCTATCTGCTGCAGCCCTTATCCACCTTCACAGCCGTTGTAACATACTGCTTGTTATCATCCGCCTGTTCTGCCGTTGAGAACTTTTTGGATCATTCTTTGTCTAGCTCCTTCCCTTTGACCTTACCACCTTGGGTGACCCTGTTAGGAGTACAGGATTCCTGATGGCTTCGCTCACACGGGTCATAAGAACGTGCAAACCCACTCACCACAACAAGGTGGTGATCCAGCAAGTGAGAAGGCAGTATGATACCTCTGGATTGGCCAGGCCTTCAACAAACATCTGCAACGTGGGCTTCTGCCTTCGCCAACAGAACAGGGCTTTCTAAGAGGATATCTGCATTATTTAATAACATAGCATAGTAAAAGAAAAACTGCACATAGAACAAAACCAAAAACCATGTATCAATAACAAGATTACTTGAACAACATGCAGCATTCATGAGCAAAAATTACAAGGGAGCTTCACAGTTTTACCTTAGTCCTAGAAACATTCCTCACATGATGTTACTCATAGCCCCTCTCCTGCAGCAGCTTCTGATATTTACAACCCTACTCTTTCCTTCAAAGAGCTTAAGGTGGTGTGTCTGGCTCTCCTGCTCACCATTTTAGCCTCAAACACCCGTGTGAAATTAGTCAGGCTAAGGGGCATGTCTGGCCCCAGGTCACCCAGCAAGTGTTGTGGCTCAAGTACAGATTTGAACTCTGGTCTCCTCCCACCCTTGTTCCTGATGTAGATGTTCACATTCCCTTGTCCCTGATGTAGACCTTCACTCACCCGTCGCTTCTTGGTGGGAGGCAGCACCATTTTGTGGTTCGCCTTAGTATTCCCAACACCCTGGTGTATCTTTTTATTGTAAACACTATAACAACACTAGGACCAAGAATTCTGGGAGTGGCAGTTTCTTAAGGGTGCTGAGAGTTAATTGGGAAACCCCGATTCCCCTCACAGAGCTATGAATTAACAAACAAACCCCACACAATAGTTCATATTAGCTGGCATTTTTTCTTAGGTGAAATCATTATTTTACCAAAACTAAGCACATGTTTTCCCAGAAGTGATTTTTAAAGGATAAATCTGTTAAGAGCTTTCTTTCTCTTTCCCCCTCTCGGGAAGAGGGCCATTTTGTAGAATTTTATCATCATTTGTGTGCATCTGTGGCTGCCAATTGCTTAAAGTGGTATCCCTGTGCTTGAAATGTATGCTGTGAATGTGGCCCCAGTCAGAAATCTCTTGCACCATGCCTTAATGTAGTCCTGGATGAATGGAGCATGGCTGAAGCACTCCACTTGGAGAAGTGCTGGAAGGTGGTAGGCATCACTCTTTGAAGGAGGAGTACAATTCCCACCCATCAAATACAGCAAGTTGTGGTTTGCATATGCAAAAGCAATACATTGAGTAAATGCAATGTTGGTGTGGTGTGGTGATTGGTTTCCAGTGCCTGAGTATGAGACGAGGGAGCCCAATGGGCTGAAGTGCCCGAGTTGCTTCTCCACCTTATCAGACGAGTGCGAGGGCTGGAAGACCATTAGCTGCAGAAATGAGGAGGATCAATGCTTCTACGCTGGGGGTCACATGAAGTTCGGTGAGTCTTGTATAATGGAGTGCAGCTAGGGCCCCATCTTTATGGACGTATCATGCTACTTTGAGCAGTCATGGCTTCTGCTAAAAGATGCTGGGATACTTTGTTTATTAAGGGTGCTGAAAGTTATTAGGAGACCCACGTTGCCCTCACAGTGTGTCTGGGATGGGCAGGAGCCCAAGGAGGAGGGATGTGTGCACAGGGAGGTGGGAGGAGGAGAATACAGGGAAGAGGATAGTGATTTCTGCAGTTCTTGTCTGGAACCCTGTGCCAGTTTATTCCATTTCCCCCCAGAAATACCTTAAAATCCTATTCAGATAGGGACATGCTCTATTCCCTTTTGCTGTTCATTCAATTGAGTTTTAAATGTTTTAATGGTTTTAACTGCTTTTATTGCTAATGTAAGTATTTCTTGTAAACCCCTAGCAGTTTTTACAGCAATCAAGCGATTTATAGATTTTGTTAAATAAAAATACATCTTAAAATGGCACTTTTCATTGGGGGGACAGGATGGAGACTCACAGGCCCAGGGGTCAAAGGCTCTAGGACTCTCTCTCTCTGGCCCTTCGGATCCTCCTTAGCCACACCACCACTCCCTAAGCCACAGCCTTCACAAGCCCCACTTCATACCCTACCTGTATGCTTTGGCCTGGCTGGATTGTTGCCCCTGGACTCTTGGTTACCTGGAAAGAGGACAAAGAGGGGGGTTTGAATGTATCTAGGAAATAGCCTGCCGTGTAAAGGTGAATTTTACATATATTTCCATTGGCATGTGGACCTCCCAGAAGGTCACCCAGACTGGAAAAAGGCTCTTGGTCTGAAAAAAGTTCCCCACCCTTCTGTTTGAGGGAGAGCGTATGTATTTTTTGGAATTCAAAAATATGTATGTTTTTTTTTTCCAACAGGGGGAATCACCATGATGGGTGCTGTCCGAGGCTGTGCAACAGCTAGTATGTGTGACTACGGTGAGGGGATGATGGAGACTGGTCTTGAATCATTAGGAGTTGAGGTCACTCAAGCAGAGTGCACTGAAGCAATGGATGACGATGCCAGTGAGCTGTTGCTGAGGGAAGGCAAACCTCCACCGCCCAGAAAAGCCCACCATTTATGGAAATTGGCGGCCTAGTGGTTGAAGCAGGAGAGGTCTCAGCCTGAGGACTCCCAGGCTTTCTTTCCAGAAGTCTAGAAGCTCCTCCTCAAAGACAGGCTGTATTTGACTTTCATGTGCAAATGAAGTCATTGAATCATGTCCAAAATAAATATATATGGCAAATAATGTGTGTTGTATCATTTATCCAAATGCAACATTTGTTGGGGGAAATAATAGTGCTTGGGGATGGGAGCTAGATTTCAGGTTTGAAATCCCTGGCCAGCCTTCCATGTCAAATTTAATTGTGTCCACTTTGGGCTCCCTTGTTGTCAGGGGTAGTGCATCCCATTTCACCACAGCAGCCATGCTCCGTAACCCCCACCAAAGCATCCCTTTCCACTTTGAGGCAATCAAAATTTGGGCTAATGTTAGATTTCCCACAAGCTTCAACTGGCACTGCTTGCATCCGCCTGCTGAACCAGTCCAGCTGTTCCAGAACCCTGTTGTCGAAATGGCCAGGATGATGCCTGTGCAAAGCCCCAAAGCAGGACTGGACAGCAACACCAGGTGGTCCCATCCTGTCCCCCCGCTTGTGATTCCCACCAACTGACATTCACAGGAATACTCTCTCCAACACTTGAGGAAGAACATGGCCAACTTGGTTAGTAGCCATTGTTAGCCTTATCCTCCATTATTTTCTTCTAATCCTCAATCAAACACATCCACGTTGCTGCCCATCTTTACTTCCTGAGAGCAAATTCCAGAGTTTAACTATGTGCTATTTCAAGCACCACTTTCTTCCATCTTTCTCAGATCTTCCAACATTCACTGCCATTGGCTGCCCACAAATTCTAGTACTGTGAGAAAGGAATACAGTGGTGCCTCGCAAGACGAAATTAATCCGTTCCGTGAGGCTCTTCGTATAGCGTTTTTTTCGTCTTGCGAAGCAAGCCCATTGACAGTTTAGCGGATTAGCGCTATTAGCAGTTTAGCGGCTTTTAGCGGATCAGCTGATAAGCGGCTTAGCGGCTTAGGAAAAGGGGGGGAGGGAAAAAACCCGCAGGAACTCGCAAGACATTTCGTCTTGCGAAGCAAGCCCATAAGGAAATTCGTTTTGCGAAGCGCCTCCAAAACGGAAAACCCTTTCGTCTAGCGGGTTTTCCGTCTTGTGAGGCGTTCGTCTTGCGGGGCACCACTGTAACAGCTTTTCTCTCTCCTGTTGCACTAAAGGCTTCCTGTGAATTGAAGGCTGACTAAACCTCAGATGTGTAGGGAGCTACAAGAATTGCCCCAATCAAAGGATCTCACTGCTTGAGGTGTAGCATAAGGGTTTGTGCACTCCTCGAGGCACTTTGGGCTCACATTGCTCAGGTATCTGTGGAAATAAACTTAAGCACCTTGAATGTGACCTGGAAGAAAATTGGCAACCAGTGCCACTATCTCAGCAACAGAGGGATGCTTTTTGTTTTTTTAAAAATTGATTTTAATTCATTTTGCTACATCAAACATTAAAACAAACGAAAGGAACATACATAATACATACGCACAAAAAAGAAATACATAAAAAAGAGAAATAATAATAATAAAAAAGGAGAAAAAAAAACATCTCCTAACATAAGATACCGACACTATCTCAGAAACAGAGTGAAATGTAGCCAGTAGCCTGCTGCTATGAGCACTCTGGCTGTTGTGTTCTGCACCAACTGCAGCTTCTGGACCTAATACAAAGACAGCCCCACTGCATGCTGCCATAATCAAGTCTTGAAGTTACCAGTGCATGAACCCCTGTGACCAGGCTGCCAAGCAATTGACCTATCTTCAAGACCCAGAAATCACTCATTCATAAGGCCTCCAGTTTTTCAAGGTTCAAGCTCAGTTTGTTGGCATCCAGGCACCAATCCAGAGTTTCACTCCATGGTATCCAGGCACCAATCCAGAGTTTCACTCCAAAACTCCAATTGACTCTTCCCAACAGCTTCATATTGATGTTCAAGAGCCACTGCACACCCTCCAACATTCCTCAGATGAAAACATGGACATTTCTCACTCCACACAACTGACAAACACCCCATTTTGGTCCCCACATGAGCCCCCACAACATTTTCTATCAGAAGAATGGGAAGTTCCACAGCCACATCACGAACAAGACACAGCATGTATATCCTACACTGACCTGAGAATACCCCATAATCCCAGTTTTATTTTATTTCATGTTTGGTACATTTACGAGAGAAAAGCATGCACCAATAAATAAAGTTTAGAAAGTGGCAACATTAGACACCAACATAAAAGATTTTTGGGGTAGAAGCGAAATCTAGACTCTTTGCACTCCCCCTCCATGCCTCCCAGGGAGGCCTTGCCCTCTGCTTGCCCCTCAGATGCAATGCATTATGTGGGGAAGGGCCTCGGTTGTAGCAGCCTCTCCTCCTTTACCTTTGCCATCTCTGCAAATTATAATAATAATAATTTAATAATAAATATATTATTGATACCCCGTCCATTTGGCTGGGTTTCCCCAGCCACTCTGGGTGGCTTCCAGCAGAATATTAAAATACAATGCCCCTTCCGACCTTCAGGAGGAGGGGGGGTTGTGGGATCACGACCCCGCCCACACTCTGCGAGGCTGGCGTCAGCCTCGCAGGAGACAGGGATTCACCCAATTAGCATACCCTGTGGCGCCAGCCAATTGGCTGGCGGCAGGGGCGGGCCTTCCTAGGGCCACTTAAGGTCAGGGCAGCCCCTGGCTCACCCCCTTTCTTCCCTGGAGACGACGCAGTCCTCATCGTCGTCCCGTGGGGAGTCAACAGGTCTAACCTCCTTACTGTCTGCAGAAGCCAGGGAAGTATTTCGCAAGGCCTAGAGTGGGGGGGGGGGCTGTTTATTGCTATTGGAGCTAATTCCTTGTGATTAGAGTACTGGGAGAGTTTGGATCTTTGCTTGGATGTAAATTGCTTCAGTTTACTTTTCGTTGAGCTAACTTCCCTATTTCCCCCCATTTCTGGTGTTCGGTTTAATTTCAGGGTTGTTAAGTAGGGGGTTCCTAATTTTCTAAATCCAAATCTGCTGGTCTGCTGTCTTTCCCCCATTCCTAGTGCCTGGTTACACACACGCACGCGCGCTCACACACACAAAGTATCCTTTTCTGGCTACCCCCACTCATTTCGGGCGCAAGTGCAAGCAGTCTGAATTTGGTTTCGCCGCTGTGTGTGCTGGGGGAGTGTGCATCTATGTGTGATCCCCTGCGCCCCGCTGCAGCAGAGTTACTAATATTACCACAAAACTGGCTTAACCCCTGCTTTTATTTCGCCCCCCCCCTTTGCCTCAGCCCACGTGGCCGTGGCCGCTTCCGTTTATCCACAGCTACTTTTAAGCCTCCCGCCAAACAGCTGATGGAGCAATTTACACAGCTGTTTTGGTAGTAATTCTCCAGAGTTGCTGTAGACAGCGGGACATTTGTTGGAGCTCCCCAGGGGGTTCCCCCCCCATTCGCTCCTCCTGCGTCAGTGATTTAAAATACAAAACAAAATGCTTGCTTCTCCCCCTCCCCGCAGTGGCTTTAACAAAGCAGTAAGAGCGCGGGGAGTGTTGTGGGAGCACGTGCTGGGCAGCCTATCTATATTCTTGCCGTTCAGGTCGTCTAACCCCCACCCGTGAAATTTTATGAGTCTGTCTTAGTGGTTTTATACTCTCGGTACTGAAGCTGTATTCAGCGCTTGCCTCATCTGTGGCTGAGGATAAGTGCGATTCAGAGCGTAGCGAATTTCCACCAGCCTCTCTTTTTCTTTTAAATTGTATTTTGTGAGAGCCACTGGGCTACTGCCTAAAACATATATCTAAGGCTGGTGGTACAGCTGAAGACTGCGCTCTTTATAAGTCCCTGCTTGCCATTCTTTGTGCCTGTAGCTGCCTCTTTAAAAAGTCCCTGCCTTCCGTTTTTTCTGTTCTGCCATTTCTTGGCTTGCAGCTGCTGCATTTTGGTTTCTGCTCCTCCCCCAATTGACTAATCAGCGTTAGTATTCGGGAGAAAGCTTCAAGTCCCAACTAGTGTTTTTTTTTTTGTTTGTTTGTTTGTTTTGTTTTGTTATTGTTTCCAACTTGTTTCAATAATCCAGGGGCTTGCTTTGGGGGATAGAAGCATATAAGCAAATCTTTGTGAATCTCGCTAAAGCAGATAGCCCTAGGAGTTACGCCTGAGCCTTCTGCGGGCGGAAGACGACGTCCCTTATTGTCTTAAATAAGAATGCCGCCCCCTTTTGAGTCGTGCTAAAGCATGAGCCTTTCCCTGCCGATTTTGACTCAACATGTGGGCTGCGTTTAGTGAGTTATAACGGGCAGCTGGTCTAGTAGCTATCTCCTTGTTAGCCTGCCGTGTGCCTTATAGTCAGCAGCCTTTTACCCACTTTCTGTTTCTGGTGTTGAGCCTTATTTCCTGATTTATTCCCCCCTCCTTAAGTTTCCCCTTCGTGTAGTCCTTTACTCTTACATTTTATTTCCTTCTTTCAGTCTGACTCATTCTGCTGCCTGGTTTAAGAAATCCCATCACAATTGTCCCGGCTTCCAGGCAGTATACATTGTCGCTTAAAGACAGGCAGTTCGTCCTACATTGTTAATTCAGGTACCTGGTGGATGGCCAATCAAGGATACATTGTCTTTGGCAGCATTTTCCTTCTGCTGGGCCTCCAGCATAACCTTTTGTTTTTCAAAGTGTTAGTTAAAGGGACAATTCCCAGAGAGCGATTTTCTTTGATTCCATTTGATTGCAGGTGGGGCTGCCTATTGTTCCATCCCTATATGCTTGTGAGTTATTTAGCTGTGTCTATCTGCCTGACCCTTTGTTAGGAGGCAAATAAATAAATTTATAGGCAAATACAAACCAAACAGTCAAGTGAAGAATAATTATTTCATATCATCATTAGTTATGGTAGACAATTTATAGCATATCATCATTAGTTATGGTAGACAATTTATAGCATCATCAATTAATTCTACTTACAGTGGTAATTAATTGAACAAAAAATACTGGCATAGATCGTAATAAATAACAATAACAATAAATAATAGAATAATAACAACAACAAATAAATAAATAAAAATGAATAGATAAATTATAGAATAATAAAAAAAGAAAGACTACTAATAATAAATAAAATAAGTGGATTTAAATTTAATAATTTTTTTTTAAAAAAATATTATAATAAATAAAAATTAATAATGATAATATACATTATAATAATAAAAGAGAATAAGTGGAATGATGTCACATACCAAGATTAAATTGATTAATTAATTGAACAAATCTATAGATAAATATATAAATAAACAAATAAAATAAAATAAAATTCATTAATAATAAATAATTTACATATATTTCGGAACCGTCAGTTGGTTAGAGCGTGGCGACAATAATGCCAAGGTTGCAGGTTTGATCCCTGTATGGAACAATTACATATTCCTGCTTTGCAAGGGGTTGGACTAAATGACCCTTGGGGTCCCACACAATTCTAGAGAGCCTGGATAGCTCATTGGTTAGAGCATGGTGCCTATAATGCCAAGGTTGCTGGTTTGATCCCTGTACGGGACCGCAGCATATTCTGCATTGCAGGGGTTTGAATGAGATATTATAATATGAAGTAGGAAGCATCTTTATATATATATTAATAAATTAATATATTAATAAATTAATAAATTATTAATTATTAATAAATATAAAATATTAATAAATGCATCCCGGATACGCCACCTAACGTTGTGGACCGCCCTGGCACCTCCGCGGCCACCGCAGCAGTGCTGAGAGCAGCCAATGATTCAACAGTGGGTCCTGTGTCCAAGATGGGTCTGGGTAGCCTCCTGTGCCCTGCAACCCACAGGCCTAGTCAGTGTTTCCTCTGTTTTGGAAACCTTTTACCAACAATTCAGGCCCATGGTCACTACGGCCTCTTCCGAAATAGTGAGGAGCTCCTTTGCACTTTGGCCTCCTTATTTAGGGTTCCACATTCGGGTAGCAATCCATTTATGCATCCTCACACATAATTACAGTCTACATGTCCTTGGGTTTCCAATGACAGATCCTCGGGAGGTAGGGCTCATGCTTACAATTATAACCTTTCTGCCTCTCAGTATACCCCAGACTTTCCCAGTATTCTACAGGGAATACTGTGGAAGGGAGAAAGAAGTCTAAGTAAGAAGAAGCATTCGGCCAAGAAGAGCAAAAGAAGTAAGCCTTCTGATGCCGAGGACGATTCAGAAAAGCTTCCTGCTGCCCACCACCTGCTGTGTTCCGAGCGACCAGAATTACTGGATGGAGCACATGGGTCCCTATGTGGAAAAAGGAAAGTCGGAAAATTTGAAGCCAAGCGAGTCCCTCACCATGAGGTTTGCTGGGAGTACAACACGGGTGTGTGCCAAGGGCCAAATTGTAAGTATGTGCATGAATGTGAGAAGTGCCTAGGTAACCACCCAACGTCTTCATGTTTTAAAGGTAAACAGCCTTTTCCGGGCAGCAGGGGGCATTTCCATCAGGGGTCTTGAAAAGCTCACAGACCCGCCAAAAAGAACAGCCAGAAACTGGTATGAATTTGGCCCTTGACTGGCATGTTCTCTTCTGTTGAGCCCTCACCTCTTAGAACCCTTCTCGATAGATACCCTAAAAATAGAGGCAGCAAAGAGTTTCTCTTATGGCCTCAGGATCCTCATTTCATTACCCCCTAACTCGGGGAAACCCCCCCCCCCAAACCAAAGAATCAGTTCGGGAAGTGTCCCGTCTAAACAATTATCGCACTCCTAGAGTGGCAAACCTGTCCCGGACCTTTGACCTTTAGTGCTTAGAAATAAACATCTACTTCTCTAACAAATTTACCCCTGGGGTTAACAAGGGCATCACGGATGCACAGGTGCAGCGAATTGCCACAGCCATTCCGGGAGCACCTTTGGAGCCTTGGGAACATGATGTCCTGAAGGGAGTATTAGCTTCAGGAGCCAAGCCCACGCTTAGATCTTTTAAAAGGGCTTGGGTGGACTTTATGGAGTTTCAAGGCAAACTTATAAAATAATAATAATAAAATATGATAATGATAATAATAATAATGACAATAATAATAATAGTAAAAAAACAAAAAAACAAAAAACAAACAAACAAACAAACAAAAAAAAACCTACGCTTGACACACCTCAAGGTAAATTAAAAAATCCTAAGCTTCACACGCCTCCTACCAAGGCTGAAGCTCTGCAATACTTGGTACATTGGAGAGTGCTGGGTCGTGCAGCAAAGACTCTTAAACATCCAGTAGGCGGCAATCTCTTTTTTCTGTAAGGTTGTTTAATCCAGAGACCCTGGTGTGGCCTTCTTAGTGTGAAGGGCACTGTGGGCCTGGCGCAGGCCGCAGCCTCCTAAAAGTGATGGTAGAAGGCCCTTAACTTATGACATTCTATGCTAATTCATAAATAAATAAATAAATGTAAAATAATAATAATAATAATAATAATAATAATAATAATAATAATAAACCATAAAAAAAAACAAGAAGGAAGAAAATTAAGAAGTATCTGTTGGTCCGAGGACAAGGCCCAGTTATTTACAGCTGCATACTCCATTGCCTTTGGCGCTATGCGCAGTGGCGAAGTGGTTTGTAAGGGCCAACCAGATTCCATTGCCCGAGGTAGTTTGAGAGACCTGACCTTGTTCAGATCCAATTTAGTCCTGCATGTCCAATGTTCCAAAACCGATCAGCAGTAAAGGACACTAAACAATTCATGTACATGGGACCAACCGTCTCAGGTCCATTCCTCGAACATTGGGATGGCTCCGGCCTTGCACGGCATCAGTCCATGCACGTTATGCGAAGGGCGATTGCTGCCTGAGGTTTACCCTCAGCTAAATTCACGGTTAACTCCTTTCGGATTGGGGCCGCCACCACAGCAGTGCATTTGGGACTCTCATCTGAAAGGATGAAGGACTTGGGGGCAGTGGAAGTCTGATGCATTAAGGGAAGTCTGATGCATATAAAGGATATATTCATAAGACCTTGTGATTGTTCACAGTATACCTGACCTGGCTTTGTTACCTTCTTTTGCTTTCAGGTGACGTTGTGATGCATATTTGGAGTATAGGCCCTGCACCGTCCACTGGGATATAAACCATGCCGCTAATGGGGACCTAGGGTGCAGGAGCTACGAGGGCGCGCATCTGGATAATCGGGCACAGCATGGTGCATTGGGCCAGGGTCCGCGCCATCAATTCCGGTCTCGGGCCGCACCTTAGCTACATAAATATATCTTGGATCTCTCGAAGGAGAATGCGCTGGGCCAAAAAATGTTGCCCGCTATTAGGGCCAGAGAGGCGGCGGAGGGGCCCCCAGATGCTTTAGTTATCCAATTAGGCGAAAAGTGTTAGCTTACAGAAAGGCAGTCGACTTGATGTGGCATATCTTTAGTGACTTGGAGGAACTTAAGGCCTCTTACCCAAACGTCACTACTAGTTTATTTGGGGCCTCGTGGATGGAGAGGCGGGTTTGGAGAGATTGCAGGTGCCCGATAGCCATAAACAGGGCTAGGAAAGCCTGGCATTGGGCGGTGGTGCGTAGAGTGGCAGCCCTGGGTGGGTGTGGCATTGAGGGCCCACCCAGTGCCATGGTCATACAGCTTAGCGAGAACGACTTGGCGTATAGGAAAGGGGTGGACTTGATATGGAACATTATCAATGACTTGGAATTGTTGAGGGCATCCCATGAAAACATTACAATAATCTGGTCATCTTTGCTGGAAAGGCGATGTTGTAAAGGGATGCAGAAAAACCCGTGGCTGTGAACAAAGCTAGGAGGATTGTGGAGCGCACGGTGGCTCGTAGAGTGGCCGCATGGGGCGGTCGGGTCATTCAGCACCCATGCATACGGTTTGACAAGGAAATGCTTTATCACTGGGATGGCGTGCATACGGTTTGACAAGGAAATGCTTTATCACTGGGATGGCGTGCATCTATCTGATGCTGGCAATGTTATTTGGTTGGCAGATAATTTTCAAGGCGTTAGGGATTGGTTACAGGTCTGAGGGTATTGGCAGCGAGCCGGCTTGCGGCTCGGTGGCGGTAGGCATTGGCCGGGGTATTATCATGCAGATGAGGTTGGGGGGGAGGAACGCCATCACCTCCCCCAATGCTTGAAGGGTAGTTCGTTAAAGGACTCCGAGGGGCGACGCCTCGTCCGAAACCTACGGAGGCTAGGGCCTAAAGCGCGCCCCCGAGCGGTAACCCCTTGGGGAGCGCCTAGGGATATGCATCTCGGGTGGCTCCCCCTGTTGGTGTTTAACCCTTCCCGGTCAGACCGGATAGTCGGTTAGGGCCAATGCCTAAAGCCAATACCCTTCTTTCCTGTAATCAATAAAGTTGTGGCCATTTTTCGCCCATTAACCTAAAACTCTGTGTCCGTTGTCTTCATTTATTCCACCTGTGGGGGGGAGGGAATAGCCACACAATGCCCCTTCCGACCTTCAGGAGGAGGGGGGGTTGTGGGATCACGACCCCGCCCACACTCTGCGAGGCTGGCGTCAGCCTCGCAGGAGACAGGGATTCACCCAATTAGCATACCCTGTGGCGCCAGCCAATTGGCTGGCGGCAGGGGCGGGCCTTCCTAGGGCCACTTAAGGTCAGGGCAGCCCCTGGCTCACCCCCTTTCTTCCCTGGAGACGACGCAGTTTCCCACCCACCCGCCCTTTAGGTTTTGCCACTGACCTTGCTATGGGCTTCAGCTGGTCGCCGCAAGGGGCCTGGTAGGAGTTTTTCCATTTGGCTAATTGGCTGGTTTTGTGAGCCACTTGGTTTTTTCGCCTACCTCGTAGCAAATCGTCACAACTCCCTCGGTTTTGGCGGTAGGCATTGGCCGGGGTATTATCATGCAGATGAGGTTGGGGGGGAGGAACGCCATCACCTCCCCCAATGCTTGAAGGGTAGTTCGTTAAAGGACTCCGAGGGGCGACGCCTCGTCCGAAACCTACGGAGGCTAGGGCCTAAAGCGCGCCCCCGAGCGGTAACCCCTTGGGGAGCGCCTAGGGATATGCATCTCGGGTGGCTCCCCCTGTTGGTGTTTAACCCTTCCCGGTCAGACCGGATAGTCGGTTAGGGCCAATGCCTAAAGCCAATACCCTTCTTTCCTGTAATCAATAAAGTTGTGGCCATTTTTCGCCCATTAACCTAAAACTCTGTGTCCGTTGTCTTCATTTATTCCACCTGTGGGGGGGAGGGAATAGCCACACAATTCTAAGGCTTTCACCATTCATTCTTCCTTTCAGGGTATTCTCACAACTTTCCACCTCTGAGCATAAAGATCCTTTGCCACTGTACCTGCATACATGAATACAGCTGCATATATAAACACAGTTTGGAATTTTGCTGACCAATATCGCCTGCCAGAAGGGTTCTGGACTCTTGGAAAATTCAGTTTGATCCCCCCCCCCAAATTTGACTTTCTATCTTTGACTTTCATCAGCATCACAAGTGAAGCAAAAGCAAAGAACGTGGAGCTGTGCTTGTGTATATCCAGTCCCAGTAAAAGATAGTCCCTTAAATCTGCAAGCTCCTCTGGACACAGACCTGCAATCCCCCCCCCACCTGCTCTTAACTGTGTTGTTGTTTAGTTGTGTTTGACTCTTTGTGACCCCCTGGACCAGAGCACCCAGGCACTCCTCTCATCTACTGCCTCCCACAGTTTGGTCAAACTCATGCTGCTAGTTTCGAGAACACTGTCCAACCATATCATCCTCTGTCATCCCCTTCTCCTTGTGCCCTAAACTTTCCCAGCATCAGGGTCTTTTCCAGGGAGTCTTCTCTTCTCATGAGGTGGCCAAAGTATTGGAGCCTCAGCTTCACGATCTGTCCTTCCAGTGAGAACTCAGGGCTGATTTCTTCAGAATGGATAGGTTTGATCTTTTTGCAGTCCATGGGACTCTCTTAACTCCAACCAACTTATTTTAAAGAGGAAGTGGACCAATTCTGTACCCCAAACAAGTGCATTTAATGGGACAGAGGAAATCTAGATCATGAGTCACTGTGCATTTTATTACTGTACAACAAAGGAAACTGGACAGACACTTGTCTCCCCTTACCAAAAATTAATAAGTTTGTGATTCTGACTATCAGAGAAATCTGGCAAATTTGACTGGACTTCTGGAAATCTAATCCAATTTCACTGCTGAGCTTTGAATTCTGGAGTCACCTGATGGGGCTTCACTTCCTGGGTGGTGAAATTGAGGGTGCCACAGGTTAAAGGGGGGGGGACATGTCATTTGAGCTCTTGGAGGGGGGAGAGATTGATTTACCCCAAATGCAACTGCATTTAATGGGAGTGAGGGGATCCGAGTCACCGTGCATTTTATGACTGTACCACAAGGGAAACTGTGGACAGACATTTGTCCCCCTTTCAGAAAAGTTCATGCTGTCAGAGAAAATGCCTTGGCTTCCAGAAACCTAATCCAATTTCAGTGCTGTAACCTGATGGGACTCATTTCCCCACATCCAGGATGGTGAAATTGATGCTGGCACAGATTAGGAGGGACGTGTCCTTGGAGTTATTGGAAGGGGGAAGAGATTGGTTTTCAACAATGTGCTTTAAATTATAGTATAGCATGATTAGAAATCCAAAAATTTGTGACACTGTCCTGAACCCATTGTTCCTGGGTGCTGTCAAAGTGATTCTTGCAATCTTCTATAAATTCCTTCAACTAAACCTCAGTTCCTTGCTTGGCCCAGTGCTAACCTAATCCAATTTCAGTGCTGTAACCTGATGGGACTCATTTCCCCACATCCAGGGTTGAGAAATTGAGGCTGCAATAGATTAGGAGGGACGTGTCCTTGGATTTCTGGGAAGGGGGAAGAGATTTAATTAGTTTTCAACACTGTGCTTTACATTATAGTATAGCACGATCAGAATTCTAAAAATTTGTGACACTGTCCTGAACCCATTGTTCCTGGGTGCTGGCAAAGTGCTCCTTGCAATCCTCTACAAATTCCTCCAACTAAGCTTTAGTTCCTTGCTTATTCTCGAACTCCTTCTTGGCTATTCAGCTCTCAAGAATGATGAAGACACTCCTGATCTCCTGCCTCCTCTTGACCCTTCTGAATCCAGGTGAGCAGAACCACAGCTGCTGTGCTGTTCATCATGTTTCCAGGAAGGAATTAAGTGGGGGGTCAGCCATTAAAGCAGTCTTCCGCTGCTATTTAAATTTCAAAGCAAAAAGAGCTGGAGGAGTGGAGCCACTGTAGAGGTTTTTTAAACCATCTGATTTGAGCACCCACTGAAGCTGCTTTGAGACAAAGTAAAGATTTAACTTAATTACTGGATTTAACCTTTACTTGGACTGTGATAATCTTCTGCTATGGGAACTATAGATTTTGACTGAGAAGCCCAGGTACTTGAGCTGCCTGAACAGTAAAACTGTCAGTTTGCAGACTTGGCTATTGTGGATTTGGACTTGCAACATTTAGAGCATTTTAAGACTTGCTGCTTTGAAACACCAGTTGACACTTGTCAGAAACAATGTTTTGCTGTCAATTCTAACTCTGCTAAGCACTAGCTACTGAAGGTCTATGGACATTAAATTTGACTTTATTGATTTTATTTGATTTGACTTCTTCTCTCAAGACATTGCAAGCTCCCCCTAGAGGATTCTGGACTTACAGCAGTGACATTATTCTACTTTCTCTTTCCTTTCCTCCTATACGATTGTTTACTCTTGGGCTGTGGAATTCTCATGGGAACAACTCAGCTTGACCTTGACTGTTAGATAAAGTTGGAATGAGTGGCACAAGAAAAAAGGGAGTAAGAACTAGACAAACAACTTTAACCTCAGCATTACAGACACGTAGATCATCTCTACCTACTCTGCCGGTAGCAGGGGAGGAAGAAATTGTATCTACTCTGCCGTTGGCAGGGGAAGAAGAAGAAACTGAGCAGTTACAGTTGGAAGATATGGCCTCAGGAGCAACTGCTTCAATCCTAGAGAAAATTTATGAAAAATTGGAATCCTTGGATAAAAGAGTAGAATCTCTGGACAAGAAAGCGGATGAACAAACAGCTAAAATTGATCAAAATACAGCTTGTCTAAACAGAATAACTGGACAGGTGGCACAGAACGTACAAGCAATTGGGCAGTTAACTGAGGCCTCTGAAGAGAATCGTAAATTGGTTGAGGCTACCAGCCAAAAAGTTGAAAAATTAGAACAAGAGGTAAAACCATTATGTAAACAAGTTGGAGAACATCAGATGTATTTGTCTATGATAGAACTGCGGAACCGGGAAAATAATTTAAGATTAAGGTCAATACCAGAAGCTGAAGAAGAAAACCTAGCTGAGTTCCTGACCAAAGAATTTTCCAAGTTCTGGTCTATACAGGAAGAAAAGGATTTTAAAATTGTATCGGCTTTCAGACTTGGAAGATTTGCAAAGAAAGATAAGCCCAGAGATTGCTTGATAACTTTGAGATCGAGGGAGGAAAGGGACAAGATTTTGGGATTACACTACGAAAAGTCACTGGACATTTTGGATAAAAGAGCAGAAATTTACAAAGATATCCCGAAACAATTGCTGGACCTTAGATCCGCCTATCTTGAATTGGTGAGACTGTTAAGGAGTAATTCAATCATTTTCAGGTGGGAATTTCCTCAGGGATTATCCTTCACCTTCAGAGGGAAGAAAGTCAAGATTAAAACATTTGAAGATAGAGATAAATTTTTGATTGCTTACGGAGAGGACCTTCAGAAAGGAATCGAAACACCCTTGGGGCCTGGAGCATCTGCTGTACCTACCCCCTTGGAACCTGAAGATCCAGAGAAAAAGATACCACCCCTTGAGAAATAACAGATTTGCTCAGGATGTCTCTGCAACTGTTGAGCTGGAATATTAATGGGTGCAACTCTCCTGAATAAAGGAGGAAATTATTTCATATATTGAAAAAAGAACAATTGGACATTATCTGTCTGCAAGAAACACATGTGACAAGGCTCCATAGAAAAGTGCTAATAAATAAAAGATTAGGCCAAGAATTTATATCTTCGGACCGAGTGAAGAAAAGAGGAGTGGCGATCTATGCAAAGGAGAGCCTATCACCTAAATTTTTATTTAAAGATGAGCAAGGAAGAATTTTGGCAATAGAGATACATTATCAAGGAGAGAAGTTTTTGATACTAGGAATTTATGCACCAAATGAAGGGAAATCGGAATTTTATAAGAAGTTGCATGAGAATGTCCTGGACTATCTGGACTATGACAACATCATTATGATGGGAGATATGAATGGCGTGGTATCAACCAACATGGATAAGTCACAAAATCAAAATCTTACAAAAGATGGAAGACTACCAAAGACCTTTTTTGAACTAACTGACAACATGGACTTGATTGACATTTGGAGGACAAAGAACCCCCTGGGAAGAGAAGGAACATTCTTTTCTGAAGTCCAACTGACATGGACGAGAATCGACCAAATATGGATATCTAGAGGTCTGGCACCTAAGACTGGAAAGGTGGAAATCTGCCCAAAGACCTGCTCCGACCATAATGCTGTAAAGATGAACATAACACTACTACCAGCCGGCTCCTTTAGATGGAAGATGAATGACAATTTGTTTAGCGATCAGGAGATTATCAAGAAGGCCCAAAAAGTTTTGAAGGACTATTTTGAGATAAATTTGAACACTACGGTGGAAAAAAGAATCATCTGGGATGCAAGTAAGGCCGTGATGAGGGGGTTCCTGATACAACAGAATGCTGTAAAGAAAAGGACACAAAATGAGAAAAAAGATAAGATTTTGGAGAAAATCAAAGAACTTGAGAAGAAGCTAAGATCTAATCCGAAGTCACAGCCGATTCTTAGAGAAATTAAACTCCATCAAACACAGTATTCTAAATTGATAAACCAGGAAATAGAGTGGAAACTCAAATTAATGAAACAAAGATCATTTGATTCGGCGAATAAATGTGGGAAACTGCTAGCATGGCAGTTGAAAAAGAGACCGAAACTAAACACAGTTACAAATTTAGAGATTGAAGGAAGAAACATTCAGAACCCTGTGGACATTAGAAAGTGTTTCCAGAGATACTTCAAAAAATTATATACTCAAGGGCTGCAAGATGAGGACGAGATAAAACAATTTTTGAAAAAGAATGGATTACCAAAATTGTCACAAGAAAATAGAGTAATCTTGAACTCTAAAATAACACGACAAGAGATTGAACAAGCTATTCAGAATATGCAATTGGGCAAATCTCCAGGGCCAGATGGACTAACCTCCAAGTATTATAAGACATTGAAAGATTATTTGATACAACCAATGCTGGAGGTTAGCAACGAAATTTTGGAGGGGAAAAAGGCGCTGGAATTGTGGAAAGAAGCTTTTATCACATTGATACCAAAATCGGAAACTGAAAAGACTCAACTTAAGAACTACCGCCCCATCTCCCTCCTAAACGTGGATTACAAAATATTTGCAGACATATTAGCAAGTAGATTTAAAAAAGTCTTGAATCAGGTAATTCACAAAGACCAGGCAGGCTTTCTCCCAGGAAGACATTTGTTTGCTAACACAAGGAACATAATTGACATTTTGGAACTTTTGCAAACAAATATCCACACAAAAGCAGTTTTAATTTTTATAGATGCGGAGAAAGCCTTTGATAATATTTCTTGGAAATTTATGAAGGGAAATTTGGAAGGGATGGGGGTGGGACGGAGTTTTGGGAACAGGATTGACGCAATTTATTCAGAACAAAAGGCTAAACTGATAGTTAACAATGTGATTACTGAAGAGTTCAAAATTGAAAAAGGAACATGACAAGGCTGCCCGATTTCCCCACTGTTATTTATCTCTGTTCTGGAGGTGCTCTTGAACATGATCAGAGGGGACCGGCTGGTGGAAGGTATTCAGGTCGGAGCGAAACAATATAAACTTAAAGCGTTTGCAGATGATCTAGTTTTGACCCTTCAGGAGCCAGAATCTAGCACGAAAAAAGTATTACAATTAATTCAAGAGTTTGGTCGGGTAGCGGGATTTAAGTTAAATAAGCAGAAAACTAAGGTATTGGGGAAAAACTTGACAGTTACAGAGTCAGAACGGTTTCAGAAAGAGACAGAGTTGAACGTGGTTAAAAAAGTAAAATACCTAGGGGTAAATATAACAGCAAAAAATCTGAGTCTATTTAAAGATAATTATGAGAAATGCTGGGCAGAAATTAAGAGAGACTTAGAAAGTTGGACAAGATTGAAACTTTCCTTGTTAGGCCGAATTGCTGCTGTAAAGATGAATGTATTGCCGAAAATGCTTTTCTTATTTCAAACATTACAGATTGTGGACAAAACAGAGTGTTTCCGGAAGTGGCAGAGAGATATTTCTAAATTTGTCTGGCAGGGCAAAAAGCCCAGAATTAAGTTTAAGATATTAACTGATGCGAAAGAGAGAGGGGGCTTTGCCCTGCCAGACTTAAGGCTGTACTATGAATCAGCAGCTTTTTGCTGGTTGAAAGATTGGCTGCTTCTCGAAGACACTGATGTACTAGATCTGGAAGGTTTTGACAATGCGTTTGGTTGGCATGCATATTTATGGTATGACAAGGTTAAGATCAATAAGAATTTCAAGAACCATATTGTCAGAAAAGCAGTGTTTAATGTCTGGACAAAATACAAAGACTTATTGGAAAACAAAACTCCAAGGTGGCTTTCACCATTGGAAGCTAAGGCCCGGAAAAGACTCAATATGGAGGCCAAATGGCCGAAGTATTGGGAAATATTAGAAAAAGATGGAGATAATTGGAAATTGCAGAGTCAGGAGAAAATGAAAGACAAAGTGCGAGATTGGTTATATTATGCTCAGATTAAAGAAGTTTTTAAACTTGATAAAAAGTTAGGATTCCAGGTGGAAAAATCGAAGTTAGAAACGGAACTGTTAGAGCCTAAGACTAAGGTACTCTCAAGAATGTATAACTTGCTGTTAAAATGGAACAAACAAGATGAAATGGTTAAATCGGCTATGATAAAGTGGGCACAGGACATTGGGTATAATATTATGTTTGAGGACTGGGAAAAGTTATGGACCATTGGGCTGAATTTCACTGCATGTAATGCTTTGAAAGAAAATGTAATGAAAATGATATATAGATGGTACATGACCCCAGTCAAACTTGCAAAAATATACCACTTGTCTGATAATAAGTGTTGGAAATGCAGGGAAAGTGAAGGAACGTTCTTTCACCTCTGGTGGACTTGCCCTGGGGTTAAGGCCTTCTGGGAAATGATATACAATGAGCTGAAAAAGGTATTTAAGTATACCTTCCCTAAGAAACCAGAGGCCTTCCTTTTGGGCATCGTTGACCAGAGGGTGCTAAGGAATGACCGAACATTTTTTATGTATGCAACAATAGCAGCAAGGATACTCGTTGCTAAGCATTGGAAAACCCAAGATCTACCCACACTGGAAGAATGGCAGATGCAACTGATAGACTATATGGAACTGGCTGAGATGACTGGCAGAATTCGAGACCTGGGAGAGGAGACGGTGGAAGAAGATTGGAAGAAATTTAAGGACTATTTGCAAAAATATTGTAAACTGTATGAATGTTAAGGAGGATGCTTGATCACAAACAACTTGGCACCATTGAATTAGATAAACTGAACTATGAAGATAAGCTAAATTTAGGAAAAAATCAACTTTTAGATAATGAATAGGCTAAACTAAAAAGTTTTAAAAAGTCAAATGAATATATCTAAAATTTAAGATATAACATTGGAAAATTAGATAAGGTGGGGACAAGGTGATAAATTGCAGAATTAATTTTTATATTTTGGAACGTAGGAGAGGGAGATGTGAGGAAGTCCAAAAAGGATAAGAAAATATGTTATGAAATGTGATGTTTTTTGTATGTTTTGTTTATTATGTTATAATTTTTAAAAAAACTATTAATAAATATTATATAAAAAAAAATAAAGCAGGAGAAGAAAGGAAGAAGGACTTGTGCTTCCTTTGAAAGGGAGAGGAATAAAGCATATGGTCAAGCTACAAGGGATCTTCAATCATAGATAGTTTCTGTAATGGTTGTAAGGGGGTTACTTGTGCATAAATTGCCTTCAGTTTAGTTAAATTGCTTGGCCAACCATGGCTGACAGCTCACCCTCCGTGACCTGCTAGTCACTTGCAGAATCCGTCAGTGGGCGTTTCTTGAACCTCTTCCAACATAAGATCTGTTTGACGCCAAGTCTCCTCCTACTTTCCCTGCGTGGAACTCGTCTGTGCAAGTAAGGGGAAGGCAGGGGCGTGCCAGCGCTCTCTCCACTAGTCTCTGGTGAAGGGTCTTGGAGACCTGTCTCCAATTCCTCCATCTCCCTCTCTTCTCTACTGGTGTTACGCTGAATTCCTTCCCCCCTGCTGGTCCCCTCTCCGGCATCGCTCTGGAGCCCTGCCTCTGCCTCTCGCTCTGATGTCAGTTCCCTGACAGTTTCATCCCAATGTTTATATTTGTTTTTATTTAACCAAATCCATACTGAGAGGTGTAGTATCCCCAACTCCATTGGGGGAGCAATGGGGGCAGTCGCCCACTCTTGGGTAAACCAGAATCCTAGGTTTCATCTACAACAAAGAGTATGTTTCTTGAACTTCTTTCCTGTTTGCTTACCTCATCGTCCACTCAAATTCTGCCCTTTCCTCCTGAAACATTGTTCTCAATATTAAATCTTTATTTTACCAAATGCATACAGAGGTGTGACATCCCCAAGTACATTGGGGGAGCAAAAGAGGCAGTAGTTCACTCTTCAATAAACCAGAGTCCTAGCATTTTTTAGGACTGAAGTTGTTGAGGTTTTTTCAGGATTTTACCCCAGGAAAATAAACTGCCACAGGGGCCGGATTAAACTGACCAGTGGGCCCCTGAAATGGACTTTGGCCATGCCTGATTTAAAGCAAAGAGTAAGTTGCTTACATTTGTAGAAACTTATGATAGGATAGGAGACAATGTATAGGCACAAATTTTCTCATATTTCGGAGCAGAATTATCCTGCCCCCACCCCATGCAATCTTTTAGTTTGCTGGTATTACACACCACCCCAATCTCTGAATGGAGTCAGGTTCCAGGGGTACCAGATGTGCTTACCAGAGTCTGTCATGTTTGCTGGTGCTGATGGGAGTTGTAGTACAACAACTTCAGGAGGGTTAAAGGTTACCCCACATCTTCTCTACTGGTCCTCTCCCTCAGACTGCAGGAGTCACCATCAACAATCATTCTCTGGTCTATGCAAGGCCCACCCCTATTCACAGAGTTTAAGAACTACAGAAGGAATATATACTAGTTTCCAGAAACTAGTATTCAAATAATGCTTCCAATGTTGCAGAAAAAATATATCAATTGAGGATGGTAACCATGTATTTATCAAGTTCACTTTTGAAGCTATCCAAGTCTCAAGCAGTACATGTGAAAAGGATCTAGGAGTCTTGGTTGACCACAAACTAGACATGAGCCAACAGTGTGATGCGGCAGCTAAAAAAGCCAATCCAATTCTGGGCTGCATCAATAGGAGTATAGCATCTAGATGAAGGGAAGTAATAGTGCCACTGTATTCTGCTCTGGTCAGACCTCACCTGGAGTACTGTGTCCAGTTCTGGGCACCACAGTTCAAGAAGGACACTGACAAACTGGAACGTGTCCAGAGGAGGGCAACCAAAATGGTCAAAGGCCTGGAAACGATGCCTTATGAGGAACGGCTAAGGGAGCTGGGCATGTTTAGCCTGGAGAAGAGAAGGTTAAGGGGTGATATGATAGCCATGTTCAAATATATTAAAGGATGTCACATAGAGGAGGGAGAAAGGTTGTTTTCTGCTGCTCCAGAGAAGCGGACATGGAGCAATGGTTCCAAACTACAAGAAAGAAGATTCCACCTAAACATTAGGAAGAACTTCCTGACAGTAAGAGCTGTTCGACAGTGGAATTTGCTGCCAAGGAGTGTGGTGGAGTCTCCTTCTTTGGAGGTCTTTAAGCAGAGGCTTGACAACCATATGTCAGGAGTGCTCTGATGGTGTTTCCTGCTTGGCAGGGGGTTGGACTCGATGGCCCTTGTGGTCTCTTCCAACTCTATGATTCTATGATTCTATGATTCTAAGTCAGTGGACTTTGCTGACTCTTGTAAGATGGAGTTTGTAGTAGAAAGTGTTGTGTTCATGTACCTTGACGCAGACCTATTCTTCCTACACAGTTACTAAAGATTTCTAAACCCATTTTCCCCCTGTTTGCAGTGGCATCTCTGACATGTGAGTCTTGTTTCAATGAAGGAAAAGATTGCAGAAATTCCATCACTGAGGAGTGTGACGAATCCAGTGACCAGTCCTGCATGTCTGCCCTTGGAGTTGGCAAACTGTGTAAGTGAAGAGAACTTTCAGCCTCTTTGATCACCAAAACGTAAACCCCCAGACTCACTTTCTAAGGCCATATCTTAGCCACAAGCCATGGAACATGCCTTTTAATAAAGTAGTATTCTAGCCTCTGCATTGCCTGTAGGAGCAAGGAAGAAATTCAAGTCAGTTCATATTTAAAGGTGCATTTACTCAATTGGCAGAGCAAAACAAAGCCATCCTTCAGAATCTGCCCTTCTCCCATTTTTGCAATCCAGTTGTCCAAATCAGTAGACAAATGCACATACTAGGGTAAAGTGTGCATATAAGAACCTAAACCAAGTCAATCAACAGTCACCTAATTCATAAGGAGAGCTAAAAATAAAGATAGAAAAGATGGATATAAGTAACAGCAACAAAACAAGCCAAACAATACCCCAACCCAAGTGTCGGTTCAGCAGCCTCAGCTTTTTTAGTTGGAGTCAGTCTATCAGGTTCCCATCTCCCAGGCCAAGTGAAAAATGACCTGCAAGAGAGAGAGCTAGTCCGCCAGGATTCACAGCCAAGATGGTCAACAAATATCCCCCCCGCCCTCCCCCCCCACCCCCACGGGGAAAACCATGACTGCTTAAATCAGTATGACCCTGCAGATAGGGCCTAAGAGTGAAAATAACATTCACACTAAATGTTGATGGGGTGGGGGGGAGAGTTGGAAAAACTGATATGAAAATGTGGAGAAATGAACTTCAAATAAGAAACCAAGAGAAACTGATACTGACATATTGCCCCTTCCTAATTGCCTGTGGTACATGCTCCCTTTATGAGCTCCAGCATCGACTCTTATTGGTCAACTTACAGGGAGGATTTACTTTAAATCAGTAAAAACAGTCAGTAAAACTTGATTTAAAACTTTTTTTTACATAAAAACTCATTCTTGCTGGTATAATCCTAATATTTACAACTAGATGAAGGTTTCGTTTTTGGAATAATAAATTTTCAGAGTAGTTTTTAAAGTTATATCAAAAATTACTGATTTGGTTATACTATTAGAAAAACATTGACAGATAATTATAAATTTTTTGTGAGGTTTAATAAATTAACTGTTTATATTTGGACTTCTTTTCTGCTGTATTTTATTGGAAGGAGAAAAAATAATCCTTTCATTAATAGCAATTTAAATAATTTATTTAACTAAAACAATAACATTATAGCATATGCATCCATGTTTGTTAACTGATGTGATTAAACGATTTTTTAAGAAAAACCTTAGAGGGAGTTATAGCACACATGAAAAGCTTAAAACAAATCCTTATTTCCTGATGAGGATAGTCTTTGGACTATAATATAACTTAAATAGAAAACTATCTTTTTTGGGGGGGGGAATCCTCCAAAAAACCAATTTAAATTAAAAAAATCTGATTTAGATAAAAAAATTCTGATTTAAATTTAATCTGATTATTTTACTTTTTTTTAATTGATTTTTATCCACTCTCTCATCCACCATGGCAGCCACAAAACTTATTTCATTCATTAATTGCTTCCCATGAAGCCTCCTGAACTGATCCCACTCAATAAGGAGAAGGGTGGTAGAAACCTCTGGACAGCCAAAGGTTCTCCATTCCTGACTCACATTCAACAAATAGATAAAACTGGAGAAATCTCTTTCTGCTCCAAGCAGGGCCTGCTCAACACAATTGGATACCTGAGGCAAACCATGAAATGTTCCCCACCCCGCAGACCCGGAAGAAAGGGTGACTGAAGATTAGGCCTGGGCGATTTATTGATATATCACCCCAGGACCGGTATGAGGGGCAGACCGTGATGACAGCTTCACTCAGCAGTAAATCAGTGGGCGAAACCCTGCCTATTCTGAGTCCCTCTGCCTCCAGCAACCAGCACGCTGAGGAAAAACAAAACAAGCTGCAGCCTGGAGCTGGAGGCTGAGGGACTCAGGAGGGGTGGCAGTTTCATCAACGATGTGAAATCATCATCGTGGTCTGTGCCATATACTTGCACTGGGAGAAAAAAGCTGCATGGACAAGGCTTATACATCTTGTTCCTCCCTCCCTCCCTCCCTCCCTCCCTCCCTCCCTCCCTCCCTCCCTCCTTAAACTGCTTGGGTTAAGAGCACACTGCTGCCCTCACCTCAGCCAAGCAGTTTTGCAGAAACCCCAACCTGCCACTGGCTCACATGAGCAAGTAGTGGGGCAGGGACTCTGTTAAAGTGCTCCCCCTCCCTAGCTGCAAGAGCCCCACCCTCGCTCCTGCTTGCACACAAGTAGAAGCGGTATCTCAGCTGCTAAGCAGGGGAACTGCGAGCCATGTCACCCTTTCCTGTCGAGGGGGCACGGCTGCCCACCTCTCAATGGAGAAGTTTGAAGGAGCCCCCACCTTGCGTGAGTCGACAGTGGAGTGCAGGCTCCGGGCGGAGACAGCCTTGGCTGCCACCTGGCTGCCTTTTTCAGCACAGGAGAAAAGATGGAGCCCACTCTGCCAGTCAAAGGCTGCCAGGCAGTGCAGGCAGCCCTGCAAGGGATAATTAGGGTGGCTTTGCAGCCTGCGCTTTGCAAATGACCACCCCACAAGGAAAGAGGCAGTGTGCCTGCATGGGCACCAGCGAGGCGGAGGGAGCCTCAGAAAGGAGCTCCAAGGTGATATTTGCTAAAATGTATAGAACTTAAGATAAGGTATTTTGGAACTGTAAGGAGAAGGAAGGGAATTTCTTTCAAATGTGGTGGATGTGTCCTAAGATTAAAGTCTACTGGGATATGATATATAAAATACTTTTAGTAAAAAAAAACCAGAGGCTTTCTTATTAGCAATCATAGGTGAAGAAATTCCCCCCCAAAAGACATAAATATATTTATGTATGCTACCATGGCAGAAAGTGTTACGATATGGATGCAATGCAGCTGCAAAGTGCTAGCTTGAAAAGTAAACATGATGGGAATGTTGGGACTGCCCGTGGGAAACAGAGGGACAGTCAATTCCCAGTACAAAGCACCGGAATTAGCTCAGAGTGTAATTTGAGCTCTTCCGTTTATTCCTGTCCAGGAAGTGCAGGAAGTGTTTGTCTCTACACTGCTGGAGCTTGAAGAGAGTGGTCACATTTTTTTGTAATGCTGCAAAGACAGAAATAAAGGCATGTAAATACGTTTCTGTCTATCTCTTTCCCCTGCCAGGGGGCAGGAAAGAGGGGGGGTGTTCTTCTCACGTTTGAAAAGAATCGCCTATCGAGACCTCGCCTAGATCTTGCTGGGGAATGCAGCCAGGGAGGTCAACAGGGAATCATGCCGGGTGCCTGGGAGAGCAGCTAAAGAGGTTGATGGATCGTATTCATCCTCTGCAAGGAGATAAAGGAGTTTGTGGTAGCGTGCGGATGGAGGCTACAATGAACGGCTGAACACCGAAGCAGACGTTTTTGCTGATAAGCAAGGAGCAACAGAACCCCAAGGTATGCTGATTTATGGGCTAAAAGAGTGAACGCAGATTGATTCTTCTCTGGTTCACAAAAGCTGATTTTTTTGGATAGAAAAACACTGTGAGAGAGCCACATTCTTCGCATTCTTGGGACTGATAACGGTTTGCTTCAAACCTGGAATGTCCAGTTGCTAAGCAATGAGACATCAGTCTTTTCAGCTACTTTGGAGATAGTTAGCTTGAAAAGAAAGTGGAAAGTTACTAGCCAACACGGCTGACAGTGTTAGAGGCTGGAAAAACACTGGGAAAACAGCATTTGTTTTGTCTGCTATCTCACTGCTCTTGGAGGGACTTCCAAAGCAGCCTGCATTTAGCTGCCAGGTGCAAAGAGTAAACAGCCAGCTATTGGAATTTACAGGCTCGAGAGTGAGAGCTGAGGCTTGAGATTGAGATGGCTTTGTTCTCTCAGAAGCTCCGAAAAGCTTGTGAAGCTGGAGTGAGAAGCAAGAGCCGAAGGTTGACTACCCCAGAAGGGGAGAGCCAAGATGACGCTGGCCAAATTCCTGAAAGCTTATCGAAAGCTGAGGAGAGCTTTGACCCCAAAAGGGGGAGTGAAGGAACTGTTGCTGCTGTTGATGTTCCTGTTCTTGCTGCAATTGATGTTGCTGACAGGGGGAGTGAGGCTCAGAGTTATAGCGCCCCCACTGCCATTGCAAGGAAAGAGCAAGCTGAAGCTCTGAACATTGTTTGTTGTTACAATTGTGGACAGACTGGGCATCTTCAGGGGAATTGTAAGAAGCCACGTCAACAGAAAGGAGCTAAGGGGAGCTCTGCAAAGCCTGAGGTGTCAGGCAAAAGTCGTACCAAGTCCCAGATGAAACCTGCAAAGGCATTGCAGTCAACAAAAGCCGCATTTTCAATGGAAAACGCTTTTGTTTTGGACACTGGAGTGACGCAACACATGACGTCGCGCCGAGGACTGTTTTCAACGTATAAGAAGCAAAGCTGCACTGTGAAACAGGCCAATGGCCAGGAGCTGGAAGCAACCGGGTTTGGAACTGTGTATCTTGAAAGTCTGAACTTGACTATTAACAATGTGTATTTGGTTCCTGATTTAAAGTTCAATCTGCTGAGTGTTTCGCAGATCGCAAAGAAAGGACTGACTTTGTCCTATGATAGAGAAAGCTGCAAAATCTTCAAAGATGGAGAGCTGTATCTTTCCGCCAGAGAGAAAGATGGACTGTATTTGTTGACTTTTGATCAAAGTGATTGCAAAAATTGTAATGCATCTGAATCTGACATGATTTCTCTGGCAGGTATGGCGAAGGACGTCCAGAAAGCGACCAAAGTTAACAGTGCATTTCAGCGAGTGTATGCTGATGTGATTGGTCCTCTAGCACCATCTAGAGGCAATGCAAGATATTATCTTGTGTGTGTGGATTATTTCACTCATTATGTGTGGATATACATATTGCAGAAACCACAAGAAGCCTTAGAAAGGTTTAAAGAGTTTTGTGACAAGGTTAAAACTGTTCATGATGCTAACATTGATTGTCTTTTCACAGATGAAAAGCCAGTTTTTCTTTTGCAGGATTTTCAGGATTTCCTGGATAAGAAAGGCATAAGGCACAAGACTGCTGTTTCTGCAGGAGCATGGAACAAAAGTGTCTGTGTGCAAGTGAACAAAGAATTGCAAAATGGGATGAAGGCGCAATTACTGAGTTCACATTTGCCACATGAGTATTGGGCGGAATCGTTATTGTGTTTTTGTTACTCTTGGTTGAGAAAGGTTTCAAAAGGTTTGGGATGTTCTCCTTTTGAAAAGCTATTTCACAGAAAACCTTCTGTAGCCCATTATAAGGTTTTTGGGTCTCATGTTTTGACTGAAGCTCCAGGTGGAGTAAAGAATGCCAGAGGCATTTTTGTGGGTTATGAAAATTTGTCTGAATCTGGTCAGGTGATTCTCACAAAATTTCTAGAGAGTGCTCCTGAACAGGAGAGAGAAATTGTTCACACATTTCCCACTGAGGACAATTCAGATGATGATGATGATTTTACTGATTACAGTGGTACTGAGAATGACAGTGATAGCTCAAAGAGTTCAGTTGACACAGTCATTGAGAGGAAATCTCACACAATGGCTAGACCTTCACAGGTGGAGGATGAACCACTGTTTACTATTGGAACTGGTTCTCCAAAGAGTCCTGAGACTGAACCAGTGAGCAGAGAGGATCAGCACCTCATACGCAGGTCCGAGAGAGTTACAAAGGGTGTACCACCCAAGAGGTATTCAAAAGAGTTTGCTAACTCAGCTGTTGCATGTGTTACTATTGTTGACAACTCAAGACAGGTTGAAGCTGTGTCTAAGTCAGAGACAAAGACACAACAGGGAGTTGCTAAGCATAACACTACATTCCCTAGCCAAGGTAATGCAGATGCACTCGTTCCTTGGAAGTCAGACAACCAGAGAGGTACACTGGGGAAACCAGTGGCAGGTAGTTCCAAGGATGGAACTGAAACAACAGGGGAGTGTTATATGCATAACAACTGTTTGTTTCTTCTCTGAATCAAGCTATTTTCGCAGCGCACATTGATTCATATGGGGGAGTCTGTTACGATATGGATGCAATGCAGCTGCAAAGTGCTAGCTTGAAAAGTAAACAACATGGGAATGTTGGGACTGCCCATGGGAAACAGAGGGACAGTCAATTCACAGTGTGAAGCACCGGAATTAGCTCAGAGTGTAATTTGAGCTCTTCCATTTATTCCTGTCCAGGAAGTGCAGGAAGTGTTTGTCTCTACACTGCTGGAGCTTGAAGAGAGCAGTCACATTTTTTTGTAATGCTGCAAAGACAGAAATAAAGGCATGCAAATACGTTTCTGTCTATCTCTTTCCCCTGCCAGGGGGCAGGAAAGGGGGGGGGTGTTCTTCTCACGTTCGAGAAGAATCGCCTATCGAGACCTCGCCTGGATCTTGCTGGGGAATGCAGCCAGGGAGGTCAACAGGGAATCATGCCGGGTGCCTGGGAGAGTTGCCAGTTTCTACTGATAAAGCCTTGATTTTCGACATCAAGGATACTTTTAGCCCAGAAATGGAAGCAGCAGGAACTTCCAACGTTGGAAGAATGACAGACAAAGATGATTGAATACGCTGAGCTGGCGAGACTGACGGGGGAAATCCGAAACCAGCACAACGAACTGTTTGAAAAAGACAGGTTATGATTTGATACCTGTCTTTTAAGTATGGAGATAAGGTAAGTAGGGTGATTTAGAGATGTGAAGATAAAAGTGATTGCATATGAAAGTCAGGGAGGGGGGCGGGAGGAAGTCAAAGCTCAATTTGAGCAAAGATATATATGATGAAGACATTTTATTTGGTTGTTATAAAGGAAAAAAGAAATTTTAATAAACATTATATTTAAAAAAAAGAAAGAAACGAGCTCCAAGGTCCCTACCACGAGAAACAAGGACATGGACTGCCGGTATGAGAGACTCAGTGTGCTGGGTACTGGAGGCAGAAGTACTCAGGATAGGAGGGGTTTCGACCACCGATTTCCTGCTGAGTGAAGCTGTCATCATGGTCTGCCCCTCATACCGAAGGCAGCAGCATCAGGCAATGCTTTTCTTGATGGTCAGATCCCCTGCCCCTCTGGATCCTGCCAAATAAGATGACCATCAATCCTTTCCTGGTGGGTGGGCCAGCCCTATCTCCAGGTCTAGTTATTTCCTTTTTCATTTCTTTCTTTTATAGCACTTTTGGGGTCAAATATGGTTCTCAAGTCCTGCATCGATACAGAGTTGTGTGATGCAGACTATTCCAGTGCCTCCATAACCTCATCACTGTACATCCAGAGCAAGATCTCCTGCTGCAAGACAGATATGTGCAACAGTGGACCTCCTGAAAGTAAGTATCATCTTCAGGAAATATGGTCTCACAAAACTCAAGTAATGAGAGAGGTCAAAGAAAGACAAACAAGTTTTGGGCAGTATCCTGATGTCTGGGACTGGCTAGACAAGGAGGAGTGGTGGCAGCCAGTCACTCCAGGAGGTGCCTGAGGGTGACGCTAAGAAAGAACATTTCAAACCTGATTCAGACTGGTGGGACAGGGAGGAACCATTGACAGAGGGAACGAGCAGGGAAGCATTGGAGCCATAGTATGGGGCTGGCGGGAACTAATAGAACAAAACCCAAAATCACAATAAGATTACCTCAACAACACACAGCATCTATTAGAAAAAATTACAAGGAAGCATCACAGTTTTACCTTAGTCCTAGAAACACCCCTCCCATAATGTTACTCACAGTTCCTCTCCTGCAGCAGCTTCTGGTATTTACTTCCTTTGCTTTCCTCCAAAAAGCTTGAGCTCCCGCTCACCATTTTAGCCTAAAAAAAATCCAGTAAAATAGGTTATGTTGAGAGATGGTTCCTGGCCCCAGGCCACTCAGCAAGTGTCATGGCTACAGTGGAATTTGAACCCTGGTCTCCTAGATTCTAGTCCAGCCCCCTAACCACTACACATCACTGGCTCATTGCTTTCCCAGAGTTCTAGCCCCCAAACCTAGACCAACCAACTTTCTTTGATGTATTTGCATTTGTAGAGATATTTTTAGCGGGAGAGGCATCTGTCCTTCTTGTGTGGGAGGGAATTGATTTCTTTGAGGTTTGCATTCAGGGAATTGATATCTTCAGGTTATAGCAAATGCTAATAAAGATCTATTAGATGCAATGGACTCCAGTGATGCTTAATTACATATTATAGAGGAACACTAACTCAGAGGAGAAGATGGTGAAATGCAAACAGGGGACACAGAAAGGGCTGAACTCCTCAATGCCTTCTCTGCCGATAAGGAAAACAATGCCCGACCTGAAGAATTTGGAGCAAATGATTCAGCAGAGGTAACACAGCACAGAATAACTAAGGAGATAGTACAAGAATACTTGGCTAGTTTAGATGTATTCAAGTCTCCAGGGCCAGATGAACTGCATCCAAGAGTATTAAAAGAACTGGCAGATGTGATCTCAGAACCACTGGCAGTCATCTTTGAGAATTCCTGGAGAACTGGCGAAGTCCCGGCAGACTGGAGGAGGGCAAATGTTGTCCCTATTTTCAAAAAGGGGAAAAGAGAGGACCCAAATAATTACCGCCCAGTCAGTCTGACATCAATACCAGGGAAGATTCCGGAGCAGATCATTAAGCAAACAGTCTGTGAGCACCTAGAAAGGAATACTGTGATCACCAATAGTCAGCATGGATTTCTGAAAAATAAGTCATGTCAGACTAACCTGATCTCATTTTTTGACAGAATTACAAGCCTGGTAGATGAAGGGAACGCAGTGGATGTAGCCTGCCTTGATTTCAGCAAGGCATTTGACAAGGTGCCCCATGATATTCTTGTAAAGAAGCTGGTAAAATGCGGTCTTGACTATGCTACCACTCAGTGCATTTGTAACTGGCTGACTGACCGAACCCAAAGGGTGCTCATCAATGGTTCCTCTTCATCCTGGAGAAGAGTGACTAGTGGGGTGCCACAGGGTTCTGTCTTGGGCCCAGTCTTATTCAACATCTTTATCATCGACTTGGATGATGGACTCAAGGGCATCCTGATCAAATTTGCAAATGACACCAAACTGGGAGGGGTGGCTAACACCCCAGAGGACAGGATCACACTTCAAAACGACCTTGACAGATTAGAGAACTGGGCCAAAACAAACAAGATGAATTTTAACAGGGAGAAATGTAAAGTATTGCACTTGGGCAAAAAAAATGAGAGGCACAAATACAAGATGGGTGACACCTGGCTTGAGAGCAGTACACGTGAAAAGGATCTAGGAGTCTTGGTTGACCACAAACTTGACATGAGCCAACAGTGTGACACGGCAGCTAAAAAAGCCAATGCAATTCTGGGCTGCATCAATAGGAGTATAGCATCTAGATCAAGGGAAGTAATAGTGCCACTGTATTCTGCTCTGGTCAGACCTCACCTGTGTCCAGTTCTGGGCACCACAGTTCAAGAAGGACACTGACAAACTGGAACGTGTCCAGAGGAGGGCAACCAAAATGGTCAAAGGCCTGGAAACGATGCCTTATGAGGAACGGCTAAGGGAGCTGGGCATGTTTAGCCTGGAGAAGAGAAGGTTAAGGGGTGATATGATAGCCATGTTCAAATATATAAAAGGATGTCACACAGAGGAGGAAGAAAGGTTGTTTTCTGCTGCTCCAGAGAAGTGGACACGGAGCAATGGTTCCAAACTACAAGAAAGAAGATTCCACCTAAACATTAGGAAGAACTTCCTGACAGTAAGAGCTGTTCGACAGTGGAATTTGCTGCCAAGGAGTGTGGTGGAGTCTCCTTCTTTGGAGGTCTTTAAGCAGAGGCTTGACAACCATATGTCAGGAGTGCTCTGATGGTGTTTCCTGCTTGGCAGGGAGTTGGAGTCGATGGCCCTTGTGGTCTCTTCCAACTCTATGATTCTACGATTCTATGATTCTAACAGTGGTACCTCGGGTTACTTACACTTCAGGTTACATACGCTTCAGGTTACATACTCCGCTAACCCAGAAATAGCGCTTCAGTTTAAGAACTTTGCTTCAGGATGAGAACAGAAATCGTGCTCCGGCAGCACAGCGGCAGCAGGAGGCCCCATTAGCTAAAAAAAAAAAAAGGTTAAAAAAATTACATTTGTTGCTCCACTCACTTTCGCAACAGGCCCTACCACTGGCATGTGTCCCGGAGAAACTTGCCTAGAAGGAAATGTGGCCGTCACTGAAACAATTAATATGAACGTTCCATCTTTAAGTCCCGGCTAGGCTCCTGGCGTACACCAGCTGCTGATACAGGCCTGTACCACCATCCTTTTCAAACTAGAGACAGAAGCTGGGGTTGGGATTTGAACCAAGAACCCCAAACCTGAAAGCTGCACTCAGCTGGAGCGTGGCTTGGTGAGCTACCATGAATTGCATACTGAGACCCTCAGGTGGAGAGGAAGATAGGAATAACAGCACACCAGGCAGTGCGACTGGTAATGCAGTATCATTATTCTTCTTCTTTCGTGATCACTCGTAGCCAATTAAGATTGTCTTTCATAAACACAGTTTTAACAATCAGTCTGTAAGTGACTGTGGAGGCCAATTCTGGAACCACACGTCCTTCCACAGTGGGGACATTGGTTTCTGGGCGGGAGTTGATCATGGTGTGGATTTGCCAACCATGCCTTCCTCTTAGCACGTTTCTCCCTTATATCCTGAGTTTGAGTCTCTTCAAAGCCCATGACACCTTTGGTAAAGGCTGTTCTTCAATTGAAGTGCTCGCAGGCCAGGGTTTCCCTGTTGTCGGTGTTTAAACTTCATTTTAAAAGATTTGCCTTGAGACAGTCTTTAACCCTCTTTTGTTGACCACCAGCATTACGCTTTCCATTTTTAAGTTCAGAATAGAGTAGTTACTTTGGAAGACGATCATCAGGCATCAGCACAACATGACCAGTCCAACGAAGATTATGTTGAAGAATCATTGCTTCAACACTGGTGATATTTGCTTCTTCTAGTACACTGATATTAGTTCGCCTGTCTTCCCAAGTGATGTGTAAAAATTTTCAGAGACACCGTTGATGAAATCTTTCGAGGAGTTAGAAATGGTGTTTATAAGTGGTGCATGTTTCACAAGCATACAGTAAGGATGTTAGTACAATAGCTTTGTAAACAAGCATTTTTGTTTCCCTGTGAATGTCCCAGTCCTCAAACACTCTGCACTTCAATCGACAGAAAGCTGCACTCGCAGAGCTCAGGGATGCTGGATTTTGGCATAAGTGTTAGCCCTTGTGGAAAGATAACTGCCTAGGTAGGAGAAGTGATTGACATTTTCCAACGTTACACCATTGAGTTGGATTTGTGGAGCTGCAGAGGGGTTATTTTGTACTTGTTGGTGCAGTACTTTGGTTTTTTTGGATGTTGAGCGACAGGCCAAACTTTTCGTAAGCTTCTGGGAAGATATTTAGGATGGTTTGGAGGTCATCCCATGAGTGTGCACACACTACGTTGTCATTAGCATACTGAAGCTCTATGATGAAAGTTACTGTAACCTTACTCTTTGCTTTCAGCCTGCTCAGATTGAAGAACTTTCCATCTGTTCAATATATGATTTCTACTCCGGTGGGCAGTTTTCCTTTGACAAAGTGTAGGATCATGGCAATGAAAATAATGACTAGAGTTGGGGCAATAACACAACCCTGTTTAACACCTGATCCCACTGTGAATGGTTCACTTTGAAAGCCATTGTTATCTGTGATTGTTGCTGTCATATTATCATGGAGGAGTCGGATGATGTTTACAAATTTATCTGGGCAGCCAATTCTCAGAAGGGCAGTCCATTATGATTTACAGTGTCTAAAGCCTTAGGTCAAAAAACAACATATACGGGGGTTGGTTTTGATCTCTGCATTTTTCTTGAAGCTGTTGAGCAGTGAAAATCATGTCCACTGTCCCCCTAGAAGGCCAAAAACCATTTTAGGATTCAGGAAGAGTCACCTCGGATATTGTTAAGAGATGGTTTGCTAAGATCCTTGCAAAAATTTTGCCACCTGCAGCTAATAGAGAGGTGCCTTGATAGTTTCCGCAATCAGTTCTGTCACCTTTTTTAAAAAAAAATTGATAATTTTGGCATCCTTAAAGTCTGCTGGGATCTCTTCTCTTTCCCGGATTTTTTTTATGAGCTTGTGAAGATATTGTGTAACAATTTGTGAGAGGACCTCAGCAGCTACGGGGGAGTTGCACTTAAGGAGATGTTGGTAATGTTCTTTCCAGCACAGTGCAATAGCTTCTTTATCTTTTAGACGTGTGATACTATCTGCTGAGCGTAGGGGGCATATGCCATGATTTATTCGCCCATAGATGGTCTTTGTGGCTTGGTTCACAGGCTGCAATAATGGATGTTTTTAGCTTGGTCCGGTGTTCCTCGATGTTTTCAGGGAATTCTGAAAGCAGATGGCCCTTAAGAGTCATTTGGGAGCAATCCCACTTAACGGGATCTTGAAGGGCTTGGGTGTTCATTTTGTGCCTTGTTTTCCTTCCTTGAAGCCTGCGTTAAGGTATAATATTGATAGCCATTGTGGAGCATATTAGTCAGTGATCTGTCCAGCAGTCGTCGGCACTCGTCATAGTTCTGGTAAGGAGCAGATCACGGCGATCTTTAGCACAGACAATAACATAGTCTAAGTCAGCGGCAGGCAACCTAAGGACCATGGGCCGGATGTGGCCCAATCACCTTCTCAATCCGGCCCATGGACGGTCCAGAAACCAGCATGTTTTTACATGAGTAGAATGTGTCCTTTTATTTAAAATGCATCTCTGGGTTATTTGTGGAGCATAGGAATCCGGTCATATTTTTTATCAAAATATAGTCTGGCCCACCACATGCTCTGAGGGATGGTGGACCAACCCATGGCTGAAAAAGGTGGCTGACCCCTGGTCTAAGAGGTGCCAGTGGTAACTAATACCGACTGGTTCCTTCAGATGGAGGATGAATGACACCTTGTTTAGAGATTCAGAAATCACCAAGAAGGCCCAAAAAATCATGAAAGACTATTTTGAGATAAATATGAAAACCACCATTGAAAAAAGAGTAATCTGGGATGCAAGCAAAGCCGTAATGAGAGGGTTTCTGATTCAACAGAATGCAATAAAAAGGAGAACCCAAAATGAGAAAAAAGAAAAGATCTTGGAGAAAATAAGAGAAGGTGAGAAGAAACTTAGAGTGAAACCAAAGTCGCAGGAGATTCTGAGAGAAATAAAGCTATATCAAGTACAATATATGAAAATGATAAATCAGGACATAGAATGGAAAATTAAACAGATGAGACAAAAGACTTTTGAATCGGATAATAAATGTGGGAAACTGCTAGTGTGGCAGATGAAGAAAAGACAAAAGTTAAACACTGTTATAAATCTCGAAGTGGAAGGTAAGAACATACAGAATCCACAGGAGATTAGAAATTGCTTCCAGAGATACTTCGAACAACTGTATACACAAGGGCCACAGAAAGAGACTGAAATAGACCACTTTTTGAAAACCAATGGATTACAAAAAATTTCTCAAGAAAATAAGTTATTGCTGAATTATAAAATATCTGAACAGGAGGTGGAAGGTGCCATTCAGAACATGCAGTTGGGTAAATCTCCAGGGTCGGACGGTTTAACCTCTAAGTATTATAGATCTTTGAAAGATTGGTTAATTCAACCACTAAAGGAGGTTTGTAATGAAATTTTGGAGGGGGGGAAAGCGCCAGAGTCGTGGAAAGAAGCCTACATTACACTTATACCGAAAACTGAGTCTGAAAAGACACAACTTAAGAACTACCGCCCCATATCTCTGCTTAATGTGGATTATAAATTTTTTGCAGATATTTTGGCTAAAAGATTGAAAAAAAGTATTAACGGAGGAGATACATAAAGACCAAGCTGGCTTTCTCCTGGGTAGAACATTTGTCTGATAATACGAGGAATATAATTAACATTTTAGAAAAGCTTCAAATGAATATCAATACCAAAGCAGTTTTGATATTTGTAGACGCGGAGAAAGCCTTCGATAATATTTCTTGGAGTTTCATGAAGAAAAATCTTCAGGGGATGGGGGTTGGTCAAGGTTTCGAAAATGGTATAGGTGCAATCTACTCAGAACAAAAGGCTAAACTGATAGTCAATAATGTGGTGACAGAAGAATTTAAGATGGAGAAAGGGACACGACAAGGCTGCCCAATTTCCCCATTGCTTTTTATTTCGGTCCTGGAGGTCCTGTTAAATATGATTAGAAGGGACCATCTGATTAAAGGTATTCAGGTTGGAGCTAAACAATACAAACTTAAAGCTTTCGCAGATGACTTCGTATTGACATTACAGGAGCTAGAAACTAGTACTAAAAGGGTTTTGGAATTAATCCAGGAATTTGGTCAGGTGGCAGGTTTTAAGTTGAATAAGTTAAAAACCAAGGTTTTGGAGAAAAATTTAACACCAATTGAGAGAGAGAGGTTTCAGAAGGAGACATGTTTAACATTGGTAAAGAAAGTAAAATACCTGGGGGTGAACATGACTGCTAAGAATGTGAATTTGTTTAAAGATAACTATGAGAAATGCTGGTCAGAAGTGAAAAAAGATCTTGAAATATGGTCAAGCCTGAAGCTTTCCTTGCTTGGCCGAATTGCTGTTATCAAGATGAATGTATTGCCAAGAATGCTGTTTTTGTTTCAATCATTGCAAATTATAGACAAGATGGACTGTTTCAAGAAGTGGCAAAGAGACATTTCTAGATTTGTCTGGAAGGGCAAGAAGCCTAGAATAAAATTTAAGATATTAACTGATGTAAAACATAGAGGTGGATTTGCCCTGCCAGACCTTAAGTTGTATTATGAATCAGCAGCTTTTTGCCAGCTGAAAGAATGGCTGCTTCTTGAGAACACAGACATTTTAGACATAGAAGGTTTTGATAATGTTTTTGGGTGGCATGCATATCTGTGGTATGGCAAGGTTAAAACACATAAGGCATTTAAAAATCATATTGTCAGAAAAGCACTGTTTAATGTCTGGATAAAATACAAAGACTTACTTGAAAATAAAACCCCAAGGTGGCTATCACCTATGGAAGCGAAGGCTCTGAAAAAACTCAATATGGAGGCCAACTGGCCAAAATATTGGGAAATTCTGGAACAGGAGGGTGACAAACTGAAATTGCAGAGTTATGAGAAGCTTAAAGATAAGGTGCGAGACTGGCTTCATTATTTTCAAATAAGGGAGGCTTACAATTTGGATAAAAAAATTGGCTTCCAGGTGGAAAAATCAAAATTAGAAACAGAACTTTTATAACCCAAAGCTAAGACACTATCAAGAATGTATAACTTGCTGTTGAAATGGAATACTGAGGATGAAACGATAAAATCTGCTATGATTAAATGGGCACAAGATATTGGACATAACATTATGTTTGCTGACTGGGAGCAGTTGTGGACCACAGGTGTGAAATTTACGACATGTAATGCCCTAAGAGAGAATATTATGAAAATGATGTACAGGTGGTACATGACCCCAGTCAAGCTTGCAAAAATTTATCATTTGCCCAATAATAAATGCTGGAAATGTAAAGAAACTGAAGGTACATTCTTTCACCTTTGGTGGACGTGCCCAAGGATTAAAGCTTTCTGGGGGATGATCTATAATGAAATGAAAAAGGTATTTAAGTATACTTTCCTGAAGAAACCAGAGGCCTTTCTCCTGGGCATGGTCGGCCAATTGGTGCCAAAGAAGGATAGAACTTTCTTTATGTACGCTATAGCAGCAGCAAGAATACTCATCGCAAAGCATTGGAAGACACAAGACCTACCCACCTTGGAAGAATGGCAGATGCAAGTAATGGACTATATGGAAATGGCGGAAATGACTGGCAGAATCCGAGACCAGGGAGAAGAGTTGGTGGAAGAAGATTGGAAGAAATTTAAAATCTATCTACAGAAACACTGTAAAATTTTTGAATGTTAATGACATTGAAATGAAATGAAGTGGTTCTAGTAATAAGGTAAAATAAGAATATGCAAGAATGGATTGATATTAAACGAAAATTTGAAGCTACAATATGTGAGGATAAATAATTAAGGGTAAACTAAGAGGGTATGAATTTCCTGAACCAATTTTTAAATGGAATACAAAAAAAGGGAGGTGTGAGGAAGTCAGGAAAATAAGTAAATGAACGATGAGAAATTAAAAAGAGGGATTTTTATTTTTTATTTTTTATTTTTCTTTCTATGTTAAATTTTGGTTTTTGTATTTTTCTTGTGTTTTTTGTTTATCGTCTTGTAACTTTTTTCTTGTTTTAAATTTATTTTTCTGTCAAAAGAGTGTGTTGGTAGTAACAAGGTTGTGCGCTGCACATATCGTCAAAAGTAAGATTCCGTTCTGGTTGCTGTTGCCAATTCCTTCTTTCCCAATAGTCCCAGGCCACCGATCGAAATCTCACCCAACTCCTGCATTAAAATCACCCAGGAAGATGAGTTTATCTTCCGTAGGCATCTCCAGCTGAGAGTAAAAAAAATTCTTTAATGTCTTCATCGGCATCCAGTGTTGGTGCATAAGCACTTATAAGAGTAGCCTGTTGGTTTTTGGTAAGCTTTATTTGGGGGGTTAAGAGTCACTCATTAATGCCAGTAGGGTCTTCTGACGGGAGCTTCAGAAGATCATTTTTTATAGCGAAGCATACCCTATGTACCCAAAGTTCTTGTTCAGATAGACCTTTCCAGAAGAAAGTGTAGTCTCCTTTTTCTTCCTTCAGTTGTCCCTCGCCTGCTCCTTGAGTCTCTTGAAGCGCTGCAATATTGATGTTAAAACGTTGCAGCTCTCTTGCAATGTTCTGCATTCAGAACATTCACTATCTGTGTTATCTGACAAAGTCTGTATATTCAATGTTCCAAAATTCAATTGTGTTTTACAACCGCTAGGTGGTGACCCCACTGGGCGAGGTCATCCAGTCAGGGGGAAAGGGAGGCAGACTATGTTTAGGGCACCTGTTCTAGCCCCTGCTCCTTTCCAGGGTGAGCAGAGTGGATCCTAAAAAGGGCTGCTCAGTCATGGATACAGCTTCTGAGCTGCTCAACTGCCTCATTCCTTGGGTCAGAGTGACTGAATCAGTATGCACCGCCCACGTGCTGGTTCATGAGTAGGGGCTTCCAGATTTCATGATCCTGCCCCCGTTACCATTTGCCGATTGCCAGGTGACTTTTGCGGTTTGGGTTTGGAATGGGTTTTTGGAAGACACCAGTACGTGACTTTGTTTTATGTGTGTAGATCAGTGCATGCTGACCAAGGCACAATCTTCGCAGTAGGGCTCTGTTCTGATGGCATGAGTAGTCACAATGAACCGGTAGATTCCTGTCTGCTGCAGCCCTTATCCACCTTCACAGCTGTTGTAACATACCGCTTGTTATCACCCGCCTGTTCTGCCGTTGAGGACTTTTGGGATCATTCTTTGTCTAGCTCCTTCCCTTTAACCTTACCGCCTTGGGTGACCCTGTTAGGAGTACAGGATTCCTGCTGGGAGTACGAGATTCCTGACGGCTTCACTCACTCAAGTCATAGGAACATGCAAACCCACTCACCAGAACAAGGTGGTGATCCAGTGGGTGATAAGGCAGTATGATACCTCTGGATTGGCCAGGCCTTCTACAAACTGCTGAGATAAGATGGTGCCCGGCACACTTCCCCTGTGCTGGAGTGAGACTCTGCGCGTGCTTTTAGCAGTAGCTGCTCAAAGAGGGCACCAAGTGCACCACTTTGATGTGGATGTGACTTATTTGAACTCGGATCTGAAGGAGGATCTGTACATGTTACCTCCTCCAGGGTTTGAGGGCAATAAGCCAGGTGTTGTGTGGAAGCTACACAAGTCAATTTATGGTTTGAAACAGTCAGCCAGAAATTGGAACATGTGCCTGAATGAAGCTCTGGAAAGTTTGGGTTTCCGGAAGAGTCTTGCAGACAGTTGCCTGTACCTGAAGGGGTCAGGAGAGACACAAGAAGCAATTCTGGTGTTCATAGATGCTATTCTGTACGTGGCACAGACA
Organism: Podarcis cretensis; assembly: GCF_951804945.1. Classification (NCBI taxonomy): domain Eukaryota; kingdom Metazoa; phylum Chordata; class Lepidosauria; order Squamata; family Lacertidae; genus Podarcis; species Podarcis cretensis. The sequence goes on along the minus strand of NC_137177.1, from coordinate 12,763,021 downwards.
GGTAGAAAGGTGCAAGGTTTTGCCAAAGAGCTTGGTAAGAAGTTTAAGCTCAAAAAACTTGGTCCCATTCAAGTTTATCTAGGCATTAGGTCTGAGAATGGGGGTTTCTTGCTCAGTCAGAAAGGCAAGATTGAGCAGTTGCTTGAGAAGTTCCGGATGTCTGACTGTGCAGGGGTCAGAACGCCCATGGAGACCAACCTCGTGAAGGACTGTCAGCTTGGGGAGCGTTCTGAGTTCCAAAACCCTGAGGTGTTTCAGTCAGCGCTAGGGAGTCTGTTGTATCTCTCTCAGTGGAGCAGACTAGACATAGCATTTGCTGTGAATCTGCTCAGCAGGGAGGCTACAAAGCCCAGTGTGAACACCTGGCAAGGCATCAAGAGAGTGTTGAGGTATTTGCAGGATACCAAAGAGTTTTGCCTCACGTTGTCAGCTGAAGGTGACGCACGGCTTACATGCTGGAGTGACAGCAATTGGGCATCTCTTGGGGACAGGAAGTCTGTATTTAAATCAATTTTAGTACTTGGAGCATCCACTTTCACATTTGTCACATCTACCTTCTTATTAAGCTGCTCCAAAGATTCATTTATCTTACTTAATGCAAGCGCTAGAGCTTCTTCTGATGACATTCCTCTTGGTTTGGATTGTGTTGGTACAGCCGCAGGTGAGGCAGAAGGACCAGATGCTGATGCTCTTCACTGCCAAGACTTCCCAGATCTTGTTGTTTTGTCTGGGAGTGACCAATCTACTTTTTTTTTCCCATCTGCCATAACACTTAAAAAGTCCAAGGTCAGTCCCACAGTCACACAGTTTTATCTTACAAGTGGAAAATTCCCCTGATCCAACTCTTGTAACAGTTTCAGAAACTTCCTCTAGGGGGAAACAGTTGCTATCTGTACTTGTATTAATCCAAAATGGCACCTTTTAAAACACAGCTCGAGCAAGAAAGTTAGTTTCAATTTTCAGTTACTTTTCCTCCTTTTTAAGATCAGAGGGGGACAGCTAAAAACAATGTATCTCTCTTACTCAGCTAGCTGTCAGTGGATGGTCTATTCACAGTCAATGCACATTTCAAAGTACGGCAGTCTTATTGTCCTATTGGCAGCCTGTTCCCAGGTTCTGAGCGGTGGAATTTTAGCTTCTTTCCCTCTCTCTTGCAGGTATATATGGTCCAAAACTCCCCCCCCTTCTCCTGCTTCCAAGGGGGGGATTCACTATTTTTTGGTGTTGAAAAATTAGTCCTTTCCGATTGGCTTTCCAAGACTTTAGCTTGCAGCCTCTTTGCTTTGATCTATTTACAAAAGCGGAAGGTGGACTTCCTGTTTATGCCTCCCTGCTTCAGTACCAAATTAAGTCTTTTTTTTTTTCTTTAAAAGTTTCCAATTTGTTCTACTCATGGGTAGTTGCTTTTAGAATCAAATTGTCCACAGGAAAAATTCAGCGCTCTCCGGCAACGGCTGTGCGGCTTCGCTCCGTGAAAAAAGCAGTCGATTCACAGCACCGCGCTGCTCACCCCACTTCGCTTCGGAGCGAAAGGACTAATTTTTCAACACCAAAAAATAGTGAATCCCCCCCTCTGCTACCGGCAGGGCACCCTGCGCCAGCTCGGCCCTCTCTGAGACGGCGTTCTTCCTCATCACATAAATGCCCAGTCACATACTGCAGAGTAAGATCCGATGGATTCATCGATTCCAAAGTTAGACACAAATTGTCATAACTTTTGTCCAGAGAGCTGAGCAAAATATAAACTTTCAGTTCCTCAGTAAAGTTGACTTGCAACAGTCTCAGCTTGTTGAAAACAGAGAACATCTTAGTCACATGCTGTCTGATGCTATCACCAGGACGCAGCTTCAGCTCAAACAAGCTTCTGGTGGTGTGGATCTTTGCCCCAGCTGTGGTCCTGTGGTGCACTCTCTCTAGTGCCTGGTAGGCCTCCTGGGCAGTCTCAAGACCCTCCACCAAAGGTAGCTGTGAGCCCTCCAAACTGAGCACTATAGCTCCTAGGGCTTTCTGGTCTTTCCTCTGTGAGGCATGGGCAGCTGCAACAACCGCTGCTGCAGTTCCAGCTGGAGCTTGCAGTGGGGGCCCTTGGGTCAGCTCCCACAGACCCTTGGCTACCAGCCAGACCTTCAGCTTCCTTGACCACTCCTCCCAGTTGCTCCCATTTAATTTTTCAAAAGGGACTGAGAATGACCCCTGGCCATCTGCCATCTTCTCCCCAGGGGCTGAGCCTACTCACGTCACCAGCAGCTCCTCTTGGCACCCGGTCCTGAAGATGAGATCCTCCCCAGCAAGCTTCGCTGCCTCAAACGTTAGGCAGGAGCTCCAGCTGGCTTCTCCCACACACACAGGCACGACGTGGCAACAGCTTCCAAAGCTTGGCTGGTTCCATGACCTGCTGAGATAAGATGGTGCCCGGCACACTTCCCCTGTGCCGATGGACGCCTGTGCCGATAGAAAAAACTTGAGCTCTCTTTGCAGCTCTTAGCAGAGATCTGCAGCGGCAGAAAATGTTGCCTTGTGTGTGGATAATAAATCAGACTGTTTGCAGGCTTCTTGCTAATCTCTAACAGCCTTTAATGAGAAGACAAACATCATAAATCAGCCCGGCGAGAGAGCAGGCATTCTTTCCTCTCTCAGCCAAAAACGAAAGGAACTCACACACAAAGATTCCCGTATGTGAACATAACCACGCCTCAGAATCTGAGGTGTCACACAGAACCGTTTAACCCTGTAAGTTCTGATTCTCCTCACACAAACATCTGCAACGTGGGCTCCTGCCTTCGCCAACAGAACAGTGCTTTCTAAGAGGATATCTGCATTATTTAATAACATAGTAAAAGAAAAACTGCACATAGAACAAAACCAAAAACCATGTATCAATAACAAGATTACTTGAACAACATGCAGCATTCATGAGCAAAAATTACAAGGGAGCTTCACAGTTTTACCTTAGTCCTAGAAACATTCCTCACATGATGTTACTCACAGCCCCTCTCCTGCAGCAGCTTCTGATATTTACAACCCTACTCTTTTGTCCAAAGAGCTTGAGGTGGAATTTCTGGCTCTCCTGCTCACCATTTTAGCCTCAAACACCCGTGTGAAATAAGTCAGGCTAAGGGGCAGTGTCTAGCCCCAGGTCACCCAGAAAGTGTCATGGCTCAAGTATAGATTTGAACTCTGGTCTCCTCCCACCCTTGTTCCTGATGTAGACATTCACATTCCCTTGTTCCTGATGTAGACCTTCACTCACCCGTCGCTTCTTGATGGGAGGCGGCACCATTTTGTGGTTCGCCTTAGTATTCCCAACACCCTGGGGTATGTTTTTATTGTAAACACTATAGCAACACTAGGACCAAGAATTCTGGGAGTGGTAGTTTCTTAAGGGTGCTGAGAGTTAATTGGGAAACCCCAATTCCCCTCACAGAGCTATGGATTAACAAACAAACCCCACACAATAGTTCTTATTAGCTACCATTTCTTCTTAGGTGAAATCATTCTTTTGCCAAAACTAAGCACATATTTTCCAGAAGTGAGTTTTTAAGGATAAAACTACTAAAAGCTTTATTTCTCTTTCCCGCTCTCATGAAGAGGGCCATTTTGTAGACTTTTATCATCATTTGTGTCCATTCGTAGCTACCATTTTATCTCTCAGAATGCCCCAATGCTGCTCAGTGCTAAGCCAAATTGCTTAAAGTGGTATCCCTGTGCTTGAAATGTATGCTGTGAATGTGGCCCCAGTCAGAAATCTCTTGCACCATGCCTTAATGTAGCCCTGGATGAGTGGAGCATGGCTGAAGCACACCGCTTAGAGAAGTGTTGGAAGGTGCTACGCATCCATCTTGGAAGGGGAAGCATAATTCCCACCCCTCACATACAGCAAGTTGTGGTTTGCATCTGCAAAAGAAATACATTAACTAATTGCAATGTTGGTGTGGTGTGGTGATTGTTTTCCAGTGCCTGAGAGTGAAATGAGGGAGCTCAATGGGCTGAAGTGCCCGAGTTGCCTCACCATCTTGACAGATGAGTGTGAGGGCAATAAGACCGTCAGCTGCAGAAATGAGGAGGATCAATGCTTCTACGCTGGGGGTCTCGTGAAGTTCGGTGAGTCTTGTATGATGGAGTGCAGCTAGGGCCCCATCTTTGAGGAAGTATCATGCTACTTTGAGCAGTCATGGTTTCTGCTAAAAGACGCTAGGATACTTTGTTTATTAAGGGTGCTGAAAGTTATTAGGAGATCCACGTTGCCCTCACAGACTGTCTGGGATGGGCAAGAGCCCAAGGAGGAGGGATGTGTGGACAGGGAGGTGGGAGGAGGAGAATACAGGGAAGGGCTAGTGATTTCTGGGGTTCTTGCCTGGAACCCTGCACCACTTTATTCCATTTTTTCCCCAGCAGAACCTTAAATGCCTATTCAGATAGGGACATGCTCTATTCCCTTTTGCTGTTCATTCGATTGAGTTTTAAATGTTTTAATGATTTTAGCTGCTTTTATTGCTAATGTAAATATTTCTTGTAAACCCTTAGCAGTTTTTACTGCAAGCAAGCGGTATATAGATTTTGTTAAATAAAAATACATCTTAAAATTTGCACTTTAAATTGGAGGGGGCAGGATGGAGACCCACAGGCCCAGGAGCCAAAGGCATTCCTCTAGGACTCTCTCTCTTTCTCTGGCCCTTCTGTTTGAGGGAGAGGGTTTTGGAATTCAAAAATATGTATGTGTTTTTTTTTTTCCAACAGGGGAAACCACGCTGACGGGTGCTCTCCGAGGCTGTGCAACAGCTAGTATGTGTGACTACGGTCAGGGGATGCTGGTGACTTATCTTAAATCATTGGGATATGAGATCACTCAATTAGAGTGCACTGAAGCAACGGACAATGATGCCAATGAGCTGTAGCTGAGGGAAGGCAAACCTCCACCGCCCAAAAGAACCCACCATTAATGGAAATTGGCGGCCTAGTAGTTGAAGCAGGGGAGGTCTCAACCTGAGGACTCCCAGGCTTTCTTTCTAGAAGTCTAGAAGCTCCTCCTCAAAGACAGGCTGTATTTGACTTTCATGTGCAAATGAAGTCATTGAATCATGTCCAAAATAAATATATATGGCAAGTAATGTGTGTTGTATCATTTATCCAAATGCAACATTTGTTGGGGGAAATAATAGTGCTTGGAGATGGGAGCTAGATTTCAGGTTTGAAATCCCTGGCCAGCCTTCCATGTCAAATTTAATTGTGTCCACTTTGGGCTCCCTTGTTGTCAGGGGTAGTGCATCCCATTTCACCACAGCAGCCATGCTCCGTAACCCCCACCAAAGCATCCCTTTCCACTTTGAGGCAATCAAGATTTGTGCTAATGTTAGATTTCCCACAAGCTTCAACTGGCACTGCTTGCATCCGCCTGCTGAACCAGTCCAGCTGTTCCAGAACCCTGTTGTCGCAATGGCCAGCAAGATGCCTGTGCAAAGCCCCAAAGCAGGACTGGACAGCAACACCAGTTGGTTCCATCTCGTTCCCCCGCTTGTGATTCCCACCAACTGGCATTCACAGGAATACTCTCTCCAACACTTGAGGAAGAACATGGCCAACTTGGTTAGTAGCCATTGTTAGCCTTATCCTCCATTATTTTCTTCTAATCCTCAATCAAACACATCCACGTTGCTGCCCATCTTTACTTCCTGAGAGCAAATTGCAGAGTTTAACTATCTGCTATTTCAAGCAGCACTTTCTTCCATCTTTCTCAGATCTTCCAACATTCACTGCCATTGGCTGCCCACAAATTCTAGTGTTATGAAAAAGGAATAAAAGCTTTCCTCTGTCCCGTTACACTAAAGGCTTCCTATGAATTGAAGGCTGACTAAACCTCAGATGTGTAGGGAGCTACAAGAATTGCCCCACTCAAAGGATCTCACTGCTTAAGGTGTAGCATAAGGGATTGCATACTCCTCGAGGCAACTTGGGCTCACATTGCTCAGGTATCTGTGGAAATAAACATAAGCACCTTGAAAGTGACCTGGACGAAAATTGGCAACCAGTGCCACTATCTCAGCAACAGAGGGATGCTTTTTGTTTTTTTTTAAATTGATTTTAATTCATTTTGCTACATCAAACATTAAAACAAACGAAAGGAACATACATAATACATACGCACAAAAAAGAAATACATAAAAAAGAGAAATAATAATAATAAAAAAGGAGGGAAAAAAACATCTCCTAACACAAGATACCGACAAATTAACTTACATTTACTAGATAACACACAACACTAATTGACTTCCCTTCATCTCGGTTTCAGAATATATTATATGATTTTTTATCTGCAGTTTCTTTTCCTCAAAAAACTCTTTACATCACAAGTGTTACATTACACCTACTGTGATTTTTAGATTTTTTACCTCTGTTTCCATGTATGTCATAAATTTATTGCATTCTTTGTTAAACTTTATGTCTTTTTGATTTCTTATTTTCAGTGTCATTTTTGCCAATTCTAAATAATCAAATAGTTTGGATTGCCACTCGTTTATAGTTGGGATTTTTGATGTCTTCCAATTCTGCGCTATTAGAGTTCTGGCAGCCACTGTCGCCGTACTGAAAGAGTGTTTGATCTTCCTTTTTTATTTCCTCTCCAATTATCCCCAGCAAAAAAAGGCTTCGGGTTTTTTTATAAAGGTATATTTGAAGATTTTTTTTAGTTCATTGTAAATAGATTCCCAGAATTTTTTAATAGGCTCACACAACCACCACATATGATAAAAATCGCCCTCCTTGATCTTGCACTTCCAACATAATTTATCACCAGTTTTATATATTTTTTCCAATTTTACGGGCGTTACGTACCACCTGTACATCATTTTATACATATTTTCCCTGAGTGTTGTGCATGCCGAGAATCTCATACCTTTGTTCCATAATGCCTTCCATTTGTCAAACTCTATGTTATGTCCGAAGTCCATTGCCCATCTCACCATTACCTCCTTTACTTCTTCATCCTTGGTGTCCCATTCAAGTAACAGGCTATACATTTTCGATAGGAGTTTTGTTTTATTTTCTAGTATTTCAATCTGGAATCTAGATTTTTTCTCACTTATCCCATTCTTTTTATCTTCAGTCCATATAGAATTAATTTGGTGAAATTGGATCCATCCTGTCAATTTGTTCTTTATTTCTTCATAAGGCCTAATCCTCCAACCGGTCTCTGTTTTTACTAACAAGTCTTCATAGGTCCATCTTTCTCCTTCGATGTTTATTTTTTTTATTGTCAGGATATCAATTGGCGATAGCCACCAAGGGGTCTTCTGTTTCAATAATTTTTTGTTTCTTTCCCACACTTCCAGCAGTGGTCCTCTAAAAATGTGATTAGAAAAACCTTTATGAACCTTTCCCTTGTTGCGCCATAGGTAAGCGTGCCAACCAAATCTTATATTAAATCCTTCTAGATCTAACAGGTCTTTATTTTTAATAACAATCCAATCTTTAACCCAACAAAGACACGAGGCTTCGTAGTACAACTTTAAATTTGGAACTGCGAATCCTCCCCTATCTCTTTGATCTGTAAGTAATTTGAATCTGATTCTGGGCCTTTTTCCTTGCCAGATAAATTTAGAGAGTATTTTCTGCCAATCTTGGAATACTGAGGTTCCCCTGATTATCGGTATATTTTGAAATAGGAATGACAGTTTCGGTAATAAACTCATTTTAATCGCCGCCATTCTGCCCGACCAAGAGAGTTTTATTCTATTCCAAGTATCTAAGTCCTTCCTTATTTCTTTCCATGTGGTTATGTAATTATCTTCCATCAAATTTATATTCTTCATTGTTAACCAGATTCCAAGGTATTTTACTTTTTTCGTTACTTTAATACCAGTTTGAGATTCAAGATGGTTTTTTACCTCCTCTTTCACATTTTTAGTCATCATTTTAGTTTTTGTTCTATTTATTTTAAAACCAGATAATTTTCCAGATTCTTCTAACAAATCTAACACCTTGCTAACACTCTCTTTTGGATCCTCCAAAGACAACATAAGATCGTCAGCATATGCTTTCAATTTGTATTCTTTCACTCCAATTTTTATTCCGGGTATCTCTGAGGTTTTCCTTATCTTATTTGTAATTGTCTCTAACATCATGATAAACAAAAGAGGTGACAGAGGGCACCCCTGCCTTGTACCCTTCGAAATTTCAAAGGGTTCTGTTAAGTTATTATTAATAATTAATTTAGCACTTTGTTGTGAGTAAATTGCTTTTATTCCTTCAAGGAATGTGCCCTCTATCCCTGTCTTTTCCAAACATTTTATAAGAAAACGCCAGGATACATTGTCAAAAGCCTTTTCGGCGTCAATGAACATTAAAGCTGCGGGGATTTCATTTTTGCATTCAATAATGTTTATTGTATGTCTTATGTTGTCTTTTATTTGCCTATTAGGTAAAAAAAACCAGCCTGATCGGTATGGATGAGGTTAACTAAACACTTTTTAAGTCAGGTCGCCATTACGTCTGCGAAGATCTTATAATCATTATTCAATAATGAAATCAGTCTGTAGTTCTTAATAATCAGTCTATCCGAGTCAGGTTTCGGTATCAACGTAATGTATGCTTCTTTCCGTGTAGCAGGTATTCTTCCTCCTTCTAGAATCTTATTCATTGCTTCACATAGCACCGGTGTTATAAGTTCTTCTAGGACTTTATAGTACTTGGCCGATAAACCATCTGGGCCTGGGGCTTTCCCCAGTTTCATCCTCTTTATCGCCTCTTGAACTTCCTCTGCTTTTATGGGTTTATTTAGTAAACTTCTTTCCTCTTCCGATATGCTGTTAATTCTGTTTTCTTCTAGATATTTCTCTATTTCTATGGCATCTTCTTCTCTTTTATATAGGATTTCATAGAATTTGAGGAAGCTCTTTTTTATTTCATTAGAGTCCTCCAAGATTTGTTCTTCTACTTTTATTTTATTAATAACATTTTGTTTTTTCCTTTTTCTCAGTTGCCACGCCAGAAACTTTCCAGTTTTGTTTGCCGATTCGAAAATTTTTTGTTTCATTAACTTAATTCCCCATTACACCTCTTGATTTATTAATGTTGAATATTGTGCTTGTAATATCTTGTACAGTTGCTTGTTCCCTTTATCACTCGGTTTTTCTATCAAGTTCTTTTCACATTCTCTCAATTGGGTAATTAAATCTTCTTCTTTTTTGTTCTCTCCCCTTTCTTCTTTGACTATTTTGTTGTATCAGAAAACCTCTTAGCACTGCCTTACTGGCGTCCCAAACTATGTCCATATTTGTCTCCTTATTGATATTTAAATCAAAGTAGTCTTTTAAGGTGGTTTTAGCCTTTTCAATCACTTCTTTTTCAAATAGATAATTGTTCATTCTCCATCTGTACATACCCTGGGTTTTCCAATTTAAGTGTAATATTATTGGGTTGTGGTCAGATAGTGTTCTAGGTAGTATCTCACATTTCGACACTCTTATTGTTAATTCTCTTGATACCCATATCTGGTCCAACCTGCTCCAACTCTGATGCGGCTCTGAGAAGTGAGTGAATTGTTTTGTCATGTGGTTTTTGTGTCTCCATATATCTATTAAGTCTAAATTTTCCTCGAAGTCATTATACGATCTCTGAAGTTTCCCTTGATTTAAATTCTTCCTCTTTGAACTTCTGTCTAGTTCTGGTTTCGGCACTCCATTTAAATCTCCAAGTAGGACCAATTTATTATTCTCTAGATTCAATAAGACTTGTCCCAATTTTTTGAAAAACTCCATCTTATTTGTATTTGGCGCATAAACCGTCACCACATTGAGTTTTTCTCCCAGATGGTTGATTTGCACTCCTAAGATTCTTCCTTCCTCGTCCTTACATATTACTTTAGGTTCTAATTTCTCTTTCACATAAATTACTACCCCTCTTTTTTTCTTAGAATCTGAATTAATGAGTTCTATTCCCAACTTTTTATATATTAAAATATGTTTGTGTTTTTTGGCAACATGTGTTTCTTGGCAACAGATCACATCAATATTTTTTTTCTTTATAATTTTCTCAAATTTATTTCTCTTGGACTTTTCATTAAAGCCGTTCACATTCCACGACAAAAACTTAAGGGTCATTTCAACTAACAACACTCTATCCTAGTTTCTGATTTAAATTCTGGTACTTCTGTTTCCAATAGTCTCTACCTCTTCCCCCTCCTCTTCCTCCCCCGATCCTGTATCCTCCGCCTCCCCCTCTGTCCCTTCTCCCCTCTCCCCCGGTCCCTCGACCTCTTTCCCTCCTCTCCCTCCTCTTTCTCCCATTCTCCTTTCTCCTCCTCCATATCTTTCTTCTTCCCTACCCAGGTCCTTTTCATATCTTCTCAAAAACTTTCCGGCTTCTTGTGTGTCTGTCCGTTTGAACTTTTTATTCTTATAAGAAAAGGAAATCCCTTCTGGGAATTCCCATTTGTACTGTATTGTATTTCTCTTCAAGACACTTGTTAATTGTGTGTATCCTTCCCTTTTGCGAAGAATCCTGATTGGAATTTCTTTAAAGATAATAATTGGACAACCTCCAATCGTTAACTTTCTTTTATAGCTTGTTCTTAATATAGTGTTCTTCATTTCCATTGAATTAAATATTACTAAACAGTCACCAGGGATTTTTTTTTATTTAATTTGTTGTGATTTCCCTCTTATTCTGAACGCACTTTCTATCGTGTATGCTACTTGTTCTTCTTTTATTTCCAACCATTTTGCAAGTTCTTTAACCATTTTTTCTTTTATATCTTCATTTACTTCTTCTGCAACTCCTCTGAATTTTAAATTGAGTTGTTTCTGATGCATTTCTGTCATGGCTAAATTGTCCCATAGTTGATCTTGCATTTTATTTAAATCTTTTACTTCTTCCTTTAATTTTTCTGTTTCTTTTTTTTTATCTCTCAGATCTTTTGGGTTTTTTATTGGTTTCTTCAATTATTTTTGACTTGGCTGTCAAGTCTTGTACCTTTCTAGAGAGTTCTCCTACAGCACTTTCTATTTTCTTATCTGTTCCTGTATTTCTCCTAATTTATTTTCCATATGTTATTCATTTTGCTTAAATTCCTCTTTAATCTTTAGCCATAAAATGTCTAGATCTCTAATTTCCTCTTGTCGGGATACCTTTCTCTCTCCCGGTGTCCCTCCTACTTTTTCCCATTTCCCCCCGACATTTTATGGGTTAATTCTCAATAGTTGACTTTGCTTTTTACTCTCTCCCCTAGGGGGCTCACAATCTTTCCTTTACCCTTTCTGTAATTTCAGCACCTTTATTTATATATTCTTATATCCTTTTCTTATGTCACTTTGTTTCCCTTGTTGACATATCCTCTTTAATTTCCATCCAACCTATGTTCCCCGAAGGAAAAGAGGGATCTTTCAATGGCTTATTCAAAATTATCCAATCCCACTAGCTTTACCAATAACCTTTTGTTATCATATATTTAAGTAGTGTTAATATGTTAGTATAGCTGTTTCAACAACATAGGGAGAGAAAAACAGAACAAAAGACAAGAATCACAAATAGTAATCTCTTTTTGTAGTTCAGAAAAAAATGTTCAGTCTCTGTATCTGTACTCTTCAGCCACTTGTCGGCCTAATCCGTTTCACAGAAAATATGTCAGACTTTCATTGTTTTATATTTCCTCAAGTTTTGAGTTTATTAGTTCACTTTATAGTCCTAAAAAGAATGTAGATATTTCAGGGATTTCTCAATGGTTACGTCAAATAGTATCCAACTTTTCAGAGTCTGAAGTTATTCAACATGTCATTTACTTCTCTCAATTATTTAAGTTTAGTTGGTTATTCATCTCAAGATATAAAAAGACGTCTTGGTTTAAATGCTGGTCCTGCTCAGGTTTGGTGGAGTCAGGTTAAATTTTCCTCAGGGCTGAGGGTAGGGAAAATAGGTTGTTAGTTATGTTAATTATAATAGAAAGCGAAGGAGAAAGAAGAATATAAGGCAGGAAAAGGAAACAGATAAATGGGGATGAGAAAAGAGAAAAGAGAGGGGCAAAATAACCAGATAATTCTCTAATTTATGTAAATATCATAAATATCATAAATAGCATAAGGGGAACATGGGAGGAAAGAGAGAGAGTGGGAAGAGAAAAGAAGCCAGAGGTTTATGAGCAGGACATAAATGCAGCCTCTGTGGAAAGTTCCAGAGTTCAAGGGGTCCCAGGGTTCCTCGGATTAAGGTTCAAATAAACATACGTGAAATAAATCCCAGAAACGTCGATAAGTTCCCAAAGTTAGGGGAAGTTAGAAAAAGTTCTTTTTCCGAATAATTCTTTAATTTCTTTGGGTCGTATTTCCAGCTGTCCTTTTAAGCAGTTCTAAGAGGCTCTGTTTTAAATGGCTCTATAAAATTTCCTTGCTTGCTCTTTGTTTGTCTGCCTCCCCCAAAAAGAGCAAAGAATGTTTCATAACGGTGGAATGTTTCAAATTCTTTTAATTCCCCACAGTAAATCCCGAGACGTTTACTTTGTATTCACTCAGTCAGGCAAACAGATACTTCCTTCCTCCACCTTGCGACTTTGTAGCCTGCGCCATATTAATCCTCTACCGAGGTGAATTCCTAAATTAAATCGTCTAACATCCGACGTTCTCTTAGTGTATTTTTAAATTTTGTAGCATTAAATGAGTCTACTCACACTAAGGGTTCTGTTCTTGCAGTTTTGGAGGCTCGTCGCATTCTTCAGTAGGAGTCAGAGGCATCGTAATACAGGGTCGTTGCTTTCCCTTTTGTGCTTGCAGTTTCGCTGCCTCGAGATCTTCCGGAAAAAAACCCCCGAAAAAACAGCGGACTCCCCCTTGAGGTTTTTGGGGGGCGCAGTGCCTTTGTGACACCCCCAAGCCCCTTATTTACACGGAAAACTCCTCCGGAATTTTTCCACACTCCCTGTCTGTTCACGACGGAAACCGGAAGCCATGGCCAGAATTTTTTTTGAAAGTGGCATTATGTGGGGAAGGGCCTCAGCTGTAGCAGCCTCTCCTCCTTTACCTTTGCCATCTCTGCATATAATAATAATAATAATTTAATAATAAATATATTATTTATACTCCGCCCATCTGGCTAGGTTTCCCCAGCCACTCTGGGTGGCTTCCAGCAGAATATTAAAATCCAATTCTAAGGCTTTCACCATTCATTCTTCTTTTCAGGTTATTCTCACAACTTTCCACTTCTGAGCATAAAGATCCTTTGCCACTGTACCTGCATACATGAATATAGCTGGATACATAAACAGAGTTTGGAATTTTGCTGACCAATATCCCCTGCCAGAAGGGTTCTGGACTCGTGGAAAAGTCAGTTTGATTCCCCCCCTCCCCATTATATATCATGCCCCAAGAGACCGTAGCCTTCCTAAAGGTCTACCACATGTGACAGAATGACCCCTTGCAATTCTTACATTTCCAACATTTTTTTGGTACATTCTTATATATTCGATCTAAGCTCTTTAGAGTTAAATAACATTGGTACATCATCTTAGTCCCTAAAATCTGCAAACTCCTCTGGACACAGACCTGCAATCCCCACCCCACCTGCTCTTAACTCTGTTGTTGTTTAGTCGTGTCTGACTCTTCGTGACCCCCTGGACCAGAGCACCCCAGGCACTCCTGTCTTCCACTGCCTCCCACAGTTTGGTCAAACTCATGCTGGTAGCTTCGAGAACACTGTCCAACCATCTCGTCTTCTGTCGTCCCCTTCTCCTTGTGCCCTCAATCTTTCCCAGCATCAGAGCCTTTTCCAGGGAGCCTTCTCTTCTCATGAGGTGGCCAAAGTATTGGAGCCTCAGCTTCATGATCTGTCCTTCCAGTGAGCACTCAGGGCTGATTTCTTCAGAATGGATAGATTTGATCTTTTTGCAGTCCATGGGACTCTCTTAACTCTAACCAACTTATTTATAAAGAGCAAGTGGACCAATTCAGTACCCCAAACAAGTGCATTTAATGGGACAGAGGAAATCTAGATCATGAGTCACTGTGCATTTTATTACTGTACAACAAAGGAAACTGGACAGACACTTGTCTCCCATTACCAAAAATAAATAAATTCATGATTCTGACTATCCGAGAAATCTGGCAAAATTGCCTGGACTTCTGGAAATCTAATCCAGATTCACTGCAGAGCTTTGAATTCTGGTGTCACCTGATGGGGCTTCACTTCGTGGGTGGTGAAATTGTGGGTGCACAGGTTAAAGGGGGGAAATGTCATTGGAGCTCTTGGAAGGGGGGAGAGATTGATTTACCCCAAATGTAACTGCATTTAATGGGAGTGAAGGGATCCGGGTTAGTGTGCATTTTATTACTGTAACACAAGGGAAACTGTGGACAGACATTTGTCCCCCTTTCAAAAAAGTTCATGCTGTCAGAGAAAATGCCTTGGCTTCCAGAAACCTAATCGAATTTCAGTGCTGTAACCTGATGGGACTCGTTTCCCCACATCCAGGATGGTGAAATTGACGCTGGCACAGATTAGGAGGGACGTGTCCTTAGAGTTATTGGAAGGGGGAAGAAATTTAATTGGTTTTCAAATCTGTGCTTTAAATTATAGTATAGCATGATTAGACTTCTAAAAATTTGAGACACCGTCCTGAACCCATTGTTTTTTGTTTGTTTTTATTTATTGTGATGTATTGTCTTGTTTTTTTTGCTTAATTTGGTGTTTTTTCTTTTTTCCTTTTGTAACCTTTAAAACTTGAATAAATATTATTTTAAAAAAAAATTAAAAAAACAAAACAGAATGGATAGGTTTGATCTTTTTGCAGTCCATGGGACTCTCTTAACTCTAACCAACTTATTTATAAAGAGCAAGTGGACCAATTCTGTACCCCAAACAAGTGCATTTAATGGGACAGAGGAAATCTAGATCATGAGTCACTGTGCATTTTATTACTGTACAACAAAGGAAACTGGACAGACACTTGTCTCCCCTTACCAAAAATAAATAAATTCATGATTCTGACTATCCGAGAAATCTGGCAAAATTGCCTGGACTTCTGGAAATCTAATCCAGATTCACTGCAGAGCTTTGAATTTTGGTGTCACCTGATGGGGCTTCACTTCGTGGGTGGTGAAATTGTGGGTGCACAGGTTAAAGGGGGGAAATGTCATTGGAGCTCTTGGAAGGGGGGAGAGATTGATTTACCCCAAATGTAACTGCATTTAATGGGAGTGAAGGGATCCGGGTTAGTGTGCATTTTATTACTGTAACACAAGGGAAACTGTGGACAGACATTTGTCCCCCTTTCAAAAAAGTTCATGCTGTCAGAGAAAATGCCTTGGCTTCCAGAAACCTAATCGAATTTCAGTGCTGTAACCTGATGGGACTCGTTTCCCCACATCCAGGATGGTGAAATTGACGCTGGCACAGATTAGGAGGGACGTGTCCTTAGAGTTATTGGAAGGGGGAAGAAATTTAATTGGTTTTCAAATCTGTGCTTTAAATTATAGTATAGCATGATTAGACTTCTAAAAATTTGGGACACCGTCCTGAACCCATTGTTTTTTGTTTGTTTTTATTTATTGTGATGTATTGTCTTGTTTTTTTGCTTAATTTGGTGTTTTTTCTTTTTTCCTTTTGTAACCTTTAAAACTTGAATAAATATTATTTTTTAAAAAAAATAAAAAAACAAAACAGAATGGATAGGTTTGATCTTTTTGCAGTCCATGGGACTCTCTTAACTCTAACCAACTTATTTATAAAGAGCAAGTGGACCAATTCTGTACCCCAAACAAGTGCATTTAATGGGACAGAGGAAATCTAGATCATGAGTCACTGTGCATTTTATTATTGTACAACCAAGGAAAGTGGACAGACACTTGTCTCCCCTTACCAAAAATAAATAAATTCGTGATTCTGACTATCAGAGAAATTTGGCAAAATTGCCTGGACGTCTGGAAATCTAATCCAATTTCACTGCTGAGCTTTGAATTCTGGTGTCAACTGATGGGGCTTCACTTCCTGGGTGGTGAAATTGTGGGTGCCACAGGTGAAAGGGGGGAAATGTCATTGGAGCTCTGGGAAGGGGGGGGAGAGATTGATTTACCCCAAATGCAACTGCATTTAATGGGAGTGAGGGGATCCGAGTCACCGTGCATTTTATTACTGTACCACAAGGGAAACTGTGGACAGACATTTGTCCCCCTTTCAAAAAAGTTCATGCTGTCAGAGAAAATGCCTTGGCTTCCAGAAACCTAATCCAATTTCAGTGCTGTAACCTGATGGGACTCGTTTCCCCACATCCAGGACGCTGGCACAGATTAGGAGGGAGGTGTCCTTGGATTTCTGGGAAGGGGGAAGAGATTTAATTAGTTTTCAAATCTGTGCTTTAAATTATAGTATAGCATGATTAGACTTCTAAAAATTTGGGACACTGTCCTGAACCCGTTGTTCCTGGGTGCTGCCAAAGTGCTTCTTGTAATCTCCTATAAATTCCTCCAACTAAGCCTCTTCATGCATCAGTTCCTTGCTCAGCCCAGTGCTGTTATCGAACACCTTCCTGGCTCTTCAGCTCTCTAGAATGATGAAGACACTCCTGATCTCCTGCCTCCTCTTGACCCTTCTGAATCCAGGTGAGCAGAACCACAGCTGCTGTGCTGATCATTTTCAGGAAGGAACTAAGTGGGGGGTCAGCCATTAAAACAGGAGAAGAAAGGAACAAGGACTTGTGGTTCCTTTGAAAGGGAGCGGAATAAAGCATATGGTCAAGCTACAAGGGATTCTCTCTTTTTTTTAATATTTTATTAAATTTTCATACAAGATCCCTTCACCAAAAAATAGTACACAAAAAAGCCAAAACAAATACACCAAAAAACCATATAGAAAAAAAGAAATAAAAAAGAAAAAAGAAAAAGAAAAAAACCAACCAATCAATACAATTTTTTTATATATATAACTAACTGGACTTCCTCACATCTCCTTTACCCTGCATTATTTATATTAAAAATATCAGCAAATTATTACCTTGTTTCATACCTTATTTTGTACTTTCCAAATATTATACTTCTAAATTTAAGATAATTTTTATCATTTACTCATACCTTAAATTTAAACATATTGTTGCCTTAAATTTCGACCTTTTCTTACTTATAACTTAATTTTCTATTTTACAAAATCTATTTGCTGGAACTGAGATTTTCTAAATCGTGCAGATACTTAACATTCATACAACTTATATTGTTTTTGTAAATAGTCCTTAAACTTCTTCCAGTCCTCTTCCGTTGTTTCTTCTCCCAAGTCTCGGATTCTGCCAGTCATTTCAGCCAATTCCATATAATCCATCAATTGCGTCTGCCACTCTTCCAGTGTGGGCAAGTCTTGTGTCTTCCAATACTTTGCAATAAGTATTCTTGCTGCTGTTGTCGCATACATAAAGAAATTTCTGTCCTTCTTTGACACTTTCTGGCCGACAATGCCCAAGAGGAAGGCCTCCGGTTTCTTAACAAAGGTATATTTAAATACCTTTTTTAGTTCATTATAGATCATTTCCCAGAAGACCCTCACTTTTGGGCATGTCCACCAGAGGTGAAAGAATGTCCCCTCAGCCTCTCTACATTTCCAACATTTATTATCAGACAGGTGATATATTTTTGCAAGCTTGACTGGGGTTATGTACCACCTATATATCATTTTCATAATATTCTCCTTCAAGCATTACATGCCGTGAATTTTATTCCGGTGGTCCATAACCTTTCCCAGTCCTCAAACATAATGTTATACCCAATATCCTGAGCCCATTTTATCATGGCTGATTTAACAGTCTCATCCTGTGTGTTCCATTTAAGCAGCAAGCTATACATTCTCGAAAGTACCTTAGTCTTTGGTTCCAACAGTTCTGTCTCTAATTTCGACTTCTCCACCTGGAATCCTATCTGTTTATCCAATATAAAAACCTCTTGAATTTGAGCGTAATGTAACCAATCTTGCACCTTATTCTTTAATTTCTCCATGCTCTGCAACCTCCATTTGTCTCCAATTTTTTCTATTATTTCCCAATATTTCGGCCAGCAGGCCTCCATATTGAGTCTTTTCCGGGCCTTAGCCTCCATTGGTGATAGCCATCTCGGGGTCAAGCTACAAGGGATTCTCAATCATAGATAGTTTCTTCCCAATGTTTATATTTGTTTTTATTTAACCAAATCCATACTGAGAGGTGCAGTATCCCCAAGTCCATTGGGGGAGCAATGGGGGCAGTCGCCCACTCTTGGATAAACCAGAATCCTAGGTTTCATCTACAACAAAGAGTATGTTTCTTGAACTTCTTTCCTGTTTGCTTGCCTCATCGTCCACTCAAATTCTGCCCCTTCTTCCTGAAACATTGTTCTCAATATTAAATCTTTATTTTACCAAATGCATACAGAGGTGTGACATCCCCAAGTACATTGGGGGAGCAAAAGAGGCAGTAGTTCACTCTTCAATAAACCAGAGTCCTAGCTTAAATTTAAAGCAGTGGTGTCCAAACTTTTTTCAAAGAGGGCCAGATTTGATGAAGAGAAAAGCTGTGGGGGACAACCAAAGGGGCGACCAAAGTTTTTGAGCATTTTTAAGGACTGAAGTTGTTGAGGTTTTTTCAGGATTTTACCCCTGGAAAATAAACTGCCACAGGGGCCGGATTAAACTGACCAGAGGGCCCCTGAAATGGACTTTGGCCATGCTTGATTTAAAGCAAAGAGTAAGTTGCTTACATTTGTAGAAACTTATGATAGGATAGCACACAATCTATAGGCACAATTCTTCTCATATTTCGGAGTGGAATTATCCTCCCCCCCCCCATGAAATCTTTTAGTTGGCTGGTGTTACACAGGACCCCAATCTCTGAGTGGAGTCAGGTTCCAGGGGTACCAGATGTGCTTACCAGAGTCTGTCATGTTTGCTGGTGCTGATGGGAGTTGTAGTACAACAACTTTGGGAGGGTTAAAGGTTTCCTCACACCTTCCCTACTGGTCCCCTCCGTCAGACTGCAGGAGTCATCTTCAACAATCATTCTCTGGTCTATGCAAGGCCCACCCCTATTCACAGAGTTTAAGAACTACAGAAGGAATATATACTAGTTTCCAGAAACTAGTATTCAAATAGTGCTTCCAATGTTGCAGAAAAAATATATCAATAGAGGATGGTAAACATGAATTTATCCAGTCCACTTTTGAAGCTATCGAAGTCGGTAGCCTTTGCTGCCTCTCGTAAGATGGCGTTTGTAGCAGAAAGTGTTGTGTTCATGTACCTTGACACAGACCTATTCCTCCTACACAGTTACTAAAGTTTTCTAAACCCATTTTCCCCCTGTTTGCAGTGGCAACTCTGAAATGTGAGTCTTGTTTAAATGAAGGAAAAGATTGCAAAAATGCCACCATTGAGGAGTGTGACGAGTCCAGTGACCAGTCCTGCATGTCTGCCCTTGGAGTTGGCAAACTGTGTAAGTGAGAAGAACTTTCAACCTCTTTGATCACCAAAACGTAAACCCCCTGACTCACTTTCGAAGGCCATATCTTAGCCACAAGCCATGGAACATGACTTTTCATAAAGTAGTATTCTAGCCTCTTCATTGCCTGTAGGAGCAAGGAAGAAATTCAAGTCAGTTCATATTTAAAGGTGCGTTTACTCAACTGGCAGAGCAAAACAAAGCCATCCTTCAGAATCTGCCCTTCTCCCATTTTTGCAATTCAGTTGTCCAGCCATGTAATCAGTAGACAAATGCACATACTAGGGTAAAGTGTGCATACAAGAACCTAAACCAAGTCAATCAACAGTCACCTAATTCATAAGAAGAGCTAAAAATAAAGATAGAAAAGATGGATATAAGTAACAGCAACAAAACAGGCCAAGTGTCCGTTCAGCAGCCTCAGCTTATGTAGTTGGAGTCAGTCTGTGTGGTTCCCATCTCCCAGGCCAAGTGAAAAATGAACTGCAAGGTAGAGAGCTAGTCCGCCAGGATTCAGAGCCAAGATGGTCAACAAATATCCCCCCGCCCTCCCCCCCACCCCCACGGGGGAAACCATGACTGCTTAAATCAGTATGACCCTGCAGATAGGGCCTAAGAGTGAAGATAACATTCACACTAAATGTTGATGGGGTGGGGGGGAGAGTTGGAAACATATGAAAATGTGGAGAAATGAACTTCAAATAAGAAACCAAGACAAACTGATACTGACATATTGCCCCTTCCTAATTGCCTGTGGTACATGCTCCCTTTGTGAGCTCCACCATCGACTCTCATTGGTCCAGTTACAGGGAGGATTTGATTTAAATCACAATTTAAATCACTAGTCAGTAAAACTTGAATTAAAACTTTTTTTTACATAAAGACTCATTCTTGCTGATGTAATCTTAATATTTACAACTAGATGAAGGTTTCGTTTTTGGAATAATAAATTTTCAGAGTAGTTTTTAAAGTTATATCAAAAATTACTGATTTGGTTATACTATTAGAAAAACATTGACAGATAATTATGAAATTTTTGTGAGGTTTAATAAATTAACTGTTTATATTTGGACTTCTTTTCTGCTGTATTTTATTGGAAGGAGAAAAAACAATCCTTTCATTAATAGCAATTTAAATAATTTATTTAACTAAAACAATAACATTATAGCATATGTATCCATGTTTATTAACTGATGTGATTAAGCGATTTTTTAAGAAAAACCTTAGAGGGAGTTATAGCACACATGAAAAGCTTAAAACAAATCCTTATTTCTTGATGAAGATAGTCTTTGGACTATAATATAACTTAAATAGAAAACTATCTTTTTTGGGGGGGGGAATCCTCCAAAAAACCAATTTAAATTAAAAAAAATCTGATTTAAATAAAAAAATTCTCATTTAAATTTAATCTGATTGTTTTGATTTTTTAAAATTGATTTTTATCCACTCTCTCATCCACCTTGGCAGCCACAAAACTTATTTCATTCATTAATTGCTTCCCATGAAACCTCCTGAACTGGTCCCACTCAATAAGGAGAAGGGTGGTAGAAACCTCTGGACAGCCAAAGGTTCTCCATTCCTGACTCACATTCAACAAATAGATAAAACTGGAGAAATCTCTTTCTGCTCCAAGCAGGGCCTGCTCAACACAATTGGATACCTGAGGCAAACCATGAAATGTTCCCCACCCCGCAGACCCGGAAGAAAGGGTGACTGAAGATTAGGCCTGGGCGATTTATTGATATATCGCCCCAGGACCGGTATGAGGGGCAGACCGTGATGACAGCTTCACTCAGCAGTAAATCGGTGGGGAAAACCCTGGCTATTCTGAGTCCCTCTGCCTCCAGCACCCAGCACGCTGAGGAAAAAAACAAAACAAGCAGCGACCTGGAGCTGGAGGCTGAGGGACTCAGGAGGGGTGGCACTTTCATGAAAGATATATCGCTAAGTGAAATCACCATCGTGGTCTGTCCCATATACTTGCACTGGGAGAAAAAAGCTGCATGGACAAGGCTTATACATCTTGTCCCTCCCTCCCTCCCTCCTTAAACTGCTTGGGTTAAGAGCACACCGCTGCCCTCACCTCAGCCAAGCAGTTTTGCGGAAACCCCAAATGAGCCAGTAGTGGGGCAGGGGCTCAGGGGCTCCCCCTCCCCAGCTGCAAGAGCCTGGGTGGAGTGCAGACTCTGGCCAGAGACAGCCTTGGCAGCCACCTGCTTCCTTTTTCAGCACAGGAGAAAAGACGGAGCCCACTCTGCCAGTCAAAGGCAGCCAGGCAGTGCAGGCAGCCCTGCAAGGGATAATTAGGGTGGCTTTGCAGTCTGCGCTTTGCAAATGACCACCCCACAAGGAAAGAGGCAGTGTGCCTGCACAGACACCAGCAAGGCGGAGGGAGCCTCAGAAAGGAGCTCCGAGGTGGTATTTGCTAAAATGTATAGAACTCAAGATAAAGTATGTTGGAAATGTAAGGAGAAGGAAGGGAATTTCTTTCAAATGTGGTGGACGTGTCCTAAGATTAAAGTCTGCTGGGTCATGATATATAAAATACTTTTAGTAAAAAAAAACAGAGGCTTTTTTATTAGCGATCATAGGTGAAGAAATTCCCCCCAAAAAGACATAAATATATTTATGTATGCTACCATGGCAGAAAGGATACGTTTAGCCCAGAAATGGAAGCAGTAGAAACTTCCAACTGTGGAAGAATGCCAGACAAAGATGATTGAATACACTGAGCCGGCGAGACTGATGGGGTGAATCTGAAACCAGCAAGATGAACTGTTTGAAAAGGACAGGTTATGATTTGATACCTGTCTTTTAAGTATAGAGATAAGGTAAGTAGGGTGATTTAGAGATGTGAAGATAAAAGTGATTGCATATGAAAGTCAGGGAGGGGGATGGGAGGAAGTCAGAGCTCAATTTGAGCAAAGATATATGTGATGAAGAGATTTTATTTGGTTGTTATAAAGGAAAAAAGAAATTTTATTAAACATTATATTAAAAAAGAAAAAGGAAGGAGCTCCAAGGTCCCTGCCACGAAAAACAGTATGGACTGCCGGTATGAGAGAATCAGTGTGCTGGGTGCTGGAGGCAGAAGTACTCAGGATAGGCGGGGTTTCCACCAACGATTTACTGCTGAGTGAAGCTGTCATCGTGGTCTGCCCCTCATACCGAAGGCAGCAGCATCAGGCAATGCTTTTCTTGGTGGTCAGATCCCCTGCCCCTCTGGATCCCGCCACATAAGATGACCATCAATCCTTTCCTCATGGGTGGGCCAGCCCTATCTCCAGGTCTAGTTATTTCCTTTTCCAATTCTTTCTTTTATAGCACTTTTGGGGTCAAATATGGTTTTCAAGTCCTGCATCGATACAGAGTTGTGTGAGGAAAACTATGCCAGTGGCTCCGTAACCTCATCAATGTACATCCAAGGCAAGGTGTCCTGCTGCAAGACAGATATGTGCAACAGTGGACCTCCTGAAGGTAAGTATCATCATCAGGAAATATGATCTCACAAAACTCAAGTAATGAGAGAGCTCAAAGAAAGACAAACAAGTTTGGGCAGTATCCTGATGTCTGGGACTGGCTAGACAAGGAGGAGTGGTGGCAGCCAGTCACTCCAGGAGGCGCCTGAGGGTGACACTAGGAAAGAAGATTTCAAACTTGATTCAGACTGGTGGGACAGGGAGGAACCATTGACAGAGGGAACGAGCAGGGAAGCATTGGAGCCATAGTATGGGGGTGGCGGGAACTAATAGAACAAAACCAAAAATCACAATAAGATTACCTGAACAACATACAGCATCTATTAGCAGAAATTACAGTGGTGCCCCGCAAGATGAATGCCTCGCAAGACAAAAAACCCGCTAGACGAAAGGGTTTTCCGTTTTGGAGGTGCTTCGCAAGACGAATTTCCCTATGGGCTTGCTTCGCAAGACGAAAATGTCTTGCGAGTTTTTCCGACTTTCCCCCCTTTTTCCCCCCTTTTTCTAAGCCGCTAAGCCACTTATCCGCTTATCCGCTAAGCCGCTAAAAGCCGCTAAAAGCCGCTAATAGCGCTAATCCGCTAAGCCGCTAATGGGCTTGCTTCGCAAGACGAAAAAACCGCTAGACGAAGAGACTCGCGGAATGGATTCTTTTCATCTTGCGAGGCACCACTGTACAAAGAAGCATCACAGTTTTACCTTAGTCCTAGAAACACCCCTCCCATAATGTTACTCACAGTTCCTCTCCTGTAGAAGCTTCTGGTATTTATTTCCTATGCTTTCCTCCAAAAAGCTTGAGCTCCCGCTCACCATTTTAGCTGAAAAAAATTCAGTAAAATAGGTTACGCTGAGAGATGGTTCCTGGCCCCAGGCCACTCAGCAAGTGTCATGGCTACAGTGGAATTTGAACCCTGGTCTCCTAGATTCTTGTCCAGCCCCCTAACCACTACACCTCACTGGCTTATTGGTTTCCCAGAGTTCTAGCCCCCAAACCTAGACCAACTCACTTTCCTTGATGTATTTGCATTTGTAGAGATATTTTTAGTGGGGGAGGTATCTGTCCTTCTTGTGTGAGAGGGAACTGATTTCTTTGAGATTTGCATTCAGGGAATTGAGATCTTCAGGTTAAAGCAAATGCTAATAAAGATCTATTAGATGCAATGGACTCCAGTGATGCTTAATTACATATTATAGAGGAACACTAACAGTGGGACCTCGGGTTACTTACACTTCAGGTTATATACGCTTCAGGTTACACACTCCGCTAACCCAG
The DNA here is from genome assembly GCF_951804945.1 of Podarcis cretensis. NCBI lineage: Eukaryota > Metazoa > Chordata > Lepidosauria > Squamata > Lacertidae > Podarcis > Podarcis cretensis. Next base: position 12,738,849 of record NC_137177.1, on the reverse strand, counting down.
AAATAGTGCTTCAGTTTAAGAACTTTGCTTCAGGATGAGAACAGAAATTGTACTCTGGCAGCACGGCATCAGCGGGAGGCCCCATTAGCTAAAAAATAAAAAGTTAAAAAGGCCTGTATCTCCATCCTTTTCAAACCAGAGACCATGAATTGCATACTGAGACCCTCAGGTGCAGAGGAAGATAGGAATAACAGCACACCAGGCAGTGTGACTGGTAAGGCAGTATGATTCTTCTTCTTTGGCGATCACTCGTAGCCAAGTAAAATTGTCTTTCATAAACACAGTTTTAACAATGAGTCTGTAAGTGACTGTGGAGGCCAATTCTGGAACCACACGTCCTTCCACAGTGGGGACATTGGTTTCTGGGTGGGAGTTGATCATGGTGTGGATTTGCCAACCATGCCTTCCTCTTAGCACGTTTCTCCCTTATATCCTGAGTTTGAGTCTCTTCAAAGCTCATGACACCTGTGGTAAAGGCTGTTCTCCAACTGAAGCACTCGCAGGTCAGTGTTTCCCAGTTGTCAGTGTTTATACTTCATTTTTAAAGATTTGCCTTGAGACAGTCTTTAACCCTCTTTTGTTGACCACCAGCATTATGCTTTCCATTTTTAAGTTCGGAATAGAGTAGTTACTTTGGAAGACGATCATCAGGCATCTGCATAACATGACCAGTCCAACGAAGATTATGTTGAAGAATCATTGCTTCAACACTGGTGATATTTGCTTCTTCCAGTACACTGATATTAGTTTGCGTGTCTTCCCAAGTGATGTGTAAAAAATTTCAGAGACACCGTTGATGAAATCTTTCGAGGAGTTAGAAATGGTGTTTATAAGTGGTGCATGTTTCACAAGCATACAGTAAGGATGTTAGTACAATAGCTTTGTAAACAAGCATTTTTGTTTCCCTGTGAATGTCCCAGTCCTCAAACACTCTGCACTTCAATCGACAGAAAGCTGCACTCGCAGAGCTCAGGGATGCTGGATTTTGGCATAAGTGTTAGCCCTTGTGGAAAGATAACTGCCTAGGTAGGAGAAGTGATTGACATTTTCCAACGTTACACCACTGAGTTGGATTTGTGGAGCTGCAGAGGGGTTATTTTGTACTTGTTGGTGCAGTACTTTGTTTTTTTGGATGTTGAGTGAGAGGCCAAAGTTTTCGTAAGCCTCTGGGATGGTATTTAGGATGGTTTGGAGGTCATCCTGTGAGCGTGCACACACTACGTTGTCATTAGCATACTGAAGCTCTATGATGAAAGTTACTGTAACCTTACTCTTTGCTTTCAGCCTGCTAAGATTGAAGAACTTTCCATTTGTTAAATATATTATTTCTACTCTGGTGGAAAGTTTTCCTTTGACAAAGTGTAGGATCATGGCAATGAAAACAATGAATAGAGTTGGGGCAATAACACAACCCTGTTTAACCCCTGATTCCACTGTGAATGGTTCACTTTGAGAGCAATTGTTATCTGCGATTGTTGCTGTCATATTATCATGGAGGAGTCGGATGATGTTTACAAATTTATCTAGGCAGCCAATTCTCAGAAGGACAGTCGACAGACCATTACGATTTACAGTGTCGAAAGCCTTAGGTCAAAAAACGACACATACAGGGGTTTGGTTCTGATCTCTGCATTTTTCTTGAAGCTGTTGAGCGGTGAAAATCATGTCCACTGTCCCCCTAAAAGGCCAAAAACCATTTTGGGATTCAGGAAGGGTCACCTCGGATATTGTAAGAGATGGTTTGCTAAGATCCTTGCAAGAATTTTACCACCTGCAACTAATAGAGAGATGCCTCGATAGTTTCTGCAATCAGTTCTGTCACCTTTTTTTTTTTTAAAAAAAAGATAATTTTGGCATCCATAAAGTCTGCTGGGATCTCTTCTCTCTCCCAGATTTTTTTGATGAGCTTGTGAAGTTGTTGTGTAAGTTCAATTTCACCCACTTTGAAGACTTTGGCAGCTATCCCCTCAGGTCTGCTTGTTTTTTTGTTTTTCATATGGTTAATAGCTGTACACAACTCTCCCAGGTTTGGAGATACTGCAAGCCCATCTCTAACTTGTTTTTGCAGAATTTGTGAGAGGAACTCAGCAGCTACGTGGGAGTTGCAGTTAAGGAGATGTCAGTAATGTTCTTTAAAGCGGTGTAATAGCTTCTTTATCTTTTAGAAGTGTGATCCCGTCTGCTGAGCGTAGGGGGAATATGCCATGATTTATTGGCCCATAGATGGTCTTTGTGACTTTGTTCACAAGCTGCAATAATGGATGTTTTTAGCTTGGTCCAGTGTTCCTCGATGTTATCAGGGAATTCTGAAAGCAGATGGCCCTTAAGAGTCATTTGGAAGCAATCCCACTTAACGGGATCTTGAAGGCCTTGGGTGTTCATTTTGCGCCTTGTTTTCCTTCCTTGAAGCCTACGTTAAGGTATAATATTGATAGCCATTGTGGAGCGTATTAGTCAGTGATCTGTCCAGCAGTCGTCGGCACTCGTCATAGCTCTGGTAAGGAGCAGATCACTGTGATCTTTAGCACAGACAATAACATAGTCTAAGATAGCAGCAGTCAACCTAAGGACCAAAGGCCGGATGTGGCCCAATCACCTTCTCAATCCGGCCCGTGGACAGTCCAGAAATCAGCGTGTTTTTGCATGAGTAGAATGTGTCCTTTTATTTAAAATGCATCTCTGGGTTATTTGTATGGCCTGCCTGGTGTTTTGACATGAGCAGAATGTATGCCTTTATTTAAAATGCATCTGTGGGTTATTTGTGGGGCATAGGAATTCGGTCATATATTTTTTTCAAAATTTAGTCTGGCCCACCAAATGGTCTGAGGGATGGTGGACCAGCCCATGGCTGAAAAAGGTTGCTGACCCCTGGTCTAAGAGGTGCCAGTGGTTTGACCGAGGATGCCTCCAGGGAGTTTTAAATTTATTTTTCTGTCGAAAGAGTGTGTTGGTAGTAACAAGGTTGTGCGCTTCACATATTGTCAAAAGTAAGATTCAGTTCTGGTTGCTGTTGCCAATTCCTTCTTTCCCAATAGTCCCAGGCCACCGATTGAAATCTCGCCCAGCTCCTGCATTAAAATCACCCAGGAGGATGAGTTTATCTTCCTTAGGCATCTCTGATAGAACGGTATCCAGCTGAGAGTAAAAAATTTCTTTAATGTCTTCATCGGCATCCAGTGTTGGTGCATAAGCGCTTATAAGAGTAGCCTGTTGGTTTTTGGTGTGCTTTATTCAAAGGTTTGAGAGTCACTCATTAATGCCAGTAGGGACTTCTGACAGGAGCTTCACAAGATCATACTCCATGTATCCGAAGCGAAACCTACTCCATGTATCCGAAGTTCTTGTTCAGATAGACCTTTCCAGAAGAAAGTGTAGTCTCCTTTTTCTTCCTTCAGTTGTCCCTCGCCTGCTCTTTGAGTCTCTTGAAGCGCTGCAATAGTGATGTTAAAACATTGCAGCTCTCTTGCAATGATGGCAGTTCTGCATTCAGAGCGCTCACTATCTGTGTTATCTGACAAAGTCTGTATATTCCATGTTCCAAAATTCGATTGTGTTTTACAACCGCTAGGTGGTGACCCCACTGGGAGCGGTCATCCATTCAGGAGTGGGTGGGGTACAAATAATAAATAATAATAATAATAATAATAATAATAATAATAATAATAATAATAGTCTTATTATTATTATTATTATTATTATTATTATTATTTATTATTAGTAACAGTAGGGCTCTGTTCCGATGGCATGAGTAGTCACAATGAACCGGCGGATTCCTATCTGCTGCAGCCCTTATCTGCCTTCACAGCTGTTGTAACATACCACTTGTTATCATCCACCTGTTCTGCTGTTGAGGACTTTTTGGATCATTCTTTGTCTAGCTCCTTCCCTTTGACCTTACCGCCTTGGGTGATCCTGTTAGGAGTACAGGATTCCTGATGGCTTCGCTCACACGGGTCATAGGAATGTGGAAGCCCACTCACCACAACAAGGTGATGATCCAGCAAGTGAGAAGGCAGTATGATACCTCTGGATTGGCCAGGCCTTCTACAAACATCCGCAACATGGGCTTCTGCCTTCACCAATAGAACAGTGCTTTCTAAGAGGATACCTGCATTATTTAATAACATAACATAGTAAAAGAAAAAACTGCACATAGAACTAAACCAAAAACCATGTATCAATAACAAGATTGCTTGAACAACATGCAGCATTCATGAGCAAAAATTACAAGGGAGCTTCACAGTTTTACCTTAGTCCTAGAAACATTCCTTGTGTGATGTTACTCACAGTCCCTCTCCTGCAGCACCTTCTGATATTTACATCCCTACTCTTTTGTCCAAAGAGCTTGAGGTGGCATTTCTTGGCTCTCCTGCTCACCATTTTAGCCTCAAACACCCATGTGAAATAAGTCAGGCTAAGGGGCAGTGTCTGGCCCCAGGTCACTCAGCAGGTTTCGTGGCTCAAGTACAGATTTGAACTCTGGTCTCCTCCCACCCTTGTTCCTGATGTAGATGTTCACATTCCCTTGTTCCTGATGTAGATCTTCACTCACCCCTCCCTTCTTGTTGGGAGGCGGCACCATTTTGTGGTTCGCATTAGTATTCTCAACACCCTGGTGTATGTTTTTATTGTAAACACTATAACAACACTAGGACCAAGAATTCTGGGAGTGGTAGTTTCTTAAGGGTGCTGAGAGTTAATTGGGAAACCCCGATTCCCCTCACAGAGCTATGGATTAACAAACAAACCCCACACAATAGTTCTTATTAACTGGCATTTTTTCTTAGCTGAAATCATTATTTTACCAAAACTAAGCACATGTTTTCCCAGAAGTGATTTTTAAGGATAAAACTACTAAGAGTTTTCTTTCTCTTTCCCGCTCTTGGAAAGAGGGCCATTTTGTAGACTTTTATCATCATTTGTGTGCGTCTGTAGCTGCCATTTTGTCTCTCAGGATGGCCCCCAGTGCTGCTCAGTGCTAAGCCCAATTGCTTAAAGTGGTATCCCTTTGCTTGAAATGTATGCTGTGAATATGGCCCCAGTTAGAAATCTCTTGCACCATGCCTTAATGTAGTCCTGGATGAATGGAGCATGGCTGAAGCACTCCACTTGCAGAAGTGGTAGAAGGTGGTACGCATCCATCTTGGAAGGGGAAGCACGATTCCCACCCCTCACATACAGCAAGTTGTGGTTTGCATCTGCAAAAGAAATACATTGACTAATTGCAATGCTGGTGTGGTGTGGTGATTGTTTTCCAGTGCCTGAGTATGAGACGAGGGAGCTCAATGGGCTGAAGTGCCCGAGTTGCTTCTCCATCTCTTCAGACGAGTGTGAAGGCAATAAGACCGTCAGCTGCAGAAATGAGGAGGATCAATGCTTCTACGCTGTGGGTCGCTCACAGTTTGGTGAGTCTTGTATAATGGAGTGCAACTAGGGCCCCATCTTTGAGGAAGTATCATGCTACTTTGAGCAGTCATGGCTTCCCCTAAAAGACGCTAGGATACTTTGTTTATTAAGGGTGCTGAAAGTTATTAGGAGACCCACATTGCCCTCACAGACTGTCTGGGATGGGCAAGAGCCCAAGGAGGAGGGATGTGTGGACAGGGAGGTGGGAGGTGGAGGAGGAGAATACAGGGAAGGGCTAGTGATTTCTGCAGTTCTTGCCTGGAACCCTGCACCAGTTTATTCCATTTTTTCCCCAGCAACACCTTAAAAGCCTATTCAAATAGGGACATGCTCTATTCCCTTTTGCTGTTCATTCGATTGAGTTTTAAATGTTTTAATGGTTTTAACTGCTTTTATTGCTAATGTATATATTTCTTGTAAACCCCTAGCAGTTTTTACTGCAATCAAGCGGTATATAGTTTTTGTTAAATAAAAATACATCTTAAAAATTGCACTTTAAATTGGAGGGGGCAGGATGGAGACCCACAGGCCCAGGACCCAAAGGCACTCCTCTAGGACTCTCTCTCTCTGGCCCTTTGGATCCTCCTTAGCCACACCTCCTCTCCCTAGGCCACACCCCTCACAAGCCCCACTTCATACCCTACCTGTATGCTTTGGCCAGGCTGAAGTCTTGGTTACTTGGATGGAGGACGGGGGCGGGTTGAATGTATGTATAAAATAGCCTGCCATGTAAAGGTGAATTTTACATATGTTTCCATTGGCCAGTGGACCTCACATAAGGTCACCCAGACTGGAAAACAGCTCTTGGTCTGAAAAAAGTTGCCCACCCTTCTGTTTGAGGGGGAGGGTTTTGGATTTCAAAAATATGTGTGTGCTTTTTTTTCCCAACAGGGGAAACCACGCTGACGGGTGCTCTCCGAGGCTGTGCAACAGCTAGTATGTGTGACTACGGTCAGGAGATGCTGGTGACTTATCTTAAATCACTGACATATGAGATCACTCAATTAGAGTGTACTGACGCAATGGACGAGGATGCCAATGAGCTGTAGCTGAGGGAAGGCAAACCTCCGCCGCCCAGAAGAACCCACCATTTATGGAAATTGGCGGCCTAGTGGTTGAAGCAGGGGAGGTCTCAGCCTGAGGACACCCAGGCTTTCTTTCCAGAAGTCTAGAAGCTCCTCCTCAAAGACAGGCTGTATTTGACTTTCATGTGCAAATGAAGTCATTGAATCATGTCCAAAATAAATATATATGGCAAGTAATGTGTGTTGTATCATTTATCCAAATGCAACATTTGTTGGGGGAAATAATAGTGCTTGGAGATGGGAGCTAGCTTTCAGGTTTGAAATCCCTGGCCAGCCTTCCATGTCAAATTTAATTGTGTCCACTTTGGGCTCCCTTGTCGTCAGGGGTAGTGCATCCCATTTCACCACAGCAGCCATGCTCCGTAACCCCCACCAAAGCATCCCTTTCCACTTTGAGGCAATCAAGATTTGTGCTAATGTTAGATTTCCCACAAGCTTCAACTGGCACTGCTTGCATCCGCCTGCTGAACCAGTCCAGCTGTTCCAGAACCCTGTTGTCGCAATGGCCAGCAAGATGCCTGTGCAAAGCCCCAAAGCAGGACTGGACAGCAACACCAGTTGTCCCCATCCCGTCCCCCCGCTTGTGATTCCCACCAACTGGCATTCACAGGAATACTGTCTCCAACACTTGAGGAAGAACATGGCCAACTTGGTTAGTAGCCATTGTTAGCCTTATCCTCCATTATTTTCTTCTAATCCTCAATCAAACACATCCACGTTGCTGCTCATCTTTACTTCCTGAGAGCAAATTCCAGAGTTTAACTATGTGCTATTTCAAGCAGCACTTTCTTCCATCTTTCTCAGATCTTCCAACATTCACTGCCATTGGCTGCCCACAAATTCTAGTGTTATGAAAAAGGAATAAAAGCTTTCCTCTGTCCTGTTGCACTAAAGGCTTCCTATGAATTGAAGGCTGACTAAACCTCAGATAAAACAAAATAAAAAAATTCCTTCCAGTAGCACCTTAAAGACCAACTAAGTTAGTTCTTGGTATAAGTTAGTTCTTGGCATGCACACTTCTTCAGATACACTGAAACAGAAGTCACCAGACCCTTCTATATAGTGAGAAGGTGGGGAGGGGTATTACTCAGAAGGGTGGTGGGATTGGGTGATTGGCAGATAGCTGTGATGAGCCTGTTGACGACTCTTAACGACTGCAATAGGTCTTACAGGAAAAAGCAAGGGGTGAGAAGGTGAAAAATGGCTTTGTCATGTATAATGAGATAAGAATCCAATGTCTTTGTTCAGACCAGGTCTCTCCATGGTTTTAAGTTTGGTAATAAGTTGCAATTCAGCAGCTTCTCTTTCCAGTCTATTTCTGAAATTCTTTTGTATCTGTAACTAAACCTCAGATGTGTAGGGAGCTACAAGAATTGCCCCAATCAAAGGATCTCACTGCTTGAGGCGTAGCATAAGGGATTGCATACTCCTCGAGGCACCTTGGGCTCACATTGCTCAGGTATCTGTGGAAATAAACATAAGCACCTTGAATGTGACCTGGAAGAAAACTGGCAACCAGTGCCACTATCTCAGCATCAGAGGGACACATGGCCAGAATTTTTTTTGAAAGTGGCATTATGTGGGGAAGGGCCTCAGCTGTAGCAGCCTCTCCTCTTTTACCTTTGCCATCTCTGCATATAATAATAATAATAATTTAATAATAAATATATTATTTATACTCCGCCCATCTGGCTAGGTTTCCCCAGCCACTCTGGGTGGCTTCCAGCAGAATATTAAAATCCAATTCTAAGGCTTTCACCATTCATTCTTCTTTTCAGGTTATTCTCACAACTTTCCACTTCTGAGCATAAAGATCCTTTGCCACTGTACCTGCATACAAGAATACAGCTGGATACATAAACAGAGTTTGGAATTTTGCTGACCAATATCCCCTGCCAGAAGGGTTCTGGACTCGTGGAAAAGTCAGTTTGATTCCCCCCCCCCATTATATATCATGCCCCAAAATACCTTAGCCTTCCTACAGGTCTACCACATGTGACAGAATGACCCCTTGCAATTCTTACATTTCCAACATTTTTTTGGTACATTCTTATATGTTCGATCTAAGCTCTTTAGAGTTAAATAACATTGGTACATCATCTTATAATAATTAACTTATAATATGAAGAAGAGGATGGTGAAGGAAGAGGACATGAGTCCAATGTCACTCTCCCCACCCTCTTCATTGTGATTACCAACATCTGGGAGTCCCATTCTTCTTAGAAGAAACAATGTGAAGAATCTAAGCTGACAGTAAATTATATAGCAACATTATATATTACACCAATATATGCATCTGTGATGCTGCTGTTGAATTGTTTCTTTAAATGTAAAGGTTCATCATTGTTCCACCCGATGTGTATGTCTTTAAGGGGCCAGAGCAAGGGCCAGAGCTAAATAACGAGACCCAGCTTTACAGCTGTGAAACATAGCAGGTGCTGCTGAGTTGTACTGATTAAGGTGTGTCAGCATTTGGGTGTAGTATATAAGGAGCAGCACCTAGCTCTCCCATTACCCTGGGGGTTGGGTTGGTGGTTGGGTCTGGTTTGTTGTTGATGTATTTAGTGTAAATGGAGTTTTTGTTTTTCTTATTAAAACCTTGTTTAAGTTATTTTTGAGTCCCTTTTTAATGCATGGTCTCCCCAGCAAGCTCTCTGCAGCGCTACTATACTGCAAATAGCCAACATCTTTGGTTATGGGCCCAGCTGCTGAGTGGATGACTGCATACTTTTGGACTCTGAGAAAGGTTTGAAAACTCCTTCTCCTGTTAGTGTAGTTCTGTGGGTCTGGAAGAGTTCCAGAATGGTTGACCGGGTTCCAGAAGCTGAGAAGGCTCTGGTCTTTCCACAGCTAACAGATGAGAACTATAGTTTATGGTCTTTTCGGGTGGAGGCGCTTTTGACCTCTAGAGAAGTATGGACCTATGTAACTGATGACCCTCCTGACCCTGTAACAAATGCTTGGTCGAAAGGAGATGCGAAAGCCAGGGCGATAATTAATTTGGCAGTCAGCGACCAGCAAGTAGTCTATATAAGGAATAAGAAAACTGCCAAAGAAATGTGGGACAGTCTTGCAGCAGTGCATGTTAGAAAAGAGTCAGTGTCTGCATTGACGTTCTTCAAGCAGTTGTACCAGACTAAGTTGCAGCCTGGTGGTGATTTGGCAACACACTTGAGACGTCTGGAGGCAATACACAGCGAATTAATTCGAAGGGACATGGACATACCTGATATTCAGTATGTTTTTATCATTCTTTGTTCCCTTAATGAGGACATTGATGGTATAGCTAGCCAGATATCTGCCGTTCCACCAGCACAATTAACTGTGGAAGGGGTAACGGCAAGATTAATGGGCGAGTTGGATAGAAGGGAGGCTTGTGCCATAAGCACTCCTATTTCCAGAAAGAATGAGGAGCGCCATATGCAAACTTGTGGTGATACAACTGCATTTAAAGCTGCCAAGCGTTGTTGGTTCTGCAATAAGCAAGGACATTTTGCAAAGGACTGCAGATCCAAAAGAAAGCAAAGTACTCCTAAGCCTGTTTCTGTTCGTCAGTCACGGTTGTCAGCCCAGCAGTCGACATCGTACCGTAAAGACAGAAACGAGCCACGAGCTTTTCACGCTCGGACTACAGATCCTAAAAGAATTAAAGGTGCCAAGTGGAAGTCTTTTATTGTGGACTCAGGAGCATCTCACCACGTTTGCAATGATCAAAGCTTGTTTATTTCTTTCGAAGAGGAAATTGGTAATGTACATTTAGCCAATTCACAAGTCTTGCAGTCACTTGGCAGGGGTACTGTTAAACTTGACTCTTTAAACATTACAATAGCAAACTGCATATACTGCCCATCAGTGAACGATTTATTATCAGTAAGGTGTTTTGCTCGTCAAGGCATAAGTGTGTGTTTCTTAAATTCAATGTGAGTTTTTTGAGGGGAACAAATGTCTATTGTATGCCCGGGACTCTGATGGTTTATATAGACTGTATTTTCGCACCTACTCCCAATCGCCTATAAATTGCAGAGCAGCACAGTCAAGCCAGGGGTTGAGGAAAGTAAGGCCTCACTCCGGGTGTGTCCACGAGGTGCACAGAATTCTGGGACACTTGAATTTTGCTGATGTAATTAAGACAAAGAATATTGTTAATGGCCTCAACTTAAAACCATGTAAATTCTTTATGCAATGTCTATCTTGTTGCAAGAATAAGATTAAGGTTGCACGCAAGGGTAGGTGCTCAGATAGGAAAGTAACTGAGCCATTTGAACGTGTACATTGTGATTTAGTTGGGCCACTCCCACCATCATTAGGAGGTTCTAAGTACTGGCTTACCCTGATAGACCAGTATAGTAGATACTGTTGGACTTATGCAATAGCTGAAAAATCACAAGCATTTGAGAAGTACAAAGTTTTTTGCAACTGGGTAAAAACGCATTTTAACAAACCAATTAAGAACCTGTTTTCTGACCGGGGCGGGGAATTTGTTTCTGAGGATTTTGAGAAATTCCTGGAAGCGCAGGGGACTACTCATGAGTTATCTTGCCCCCGAAGTCCCTGGCAAAATGGGCTTGTTGAAGTTGTGCAGCGTGACTTACAGGCAGGGGTTAAAACGTATCTACACGATGCTAGTCTGCCCAAAGACTTTTGGGCTGAAGCGCTTAATGCGTTTTGTTATGTCAGAAATCGCAGTTATCATTCTGGTTTAGATGTCACCCCCTGTGAGAAGCTGTTTAAAAAAACGCCCTAATCTGAAATACCTACGCATTTGGGGTTCAGATGTAACTATGCATTATCCCGCTAAGCAAAAATTGGGTGAGCGTAGTGTTCAGGGAAAATTAATGGGCTACCAGCAGGGAGCGTACAGAATTTACATGCCAGCAACTGGCAAATTTCATATTACCAGAAGCATGATACAAACTGTAAATTGGAATGGAGTTGCTGTTTTCCAAGATACTGACGGTATAGATAGTACTGAGGAAGAAGAGGAAGAAGAAGCAGCAGCAGCAGGAAATGGTGCTTCTGAATTAATGGAAAAAGACAAAAAGCCTGTTGAATCTGATAATTTGCTTGATGATTTAAAGTCACAGGCACCCGAGGGGAGGTTAGATTCTCTTGATTTTTCTGACCGTGAGCTTAGCCTACAGGCACCTCTTCAGTCTGACAATGATGACTTAGAACCTGAAACTAGTAGTTCACTTAGTCCCATTAAGTCTGAGGAGTCTGACTCTCCTTCTGGACTGAGACGTTCAGATAGAAAGAGGCAGAAGCCTCAACTTTTGCAGAAGAACATTTTAATACTGTGTATGCCAATAAGGCGGTTTTTGAGCCAAAAAGCTACAATGATGTTCAGAATTTACCTAAGCACCAAGCTGCAAATTGGTATAAAGCTATGAACTCTGAGATAGCTTCTTTAAAAGAGCATAACACTTGGTCTCTTGTACCGCAAACCCCAGATATGAGACTTATTGATTCAAAATGGGTTTATAGAGTTAAAATGAATGACAAAAATGAAGTTGTAAGGTACAAAGCAAGATTAGTTGCTAGGGGTTTTCAACAAATTCCAGGCGAAGATTATGATTTGTGTTATTCACCAAGTGTAAAATATGAAACAGTTAAACTTTTGTTAAAAGATGCATCACAGCGTGGACATTCTGTTTATCACCTAGATATAAAAACTGCATATTTGTTTGCAGATTTAAAAGAACAAATTTTTATGTGTGTCCCTGAAGGCATAGACGCCGCTGAAGGTTTGGTATGCAAATTAAATAAATCCCTTTATGGTCTGCACCAAAGTGGAAGGAATTGGCACCAAACTTTAGCAAAAGAATTGCTAGATATTGGTTTTTCACAAGGAAAGGCAGACAATTGTGTGTTTATAAAGGAAAGGGCAAACTCTGTAACAAAGATATGTGTGTATGTAGATGACATGTTAATTTCTACAAAAACTAAACAGGAATATGAAGCGGTAGTTTCAGTTACAGAAGAAATTTGATGTGGTGGAATTAGGCATAGCTAAAAATTACTTATCCATGCAAATTGAGAAAGGCAAAAATGGATCTTTTCTGGTTCATCAAACTGCAAAAATTGATGACCTTGTTGAAATGCTACGTTTAGAAAATGCAAATGGGAAGGAAACGCCTATGGTGTGTGGTTTCACCTTTACAGGTGAAGATAAGCCATTCCCTAACAAAACTTTGTATCGTTCTGCTATAGGCAAGCTAAATTTCATTCAAAGAATCTCAAGACCAGATATAACTTATGCTTTTCACTTTCTGGCAAAATTTGTGGAAAAGCCCACTACACAATGTTTCTCTGCTCTTAA